>NC_055662.1:18162742-19552742 GCF_017976325.1 Chelmon rostratus | reverse complement strand
GGAGAGATGTAGCAACACTCCAGCTCTATCACTCAATTCAATTTAGCATATTTTTCTGTTTCTCTCGCACCATGAGTACAGTACAGTACTTCTTCTGTTTCTTGCAAAGCCAATCACTTTCTTTTCCATTTCTCTGTTTGCTGGGCACACACACACACACACACAAATATGTACAGACACACACTTGTGTTTCCATCACTTTTGAGGACATTACATAGACTTACATTCATATCCATTAGACTTAGCCTAACCATAATCTTAACCTTAGTCTTCACTCTAACATGTAATGATTTACAACCTCAATTCAATCAATGTTGGGACTCTGTGTAAAACATAAATATAATCAGAATGCAGTAATTTGCAAACAAACTGTGTTTATGGTTTTACAAAGTGTTCCTGAGCCCATGTAGTAACATCCTTTATCCAATCATGTGTTCTCAAAGTGGTGAACCTCGCTCCATCCTCGCTTGTGAACAACCAAGTCTTTCCAAGATGCTCCTTTCATACCCAGTCATGATACTATCACCTGTTAAAGATGAGCCTGATCACATTGTGTTTGATTTATGTTTTACGCTGCGTCCAAACTTTTTGGGAATCTGGGTTGTGGTTTTTGGGGATTTGCGTTCGGCGAGTCCCCACATTGTGACTATATGAACAAATGTGTGTCCCCACAGCACCCACACACACATGCACACACACACTTAACTCTTCAGTAGATTCACTTCCAGGAGCTTTAATGTGACATAACACTTTTTATTAATTACATCGTATCACGACAGACTGGTCCATGTTCAGAGAGAAATCATATCATTATTACCATCATGACCCACTGTAACCAATTCCACCACGCGACTGTATAACTGTACAGGTTCCCTCTGGTGTGTGTTTCTGTGTGTGCATTGTACTGTACCAAATAACAACCTGCTTGCAAAGACAGACATTAGCTGCGTCAATCTGAATACTTCCAGCTTTTAATTACCTTGTGTGCTTTGCAATACAGACGTTTCTTACATTTTGAGGAGCGTTTATAGGCATAGAAGTAACATTTCAACATACAGAAACCTTACAATGCTTTGTCCTCTGTCCTATTTTTAAGACTTTTTCAATCCAAATATCCACAAAACATCCAAAATCCTCTGCTTTCTACCTCGACGGCAGCAGCGAAACCCTCTAAACACAGAAACAAATAGCACAGAACCCCAAAAAACTGTTACTGAAAAACAGAGATACAGCATATAGCGAATCGCAGTTTCATTTTTTTTCCTTTATTTTTTGCAGAGAAGAAGTTTTTGTGGCATTACATTCTTCAGGGCGTCGGGGCTCCAGAAGCATCCAAGCACAAAGGTAATCTTAAAGATGACCTTTATGATATTTCAGCTCTATTAGCTTAGACTGTGATGTGAGGGGATGTGAGAGAGAGAGAGGGGGGATTAAAATGTGATATGGATCGTAACACACTCAAAGTCGTGATGCGGGTCTGTATGTGGAATATGCTTCGGTTTGCTGAGTCACATGGTTTGACCCAAAATCTGCCCGATATTTATGTTATAGGGAAGCAAGGGGCAAAAGAAAATAGCAGTTAATATTGCTGATATACCTCAGTGAAACCCAGGCTTTAGCAAGTTGTGTTGAGCAGAAGCTTGATTTTTGGAGACATAAATAAAGCAACTGAGTGATTCCATAAATCTTAGCTGCCATAATACCAACCTCAGTCCAACACGACTGGGTAAAGTCATTTATCATGAATTGGTGAACAGGGACAACAAATCAATTACTGGTTCCTCCGTTGAATCTCATTGCGTTTGAGCGAGGATTTGGCTAGAATCTGAATCCCTCCTGACTCACTCCGGCATCAATCAACCTTCTCCACACACACACACACACACACACACATACGCACACACACACCACCGGGAGAATGAGCAAACACCGTGCTGCATCCTGGGGGCTTGCTGGATGTCATTTCGTGTATTTGCGAGTCACCCGTTTCTCTGCCCTGCACTTCTAAGACAAAAGAAAACAGTACAATCTAGATACTGACACAGTCTCGGACACAGCAGTTTGTGACGCTTATTTCTTTCAGCAGCTTATTCACATTTGTACATGTATTTTTGTTCATTCCTCTCGCTGTTGTTTCCT
Source organism: Chelmon rostratus (assembly GCF_017976325.1). NCBI lineage: Eukaryota > Metazoa > Chordata > Actinopteri > Chaetodontiformes > Chaetodontidae > Chelmon > Chelmon rostratus. The sequence goes on along the minus strand of NC_055662.1, from coordinate 19,550,603 downwards.
TTTAGAAAAAAAAAAGTAGCACTTTAAGACTATCACGTACGGTATAGGCAGCATAGAAGAGGAAAGTTGGTTGAATAGTCTATTTTACAGTAGGTCACTTGAAGAAGAGAGAGAAAGAGAGAAGTCTGTGATTGTCAGTCCCTCCTTTTCTGAGGTGTCCACTCATACAGCAGTCGTCGTTTCCCCTCCTTTGTTTGACCACCGTCTTTGATCTGAGGCGTCAGAAGCGACGACGGCCGAGCTTCAGCCGGAGTGAAAGTTTCACAGCCTCTTCATCATGACAAACAGCGCTCTCGCGGCCTCTTCCTATCTGTCAAAACATCACTGCTGTCCAACCTGACACAGTTCATTATTTAAAAAAAAAAAAAAAAAAAAAAAAAGGAAACTCAACAGTACACACACAGTGCAGCCAGCTGGGATGTCGCTTCGACCTGCTCTGCTCTTTTGCGTCTCGTTTCTCACCGTTTTGCTCACACACGCCGGTCGTCACACACCCTGCCCTCTGTTATTGCGCAGAGTTATTGTGTGGCGAGTTTTGAGTGTGCTCACTCAGTGCAAACTCTACTTGACTGTACAGCAGGGATGGATTTTGAGGGCCTTGTTGGCCTGCCTTTTCAATGCTGCAGCCATTAACCCTCACATTCATGCCCTGACAGCTGACAATAGTCAAAGTAAATCTACAAATGTGGCAGTCCGGTGAAACATCCATCCCTGTTGTAGAGCACACTGTACATGAGTACAGGCTGGGTAGCCGTTAAGAGGGAGCTTGACGTACAAGTAAACGCTCAAGATTATCTTTACATATTCACTAAAACATAATCAGCTAGACCAGCGATCAGTTTCAGTTTGTCGTTGCAAAAGGCAACCTCAGATATAGAAAGAAATGTACAAAATGCTTCTTAATTTATAAATAATAATACTATAAATCAATAAAATCAACGTTTTCAAGTTCACAAACATCAATACCATCAAGTGCTGTTGTTAATAAACAAATAAGACTTATATTTCCAGATTGACGTTTCACATCTAATTAAAATGGCTGTTAGTGAAACCGCAGTGATTATGACTTTTTAATATGTCTTCATAGAGTAAAATATGCTCCAGTAAAATGCCAAAACAAACATTGACTGTGTTTCCTTGCATGCATGTGAGCAGTTGTATATACAGTGTCTGTAAGCCGTTTGACCAGATATGAGCTGTATACTGTAAGTGAGTGACGTGGTTCTCAATAATGGGGATGTGTGGTACGTTATTGAGTTTATTTCCAGTGTAAGCTGTTGGTGGACTGCCAGTAAAGTGTGTGTGTGTGTGTGTGTACGTGTGTGTGTGTGTGTGTGTGTGTGTGTGTGTGTGTGGTTGAGACCAGCCGTAGGAATGTGAGTGTGAAGTTGAAGTTGCGGCTTATAGAACATCTGCAGTAATGATGGATGCTCACTTTCACTTTCTCCCTGAGGACCTTCACACCCCCTCTCCTTACCCCCTTTTCTCACTCCACTGTCTCCTCTCTCTCCCTCATCTTTCTCCTCACGACCCATTCGTACCTTTTCACTCCCATCGCCTTCTCCTTTCTACCCCATTGCTTCCGTTCTGAACTCTCTCCCTTCCTCTCCATTTCTTCCCAGTATGCACTATTACCTCTCTTCTCATTTCTCCTCTCCACTGCTCCTCATTCCAGGCCCCTCTCCCTGTTTTCTTCTCCTTCTCCTTCACCTCTCCTCTCCTCTCCATCCTTCCTTCACAGCCATAAAACAATAAGTCTTGAATGTCTGTGAGGAGACTGTGCTAATGGGGCCCATTAGGCTGTAATGAAATATACATTACACCATTACAGTGGACGAGGGCCTGGCTAAAGCACTGCACCGCTCAAATAATAAAACATGCACAATTCAATTTCCTTCTCGGCCCGTTTTGAGTGTCTTTCAGTGAGTGTGTGTGTGTGTGTGTGTGTGTGTGTGTGTGTGTGTGGAGATGGAGGGTTGACGGGATAAGGTATACAGCGTGTGTGTGCATCCCCTCTAGCACAGATGTGGTTTTCAAGGATGTCTGAGTGCTGAGAGCCTTGATGATTTAATATGGGTTGACCAGATGAACCACACCTTCTACAGCGCCACCGCCCACACATCTAACCGTGATCTGACCGCTCAAAACCCAGCCTCCCTCAACAACCTTTGTGCCCTCCCTCTCCCCCCCTTTAAACGCCAACCTCACGACTGTCGGACAGCTGCGGACAAATTAATCTATTGACCTCCGACATGAGCGCTTGACATCACAAGTGAAGCATCTGTCACTTTGAGGGGGGAAAAGTGGGGATCGTGTTACCATGGGGGCTGTTGACAGTGCAGTCCAGGCCTGAGCAAAGTAAAAATGGAACAGAAAGCAGCTGTAAAATGCAGTATGCTAATATGAGTGCATACGTCCTTATAATCATGTATATCAGTCTGTTGCATGACGAGATACTGTAGCTCAGTGCCAGATAGATCAAGCTTTTTTTACATTTCTAGTATTCGGCATTCACAATTACAATATATTAGAATACCTCAGCCGTCCTCCTGAAGTATTTTTTTACCACAGCAGTTCAGTTCAGCTTCACCAGGCACTGTGTTACTAGTGATTGTTGTTTTCTTTTTCAAATTAGCGAACCAGAAATCATCTTTTGTCATGTGACAGGCAGAAAACCAGGATGCGTTTTTACTTTTTCATCGTTTTCCTGGTCATGTTGTTGCAGTCAGTCTACCACATGTGCACCAGTGTGTTAGTCGTCACCTGTGTTTTGCACAGGACGCGTTGGATGAATGCTGACATTAATACTCATGTACAGTTCGGAGAGACAGACAAAAAGACAGACAGAACAGACAGGGCGAGAGGGGGAAACACAGTGTCTCTATGGCTCCACGTCGCCATTTCCTCTAAAACGTCTCACCGTCTCATATTTACACGCAAAGGATTGAAGCTTCCGGAAATCCTCCCCCTCACGCCGCGCCTCCTTGAAGTTTCCGGATGTTAGAACGAGTCCTGTGGTCCGACAGGCGGCGAGGGGATGAGTCACTAAATTTAAAGTCCCGTTAATCAGGTTTCATCAATTTAGCCCCATTTCAGTTTAAAGCATTTGAAAAGAAGTGAGAAGCCTCCAAAGTTAAATCGCTCTTGGTAAATGTCTCTTCGGGAAGGAAGGAGGAGGGAAGGAGTAGAGATGCACAAAGGAGAGAAAATTGGCAGGAAGGAAGGAAGGGAAGAGGCGAATGGGGATGGGTTGAGAAATTTTTTGATTGCCTTTAAAAGTTTGATAATAGCTTCACATCCTGTACAGCGGTACCTTGCACGCACGCACTTGCACGAGCATCGCACACGTCACTCACAGGTGTCACCGTGTCCACCCTAACACACACACACACACACATGCATACGACCTCAAATGCACACACATACTTAGATATAGTGACCATCTCCACCCAAACACACACATCCAAGACTCTCCTCCGTCCTCGTCCCGTGTTCAGCCCAGTATATCCAGGTATACAGGTGAGGCCTTGGCCAGATTGAGGAGCAGACCGTGGATTTCTTTGATGTTGAGTCTCATGTGCGGCTCTCTCTGCCAGCAGCCCAGCATCAGGTCGTATACTTCTTTAGGACAGGTCCTGGGGCGCTGCAGCACCCTGCCCTGGGTTATACACTCTATCACCTGCAGAGGAGGAGAGAGCGACAGGCGTCAAGCTTAACGTCACGCTGTAGCTTTGGCCCCTCCGTTGCAAAACAAACAAACAAAGAAGAATTCAGGCTGAATGTTCGACCTCCAGTGAAAATGACGGAGCTTCTGCTCGGCGAGGTGATCTCACCTCACAGCAGAGGCATATAGTGAAAATGTCACTTTGAATAAATTATTTACTCCCGTGATGAAGTTAGGCGACAGTGAGTGCAACCCAGCTTCTAAAGAGCAGTGAAAGAGGAAATTTGGTGTTTTGGCACATATATATTAAATAATAATAATAAAAAAATACAGATTTCAGCTTTAAATCTACTTGTGGATGAGAATTTGTAGATCGGGGAGAGGAGAAACGCAAACTTCTGCATACTGAAGAGAGCTGTCCGAGGTTGTCAGCAAAGGAGTTCATCTAGCAGCGGCTTGGAAAACATCTATACTGGTAATAGTCTGTGATATAATTTAGCTTTTTATAATTTCCTCAACTATTAAATACACCCTGCTGTGTGCGTGGAATGAATATCAAATGGCTTCTATTAAGCTCCAAAAACCAGTTTGCAAATTGCCATATATCCATTTCAAAAGATGTAATAATAAATGCAAGATTATCATTCAATATCTCTAAATTATTAAGGCCGCAGTTTATAAGAGTGTCATCATTTTGCTAATTAAACCGCTACTTAGTCACCCCTCCCCATTCTGTGATTGTTATCAGCTTGAAAGAGTGAATAAATAGCGAATATCTGATTTTGGAACAAAACTCCATATCCGGTGGAAAAGATACCCGAGCATCAGATTTGGGTCAGAAGGTGAACGGACTGCGAATCAAGAGAGATTTAATAGATGTAAATGGGACAAGAAGACCAACGTAGGGGGGGCAGAGGTTAATCTTGGATGTAACCAAAGGGGGCTGCTCACATGCTCATAAAGCTGTAATAAGAGTTGAGGTCATCCTCAGGTTGTTGAGGTTGAGGTGAAGGGTTGAAGGGCTCTGATGCGCTTTTCTTTTCCGGAAACTGGGTCAAGACCTCGAGTGTAAAAGGAAGGTTTGTAAGATTCATTAATTATTCAGAAGAAACAGTCAATTGTTGATTTATTTATCTATTTGTTTACTTGGTTGTTTTTGTTTTTGTTGTTTTTTTTTTTGCTGATACAGAAAAGCTCCTCTTTAGCTACACTTAAAGGCTCCAGAGACGTTTTGGGCTGGCTGTGTATTTAATACAGTAGATCAAAGTGAGGGATTTGGTATCCTGTTCTATCAGTAATCTCATGTAATCTGAGAGCTTTGTAGAGCTGAAATGATTTAGTCAATCAACAGACAATTAACCCCTTAATATTTTCCCTTTTTTGCTGCTCTGTTAAAATCATCTCATTCTACATCTTCATTGAAACTCTGTGATTTTCCCACTGAGTCAAATCTTCAGAATACATGTTTATATGGTTGCAACACTCACTGAAAATATTCCAGATTTATCATTTTGACACATTACCCCCAAGACGCAGCCTGACGTGTTTTGTAACTTTTGCGCTGGAAGTTACAAATTAATTCTGTGGTTTTAAAAAATGTTTGGCTGCACAGCACGAGTCTGTTTCGACCAATCCACAGGCAGGCTGCCGCTTGTTTAAAGGGCTTAAATGGCAACTGTGATAAACAATCTGAAGTCTTTTATCAAGCACAAACGTTCTCAAATGTGATGATGTGCTGCTTTTCTCGGTTTTATATCATTGTTAATTGAATATCTTTGGCTCATGTCTGAAGATGTCACCTTGGGCTTTGGGGAATTGGCTTTTCTCATTATTTTTCTACGTTTTTACAGAGAAATGTTCCTCAGCTGATCAAGAAAACAATCTTCAGGGTAACTGATAATGGACATAATGGTGGGTTTCAGCCCTGCTGTTTAATATTTGAGATAAGATAAGACAGAACAGGGAGTTTGTTGTGCAGCAGTTGTAGTGCAAAGTAGTAGAGTGCAAATATAGTATATCAATAAAGGTGCAAGTCACCTAGAAAGATGATATGCAACTGATCTGCAACAGCAAATTTGTTTTGTTTCCTAGTGACATAATCAGGAAAGGTTGTTAATGAAACGAAAGGTTGTTAACGAAAAGTCAGCAGTGGCTTGAGTCATACGTTTTTTTGTTAACATTTAACCAAATTTGCAATCTTTCCTGAACCTTAACTGAAGTATTTTTGTTGCCTAAACCACAGTCTGCACGTTAATCCTGGATCCTGGTGTAACAGTCTTGCATTTTGTATGCCAGCTGTCCGCCCCGTCCACCTCCCTGCAAGTCCAGCGCAGTACATAAATGTATGTTTTCATGACGATGACTCTGATCATAATCCAGGCAGCAATTACTTCAGCATGAAGTCATTTTGAATGCAGATGAGTTGTATAGAAATGTCATGTCTCGGAGATCTAAAATCCACACTATGCACAATGCCAAAAGTATAGAAAGTCTTATGTTTAATATGAGTGGAAATCCTCATTTTTGTGGCTGTGTCACTGTATGCTGGAAAAACCCACAGAACTCAGTGTGATCCATTACAAGAAATATGGAACATTTTGTGTGAGCCCATTTGGAAAAACAGGGTTTAAAAATTCCTTTCCACTCGAAACACGAGATACATCTGCTCGCTGCGAGCTCTCCAGCTCTGTGGCATAACTCGCAATTAATTCAAGACACGATGAAATGAGAACTCATTGAGTTTCTAAACGATTCGTCTTAGCTGTACATCATGAGATGACTCAGGCCGGAGGATTCGAATGATGTAGCACTCGGAGAAGCTTGCACACAAAACGGATCAAATATTTAGTTTGATTTCTAACTGAAGGGCTGTTTTTTCATAACCAGAGGCTGCAACATCCTATTTGCCATCACTTATTAAGATGCAGGTGCTTCCATGGTAACATTTACATAAAGTGATGCTGCTTTGTACTTTTGACTTCAGTTCTTTTTGTTCAGATTGCACATAGTGGTGCATACCTTGACATGTGTCATCTCCTATGATCGACTCTGTCTCTGCTCTTCAGTTCAGACGTGGAATGAAAACAATCAAATTGAGATGAGAATCAGTTTAATTCTGGTACCTCATTATTGGAGAGCTGGTACCAAGGCTGTTTTCCATAGGTGAAGATCTCCCAGAGGACGACTCCTAGACTCCAAACATCACTCTCTGTGGTGAACTTTCTGTACATGATGCTTTCAGGGGGCATCCAACGGATTGGCAGCATGGTGTGACCTCCGACCTTTGAATACAACACACACACACACACACACACACACACAAAGAGAGAGAGTATAAAGTCAGTATAGGGTACCGTGAACGTATGAGAGCAAAGAAGTTCGCTCTATAGTCAGTTCTACTGTATTCTGTTCTATTCTGCAACATCATGCATTTCGAATGCATGGTCACGCAGCTTTTCACATTCCTCACGAGGCTTCACTCAAGAGTTTCAATACATTTTAAAGCAGCGCTGCAAACATTTCACCCCTCAAAACTGCTGCCTGAAGCATTTCAGCGAGCCAGGTTTGATGGTACTGCACCACAGATTGCATCATCTCCATGACTGTAGCACACCTCACTCCTGATCAGTGTGTCATTTCATTTAACTGAAGGGTGGTGAGAAAGCATCGCTTCATATTACCTCAATGAAAGAGGGCACAGGTGTGTGCTGTTGAGCTCACAAGGAACAAACGAATTAATTGGCCATCGATCACAATTAGAGGACAAATGATCCAAAAAGAGAAAAAAGAGGTGCTGGATCAGGTAAACAGTCATATGTATTTTATAAAATGTATGAGCCAGTTTGTGTGGGTTAGCAAGATGAGGCATGCATTATAGATAAATATGAGTATAAAGTATTGCAGTATGGAGTATGTGCACTACTCATGTCCCACGTGAGTGGAATTTAATTCAATTTAATTAAAGTATCATTTAATTAGACCTTAAACTGTGGCATCAAACAGTAAGTTGGTATAAAGCAGAGACCGGCAGTGAACTTCACACGGGAACCTCACAGGCTCTCTGAGAGACGTTTGGCCACTTCATTAAGCTCCAGTCTGCTTCTGCTGTTCATAAACACTGACAGTTCATCTATGTCCCTCACAGACTGCAGAAAAACTTTTTATCAAAATGACAAAAGGTTAGTGAGCCCCTCAGTCATCAACACCAACATGCAATTACAGTGTTATGTTTGGATAAAAGCTTTGTTGAGCTCTCTGAAGTTAGATATGCCAGTGCTTGAGTTATTAACCTGCTCGAAGTGAAAGTGAATGAAGCCTAACCCTGTGTACTGATGTTGTCCTCCTTTATATTGTGCCTCCCCTCTCCCCTTACTCCTCCCCCGAACATGAATCTACCGACCGATCTGCGCTCCATTGCTCCGCACGGATAGCACAATCCATTTTCTGAGGTTTATGCTTGTTATTAATGGCTTGGCACCCACACTTGGCCTGTTTCTTTGTTAGTCAGTGGGTTATTTAATGGAGTAATAAAATGTGCACGGTCACATAGATAGCCATCAGGTTCTCTGGTACGCCTGGGGACACATATCTGCCTATCTGCAGCTCTTACTCTTCATGACCAGACCACGCTTTGCTCCCTGTAATGCATGTCTTGCTGGTTGTTTGTCGGTTTCTCATTTACATTTCTCTTTCTGTCTCTGTCAAATACAGATTTACTGGTGTGGCCATAATGGAGTACAGAGTTGCCAAAGCAGTGTGGTACAAGGGTTACAATTTTCCGTTGTTGGTTTACAGCGGAGTTAGTATAAAGCTATCTCATACAGAAGCTAAAGGGTATCCTGTCTGTCTGTATGAGCCGCCGATGGACGTGACAATGCAGTTATATTTGACGCTCTGGGAATGAGAATGGTCGTTTCCATACTAGTAACCCAAACTTTTCTGTGTGTTTGTGAAAATGGAGCATAACAAAATTACAACAAAACAAAATACAACAGAACTGATTGAGGAACAGTTAGGGTTAGAATAACTCACGGGTCAGGTCCTCAGTGTGAGAACCAGACCTACACACATGCAGAACCGATTGGCCAGGATGGATCAGGTAGTGACACCCACTTATAAACTGCATGAAAACTCTGAAACACGCATTTCTTCATGTATGCATATAACACAGTCATACCCACAGATGATGCTACCGACAGTAAGAACTTTGACCGACACAAAGTTAGTGATGGATTTCTGAAAGCTGATACAACCCAGACCAGTAAACTGAGATTTCGGTCATTCACTAATCATCATAATTTATCTTCATCACTGTCAGGCCTCAGTGTCAGATGTCTGTAATTTTAACAATTATAAAATCTGTGCATTGTATTGTGGGATTGTTAGCAAATGACAGTAAACTACTTATGCACTATACAGTAAATAGTGATAAATATTACATTAATAATGCTGAAAGTGATTTCAGAGCCATTGTTTATTATGTGCTGTTCTTTTCTATATATAGTTTTCTGACAGAATTTATCCTCTGATGTGTCTGAACCTGCTCATTACGTTAGTCTTTTTGTTTTATTCATCACGGCTGATCATTTCCCCTGATGGTCTGAAATATTAATACCGGTCTCTTGAACTGCTGGGCTACATTTTTTCATCTTTGTTAACTGCCTGTGTGAGTGCTGAGAGAGAGAGAGAGAGAGACGGTGAGAGAGAGGGAGAGACGGTGAGAGAGAGAGGCGAAGGGGAGTCTTTTCAAAAAGAATCGAACAAGGCTAGAGGAAAGAAAGAGGAAAGAAAACAAATGAAGGAGCGGGAAGGTAAAGCTTCGGATTAAATCTCCCCCCTTCAGTGGGCAGGAGACTCACGTTTACAGTCAAAGAATTACAGTAGAAATCTTTGAATTTCCCAGCATCCTCACGGAGGTGTAGACGGTGCATCTCGGTCTGTCTTCAGCTCTTTCTCTGTTTTCTCTTTGCTGTCAGTCGCTTCATCGTCAGTCTTTGTCTCCTTTGCTGTTCCCTTATCTCTCTCTCTCTCTCTCTCTCTCGGTCTGTCTCTCTCCCTCAGTCTGTCTCACTCATTCCCACCTTCCATCACCGCCTGTCTGTCTCGCTCCCTCTCTGTCTTATAAATATGCATCAATTCAGCTAAACCTCTGAGTGTTCCAGGAAAGCCTCAAAAAAATAAAAAGAGGAAAACTAAAGCAGAGGAGGGCTGTGGGATTTCTGTAGTGACCTCCTGGAGGCTGCGGTACACATGACAACCGGACCAGTTGAAAAAGAAGCATTATGGGATGTGGTGTAGGAAGGGCTTATGTGACTAACTCCGCCCACTCTTTGTTACACAGGAACCCTACCTTAATTGCCCTCTGTGTTGCTATGGAAACAAAAACTCTTTCCAAGAATGCTGGCATCTATATATGTGTGTGTGTATGTGCCTGTGTGTGTGCACATGTGCATGTGTGTGTTCCCTGGAGAACAGAGCTCACTCTCCTGGCTGCCTCAGAAACAGTACAATGGTTTACACAACACGCTGTTGTTTACTTTAGTGATGCTGGCACTCAAATCAAATGAAGGTCCAGCAAAGAGTTATCTGCTTTTAGGACTTTCTTGTCTGTCTCATTGCTTGTATTGAGCTGGCTCATGTTTTTTTTTTTTTTTTTAACAATTGCATTGTGTGAACTCATGGGTATGAGTTTCGTCAAATGCTATAAAAGAAGGAAGGGGCATTGTGTCATAATGTCAATATTGTAATACTCTACTTGGTGCCAGACTTTGGTGCCAGTTCTGTTGAAGCCTGTGGGAGATGCATGGAAAAGCGCACTAAAACCCAACGTATCCATGTCGTATGACCTTTGATGAAGCATCCAAAGGTGATGACATGCATTCTTTTCAGGAGTTCAGTTCTCTTAAAAATATTGAGTACATGGTGAATGAATATTGTGAGCAAAATCTGTATTCTTCCTTCCTTCTCTCTCCATTTTATTTCAATCCAGTGTTAGCTTCACGATAATTGACAGGGCTAATAAAAGCTAATATCGCATATTCAAATGATAGGTTTACAAACCTCCTCTAATTATAAATTGTGCTATAAACTAACCCTTAGCTATAAAACAACAAAGACATACGTTTCATGGCAAACAGAAACGTAACAGAAAAACTGTTCACAGCATACTTTTTTATTAGAAAATAATGTATCCTAATTATGAATGACAATTATTATCTGTTGGCATTTTCTTTTATTGTAACTGTTTTGCGATTCTTCATTTCACTTATTTTAATTTTGCTTTTGCCCTCTCTATGTTTTGCTTAACTAATTGCTGTGCTGTTCTTCCTATGGGACCCTTCACCCAGTAAAACCTTTAGATGCTAACAGCTAGCTGGCTGCATATGTAAATTTCTCTTTGGAGATTAATAAAGTATCTATCTATCTATCTAGCTGTGGATCCATATGCATAATGAAGGCAGAAGGAGCACATGAGAGAGTCATGATTTAGCTACATTTCACAGGTAAAATGAATTCACATCCTTTGATTTGATTTGCTTGCTTGCTTTTCCGTCCACTTTTATATAGGTTTATATGTATGTTATGGTTTATGTGGGTCTATATGTACCTTTGATTTGGGGTTTTGGTTTTAGATTACTTAATACTACTACTAATAATAATAATAGGAAAGGTACAATAAGATTATATGGAGAAATTATAAAAATCGTACACAATTATCTGTTAATTTTTTTGTTTAAGAATGATTTTGAGAAGCGAAGAGAAACAATTCTCCACATTTGAATATTTGTCGGCAGTCTAATCTATGTGTTGTTGTGTATCTTGTCTCACACAGACACACACACACACACACACACACACACACACACACACACACACACACACAGAGGTGTTTTGTCTGTCAACATGCACACTCCCTCCTGCACAGATAACTGCTCCATTCTGGCCTCTCCAGGTGCTCCATTAAGATGCTGTTTGTCTGCCGGTCGGGACCCAGAGATGGGTTGTAAAAAAAAACAAAAGAAAAAAAAAAAGGCACACCAGCCAAATTACTCTGCAGGGATTGTTTAGCTCGGCTTTGTTGCCACTGTTTTTCTACAGTCTGTGTCGGCAGCGTAAAACAGTCAACCTCAAAACCGAAGCAGACATTTAATCCACTTTCATCGTACACATTTGGGCATGAAATCAGTTTGGGGAGAAAAGGAGTAAATGTGCTGCATATATGAATTCACTCTTCCCAGCTCTAGTTAATGTCTAGCCCCACCCACCCACCCACCCACACACACACACACACACACACACAAACTAAAAAACTCAAGGCTCAATGTTTGAATGGAGGCATCCTGCCTATATTCTCAGATTCATTGTGTAACAGTGGATCCAATGACGTCACCACAGCCCCTTCAGTCCTACGCCTCTGCTTCAGTTTCCCTACACACGCACACACACACAAGCAGTGGGGGTGCTCCGATTCCTCTATGACTCATCTTTGCAACTGTCTGACGCAAGAGCATGACTGGGTCCCTACACCCCCCCACCAATCACCACCCCCCTCCAGCATACTCACTCCTCTCTGTCTCCTGGATGCTGAAACGTGGCAGGATCGCTGTGTTTTACCTCCCACCATGCTCTACCACTCTTCAGCTTTGCTGTCTCCTCGCTGTCCTTTTCTGTCATTTCATGCTGTTTCTCCCTCTCTGTCTCTGATAGCCTGTCCTGTGGTTGTCGAAAGCTGCAGTGTGTGTTTGTTTGTAACACCTGTACACACATGCAGACCTCTCCTCTCCTGCCTCAGCATGCGTATGTCTCTTTGTCGCTCTATTACTGCATTTTCTCCCTTTGTATATTTACTTGTGTCTTGTTTTCTCCCTCCGTGGCCTCCCACCCTTCTCCCTCCATCTCTCTCTCTTCTCCAGCTCTTTCCCTCCTTTCATCTCTCTGCCACCCTCCGTCTCCCACACTTCCATCTCTCTCCGTCTCCCCCTCTCTTTTCCTCGCACTGCCTCAGCATACTAAACAGAAGTTCTCTGATTACTTTTCTTCCTGAGAAACGTTGGATACAACTCCGAGGCTCGTCGCCACTGCCTTCGCCCGTTGCCATGACTACAGCCTCGGCGCTTAGCTTTATTGAGGAGGGGTGAAAGGAAGGAGGAGGAGGAGGTGGGGAGGTTGCTGTGTGTCATCACACAGATAGTACAAAAGAAAGCCACAGAGGAGAGACCTTAATCTTTTCCTTTTATATCTTTAATTTGATGCCAAACAATAACTATTTATTCAAAATTTGATCTCAACAATGTTTAGAAAAGACTGATGAAAAGTCAGTATTCTAAAATAGTAGAAAATAGGAATATTTGCTAAGTATACTCATATACCTGGGATTTTCTAATATCAGCATGCCACTCTCTGACCATTTTTTTCAGACTGATTATTGTAGCACCAATTCTTACATACAAAAATACATCAAAAAGTACCTCAGTAATAAAATGGATCAATCAGTGCCAATAATAAACTACACATCCATCAAATGGCCTATAGATCATTGGCATTGTTCTGTAGATTATTAAGATTTAGTTGTGATTTTTTTCTTGTCATTGAACAGATCCTTCTCCCTTCTTCCCCTCTTTCTCCCTCTCAGTTCTCTGTCACTGTCACTCATGTCAGTTTGTCACAGTGGACGGGGGAAAGGGCAGGAAAAGTGGACAGTCACCATCAATCAATCAGCACGATTTATTAGATTTCAGCCTTTTGGAAAGGTGACAGATTGCTGTATGGAAGGAAAAAAAACACACGCACAGTCTCAGCTGTCTCTTGTACCCCTGGGTTGTCTTGACACTCACAGTAGAGCTGCTAAATGTCCCTGCAACACACACAAATACACACACACACATTTTTCCTTCATAGTTCCTCCTCTGTTCTTTTTTCAGAATAGCCCTTTCTACACTGACCATGAGATGGTTGCGTCTTGCATCCCACTGACCTGCACTGTGAATACACCTGTTGTACTCAGCATCGAATGCATGTTTGCTGCGACCCTGTAGTCTGTGTTATACTTGGCCTCGGGTGATGCCGCTTGCAGCTTTCCTGAGAGCCACTCGTCCAAACAGCTTCACACTCGATACCGTGCTTCTTTGGGTCCCGAGCAACACACCTGCCATGACATAGTTGTGTCCCCTAGAATGTACTGTAGTGAACGAGCTGTATCCAGCATGCAGTTCAGCAGTGTAACAGTTAACAGCTGTCCCCTCTCTATAGTCTATACAGTGTGTACTTCTGGCATTAGTAGCGCGCTACTAATAAATATGTGCTGTAGATCAAGAGCCAGCACTCTGTTGATGATAACATTGAAGGACTGACATGAGCACAGACTGACAGATAGACTCCTTCCATTTCTGTTTGATGCGGACTCTATCAAGCTAAAAGTAATTGAATAAAAGACAGTTTATAATGCTGTGCTTCGGAGTTTGATTGACACAAGTACCACAAAAAAAATATTTCCAGTTTTGCAATTTGAACATTTTCGGACTAATCAGACCATGTGCAGTTTGTAGAAACATTCCCGTGTTTGTTTCATTGAATCACATTTTATAATCCTTTGGTGTGTTTTTCATCTCCCCAGTAGATTCTGGATGCTTAATTTCCCAGTCACAGTTTCAGACAACAGATTTTCAACTTGTCTCTTGAAACAGCCTGCAGGTTTATGAATCTACTATTTCATGGGCCAAATTCCCAGTAAAGAAAACAGGATTGTAGTGTTGTCAGAGAAAATATAACCCTCATGTAATGTACAAGAGTTTGTTTGCAGTTTACAAAAAAATATGTGCTGTCCTGTCATCCAAAACCCACCATATTTTATAACTATGGATTCTTTTGGGAAGCTTCTGACCAGTGTGTTAAAATATACTTGTGCTTGTCATGCAGCTATCTGGTCAGCAGGTTCCTTAGGTTCCTTTAGGTTCCTAAATTTAACCTTAATTTTACCTGCTTATAAAAGGATAGCAGGTAAATTGTTTGGTAAAAACTTTACAACAACTCGTGCATATTGGCCCTCAGTGGCAGAAAATGCTGCAGTAATTAAACATACAGCCCTTATTTCACAGCAGACCTAACGAAGCATGCTACTCCCTCCCCTTGAGTCCATTTAATTACATATGTATCCCACTATGTTTAATTTCATTACACTGAGTTTAGTTGACCTACCACAGCAAGCTTCTGACTGTAACTCTGTCGGAGTCCGTCAGTCATGCCCATGCAGGGGAGGAGCAGAGAGGGACCCATGCAGCAGGGAGGAGGGAGGCAAAAAGAAGGGCCAGAAAAGATATCGACACATACACCTACCCTGTAGTAGTCAGTGCTGTAGACGTCTCTGGACATGCCAAAGTCTCCGATCTTTACCAGCAGGTTCTCACCCACCAGGCAGTTCCTGTTAGACAACCAACACAAACTAAGTACACAACATCAACAGCGATACAGGCGACCGAAGGAAACACTCAAAAACGTGTGTTCCCACTTTGTCATAATCTGTATTCCATAAAATGTAGAAGGGTCTGAATGAATTTCCCTGTGTATGATGCCTTCATTAAGTCTGTACACAGAGTAAACACAGAGAGTAGCGCAGTAAATGACAAACCTGGTGGCCAGGTCGCGGTGCACAAAGTGCTGTGATGCCAGGTAGACCATGCCAGATGCTATCTGCTGGGCGATGTGCAGCATCTGAGACTGGGTCAGCTCCACGGGTCTGGTGGTCTGGCCCTCCGCCATCAGAACTGCATCTGGACCGTGAGCCCTGTGAGGAAACAGGTGGAAATTAGTCATGTGAGCCTGCTGATTGTTTGTTGGAGTCGTGTTGTCGCCTGTGAAGCGTTGCTAGCTGTCGGCCTTGTAGACCATGTAAAACAATACATCTGGAGCTCTAAGAGAGAACATTTAGATTGAGATTAAGAGAGATTTTTTGTTGTTTAAACAGCAGATCATATTTCTTCTATACAAACTGCTTTGTCTATTGATTCCTCTGTTGTCATGACAACATTCTAGAGAAATGCAAATTCTTCGGTATTAAACAGCTGCCATTTTGATGATATTTTTGAAAAGAGCCGTGCCTGAGGAACTTGTTGAGGTCTCCGTGTTTCATGTACTCAAACACCATGATGAGAGGGTCGCTCTCCACGCAGACTCCATAGAAAGTGACAATGTGTTCATGTTGAAGGTTGGTCAGCAGCTCGGCCTCGCGATGGAAATCCTTCCTGGCATTTTCACTGGCCTCTTTGAGCGTCTGCACACATACACACATGCAGAAGTGACATTTTAATAAACTGACAAATGAAAAACTCAGACATTATGCCACGTACGCCATTGCCAATTAGTCATTTTCACAGTGCGCCCAGACTGCTCCAATTTATTTGGCTGAAGTCCACTAAAGAAAAAAAAATGTAAGTGTCTTGCCTTGTAAAAGTGAGTTACAGCAACTAGGCACACAAAGTGTGAAATTACTGGCACCGAGCAAGGGCTGTTACAATGGCAGCGCAGCAAAGAAATGGAGACATTTTATATTAATGTAAGCCATTACAAAGTATGGCACTGTTTACATTCATTATGCTCCCTGGTTCCTTTTTGAAACTAATCATTGTCTTGTTTCCATGAATCAGGAAATGTGTTGGGGAGGTTGTGTAACACAAGTGTGTGGAAGACAGACAGAGACACAGAGAGAGACACAGAGAGAGAGATACAGGAAATGAAAGGGATACAGGGTCTCCGTTCATTTCACATCAAAAAAAAGAAAAATATAGATTCCTCTTGTCATACATGAATAATTTATTGCCTTCCTACAGTAAATGATATGGATATACGTTCACTTTCCAACTTGTGTGTGTGTGTGTGTGTGTGTGTTTGCATGTCTGTCTGTGTACTAACAGATAGAAGCTCCTATTACAAATGTAGATTTTAAGGACAAGGAGAAGTCACAAAGAAAGCTCAGGAAGAAGGAAATGACCCGCGACCTTGCTGCTGTAACGCTGACATACCAGAAAGTGAGACCGACTGTAACTCCGCCCACCCACATTCAGCCAATCGCGTATCATGAAACGAAGGCTTGGTCATGCACATTACAGGATGCAATACGATGCTACTGTGCTGATCATATGGTGGGTTATTACAGTATGGATGCTGTATGAAAGGCTACGCTCCGATCTCAGTTTACTGTATCGGACATGTGTGGGAAATCTGGGCTGACTTTCCTCTGATGAGCTCTCACATGCTGAGAGTGATAGCCTGTTATAGTTTGACCTTTCAGTTTCAGCTTGTGTGGCTGCATTTGTTGTTGCATGTAAGAGCAGCATCAGTAAAAAGAAAAATAACAACTTTCTTTCCTGGCAAACACATGCAGTCCACCACTGGGCTCAGTCAGCTAACTGAACTGTGCAATGCATCAAACGAGCGTAACAGATAATCATCGGTGTGCTGAGCAAACCATATTCGTTTTGGACTGAGGAAAGTTAGAGAGCAGAGACTTTGCTGTGAGCCACAAACATCTACGTGTGACGCGCTCAGTCTCTGAACTCAATGCTGCATTAATTCCCAGGCTAAAAGCCATAATATTGCTCTGTTAGTCATCCGGCATGCGCACACATTCAGGTCCCTGGACGAATAAAAAGCAATCAACAACCTCCAGCTCGGGAATGCAGTGACTCACTTTTACATGTGTGAAGGCAACATTATTGAAAGTGCTAGATGTTTATGACTGATGGCATGCCGCAGTGTACTGTGAGTGTGTATGTATAGGCCCATGTATATTTGCATGTGTATCTGCTAGTGTTAAAGTGAGCCTGTGATTGATGGCACCCCAGTGTATACATCAATATACAGCAACAGTAAAACTTCTGTGTTATGGCTGACTGGCTGATTGATAGCTGACTCTAAATCCAGGACCATTAGGCTCTATTAGTGAGTGTAGGTTATCGTAAGAGGGGAGAGCATGTTTCTGTAATGTAGCATGCATGACAGAGTGCTCATGACGAACAATGTACTCATCGGCAGGGGAGTCGGGGGGGATTTGAAGGAAAAAAATACCTTAAAATGCAACCCTGGTTACAAAAAAGTTGGGACGCTGCATAAATAAACCCAATGTGATCATTTGCAGATGCTTTTTGACATATACTCAATTAGAAATAGTACAAAAACAATATATTTAATGTTTGATCTCATCAGCTTCATTGATTTATGTAATATTTGCTTATTCTGAATTTGATGCAGCAACACGTTTCACATAGGTTGGAGCAGGAGCAACAAAAGACTGGGAAAGTTGTGGAACGCTCCAAAAACACCTGTTTGGAACATTCCACAGGTAAACAGGTTGATTGGTAACAGGTGATAGTATGAAAGGGGCATCCTGGAAAGGCTCAGTTGTTCACAAGCAAGGATGGAACGAGGTTCACCACTTTGTGAACATTTTCTTACTATCTGTTCCTAACATGGGGGTTGCAATGAAAATTTCATTGACATGTTCAATGACAATAAAAACTCTTGAATCATGAATCTTGAATGTGGTGGTAAAAAGCAAGGTACTTAGACAAATCTGTGACTAACAGTGAGCCACGAGCCAAAAGCAAACACCTATTCAGTTGGAAATGGTGATAAGATCCCTAGTTCCCTTAATTGACTTACTTCCTGTGCCACACAAACATAAGACAGCATAAACTGCGATTTATATATAAATATTTTGTATGAATTTATATTTTATTTTTATTAGAAACTTCTGGCGGATAATATAAAGGATATTATTACATGACCTCAGGAACGCTTTGTCGTTTCATGTGTCTCTGTGAGGAAGGCTACAACAAATCTGTGTGGAGTGATGAGGAGACGTTTAATCCTCTTCCTCTTGGAGCAGAAACAGCTGATCAGTCATGAGAGTTAAATGTTCGATACGTCAGAACTTGAAACAACAGCAACAGAAACAGCTCCTGTCAGTTTGCTTTGTAATTTGGGTGAACTGACCCTTTAATCAAGAAGTAGCGAAAGCATCTTCTCTTAGTTGATGCAGCAACAAGGAGGAGGAAAAGACAACCGGAGAGACACAGTGAGTCACGCCAGCTGACAAGAAGACGAGGATGAGAGGAGCAGGAAGAGTGCGCTATAAGCAGGTGGTACATTAGCTAATTGAAAAAAAATCTGATGAATAGAGAGCGTTAAATCAATGCAGTGACTCTAATGATTACGTGATTCATCTACATCCCGTCCACGTGCCACCACACCTATGGCACTTTGGGGAAAAACTATTTAGTTTTAGTGAAAGTTTTGTGCAGATTATATAGTGTTTTCCTGGACTTGACATGCAGGCAGCAACACACAGCATCTTGTTCTACAACCAGGAACTCTTCTTCCTGGGATTTTCAGGTGCATATTTTTACTGAGTGCTCAGACTGAGCTGAAGCTAAGCTGGCAGCAGACATCAGCGGGCGAGCAAGCGGTTTAGAGCTAAGCTGGAGGGAAACAGGAGGTGTAGGAAGAGAAAAGAAGGTGGAGGATTTGAGAAGCGGAAAGTAGCAGGATGAAGAACTGCAGAGGAGAGAGAAAAAGCGCCGCAGGTGAGAGTTAGAGGTGGAGGACAGAGGAAGTAGACTGAAAGAGTGGAGGGTCTCTCACAGGTCATGTATTGTTAATGAGAAGTTCTTCGCCAATCAGATCCTGTTTCACCGCAGACCAGGACAGAAAGCATCCTTGATGGAGAGATAGACGGATGGATAGACGTGATGGGAGGAAACCGTTCAATTTGACCCCGGAAGTCAGCGGTTTGAGTGTAATTCCACCTTTTGCTTGAAGAGAAGCTGTTGAAAGCGGCGGCTTGCTAACAATAGATGAGGAGATGGCGAGCGTGGAGTCTAAATACTTTACAGACAGCCGTATGAAGGATTTCATTTCCAAACGCCTTGTATCCATTTCAGGAACATAAGATTATCCGCTGTAAACTGTTCAATATTTCAAATGTATTCCAGGTATCAGATCTCATTACAAAACACAGTAGATAAAAAGCAATAACTTCACCTTCAATAATAACATTATGGGCTCTATTTTGGTGCCACCAATCATTCTGCAGGAGCAGGGATTTTCAAAATATCTCACTTTGAAACCAGACTCCTCATGAATTGAGATGCTTTCTTTGTAATGCAGACTGCTTTTTACACAAAAGTTTTCTCTTCAATCCTCCAGTCACGTATGCTGCATAATCTCACATGTGAAGGACAGAAAAGAAGCTATTGAAACTAATTCCAGAGGTCTGGGACTCTCTTTCTTGTTATTCCATAGAAAAACATATAATATTAAAAAGTCTTAATAGCTAAGGAATGCTTGAAATCATTGCTGTCCCATGCAATGTGTAGAATAACGTCTTTACTTTTTCTACTTTTCAAATTAGTTTCTCGGGACCTAGCAGTAAAAAAAAAAAAGTGAAAAATTACCTTGACAGCCACCAGTATCTTCTCCTGGTCAGGTGAGAGGTTGTAACACTCGGCCAGGAAGACTTTTCCGAAGGCTCCCTCCCCCAGCTCTCTCTTCAGCACGATGTTGTGCCTCTTAATATGCTGGACGACTGTTGGAGAGACAGAAAAGTCGAGGAAGAATCCATTTAAATTGTGGCCATCTTGGTTCAGTAACGGCGCAGTGTGCAGTTCACATGAGGTCACAGAAACAGGATGGCGAACAGACTTGAGTTATTACGTTTTGATTATTCTGTGCATCATTTAATTAGTTCAGTTCAAAGCAAAACTACCACAATATGAGGGATTTAACCAAAATACATACATTTGATTTCTTAGATGTGCTTTTTTGAACATAAACGTAGCTGCATTGTGTGCTACTGGTTAGCCACTGGTTTTCTGAAGTGGAAAATATGGGATTTTATCATTTTTTGACATGGTCTGTCAACAATCAGCTCTTTTCTCAGGGGCATATTTCCCCCTCTAAATTGGCGAATGGTCGAATCCTTACAGTATTTAACAGTAGATATTTTTCTGGTGCATCAATATTTTGTTTTATTATCCATACATCTTGTGAATGCTGCACTAAATAAGCAAATTCACTGTTTGTCATATACTAATTTGATCCAGTTTTCACTGTATTGTAAATCTCTCCCTGCCGTCTGCACCCACAGTTGGATCAGAGATGACAAACCTGCTTTCTGTTGCTAAGTAACTTGTGACTCCATGCCAGCTCATCTTAAGAAAATTTGGCATCTCACCATGGCGATGATAAAGGGTTTTATTCTACAGAATGATTAACAGCGTGGTGCCCTTACTATAACCCCGCTCAGCTACGACTTTATCACTGCGGGCCATGCTGTATGTGCAACTGTCTGAATGCAAGGAAACATGAATTATCCTGTAATACATGCACGTGGGTGCTTCTTACACACACACACACACACACACACACACACACACACACACACACACACACAGACACACACAACCAATAGCTGAGATTTATCTGTGATGTGATTAAGAGGCACATTTGAAGAAAAGCTGTCCACTCAGACTATCACATTAAAGCCCAGCTAGACTCTCACAAGCTGCATCGATCTACACTGTAAGCCACCGAGGTCCACCTTAACCCAATATTGTACAGATTGAGAGAGAGGCTGAGAGAGAGAGAGAGGGGGAGACAGAGAGAGGGAGACTGGGAGAGATAGAGAGAGAGAGAGAGTAAGAAGAAACTCTGCTGGTCTCCATCAGATATTCAAAAGCATCTAATTCTCAGTCTAAAATTGTTGTGAAGTACACACCCACAATGCAGTGTGTATGTGTGTGAGTGTGCGTGTGTGTGTGTGTGTGTCTCTGTCTTGTCCAAATAAAAGAAGAGTTCATTTGCAAAAGCGAATAAACAGCATTCTTAAAAAGAATAAACCAACAACCGTTTGATTGATTTTCCCTTGAGTGCACAATAAAAGAACCTGATTTAGGAAAATAAATAAAGGGATACTGGAGTTTGCATGCTTGTGTCGTGTGCTCAGGTTTAGCAAAAAAAAAAAAAATTAAATAAAAAAGAAAAGTTGGAGAAAGACTGTAGCTGTTTTTCAGTTCAATGTTGATGAACTAAGTCATGTTGACTTTAATGTTTAACCCTGATGAAATCTTTCTCTGAGTGCTTGAGTGGCTAAACATTCACTAAACATTCTGCAGATATGCTCAGTGTTTGAACATTTTAAACACATTCATTAAAACGTTTTCTCATTATGTTTCTTTCTGTTTGCATTAGTGCCTCATTTACCTTATACAGTATACACCGTGTAGAGGCATCACATCCTGATTGTCTTCAGTTCAAACACAACAGCAGCGGGTCACAGATCTCTGTGCACCCACAACTCCACGTGCAGCAGCAGCAGCGCACAATAAGCCAACAATCCCACAAGACCGCCACCCGCCATTTAAACAGCTAATAACCTCACCAAACCATTTCCTACTGTAGCTGTGTAATAAGTGCTCACCCATGAAAACGCACCACTTCTCCTTAATTAACACCCTCAAATAGCAAATAAACTGGTGTGTGCAGACCAGTCCTTCCCTTGTTGCTTTTTTTTGAAGAAGCATTCACAGCATTTCCTGCTGTTTTTTTTAAATGCGTCTTGATTGTTAGATTTATCTCATTGCATCTGGTTTTGCATGCATATATTCAATATTTCTAAAAAAATAGCTGTGCATAGCAATCAAGAACTTTCCAAAATGTTATTTTGTTTTTATGGCCTCATATCGCTCATGAATTCTGCTTCCCAGCTGTCTGCCTTTGCCAGTTTTACACTCCTTCTTCCACCCTGCTTTCATTATTAAACTGTATCTCTATGTGCGGTGCTGCACATCACCCCTCTTCTCCTCAATCAGTATCCTTAATTAAGATCTACAGAAATATTATTCCCCATTTACCAAACTTTGCACTCTTATTCTCTGATGTTTTTCTTAATTAGTACCCGTTTTCCATGCTTATCGTAGTCGCTCATTTTCCCTCATTTAGCATCGCTCCATCCAGTCTCATTATCTTTTTCTCACTTTCCTTATTTAGCATCCCTCTGTTCCATCATTCATTTCTCCCTATCGCCATTCCCCTCAGCTGCTAAACTTATCACTTTTTAATCAACACCCTCCAAACATTAGCATCTCGGCACATGTTCCTCCCCATTCTGTTGCTCCATCAGTCTTTTTCCATCACTTGTTTATGACAGCGCTCACAACATTAACATCAGAGGGATAATATTTCCCATCAACCACCTCCTCTCCCATCTTTTTCCATCTGTCCTTTTCCTCCGTCATCCAGTCGCTTCACACTCTCCCCGTACAGCCACCTCTCACGCGATTCTCCTTGATCAGCATCTTAGAAACAACCAAAGTAACGAATGTCTCGGGACATAATTATTCCCCGTATGCCATCTGCCTCTTCTTCCATTCCTGTTCTCTCATCTGCCCAAACGATTTCCATGACCCTAGACGCTGACACAGAGCAGCCTGAACAGTCTGCAAATTGTGTGTTTGGTAGTTTGAACCAAGCAATGCGAGAGGTCAAAGTCACGTGTTTCATGGATGCTTTGAAAGCAGGACCTTCAAGCCTTTTCTCCATCAAACTCCTCATGCGATTAATGCCATGACTCTTCTGCCTCTTCTTTTCCACTACACCTCCCTCCAGTCAGCCACCACTACCCTCCTCCTGTCAGGAGGTGTAGCTAATTGTGACCTAAATTTTCATAAGCTTAGTGTGTAAGGATGTGTGTGTGTGTGGCCGTGTAAATGGGTGTTTTCAAGTACTGTACGCACGTGTTGACTTACGAATAACATTTTCCAGAACAATGTTAATCCTCATTCCCTAGATACAGAAAAATACAAACCCTAAAAGATGGGCTGGGATGGAAACGGTGGAAAAAATGAGAGATACGCTATAATAAGCCAAGAGGAAGGAGCAACATAACAAAGACAAAGAAAGATTTCTCCTTCAGTTCAGGGCTGGAGTTACTACTGAGGACATTCAGGTCAAGTCTGCTGTATTTTCCTTCAGACTTTTAGCACATTTATCAAACCACGCATAGGTTTACATTCAGTGATGGATGACATATTGAGATCCTTTACTTTCAATGAAAGTAACACCACACTGTGAAAAAGTGCAAACCTCACCTAAATAAAAGAAATGATTATCAGCCAACTGTACTTAAAAAACTGAAAAATAGAAATATTAATTTGCGTGTTTTAGTGTTAGTGTTTTAGAATCATATATGATGTTTTTGGATGAATATACTGCTGCATTAATGCGAGTGTTGCATTTTACTACTGTAGTTCTTTAAGGTTGAGCTAATTTTGTCATGTCTCGTCAGATCTGTTAAGTGTTTTTGTTCACGAGCGTCATGTCTTGTCTTACACTTCCTGTTTTATTGTGAAACCTAACTCTCCTCTCGTTTCAGGCCCTTGACTTCCCGATGTGTTTCCCGCCTGTCTGATTGTCTACCCCGCCCTAATTGTCTCCACCTGTTCATTGTTACCTCGTATATATATAGTCTGCGTCTCCCTTTGTCCTGTGCCAGATTGTCTCGTGCTATGTCCTTGTACCAAGCCTTGATTTATCTAGCTCTCGTGATCCTTGTCTTCCTGTTTGTGCCTTGTATTTTGTTTGTAAGTAAGTCATCATTGATTGTGTATTTTTGTAGTCTACTCTTGATTCATTTGTTACTTTGTTTCATAGCCATTTGAGCCTCTTTGAGTTTTGATTTTTGTATTCTAAATTATCCTTAGCGTCCTTTGTTTGTACTTTGAAGCCATGCGTTGTATGTGCTGTAATCATTTATCCTGAGCGCCTTTTGTTAATAAATTACTTCTTTATTTTGAAACTTCGCTGATTGTGTCTGAGTCTTGCATTTGAGTCCTGAAACCTCGTGCCTCCGGGCCTGTCAAATTTGAACCACTTTATATAGTTTTGGATAGTTTAATCTACAGCCGTGCATCACATTTTATAAAATCATCATGTGTTTGTAGCGTTGCTGTACTGTGGGAGCCACATGTTTCTAAAACGTCCAGATATCATGAGTGCAGAAAAACAGTTCACAGCTTTTCCAAGTTTAGTTTTAAATGCTTTATTTCTCTTAAGAAGTAGGAGAAATTTCTCAACCAATGAAGAAACACGTCGCCCTTCAGTTTATTGTAAAAATCACCAATTTGGAAAAGGATGGTTTTCAGGAAGAGTAACTAAGTAAAAAAAAAAAAAAAAAAAAGAAGTAAAAAGTAAAATACTTGCCTCTCAGATGTAGAAGTAGAAGTTTATACTTGCATGAAATGTAAATACATGAATTTGCAGGCTGCTTAAGTAAAGTACTTGAGTAAATGCACATAGTTACATTCCACCACTGCAATGAAAAACATACACATGCTAGGTGTTTCACAAGCTAAAATTTAGGTAGGAATAATTTGGCATTTTGTTAAAACTAGTGCTTTCAAGCAACTGTTAGATTGGTATCACTCTCATGTAAATATGTAGCTAGAGCTGGCAGCCAGCTAGCATAGCTTAGCACAAAGATCAGAAACCAGGGAAAGAGCTAGCCAGCTTGTTACTGTGCCTGGCCAAGAAACAGTCTGGCTCAAAACTCAAACTGTTGTTTGACACATTAATAGTAAAATAATTGTCAGACTTTCATATTTAGATGTGTTGTTGGACGGATTGTGCTATTTTTGGACAGAGCCAGGCTAGCTCCTTCCTCCTGTTTACAGTCTTAATGCTAAGCTAAGTAGCTGCTGGCAGTAACTTACATGCAAGCATGAAAGTGGTGTTAATCTTTTCGTCTACCTCTCAGCAAAAAAATGTATTTCCAAAATGTCAAACTATTCCTTTAAGGCCGATGAAATAATGAACACATTTCAAATGTGTTCATTATTTCATCAACAGCATTTTATAAGTTTTCGTTTAGAAATAAAATGTAATCTTGTACTTTTCAGCTCAGTTTCAAAGCATGAATTTCCTCAAAAGAACTGCTTCTTTAAAATCAAAATGGAACACCTAATCAAATGAATTAAACATAAAAATGATCCAAATAATTAAAATAAAAATTGGAGACTTTTTGGAGGGTTTCTGAGGTCGTAGGTGGGATTTGGATTCATGAGGTCATGCAGCCTGTATATGTAATGTTAGGGAAACATGAACACGGTAGTTACCATCCATGCAAGTCCATGGGTGTTGACTGTAACACTTTAATAATCCACGTGACACACTTTCCAAGAATGCTAACTCCTCTGATGTTATTATTGTTAATGAGGTGTTCACTTCAGAGGTAAGTGGCACAACTAAAGCGCAACACGGCTAACGGTTCCCATAATTACACACAGATCCATCATCTCTGCAGAGTTTGTGCTGCCAAGAAGAGATCTGTGCCATCTTTTAAGTAGAAATGTGTACTCGCCACCGATTCCTGTAGCCAATATTAGAGGCCACAAGCTAGTTAAGGCCATTGTTTAAAAAGAGTGCAGTTCTTGGCATGCAACCCAGAGCCACTTTGCCAAACTGTCTCCATCAAAAGCTATTGTACGTTTCTGAAAAGGCAGGGTGCCAAATAATCGGTCAGATACTTTCAGTATTTATGCTGCCTGTCTGTGAGTCAAAGACGTGCACAGAGTAATTGCTGTAATGGCTGTAATATATAAAAAACACACATGCAGGCATACACACATACACAGGAGAGCGTTATTGACTTTGATCGATCTCTGCGCTTTCATTCTTGTCTTCAGGCTGTAAATCCCTGTCTATCTTTTAGTTATATCGCAGGACAGAGGGGTCAAGCCCCAACCCCCCCATCATTATACATCCTAAACCTTGCCCTCAATAGAAGAGCCTGATGGTGCACACACACACACACAGGAGTATAATTTACTGCAACACAAGGCCATAGCCTGGAGAAGCTTTTATTACTTGCCAATAATCATAATGTCATGTTGATGGACCAGGTCAATAACCTCGTGTCTGTCTATTTGACTGTTGCTCTCTCTTTCCGCTTCCTTCTATTCTCCTCGTGTTTCTCTTCTATTTCTGTTTGCATTTTTCTCCGTCCCACCTTCTTTCACCACTCTTGTGGCTTTGTTGAATTTGTGAAGTATACACGCTTTCCTTTTGAGATAAATTGGCGCTGGTCCACCCTCGGAGAAGAATACTTCTACCTGCGGCGGCTCACAGACTCGCAGGTTTTTGCCGTCGTCGGCTCTAATGATGCATGAGTCACATGTGGAAGTCCTGAGATTTATGAATGGATTTGTGCCCAACATGTGCTGGAGTGCATAAACACACACGGATAAAAATGGCCTTCATATTTCCTACTTCTCCCTCCACAGCTCCAAGGTCATCGCCATGACAGCGAGAAAGATGTTGCCTTGGTCACCTCTGAGTATCACGCAGGTGCAGTTAACTTGAATGCTCTGGAGTGTAGCTCGTAATGGATTGAACATTTAGTTCATTTGGGTAAACAGTGAAGGTAACTGAGGTTTGTACTCACACGTGTCGGTTTTCAGGAGGCTGTTTGTGCTCCTGAAGTACTGAGGGTTCTCTATCACGGGGATCTTGGTCATGCCTATGATTACCGCGTCAGGGCCCATCTCTGAGGAGGAAGGGGTGTTGCTGCCGTTGGAGACGTGATGAAGAGGAGAGGCAGAGTCATCGTCGTTGCTGATCACTGAAGATGGTCCTGAGAGAGCAGAGAGAGGGGGATAAGCACTGTTGAGTCCAGTGGGGTTATCTTTACAACCATGGAGAAAGGTCTCGCATGTGGGATGGGAAAACATTTCAGCACACACGCCAGACACGTTAACAGTTTCAGGAAGTGAGAATTAGTTAAATTGTTATCTGTTATTTGATGAGCAGAGGAGACGAGATTATAAAGTGTTGCTGTTAAGAAAAGACATCTAAAAGAAGCAGAGCTAATTTTTGCAACCTGAGCCTCAACACAGTCAGATTTGTTGCTGCATTAAATATGATCCAAGATGGCGCTGCAGACTGCCACCGCAGTTCTGGGCTCTCTAGTACTTGCTTTGTTTATTTGTTGCTTTTTGAGATGTCCCTCTCCGATATGATTCAGTCAGGAAGACCGTTAAACCTCGTTGAGCTGCTTGTCTTGTTTTCCTATGCAAGTACATTGAATGCATGTGTTTAAACCACAGTTATATTCCTTGTATGTGCACACATACTTGGCCAGTAAAGCCAATTCTGATTCTGATTCTGATCAATCTAAAGTGCTGCTGGATTCTGTGTCTTAAAGGTGCAGTGAGTGACTCCAGGGAAAGATGGTTGACTGTTGAGTCTCATTCCGGGTCATGAAATACCAGCCTTTTTTCTAGATTCGTATTAATGTGTTTTTAGTAACACAACTCATTCTCTAAGTTTTCAGTGACTTCAGTGGATAGCAAAGGCTTTAAATATGATCACAGAACTAGAGCTGCGTGTTGTTACTGTCTTTCTATTCCACACAGGCTTCACCTCAAATAGGGCTGAAGAGTTAAGGGATCAGTATGCTTAGTGCCTGTCGGCTGGATGAGCAGAGTCAGACGTGACCTCCCTGCGCTCCTTTTCCATGTCGGAACTGAAACTGACAAATCATCCACTTCATGCAGCGATTGGTCAGCTGTGTGAGGTTAGAAAATATCCAGGATTTGAATGTCCCCTCTCGATTTCAGTCTTCTGTCTACTTACATCACATTTTGTATGGAGAAATGAGTGCAACATGAAAGCCTTAAGAAACAACTGTCCAAAAAGTGTTCGCTCACGTTAGCTGGTGATCGTCGTGACAGAAGATAAAATAGCTAAAAATAGTCATGAAATTACAACCTGTGTTTATGAGCAGTGTTTTAGGGCTCATAAGCCATCAAACTCATGGACGTGTGCATCATATTTCACGTCTCACCGGCACAATAAAAACTTGCCTCCAACCACGCAGCCCCTTGCATTTTTTAATGAAGGGCTGCTTTCAGTCCAAACGCTCGCTTATTGTATTTCAGACAGGCGTATCACTCAACCAGAGCTCTCAGGTGCTCCTCCTACCACAACACTGACAGGGGTAATTATGTGAGGACTGACCTGCCATGCCCTCATGATCCCTGTCTTGCAGAACTGAGTTAGGGGATGTAGACTTTTGTGCTGACCATTGCGCTGATCAATACATATGTGTTTAATATGCAACAGCGCCGTAAGAAGACAGAGGAGGACTGACAACAGCATCTGACAATGTCAGAGTACGTCACTGTTTCTCAGATATGTGGATGAGGAGCGTGTAAGATAGGTGGCAGCTCCCGTTCTGGTGACGGGTCATTGTGTTTGGATGAGAACAGATCTGCAAATGAGCCCGTAAGAGTCCCATTAGAGAGCCAAGCCTGTAGCGCGAGGTGCTTTGTCAACTGCGGTTGTTTTCATGTTTGACTTCTGGGTTATTTTTTAGGTCAGGCTGCAGCATTTAATGATGAAGTCAAAGAAAGAGAGAGATGAAAGCATATTTCTACAAAGCTGGAGGGTAACCGAGGGAATTAATGTATGCCTTCAAAAAGACAAATGCCAGTAATCCAGGAACCTGGTGGAGTAAAAACCAAGTCGGAAATCCAGATTCAGTGCTCTCAGTTGTTATACCGCTATTATCTGGTGGAAAAATCACTCGAGAATAAGCTTTTCTATATCAAAACTAACCAAGTTAGAAAATTAAATGATTAAAATTCACGTTTCATACAACAGACTTTTCCGAGAGCAAAAATGTGGCATGAAGCAAGACGCCGCAAAACAGAAGAGAGGTGGGATGGCGTGAGTCAGACACCGAGTCCAGCCCTCTTCCAGAAAAATGGTTTGTTTTGGTAACAGAACAGAAGTGTTATTAGTTTCTAATTAAGGCGGTGAAAACGGTCCATGAGGCAGATTCAGTCAGTTGCAGCACACCTTCATGACACTGCTGCTAATTCTTCGTCTTTAGGTTGAGTGCCAAAGCAAACAATATCCGCTTTTCTCTCACACACACGGTATCACTAAGTAGCAGCTACAGTTGCACACATCGACGCTCACTCTCTCTCTAATATGCACCAACACACAAGCAGAAATAAAGCTGCTAAAAGCTTTAAAGCAAAGCTGTGTGGGTTTTCACCTTTAACCCCAAACTGTAATCTCTCTATTTAATACCTGCAAACTTAAAGGCTCACACTTTTGTCTTAAAATAATATCCACATGCCCATAAGTATATTAAAAGCATAACTGGTTGCTCTTCCTGCTGTTGGAACTGGCCACAGTCTGTTCAAATGTACTTTGTGAAGTATCCCGCCACCGCAGCTAATGCTTTAGTATGATGGTACAAAGCAACCGTAACTGTAAGTTACCTATTTGATTTGTCTAA
This sequence comes from Chelmon rostratus, assembly GCF_017976325.1. Classification (NCBI taxonomy): domain Eukaryota; kingdom Metazoa; phylum Chordata; class Actinopteri; order Chaetodontiformes; family Chaetodontidae; genus Chelmon; species Chelmon rostratus. The sequence goes on along the minus strand of NC_055662.1, from coordinate 19,520,586 downwards.
CTCGGAATGCTTTGCCTCTAATTAGCTTCAGCTGAATTTCAGAAAAAATTTAAATAATTTAAGATTTTAAAAAGAGGACTTTTAAAAAAAATCTCTGCTTTTTCATAGCAGCAGAACTTTAAACCCGACTCCCTGTGATGTCGAAGGCTCGCTACCAAACCCACCGAGAATCAGCACTGTGCTTCTTTGCTTAGTCGCTTTCTGCTCATTGTCTTTTTGGCAGTTGATCCCAGCAGCTTTCATACAATTCTGAGGAAACCCACTCATAACTGAGAAGCTCACACGATGTTTTGCAGCTTTTCAAATTACCGTCCTCCCGAGACGAACGACAGCATCGGCCGTGTGAAGAAGAGCCCAAGAACGACATCTATTTACACCAATTGTCAAAAAAGCCCTCGAGCTGCCGTAGTAATTACAACGAGAGCAAAAGAGGACGTCAGGAGACGTTATTATGGAGAGACAAAGTCAAAGCAGGGAGGAAGTTCAACTGGATGGGTCAATAAAATGTCAGATTGTAACAGGAGACAAATGTTCGATTCCCTCTGCAAGGCAGCGTTGCTTTTTTCAGCGCGATCATGATCGTTCCACCTTAGAGGTCCACTTTGCTGGATTTTCCTAAAAAACAATGTCTCACTTATGACCCAACAGAAGTGTGTGGGGTCATGTGGCAGTGTATTCATCTGCAGAGACTCTGCCCTCTGCCTGTTTTTTCTTATTTTCTTTTTATTTTGCTGTGGCTTTGTGCAGCGGGAGTGTAGCCCAGGTGAGATAAAAAGGCAGGAGCCAGCAGCAAGCAACCAAGAGGACGCCACAAAAATGGCAGACACGGCGCAGAAAACTGTTTGCTTACAAAGAGTAACTGACAATTCCTACATATTAAACCTTTAACTACATCTCTATTATCGTAACAGCAATGACAAAGCTCCTCTTCACAAAGGTAGCTACTTATCTTAACCCAAACCATGATCTTCCCCTTAACCGAACTGATTCCTTTAGGTGGCTAGACCTAACCAAACCTTCACCCCAGTGTTTTTATTAACAGTGATTTCTAACTATTTTGGAAGACACAGACAAATAATGTCATCCAGGGATGTCGGATCAGAAAACACTTGTATGCGTTGTTTTAGAGGGACAGACTAAGTATTTTGTTGTTTAGTTTGGAGAGGATCTGTTGCACATTACACAACCGTGGAAAATAAAAAACTTGTATTTGCTCATGTAAGAATGAGAGCAGCATCACACAAATACGTATGATGCTGCCCTGATAGCAAACAAGCTCATCAGGTTACAAATGTGAGAAAAACTGACCAAAGTGGCGACCTTTTCGTGGTTAAGTGGAAACAGGCTTATGTCTCCAGTGACAAAGTCACTGGAGACATAAGCCTTTATTTTTGTGGGTCTTTATTTTTGTGGGTCTGTAATCGTGATGCCATTTGAAATTACTCTCAGAAAGATGCTCGCACACAAAATAACTTAATAATAGCCAGCATAAATGATATTAATCTCTCAGGTGCACAGAGGGGGTGAGCAAATTACTGCTTCTCAGTGCATTGTCCTACAAGTGCTTGAATAAAAGCTTGTGAGTGATTGTCTATTCCAAGCTTCTAACTCTATAATATCATTTTATTTATGCATTCTTCTCTGATTTAGGGGTGTGAACTATTTGATTTGGATGAGAAGATGTGTGTGTGTGTGTGTGTGTGTGTGTGTGTGTGTGTGTGTGTGTGTGTGTGTGTGTGTGTTTGCGCAAGGCTCTCTCAGAGAGCATAATTAGATCCTTCCATCTAGTACTGGTCTTTCATCAGCTCTTCACTGAGTGTCAGTTGAAGAGAAATAACATCGGAGACAAGTTAGAGCACGGGTCTCAGCATAGAGCGGGAAGCATTATTCAGAATTACACTGACGCACACACACACACACACACACACATGCAGGGAGTGAACATGAAGCGCAGTCCTTCTCCAGACCTCTTCAAGACATGAGCGTAAGCCTGCAAACATCGCACTATGAGTTGAGATTGATTTCCCATGAGTGCCAAATTCAGTGGATGTATTCCCTCTCATGTGGTCGCTTCTGCTGAATTATACCACTGGTTGACATCATTCATTTCCTTTGTCCCTGGCCTCATATCAGGCTGTGGCGCTGCTGACAGAGCTCGATTGAGAGAGAGAAACTGAGAGAGTTTGTTTTTATGTGAGGACGCGTGTGTGAGACTAAACCAGCTGGCATGTGTGTGTCGGTGACTCGCGAGGATTGAAAAGGCCTTGAGAAGGAGAAGGAATGAGAGCGAGAGCACAGTGGTTTGTTTTTGTGTGTGTGGAGACGTGCACGCTTGTATGTGGTGTAAGTGTGTGTGTGTGTGTGCTGGGCTGTGATGTCTTCCAGGAGCATCTCTGCGTGTCCAGGATCACACTTGTACGATGATGCATCGCGTTCAATAAAAGGACCCGAAAGAGTGATAAAAGATGAAATCCCAAAACAAGCTTTGGAGTGAACTGAAAAATATTCTGTACACTGTTTGCTTTGGACCAAAAGCTATTTGCAATTTTATACTGATAAAACTCATAACTGTGCCTCATTTTTTACTCATTATAGATCATTTCTGCCTCACGTCAGCCCCCAAAATGTCAACCTGTCAGGGTTTTAATAAAGCATTACTATTAGTGGTAGTAGTCATAGTCGTAGCTGTAGCCGTCGTGGTGGGGGTAGCAGAAGCAGATTGTGGATTTTTTGTTCGTTTTTTCCTATTTGTATTATAGTTATATATTTTGTAATATCTTTTTCTGGTGGCGGTTAAAAAGGGAAAACTAAAGCACTCAAAAATGAGCAGAAAAATAAGCTTTGTGGTGATTCAATTCCTCTTAATTTTAATTTTCTACATAAAGTCAAGCTAGGATTTGTGAACCTGTAGGGGCAATTTAAGCCTTCAGTTTCTCTGAAAGCGTACAAAATCACCAGATGTACGGCTAATTGTTTTTGCCAAGATGTAAAACAAAAGAGAACAAAAAACTTTTCTTGTTAAAATACACAGTTGTAGTATTACAGTCAAAGAGATGCGGACACTTTTCGAGCCACTCGAAACAAATGCACCGCTTGAACAGAGCTTGTAGTTCCCATCAGTTAAATCTTCCTCGACTGAAATGCTCAAGATAAATCACACAAGTTGATTTTCAGCCTTGACACCATTCAAAACTCCAAAGGACGCAGCAGAAAGCTGAAATATTTTTATTTGAGCATGTGGTTGCCATGGCTACTAGTCAACAGTGGCTGCTAATCGTTAATACTGTCAGAGTAGTGCATTTTATTTATTTTATTGATGCAGGAAGTTTTTCATTTCCCCTCAAACTGAGATCTGTATCTGCATCACTAAACGGGAGGCAGCCGTTTGGCCGTCCTACACAACGGCTCTTCAAAGAGGACGCGGTTTCCAAATTTCTCTCGCTGGAGAAATCCTACACTCAAGAAATGAAGCTGTTAGTTTCAGGCTGGTCGGGTTTTCAAGTGTGTTTAACACTCTGAGTTTATCTCAAGGCAACAAAGGGGAGAAACAAACATGGCGAGCTCATGGTTATTGTCTGTCAGTACATGTGTGTGTTTGTGTTGGGAGGGGCTGAAGATCATTAACGCAGAGAGGTCCAGGGGTCAGATCGTTAGAAATACCGTTAAGCTGAGGGGCAACCAGATCCCGTGTGCATGCATACGTGTGTGAGTGTGTGTGTGTGTGTGTGTGAGAAAGGGAGGTGGCAGAGAGTCCATGGGGAGTGACGTGGTAAAAGGGATGAAAAGATGGAGAGCTGGGAGGTGGAGGGAGGGAGAGAGAGACGGACAGGAGAGGTATAAGTGGGGTCAGGTCACGACCCAACACTGTTAATAGACATGGAACCGATGTTTAAACTGGTGGAGACCGGAGCTCCTCGCAGTCTGGTGGAGAGAAACCCGGGTTAACAGTCAATAAAACACATTGCCTTGCTTTCAAAGTTCACTGCATGACTGAGAGGTGGGTGGCGGGAGGATGGGCACTAAAAACGGCAATTATGCCATTGTTTAAGTCTGTTTGTCTTTTTAATAACAGGTAATGGCACTGTGCTGCTAGAGACGTCAGTGCAGGAGAATGAATGTGGTGAATTGGAAAGAGAGGTAAAGAAACGTCCCAGTTAATTACACTTTGTGTCTTATTTGCTGAGTTTTGCCATCATTTGTAACCTGACATGCCAGATGGTTTGTTACTCGGATCCATCTGGGAAGCCGTCCATGGAAACAGTTTGGGAAAGGACGTGCACTTTCAAAAAATACTTGGCTGTTGATTGGATGAGCCATCTGTCTGTTATCGTCTATCATGGGCTAACTTCAACCAATCAGATCAACAAACCATATGATGTTGTAGGAGAGCGAAGCTATTGCTGAAGTCAGTTGGGAGACGATGGAAAATATCTTTTTCATGCAAAAAATCCTTCAGTGCCATTGTTTGCCTTTCAATGAAGAAAGACACTCCAGTTCTGACACAGCTAATGCTTTAGCAGCATCTATGCTAATTTCTTAGGAGCCACCATTGCTGTTTTTAAACAGTCACTTCTCACGCCGTCGTCACATCTAAACCAGCTGTCATTAGTTCCTCAAAGGACACTGACTGGTCCAAAACAGCTGTGGTCTGGACACAAATGCATAACTTAAAGCCTGGCAAGATGGAGCCTCTGCGTCATCTTGTGTGATCTCGCGAATCTAGCTGCCTTGCAGGATAACATCATTTGAATGGTTATGACAACACCGTACTCACTACTCAAGTGCAAGCTGTTAAGATTTGAACATGGCACGTTCAGTCTGTCTATTGGCCCCATGCAGCCAATGTCCAAACCGTTCAGGCGTTAGCTGTAAGCCGATGACGGTGTCAGTGTGACGGTGTGAAGTGGGATCATGAATCTACAGAGACTCATCTGAATCTGCAGCTTTTCTCTGGAGCTGTTTTGGTTCACTGTCACCACTCTCATAGTGTTGCTTTCATCCACCGAGGCAGCTCTGCTCAGTAAAAACCTCTAAAAACCGACTCTAAACTATCTTCTCAGTACTTAACAGCGGACAGACACAATTGGAGATTAGCTGGTGAACACAGCTGAGCATGTAGCTGCTAAACAGCCAGATATTTCCCTCGGGAGTTGGTAGAGACCAAAAATGGAGCTAAAAGAGAGTGAATTACAGTGATCAGGTGGAAATATACGCAAATATGACTCCAAATGAATAATAATGTGGCTCTGTAACTGCTGTGTGTGTAAAATGTTGGCCAAGGTGATGATATGCCAATGTTGTCTTCTCAACTTGTTTCTGCTGACCTTAAGTGGACAAAATTAAGTTACTGTGTGTTTCAGCTGATCTATTTTCAACACATATGTGTATTTGCCACTTTGCATTGGCACCACGTCTAAAATTCATTGCACATTCAGTTTTAACACACCTATAGTGATGTTGCCCTGTTCCAAGATCTGCACTTGGTGGGCACAATGTTATTCTTACCAACAGAAAGGATGAGCAAAACTGTGAAACGCTGAAACGAAAAAGTTGCATGAAACCATGAAAATCACACTACAACTCCATTTGAGTGAGCCATTCAAGGACTACTGGTGTGATTCCTGATCAGGTTTGTGTACTGCTACAAATGGCCCTGTGTCTGTCTGAACAGCTGTTTCTGTCAAGGGAGGCTGGACAATACTGCCATCCAATCACAGTACAGCTCATGAATGACGACATTGTTAAATTAATGACTTCTATTCTGCACTGCCCGCTTCATTGGAGGTTTATGTTGAGTGCTGGGAATTAAACACTTGGAGAAACTGAGCAGATGTATTTTGTCGACATACAGTAGTTATACAACCTTGTCAAGAAAGCAGGAAAATCTCTTCACTTTAAATGTCAAGGGGATAATAGAAACTCAGTGTAAAAAAAAAAACAGGATTTTAAATTTTTGGACACCCAGCTTGTTGCTGTAATGTTTCTAACTTATGGATGAGAAAAGCAGCTGATACTTATTCCGCTACTTTGCTGGCAGGATATACTGTAGGAGGATTTGGGTGCTGGGAATTAAATCAACTGTAATTAAGCACCCCTGACACATTCTGCAGAAGTTCTGAGATTTTACAGTCATTTAAAGGAAAAGGGGCGATGGTAGAGCTACCGGAGCTACAGATACAACACTCCAATGATTGTGAGTCACACACAACGCCACGCAGGTATGAATATTTCCATGTGGAAAGTCCATTCGTTAGCTCTTTAAGCTGCTGCTTTGACACCAGTGTTGCTGTGGGAGCCTGAGGGTTTGGGATCTGGAGTGGAGCAGGACTTTTATGGCAGGAGCCGAGTTAAAACAATGACTGTGAGTGACTGTATTGATCTCTTTTAGGCTCTCTGGGCACACCTCAGACAAACTGAAGCCATTTACTGCTGCACGTTGCCCTGGGCGATGGATGTAGAGAGGCTTTTATGGGATTTAAGGACATCGGGGCCTGTCAGTCAGTCTGTTAAAACAGCTTGGTAGTCTTATGCCCAGAGAGGAACAACGAGAACAGTTGTTAGCAGATAATGTTGGGTTTCATGATTTGAGATTACTTCATTGGTGGTTGTCAGTGATGTCAGAGTGCATGATTGGTTGAAAAATGGGTTTCAGACAACCTATCAGGTGCATCAGGTTCAGGTGTTCAGCTCTTGTTTGGTCTCTGTAGATGGTGTTGGTACATTTACTGCAGCCATATTGGCTCCGTTGCTGACTGACTATTGTGGAAAAGAGCTGACTTTCGAGATATTGTTAACAATTTCACAGGCATAAATGCAAAAACTTGGCTGTGATTAATTAAGCTTGCTGAATAAGATAAGAGATTCCTTCATTTAAACCCTCTAAATCTGCCCCCAATCAATGGAGCAGTCACTCAGGCTTCAAGGCAAAGACAGGGCTACTGCAACTGTTGACCCCAAAGGTCTCAGTGACCCCCTAAGCCTATCACAGTACATACAAACACACACACACACACACACACACACAGTCACAGGTGACTGGTAACTTGAACCCCGTGGTCTCTAAACTGTGCTGTCAACCCGCTGAACACAGGAAGTAATCTATCGATCCAGGAGGAAGAAGGATGGAGGGATGCAGGGAGAAAGAGACACAGAGGAGGAGAACCAGCGGAAGAAAAGGGAGGTTTAGAGAGTAAAGAAGAGCGTGAAGAGCTGCAGAAAAAAAGGAAAGGAGAGAGGGAAAATGCGGCCCCTAATCAGTCCTACTGTTCTGTTTGTTTTACATGCGATACTTCTTGATGAATTCTTCTCGGCGGTTCGATGTGATGCAGGGGTCAGCGGGAGAAAGGTGATGTCATATATGTTCATGCACCAATCAGGATTAAGCAGCTTTTGAGCTTATGTATGTAGGCCAACTTTAGCTTTGATTATTGCTTATTTAGTCATCAAAACGTGCAAAAGAAAAAGTCTCTACACACCTGAATATAAGAATTGTGAAATCACAACGTCCCAGAGCCCAAGATGACATCTTCAAATGTCTTATTTTGTTTGATCAACAGTCCAAAACCCAAAGTTATTCAGTTTTCAATGACATATAGTCTGACTCGCAGGATGTCGGGTGTTGGTATAAGCCTGCCATCCGCTGACTATTTTAGTATTTCAGTCGGCATCTCCTCCCCTTTCGCTACCTGCATGTTACTGTTTTCAAAGTCTCCATCAGTAGGTGAGCAACCACAACAACCTTCAAGCTAGAGGTGCAAGAACTGTAAAACTAGGAGCTGTTACCTTTAATAATGCCACGGCCTCCCAACTTGCAAATGTTCCCCCGAAACAAGCGAGAAACAAACAAAGAAAGATTTCACGTAAAACAGCAACTATTTAAAAGAGAAACAATGAAAATACAGAGACAGAATAGACATATATGATGCATGGAAAGAAAGCAAAGAGCTCAGAAAGAAGAAAGGACAGAGACATCGTGGGATGGATGCAGTACATGGGTAGAATTTCATCTACACTGCAGTTAGATGAATGTCTGTGAATCTGCCCGTACAGGCCAAAAATCCTCCTCCTATTCTTTGGCCCAATGCAGCGGCCTATCACATTCCCCTTTCCTCTGTACCAGCCACCGGTAAAAATAGACATTTCCTTGTCTCCCTGTGCCCGTCTCGCGTCGTGTTTCACCTTTCTCATCTCCATGCGTGTGTCTACCGCCCCGCTTTCTTCCGTCATCATTATGTTTTTTTCCCCCCACATGATCCTCTCCCTCTCTCTCTTTCTTCCTCGTAGCCCCCTCAGTCTGATCTTTTCTATTTTTAATATTCAACCCACGTTCACCTGCTCATATGACACACTGGAAGACCAGTGCCTCCTACTTGAAGCACGGCGAGGTGGTCAGAGATTCAGAGATGTGAGAATGAAGAAGCAGGGAGGGAAGTGACGGTGAAGGAAATGAAAGCGAGAAAAAGGTCTGTGTGTTGTTGTGTTTCTGGTTCTGTCGTATCGGACCATCAGAGCAGAAAAATTACCAGCTAAGTTCCCAAATGAGAAGAAAAGCCGAACCACGTCTCAGCTCTTCTTTTTCACACCAAACTTTAGTCTGACACTGTTGAAAAATCTTAAATTTGCAGCTTCTCTTCTCTTAAAAGAATAATTAATAAACCTGTAGCTAAGTACATTTACTTACTTAAGTACAAGTTTTATGTACTTTACTTGGGTATTTCCATTCCATGCCACTTTAAACTCCACTGTATTTATTTGACAGCTACATCTTCTTTGCAAATTAAGACTTTTCATGCAAAACATTTACCTTTCGAGACAGCTGGATTCGCGAGATCACATGAGATCGCGTGATATGAGAAGTCATGCGGTTTGTTGATCTGATTGGTTGAAGTTAGCCTGTGATAGATGGTAACAAAACAGATGCTCTTCTAAAATATGACGCTTTGTCACAGATTGAACTACCTAACAGGATGTAAAATAGTTCAAATTTGCTCAACACTGATTAACTACGTCAGTAAAATGCTACTTGCACATTAATGCCTCAGTAATAATAATACAATAATGTAATATTTACGTGGTGGAAAAAGCGTTCAGTACTAATAAACCAATGTAAACATACTCCATTATAAATTCCTGTGTTCAAAATTTTAATGTACCTTATCTGCAAACAAATGTGCTCTGTGACTGTAACATTAGATGATGGCAAGTGCTCATGCATCAATGTGTAAGCAGCGTCCTTCTGTTGCAGCTTGTCCATGTGGAACTATTTTAACTGTTTCAGATACAGTCACATAGTATAGATCAACGTAGGGCCCCTCCACAGGGTCATGTGGTCGGAAAGTTCTGCTACGCAAACTTGTGATTACTTTTTGGACTTTTCTCTAATCTTATTTTCAGAAACATTGGATAATGTCAACTATTTGGCCTTTGAACAGTTATTTAAATTAAACCATGTGAGAAGTTCAGAGGGGAGATGTCTCTTTGGTGAAACTGCTAACAGCTCATCTGAAACATGACACGGCCCCACGGGGCCCAACGCTGCTGCTTTCTATAGAAGGTCACAAACCAAAAATATTAGCAACCACAGCTTTAATCTTAAACCATGTATTCTATTTCACAATATTAATAAGTAACTGTAGTTGTCAAATATAGTAAAAAATGAAATATTTGTAGTGGAGCAGAAGTATACAGTGGCATTAAATGGAAAGTAAAGCTCAGTACAGTGCTTTAACAAATTACTTAGTTACACTCCACCGCTGTAACTTTGTGTAGTCAACAATCTGACATTCATGGCCACATAATGCAGCTGTTGGTCAGCTGTGGAGGTGAGAAAGTAGCTCTATATTTTCCTTCTTCGACAACTCTTTCACTTTTCATGTGAACAAGCACAACACCCCATACATTAAACAATCATCACACCTCACCCAACTTTTCCCGTCGAGGTCAGAGCAGCTATAAACACTTTTTACAGTGTGGTAATGTTTCTGTTATTTGAGTAAAGGATCTGAATACTTCCTCTCCAGCCCTGCCATAAACCCATCCCACTATATTAAACTCCTAAATTCCATGTGTATAAAGGAAAAAAGATTTGTCGTGTAATTAGACTGGGACAGTGTGAGCTCATCACTGACAGCAACGCTCTTCAAGTGTTGAAAATCCTCAGCAAAATGCAGTAACAGAGGAAACGCCTTGATGACTTGAAACACTATCGCTGCCCAGAGTTAAGAGGTGGACAGAGTCAAAGAAACACACAGAGAGAAGATGATTTGCAGAACAGAGGAAGTACAATAAAAAAGGATTTGGATGTGGCATTGATTTCAAAGCCAGGACGGCCACAGATATGTTTGCTTTCATTTTGCACTGATAAATGAAGGAACGCTCGGTACAAAATATGCTCTGACACACAGACGCACATCTGAAAGCTCTTGCACTTTCAGATGAAAAAGACACATTTACACACGAGGGACACCAATAAATGATTTCTTTTATTGAAAAAAAAAACCCTGTCTGTCTTCTGAAGAAGGAAATATCTTTTTCAAACGAGCCTTTTAAGCAGTTATACAGAACAGCCTCTTGAATGCAGCTTTAATGTCACAATACTCAGTTTATGGAGGAGGATCATGGCCGAAAAGTGCTTGTCCCAAATGCAGCTACTTTTCTGTTCTGTTCAGCTTTATGCTGAATATGACATGACTTATGACAAGTTCAGACATGTTTTTGTATCCTGATGGTGGCGAAGTATAAAGGTTGTTATTGTGCAATTACTTTAATGTCTTGCTTCTTTAAATTGAGGCTGTAGGGACTGAGCTGCAGTTAGCGGACAGACCATTGCTGATGGGAGACACGTGAAAAAGCAGTATGGCAATGTCTGTCACAAACATGAAGGTAAAACAGGCACTTGACAACAGTTCAGCTATAAAACAATAATATTGTGAATCAGAATGTACAAAGGAAATAAAAAGGACAAATAAAATTAAGATAACACACAACATTCACCTCCAGTTCAAAACCTGTTTTACTGTACTGCCATATTCCCCAGTGTTAGCATTGTCTTCACGTTTTAGGTCAATCATCTTCATAATAACTCCACAAAAATCTAAACTATGCAATTTACAATGGTCAGACATAAAATATGTACAATTATGTGCAAATATCTAAGAAATTTAACCCTAAAATGAGCGTAGCATCCTGTTTATAATAGGAACTGCAGGAGTTAGTAGCTTACAGCTTCTGAACGGCGCTGTACTCTGTTTTTTTAATCATTCAGAGGAACGGTAGCGATCCAAACCTCAAGCTCAAGAGGAAAAACTGCCTGAAATGTTCAGCTTGTTGAAATACTTAACCAAGTTTAGCTTAAAAAAATGGACCAAATATCTGTCATGTAGCATCGAGCAAATTCTGGAGTGTAAATCAGCCTGGCGCTTTTTTTTTTTAAAGGAAAAGTTTTACACTTTGGGAGTTACGCTTGTTTTCTCCCTGGTGGAAAGTGTGATGAGAAACCACTTTTATGACTGTAAAGCGACAACTAGCAGCCAGTTAGCTTAGCTTAGCACAAAGACTGGAATCAGGGGGAAACAGCTAGCCTGGCTTTGGCAAACACTAACAAAAACCCATCTACCAGCATCTGTAATTAACACTTTGTATCTTGTGTGTTTCATCCGTCCAAAAACCGAAATATTTCACAAAATGTCAAACTTTTTCATTAATTTGTGGACCCATCTGTAGTCATTTTGAACCTTTTGTTACCATCCATTTGTTATGAGCCTGTCATTTAGGTCTCTGCATGTTCATTTTCATCAGTAATGTGACCAGTGTCCCATTTGGTAGCCGCTTTTATCCTGTTCTACTGATATGGCTGACCAATGGCTGATAGAACTCCACTTTGCAGTAAACATAGTAGTAATGAATACATGCCTTAGAAAACTCACTGTAAATGATCGGGTTGTAATATATGTACTATATTTTTTTATGTAAAAAACAAACATAGCTTTAGTTTAAATGCAAGTTCACACTTATAGCAAAAGAAACATTTCTTACATTCATGTTGCTGATGAAGCTGCAGTTTTTAAATGTTTCAGATACAGACTGAAAAGGTGTCTGAGTTCCCTCCAAAGCAGAAAACACAATCTTTCTTTCTGAGCCTATCTTTCTTATAAACACACACATGCTGTGCAGAAACACAAAGACACCCACACTCCCCAATCATCCCCCTCCATTCACTTTGACTTTTATCATTAATTGCGTAATTAATTAATTGCATTAATTGTTCAGAGCTGTTGTAATTGATTTTTGTCACACTGTTTGTATTTATTAATTTTGTTGCATTTCTAAAACATTCTTCACTCTGATGGGTTTTTGATGTTATTTGGTTTCTGATGCCTAATTAGTACTTTGGCAGATTGATCATTCTTTCTCTTTTTCTAAGCCCCTAAAGGACTGAAATGAGGGGTTTTCTTTTAATTACAAGCATTTTAACTGCTTTGTTTGGACCTAACCTTAGAGTCTAAACCAAATATGAAAATTCAACCTCAATCCCATTCTGCAAAGGCTTTAGAAAGCTTTGGGAGTATATCTGGTAGCATTATAGCATAGCGTTACACTAATTTATGATTTCCCTGGGAAAAAAAAAACACAGCGATAGCAGAAGCAGTTTACAGACACTTTCAAATCACTCCAACACTAAAGAAATGAACCCTTAAGCTAAAGTATATATAAAGTATAATCGCTAAGTGGAGTTTGAACAGCGAACATACCACGGCATGGTCAATGAACGCCACTTTAAATTTGAATTTTTATACATCAGTGAAAGTGCTCAGCCCCCTTTTTCCTTATTAATGGATGGAGAGGCTACTCAAGTGCACACTCCTAAGATAATGTGATTTAAAAAACATCAGCCATCTGAAAACACGAGATTCGAGTTAGTTTTTTTTTTTTTTTTTCACATTAAATTTGCTGACCAGTTTGGCTTTCTTGGGTTTTGGGGTGAAAAAAAAAATCTTGTACCCCAGCAAACTGTGATCCACCTAAAAAAAAAAATCTTCTCCCACACCAGAGAAGGTGTCTGTGTTTTTTAACCCTGTAGCCCTCTTAATCAAATATTCCCCATACATCTGCCCTGACCTCAATCTCAGTCAGTCCTGCATCACTCTCAGTGTGTGTGTGTGTGTGTGTGTGAAAGAGAGAGACAGCGAGAGAGAGTCATTCCACATTCTGAACTGACATGTGCACATATGGTGGACTTACATGCAGTAAAATGCTGCCTATAGTCCATGTGGACGTACTGTGCATATGTGATGCACTTAAGCACTTGACATGCGCCTGTAATTATTAATTTATGTGTGCATTTGTGACTTTAAGCATTTATCTGTCTTCACAATGTAACTGAGATGTACAGCATTATAGCGGCAACAGGGACACATCCTTGAAGACTGAACACATTTATAAAAGTCCAATGCACCTCAAACTGTTAAGCTTTTCTATGTGCAGTATAAATGTTCTGGGTCCTCAATTGTTTATATGGTGCACTATTATAGACAGATGTGATTGGACAACTGCATCTGCCTTTCAGAGTGGAAAGGTGGGTGAAAAGCAACTGATGATTAATTTAACAGAGACCTCAATTTATGAGCTTGTGTGTGTCAGTATTGGATACTGACAAGGTGCATGTTCCCTAATGAGTTACAGACAAGACATGTAACATCTTAAACATCTTGAACCATAAAAATATTTTGCCAACATCCTTTGATTTATAGAGCCACTAATTTTCCACTATAACAGAGCTGTTGGCAGGGGAAAGGAAATCTGTTTCGTGACGGATGTGCTGGATGTTTTGACAGGTGTGGTGAATACCTGCAAAACTAATTTGATGGTTATGCTGCAGCATGAGAGCACAGCGCCTCCAAAACAGTCTGATAGTGTGCGCTGCCACTCCTGGTGTTAACAGTCTGTAATGAAAGACTTTCAACAACCTGCCCAACTCATCATGTAGTTATCCGTTTTAGCATTTATTGCACAAGAGTGAGGCAATTGGAAGTGAAGCCATTTTCTCTCAAATGCACCCTGATCACTTTTCTTGGCTGTTCTTACTCTGGGTTGCAGCAGCGCGGGCTACGCTAACAAAAAGCTGCTGCCAAAGTCAAACAAAATCACTTCTTCAAAGCCACTTTGTCTTGCCGAGTCGAGCCGAGTAGTCTTTGTTGCTCAAATTAATGAGCCTCAAAACTTTTTTCAACTGTTCTGCTCTGTTCTTTCAGTTCAGCAGGATGACCAAGATTTGGTGTTATTATACAGGGCACTACAGGGTCTAAACAGGGACGATGGCCTGAATTTAAACAAGACCCTGAATGCAGCATGCTTTACAAAGTAAGGATTGTGTGTGTGTGTGTGTGTGTGTGTGTGTGTGTGTGTGTGTGTGTGTGTGTATGGAGGTGGGAACCATGTGTGTATTTGGGGAGGATGTAGGTTAATGGCTGTCTCTGTCCCTCTGATCTGAATAATTCATCCAATGGGAGGCTTTTATGTGTCTCTGAAGGCTCTCTCTGATTGGTTGATCAGACTGCTGCATCCCTCAGCTCTACCTGGTTCTTCTAACTTTAGAGGTTGATAATGGACACCATACACCTGACCTCTCTCTCTGTGTGTGTGTGTGTGTGTGTGTAAAACCCCCTGCTGGGCCCACTCCCTTCATTTTTTATACAGGGTGTTTTTTGTTTTGTTTTGCTATGTTTTGTTGGTTGAATATATGAACATCCCTCTCCACTGTTCTCCATTTTGTCTTTCTTAACCCCCCCCACCCCCCAACACACACACACACACACACGCACACACACACAAACACTTTCTCACACACACACAAGCAATCTTTCTCTCTTTCTTTTTAGTCTCTTGTGTGTCCGTCTCCGTTAGCGTGAGACCACCTCCACTGGGATGTTCTGAAACAATGCACAGCCTGAAGGGAAACACAAAAAAACATAAACAACAACCAAAAAAAAAAACTGTAACAAAAGAAAACAACACAACTGTAAAATAATAATAATAATAATAATAATAATAATAATAATAATAATAATAATAATAATAATAATAAGACAACATTTATAAGAGAGGTCGAGTTGCTAATAGTGTCAGTAAAGCAGAGAGTTTTGCTAGTATTTGTTATAAAAGATGTTTTTTTTTAGTGTTGAACAGTAGGATGGAGAAAGAACACAAGGCTAACTGCTCATGTTTTTTCAGGTTTTGTGCTTTCAAATGGATCTATATGTTAATATTCTTGTATTGTTTGTCCACCCTTCATAATGCTTTAAGTGCTGTGAGTAGGTTTAGTAAATTAGCCTAATGTTATTCATAAAAGGAAGACACCAGACTTCTTGTAGTTAATATGCTTGGCAATACAAGACAGTGGTATTTATAAATCTAGTAAAACAGGCTCAGAAAATCCTGGCTAAATATGTACTGGTGATAATTGTTGAGCAGACCTCAATAGTAATGTCGTACCATGGCCAGGCCCACCAACAGCAGCAATTACAGCAGTTACCTATTTTTGTGTTGGTGGTGGTGATGGAGTCGAGCTGGGTACAAGACTTCAGTTTTAGATGAGTAACTGAAGTACATCTGACAGGGACTGCACGTTGGTTCACCTCCATACTGTGAGTTTTTCAAAAACTGAATCCACAAAACTGCACTCAGGTAACCCAAGAGACGCAGCAAACAAGCAGGCACTCAACAACCGACCAAACCTCCCGTCATCGACGGATTAACCTAATTAATCGAGCAGAGCGGCAGCAACATGAGAAATCACAAATGAAACCAGAGAATGCTCTTTCTGAAGAAACCGAGGTGGGATTTCTGGAAAGCCGACGCTAAACTGAATCCATCTCGCACCAGTTAATATAGCGGTTGGTAAACACCACAGAGATCAGAGAAGCATCTAATCAGCCAATCAGCTCTGTGCCCACTTGGAATTAAAGGTTGCCATGGTGATGGTACCTGCCGAGTGATTCCTGGGTCGAACAGTTAATTTAACAGAGATGACGGGCACCCCTCTAACTGGGGCTTATTCCTCAAAGACCATAATTCCTATCGCCTCAATTTTAAGTGTGTGTGAGCGCTTTGCTGTAAAATAAGCTGAGGCTCCTGGGAATGTGTTTAGTTTAGTCATGAGTTTAAGGTCATAAAGTACTGGACAAGGTCAGGGGTTGATGCTGGAGGCACTAGATAAAAAGTCAGAGGATCATCAAAGTCAGAGGGATTCATCCTCTGGGGACCATGAATGTATTTATTAAATTCCATTCATCCACCAGTTGTTGAGATACACGTCTTTGCTTCCTGGGGAAGAGTGAGATGGGAAAATCCATACCAGTCACATGTTAAAAGATAAAAACACTCGCATCCTGCAGACATCTCCAATATCTAACTGTACATGGGTAAATCCGATAGTTTAACTGCTGCACACACTCCACCGTCTCTGTGTGTGATAATGTCGAGCATGTTTATTTATCAATTGTGCAGCAAAGGTCACAGTCACTCTGTTATTTTATACAGATCCACAGCAGAGCAGCTTCCCACTAAAATGCTTATTTGTTAAGAAAAAAAAAACAGCAACAATTTACTCACAGCAGGGGTGACGTGACCTTTTACCAAACATGAACAATGAACTCATTGATCGTACACACACCTGAACTTCACTTTATAGCCTTCAACCTTCCCATTGCGCCCCAATCAATGGACACACTCATACCTACTTAAATCACCACCTCATACCAGACAGCACAATGAGCTGTGTAACATATCCAACTGTTTCAACTTTCGTGCAAAGACACATATATAATTCACAAAAGATAATCAGCTGCATGTGTCTTTGTTACAGGCTGATACCGGCACCTGGCATGTCGTTGCCGTGCCAGCCAAACATAACAGCCTTATCTGTGTCGGAGGATTATGTGTACATTACCGAGCCCGCGGTTTTACGACTGAGGCTGAGCCAGCCAAATAAAACCCTCTCTGCTGGATGTGGCATTAAGCTTCAAGTGCATTCCAAATATCTGAGAGAAAATGAGACATGTCACCCCCCCAAAAAAAGAGTTTGTGTGGGAGAAAACTGAGAGAAGCGAGTCACATCTCCCATAACCTCGAATAGACGAGGAGAGAGAGAGATGAGGTGAAAATTCCAGGTGTGTCGAGGAAGTGGTTTTCATTGAACTTTTTGTATCTTTTTGTCCTCATGGTCTCAGTTACATTTCTATTAATTTCCTCTCCTCCCCGATATAAAATGCACAATAGAAATATTGCTTGTAATCTAATTTGGACAGCATGTTTGGCCTTGTTTCTACCACTGTTTCAGAGGGATGCCAACATATGCAAATATAGTTTTTCTTTTTGTTTGACAGTGGCGTGACCTTCCCAGGAAAGGAAGCCATTTTTCTGTCAAACAAGAAAGAGTTCCAAGAAGTCCAAAGCTACACTCCACTTTCTGTAATCCTTTAAAAATCTTTGTCACTCAATAGAAATGCTTTTAAACTCCATATACTTCAAAGAGGAATGCACTTTGTGTGGGTCTGGCGGGGCAGAGAGGTAGTAGTTGTTGTTTTGTTTATTTGTGGATCATGAGGTCAAAAATGTTGACAGTGGTGAAGAGCAGCAAATTTCTCACATTTCTTCTTCTTTAAAGTCTGATGATAGCAGTTGTCTTTTGTACCTATTTTAGAAAAAGAGTGGTAGGAGTTTGGGTGGCTTAAAAAGCGAAATTATGACAGAAATACAGGATGTATCGGACAATAACGGACACTTCTGCAGAACACCTTGTTGTGTTCATGGCAATTAATACTTCAGTGATCAAATGTCAGAAAAGTAAACAGCAACAATTTCAACAATCTCATCCCATCTTCTCAAATGTGAGAATTTGCTGCTTTTCTCAGTTTTATATGATTTTAAACTGAATATCTTTGGGAACTGGGATCGGATGGACACCCCAGGCCTGAGCATTAAACTGATTAATAGAGAAAATACTCTGCAGCAAAATAAATGTATTTGTCGCCTTAATGCCAGTGTTTTTAGCAAAGCTTTCTTTGGAGAATATCTGTGCTTTACGACAAAAGCACAGTTAAGATTAGGAGCATGTTTCCGGTTAATAATAAAGGGAGTGTACACTACATGTGCACTGAATTAAGATTACAAGTGAATTGTGAGGTGTGGATGTAAAGTAGGGATGTAATCCCGCATGGACCGGGGATAAAGTCCTTAAACTAAACACAAATAATTAGTGTAGGAGCTGTAGGAATAACACAGCAGCTCCTACCCAAAACTAATGAGGACCAGGGGTTAGGAGAGTCTGGGACGCTGGTGATGCTCATCCTCTATTAGCATCTGATCGCAAACTGAAACTGAAAAACAGCAGTAATGAATAAACATGGTGTTTAATCATACAGTAACTGCAAACATGCTTGTTACGTCCTGCCCCAAAAACAATATCGCCGCTGCTGCTGCAGGTTTGGGGAGGAAGGATGTGTAATTAGGGAGCTTGTGCAGTGGAAATAAAGTAGGAGCGAGCACGTAATGGCTGAGACGTCTGTCAGGACGGGAATGTAAAGGAGAAAACCATTCCAGGCAGCTGACACTTTATGATGGAGGACTAGGTGAGGCGAGCCAAAAGCAACAACCTGCTTTCCCCCTTCAGCTGCATATTCCATTTCTGTTTTCTGGAAAATTGAGAGATTTGCAGCAGACTAAAAAGAAAAAAAAACAACAAATTTGTCACTAACACTCACTTTACTACCGCAGAGACAAAATCTCCTTGTTATGTTTCTTGAGATTCCTCGCTGCCTGACTCGGCTCTAGTTGTTATCTAGTCTCTAAGATACAGTGATTGAGCTGGATGCTTGTGTAGGTTTGCCTGTGGAAGTTTCATGGATCAACAATCCTGGGATACAGCAGATGAATATAACATCAGAGGGTATCACAGAAGGTTTCCATGTGATGGTTTATGCATTTAGCAAAACCACAAGTGGGTCAAGGCCCAACTTCTCCTCTGCAAAAATACCTTTATTGGTCAGGGACAGATACAGCTTTAGACTGCAACATACAGGAATATAGATGTATTTATTCATTGTAGATGTAACAATGAATAGCAGGAGTCAATAACCTGACGTCAATCAGACTTTCTGAGGATCAAACTGAGGTGAAGAAGCCCCCAAAACCAGCAAGAAGGTGGCTGTAGTGCTGTCATTAACGAGCATCCGTCTGTGGAATCACAGAGTGCAAAAGATTTGACAAATTAATTGAACATGTTACCAAATAAAGTCATCATATTCAATTGATGACTGTCCAATTAATTTATGTCCTCTGAGGTTGAAGGTTTATATATGAGTTGGGTCATTGTGTAAAACATAGATAAAACAGAATGCAATAATATGCTGAGCCTTTCTGACATATACTCATACCAGTACATACCAGTGCAAAGACAAAATATTTAATGTTTGACTTCACCAGCTTCATTGATTTTTGTAAATATCTGCTTGCGAATTTGATGCAGCAACACGTTTCACCAAGTTGGGACAGGAGCAACAAAAGACTTGGAAAGTTGTGGAACACTCCAAAAACACCTGTTTGGATCATTCCACAGGTAAACAGGTTGATTGGTAACAGGTGATAGTTTCATGATTGGGTATGAAAGGAGCTTCCTGGACAGGCTCAGTCACTCATGAGCGAGGATGGAGCGAGGTTCACCACTTTGCGAACACATGATTGCATAAAGGATGTTACTACATGAGCTCAAGAACACTTTGAGCTGTTCTTGACTGTTATCGGTAAACAGGGTTAATTAGAAAATGTCTTTTCAACTTGTGTTTTACTCAGCGTCACAACTGTTTTTTTAATCAGGGTTGTATAATAAGGAGCTGTAGTTCCGACACACTGGGACTGATATGGATGTAAACATAAAGTCAGCCCTTTAACGTCATAGTCATATTTTATGAGTGTAAATTCAGCAAGACTGAGCCAACACAAAATGTATGTCACTGCCTCGATATGCGATGTGGTGTGTTATTGATCAGTTGTGTAAATCTAGTGTGAAATATTACGTAAAATCAAACGTACAGTAGCACTGGTCACCATGTGCAGATGGTTTTTTCCCTCATACTTCTATTTATAGACCAGCACCTGTTATATTGTTTATACCAGCAGCTGTCTGTTGTTTGACTCGCTGTTAAATATTTCAAAAGAAATACATTTTGGCACCTGATGTGTCGGCTTTTTGATGCTCAGCATCTCAAAGCGGCACGCCGCCCAGATTTTAAGTTACCATTCCAACCTGAAATATCCATATCAGTGTCATGTCTTGCTGCCAATCACTGTCGGCCCCTGTTGGAGGGGTGAAAAATGTAAACAAAGCCAGTAAATGCAGCAAACGATCCCTCAGCTTGAGGCCGCGTGCCGCAGTAATGAATTTACAACTTGACGTCTTGTGCCTGCTCACATCTCGGCGTCGACTTTCCTCAGTCCCAGGTGTCACTTCATGCCTGCGTCTGAAGGTAGTGATTCACTCCTCTCCCAGACTCGGCGAGTGATAATGATTTAGTTTTGGAGCAACGCAGGTTGGCAGTGACGCAGGTTGCCGTGGCAACAGCATGCAATGGGCAACGGAAGTCGAGCGTGTCACGCTGCAGACCTTCTGACGACTGCACACACACACACACACGCACATTTTCCATCTCCATGTCTCACACAGACTTGCTTGTTGTCTCTCACTTTATAAAAACACACACACACACACACACACCACAGATCCCAATGCACAACAAGCCACTATCGACTATTCATCAAAGCTAAAAACTTGCCTTACACAGGAAAGTGTCAACATTCAACACCGAACAACCTTTCATCACTTTTAGAATGAACGAAAATCTGCTCTGCACGTAAAAATGATTTAACATCTTTTCACTCGGCTGCCAGACTTCCAGCAGATCCTGAGAGACCAGACCACACCGCTCCCACCTTTGGCAGCGCTACACTGGCTACCTGTAAGGTGCAAAATTGATTTTAAACTTTTACTAATTGCTTTTGAAGCCCTACACGACCTCGCTCCTACCGACACCGTAGATTTACTCGTGCTTTATGAGCCCAGCCGCTGCCTACGCTCCTCAGGATCCTCTTAACTGCTCCCACAGCCTCGTTACAAAAGCAAACCGTTGGAGCTCCGCAGCTGTGGGACTCCTTACCCGAGGAGCTCTGCAAAACTTACTTCTTCTATCTATATATATATATATATATGAAATGATATACCAACTGAGAGAGAAGATTAATAGTAAACTATTTTCATAATGATTTATTTTTTTCTTTATTAAGTTATTTAGTATTTATGAAGTTATTTATTTACGTAAAAATGACACAAATTAGCTTCCAGTATCAGAGTGGTGAATATTTGCTGGTTTTCTAAATATCTTTGGATTTTGAACTGCAATGTAAATATATAACCTTGGGGCTCTGGGATTTTCTTTAGACATTTCAGAAACCAAATAATTAATCAAAGAATCAAGGAAAAGATGGACAGATTGATTGATAATGCAGTCCTAATGTGCACATATCTGTCCTCAGTCCAACTCATTCACAAAATCTGTGTGATGCAGCCCTGCCAAAATGTGTTTTTCAGTCATATTGAGCTATAAAGATTACTCATAGGTACATACACAAACAGATATTTCCTCTCATTGTTTTGACTGTATTCTGAGCACCATCTGTCTGTTTAATCAGCGTTTTCTCTGGACAGACATTTGTTTTTCTGCACATGCAGCTTCAGACTGCTTCTGGCCTGCTTGTGAGTATTTTTCATCAGTTGTCTTATGTCAGCTAAGACACCCATGGACAGCTCAGCAAAACGGTAGATCTTGGCACTGGCCCATGGAGTAGATTTGAAGAGACAGTAATAAATCCAACTGGCTGCTCTCTGAGGCTGCTAGGACTGTATGCGCTGTGGTGTTGCAATGGTTTGGTTGTTTCTGAACATTAACACACGGGGTGCAGGTATGAACATGAGCTTGTGCATGAGGAAAAACAGCCAGGACTCTGACTGACAGCCTGCCGTCTCATCATCTCGTCTCTAGCAGACGCTCATAAACACAAACTGAAGGCTTTCCGTTTTCCTCTCTCTCTGCGTCTGTCACATTCATTTGTTGCTCTTTTTCTGAATCCCTCACACACCCTCTCACTCGAGCACAACCGAGCGCCAACTAGCTTCTAGTAGTGTCGTGAATTTCACATATGAATCCTTTTTGCTCAAACGTAACAAGTAATTGTCATTAAAACTCATGGAATTACAAGGTAAACATTTCCTCAAATACACATATATAAACACAACAGCCATGACACGGACCTGGTGGGCTCCATCATCAGAGATAAAATTCATCTTTGAATTTGATTAGTTTTGGACACGTTCAGTCAGACCGACCACTCTCTCACTCCTCACATGTGGATGCTTTGTCAGGTCCCCTTGGCGTCACTTTTTAATGAACCAGTGTGCAGGATTTAGTGGCGTCGAGCAGCCAGATGAGTACCCCACACCTACCCCCATCAGTCTCCCCTAGGGTAGCCACTAAAAACACAAAAAACATTAAGGCGCTCTGTAGAGCCAGTGTTTGGTTTGTCCGTTCTAGGCTACTGTAGAAACATGGTGACGCAACATGACGGACTACATGGAAGAGGACCAGCTCCCTCTGTAGATGTAAAGAGCTCGTCCTAAGATAGTGAAAACACCATGATTCGTATTTTCACATGATTATACACTAATGAAAACATAGTCATATTATATTGTTATGGTTCTGCAAATATATCCACTAAGTCCTACATGCTGCACCTTTAAGGCACAGCATACACCTTTTTTCAGGGCGGTCCTATCTATAGAGCAGCTGTTCTCACTCACAACGTGTCTATTGACATAGCATGAAGAGCGAGACGAGTCTGCATTTACCGACAGACTGGGGTCCTTGTCCTATGTGAAACCAAAAGTAAAGGTTGATTTCTCTTCTAAGTGAAGTAATGCATGTAACTTTAATGTACGTAAGTAACATGAATAACTAACATAGTTATTTTAAGCTAAACCACAATCTTTTCCCAAACTTAACCCAGTAGTTTTGTTGCTTAAATCCAACTAGAGTGTGACTGTTTCACAACGTTAACCAGGTGTTCTCAGAAAGCCAAGAGTCTAACCAGACGCTGCCAACTGGACCTTACATATTTATTATTGCTAACTTGTGCGCAGAACCCTGCACGCTGAAAAATGATGCTAAAGGCGTGCCCAGGGCCCTGACCAAGCATCTGTATGTGATGAGTTTGGGGTCGAGGATGTGTTGGTCAGACTCAGTGTTAACAACAACAACTGCCTATAACCTACTTTGATGCCGACAGTGAAGAGACCTTCAACGTCAAACTTGATAAAAAAGACCTTCTAACACTGCCACTCAGATGCTTCATTAACATTCATGAGATCTTTAATATATCATGGTGTAATTAACAACAGGTGTGCAAATGAACAAACACTCCGTCTAATTTAACAGCCCTTGGACTAATTCTGTAATTACTGTTATTGATATTCATCACCTTTATCTTCTGCCACACATTAAGTCCACAATCTTCTTTGAAATTGGCAGATTATGGCCAAAAAAAACCAAACCCAATTTGGTTGATGCTACATCTGCTGAAATGTGCTATCATTCAACGTATGCAGCAGCATATCTGTCGTCATCATTTTGACTGAACCATTGAGTACCATCAGTGTGTTTAATCAGCATGTTCTGAGGACATACGTCAGTTGCTTTTTTCTCTGTCTTTGTGCTGCTTCTGGTTTGGTTGTGAGTATTGACTGGACTTTAAGAGACTAATAAATCTAACTGGTTTCACGAGTCTCTGGAGCTTCGAGCACATCTACCGTAGTATAAAGGACATTTGTTCGTTCTGAAAAGACTTCAGGAGACATTATGCAGGTATGAACAGGAACTTCTGTGTGAGGGAAAACAAAAACTCTGACTGACTGTCTTCACACACCTTTTACCCATCATCCACTTTCCTTCCACACACACACACTGCAGAGCAGAGCTGCTGAACTTAGCATTAGGCAATAATGGGAAGGCAGGGCCAAGAAGACAGAGGCATTCAGGCTCAGTCTGGACAGCAAGCGATCAATTGATCAATCAATAAAACCTCTATCTGTTATAGTGCTGTTCCCGATCGCTCAGTAGTGCTGCTCTCTCTCCCCCTCCCCCTCCTTTTTTCTCCTTCCTTGTTGTGCAGAAAATGCTGCACAGACGCACAAATATATACAACACGAAAGCGGCCAGACAGAGGAAATGATATTGGCATGCATCTTTGCCAACTCTCATGCATATTCAGGAAAACTGGAGACTTTTGTGTGTCTCTTGGCCGCTGGAGTGCAGCTGGACTAGGTGTTGATCGATAGCAAAAGCCTCATTAACATAGAGCCCATCATACAGACATTCACTGTACTGCCAAGAAAAAGGCACGTTGATGCACCATCTACACACTCTCTGGCAGCAGTGACATTTACTGAGCGATCAGCAGGACCTTGAACAACAACACACTGTCATACTGTCTGAGGGAAAATCACAGTGACATGATGTACATGTGTACGCTGTGTAAATGTCCTCATACACAAATATCAGAGGCGCAGACTCACACGACCGAATGGTCTCCGGTCGGATGACTTCAGGATGACGACGACTCCATTTTGACTTTAACACTTGACTTGAAAACATCAACCTCAACCCCAGATGGTAAAATTTTGATTACAAAAAAGCAGAATGAGCAGCGAATGAACAGATGAAATATGAATGTATCTGACAGCAGCTGGTGTGGAAAGATAGCACAGTGTGGCAGTGCACACCAGCACATTATCACATTTGGACTGTGGTGGAAAGTAACTAAGTACATTCACTCAAGTGCTGCAAAATTTTGCAGTACTTCTACTTACACTGAATATTTGTATGTGCTATTTCTAATATTTCCTATTTGCTGCACTACATTTATTTAACAGCTTTAGTTACTTTGCATATTCAGATAATTTATACAACACTGAAATTACCTTCACTTTTACCAGCTGCAACATTAAATCAATACATATGTAATCCATCAATAATTAGAATTACAGCACTTTATTTATTTTGATGGTACTACTTTTGTGCTTTTACTCACATAAAATTATAAATGCATTACCTGTAATACAGTATTTTTACACTGTGGTAATACCACTCAAGTAACAGATCTACTAATACTGCATCTGGACATTACAACCCTGAGGTGAGAAGACCTCATCTGTAATCTCTCTCTTCTGCAGATTTACATGACCAACTTCTTTGGCTGCAAATTGCAGCAGCTGCAGCTAATAAGCGTTAATCGTCAGTTTCTGCTTCATGTCACTTTTAGCTGTTGGAATCTCTCATAACATATTGATGTTGTAAGATCCTAATTGTCTGAATAAGATGTTCCCAGTAAATGTGTCAGATAAATTTAATCATGTCACAAATTCTGCTGCTCATCTGCTTTTTCAGGTCGGTTGTGACAAAGAAAAGAATTACGCTGCCACTCAACAGTGCAGTTTTTCTGCCTTCTCAGTGACAAAAAGTCTCATGCAAGTCTTTTAGTCACTTCTAACTTTTGTTATATATCTGAAGAAAAGAATAGAATAAGGGATTCAAAACCAGATTCAGATTTAAGAAACTCCAAAGGAGACCTGGTCAGTTTGCTCTGAAATGTTAGAAATACATGTCAAGGGAATACATTAAAAAAAACATGTATTATTCTTGTTAATTTAACCACACTAACTGTTATAGTGTTAAAAAAATGTTTAAGACTTAGACTCAACTCAGGACTTCACAGCCAAGACTTGAGACTTACTTGTAACCTCCAAATCAATTACTTTGTTGCACCTCTGACAAATAGAGCTCAAATACGTTCACATTTGTATAAGCATCACTCCAGTTTTCTATTCAGTATTGTGCGCGATGCATAAAGGAATTTACCGAGTGTGTTTTGTCTCTTCATCACTATCGCTAACAGAAAAGTAGCTGAGGGCCTCGTGTGCATATACAGTACAAGGCCCCGGCTGCCTACTTTTGTTAGATCGGATGTTTGTTCATGATAAAACTGCTGGCGCTCATGTAAACACTGGCAGAACACGTTTGTTTTTCTGAGAAAACTGAATTGCAGAGATGTTTCCTTGGTGTGGTGGATCGCTGAGTTCAGTGGCGTTTAGAGGAAAGAGCGGCACCGACGACATTAACTGTGCTGCCAAGAGAATATCAGGACACACTTGAGCAACAGCCATATAAAATACCGACAATTAAATACCAGCTTTGTGGTAAATCATGTTTATGTAGCGATTACATGACAGTCAAAGCTTTCTTTGTAGACGGAGCTACGCTACAGGAGCAAACAGCCATCTGAAGGAAAATGATTTCCATTAATAAATTACAGCTGCCGCCAGAAAACCTCCCATCCCAGACTTTGGCGTCTTTAATATCCTAAATATGTAGATAAATATGTAGATAGTGCATGTGCTGACTAAGCCTCATGATGCTCTGGTTTCCTTGGATGAAAGTCCATTTATGTCGTCTGATATGCACAGGGGTCGTCAGTGGGAAAATTAAATGAGGTCACACTGAACATTTCAGAGTGCTTCCTTTTTGAAGTGGAGAAAAATCCGATTTAAAAAGCCTTTGTGTTTCAAAATGGAAACAAATTCAAACTCTGCTGCTCCGTGATAATTTCATCTGTGCCCTGCACACATTGTACATACACATGATGTCCAGTTCCCGCACTGCACTCCCAGCTTCAGCCATCCCATTTTTCACTGCTCTGCCTGTTTGTTTGCAAAGGTCAGGTTGACCAATACAAGGCCGGAAATGACATGGACAAAGATAAGAAGGTGATAGATAAAGAAGAGAAGAGAGAGACGCCGACTGGTGGTCACATTGTTCATGTTCTCTAACTCTGACGGCCGACACGTCCCCGTTTCAAAACGGACCATTAAGGCTTTGGGTCGTTGTGTCTGTCTGCTTTCACATGTGGGTGCTTTCACATCAATAGAAAACATAATCAAGGGGAGCAGTTTTGATGATGATTAAAGATTACTCTTTCAAATAGGTTCAACTTCCTCTAATCAGTTGATTCCGTGACCGTTTTTCTGCAGAATCGTGACATTTCCAAAACAGCTGCGTTTTTCCAGTTTGGTAACCTGAAGCAAAGAGCAGAGAGAGCGCAGTGCGAGGTGTTTGTCCAGGCAGGTGGAAGAAGGCTTTCAGTCACAGTGATTAGAGCACTCATCACAACACAAGGCTTGAAATGAATCTGTTTACAGCTAATTGCTATTTAACCCTCCTGTCTAGAATATTTCTACAGTGCCTGTTAAGTATATTTTCCAACTTTTGCACAATTGAACCATAGCTAGTATGAAAAAATAATTTTCTGTTTTTTGACTAAAATGATGACATCAAAACCTGAATTCATTCATGTCCAGCTAGAGATGAGCACACTACACACCAGACAGCAATGTGAAAAAGCACTGAGAAACAGTAACTTATGAACTACAATGTGTACCAAAAGAAAAGCTGCAGTCGGGGAAGTGCACAGACAAAGTCCTCAGGCAACGTTTCACTTTGGAAAAGAGCAGTTTCCATTTTCAGAGCACTTCAAACAATCACTGCCCTCAGGATCTGCCATAGGCATTTAGTCTTTTCTTCCTCCAGCTCCCAACGCTAAAATCTGCAAACAGACTGTTTGCTGAAATCATGATCCAGTGGAATAATAAGCCCCACCAGAGTCAGGACCTTGTTTTATATCCGTCCATTCATGTTCAATACCAGGGGGTCACGTGGGCCTTGTGCCAATTCCAGCATGGAGTGAGCAGGAGGGAAAGCACTGGGTCTACTTCTCATTTTCATTAAAAAAAAACTTTATTTTAATTTAAAAATTAAAATCTGAAAGTAGTTACTGATGACTACACTGACTGCTGTCTCGATTTCTGTAGCTTCAGCCAATGGTTGCAT
Source organism: Chelmon rostratus (assembly GCF_017976325.1). Classification (NCBI taxonomy): domain Eukaryota; kingdom Metazoa; phylum Chordata; class Actinopteri; order Chaetodontiformes; family Chaetodontidae; genus Chelmon; species Chelmon rostratus. Next base: position 19,492,546 of record NC_055662.1, on the reverse strand, counting down.
TGGTTATGATGCAGCAAAGTCGTAAGTTAATTGCTGAAATCTGGGAACACACTGATAAAAATAGGTCCAGCAAAGCAGTAAAATAACAGTTTTTTCCTTGAAGGACACATGTGGTACAATTCAAAACATACACAATAAGTATAAGAAACTTCTTTGCATTATTCTCTTTTTTATATAATCATTAGAGTGGCAGTTGGAGTATCTGTAGTTTCAATGCAGCACTTCAGTGACTCAGAGCACTTATAGCTTCAGACCGTTTACCTGAAATAACCCACTGACCTTCAAACAAGTTGGTTGCTAAGGAAACATCTGTGTAAAAAAAGACATTTTTACCCTTCAGACTTCCTAACAAAATAACCTTTAAATGCACTCTTCTTAATTGTTGTAGGCGGAAATGACAAGAGGGATGTTGATGTCTGCCATTGCCAAGGCCTAATGACAATAGCAACATGCTAGCATTATCATTGTGAGCATGTTAGCATGCTAATTTTAGCATTTAGCTCAAAGCACTGCTGTGCTCAAGCTGTTGGCATGGCTAAAGACTCTTTTCTGTTCAGCAAAATAAATCAAAGTTGGCCAAAAGTATCGATGTTTAATTTTGTCTCAACACGAAGCAGCCGTGCATGAACTTTACTTGAATAAAATACAGTTCAAAATGACAAACAAGAAGACGACTAAGAGTCTGACTGTTGCACATGTTCACACTGCAGTGCTCTAAAAGTATTGCGGTTCGATACTCAGCTCGAGCCTAAATGCAGAATCACAGATAGCTTTTTTCAGCCTCTTCACTTTGTGGTTCAGCTCATTCAGTTTTTGCTTCCTTTGCAAAAGTTTAGTGGGTGAGCGGTATTCATCACAAACCTCAAGAGCTGGAGGCAAAAGCTGCTTTTTTTCTGCAGGGAGAGGAAGAAGAAGAAGAAGAGGAGGAGGTGGTGGTGGGTACGCCGAGCATGCTCGGTTGTGCTTCGGGCCTAGAATAGAGCTCCGCTGACCTTGAGGGTGTCATATTGATCGATCAACAGTGAGGAACTGTGTGTGCATGTGAGAGAGGGAGAGAGATGGAGGCGAGCAGCTCCACCAAACAAGGAGAAAACTGAGACCTGCACTAATGATGAATCATTGATAAGTGGACAAGAGAGGATTTTCTCCTTCCACCCCTCTCTTTCCCTCTTTGCCTCGCTCTATCTCAGGTTTGCTTTCTAGCTGCAGCGTTTTCTTTCTCCGTCTTTTCCCCTCTGTGCTTTCGTTCAATCTCCGTCTCTCGCTTCCTGGCTGGCTTTCTCTCTTTTTCTCTCAATCTTGCTTCTCGTCAAATGTCAGTTTTAGCATTCGCTCTCTCTTCCTCTCCGTCTGTCTCTCACCTTCTCCACTTCGCATTTCCCGTTTCACTTTCAACGACTGCTTTTTGTTTTTTTCCTGTCTTGACATTTCCGTCTTATTTCTGCATCAGAACTCAGGTGCGTGTTGATGCTTCCCTCCCTACAGGTGCTTCGAGGGCATGAACACAGATATATGCTGCTGCGTCCTTCCCTCTCTGCCTGCATTGTCTGATCCGTTTTCTCTTCGAGGACTCTGCTTTCAGTTTTGGCTCATCGCCATGTGTAACTTTGTGGAAATTTCAAGCCAGCCTGCTATCACTCTTTATGTTTCCCAGAGTCCAAATCTCTAGGTTTTTATTCTTCATTTTTGCAGCATGCAACATTTACACACAATTTGTACTTTGGTCTCTCTCACAAAACAAATCTTAATTTCCATATGACTTCCTGAACCTCCAGTGCTTACGCTCATTTTTCTAAATACTTCAGTTTCAATAACAGCTGCTGGCACTTGAACTTCACAAGATTACCTTTTTCGTGAAGCAATTTCTGGCAAAGGAGACTCATCCAGGATACAACTCTAAATTTTGTTAGGTGAAATATAGCCTCAGTGTGGTATTTTGGACGCAGACACAGACGGTGCAGCTGCTTCCTCCTGTTTCAGACCACGCAAATAGTCTCACCAAACCTGATTTGCTCTCTCCCCGACAATGGAAGGCCGCATTGATCAGATTGGTTTAGCCTAATTTGTGAGCAAGTTGGATCTCAAACGATACTGACGGCCCGCCCGCTAACAGTGCGAAAGAAATTTCTGTTTTGTCTCGCAGGCCTAAATCCAAATGCTATAACACCTTTTAACTTAGAAGCAGCTAATAAATTGTGTGGTTTCTGGTCTCATTGGCTGTGCTGTGTGCGAGGATTCAAGCGACATGTCTCTCCAGAAGCAACACCTCACTGCTCTCAGTGATTTTTTATTCAAAAGCACCCATTAGAGATGAGTTACAGCGATATCTTAAGATTGTGCAGAGTACCTGGGACATACAGTATATTTTGGAAGTTGCAAGTGTTTTACTGCTGTGGACACCACAAATGAAATTCCATTCAGCTCCATTTTATAAGGCTGATGGAAGAAGTCAATTTAACACTGCTGCTCCTTTACGCCTTCTTTAACACCCCTTGAAAATGATGGTGTTAAAGTTAAAGCTGCCATTATGAATATTTTTATATTATTGATTAAATGACTGCATTTTGCCCTCAGACATTAACCATCTTTTGACTTGGTTTCACAGCCCATAACTTTACTACTTTGGTTCACTCTCACCACTCTCGTCAGCGTAGTTTCCAGCTGCAGAAGCTGTCTAAAATTTAGCGACTAGCTGGTGAACATAGTGGTGCGTTTAACAGCTAAAGAGACTGATATGTTCCTCAGGAGTCGGTGGAGACCAAAGCTGAGTTCAAAGCAAGCTTTGTATTCACATTGATCAGGTGGCCATAGACATGATACAAAATAAAGGCTTATGTTGCTGCGTGTCTGCTGCACTTAAAAAAGGCATCTGAAAGAAGAAAGTCAAACCAGACAGTCCAGTATTTCAGCTATGCTAAATCTACATTAATCTCTCTACACGAGCACTATCAACAATTAATCTTACGTTTAAATTTAGATATGCCCATCAGCAGTGAGGAGATCGTGAGAAGTAACTTGCACCAAATGTCCATGTTTATTGATGAGAGAGGAGCAGAATAGTGCAGTCGATATAAATAATGTACACCAGTTACAGTTTTTCAGTGGCCTTGCAGAAAGAGACCGACAGCGATTCATCCGGAGTCAGTGAGGCGAGCTGAACTTCTCTCATGCACACCTGTTCAATATGGTGCAAGGCCTGACACGCTCTCTTCATGCTTTCTGATCGCAACTTCATCGTCATCGCTGACGTGCTGAGGGAGGGGGGGTGGGAATCTGCGAGCACATGTTTATGATTTGGAAAACCATATTGCCATGACAAAGTGCTGTTTGCTTCCGATTAGCGTTGATAGCCTGCTGCCATCTGTGGTTATATCTCTGTTGTTGAGATGAATTTTGCTCATGGGTCCGGCCTAGGAAATATGCAGAGGTTTCTGACAAATATGTGGGCACGACTGTTGCTGTTGATTACTCACAGCTCTCTAACTCCACTGCTCAGACTGACACCGCTATCTCTCAATCTCTATCTCACCCCAGTGTCAACATGCTGCAGGGCACATACATCTGGATGCATGTGGAGCGTAAGGACGGGGCCGTTCGGGGAGAGGAAGTCGACATTGGAAAGAGAGAAGGAAGAAGACTCAAGGGAAGCAATCAGCAGGGCAAAACCGTAATGTGACCTAACGTCCTACACACGAATTGGAAGTGCATACACATGCAAAAATGCTTACGCATTCAAGAAAACACACATACGCACAAAAACAGACATTTATGCTCAGAGAGATCGTTTCTTTCAGAACAGCCTCATTCAACTCTTCTGGAGGGAAAAGAAACCACACACGAGACCATAAATACAAACACACACACACACAAGCACAATGTATATACTAGCTGCTCCATCTGTCTTGCACCCCTCCTCTCAGGGGGCCTATAAATCAATCACTGCCAAAATACCACACTTCAACTGTGCAACCGAGAGCGACACACACATGTATGGGCACGCACACTCAGGAGCAGACATTTATTGAGCCTCCATATTTGCAGTCACTTTTTGGTCTCGTAATTTGAATGTCAAATGTGGAGCTTCACTGCTGCGTCAAATGCGAATGGTTCTAGCAGCGCCAAAAAGTTATTTATTCCTAAAACAACTGTATCTTTAAAGAGCACAAATTACTTCCTGAGAAGGCTGAATTCTTCGGTTGTTGATCATGAATGTGTGAATGTTTTTTTGAACTGAACTAAGCTAAAGTCAACTCAGTAGAAGGCAAAGAAAACAGTTCCCGCACCAAGCTTATGTATTTTGGGATTTCCACACAGCCATATCTACTCAAGTTGAAACACTTTTACAGCAAAAAATGAGCCAATGGAAATAAAAGATGAATGGTCTGGTTACAGTTCCACAGCTGCAAAACAGCATAACCATCATTTTGAATGTAGAAAAGGAAGGGCTGGTGGAAGAGTTGTTATTGTTAGTACACAAAGAATGAGAAAATATCAGCCACACATCAAAATGAGCAAAACAGACACACATCAGTTCTAGTAAGTCAGTATGACAAATACCACAAGAGGAACCAGATTAGTTAGACTTGTAGCCATTAGAGAAGTCACACATTGTTCTAAAAATGCTTCAAGAAAAGAAAAAATGTTGAATGTGTGCGTGTGCGGGGTGGGTGAGCTTCAACAATGGCTACCACACTGGTTTATCATCAACAAGACTATAAGAGTTCAGTTTGGTCAACATGCGTGTTATTCACCCGCAGCACTGAGCTCCAGCTTCAAACAGCAGCTGAACAGGATGGATTCATGAATACTTGACTGTCTGCATGTTGAATGAGATCTAGATGGCTTGCAACCACAAACATACATAACATACGTTGAGCTGAAATAACCACTGCAAGGAAAATGCAATAGATCCCCCGTAATATATTCTGTACAAGTATAAACAAGTGTTCACAAGTGAGGATAAAGCTGGATTTATACTTCCGTGGCTATCGCGTGGGCTCCAAGGTTACACCACAGGCTATGGTTGGAGCTGATATGCACCTCCTCAAAAGTGTAACTCTGATTGGCAGCTTGTGTTTTCTAGCTTGTGGAGAGTGAAGACAACATCAAGAAAGTTAAAGAAAGACTCTGTTCTGTTCAGTAAGAGATTATGAACAGTTACTGTGGAGTATAAAGCATTTAATACGGCCTGATCATACACAGCACATGCAGGTACCTTCCTCTTTATCTGAGTCCTCACATCGACTAAATCCAGCTTATGCCAACTACCAAGAATTAAAAGAAAAAATTTAGAGCCATATTTTTTTTAATTCATGAAGGATAAAATGTATTTTTCATAATGTTGTTAAAAGTTCCTGTAGTTTTTACATCTACCATTAAAAAATTATGTGCACTACATGTTGCTCCAGTGGTTGACCAGGTTCACTGTTTAAGTTAATGTTAAGTTAGATCTTTTTTTTTGGTGTTTAGGAAATGTGTTTTTGATGTATCCATGAAGCCATCCATGTTACACTAAATAGCCCAAAGCCTTGATCTCAACATCCACAAACAACAAATTTCACATCATTTTTTATATGAATTCTGTATTGTTTATCCTCCCCCCTCAGGATGGAGGCCACCAAAGCAGATAAAATTTGGGCGTCTTACCTTTGATGCCAAATTTGGAGTTTCCTCCAAACTTGAGAATAACCAACATTAGAAGGAAACCGGTAAAGGCGACAGCTGCGATGCCCACCACCACATACACCTGCACAAAACAGAGTAATAAACCTCCCATAGTGCAGGTATAAGCACAGGCAAGAACAGACAGACAATACACGCCATGCCCGGAGGTGTAGACCACAGGCAGACTGTCTGAAGTACTGCAGTGTGCTGGGTTCATTCAATTCCTTCTAACACTAAAAAAAGTCCAGCCCAGTTGATGCTACACATGTAACACAAATAAATAGAAAAAACAGGCACAGTCAACAACTGACAGAGGCAATCAGCAAAGAAACAGAGAAAAGGTACTACGTGACTTACAGCGACTCTGTCTTCAGGTGGGTCTACAGGTGGGCCCTCTGTTGATGAAGTAGAGAAACAAGAATAAATAGAGAAGAAGAGCAAGATTTGTGGCCGAGTGAAGGACAGTGCTCACTATAAGACTGACGCACACTTCAGAACTCTCTTTAGTAATTATTCATGAAATGCGATATAATACGGCATATTATTGGTCATCTGCGTTCATTAACAGTAAGCAGCTTACAAAATACAATACAAAAAACACAACAGCCAAAGTAAAATGCTTTAACGTAAGCTGCTAAGTGTTAGCATGTGCGACTAGTTAGCGTACTACCGACACTTACCTAACCCAACTTTATTTATCTATTTACTTATTTATTTGTGAGGTTACAGATTATGTTTTTATTATAATCTTATTATTTCACTCTATAATAATTCGTCACTGTATGAGAGACGTCCCTGAATGCTACTGTCAGAGCTGAGGCTAACGTTAGCTGCTCTGTACAGCTCTTTTAGCTTCCTGCAGCCACAGCCTCATTATCTTTGAAAAAAACAAGTGGCATCTAGATAAATCTAGAAGGTAAGCAGCTAAACAAGGTTATCCGCATTATACTTCTGATACTAGGACTAACGAGCTCTGCACTGTAATACAAGAACAATGCTCTTGCTTACATGGCTCGGAAACAAGTGAGGATACAGACTTTATGACTGGGACATGTTAGCTTTAGCCTCAGTATTTTAGCATGATATCACGTATGCAGCCATCAACTGCTTATTTAAGACCCTTTTAAATGGGTTATCATCACCTGGAATCATTAAAAAGTCAGGAGACAGCGGTTTCAACCAGCTCAAGGGGCTAATGTTAGATTAATTAGCTAGCTAGCTAATCAGTGACAAAATCTGCCTGTGATTGTTGTTATTTCAGCTGGCAGAATCAATGGTTGACAACTAGACCTACCTCTGTGTGAACTAAAAAGCCCATTTAAAAAAATGCTACAAATTTCAGGTGGGAAACTGCCATCATTATCATTGCAAACTGCATATGTGCCAGGTGAGAACAGAAAGCTTGACAGGCATATCCATAGCAACTAAGGGGGCAGGAGGCTTTGCAATGGGCCAATCAATTTAACTGCGACGTTTGTGATTGGGAGTGAGCAAATAAAAGGCATGGCAGTACCTGTGGTTGGATCTGCAGGAGCGAGGAGGTGTTGGAGAAAGAGACAACATGGACAAATTAGGTTTCAAACATATCAGCATAATTCAATTGTAAATTCTTTGACATGCAGCTCACAAATAATGTCAGTCATGCCTCATGTTCTCTGAGCTTGCTTCAAAAACATATATTTTACACAAACACAAGACACAAACCAACGAACGACAGATATAACGACATGCGCAAAATCAGGGGGAGAAAACAAAAAAACAACAACAGTGTGGAAAAAGGTATTCCAACAACCCTAATCCCTGGCTGCAAGGATATGTAGGAATGTAACACACCCTCAGCAACTTGAGAGAAAAAAGAGAAAGAGAAAGATTTCTAAAATGTAATTCGTGTTAATCGATGAGGAGAGGATGAAAAATATGAGCTGTTGAACAGAAAAAACACAGATCTAAAAACAGACACTGTGAACATACCATGAATCTAAAGCACATGTGGTGGATTTAACACTTTTACGTTTGATAAAAGGACAGTTATAGTTATTAATATCCATTTCACTCACCATAATAGTAAGGCTCCTTCTCAGTTCCTGCACATAAAGCAGCAAATAGTACCACATGTGAGATAAGCAGGCATATGTAAGCTTGCACTAATCATTGCATTGACCAGTTGTTTCAGCTCTGTACTTTTTAGTGAAAGCTTGAATTTAAAACAGCTCTTTTTAATCTTTTTGTTTAGCACATCAGTGTAATAATATGTTGAGTATATCGATCAGAATGTGAAGAAAGTGAAGCATCGTGCAGTGTTAAACCTCACCATCCCAGGGCTTGCGCATGAAGTGAGCCTCCACCTCCTTTTGGTCCGTCCCGAATTTGTTTTCGGCCAGAAGCGTGTAGCGGCCATTGTTGAGGTGTGTGGGGCTGTCCAGCTGCAGGCAGCCGTGGTACTCTCTCTCTGTGATGTCATGGATCATGGTCATGATGTACACTCCCTCCATCACCGCTTTACCATCCAGAAACCACTGCAGGTGCGGCTCTGGGTTTCCTGGAAAGATTACCATGAAAGAGACTCAGTAATTGTTGTGGATTTCATATTCTTTAATTATGACACAATTCTCAAAATCACAGAAAATTAACAGAATAGTGTCACTAAAGGACATTACATGGATGTCTCTCTTACCTGACACACTGAAGGGGATGCACCAGTGATGGTCTGGGATTGCATCGCTCAGTTTAGTGATTTTGGGAGGAACTGAGTGCCATTGAGAGAATAGAGAGTTTAAGAGAGATGCAAACACAAAAGACAGAATGCAAGATAAGGCAAAAGAGCGACTGAGAGGTAAAACTGGTGAGGCATGCAAAAACACTGATTAAGTGTTTCTCCGGCTTTAGCTCTCAGTTTTATAGTCTGCACTTCACTGACGAACACTTTGACACAATAATCTACAATGAATTAGCGCTTCTGGCTGGAGGGCAAACGTACAAAGTATATCCAGCAGCAGCGAGGACTCTTTCTCTCCAACAATGTTCTCAGCCGTGCAGCTGATCTTGCTGTTGTGGTCCAGCGACGACAGGTTTGAGAGCCGCAGCACTGAAATCTGGCCCGACGTCTCGATCTGAGAGAGTAAGAACAGCCACGTACCAGCACCAGGATTTATATCGCTTATTCATGATCACAAAACTTTTCATCACACGATTACCGCTTGTGACCAAAAGTCTGTAATGGAGATGTTTCGTTAAACTGCCGTGACAAATAATCTCTCACAGTTTGAGGGCTGCAGGAATCAGACCGAGATAATGTACAAGTTGGATAATGTTCAGGATATGTGGTAAAAGCATGTGGAGCACTGGATTCAGCTCATCATACCACTGAAATCACTCACTTTCAGCAAAAATCTGAATAAATCAGCGACATTTTTTCACCTTGTCTGAATCATAGTAAAACATTGTGGAAGTAAGATTTACAACAAAAATTTCTGTGTGTACTGAAGACATACAGGTGAGCTTAGATACCTTATGTCAATCGGAACGAGGATTCGTGAAGCATTTAGGACTACAAATGACTTTATTTTCATTATTGATTTTTTTTAATGAATAGAGTTATTCTTTTGTTTTTTTATCCATATCCATATTATTATCCATATTAACAGATATTCAGTTGACTATCATGTATGACAAAGAAAAGCCCCCAATCATCACATCTAAGAAGCTGAAACCAGCAAATATTGGACATTTTTGCTTGAAAAATTGCTGCAGCAATTATTTATGAAAACTGTACATCATTTTTTTCAACAATTTTCCAAAGTAGTGTTGTGATATGATATAATCCAAACATATCTGAGTGTGTGTGTGTGTGTGTGTGTGTGTGTGTGTGTGTGTGTGTGTGTGTGTAAGACCAAACCTCATAGTTGGAGAGCAATGCCATGTTCCATATCAGCTCAGGTGACGGCACCCCCGAGGTCATACAGGACAGGTCCACTCTCTCCCCCTCCATTAATGTCACTTTGGATGGGCTCAACGTTGCCATGGGAACCTCTACATACAACCAGGGAGTGGGAAGAAGGAGGAGGAGAAGCAGAGGTGGAAAGGGGAGAAGGGGGGGGAAAGGAAGGAAGCAAACTTAGGATTCGTGGCCAACTCTTGTCTTTTCAGTTGAAACACAAGGCACGTACTAACAACCTCGACAATAAGAGTGGAAGAGCAGGCAAACACACACCCACTACCACCGAGTGAAAAGAAAGACACACAAAGAAAGACCTCAAATTCAATCTCCCTCTTTCCCTCTCTCTCTCTCACTCTCTCTCTCTTTCATTTAAGCACACTCACCCCAATCAAACAGTCAGACAAAGAGACAGAGTTCAAACACAGTGATGGTTACACTGATTACTAGTGCATGTCTTCAGCAGCCCAAGTACTAAATTGATTGGACACAGTCTGAAGCCTCTGTCAAGCAAAGACACTGGTGACTCTGTGTGTGTGTGTGTGGGTGTGTGTCTGTGTGTGTGTGTGTGTGTACAGTGCTGACCAGGAGGTGACCTGAGTATGACCAATCAGACTCAATCAGAGTCTTGCCACCCTTGTCCCCCATCCAATAACATCCCTGGTGGAAGAAGAAGAAGAAGACGACAGGAAAAAAGAAGAGAAGGCAAATTAGAGAAGAAGACAAGAGAAATAAGAGAAGAGGACGAGAACAAAAAGAAGAAAAGATGAGAACAAAGAGAAGAGACGAAAAAGACAAAGATGTGGAGACAAGACGAGAACCAAAAGAGGAGAAGAGAAAAACGAAGGCGAGAAGAAACGAGAACAAAAAGAAGAGAAGAAGCTTAGAAGAGATTAGAGCAAGAGTAGAGAAGATGAGAAGAAAAGAACAAAATAAGAGAAGATGAGAACAAAAAGGAGAGAAAGCGAGAAAAGAGAAGACAGAATAGAGGAGAGGAGAACAAAAGGAACAAAGACGATTACAAAAAGAAGAAAAGAAGGGAGGGGAAGACGACGAGAATGGAAGAAGAGAAAACAAGAGCCGAAAGAAGACAGGAGAAGGAATGGGTGTCAACAGCTCCTGCAGATAAAACTGGACAGATTTCTTATCGAACCCTCTACCCTCCCCTTCTCCCCTCCTCTTCCACCCCTTCTGTCCGTCGGCAGAATGCTTATCACCAGGGCAACCCACTTATCACTACGGCAACCCACTCAATCACCACGGGACACACAAAAAAACAGTCATTTCAGTGGTGGCAGGCCAGCTGCCATATCAGAACCACATATCTTAACAGGCTCTCAGTAAATCAGCTTTCTACTGCCACGACAGCCATCTGCAGGTCACATTACACACACACACACACACACACACACGCACACACACACAAAGCTATACCCCACAGAGCCAAGAAATAAGAGCAAAACTTCTGGAAACCTCTTTGGTTTCTGATACGAGTACAGTTGCCATGACCTGTCAGTACAAAGAACATTACTTCCATGTTTAATTATTTACGAGGGCAGCTTTGGTAGCCAAACCATCCAGGACATTCTGTGCGATTGTAATCCTGTAGCTGCTTGGATGTGTTCAGAATCAACAAGTAGGATTGAGGAGGAGTTTACCGTAATTAGCATGGTAGACCGGCCTGTGTCACATGAGTCATTATGTGGAAAGATTTCACCATTATGTTCTTCAGCATTTGGCCCATGCTACAGCCCACCTGCAGCCAGTTGTAAACTGGGAAATCCTGCCAGTCAAGTGAGGATAAGCCAACAACACGACAGCATCCTAATGCACAACATGCGTGCCAAATGAAAAGACGCCAGACACTGTGAAAAATGTGCATTTGGTCGAATGTATTTTCATTACATTCTTTGACAAAACAATCCCGAGCAGGGAATGAAATTAGCACCTGCCACCGGCCAATTACAGGCTAGATGTTGTCTGTGGCAGGTCAAATGTTCAGGTCACCCGTGGCAGATAGCAATGTTCAGTGGCCTGCCTGGCAGGTAAGGTACAACCTTAAAGGACCAGTGTGTAGGATTTAGTGGCACCTAGAGGTGAAGTTTCATATTGCAACCAATTATATTCATCTACAAAGCTTTAATGCAGTTGCCTCCACCCTAGGTGAACTCATATAATCTTGGCACTCACAGAATAGGCTGATGCTTCACACTCCATTGATCAGATCTGAAATCGGGACAATGTCCCTTTCTTACAGTGCACCTTATACATGGAACAACCTGCAGAAGGCCTTACACTTGGACCCCCTGCTGCCACTACGGCTGCTCAAAGGCCTCATTTCAGACCTAGTTTTAAATGATTGCAAATGTTTTTAACTTGATGTTGCACTCCATCTTAAATATTTATTTTATTCTATTCCAATTGAACATTGTTATATTTCCTATATTTTTATTATTGACTGTTTTATTGTCTGCCGTTGTTTTGTTTTGTATCTCGAAACCATTGTAAATGAGGATACCTCCTTAATGGTCTTTTGACCATTTCCATTTCTGCCAACAGATCTCTCTGTCTTACACACTGGACCTTTAATTTCAGACCATAATCCCAACTCAAGGTCCACTGAGCATTCAGCTGTAATCACACAGTCTGTATTCAGACCCATCTACAACACACAACCAATGAACACAATATGCAGTATGTACCACATACAACCAGGGAGTTTTTCACAGTTGTTGCCGTATGAAACTATTAAATCGATTTATTTAGCGGTGTGCTCGGCCAGGCTGAGCTGGTTTCCTGTTTTGGAAAATGGAAGTAAATAGTAACACCGCTAATGGCAAACCAGCTATACTACCACTACCGAGTTGGACTATTTCTGTTGCTTTAGAAGCATGAGGTTTTTTTTTATCCTTGCTTCAATCAAACTGGGTTCCTTTTCATAAAACCTGTTAACTGATGGTATTTTTACTGCTCTTGCTGGTTTGGTCATGTGAACATTTCCCCCTTGGAAATATCTGCATAAGTCAAAAATGTAACATGATAACAGTGGTATGAAAATGAGAAAATATCTGGCAGTTGTGGGTCTGGCTCTCCTCAATCATTGTTGCCGAAGTCTGCTGTATTCAGCTGCAGTGGTCTGTGTGATTGCGTGATCGTGGCTGGGCGGCTTGCTGGCTAGCTTTTTGTGAAATGGCCAACATTCAAAATCTACACAGGTGTTTTCTCTCCTCAAAGTGGAAAGAAGTGAATTTAGTGATGAAATAGTATCTGAAAACTATATAAAAAAAACCTTCTTATTGTTGGCCTGGCTGGTTGTTATGACTGTTCCAGTGCTTTGCATTGTGGGACACAGTGGGCGAGGTAGACTGGCCCTTGCATACTGGAGATTTTTGGATTTTGTACAACATCCAGGTATTTTTGGTATACTGCATGCTACATTTTGCCCAAATCAGTACATACTGTCAGTAAACAGTCATGGTTCTGGGTTTTAGTTTAGTTATTTCCTGTTTTATACCGAGTTTCTCCACATGATTAGTCAAATAAGTTATAAAACTGCGCTGGGTGAAATCATACCAGATGCTGTGCTCACATGTCAACAGATCCATCTGGATGACCGACTGTATGATATGACTGGATGCTCTGAAAAAACCTTGGACATTGACTCGATTGATTTTTATTAAATTATGATTTCCAAGGCTTTGGTGCATGATTCACATCACTTTTATACTCACTGAAACTTTAAATGACTCCTAATGTTTCTAATTTGTCACTAAACCAAAGATTGAATCCATACATTTACAGGTGCTTCTTTTGAAATCAAAACAAATGTGTAAATCGTACTGAAAATCTTTGCTACTATTACTTATGGTAGCTTTTTCTTTTCTTTTTTTGCATTACCAGATGTCAATTCTGAGACGTGCATACCGCAGAAGCAACCTTCTCTCCTGTAAGCAATGATTTTTACAGGTAGAGAAAACTGTCACCATTAAAACGTAACCTAGAAGGTTGTGTGAAGATTGCATTACATTAGCCGCCCTTGACTCCCTTTGACTCCTCAAATCCAGACTGCCGTCGTTCACCAGGAGCACGTCCTGTGAATGTGCTGTAAGTTACGAGCTCAGCATGATGTGGAACTGAAAAGCATTTCAAAGGAAAACATCTACTGTTCTCTGCACAATGCGCCACAGCATACTTCAGCGTCATTGTCGGAGGTGCCATTGTTGTCAGCTGTTGTTGTAGGCCACAATAGGCAAGTCCACATTGGTGTTTACAGAAGTGTTCGCATTTTTTGTGGCAGGGTCCAAAGATGTGGTGATTTCAGATGGGAGGCAGGAGAGAGAGAGAGAGAAAATACAGCAGGAAGAGAAGGAAATGTGCTGCAAAGTGACACAACACAAAATCAGTCCTTGAGTTTGCCTTTATATTTTGTTGTTGTTCAAGTACAGTGAAGGCTGTCAGTGCATTGTGAGAGGGAGTCGCAAAATGATTTCTGCTCAAAGGACGCAGAGAAATGGGAGCAGAGAATGGGAGGCAGCGCTGGCTGAGCAGCCCTGACACCCGTAATCTGCTATAGATTATTGCTTTTCTGCCTAAATTACTGTCAGTCAAGCTGTCAGCTGGCCTGCTCTGACTATGACATCAGATAATTTGTCCTCAAATCTGTCAATAGCTGCCTTGTCTGTGTCTGTTGCTCTTTTTTTCATCTTAGAACATGCTATTATCGTGGTAAGTGATGTCATAGTTACACTTAAGTAACATTTAAACACATTTCTCCTGTTTGGTTTGAAGCTAATTTCCTGTGTTTAATTAGCTCTTCTGACGTCTAATCAGCTCACCAGACAAGAGCGTCGATGCAGGACCATTTTGCAAGAACAAACATTATGCTTCAACTTTTTTATGTCCAGTGACAACATTTTTTAAAATTAAAATTTAAAAAGGCAGCAATGTGGTTCGGACTACAAAAATATTGTATTGATGGCAAATAAACTAAAAAACAACCAGACATGCCCATCCGCCACCCCGCCACCTCCACCCCCCCCAAGGTACCTCCTGCATTTGCATTGGGCGTAAATCATGAGGTGCAGAATTATCTAACATGTAATTGCTCGTGATACTGAGGTGGTTCAGCTATGCATCATTCTTGTCAAAAAAGGTAAAAAAAAAAAAATCAAAACTGCACAGTAGCCTCTGTTTACGCACCAACTTTTCCTCCCTATTTCAAATTCTTCATTCTTTCAGATTAAGATGATTCACTGAATTGTTTGGATCGGCTGTGTTCTTCTGTTTTTGAACCTTTTATTTTAAACGCTGTTGGATCCCTCTGCTAGCTAAAATGACAGCAGCGTGGCCTAAAAACAAATGCAGAAGGGCCAAGCAAAGGTGGGGTAGCACTCATTTCCATTACCTTTTTAAAAGATTTAACTAGCTTGTAAAACATCAGGGCTGCAAGACATTAATCCGAATCCGTTTCCGTCATTGTGCAACAGGCTTTCGAACTTCTGTGTTGATTTGTAGCATATTACAGCTTTTGTGTCTTGTTTAATTCCTTGTCATCTAACAACTAAGTGCGTGTCTATAGGAAATTCACACATGTGAATAGCATCTACTGCCCACAGACACAGGAGCCATCTGGCCTCTTTGGTTGGTATGTACTGCCATTTACTGCTTGAGCCTGTGTCTACGTGCTGCATCTGTGTTTCACGTATGCAATACATGTAAGAGCACCGTGCACAGGAGGAAAGAGCGGAGACACACAGACAGATATGAACATTTATAGGGACACTGTGCAGTAAATTCACACATACGCTTAAGGAGGCTGATGTTAGAGAAGGGAGGATGAGAGCAGAGGGAAAAATACTTTAACAATAATCAAAGCAGGAAGACAGAAACAGGGACGGCAAAGGGACCTAAAGCCTGAAAGTCATTCCAGACAGACAGGCAGAGAGGGAGACAGATGAAGACAGACTGCATCAGCACTATGATGTGACCAGCAGAGGTCCGGTAATCCATCTGCTGTCATTTCCGAACCACCGAGAAAAAAAGCACCTATTCTCAGGACAGCTGGTTTCAATTATTAACATTCATACATTTGGATCATTTAGAGGATTTCAGCCACAGACACTTATGGTGTAACGAGTGCGATGGTGGAGAAACCTCAGTTTTTTTATCTTCACATTAACAAGCATGATCCTGAAGCAATCTTACAACTTAAGGAAGAGCTGTAAAAAGGAATTAAAGAAGTGTGGAGAGTTTATAGGTTTTATCAGGTTTTTTCAGTGTTTTAATCATCCCATTAACAAACAACTCTGTGGGAGAGTTTTGTTTCCTGCAGCTGTTTCAACCCCAGCATTTTTGCTGAGTGACAGAGCGCACTTGTTTTCATTTTGCATGAGCATGGGACTGCAGTAATTTTTGGTAAAGTTTCGTATCGGTCAGCAGCGGGAACAGTCTGCCAGCCTTATCGGGTGGAGCTCCAGCAGTAAACAGTGCACAGAGAGAAACAGAGAGAGAGGGTGGCCTCAGAGATCAGTGTCAGCCCGAGGGCACTGCTGGGCATTTCCTCTGCTTTGTGCCTTCCTCATATGTCATTCAGAAATGTTCGCGCAGACAGAAGGACAGACAGCCATGCATGCAAGCAGACAGACGGATGGAAAATAAGTAATAAAGAGGGGGAAAGCCAGCCTGGGAGAGGGAGAGGCAAACAACAGCGAGGAAAAACGACAGAGAGCAAAGGGCCAACAGTTGGGCCAGGCTGAGAGGTCTTTTGGTGTATCACTGTTAGCCCTGGGGCATTATTTGGCACCCCTGCTCCCATGTCCTCCTCCTCCTCCTCATATGTCACTCTGCCAGGGGGTCCCCTGCCCACATCTCCTGGGGCCCTGCTGTAACTGTGCTAATGCCAAAAATAACCTCTGCTAATGGAAGGGAGGCAGAGGGGACGGATCAATAGGAGTTATCAATGACATTGTTAGCTTCCTGCGAGCTAACTTATTGTTTGCGTCCTGTGCGTCCCGACTGCCCTGAGCTATTTTTGACCAGATCATTTGCTCCGTCAACAACTAAGAAGGCGAAATACTTTGAGATTCATGTTCTGGCTTATTCAATTGATGCCTATGAACGTGAAGATTCCTCTATGTTCTCACTTTGCAGCAACAAACTGGATCTGACTGGACTTATTACCCATAAGGCTGAAACAATCTGCGTTTCATTTGTTTACTTGGGTCAGGCTCAAGATCAAAATTATTACTGATTAGCAGCCAGATTTGCGCTTATAAAAACTGACAAATTCAAGATAAGTTTGGACCGATTTTACAAATCAGCGCGGGTCAGACTCATGAAAAGCTAAGAAGAAGGGAAGGACAACACTTCAGTTAACTGCTGTACATTCAAGCTAGATAAACACTCCCATTAGCAAGCGCATGAAAGGTTTGCAGTCTGCGACAGCAAGCTTGCTGCTTAGCTTTAGCGCTGTTGCACAGGTTTCAAAGTATTTTCCAGTTTGTAGATGAATTATTCCTTATGGGAATACTAAATGTATTTTTTTTGCAACTTAAACAAAGATGCAACATGTTCTTATTAGTTTTTCACAATCAAATCTTTTATTGCTCATAAAAATGTAATGTCTGCTGGTGCAGTGTTTCAGTGCAGCTTTGAAGAGGTCCAGAAATAATTCCTTCCTTGACGACAAAAACATGATGATTCAGAGAAAAAGGAAATGAAATCTGCTGCGTGACAGCAGGTCACCAGTGCTATAGGACATAGTGCAGATGGTCTTTATAACACTTCATTTTACTGTGATACATGCACTGATTTTTCTCCACTCAGCATCTTTTACACTCAGTGATGTCATCTCTGTGTTGAGTCCCTCTCACTATGATGTCTCTCTGACTCTATAATGTCCCACATAGTGACTTCTCTACACCTGCAAGCAAATGTCTCAGATGACTGTAACCAGTCTACAAGGTGACAGAACCGCTCACATGGCATACACACAGACTACTCTGCATGTCACACAGTTCTCTCTCCTCCGTTTAATCTTTGCATCATATGAGAAAAATCCCGACAACACAAGAGATAACGTCAGTGGGTTTAGTGTCTGTGGCTTTTTAGTGGCACCCAGCAGGAAGCAAACCCCTCCTCCTCAGTCCTGTTTAAAAGCGGGTGCATGCATGCGTTCATTTGGTCATTTGTTTGCTTGCTCATGTGTAAGACATTGTAGCTTTTTGCAATGCACAGTGTCTAGGGAAATTACAATATACATGCTGAGCAGAGGCCTGTGTAAGTGAAATACAGCGTGTGCAGCATCCTAGCCAGTGAAGGTTCACATACCAGTGGGTATATCTTACTGATTACTGCAGTGGCTGTGGTTAATGCATGGATTTTATGCTTTGTAGAGTTATTCTCCCAGGTTTAAACAACAAACTTCACTTTCTCCAGTTCCGCATCCCCCACACCTCCCCCGAGAACTGACAAAACGTTTAGCGCATTTGTTATCATAATAACAACTTTGAGACAGTATATGTAATGCACTTAAACACACACACACAACCGTGCACTTGGAAAAATCTTTGTAGAGGAAGCCATTAGGATTACTGTTTTGCTCCAGGTGCTTCAACACTTTGCACTCTGCTGCAGCTTGTGAATGTCTTTTTTCCAGCCCCTTACTCTCGCTGTGTGTGTGTATGTATGTATGTATGTGTGTGTGTGTGTGTGTGTGTGTGTGTGTGTGTGTGTGTGTGTGTGTGCGTGTGTGTGCGTGTGTGTGTGTTTGTGTGTGTGTGTGTCTGTCCTCACCACAGTTAGGCAGTGTTAGACTGGACAGCAGCTTGCGTCCTCCTCCATCCTCAATGCAGCGCAGCTCCTGAGTGTCAGCTTCCTCTCCTAACCACAGCTTGATCCACATGTTCTCACAGGAGCAGTGCAGAGGGTTCCCTGACAGGATCCTGCACACACACACACACACACAAGGTCAAGAACAGTGAGTAGCAGAGCAAGAGGGTATAAGAAACAAAACAAAACAGCCAACCCCCAGCACCTCTACATTACTCGTTACATTTCCTTTAGTAATGCGTACAAGAGCCAACACGTGAAAACAACAAGGTGTTTCTCGGCTGGGAGAATTAACTTAACTTGGAACTTGTTGCAAGGCATACAGTCCGGCATACAACCCCCGATAAAACAGCACCTTGTCATTTTTACACTTGAGTACAGATTAAACAAAGTGGAGCTGGTAGGCTTGTTTTGTTGCCTTTAGAATGAGCCAGGCTAGCTGTTTCCCCCTGTTTCCAATCTTATGCTAAGCTAGGCTAACTGATTGCTGGCTTCAGCTTCATATCGACCGGATAGATATGAGAGTGGTATCAAACTTCTAATTTCACTCTCAGTAAGTGTATTTCTCCAAATGTAGATCTGTTCCTTTAAGATGCAGCTCTTTCCAACCTAATCACAGAATGAATGTTGGCATTGTACAACACAGTGTAGATATATCGAAACGTTGTGAATTCAAACTTTACATTTCTTTACATTTCAATTTTAAATCATATGTTATGACATCAGGTCTTGTGTGTGTCTTTAGGGTCAGGGAAAGATCATCACTCAGCTCATATACATGTACTGGTAACCTGAACTACATCACTTTGATTCGTGCTGTAGAAATTGGTTATATTTATTTGACACATATTGAACATACAAATGTAACACATCTGTGGTCTGCAGGAACGTACAATGCCAACATCTTTCAGTGCGATGCAACTACAATAATGGGAGACAAAGTAAAGGGTATGTTTGGGGGGCATGTTCATCTTATTGACAGGTGTCATAGCCAATCACACTGAGCCCTGGTGGCTAACTGTCACTTGTCAACCCCACCTCAGCCAATCCCAGTCTCCCTCCATGATATCTAAATTGAAATTTCCAAAAAAAAAAAAAAAAGCTGCATGCAGCAGTACACCTAACTCCAAGCTTCAAAACATCACATCAGAAATCTATATGTGACACTGAAGACGCAGTGTGTTCATGTTTATCTGCAGACTGTGATGATAACTGGGAGGTAGACCAGAGAGAGAGACAGGAACAGACAGACAGACACGGAGATGGACGGACTGATAGAGAAAGCTTCGCTGAACTCACAGATAAGAGATGTTGAGGTGTCTGAATATCCTCCAGGACAGCGATGACAGGTTGTTATCTTTCAGATTCCTGCAAATTAGGTCGAACATCAGGGAATGAGACAGCACAACAAAATATTAGGTTGATGTTGCAGCAACTGACGGCACATTTCTACACGCACCAATACGCCTGCATTATTATTTCTCATTAAAAGTTCCCCCTCTAAGGATTCTGACAGTTAACCTTAACTGGTACATTTGATCAGTATAATAAGCATCGCGCTTTAATTTATGTTGACAAGATCCCAAAATCAATTATAAAGCCTGTTCAGTCTGAACCTGAACTGGACCTCATTTCCATCAGTCTCTCAGCCATGACAGGGCCCGTTTCTTTTCTTTCTGGTTAATTTTC
This sequence comes from Chelmon rostratus, assembly GCF_017976325.1. NCBI lineage: Eukaryota > Metazoa > Chordata > Actinopteri > Chaetodontiformes > Chaetodontidae > Chelmon > Chelmon rostratus. Next base: position 19,472,430 of record NC_055662.1, on the reverse strand, counting down.
CTTGATATCGTTGCACATAAATCTGCTTTACAGTTTCAACAATAAATTACACAAAAAATGACTATAATTAAAAATAGATTTTCATTTGATAAGACAGCTCATTTTTAACAGTTTAGTCAAACAAATAAATCTGATCAGTGGCTGTTGCGTGGGAAGAAAGGAACATGTGTGTTTACTTACAGGTACTGCAGCTTGATGTTGTTTTGAAAGGCCAGCTTTGATACATACGTTAGCCTGCTGTTGGTCACCGTTCTGATACAAAAACAAACGCAACAGCATCATTGTCATCGTCATCAGCAGCAGTACAATCATCAACGGCGACTGCAGCAAAAGCAGGAATTCAGGGTCCCGATCGGCTCCATAAAGTCTGAGAAAAGATTCAGGCTAGTGGATACAGCACCTGGCAACCAAAATTCTGCTCTTAAAAAAAGATAAAGATTACAAATAATGCATTGGTCACAACTTAAAACTGTTTCATAAAGCATGTGTTTTTAGAAAGTGGGACACAGTTTTAGTTAAACAAGCCAAAATGATTACAGTGGCAACATTATAGGAGTATTTGTGAATGGTGTGAGGTTGTAACTGTGAAAGAGGGCTGTTGGTCACATTCTGAAAAACCGATAGTTAACATCATGGCAGTGATGTTTAAACGAGTAACTCCACCAAAACCTGCGTCATTATGAAGATAAAATATATCCTCTGAATATGTTTGTTATTTGAACTCAGCACTAAACTCAGTGCCCTCTTTTAAATCTCTCCTTAAAAAAGTCATTTAAAGAATTACAGCAGATACCATCCGTATGAAGACAAGTTTTAAAAAAAGTCTCCTTGTTTTGTAGATTTAGGATTTTATTCACTTTTATTATTTGCTTTGCCTGGAAAGCACTTTGCAACTTTGTTTTGAAACATGCAACATGAATGAAGTTATTGTTTTATATATTTATTTTTTGTGTCATGCACATGAGAGGTTATAAGACACCAAAAAGTACTGTTGCAGTGGTGAAACATGAACATAACCACGTATCAGAGAGACCAGCAGAGCTGCTCGTTTGTACACCTGATGGTAACGTACCTGAAGGTAACTGTGCACACAGAAATCTTAGTAGTTGTTTTTATTTGCACCAAACATCAACAGACCTTCTTTCCTTAAAATAAATCACTCATGCAAAATAAAGATCACACCTCAATAATCCAGGAGTGTCTACGCAAACTGTCCCAATTAAAGATCTTTCGAGTGAGCCGCTGTTCAGGCATATTCAAAGTCTGCCACGGCGCAACGCCTGCGCATTTATCTTTTTATATATAAATACAACAGATGTCTCAATAAAAAGCCTCGTCACGTACAAAAAAAAAACAGTTTTAAGAATCAGGTGCCTTTAATATTCCTAGAAACTGTGCATTACTCAGCACTGATAAAACCAGGTGCAGAGAGTGCGTGCCCTTCATCAGCTGACGTGAGGCTGGAAGACAGCATCATTATCTGATAAGAAAAGTCGGTTTAACAGATGTTCTGTGACTGATCTCATCAGACAGGAGTGAGACCGCGCAAAGATTTTCATCTGACAGGAAAGACACTTAACAAAGGATGGCTGTAAGTGCGATGAAAATGGTGAAATTGTATTATTATATTGGTATGAAGACCTCTTATTTTAAAATATTAACTCTGCACCGAGTGTAATTTTGTGTCGTGCTTCACAGCCACATGGGACAGTCACCCTCGTCTGCATTTAGAGTTGTGCACTGGGTCCAGCCACAATTAAAAGCACATTCGCTTGCAGTGAGTAACTTGCTTTGCGCGAACCTACCAAACTGGATATTGGCTGGAAAATTAGGCAGTGTTTACTTAACAGATTATTAAGCTGCCAGAAAGTGCAGCTTGGAAGACAACTCTGTTTTAGATTAAGAAATTAAATGAGACACAGATGCAAAGCAAAACACAGTAACTGCAAATCACCCTGGGACGCTGCCATAAACAGCAGGATTTTAAAGCAACAGATGTGGACAGCACATCGCCTTAAGCAAGAAGGAGAATTATCAATAAAGGCAAAGTAAATCAATATTTCCCAGATAGTGGACTATAACAAGGCAAATAAGTATATATAAGAGTAAACTGTAATGAAAATCTTCTTCATGCTGCTTATATTTTGGCCCTAAGAATTGAATATTTCAAAAATAAAGCTAATTTTTTACTAAATTTGTCTCTTAACAATAGCTTTGAATGCATGCCCTGGTCCACAGTGTTTGTCTCAGTAATAAGAGCCATGGAAGACTTACAGGTTCCTGAGATTCTTGTAGTAGTGCAGGTCTTTGTCGTTGATTGAGGAGAAGCTGCTCTGGTTGGCGATGTAGCTGTCAGGAGATACAAGTGTGTGTGTCAGAAGGCCCATTTGTAAATGGAGGGAAGCCGAAACAGAAGCGTTTCAACAAGACAAAGGAACATAATAAGCCCATATAATTAGTTCAGAGTTCAGAATTAAAAAATGAACTCCTGAAGGACCAACAGCTGATAAATGGGACACAGAGGGGAGCTGCTGGTTTTTTAAAAGTGGAGAAACAAGCAGAGATCTGGCTCGTCTTTTCCTTATCTGCTCTTGAGAAGGCTCTCGACCAGTTTAAGGACAAACAGGAGACGACTGTGGGCAAATCAGGCTTGGAAAGCATGTAAATGTATAAACTTCACAGCTTTGTGATAAGATGTATGAGAACGTTTAGGTCTAAGCAAAACCTCCAGAGCGATCTGAGCCCAGTCTGAACATCCACAGAGGGAACATGCTGCAGCAGTCACAGCAGTGCTCTTTGTCCTCAGCCGTGCGTTTTGTTCCGCTAAATCACAAGGTCAGGAAATGATGTTTTTCATGTGTTAGACGCACAGCATCCAACTGGGAGGTAAAACGTCTCTCATTAGATTCACTCATTTTCAAGATCAAGCATTAAACAGCCTTCAGTTTCTGTCGTTGCTAATCATTTCAAATACAACGTGATGAGTGTATTCTACGTCTCTCATCTGTGAACGTACATCAAAACAATTATAATTAGTCAATGCAAGTTAAAAGAATGATGAGTGAGGATTGAAAAGACCGTTATTATTCCATAAGGGTGCCCCGGGGTCTAAGCTGCACCACACCGTGCATGCACCGTGTTATCCCAGCGCCCCGGTTCAAGTCTGACGGGTGGGGGTTTTGCTTCATATCACCTCTCCTCTCTTTCTCCCCTCATTTCCTGTCAGATCTCTGCCGTCGCTCTCAAATAAAATCAAAACGCCTGGAAACACTACTGCAGAAAAAAAGAGGAATGCAGTTTGATATGTGCCTTTCAATAATTAAAAAAGCTGAGGCAGAGTGTGAGCATTTCTCAGAGGTTTACACACCGATAAACTTCCCTCTTTCTTCGAGAAGCAGCGTCTTCAACACAGACTCACATGATTACTTCCACTGAAGAGTGGCGCTGCCTGACAGTAATGAAACACCACTGAAACTCAATTGTGGCAGAATGTTTTGGGGTGACAGTCCTATTCGTAATCTACCAGAAATCACCAATTACACCTTCAGCAAACCCTGGTATCTGTAGAGCGGCTATAAAGTCAAAAGCAGACAGCGCTCCCGCTCAAGTAAGATGAGTAATAACGGCACCGCAAAACACCAACAGCATGCACATACATCTCTGCTTTATCGTCAGGAGCCGTCACTGCAGGGAGGAGTTCAGCTTAGTTACTACACCCACATGTGTCCATCAGACCAATACTCTGATTGCCTCTGGGCAGTATGACAGTATTATGATACAAAAGTGGGGATTTTTCTTCTCGGTTCAATCTTTTTCATCTTTATCAAACACATTTCTGCACTGTTCCTCTTGTGTTAATATCTCCCAGAGAGCCAACACCCACAGAGAATCACCAACACTGTCAATATTGAGGTAATCAGTCCAAAAAAAAAAAAGAAAAAGAAAAAGATTTTAACTCTGTCATCCAGCCATTTAGTACACCCACCTTCTGGAGGATATTTCAGAGCAGATGGGAACTAAATCTGATTGGTTTGACTCAGCTTTTAAACCAAACGCATCCATACATGGAGCAGGAATCAACACAAAGAACTGCATTTGACTTTTTCCCACCCTTTTTGGAGCTGACGCTGACATCGAGAGCCCACTATGCTCTGGCAAACTGTGTGTTTCCAGTGCAGGTGACATCAAAATCAGGACGTTTGACCAATTAACACGGACAGGGGACACGACAACCCCGTCTCCCCTGTTTCTGGCAAGGTCGTTGGGAACAGGACGTCGCCCGCTCATCAGTAATTTGTCTGTTTACATTAGCCAAGCACTCAGTGGATGTTTTTCACCAGACTGCTGCCTCATTTAAACAGCATTCAAGGCTTCTCCAAGTTCATCTCTGACAAGTCATTATCAACAAGGCCGTTTATCTCTGCCAGCGGAGATATTGCAGCAATTAAATGTTAGAATCTCTTGTTTAATTGCTCACTCGTATAAATGCTTAGACATGTCTAAATTTATTCCAAGGCCAAATGCATTTTAGCCTGTGACATAGCAGGAAAGGGAAAGGGGGTCGGCTTACAGTACATTTCAAATGCAAACTGAGATTTTGTGTCATGCTGAATAATCACAGAAACATCCAAGCAAAATGTTGACTCTGATTAGAAAAATGTGGCTTTTTCTCCCCCTCCAGCATCTAGTTTTCTCCGCTGCTGTGGTTCATTTGAATACACTCATATAAGCCATCTTGGGAAGTGTCTGTGCTAATATTTGGACAGTGGTGTCTGGCGTGCGTGTCTCCGTCCGCGCGCGCGCACGCACGCACATACACGTAGGAGGGCGCACGCGCTCGGACACAGACTGGGCTTTGTCTGATGGTCGGGATGAAGTCTCCCAGCCTCGGCTGCTATCGTTTCTGAACGAGCCGCCACCACGCTGGTGTGATGTGGCCCATGATGGCAGTAAGTCTGTTACGCAATGTAGGTTACACATGATGCGCGTCTGAGGCGAGCGCGCGCCGAGTGCGTGAGCAGGACTTCGCCTTAAATTCAGAATCATTGCACAAAAAAAAAAAAATAAAAATAACCTATAATCTGGAGCGGGTCTGTCTCTTTCCTGGCAGACTGTCGGCTCCACACACAGCTGAGGGGTAAATGATGGCATTCATTTATTGGAAAAGTGTTCAACATTGTTAATTGTTAATAAATGTGAAGATTTAAGGAGCGCTTGTGAACACCTTCCTCCTGTAATGCTTATGAGAGAGACTCACATGTCGGTGATGTTCTCCATCTCCGCCTCGCTCTGCAGGACGGGGAACGCGTTGATGTCCCGCTCCGGGTCCACGCAGGAGATCCTGGTGCTGCTGCAGGAGCAAGACGACGGGCATGCCTCCGCGGACATCCGCGGATCACCCGAGCCCACCACCACCGCCCCGACGACCACAGCCCACCACCACCAGCAGCAGCACCGCCACGACCCGGACCCTCTCCGCGGCGAGGAGAGAGCCCCGGTCCCGGGTCTCAAGGCGCTCATCTCGGGTGCCTACTTCAGCTATAAGGCTCGCTGAACAGCCCCACGGCCCGGCCCAGGTTGGCTGGGATCAGCCCCGGTTCAGCCAATCAAGGAGAGGAGAAATGAAGTAAAATCCGATGCTCAGGTGGATGAAGGCGGCGCGGCTACAAAACCATCAGCCGTGACAGACAGCAGTGACAGACAGCGAGCCGGAAAAAAGAAAAGAGGAGAATGTCCCTTTCCTGTGTGTTTCCTCCAGAACCCCCCCGTCAGTCAAAATCACACTGCCACACTGACGGGTGTGTGCCAAGGAGGCTCTCTCTCTCTCTCTCTCTCTCTCTCTCTCACCACACACATACACACACACACACTCACTGTTCCCTGTGTGTGGATGCTTCTCGACAGGGGGACGGGTGGTGGGTGGTGGTGGTGGTGCTGCCGCTTGGTTGGGTGGATACAGAATGAACGGCAGTCGGGGCGGGAGAGCCGTGCGGTGCGCACCGCCGTTCCCGCGCGTATGAAGCCTGCGATGAGGAGAGAGGAGGGAGAGCAGAGGAGGAAGACTACCAGCATCAAAGCAGATCGTGTATAACGTGATACCTCATTGATCCCCCTTTAGGGAAATGCTCCCTGCTCTGCTTGCAGGATGGTCTGGGGGAAGGGTCAGGTGCGGAGCAGGAGGGTTTTTTGCTCAAGGGCGCCTCAGCGAGCCCTAGGCTTCCCCTTCTGCTTAATTTGTGGGCCATTAGGGGTTAAAGTTCTGTGACAGGCTTCACCGGCCTTGCCTTGAGTTGTGAACGAGGTGTGAGCGTCCTTGTCAGATAGTGAGAGAAACAGAGAGGTGGAGAGGTGGAGGTGGAGGTTTAATTTATCCGCTGGCCGGCTTCAGATTATATGTGTAAATGAGATATAAGGGGCTATCAATTTACAGGCTCTAATTGGCATAATCATTCCCATCATCACCGCTGTCGTCATTATAATCATCATTAGCATCTGGTTGTGATGCTGGCTGTTTCATAAGTAGACCTGTATACATTTAATCAGTGAGAAACAAAGCTGTCTGAAGGAGCCTTTATTTTGCATCTAGGTAGTCACTCAAGTGCCGCATTTCCACGCTTATACTCGGGAAGAGGAAAGGATTGATGTGTGGAAAGTGATGCATGTAAACAACAGTCTCCTGTTAACCACCAAGCAACATGTTATAGAACGTTTAATTTTAATGCCAAGTGAGCTGATGGGTGCTTCCACTGGAAATATAAGACAAGAGGTGGATGTAAAGCGTCACATGAAAGAGAGAACAAGAGAGAAAGAGGGAGCAATCACCAATCATCAGGTCTTTAGCTGGTGTGTACTAGACCAAGCGTCACCTTGTTGAATCATTAGGCAATATTTCATAATCATATGGGGCTCCCAGCCAAAGCAGACCTGAATCAATAATCTGTCATCTCAGAGTGGAGGCTATAGGGCTGCATGCCAGTCACTCCGCTGCTATAGATCTCCCACCGCTGGATGCATTTCTAACACAAGCGTTAATCTGCCTTTTACGCTGTGCAGCCACTGAAGAGCAGCGCTCCTCAGTCTTTCACCTTGTACGTGAGAGACGGAATGACAGCACATCTGCCTGTGAGCAGCAACAACACACCACAGCTGTGAGGAGTCCTCTCCTCCCTGCTCCTGCTCCCTCTCTCCAATGTCCGGTCCCCATGTGCAGCTCTAATATGACGTTTGTGCTGACGCACAGGCAGTGCTGCTGAATAGAGGAGTGTAATTATGGAGCCCTGTCTGTGTCTGAACCAATCTGGTGGATGCCTGCCTCAAAAAGCAGGGGTGTATGCATTCTGCATGGAACAGAGTGGGCTTACCAATTAAAACACTGTCTCACCAACATAATACTACAATTACTCTCTGTTCCTTTTAAAAATTGATGGAGGCTGTAATCTGTGTTAAAGGTCTTTGACATTTTAAACATGTAATCAGCCTCACTGGACCATCTGTCATCCACAGACAGAGCATGAGTCTCGATGCGTTTTTTCCAATGCTGTGAGAATATAAGAGTATGCCACGCACATTTAGCTTGTTGTGCAAATTATGCACCCTTTGATGTGTTGAATGCAAAACACAAATCACCACTGTACACATTTTTATATATGCATGTAATGGATGCTGCCACTGATGAGATTTAAACATGTTAAAGGCTTCCCTACTGACACAGTGAACAAAGCCTTTAGGTTTGGCTTGTTAACTACATTACACATCTGAAGTTAAAAAAACGTTTTCAATGAGTGTCATTTCTGGAGGAGTTTGCACATAAAGTCCTCATCTGCAAACTTGAAAGATAGTTGTCACGTGTTTTCCTGGAGTTGATCCATTGATACTGAATTACAAAAGATAGTTTAAGAGAGTACATTTTAAATGTTTTCTGTTTTGTTTCTTGAATGAGCTCTGGCTCTTTGAAAATGTAGCTATACGTCACTTTACCATGGGTGCTGTGTGTCTAAGAAGAGTCATTTGTCTCCATGGAACAGCTCCAAAATTTGTTTCAGGATGATATAAATAAAAATCAGATCAGATGCAATAGTGTAACTACAAATTGATCCAAGTAAGTTTCATTTAATTAAAAAGCAGACTTTCTCTTATATTGAAACACTATTGATTCTGTTGGTCCGGTGACTTGTGTATATTTCTTTTCTCATGACGTCACTCAGCTTCCCTAGCAACATGACATCTTACAGTAAAGATCTTTTCCCTTCCTTTGTGATCACTGTTCTTTTATGTTTGACACCATCAGGTATTGTGTGGTCACAAAGAACTAATGTGTGTTCACGATAGTCGGTTGTGTCTTCAGCTATGGATACATCTGCTAATCATTTCATGTATTTGTGGCTCAGTTTATGTGTTGTGTTAGATTAGCCAAGCCAAGGATTTTAGAACTACACTGAATTAGTGGATTTTTGGAATTTCTCTTTGTAAATAACTTAAATGGTGATTATCAAAATATTTGTCCATATTTTTGTTGACTGATTAATCAAGATAAGGAAGATGTCACAATCACTTGTTCTGTCAGAGACAACTGATGTTGCATCACAGTCAGCTTTTTCACATCACAATCACCTGTTGTGGCATCACAAGCACCTGTAGTTTCATCTCAATCACCTGTTGTGACATTACAATCACCTCTATACCTCACAGTTAGTTGCCATGGCTTCATAATCACCTATTGTTGCATCACAATCACCTGTTGTGACATTACAATCACCTCTATACCTCACAGTTAGTTGCCGTGGCATCACAATCGCCGATTGTTACATCACAATCACCTGTTGTGACATCACAATCACCTGTTTTTGCATCACAGTCACCTGTTGTTGCATCACAGATACCTGTTACGACATCACAATCACCTTTATGCATCACAGCTTGTTGCCGTGGCATCAGAATCACCTATTGTTGCATCACAATTGCTATTGTTATTATTGGTATGTCAGTCACCCATTATTACTCAGCAATCAGCTGTTGGAGCATCATGATCACCTGTTCTGGCATCACGATCACAGTCACCTGTTATGACATCACAATCACCTTTATTCATCACATTTTATCGCCGTGGCATCACAATCACCTATTGTTGCATCACAATCACCTATTGTTGCATCACAATCACCTATTGTTGCATCACAATCACTATTGTTATTATTGGTATGTCAGTCACCTATTATTACTTAACAATCAGCTGTTGGGGCATCATGATCACCTGTTCTGGCACCACAATCACATATTTCTGCACCAGGATCACCTTTAAACGAGCATTTCATGTGTTTTTTAAAGGTAATCACCTGAGGTTCACGTCTTCTTCAAGTCTTTTTCAAGCCCAACACTTGTTGAGTCCTTTTAGGATTTATGCATGTGTGCCCCTAAAATACACAAAGGGGCTTCTATCCTGCTTCATCTCTATAGTTTGAGTAGCAGAGAGTTAGGGTCATGATTGGGACACTAGAGAGGCTGAGTATATGCAGAAAACATCACACAAGCTAATCTGCTGGGCTGTGTTTTTCTTCCCATATTGACTGTGAGGGGTTTTGGCACATGATACATCAATACACAAACCTCTGTCAGACAAAGTAACTTTTCCCAGCTCTGTCCTTGCTTTTTTAAGTTCTTGGCTTTGGCTTGATTAATGATTTTAACATGTGGATTGGCTACATCAAAGACTACAACTTCAGTGGGGCCCCTGTGTCCTTAGTAAAAAGAAGAAGTACTTGAAATAACTGAATGACACTCTCCCCACTGAACTGAACTGAACTGATACCCTGTTCCCATGAGAAAAAGGTTTTGGAAATCCCACAGAACAAATGCAAGACAGATGACTGTCCTTTTTCATTGAAAGGGTGTAATGTTTTATGCAATAACCATTTCTTAGGATTTTAAACTTTAATACACAAGCAAGTCAAGTCATCTTTGTTTCATGTTTCTCATGACTGAGGTTAGATTGCACTGTAACTGGAGGTAATATGTTGTCTATTTCCTATACTTGAGTGCTTTGTTTTGATAATTCAATGATTAGAGAGAGAGAGAGAGAGAGAGAGAGAGAGAGAGAGAACGAGAGAGAGAGAGCGAGAGAGAGAGAGAGAGAGCTCTCAGTGTGTCACCCAATGTATATAAATATTGTCATGTGGACTCCCATGAACCTGTTCTAACTTCTGCAATCCAGTCATGTGTACTGTGGGCCTGAGAAATTATACACTAGTGCCCTCTAGTGGTTGCTAGGATACTTTAGAAATATGAGACTACAGTGTGTCATGTGCACAAGCTACACTCATATAGAAACAACACAATGTTTCCAGGAAAATCGGAGTGTTATTGTGAGAATAATTAAATGAAAAAGTGACAGAGTTAATACTGATGTTTACTATTGCAATTGGTGGGACATTACAGTGTTCTATCAGGACTGGGGCAGGGTGGGAAGAAAAGATAAATTAATGCAAGAAAAGAGAGCAGTCATGTCATTTGACTGCTATTTGTGCAAATCTGACCTCTGTTTGCAACTAAACACCCCCTGCATTACTCAACTATGTGCGTTTACTTGCGTGCATGTGTGTGTTTATATTTGTGTGTGTATATTTGTGTGTGTCGAGCTAATCCCTTGATGACCTTTGACGACTTAACCTAGGACAGCTAGACAAGACATTAGTTGGCCAAACAGAGACCATAATCATTTTTCTGCGTGTGTGTGTGTGTGTGTTTGTGCGCGCGCAGAAAGAAAGAAATACGACAAATTAATAACCTTGTCTTATCACATCTGACAAAGAGAGTATATACCAAAAACTAGGAAAGAACACCTGGGGGGAAAGGGAGGGAAAGAGATACAGAGAGAGTCACAGGAGGAGGGAGGATGGGAGGGGAAAAGGACTGAACAGGTGTACTTAGAAACAAGACTCCCAGTGTCTGAGCATACGCAAACAGTGACAGAATGGAGCTGAATGGAAGAGAGAAGAAGAGTCAAAAAAGGGGTAAAGACAACAAAGCCTTTGAGCCAGAGGTAAGCAAAATATTTGAACATGGTTTAGACTTGTCTCTCAAGATATTCTTAAATAATAGACCCACTGTTTAAAAGGAGTGGAAAGTTTTCAGAACCCTGCAGTCAGGTGAAGAAGAAGCTTTCCTTCAAGTCACCAGCCTGCATTTAAGCAAATACTATGTTTTACTGTGCATCAAACCCAGTTTGATATTGTTTATCTTCATGCTGTGTGTGTGCGTGTGAGACAGGAACAGGATCAGATACACACTGAAGCGGACAGAGCTTTCGAACTTGCCGACCATGCACACAAAGAGAGAGACCAACAGAAAAAGAGGTTGTTGTTTTCGCTGTTCCTGTCGGATTTCTTCTGTTTCATCTGAATCACCAGCCTTCCTCTTGTCCTTTTGATGTCACAGTTTGGTCCTTTCTCCTTATCTGCCCTCTTATCTTTGTGTGCCCAGTTTCCTTGAGAAGAAAATGGAGGCATTCCAGGACTGTTTGGCAGAGCACAGAGGCCAGATCCACCTGATTATACACCTGGCTTTAGCAGCAGGTAAAGTATCTTTGTTAGCATCTGTTAAAGTGTAACCCAGGACCCTAAATGTCTGCCCCCCACATGCTAACAGTGTGTTTACATCAGCCTGAGTATCAACGTGAAGCTTATTTCTTGAATTCGCAGAAAGAGTCTCTCGTTAATTTTCACATCTACGTACACCAAAAATCAATTTGTAGTGTCACTGAAGGCCTCTGAAAGGCTGTTTAATCTGTCTTTGCAAAGCAGTTGTGCTGGTTGTAGTCGATCTACATGCTCTGTGCCTTGGAGCATATTGACATGAGCATGCCTGTGTGTGTGTGTGTGCACAGTAAAACATATACTATGTTTACATCTCCTTGTGATGAACTCCACTGAACTCTCACCTAACCTTCAGTTCTTACTGTAATTTTAAGACAGCAGTTAGTGGTATTGTGAAACTGTATTGATAACATAAAGAAGAAGAAGACAATACCAGAAAATACTGCTGGCTATGACCTACACAACTTGTTATATTGCTCTCAGGTCTGTCTAGTAGCGATTTGTAAATATTTTTGAGATATGTCTGATTTTCAAAAAGAAGAAGCTTTTTGTAAAACCATAAAATAGGTGAATTTAGATTAAATAAATTAGTTCTGCAACACACCAACAACATTTTTACACCTCCCACCATTGTGAAATTTGATAACACATCTAGTTAAAAAGTTTGGTTGATTTTCAGTGTTTGTGAAGGCTCAAAGTTGATTTTCGGGTTCAGCCAAAGAAACAAATAAACCCTCATAACAACTTTTGGACCTCTTAATATGTAATTCTTTGGGAATCCGCAACAAGTCATTTTTTATTCCATTATTTCTTTTATCACATAAATATGAAAAAAGTAATCGCATCATTCTCAGGCTAGTAAAATCAGTATAAACAGCACTGAAAATTGTGCAGAATAGTTGCATTTCTTTTTTATTCCATTTTCATAAGTCAGAGGTGATTCACGTTTACAGATCAAAACACACTGCTTCATTTTGCAGGTCTGTTTGTTTTTCAGCTGTGCAGTTGATCTCTGTGTCACATCGCTAATTTTAGAGAAGTAACTCCACCTCCTCCTGTTTTTTACCTGGAAGATGTGAAGCGTAAGAAAAGATTAGAATCATTTCAATGAAAGAGGTGTAAATGATGCCAGCACAGTGGGACATAATTCATATTAATGCTAAATTTGTTTCAGGCTTCGTTGCCATAGTGATAGCGGCATGTGTCCTGAACTTCCAACGGGCTGTTGGGCTGCTGGTCATCTCCTTGGTAACCGCATTCTTCCTGGTCTGGGATTGGATGATGGAACGCTATGGCGACCGGGTGTGGGAGGAGCTCTATCCTATCAGAAACCTTCTCAGCAGAAACTGGTTTTGGATGAGATGGTGAGAAACGAGATGTTTTTCAAATTGTATTTCAGTTTTCCTTATCAAAGGAAGGAGAGAGGCTTACTGGCCTTTTCAACATGAGGACACTGGAAAAAAAGATGGTAAGCCATCAACAGAAGTCCTCCTCTGTAGCCGTTTCTCTGTCACCTGGCAACGACAGTGTCCTCAGACTGAGGAAATTCATAATCTTAATCTTTCACATTTTCTTTGGCTTCATCTGCTGCTGTTTTGCACATTTATTTGCTATGTTTATTTTTATACTTCAGCTTTTTTAATGAATATATTTCATACTGATTTTACATCCTTAACTGTGAATTGTTGCTCTGACCTACGCTGTTAAGGTCTCTCTGCAAACCAAATTACCTTTGGGATGACAAAAAAGTTGAAGTTGCATAAGCAAAAATATTAGTTTTAAAGTAGCTATAATCAATATTATTTTATATATCAACACTGAATCACATGACTATTTCTGTGTGCAAGATTGAGTGGTAATGAGGAACCTATAGAGAATTATCACCTGATGAAGATTTTCAATGTTTTGACTTTATGGCCTGTACCTTCATCGTTTTAGTCCTCTCACACTGCTCCTGTAGTGTTGTTTTCAGGTCGTGCATGTCGTCTACTAACTGACACCATGTTTAAAAAGCTGATAAGTAACTATCTGCAGAATCTAATCATCTCCTAAGCAATGATCACGCTGACAAACTTTTCTCATGCGAGGAAGTCATCCTGTAGCTTTTCTGCAGTGTTACAGATGTAGAGACGCCTGTCTGCATTCACCTCTCTGCCGTCTCTCTCTCTATCTCTCTCTCTCTCTCTCTCTCTCTCTCTCACTCCCTCTATCTCTCTCTCTCTCTCTCTCTCTCTCTCTCTCTCTCTCCCCCCCCCTCTCTCTCTCTCTGTCTCTCTCTCTCCAGGATAGTGTACATGTTGCTGCTGGTGGCCATGGTGTGCTGGATAGTTCTGGACACAGCCCGGCAAGGGACAAGGCAGCTTGTGTCGTTCGCTGGTTTGCTGCTCTTTATATTCTTAATGTTGCTGTTCTCTAAACACCCATTCAGGGTAAGGGATGCACATGCGCACACACACACACACACACACACACACACAAACACAGACCAACAAATGAACTTTTCATCATGTATGTATGCATGCATGTTGTACATGTGTTGCAGTGGCCTTGGAAAACTTTGCTATGGGGGATCGGGCTACAGTTTATCATTGGTCTGCTGATCCTCAGGACCAGGGCTGGCTTATTGGCCGTGGAATGGGTTGGAAAACAAGCTGAGGTATAAACACACAAAAATAAATTCTTTTCAGTTGACTGTCCTTGTTTTTAAGTGTCTGGCACACAACAGACTTGAACCCAGAAGCGCAACGCACAGTCTGATAAGACCAAAAGTTCTTGCCATCTTTAATTCAATATGAAGCAGAGGTCAAAACAGGCAGGGAGCAGGCGAAAATCAGCAAACAACCAAGGGTTCGGCTAGGCAGAATGAAAAATGATGAAAAGCTTGGGCAGATGTGAACTAGACTTGAATCTGGCAGATAGCGAGTGGCAATGAACCGGTACGTGGCACACATGACTGATTATGGGAAATGGGCAGCAGGTGAATGAATGGGCAGAGGAGATCAGGTGGTGGAAAAGGCGGGAAACGGGAGGACAGGAAGAAGTGGCTGGATCTGGAATAACGTGAGAGTCCGTAACAAAGTGATGCAACAGAGTGAATGTTATGATCTGCCTGTAGTCAAGACAGTTTTCTACCTTTGCTTTGTTTTTGTCTCTTTATTTCCTTGTTAAGTCTCTTTGTTTCCTTCTTTTGTTCCCTAGTTTTGTTTCCTTCCCCTGTATCCATGCTTCCTACTTTTGTGTCCTTGTTTCCTTCTTTTGTTTCCTTGTGTCATCTTTTCATTTCCTTCTTTTCATCTTTTGTTTCCTTGTGTCCCTCTGTTGTTCTTTCCTTCTCTGCCAGCATGAAAGTCTACTGTTATTTTTGGTAAATTCTTACTTGTACTTGTATGCCTGTAGGTTTTGTGTTTCTGTTGCTAACAATTCAAAATGTCCTCCGTACAGGCTTTCCTGATGTACACAAATGTTGGGTCTCAGTTTGTGTTTGGTGACAGTTACACAGACCACTTCTTTGTCTTCAAGGTACGACACACATGATGAAATGAAATGAGGTGACAGTAAAATGGTAACAGTAAACATGAGTGTGACTACATTTGTACTTATGATCTGGTATCTGGACTATCCAGGTTTTTTTGTTTGGGTGTGCAAACATCCGACTTGGACACGTTTCTGATCACGGTCATGTGTGCAGATGAATAATGATGAATGAAAAATAGTCAGGATGATGATGATGACTGTCTCTCTCCAGGTGATGCCAATATTGGTATTTTTGAGCTCTGTCATCTCCATCCTCTACTACATTGGCTTCATGCCCTGGCTCGTTTGCAAGGTGAGAGAAGGAGAAATATTTGAAGGCAAATCAATTATTTCAAGCCATTTATTTTGAAAGAAGATTCTTTAAATATATAAGAAACACAGTTTGAGGAATAAGAGACAAATAATGACGGCTCCAAGTAATTAGACATAAGCATAAATACTCAATAAGGACCATGACTTTTTAATTTATTTATTTTATATATTATTCTTATATATTCCAATTTTCTTACTACAGCTCAGCTATTTTTCCTATTATTTTTTCCCAGATTGGATTCATAATGCAGGTTACCATGGGAACATCTCCAGCAGAATCAATGGCTGCAGCTGGAAATATATTTTTGGGGCAGGTAAACTCCAGTTTAAACACAAAACAGTAACAACAAGTAAATCACTGATATAATCATGTTAATCCATAAATCTGCTAGTCAAAGATGAACCCAGCCGATGTCCTTATCCCCCTCTTTCAGACAGACTCACCTCTCTTGATTCGTCCCTTCGTCAGTGGGCTAACTCGCTCTGAGTTCCATGCTGTGATGACTGGAGGTTTTGCCAGCATCTCTGGTACCATTTTAGGAGCCTACATCTCCTTTGGGGTGAGGAGACAGATGCATGGGAGGAAGGTTAATTGTTGAGGTTATCACAATAAAGTCTATAAGTATGAATATTGAGAAAATACTAAAATACCAAAGATAAAAGTTTGTGGCTTGATGTCATCAACAATCAGTGTTGTGCAACTTGAGCAGCTAGTTCAGCTCACACAGATTAAAATTAACTAGTTCATGTTCATAGTTAATAATTTTGAATTTTCGACTATTAAACAGGTGCCATTAAAACACAGTTCATGAAAAACATCTGTGTTCATAGACAACACTGTCAACAATTGAGTTGTTTAAAGAAGTGGTGAATGATTAAGTTTCCCAGACATGTTATCAAAGATTTCCTCTTGTAGTAACAAATGATTGGCCAATAAATGTATGTATGTTCTATGTGCCTCTCTTTTGAGATTGAGGCATCACACTTGTTGACGGCCTCAGTGATGTCCGCCCCAGCCTCCCTGGCCATCGCCAAGACCTTCTGGCCTGAAACGGAGACCTCCAGTGTAACAGCCAGTCATGACCTCAAAATAGAGCGAGGGTAGGTGATGACAGAATAATCAAACATAATAACATCATATACAGACAATATGAACTGTGATGGAAAAGGTAAAGCCTGCACACTGACCCCAAAGAACAAATTTATTTGAATACACAACATTTCAATTAGGTGTCATTGGGTGAAAACATTTTAACCTTTCAAAGTCCTGACCAGGAACCAATTTTGTCTTTTTACATCAATTTGTGGTTCATTATTATTACATTGACTTAATCTACTGAAATCCAGAACCAACTGCAATATTTCAAATGTCATCAACTCCAGTATGCAGACGACACAGCACTATTTTGATAAGATGTTTTTTGAGAGTTGAGTGTTTATTGTCATTGAAATGTTGCCTGTTTCTCCTCAGAGAGAGTACGAACATATTAGAGGCAGCATCCCGAGGTGCATCTTCTGCTGTAGTTGTAGTCGCCAACATTGTTGTCAACCTCATTGCCTTCCTGGCACTGTTGGCCTTTTTCGATGTTGCTGTGTCCTGGCTGGGCGGGATGTTTGACTATCCACAGCTCAGCTTCTCGGTGATGCCCGCGACCTGACACTCACTCGTACATCAACTCTCCAACATATACTTACTGTATCCAAACAGGGATCCATATATATGCACTCACTCTTTTTCTTTGCTTCTGTCTGTCTCTCCTTTAGCTCATCTGCTCTTATGTCTTCATGCCCCTCTCCTTCATGATGGGTGTTTCGTGGGAGGACAGTTTCATCGTTGCTGAGCTGATCGGCATAAAGACATTTGTCAATGAGCTTGTGGCCTTTCAGAAGCTGGCGGAGTTCATTAGAAGGCGGGAAGCAGGAGGGCCTGAGTATGTGGACAACGTGAAGCAGTATATTTCTGTAAGTCTCATATCTTGAGTTCTTACTCTTTTCTGTGATAGTCGTTCTCATTGACAAGGAGGCTACTTTTTCGGTTTGTCTGTTTGTCAGCAGGGTTACAGAAAAACTACTGGCCCAATTTTCATGAAAATTAGTGGAAGGGTGTAGCAAGGGCCAGATACACAAATTATTTTTCACTTTTTTCAGCATTGCGAGATATGGCAACGGCGGAATAAATGTCCTACATCTTAAAATCCAGTAGATTGTAGTGAAGTTTAGCAGTGACAAAACATAGCCAATTGTAGAAATACGATGACTCCGTATAACAAATCCACATTCACAGGTACCAGTAATCCTCCAGGGTAGCCCAAACATGTAGTTGCTCAAACTTCACACAGAAAGTAGTTGTAGTAGCACCTGGGGACAGTAGTTCCAAGGGAAAACCGGTACAATTCATAACATCGAAACGACAGTAGCAATGCTTTTATCTCAAGTTAAGATGTGGCTGTGGAAATGTAAATGCACACATATCATACAACTAATTATACTCTTACTTGCATCCAAATGTAAACTGTCTGCAATTAACTCCACCAGAGATATTAAGGAAAAATTATTCATCTTTATCCTTCTCAAAAACAAGTTTACGTTTGCGGACTACTGACCTTGGCAGAAGTGGACACTTCTTTTTTTTTTTTTTTCAATAATTTGAGCAAGAATGCGTATCTAATTAGTTGGTCTGGTTAGAGAGCATTATTTAGTACTAACAATCAATCATTGCTGGGTGATGTTTAAGTTAAATTTTTAGCTGAGAGATTCATTGAAGGTACCATGTGGAGGTGTATGTCATAAGCCTTTTTAACAGGCTTATACCATTTCAGGTGCATGGAGATCCTAATGTGATTGGAGGGTCTGAACTCAGGCTTGCAGATAAACCATACTGGAATCGTTGATCTGAAAAAAAAAAAAATTCTTAAGCATACTTTAAGTATATTAAAATATTGTTAAGTATGTTTTTCAGTACATTTATATAAATGCATACTTACTTTAAATAGCGTGAAAGCATGCTTTTAATAAATACACTACTGTGAAACATGTTTTTAGCTAAATGCAAGTTAAATATTTAAAGTGCACATTTAGGATATTTTTTGTCAAATAAGGTATATTTTCAGCAAGTGTGTTAAAACAGTATTTGCATGGTAGCGCACTTAAAATTAATTTATACAGAGCAAAAGTATGTTAATGTTAATGTTAAACTGTCATGACATACTCACTAATCTGTATGTATCTATTTGCCATTCAGTGTAACACACACAGATACACAAACGCATGCACATACGAGGCCAACCTCATACATAAACTTATTTCACACTTCTGATACAACAGCAGGCACATTTATAAAGCTTGTTTTATCATCATCTTAAGATCAAACATCCAGAATCCTGTATCATGCTGTCACTGACAGGAAAAATAGGAAGTGGCCATTTTTTTCCAGACAAAAAGAGGTGCCAAATACTCCAAGAACATTCAGGCATTAATGTGCATTGAATGCATAATGTGGCTGAGGACATATATGTACATTTTGTTCATCTTTCATTCTTAAGTACACTTAAAGTATATTGAAAAAGCTCAAGAAGTATGTAAAAATACTAGTATCCCCATGTAGATGTAATGTATTAATGTGATTTCATGTACACTCATGTTCACAACTTCCATTACATTATAAATGTATTTCAGTAGTACTTTAAAGTGAAGAATAGCATGAGCGAGTATAAAATAATTAGTATATTTGCAGTATATTAAGTATAGTTAAAAAAGTCCCACTTTAGCACAGCCAAGTGTACTTAATACAACTTAAGTTGGACTTTTCTACAACTTAAATAGTATTCAAGTGTAATAAGTACAAAATTAGTCGTCTCAATTTTGCACACTTTTAGTACACTATTTAATAGTCTGGATGCAAGTACACTTTAGCATAGTCAGTATACTAATATTTACCATATTTTAATGTATTTTGCATTCAGCGTGAACATGTCTTAGTTAATAAAACCACAGTACGCCACCAGAGAAGGTCCTGATGTGATAGAGGTTGGTCATGGTATAACATTTGAAACGACCAGCTTTTGGTGAACAATGAAAAAAGGCCCTTATGATACTTATATATGACTGAACTAACAAACCATCTATTATCTACATAATATGACTACATATTATTCTGTGTAGTCACAGTCAAAGTCTGCTTTTTTCACTGAAGAATTTTGCTCTTTCAGGTCCACTCTGAGACCATTGCAACGTACGCTTTGTGTGGATTTTCCAACATCGCTTCCCTGGGCATATCGGTCGGAGCACTGTGTAAGCGCCACCTCATGAGCCGTTAGCAAGGCTGAGCAGCGACGCCAAACACACACACAGGACGATTAAAGTGCAGAAAGCCACTGGCTGGTGTCGTGTGCTGCCAAAGTTTGGTAGTGAAAAAATCCCTAATTGAGTAAACAAATTATTTAAATTCAGCACCAAATGTACGAGATGCACTAGATACAATCACTGCCACACACATAGTGTAGAAATGTACAAGCTCACTTTTATGTCATTTTAATTTATTTATTTACTTTTGGGTGGGCAAGAGTGGGAGTAAGTGGTGACTCCATCTGTTACATTTAGGCAAGTTACATATATGTGAGCTGAATGAGAGGTTTAGCCTGTTTTATTTTGCCTGTGGCTGCCTCGTAGCCTGGAAAACAAAAGGATCCAGCCCTGATCCTCAAACACACACATCAGCAAATTTCCAAAACTTCATGAATGCACTCGCACTCAACTGTCAGCATCTCATGTAACAGATGCCAAGTGTGAATGTGTGTGTTTTTGCAAATGCCTAAAGAAGGGTGGCACAAGACCTTGTATGCTCAACAAGAGCCTCCCTGGATGATTAAAGAAATAAAGCCCGAAAGCCAAAGACAGGTGAAATGTGGGGTCAAGACTTGCAGTTGCAAAATATCTATCAAAGAAAGATTCAGTTCAGAAAGTTCAGAAAAAGACTCCAGTGTAACAATTCTGGCTTTGTGAAAATGTTAAGCATTCATACATTTCAGCACCCTTGACAAGTCAAATGATTAATGATGATTGGTTTGTCCTTCATGAATGGTCTTTAAAATTAAATCTCTTGGTAGCAAAAAAATTCTACAAGTATTAAGTCTTTAATGGACTGAAAAACCGTGTTGATTTTACATTTGCAAGATAAAGATAATGCCAAACAAAAACACATTTTTAATACAGCCAAGAGACTTTCAGTTTGCTGTTTATTTTTTTGATAGAAAACCTGATCGTATTGTACATACATAATGTTTGCTGAACATTACGAAGCAGCTGTTGATGTTCATGTCTCATTTGCATTTCTGGTTTTTTAACATATGTAATTGCTGCTCCAGCGGCCATGGCTCCAGATAGACGCGCTGACATCTCCGGCTGTGGCCTCAGAGCTCTGATCGCCGGCAGCGTCACCTGTTTCATGACAGCTTGTATTGCAGGTGACTCTTCTGTCTGTCATTCATACACACAGTGTATTGACTGTGTAACGTCACGCCTCATTCAAAGCAGTGGGTTTCATTAAAGCATTTAATATCTCAATCAGGTTTGATTCTGAGAAGAATCCCCCCCCCCCAACACACACACACACACACACTCACATACACACACACACACTCACATACACATGTGTCTGCACTGCTTTTAATTTTTTAATTTTTAATGGTTATTCAACTTTGTTGTTTTGCTGATTCAAAAACTGCACCTGAACTTCAGTATTTAGTTCATGCTGGAGATGAAGAAAGTCTGACACCAGAGAGAGCATGTTGCACCGCCATGTTTCTACAGTAGCCTAGAACAGACAAACCAAATAGTGGCTCCAGAGAGAGCCTTTCATGCTTTTCATGGGTTTCATGGCCACTGTGTGTTGTCCCACATGCCGAGAGGTGTAATCACTTTGTTGCAATCTGCCACGCCACCGCTAGCTAACGCTAAATCGTACACACTGGTCCTTTGATAATATGCGCCAAAAATATAAGTAATAAGAAAAGTTTCTTTGTATTCTCATATGAAAGTCCAATCCTGTTTTCTCCCTGTCAAACAAAATGTGATGTTTGCTTACGTAAGCTTGAACCAATCAATTTCAACCAATAATGTCAAGATCTTTAGACTTAGGCCTCTCATTATTTTGATTCCTTTCATTCATTAGAAACACTGATTCAGCAACAGCATCTAACTCTCTACTCAAGTAGCTTGTAATTATCGACTAAACACTTTGATTAAGAGGTATTCAGCTTGTAGGGTTTATAAGCAGTTTGGTCCTGATTTGGTCTTTGCTTATTCGTTGTTACCTACTCATTAGTTTGTCACTGTATTTTGACAAATGTTACCACATAAAACATTTCAAGATATGCATTGTTATTTTCCATCAACAGCACATTCCAAAATATACCGACCGTACAGAGCCATGACCCTAAATATTTTACTGTTATTACAGTAATTTATACAGCATACGAAAATATATAGTTTTTAGATTTTGTAATAAATTGTCATTCTGTTGTTTACTTTTTTCCTACTTTACTTTTATATTACATTTCTTAGTTCAGAATCTGTAGTATATCCTGTCACTCACGTGTTTTTGTGCTTTCTATGATGTTATGATGCTCTGTGGGGTTCTAGGCATGCTGTACATCCCTGATCTTCAGTGTCCATATTTCCTGAGCGCACAGTTCAGCAACACCAACGTGACCAGCAGCTCACAACTAGTCACCTGCTGCACACAGCTATATACCAGGTGTGTGTTTGTGTTTGTGTGTGTGCGTGTGCTTGTACCTGTGCGCTACTCTAACAAGTTGATTTTTAGCCGTTGTTTGTCTTGTGTTTGTACCTGTGGAATAACTGTTTTCCAGCTTTCTGCAGTTATAAATACATCAGCATCACTGTACACAGCTGATGGAGAAGAGAGATACCATGATTCAGTCTTTGTGTGTGTGTCTGTGTGTCTGTGTGTGTGTCTGTGTGTGTTTTACTTGCAGTGTGACGGTGTATGAGCCGTGGAACGTGACGATGGGAGAAGGATTCACTCCGAGCAGTCTGCAACGCTGCTGCACACTCACACCTCCTACACACTTCAACTGCAGCTTGGTGCTTTGATTCACTGTGAACCATTTTTTTGTGTCATTGACGTACGGTACTGCTGTTATAATGCTTTTTCGATAAAGTTGTATACCAAAACAATCATGCCTATTATTTTTTTGTGTATGTGCGCGTGTGCACGTCTGTACCAATTTTTCTATGCATTTATGAGTAAAAGCAAAGCACTAGAGAACATCACCAGTGTAAAACAAGGATCACGTCAACATATGAATCAATAGATACAAAATGTAAGAGGACACAGTATAAGTAATGCAGTGCAG
This sequence comes from Chelmon rostratus, assembly GCF_017976325.1. Taxonomy (NCBI): domain Eukaryota; kingdom Metazoa; phylum Chordata; class Actinopteri; order Chaetodontiformes; family Chaetodontidae; genus Chelmon; species Chelmon rostratus. The sequence continues at coordinate 19,449,620 of NC_055662.1, read as the reverse complement.
TAAAGCAAGTGGAAGATAAGAAAATAAAGGAAAAATTTAAGGAATGAATGAGGAATGAAAAATGTTGCATATTTATTAACTTTTTAGCTGCAGTTTAAGGCACAAGTGAGAATATTTTTCTCTAAAAAGACAAGTTAACACTTCCCTGATAGAATTTAAACTCATAGAGAAATGTTTTAAGACTTAGACTTGAATTTATTTATTTGTTTTGTATTCTTGAATTACGTCTGCATCAGTGTAGAGGCATGAATGTACATGTGTCTATATGACCATACAGCGATATATTGCATGTATCTTTATGGTTCTCTTTCAGACACGAACACATACAATTTCTTTTTTTGCACAGTGCCGGATAATCGCACATGCCTCGATTATATATGAGGCTGATGCAGAGTAATATGAAATTCATGAAACATCTTTTTTGATTATCCAGTAGATGAGATTTTTCCATAGTTTTTAGTCACTCAGTTCATGGGATATAACTGAGCACATATACTAAGTACATTTACTCAAGTACAGCACGACAATTCAGATGCAAATATGGCACCATTTAATCCATTTATTTGATAGCTTTAGTGGCTATTTACTTTGCAGATTAGAAAATAATAATACAAAATCTAATCAACAAATTATGACAGATTATCATAGATTAAGGTAAGAATGTATTTGTTTCCTGAGGGGAAATTCACAAACTACCCAGCGATATATAAAGTAATTAAAAATATCACCACCTTTAGCAGCTACAACATTAAATGAACACATTAATCTGTCAGTAACTATAATCACATAATACAATATATATTGTTCTGAAATAGATAATTCTGCATTTTAAGCAGTTTTACTTATTTTGATACTTGCTGATATTTTGCAACCAAAACTTGTGTACTTTCATTTAAATTGAATTTTCATCCATGACTTTTACTCATAACAGAGGTTTTTTTTACATTGTGGTGTCACCACTTCAGTAAAGAATGGAGTACTTCTTCCACCGTCTTGCTTTTATATATAATATATGTAGACTTTTAGTTACCAGTGGTAAACCTGGACATGAACATTTTATTCTCAATGATAATTTGAGCAGCTAATCTGTGTTTTCTCACATTTATCTTTTATACGTTTACGTTGTATGTACAGTATGCGCTGCCTGCAGCTGTCCTTTCCTCTGGAGGACGTCGTAGACAGAGTAACGATTTAACACCACATGACACAGGAGCTGCAGAATCATTTTCAAGGCAAAAGAGAAAAGAAAACCAGGAGAACATCTGTCTATGTGTGTGATAGACGTGTCAAAAACTGCACCTGACTTTTCTCTGCCTTGCCTGAACGGACCGGGTGTTGCAGTCACATATAAAAGCAGTGTATTTCCTGGCCACTGGATGTCACTGGTGTCTTCTTTTTCCCATTTGGTAACGTCAGATTCATCAGGGCCACCATAGACCAGTCACTCATCGTGGTTTGGCTGTTAGACCAATTGTCCAAGTAAGTATCTCATTAATACTGACAGAAATGATACTCTCAGACCGCCCACCAGACAAAGAGGAGGGTATCAAGGGTGTCAACATCTGCATGTGTGAGACGAGCATGCAGTCACAGAGTCGGCAAATGACAGTCTCTTCATTAAATCCGCCACAAGCTAAAGGTCAGATGGCTCCCTTCTCGGCGGGCAGGAGGTGTGTTCACATGTGTGAATTTCACACACCCACAGAGAGAGAACATTAGACTCAGCCATCAGATGCTGTCACACAGGACATTTTTAGGCTCTGTGTTACCATGTGTCCCCCATAGAGGAAAAAAAAAAAAAAGAAAAAAGAAATGACAGTATGCTCATTTTTATGTTTGTCAGCAACGTCAGTAAAACTTTAAAGCATGGAGCTGTTAGCTGAGGAGCGGAAAGCAAACACCCTGTATCAGGGATTGCTAAGGAGTCGGCTGATTTCAGTGTCTCTCTGGGTAAGAACAAAAACAAAGTAGAAGACAACATTTTTTTAGTTTGTCTTATTTGATTGAATCTATAGCATTTTGTTTTCATGAAGTGGGATTTTGCTGCTTCAAACATGGGATCTTTTGAATTCTATATAATCTCATTGGCTAATGCATGAAAATAATCTTAATATACGATACAACATTCTGTGTGTAAAAATCAGCTGTTTGTCCGACACTGACACATGTACAGTGATGTGTGTAATCCCTTTTAGATGTCGAAATCAATCAGAACTGTGTGAAGATAAAGAAATACCTGGAATTAAAAACATCTGGCTGAACATTACATCAGTTGTAAGTTAAAAGTCTTAAATTAAAAATGTTGACTTGTTAGTAGAATAAGCCATAAGAGGCTAAAAGCAAACGCTCAAACTGGACAAAGGACGTTCACACTAATCTTTATTCTGGGAAAGTAGCTCACACATGTATTTTTAACATTTTTAACATGTAATCTTGGAATAATTATAGAAAGCATGAAGTACCTTAAAGAAAACAAATTAACGACCCGATCTAAAGTCTGTAAATATATTATTTGTGTGTATAGTATTTCACTTAAATGTGTTCAAATTTAAACGCACCAACACACTGATTGTGAATCACATCTCCATTTTTTAATCACACTTTAATGTTACCTTTACTGCAGCAGCACGGAGGAAGATACAAGGATAGAAGTAAAGAGAAAGGTGGAGTAAAAGTGAGAAACACAGAGACGTAGGAAAAACAGAGACGAAGAGGTCGAGTATTAGAGGGCTGAGACTGGTGGATATTGGATTGTCATGTAGCACCACTCCAACCGAAGGAGAAGGGGATGAAGAGGAGGAGAGAGACACTGAATGATGGTGATGGAGTTGTCATCCACCAGCACTCCAATGAGCACACAAAGGAGGAGGAACAGAGGGAGGGAGGCCGCTGGGATGAAGGATGCATATGGAGGTGGATTGAGGGAACGGTAGAAAAATAGATTGACTGAAACTGGAGTTTGGAAGGATTCACAGGAGCACTTAGAAGAATGATTAGAAAAGACAGAGCAGGTAAGAGCAGGAAAAAAGGATCAGGGGCTGATGAAGATGGAGCAATGAAGTTACACATCAGCGGAGGTGATGATTGGATAGATAGATAGATGGATGGATGGATGGATGGATAGATGGATGGATGGATGGATGGATAACCATCTTATTTACAATGTTATCAAGCAACACAAACATTTACGTGACCATTGTGCCTAATCACTGTCCTCCATGACATGCTCCCTGCTTAACAAACTTTAATTGATGCCTTAATTGCTCGTTGACACGTAATTACATGGACGTGTCTCAGTGCCGAGTGAGAAATTAAACAGGAGAATCCCTGACAAATGTGTGCAGACGATCAGACGCTGCGCTACGTTAATTGTGGTGAACAGTGGAGAGGCATGTTTCTCATCAGAAAATTACCCACAAAAGTGGTGATCATGTTAGTCAGATTAGCATAATTTATACAGAAACATGCGCAGAGGTTATACTTTAAAAGTGTCTTGCTTATAATCCATTAAACTGTACACAACCTCTGATCATCTTGGAGCGCATTTGTCCTTTTCATGTCCTGAATTTGATATTCTCATTGGCTAATGTATGAAAATAATCATAAAACCTAATATGATGACAGCGTAGTATAACAATATTATGCATGTGATACTGTGGGAGTATGGACTCTACCCTTAATATATGGCTTTGAAAAAACAAAAATATCAGGTAATAAAGTTGAAACAGTCCTGTGACAGTGAGTGGAAATCAGCTGTTTAGCCAAACAAAAAGATTTAAAACTCAGAAAAAAACTTCTGTGAAAAAAACTGTGATTTCTAGCATTTTGTTTAGGAGTTTGTTCAAAAATAAGATGCTCTAATAAGATAAGATGTGGAGGAAGTGTTCACATCCGTTACTTAATAATTAATTAAGTCCTGATCTGAAAATGTTTCTAAAGTAAATGTCAGGAAAATGTATAGTTTTTAAGACCTAAAAGTAAAAGGACTGCAACTACTCTGTCAATATGGATTAACCTGCTGGTTATTTTCTTGATTGATATACTGATTGTTTGGTTTGCAAACATTCAGAAAAGAGTGAAAAATGATGTCACAGTTTTCCAGAACCCACAGTCACATCTGCACGACGCTTGTTTGTCCGACTAACAGTAAAAACCTCTAAATGACTGAAAATAATCTAAATAATTCAAAGAAAAATAGCAAATCCTCACATTTGAGATGCTGGAACCATGAAATGTTGGGCTTTTATGTGAAAAATGATAAGTACTTCTACATGCTTCGGTATTTAACAAAACACAATTAAAGAGCTTTTCATATGTTTTGCATGTGAACTCATAATTGGTAAAGTAACAGAGATTAAAGCTGTCAGCTGATGCAGTGAAGTAAACAGTGAAATATTTCCCTCTGAACTGTAGCGGAAGAGAAAGTGGCTTGAAAAGAAAATGAAGAAAGATAAAGTGATTACTATTTACAGTACTTGAGTAGATGTACTCAGTTACATTCCACCGCTGCGTGTTTTATGGATTCATTGTCTAATGCTATGGAGCACCAGGTTCCACACCTTGCATGGGCACTATCTCTGGACACATTAGGCTAGAGGCGAACACCCTGCATACACTACCTACCACAAGACTTACACATTCACACGCTCAGTTCACAACTATGGGCAATTTATACTTCACCTACCCTGCTTGGCTCTGTGGGAGGGAAGTGGTGCGCCCAGAGAAACTAACAAATTAAAGGACAACATGCAAAGAGATAACATGTTCATTTATTTATTCATTTGCTTGTTTGTTGGTCAGGCTGATACTCGAGACGTCTCAGTTCCCTTCTTTGCTTTTATTTCCACTGTAGAACTCACAGCTTCCCACTGACCCACGCTGGGTATCAAATGGTAATTAATACTGCTGGATCTGGAGTGAATTTCAAAATAGATAATAAATATTAAGAACCAATAGTTGGAAATCTTGAGAAATACACTTATTTGCTTTTTTTTCTGAGAGCTAAGAAAAGATCGACACTACTGTCATGTCTGAATATGCGGTGTGATGCTACTGCCAACAGCCAGCTAGCTTAGCGTAGCATAAAGACTGGAAACAGGAGAAACAGCTAGCTGGCTCTGTTTATGAGTCTCCGCTCATTTTCTGGCAAACGGTCCTGACAGAGTGACAGTTACAGTTTGGTTTTTATACGGATTTTAAAGATGAGATACAACGTGTTAATTGGTGAGCTGTAGCGGTGCTGGTAGGTTGATTTTGTAACCCTTGGACAGAGCCAGGCTAGCAGTTTCCCCCTGTTTTTAGTCTTTGTGCTAAGCTAAGCTAGCCAGCTGCTGGATGTAGATTCATATTCAGCATACAGACATGAGAGGGCAAGAAAGCAAAAAAGCATACTTTATAAAATGTCAATGTAATATCTTGTTTGTGTGATTGTTAGCCATCTTTTTACTGCTCATCAGAGGGGAAAGTGAATGAGATGTTAGTGTTTTGTGAACATGCTGAACAGATATTGACATTGTGACAAAAAGGAGAATCTAAAAATTAGGTGGGCCCCATCAGTTATCCGATCCTGCTTCTTGTTTTTCTTGAACACCTCTTCTTTGAATTAACTTGGCACGAAGTCTTTCTATCTGCCAGGACTTTAAAGGCCATCTTTCCCAAAGCCGAGCAGAAATGAAAATGCTTTAAATCAAGTTGCATTCAGGAGTGTTGGAGATTCGGGCGTCAAGAGTGTTTCTTCTTCGCTGTTTGTTCTGACAAATAGTGCCTTCGACAACACACGTTTGTGGCAGGTTCTGAGAAAAGCCTCCGCCGAGCGACTGTTTCATGACTAAATGTGTGTTTAGCCACATGTGCCCTTCATCCCATGTGCTTTCACCCCTGCTGGGAGAGCTCACACAGACACACGCGTGCACACACAAGTGCGCACGAAAACACACCGACGCGCATACGCTGGCTGACCGGCGCGCACACTCTTTCTCTGTCAGTCACACGCACACAGATGAATTCCCCGGAGGCCCAACGGGGGGTCTGGCTGGGACAGAGATGAACACATGCTGGGATCAGAGCAGCAGCGTGTGATTCACATTTCTCTCTCTCTCTCTCTCTTTCCATCTCTGGCTTCCTTCTTTCTCTTATCATTGACACCCCACTCCCACCTCTCCCTGCTCTGTTTACCCCCCTGTGCCTTCGAAAAGCTGAGTGTTTCAAATGTATTCTGCACACAAACTCATCAGAGGACTGTTCCTGAACCTATAGAGGCAATTAGATTATTTGTGATTAAAATCTGGTGATTTTTCGCTCCCTCTCCCTCTCGTTCAAAGAATCCTGTGTTTTCTGTCTTGATCGCACACTCCCCTCCTTTCTTCTGTCCTTTTTTCATGTAGCTAGCTGGGTACCAAACTCCTCATTACTCTAATTTAGTGAGCATGCTGCTCCCCTAATGGCCTCAGGGCCCCGAAGAATATCAAGTGCTGTTTAATTTTTTAATTCTATTCAGGCTTTACATTCGCACCATCCCTCCACCAGCTCTTCTGTCCATCTTTCCATCAATTCAGATCCCATTTAGTGTCCCTCCACATACAGCTACGAAAAGATGGCTTTTTTAAGTGGAGGAGGGGAAGGATGTGAGTTTTAAAAGCATATCAAAGAACCATGTCTAGTCCCCTTATTTCATGCTGTCCGTTGTTCCAGCCATCCAACAAGTGTTTACATGTTTTGCTGTTGTTCATGCTTCTCTGGATGTGTACTTATTTAACCCTATCGTTCACTAAATTAGACAAATCTCCATGGCGACCGAGGCAGCAGAGAGCAGGTGGAGGGCCCTTGAGGATGCATTAGGACCTTCTTGCGACAAGGGCATGCATTTTAGCTGTAAGCTAAACTGTGCATCAGGCCCCACTCAAGGGCCGATGCAGAGTTCATTGGATGAGACTGCAATCATCATCTAAACATGAGCTGCACAGAGAGCAATCTGAATGTCCAGCTGATGAATATGCACACAGACATTCAAATATTAAACTGTAAAATGAGATTCAGTGAAGAAGAATGCTACTTTGAAGGATAAGGGTTTTTTCTGCTCAAAAACAATGTTATTTATTTATGTATTTTCCTATTTATTTATAAGAACATATACAAAAGGTGGTCAGCTCTGTCTTCTGAAAATTATTGCAGTGAATACTGCATTAAACCAGGCTTCTTCTCTTTGTGTTTCAGAGCAGTGGACACTTGCAGTCCTGATAATCAGCTACAGTAAATTAGCATCTATTCTTTCTGGATGCTGGTCTGAAAATTACTTCATAGGGAGCTGATACTGGCTTGGTTAAAATCAAGACAGCTTTAAAAATGGATGCTGTATTTTAGGCAAATCAGTTAATGTGTGCTTTCTGTTGAAATAAATAATATTTAGGTACATGTAGAGTCTGCACGGCAACAGAAACACAGATCTCAATGAGAAACAAAGGAAAATGAGTTAAACTGAAACAGCCTTGATGCTGATAATGATATCAGTAAATTAGAGTATGTTGAGTGGGAGGGTATGTGTATGAATACAGAAAGCAGCGAATACACATCACGTCACCGTGTGTGTCAGGAGAGAAAGTGCGTGTACTGCACTGTGATATTTATAGATGCATTTAAACTATTTTTTTAATCAGACACGATGAGATTTGCATACAAAGTACTAGTTAGAATATAGTATGTAACTGAGTAGCAAAAGGGAAGAAACTCCTGTATTCCTACAACCTCTGTGTGTGGGGAGATGCAGGTTGTTGAGTGTCTGGCATTAAAAAAAAAAAAAAAAAAAACCTGTGAATCTATAGAATAAACACTTGAGTTTATTTATTTACAAATGAAATTGTTATCATCAGTTGCTTGCTCTCTTAAATGCAATTTTTTAATTTATCATGACAAGAACACGTTTGTTTGTGCGTGTTAATAATCACAAATGATGTGTATGAGTGGAGAGTATGTTTTTAATACTTTTTTGTCATGTGCAGTATTTTTCCGTGTTTCCTTTGATCAAACAATATTGGATATTTTTGATGGATATCTGCCTCTGCATTCTGATTGATCCATGTCTGATTGAGTGCTTATTGTGTACCTACTGAGTTGCAAATTGTTTGGAGATGTTTTGGCCACCTGGATGGTTGACTACACCCATCGGCACATTGGTATGACCTGTAGTGGCCGCTCTTAAGTTCACTCTTAGATGAGTCTAATGCAAACTAGATTGTAAAAATCAGGATGCACTTATTTTAAGTCTAAAGAGTTAGCCACCAACCCACTAACTGTGAACTGTTGTTTCCATGGCAACAATCACTTACCTGCTGAACAGTGGCGCTTCGTGGCTTGTTAACAATGTTTTGGAGAAAGTAATGACAAGGGAAAGAGTTTTTAGACGCCGCAGTAACCTGTTGGAAATATACAGCAGTGAGGACATTGCCAGTTGTTTTCATTTGTCCAGTGAGTCAATGCTGTGTCTGACTGACGAGTTAGTAGAAGTCCTGAGCTCTGCCACATTAAGAAACCACAGCATCTGAGCCCTGCACTGTGCTCACATCTTATGTTGATGGATGAATCTTTGCTGAATCTTCCAGTAAAATGTGCTGTAATGATTACATTTTTCCAAAAAGGTTGCTGGAGTGAATGCAGCTGCTAGGTGAGCGATGTTTTCTAGTTTGAAAAAAAAAAAGTCTGAATTTAGCCTGAAATCATGGCAAACTAGCCCTAAAGAAAGGGACTTTGTAGGCCTGCAATAGTTTGTTAAAGACGTCTTGTTACATCTGAGCCTAGAACATGATCTGCATAGACCTCCCGTCTCCCTTGGAGCCTCTCCCTGCCCATGTGTCTGTGTTTACATGAGGGGATACAGGTGGGCTGGGCCTCTGAGCAGAGCCTCTCCAGCTGCATCCTATCCTGTAATCAGGACTCCTACAAAGATTCAGCTCTGCCGCATCCACCCTGCCAGGTCAGTCTGTGGTTCCAACATTTCTACTTGCTCACTGCCTCTTGACCTTGATTAATCCTATTTTGATCTGGCCAGGGATAAAAGGCCATAGCATGAACCCAGCAGACACAGCATCCCCTCCTCCAGTTTTCCCACCTCTGGACTCCCTCCACCAATCTCTTACAAGGCTTCCTCCTCAGACAACATCTCCAAGACTTTGTTGACTCAGGTAGCAGAAATGTCACAGATGTTGTTAAACATGCAGAACCAATTCATAGTCCAGAGCCCACAACCAGCCCCTAACCCGTCACAACCAGTTAGCTGCCCTTCTCCTCCACCCTCTGAGGCTGATGTAACAGGGTAGACCTGAATCAGCCTGAGCAGTTCCAGTGAATAATATTTACTGGCTTTACACTGACTTATTATTCTTTTGATTGTAGTGGTATCGGTTGAGTGTGTGTCTATCGCATGAGGTGATTGCACGGGGGTGGGCTGATGGGACACAGGTGTGTTTGGGTGTGACCTCCAACCTGCAGCCATTTAACCAGCACACACACCAGGCTCTGCCAGTTTCCTGTTCATCCTGCGTGCAGTGTGCGGGTGTGCTGTGGCTGGCGCTGGGGATCAGGTGGATCCAGGGGATCCAGGCCTGGAGAGCTGCATATGGTGCAGAGCAGCAGCTGCTGGCAGGTTCATGAGGAACCATAAGCAAGGTGGACGTTACAACCGGCCAGCCACGAAGCAGTAACCAGCTGCTGTCCCTGGCATGTTCTTTGCCCACTTCTTTGCACTGGTTGGTAATTCCGAGCTAAGTGCTTTTAGACCTACAAATGGGCTCCAGTTCCCTACAAGGGCAATTTAAGGGCCGGCAAAGCCTTTCTACTTAAGAGCTCAATTGTTTTCAAACACGAACCGTCACATATGCCAGTGAAAGACCAAATATTTGTTACCTGAGCGTAGGCCCCGTTGCTGCCGCTCCACCGGCCATACGACTGTGCCGCTGACCTTCAGCCTGGAGTTCCTCTTTCCACCAGCTGGTTTTACAAACTCTTTCGTCCCGAGCATGAGAAGTTCATTCAGGACTCTCTGGCTGCAGGTATTACAGGACTTTCTTCTTCTCCGGTTGGAAAAAAAGATGGAAGTCTTAGGCCATGCATTGATTTCCATGGATTGAATAGCATCACAGTGAAAAATAAAAATCCCTTGCCACACATCAGTTCTGCTTTTGCCCCTCTCAATGGAGCCACTATCTTCATCAAAATGGACCTGCAGAACGCTTATCATCTCATCTGCATCAGAGAGGGAGACAAGTGGAAAACAGCATTCAACACACCATTAGACCACTTCAAGTATCTGGTAATGCCATTTCGTCTCACTAATGCCCCTGCTGTATTCCAGAACTTGGTGGGTGATGTGTTAACGGATGTAATTAAATGTTTTGTGTTTATCTATCAGGATCACATTCTGATCTTCACCAAGGACCCTGAGAAGCACCACCAACATGTGTGTCAAGTCCTCCAATGACAGTTGGAGAACAAGCTGTTTGTCAAAGAATTTCATGCATCATCTGTGTCCTTTATTGTGGTATTTTATTGCAGAGGGGCTCGTGCTAATGAACTCCACCAAGGCCTCAGCAGTAACCGAATGGCCAGGACCCACCAACCTGAAACAGCTGCAGTGCTTTCTTGGGTTTGCTAATTTTTACAGGTGCTTCATCCGCATTTACAGCCGTCTGGCAGCTCTCACCTCCACCTTGTCCCCTCTGCTAGACCTCTGAGGCAGAGCCAGCATTACAGGAGCTGAAGCTCAGTTTCACCTCAGCGCCAGGCCTCATGCATCCTCCCGGAGCACCCAACTTCCCTGGACTGAGTATGCCAACAACACCCTCATCAGGACTTCTTTGGGTATGTCACCATTTGAGTGTACTCTTAGTTGTCAACACCACTTGTTCCCTTCTCAGGAGGCAGGGGTAGCAGTTCTTCATGTCCAGGGTCATCTGTGCTGCTTGGAAGAATGGTTCCACTCCCTGCCCTGGCTCACTCCCCTGGCCAAGAGGTGTGCTTCATTAAACTGGTCTACTCCAGTTCCCTGGCCCTTCCAGCTGCAGTTCCTCCATCAACACGAATGTTAGATAACCATCCTGCCTATACTGTCTGATGTCTCCTGGATGTGCATGGCCAGGGCTCTGTCCTGCAGTATTTGGTGGATTGGGACGGATACTGACCAGAGGAGCACTGCTGGGTACCCTGCAAACAAATTGCAGATCCCTCCCTAAACTGTGAGTTCCACACTGCACACCTGGACAAGCCTGGTCGAACGCTGGGGATGGTGGTACTGCACTGATCTGCCTCTGTAACAGTCTGATCTGCAGTAACCTCCTGTCTCCCTCAGAGCCTCGCTCTGTCTCAGTATGCGAATTCTGCTTCATATTTTTTTATCATCCATTTCCTTCAACCCGTCAACCCTTCACTTATACAAAGTAGCACATTTAATCCAAGAGCTGCAGCTCAAATTGACAGCATAAGATAAATTGATGATATATAAGTATAATCATGCCACAATTAAGACTTCTCTCTGCCTTCGTCTTTCTTCCCACAAGCCCTCGTCCTCTCGGCTTTGTCCGCACCCTCTCCCCCCTTCTGTCCATCCTTGTTATATGCCTTATAATTTCCTCCCTCCCCCTCCTCGTTCTCTTACTCTCTCTTTTTCCCCCATCCACTGTTGTATTTAGGCTCATCAAATTGGATTTCAGAGTGGGAGGCATCTCAGTTGTCTTCAGTAACAGATGATTGAATTGAGTAGCTTGAAAGCAGAAGGCTTCGACATGAGGGTGGGAAGGTGATTTAAGGGGCTGCAAGAAGATGAAAAGGACTGCAAATGAATGTACATACAGACTGCAACATTACATCTGTATACAATAGCTAATTATAGGATTGCAAACCCAAAAGACAGAGTATTAATTTACAAGAGCAGACAGAGCTGATGTTTCATTGTTGTCCATGCTCGTGCAAACAGAGACTCAACACCTGCCTTGAAACCGTAAGAAAAACTGCATCCAACCAGCAGGCAGAAACAATTGACAACAAGTATTTACTTGCATCCACTTTGTTAGCTGTTGATTTAAAGGAAACCGCTGCAAAAGAAAAATAATTTACCTAACCACTACTCTTAACGTTAAAATCGAATAAATGATCCATTAGATGCAAGATTAAAATTTTTCAACATTATGAAGAGTTCAATAAAGTACAATTAGGCAGGACTGGCGTCAACAGAAAAACAAACATGGTTACAGGGCAAGACATTTGCAAGAGTGTGATAATGCATTCTAATGGACGAGCAGCAGTTAGCAGGACCATTTCTGATCAGGTCCATTAATAAGACTTGATAATGTCCCCATAGACATCCAAGACTTGTTTCTCATGTGTGTGAGTGTGCATAAATGAATGACTAATTTTGATTGTTTGTATAATTTTCCCTCCGCAGGCAACATAACCCTGCTCTTCCCCAAGTGCTATAGCTTATTTAGCTGTGTGTGTGTGTGTGTGTGTGTGTGTGTGTGTGTGTAAGAGAGGCAGAGACAAAGAGGGTGGAACTACTTACAGTAAATACAATTATGATGCACCCTGTTACCCCTGTTTCAGGTTTTATACCTGATAAGAAACTGAGAAAAAAAAACTAAGATGAAGAAAAGTTGGACCAACAGGTCCTCACTCCCAGCTCGTCACATACCGGCGCTAGGTCAAGACCCCTTGGCATCACTTTTTAAGGCACTGGGTACCCTTTAGTGTCTTTTTTCAACATGCAGGGCTCCGAGGTCAAGTTAGCAATGATACATATACAACATCTAATTTGCAACATCTGGTTACTCTTTCAATATTGTGCTTGCTGCTAACAATAATAAACATGTTGGTTAACTTTCACTAGTTTTGGGCACCAAAAACTACTTGGTTAGGTTTAGGAAAAGATCATAGTTTGGCTTAAGGTAAGTTCCCAACACGCGTTACATTACACTATGTTACATTACAAAAGAAACCAACCTCCACTTTTGGTTAGATACAGGACACAAATCCTAGTCTTTCCTGGTGAAAGTCGTGCAACTGACCCATTCAACCATCCCAACCTGCTTCATCAGTGGACTTTTTTTTTTTTTGGATTACGCCATTTGACGGATTGGTGATGAAAACAGGCTGTCTATTGACATCTATCGGACAACCCTGCACGTTAAAAGATGGATCCAGTGGCTTAAAAAGTGACAAAAAGGGGTCTTGACCAAGCGTCCGTACTGTGTGTGACGAGTCGGGAGTGAGAATGTGTTAGACACACACACACACACACACAAAAAGACAGCGCTAGCACCCCACTGATGCCAAAGAATGAGCCCACAGTCTAAGAAAAGAGCCGGAGAGACCAGTGTGGAAAACACTTTTTCAAATTGGCGCCCAGGGTTTCGCACATTTTCATGTCACTCACAAAAAAATGGAAACAGATTGGCATAGCAACAACACCCCTTAAACAACAAAGCCATGCCCTGAGAAAATCTTTATCTTGTGTTCGTATAAATGGGTCAACATATTCAGCCTGGCTTTGAGGTTCTGCTCCCAGTTATAACTGCACCAAAGTGACTGAAGGATTACTGTAAATGTGCTATATGTTTAGCTCCAGACAATGAAATAATAATTACTCCTTAATAGATGTTAGCTACTATCACTTACTTTACTCTGCTTTCTCCTCTGCCAAGACCATGGGTGTAGTAATCAGTGCCAGGAGAGCAGACAACGTCCACTCTCCTCCGTCTCCAACACTTTCTGGACAAAACATTAGCTTAGTCTCCACCTTTAAACCCGTTGGAATTCAAAGATCATCCTATTTCTCTTGGGATGCCCATGTCAAGCCCATGCTTTGGACCCCATGACCTTTGCGTGGTCTCCCATGTGACGTTCTAAAACATATATAGCTGACCTTCATTCAGTCCTTGAGTATGCTGGCCCAGTTTGGGGTGGGCTGACAAAAGGCCTCTCCGAGGAGCAGGGAAGGGTACAGAAACAATGCTGCAGGATTGTCGGCCGTCTGTCTTCTTTTCTTCCATCACTGAGTGAAAGGCGTGATGAGGCCACCCTGTGCACCCTCACCAACAGACTCAAGGACAGTTTATCCACCCTGGACGCTTCCCTGCCTGCAGTCTCAACACCCACTCGCTCACTTTGTTCGCACAGGGAATACGTTGTGCCCACGAGCTGAACCGAAAGACATGAACTCTCCTTCATTCCTCACGCTCTTAAATTGTTTCCTAAACGAGCGATTTATTTTAGGGTTTATGCTTTTAATTCTGTGCTTTTGCTGTTATGGTGCATTTTTGGATTCACTTAAACGTGTTTATATGCTGCTGTACTTTGCCTCGTCAAACTTAAAATTACATCTTCCTCTTCTCCCTCATTAAAACATCAGTTATCCATGAATATACAAATATTTCACTGAAATCTGACTCATTGAAAAATCCATTCTCAGTGTATGTGCATTGGCCTGTTGGGTTTTTTTTTAGGATGCTTGACTGTGAATGGTCAAGCTGATACTGCAGTTATATGGTATGCACCTTACTCAATTGTCTGGGGTCCTCTTAAACTCAGAGTTGAGGTAAACACAGAGAAGCCTTCCCCCTTCCGCAGATGAATATGAACATCCTTCATGGTGTCAGACTCTACACATACATCGTTCTACACAGTGAAGCTCGAACATCCAAGTGAGGTAACAAGAAGGAAAAGATATTATTTATACAACTGTGACCAAACAAGGAGTAGAAATCCACTTGTTTGTCCACAGTCCCTGTCAGGTTGACCTTCCAACGTAAAAAAAACACTGCAGCTGCCACATCTAATGATGCTGAAATGTGATAAAGGTTTGGTATTAACTCTGTGATTCAGTAGCGATGTGTGCAAGTCTGCAGCCACAGACTCACATCTTGTGCAAATGACAACGAATGAAGCTGTGATCATGAAAAAAGAGCTTGAGCAAACCAGGGACAAAAAAAGGAAAAATACATTATTAGACGCGTGTTTCTTAAAGTGCACGGATTACATCAAACGGTGCAGTTTTGTAAATTATATATCTGAGCCAAGCTTCATCAGTCATTCATTTCCATTCTCAGAAACTGCATGTGAGGAAATGGTGGCGCAACATGTGGGGAACAACACGAGAGAAATCAGCCAAGAACAAATCACCTGAGTATATTTGGACATGTTATTTTTAGATGATTTGATTCTGGTGTTTGCTATCACGGTGGATATGAGTCATTCACTTCCTACACAGATAATAATCTGGCGGCAAAGTGCAACAGGCATTTTTAATATTTTAAACAACAACGTGCTCACAGATACAATCCAAAAACAAAACCAAAAAGAATTCAATTCTGTCTAAAATGAGTTAATTTTTTTTGTTCATAGTTAAGGCAATGTGGAGGAAGACGATACAGTGTTATTATGATACTTTCTGTCAATGAAAATGGCAGAAAATATATCAGTTCTGATAGACTAATAGCAAGACTTGATGGGGGGAGGGAGCGAAGGAACCAGAATAGAGCCTACAAAAAGAGAAATAAGAAGGACCAGTGAGAGAAAAAGACACTGGAGGGTGAAGAGGAGATAAAAGCAGAGAATAACAATAGAATAACATAAGAGCAAAGGCTGGATGGTGGGTTGTGTATGCCTACAGCCTTCAGCAGTGAATGCTGTCTTTTTTTCAAGACAACAGGAGGCTTTTTTCCTGTATGCCATTCACTACGGCAACAACGCAGGCAGTTACCAAACAGCCTTTCAATCTGTGTGTGTGTGTGTGTGTGTCCTGTCACTTCAACCTTTACTTCTCCGCCTGTCCTAAAGGTGCATAAATACACTTTCTCTCAGAGACGAGCTAAAACTTGACATTTTTGTTGTTTTTTTCTGTGCACGCCCCTCGTTCAGAGTGTTTTCCCCTTCTTTCTCTCGTTAACCTACATGCCTCCTAATCTCTTCTTATGGATCTAATTTCCCCTTAATTCCCTTCTTGTCCCGATGGTTTCCTGATGGTGACCTTTCATTTCATATCCTGCCTCATGAATTAAAGGCATTAAGTTACACACACGCAAACAGGTGCACACCCTCGTAAATTAACACTCTAACGGAATATACGACTGTGGTCACATTTCCACTTCAAAATGTGACCAGATTACCATAAGATCAACTGCAGTGATCTCCTTAATGAAAAAAACAGAACAGGAATTCAGCGGCAGTGTGCGAACCCTGAGCATCTGGCTGATGACCGATTGACTGACTGAAAGTTCAAAGAGCCACGTTGACCTGAGCAGAACAAGCGTTTGACACGATGGCTGTCATTGGCCTGTGTGTCTTTTCCAGCCTGCGTATTCTCTTAATATTAACTAGGGGTACAGAACAAGGCTTCATGATGTTCAAGAGGTGTAAGGGCGCAGCGAAAGCACTCTGCACAGCTTGTCAAATTACCTTCCTAATGGCCAGCTTGACAGGCTTCCTCGTCTCTGCGGAGAAAGACAGGACAAGTGGGGGGAGCGGTCCATTCTCTTCCTTGTCACAGCAAAATCACTCACTCGTCTCTCACATGGTACCTTTGCTTTCCTTTCTTTTAAGTCCTCCTTCTCAAGTGCATCCTGCTCTATTCAAATGGTCCTAATGACTTGGTAGTATGAGAGCAGGATGTAGAGAGAGGCCAGCTGTATTGTGGGCCTGTCAATCGTTTGCCTGCACTCTTTCAGAGTTGCCTCAACGAGCTTTAATAGGCTTTCCCATTAAATCTAGTTAACCATCATTCACCTGAGTCATCAGTAGGAGGTCAAAGACTGGATTAATTGTTTCTCCTTAATTGCGAGGTTACATCTTCAAAATCATTAAGGCCCTTTCATATTTTACTTTACATAAATTCTGTCTTATGGCTTTATTTCTGAATTTTCCATCATATCCATTGCATGGAGCTTCAACCATCTGAATATCAAGTGGATATTTTCCAAAGTTACATTCATTTTAGTACAAAATTCCCTTTTTTGTCACTATAAACTCCACTGCAGCTCAACTGAGAAACACTGTCATTTGACATGAAAGCGCATTAAGAAGGGATCGGTCAGTATGAGCAGACAGAATGATTGCAACAAGCAATACCTGTTCCAGTGCTCACCAGACCATTTGGTTCAAAACAAACTTGAAAAACTACAAATCTATCCTTGAATATGAGACGATACCCAGCACTCACGTGATACCCTTTTTAAATATATGTGGCAACATTATTGCCTTTTGACGGCCATATTGAGGATAGGACCCCAGGACTTAAAGATCAAAGCTGACCAGGCTGTAGCCTTCCCGACGCTGCTCGCTCGAAGACTGATTCTCCTCAAATGGAAAAAGACTGCAGCGGCATCTCATGCACTACGTCTCAGGAAGGCTGGCTGGAGGGTGTGATGGCTCAGACGCAAAACTGCTTAAGCATGTTACTCTCTGATCAGCCAGGAGGTTTTAAATCTGCAGTTTATTACATCTACTCAAGTAGTAAATGAGTGTTTCTGTTTATACTGCTGCTCCAGTGTATTTCAGAGGAAAATATTGATTTTTATACTCCACTGCATTTATTTGACAGCTATAGTAACTAAGTAAGTATACTGTACTGTTACTGATAAAGCAACTTGACAGTATATAGTTAAAATTACCTCAATCTTTATAATCTGCAACATTAAAATGCTGCTCACTAATTAATGCATCAATAATCATCAATGATATTACAGATACATATTATTCTGCAAGTAAAATCTGAATGCAGGACTTTTACTTGTACTGTATTTCTACAGTGTTAGTTTACTTACTTAAGAAATATATCTGACTCCCTCCAGCATGCACTGAAGATCTATTTCTGCTATAAAACTGGGGGAAAAAATTCCATTATTGTATGTGTTTTTTTTTTCTTTTCCCCTTTGACATGACATGTATGCGTGGGGCATACAGGAGCTGTTGGCTGGAGTTAATGTAATATCAGAAAATTCAACAAACACATCCAGATAACAGTAAAAATATTTCTTATTTCATCATAAATTTCTGTGCTGACACATCACTGTTTTAATGGGCTTTAATATACGGTGCCCAAAACCCTTTGTTAGTGACCGCCTGAAAACTTTGATATGAGCACAAAATGGGTCCTCTATTCATTCTTTTTTCAAACCACAATAATCATCCATCCATCCATTCAGCCATCTATCCAGACCCACCAAAACAAAGTAGGAAGGTACTTCATTGTTTCCGAAGTCCAAGTTCCTCATAATTTTCTTTTCCTTTAATGATTCATATCCTGAAGCCTCAGCAGGCACACACACACACACACACACACACAAACATGCACACGCACGTGCGCACACACAAACGCATGTAAAGAGGTATGTTTTTGCCATGAAGAGAAACCATTTGCTCATTTTGATGGAGGCCTAAAAGAGAGGTTGAGCTGTCTAAGTGGATTTTTCATTACTAAATGTAATAGGGCAAAGAAAATTACAGCTGCTGCAGCAGGAGGGGTATTAGGACTGCTCATGTACTTTTTACATTGATATTTGTAATGACCAAAGAGGTACAGTGCAGCTGTATATGAGCATTAGAGAAATTAGCACAGTGTTCTCTCCCATGTATGTGCTCTGTCCCTCCTGTCTCAGTCTCCTCCACTCGCCTGCTATCTGCAATTTGGAAAGGTACATCCAAACTCACGGGGGAATGAAAATGCGTATTTTTTTCTCCTGCTGCCGCTCCGGACTGAGACAGAAGTGGAAGACTAATATCAAGGAAATAATATTGCAAATGGAAAGCTATAAGGGCAGTTGAGCACTTTCTCATGCTGCTTCTGAAATGTCATTTATCATGTGCCACTGCATGGTAAACTTTTAAAGACTCAAAAATTGTAATTTCCTTACAAGTGCGTTCCAGCCTTTCAATGAACTGCAGACCCGCCGTGCACATGTAATACATTTATGAGGAAATGATGAAGGTTGGAACTTCATATGAGATCTCTTAGAAAAGAAATCCTGCTCAGAGTATTTGTTTTGTGTCCTCTGCTCTATATTTGTCCCCTGCCCAATTCTGTCTTATTAATTTAATGCCTGGAAGTAAAAGCCTAAAACATAAGTACCCTATTTACAATAAAAGTCGGTGAAGTTCAGTGAAGTTAGACGTAGAAGATCAAAATTATTAAAATTAAAATAGTCAGAATATAAAAAAGGCACCTTTAAGTGCTATATTATTATTATTACCTAACATTTAAGTAGCATTTAAATGTTATATATATTTGTGGTGGGGTTATACCTAACTACTTTATATACAATTGGTAGATAAATGTTGAAAAAAAAAACACCATATGTGATGAGCTCATGTTTCAAATGTAAGATTTGCAAAATAAATGCAGAAATAAAAGGTAAATACATCCCTCTGAAATATAGTTGACGTAAAAAGCAGAAATGCATGGAAATATTTTCAACATTGTATCACACGGCACCTCAGTTAATGTACATTATGCTATGATGGAAAAAAAATCTCACCTCAAGGTGCACTTACTGGCTGTTCTTGAGCTTGCAGAACACGACACGACAAAATAACCACGTATGGGAAATGTATTGTCTAATAATTTTGTACACAGCCACATACAATATACAGCCACCTGTCAACCTAATTATCGGTGAAATACATTCAGTATACACTGCATTTAACGAGGTTTGACTGCAGCATCACTTCCGTGCCTACTGAGACAGCACTCCCGTTGTTTCATCTCCTCTATCACCCAATATTTATTCCACTTGTATCTCCCTATGGGTTGCTTCTCTCCCTCCCCTCCCCCTCCCCTCCATCGTATCCAGCCTCATTAGCACATAACAGGCTATCGACATGCATAGCAGGGTCCTGATTTAGACGTTCAACCTGATTAGCCCTTAATGATCTGAGACAAGCTACCTGAATGGAAGTGCACACGGCGGCATAAACCATTAACATACATGCATGTGCCCTCCTGAGTGAACGCACAAATGCAAGCATGCATACGTACAAACATGCATTTCCTTTGGTACATATTAGCCTGTGTTTTGCTCATTTTCTCAATGAAGACAGTGAAGTATGAGAAACTAATTAAGACACATCAATTTGTGTTGTGCAAATTGTTGATGTGTCATCTTAAAGAGAGATTTCTGACTCCTCTATCAGAGCTATAATATCAGATAATACTGCAGGCCTACTTTTAATTACCATTATGTGTGCTTTAACAGTGCATAGTTCATTTAACAAAACGAGACTCAGTGCAGTGGCCTAGTTTGTCCAGTTATTAATCTAATCTGGAGGAATACAATACTCACTTGACAAGAAGAAGCAGAAAGGTAAAATTAGCAGCGAGCTCTCAACTTCAAGCATGTTTTATTAGTCAAGACTGAAAGAAAATCATAAAACCTTCAGAACAATTTCATTTCAATATACAGTAAATACAAAGCATCAATTGTGCGGTAAATTAATTCATTAAAGACAAAAACATCGATGAGGCTCTCCAGTATAATGAACAGAAATAATTGAAGCTCATGGCCTCTCTTTCAACTTCCTTTCCTCTCATTCTCCTCTGGGCGAGTTTATTAAAGACCCACGCTGCCCTTGGATATTCAATCGTTTTTCAGTCGAAAGTAATGGATGTACTGAATGAATGCAAAGGCTGGCAATTCATTACAACAATCAGAATATGAACTGCCCCAACTCCCGCCCCCCTGCACACACACACACACTTTTCCATCTTCAATCTGTTTACTTTGCTTGGGAGAATGGATGAATGAAATCCTCTGATGACAAATGACAGAATGCCACATTCACATATAGCAGATGGGATGCATTTCCACACACCGCTTGCTGATCATCAGACATCCAGCTCACACATTCTGCTCTCCAAATGTGAAGCAGAGGGGCCGGTTGATCAGCAATCCGAAAAAATACCTTAGTTTCATTAAATGACGGAAAATGTTTAAGGCAACGCTGATGCGCGATGTTATATTTGCCTCAGTTTTGTCTGCAATTTTTCATCTCTGCTTAGGAGCAATATACTTGCCCGTAATTTTCTCATTACTGTCCATTTCCTCTAAAGCTCTCCTGTGTGTTTATTTTCGCCTGTCTCTCACCCTCTGCTCCAGCTCCTGAAGTACTTTCTCACTGATGGGGTCCACCTTGGTCACCACAGCTTTCCTGCCCTCTGGTTCGACCACGATGGTCATAACACAGCACATGTCCACCAGCTCTTCCTGACACCTCCTCATCCCAGTCTCCAGCTCACCTCTCCGGGCTGGGTCACGCTTCAGAGCCCCCTTCTCCCTCACCGAGAAGCCCAGCAGGCCCGTCAGAACCTCGTTGGACAGCTCCACATCCAGGTAACCGGTTCCATCAGATATCGTGGCGCAGACACTCCAAAGACCGTTGCTGCTGCTCAACTTCCCCAAGAGAGTCACAATGAAAGCTTTGACACGGATCTCTGTGGTGTGGGGGTGTGGTGTGGACATCATCTCTTCAAGCAGGCACAAATATGTAAAAGGTGGAGAGGTCAGGGTGAGACTAGGGACTGAGCTGTGACTCCGTGGATCTTTTTTAGCAGGCAGTCTATCAGATTCTGCAGCGCCTGAGGTGCAACTTTGCCCCTGAGGTGTTACACTTCTTGATGAGTCGCTGCTCAGCCTACAACCAGAGCCTGAAGTGTCTGTTTTGCCGGTGGCGCTCTCTCTGGCTCTCCTAGGCTCTTGTTGACAGTCCATGTCTTCATCCATGAAGTCACTCTCATTGTTAGTAACAAATTCTAGTTCGTGCGATGGCTCTAAAGCAGCCGGGGAAAAGAAAGGTGAGGAAGCTGCTGCAGCTAACTGCCCTGTAGCTTCTCTCGTACAGCCTCCATAGTCTCTTTTCTCCATGGTGGATCTGGAGTCGCTAGAACCAAGCCTTGACCCAGAACTGTTCAAAGCGTGCTGCTCAAACCGGGCAGTTTGAGGTTTTGTTGCTCTGTTAGCGTCTCCTGTGACCCTGTTGTTGTTCTGCGGCGTGCTTCGGCGACTGCTGTCAGTAACATTTGTACTTTCTTGAAAATTCACAGCATCCAGCTCATCCATGGGAAGATCGTCAAAGTCTTCATCGGGGAAGTCTTCGTCTGCCATGTTATGATCTGGGATTGGTTGCTGACTCATGTGATCAGATGGAAAGGGGTCAAACAGGTCAGAATCCTCTTCGCTACCTTGGCGATGAGCTTGAGCTGAACCACCTTCATTGCCTCTGTGAGAGCGGGCAAAGGCTTCGCTTCTGCAAGAGAATAATGCCGTTAGTTAATATAGCTTTAAACTGGCTAACAGTGTTGAACAGTGGCTCATGGTGCCAGAGGTAATGGTGTATGTTAATAAGACAAAATTCAAACATGGGTTTACAACCCATGTCAGACCAGTTTCTCCATGGAAGGAGTCTTCTGGATAGAACTAAAATCTCCAGAAGAAAGGTGGTCTATATAGTTATGTGTCAGATTTCACCCAGAACTACAAGCTGAAGTGGGTACATTCGCAATGTGACAACAGAGAGCAAGACAAAGACAGCAACAAACCATGAGACCATTAAATAAAAGGAGTTTGTCTACAGGCTGTAGAATCAAAGCGCTTCATTGTTTCTAAAATAGCTGAAAGATAAATGCTGATTTTTTTTTTTCTGAAGACAAACACTATTCTGTAAAGTCAGGGTATATTTCTGCTGCGGTGAAAACTGAGGCGCTCCAGCATCAAAATCACCCACCTGGATGAGGCTGTGGAGACAAGGCTCCTGACAGAGAGGCTTCTCAAGGACTGAGTGTCGCTGAGTGTCCCGTAGCCACTGTCTCGAACAGGCCTGACCTGAACCCTTTCCACCTCCTCCTGGGTCTCCAGACTGGCCAACAACTCTGCATCATCTAGCTCCAGGTCCTCCACTTCCTGATTAGCTACAGAGAAAACAAAAGAAATGAAGCATTAGATCATGATTTAAGATAAGAAACATGTTAGATTGGCACACCAGTGACTTGTCAACGTTCTGACACAGCCTTATTTCATGCCAAACTGTTTTATACTATAATATACATACAGTCTGGAGTTATTGGAAATTGGATCACATGAGTCTGAAATAATCCTACGAAGCCACTGGAATCTTAATTCTACAATAAAAGTCAATAAAAATTCACTCCTAATATTACTCCTAATCGACACATTCTTATCTCAGCTCGTCAAATACCGACACGGCTCTACTTTGTAGCACATGATTTCACATACACAAGGTCTCATGGACATACCCTGTTGTGGTGCTGGTGGGGCCTCTTCCCGCTCCTGCTGCTGCTGTTCCTCCTCAGGAAGTCCCAGCGTACGACACAGCACCCTGCCCTGTGAGAGTGGTACAGAAATATACCCCGGATCTGCATAAATTCTTACAGTTCTGACTGTTCTACACTGCTGTATAAGAACCGCTGAGAATATGTCTTTGTCTTAGCTTCAGCAGTAAAAAAAAAAACAAAAAAGAGACAAAAGATAAACATGTATTGGTTTAACAGAAACTGTCAGTTTACCTGGTTATTCCTGTCCACCAGGTCCTCCACCTCACCACCCAGGACCTTGATGTTGGATGGCCCCAACAGAAGCACCCCAAGTCTGCAAACCATCTGCCCGTACAACTGCAGCTTCACACCAGGCCTGAGAGGTTTAAGAGTCAACAATCCCATTTAATCATATGGCTTCATTTTTAAAATAATATGGTACAAAGGTTGCAGAAAATCAACTTATTACTAATTCATGAGAGCATGGCAGTGACA
The DNA here is from genome assembly GCF_017976325.1 of Chelmon rostratus. NCBI lineage: Eukaryota > Metazoa > Chordata > Actinopteri > Chaetodontiformes > Chaetodontidae > Chelmon > Chelmon rostratus. Next base: position 19,425,829 of record NC_055662.1, on the reverse strand, counting down.
TAGCATTTTTTCTTGTTTTTTCATGACATCTCCACCCAAATTTTAAGTAACATAACAACCACATTCTTTGTTTTAAAACCAGAGACGCTGGTTGCTGGAGAGGATAAAAAAAAAACAACAGAAATGACTAAGCAGTATAAAGTAATGGTTCTTCCTTTATGTTGGTAGCAAAAGACACCACGGTGCAGTTAAGTGTTTCGCAGATCAATTTTTTAACCTGAGAGCTGTGCTGAGTGCAGGGATGGACTGATACTCCATGGCCTCCAAGCTCTGGACTCCATCTGTCACCTGCACAACAGAGGCAGTGTATTTGACTGAACAGGCAAGCGATTGCAGATTTATATTCTCAAAATATTACAAAGGAAACGTGTTGCTTTCCTCTAAACTCTTTAAGAAATTCTAAAAGTTGAAACACAAATTGAAACTGACATGAAAACTGTTGCTGTAATATCGTATTTGTAAGTAACTCTTCCCAAAACTTTATTGCTGGTTTAAACTTAAACCAAGTGAATCTGGAAGTAATTGTTTTTCAGTTCTATGTTTTTCCATAAATGCTGGCCAGCCTGGTTTGAACATATCTGCTTTCTTATCCTGCCTTCTGGCACTGATTCCTGTGCATTTTTATGGGTCTTTGCATCACACGACTTGTTCAAAAGGAGACACAGTAAAAAAGAAAAGGAAAAAAGAAAAGCCATTGCATCGTTTCTAAGCAACACCAGCACTATTCTTGAGAAACCATAGAGCAGTGACAAGTGTAATACTTAAGGTGAAAATTACAGTCTGCGCCTTATATCCCAGCAATTTAATCTTTCATATGCTGTCACTGATTGTACCTGTCCACTCTGGTTCAGTTAGGAAGAGAGGCAGAAGTCTTTGTTAACCAGCCAAACACAAAGATAAATCCCTGTCACAGATTAGGCTCGAACAGTTGATTGAGTCGAATTGTACACACTCGTAAATAGTGTGACACTGTATTTATAATGTCAGCTGCACTGCAGTCAAGACTATTTGGTGTGGAATGCCAAAAAAGTGCTGTAACATAGTTTTGCAAACTTTTTTATGAACAAAAATAAGAATACGGCTCCATCCTTAACGAGCAGATCCAGATTTGTAAAGTAAACCTTGCAGTAACTTTAAGTCTAGCAATGAGCTGTGAAACTATTTCAGTTGTTTGTTGTGAGAGAATAAATGGTAGGAAAAAAACGTCTGCAAGAGCTAAGACACATTCACAACGCTTTATTGAGTCTGGGTGCTGATGCGAAAGCCACCAGTTCAAACTATGCAAACACACAAATTAACTTGGAATTCACTCATTTCAGAAACACAACATTGAATTGAGATTTCTTTTTTTTTTATATCTCTTTCATTTCATTAATTCCTCTGACCTGCAATAGCAGCATGCGGGTTGGCCTGGCTTCCCAGGGCCTCTGGGTGGCCTGTGTGACTGCAGAAACCTCGTCGTTTGCACAGTCTGTGCCCCTTAACTTCTGCAGCTGACCATACGCAGGCTGACTGACGTCCAGGTACGAGTCAACCTAGAGCAGAGTGGAACCTTTGGATATGTACTGTGTATCTTGTGGCTCCCATCATCATTTGGACCTAACTAACATTGAATTGTTTTAGGTTTTCAATTTTCCATCTTTAGGAAACAGCCAGAGGTGCTTTGTTATTATACGGTTTCTGACTGTAGTCCAGTGATCCTTGAATTGCACAACAATAACCTTTAGTTTGTTTGCTGTGTGATTTTGTCTCTCATAATCACAATAACACAACAAACATGATGCACACACACAAACTTGTTTGCATGTTTTTTTATGTTCAGCCAAAATTATCCTTCTAGGCCAACTCTGGCTAATTTATAAAATTCTACTGATCAACGGGCATCGTCCATAAAATAAAATCTCACGAAACAAAGATGAAATATATGATCAACAAGGCTGTACCTGGACGCAGAAGGTGCCCCTGAGTTCAGTCTTCTGGGCCTGAGCGAGCCCCTCAGGGAGAACAGGGTAGTCCAGGTCCCGCAGGTCCGTCAGCAGCCACTGGTCCAGCGCCTACAATTTCACATCATGCAATGAGAGATTTCCTACTGTAAGACCTATTTTATGACACTCTGCATTTAAATTTATTTGATTTTTAAACTTCATATTTTGTGACATGACAGATAGTCACCGAATCATGATACACTGAAAGTGACCTCATGAAACCAACACTAGACACACTTTGATTTGAATTATTCAAAGAAATTGAACAACAAGAAGTAGGTATTGATGTCACGGGGATGTTAAGGACTAATGACTCAGCAGTGTCATGAAGGCCCTGCAGATTTTTATTGAAAAAGTGTGCTCCTGGGTTGAGATCTCATGACCGTGTGGACCACAAGAATAAACCATCATGTTACTGGAAACATCAGGAGATTTTATCTATGTTGAGAAGAAAAGCATTATACTACTCAGCTATCAGCTATGAATAAAAAACGACGTCAGCAACTCAGCAACAATACTTATATACACTGCGGCATACAGATGATGCAGGGAAGCATGATGCCATTACCAGCTGGGACAGTTGAAACTTGGCAGGATGCTGTTTGCACAAATTTTCTGCCTTGCTATCAGCGTGTAGCAACAGAAACCAGGATTTGTCAAATCAGGAGGTGTTCTTTCAGTCCTCAACTGTCCACTCTAGCTACCCACAGCAACATGAGCTTCTTGTTCTCAGCTGACAGTAGTAGACAGTAGTCCTGGGCTTTTGTTGCTCGTCTGCTCCAAGGTTCAATGAGTTGTGCGTTCTGTGTGCTGCATATTTGTGCAAGGTTAGACAATATTTGTTTACTGGGTCCCACAGTGTGTACAGCATTTTCTGAGGTTGGCATGACAACTTACATAAAACAGCGACTTAAATGATGCTCTGAGTTGTTATGTCAGTTCAGCGTGCAAGGATACTGGAATTTCTTTTGAGATGAAAAGAAAGAAAAGCATCTGCTGCGTGAAGGAGCTTATTCAGTTTGATCTGGGTGAGTCCAACCAAAGGGGTTCATCCTAAAGACAGAATCGCTCCACCGAGGAAACGTCGAGTGGTGTGTGACACCAAATCCAACAGCTGTACCATTGCAAGTAACGATTATTTTCATTATTAACTAATCTGTTGAAAAATCAGCAAATCCTCATCAATGTAAAGTCAACAAACATTTGACATTTGTTTCTGATTAGAGATTCATTTTTTTGCTGACTAATCGAGTAATTGTTTCAGGTCTACACAGCTGGGGTACACTATATAGCTGAAACAGGAAGGAGTTTGGACAAGAGACTGACAGAACACTAGAAACAGACATCAGCTGTCTGTAAACACCAGAACAAAACCAGTCACAACATAAAGTGGGAAGGGGTCAAAGGTCCCCAACCAGGATTCAGTGGATGGCCAAATAAACATCCAGATATTAACAAACAGAAAAAGGAGTAATCTTCCTCCCCTCTCCATGTATGACCAGCTGTAATCATGTGACTTAAATTCCATACTTAAAGGGTAATTTTGGCATTCTGAAACATTTTTACATATTTTGGGGTCTAAATGACTAATCGGTACGCCGCAGCCGAGAACCACAAGACAGCCTGCATCGTTATTGTTAGAAAGGACCCCGACAGAGATAGACCTTTTGGTTAAAGAGTAAGATCCACTTGTTTAACCTGAAACAGTCGTTGTATCACTCTGTTCAAAGGCACCACACTCCTTTGACAAAAGCAGTAATGTTGCCTCACAGAGCACCCAGTTGCTGGTCTACTACTGCCTGGATTGGTTTGTTTGTGTTGCTGTGTGACTTTGGTGTTTTAACACATCAGTCCGGATCCGAATGAACCCTTTAAGTGATGTGTGACATGAAAGTTGAGCAATCTCTGGCAGGTGATGACTTTGCATTCAGCAGCACAGTTAGACAGTCAGACATCCTGCCCACCTGTTGGTTGATTTGTTGCTGTGACAGACGACCTGCTCCTCCTGCCTCTTCCTGCAGCCACTCCACGCAGGCCTCCAGCCAGGCAAAGGGCACCTGGATGTGCCAAGAGGACTGCAGCCAGGCTTGGGTAGCATGTACCACTGCTTGGATCTCAGGGGCCATCTTCCTTCGTGTGTGTCTGACTAAGGTCCCTTTCTGTTATCTGCTATTACATAAAGGCACACAGCTCTAGCATCTGGTTTGTAGTGTTTTTAAGCTGCTGCAACCAAGTAATTAATTACTGAGTTTCAGTTATTCATATTTAATTGCATTCTTCAGTAATGACTATACCCTGTATTACACATGAGCAATAATACATCTAGTGAAATGTTTTCATTTCTAAATAGTTCTCATTCACAATCATAATGCACTAATATTTCAGTAAAACTGTTTTGAAAAGGCAAATCAGCTGTTCAACAAAATGCACTCTGTTGCAGCTTTAGTATAAAAGTAGTGGTTCAAATGTTACATTTAATTTAATTCATGGCACAGGATCCTGCAGTCCCTGAAGGCTTAACGGGTCATCTTGTCTTTGTGTCTCCTGAACCACTTGACAGCAAATCTTGTGTTGATGTATCGACAGCAGAGATTAGATTAGTGTGATAGAAGAACATGGGAGAATATTACGTCTGTTTATTTTTCTGTGGCCATATCAGCAAGGATAAGCCCCGTGTCTCTGCAGATGGTCACGCCTGGACACGATGGAGCAGAGAAAAAGACTGAGAAATGCAGGTAGGGATAACATAGGGCAGAATCGTACAAACTTTGAAAAAGTTAGTGTTAAGTGTAAGCGTTACCTGAGAAGCATGGAAGCTGCCTCGCCTACGACGTGGATGTGGAAAGTAGCCGAGGCGCCAAAGTTGGCTCTGACGTTATCATTATCTGACGCATCAAGTTATTTAGCAATGTTAACTGTAATTCAGCTTTATGTCCCTTCAACTTGACCACATAAGCTCTTACATACAACAGCAGTTTTTAAACCAACAGTTACGTTAGAACAAACTGACATTAGCCTTGCAGAACACGCTTGATCCACAGGAATAACTTGAACATCCACAGTAAAACGGGATGTAACTGCATCCGGAAGGAGGACATATCGTATCGCTTTGGAAACGCCTCAGCTCTTGTGATTGACGTCTCTCCTAGCCAATTGCAATTCTCTCCTGTTTGAGTTGCTTTTTGTTCAACCAATCAGCACACCTTATCTCAACTTGTACATTTCCAGGTTAGGTAGAGGAGGAAGGGGGACGAGTGAAGTGTTGCACTGCAGGTTTGTGTTTTGACGATATTTTCCTCTTTTCTGCTCCACCTTGAGCCTAATGCAGTTGAAGTGCACAGGTACTATGACAAGAAATACGACTTTAGGAGTGACTTTGTTGCTTATTTTGAGTCCATTGCAGCGCTGCCTAATTAGCTGGCCTGGCTGGCTCCCGTTGTGCTTAACCGAAATTATGGCAACATGGCGAAATTAGCTTGGTGCTAGCCTGAGTGACTCGGGCTGGTCTTTGTATTGGTCGATTGGTAATGTTTTATTAGCGTTCTCGTGTTAGAACAGTGACACATTGCGATGCCCTGCCTCGCATGTAACTAAGTAAAATGTATGAAAAGAGTACGATAGACATATAAATAATCGAAACGTACACGACGGAGCTCGTTGCTAACGCATTTCCCTCCAGGCTGTTAGCTAACGTTACCCCGGTAGCTAACATTAAGCACAGTGAACGACTTAGCTTAATGTTAGATAACGGTCGATAAGTTAGCCTCGGTGGAGCTAAGTTATCTCGCTTTCGATTTAGTCAGCCAGTGTCAACATTTAACCACATGATCCCTGATGCCAGTTATTCAACTATTTTGTTGAAATTGGTAATCCATCGTGTTGTTTGTCAGTCAAGATTGCAGTAAATATTCATGTTAACGTAATTCGTTCATCACTGGCTGATTAACTCATGTCTCCATTGTAGGACCGTGGCAGTTGCACACTTCCTTCCACACCATTGCAAAATACCTGCTTTTCTCTCAACCCTAACAAGCATGTTAATGTAATGCCGTGATAACTGATATTATGATGACAACCGTCCTTTCAGATAATGATCTGTAATCATGTGTTGACCTGTATTAATTAGATATCAATCGCGGCGATTCAAATAGTTGAAATAAAATATATGTGATCACAATTGGTGCGTTTGCTATTGCTATTATTTAGCCTTTTTCGTATTACATCTCAGTATTTCAACTAGCCTTTTCCTCCCCGACAGGTCGCAGCAGCTGTTTGGTCCGTGCTTGTTTAGTTCCGCCTATCAACACGCCCTTGTCCCAGAAATAAATATCAGTGAGTGCCGATTTTTCTGTCAGTTTTTCTCTGGGTTTTTATCGTCATGTCATCCCTGTTTGTTGAATAACTGGATCTCCGGCATGCAGCTTGAAATATCGTATGTCTTTTTTCCCCCTATTACAATGCTGACAGACTACCACAGCTCACTGGGGCCACTTCTCTGCTTCTCTCACCCTACTGCTGCTGCCTGTTCCCCAGACTGAGGTGCCCACCACATCTCTTCTGCTGTCAGAAGACCATGGACACAGAAATTGATCACCAAGAAGAGACTTCATTCAGCAACTCAGAGACTAATGGTATAAAACTTTGCTTCTTTACATGCTGGTTGTTTTGCTAAAATGCATTACTTTATTGACATGTTTTGAGTAAATTATCCAACTAAAAATGTCTGTGTAATGTAATAAAAAAAATAGCTATGGCTAATTTGTGGTAGTAGCTTTGTATTTGTGTGTTGACTCGTTCCACAGTGAAACGAACAGAGCATTGATTTTGAAAATTGAGGCGAGTTTTCTTTGAATCAAATCTCTCACTTGGTATTGGTATAGGTTAATGTCTGAAAATGCGTGTGTGATGTTAGGGACCTAACCCCCACATTTCTTTCCTGGTTTTGCACAAAGTAATCCTTGTAGATTTAACACATACTGTGAAAGTAATGAGTTTAAAGATATAAGTTTTGTGATTCTGTACTTCACTGTTGTTTTTTTTTTGCTGTTTTTTTTATTACGAAATTTTCCCTTGTGGATGGTTGTGTATGTAGGGTTGTCAGTGTGTTTTTATCTTCTTATGCCAGGTAAGCGCCCTGCTGAGGATGCAGATGAGCAGAAATCATTCAAGCGCTCCAGGAACTCAGACGAGATGGTTGAGCTTCGCATCCTCCTGCAGAGCAAAGTAAATCTGCTCTCCTTTCATTTCATGTTTCATGTTGAACCCTTATGCGATTGTTCATATCTTTGTCTCTTTTGTGCACACCCTCAATGACGCTGCTGATTTTGTTCTCCCTTTATTTTTCATGGTTTTCTTTTGGTTGCCCTGATCACATCTCTGCCTTATTCAATAATAAATTTCCACCCTTTTGTTAGTGGTATTCATACAGTCAGTGTGCTTTTCCTGATATTAGCTGTAATATTGTCTTGCGCATTGTCTGTTAATTGTGATACCATAGTTCACATTTTCTCATTTATTTGTTTCCCATTTTTGAAAGTATTCTCTGTATTCTCAGAATGCAGGAGCTGTAATTGGGAAGGGTGGCAAAAACATCAAAGCCCTTCGCACCGACGTGAGTACATTTATTTTATACACCCTGAATTTTTTTATTTTGTTTAGACTTTTTGTTTTGTATTCTTTAGTTTTCCCTCCACTTGTATTCAAAACTTACCCAGCCTCCTCTATAGGACAGCAGTTTTTTTTACATTTACCCTGGATTAAAAACTTGTTTTGGTATTTGTCAATTTTCTTCTGTGTATGCAAGGGATGTGGTTAGCTGATGCCTACGATATTAGCCCTCTCTTCATGATATGTTCTTACAAACCCTTTGAGGTTGGTTTTATCTTTTTCTTCTCACATGAACATCATGTGATTGCTTCAGCTAAACTGGCCCTTGGCACAAAAGCCCAATTTCAAGTCAATTTGTTTCTCCACACTGGTGGTTTATCATAACAGTGCTGTTGTGGCAACACAGGTGCTCTTGTTAATATAAATTTATGGGCACAGTGCAGTGTTCATGAAGTTACCTGCAGCGACAGCTAGCATTTTCTTTTCCATAACTGTTAAGGCAACCTGACCAATTCCTAATTCACTCAATGTCATTGCCTCTTTTTTCTAGCCCTCCACGATATGTTCTACCCCTCTTTCTCACTGTCTCTGGTCTATTCCCCGACATTGAACTCTTCATTTTCTTAATATGCCATTACCCATGTTCCAATGTTACATTTTCTCCTTTTCTCTCTTTGACAAACCAATCTCTGAGAGAATCAAATTAAAGTCACGTTTGAACAGTGTAGAGCCTGTATATTAAAAATGTATTCCTCTTCCCTCTCCCTTGTTTATTATTTTACTGTTGACTTTTTTGCCCACTTCCTCCTCTGTTGCCCATGTTCTGGATGGCCCCTCCTGCGCCCGCCCACCTGACACCCTGGTTGGCCCTGTCCATAATCGTGCCCTGTCCCTAAATGGGCGCCTTACTTGATTGACATCTGTGCTCGAATGGCCCTGGCCCCTGCCCATGCCACGCCCAGTACAATGCCAGTGTGTCAGTCCCAGACAGCAGTGGGCCTGAGCGGTATGTCCCTAAGCTCCTCCCTCTCACTGCCTGACTACAGGTCAAACAAACAAGAAGAGATGAATAATAAATAGTCATCCTGCCTCTGTCAAGTCACTGTATATAACCTACCTGTTCTCACAGTATTTTAGCCTGAGTCAAAATGCCTAAATGCGTTCATGTCCAAATCTGCCTGTTCAACCTGTAAAAGCCAGACTTTTTAAAGTCACGTCAACATTTAAATTTAGGCTGGTGTTGTCAGGGTTTGTCCACAATCAGCCACTGTGTTTTTAAATCTTTGCTATAATCTGTACAATATGTCCGTGTTTTTTGTTTCTTTAATTTTTATTGATGATTATCTATCCTCTTTATCTTTCGCGTTTTCACCTCCCTCCCCCCCTCCGAGTGGATATACTGGTGTTCTTGTTTTTCTTTTAGTTTCATAAGCTCACCTGCTTCTCACGCCATCCCATTCTTTCCTTGCAATTCCCTCATAAACTGATCTGCTCAGATTGTCCATCCATTCTCAAACTCTAAAGACAAGCTAGGAGTCAAGTGTTGTTTGTCTGTGTGTGTGTGTTTTTTTCCCTCCTGTCTTCTGCTTCATCTGAATTTGGTAATGGACTGCTGGAGCTATTGAAAGTACAGATAATCTCTCTCTGTCCCACTCACATCTGCATTCTTTGGTTTTATGTTTATTGCTTCTCCCATCCCCTTAAAAAGCATCAACTCCAGTGGTGGCAAACTTCCATTTTTCCATGGTACAATCTGCTGTGTTACTCTTCCTCAGCTGTCTACCATTCTACTTCCATGTACAAACTGTGCATAAGTGGTCTTGATTCGTAAATTCATTGTTTATTTTATTATGTCACTAGGTGGGTGCAGACAACAAAATTTTATTTACAATTTGTTGTACAAGTGACACATCGTTTGCTGTCCAAACCAAATTTTTAAGATGGGGTGCTTTGCAATTGCTAAAAAGAGGAGAGTGGGTTCATTCATTCTCTCCGTCTTCCCTGATCTTTCAAAGTTGTGTTGGGCACCTTATTTGGGGTCTTTGTAGTCAAATTCTTTGTGGTGTGCATCCACCAAACTATGCTTTAGGACTTTAGAGTTCTCTCTGGCACCATTGGTGCTTATTCCTGCCAGATCCTCCTCAGGCTTCACCCTCCCCGTCTTGCCCCTTCAGTGGTCACCAAATGCAGTCACTTTTCTTTGGGTCCCTTTTTATTTTGTCTCTTTCCTTGCTTTCTCTGAACAAAAGACTGTTTTCTTTTCATTGCATTGTTTGGGTACCAGCTTTTTTACAGTGTTGAATTATCATCATGAAAAGCTTAGAAAACACTGGACCTCAACAGTTCATTTAGCTGCGTTAGTCTCAGTTTTTCTATGGCAAATAACAGGATGTCATGAATTCTCTGATCTGAAATGTTGTTCCCTCCCCCCGGGATGCCTCGCTGGCTCCCCCAACCCCACCTTCTCTGTGTGGCTGTGCTCTGCCTTGTCATTGGTGGGTGAAATATGAAGCATCCTGAGCATCAGTGCCGACATCGAGACAGTTGGAGAAATCCTGCTGAAGATTATCCCAACACTGGAAGAGGTGAGGACTTAAACTCATTTTCTTTCTCTTCATGTCAAGTGTAGTTGAACCTAGTGAACTACACTTTTTTGAAAGGAAAACAATCAATGTTAATACTTATCACTATCTATTGTCTCACAGAGATGCTTTCTAGTTCAAGTTATATGTACTGTTAAATGTGTTTGTGGTACTTTTGTTTGCTTGCTGTTTTGCCTTTGTGTATTTTACCTTTGTTCTCACTTGCAATTAAGTGGTTGAATAAGTTAAATTGGACTGGTTAAAACCCTGTTGACTTGTGTCTGCAATCTATTTGGAGGCACCATGTGCCTGCACCTGAAAGTAATTGGTGGGGGAAAATGTTATCATAAGAACTTTCAAACTGTAATTAAAAATAATTCATTCAAATAAGAATTAGCCAGAATTAGAAGAAACAGGCAGGGTTGAGTCTTTCAGAGAACTAAACAGACTGCATCATAGTATTAACATAATAAATATCTCCCTCAGTACCAGCAGTACAATGGCATGGATTTTGATTGTGAGCTGCGTCTGCTGATCCACCAGAGCCTTGCTGGCTCGATCATTGGGGTAAAAGGAGCCAAGATCAAGGAGCTCCGTGAGGTATGTTGATACAAAGGATGAAAATCAGCTTTTTGCATTTAAATCTATTGCAAAGCAGGTTACAGACTGAAATGTGTGAGTAATGTACAGCATGCCTTTTCACACAGCCTTTTGTCGCTGCCTGTTTTTCAGTTGTAACAGGAATACACACCTTGAATGCCTGGATTAAACCCAGCTAGAGATACCCAGAAAGGATGCATTTTTTCCTCTTTTATATTATTTATATTTGTTGAATTGATTTCTTAACTGTCATATTCTTCTGGCTCCATCTGTTATGTTGGGGGCTACTTAATGTACCTTAATGTGGAAATGCCCATAAAATGCAGTTGTGATTTGATGTGTGAAATGAATGTTTGTTTTTTCTACAGCAGAATCAGCTGCTGTACCGTGTAGCAGCTTTCCCTTTTCATGTGTTCTTCATGTGTGTCTGCATTTCATGTGTCTACAGAACACAAAGACCAGCATCAAGCTGTTTCAGGAGTGTTGTCCTCAGTCGACAGACCGGGTGGTGCTGGTTGGTGGTAAAACAGAGAGGGTGGTGGAGTGTATCAAGACTATGCTGGAGCTCATTGCTGAAGTGAGTATCTTTTACAGTGGTTGAGTGTCCTTTGTAGTAGTTGGAATTGCATCTTATTGAATCCATTAATTGATACATTTTTCTGATTGAATAAATTTTGTTGGTTGGAAATTTAAAATGTAGTCTAGCGTAAGAGAACCAGATGGACAAACAAAGATATCCATGCTGCAGCTGATCAGAGATTTTGTTATACATTCAGAATATTGTATTGTTGGTAGTAGATGCACCTTTATCCCCAGCACACAAGTATTCTTGTAAACTACATATTTTAAATGCCCCTCAGCAGGTCAGATTATCTCCCTCTGTCCTCCCTTTTAGGCTCCCATAAAGGGCAGAGCACAGCCCTATGACCCTAACTTCTACGATGAAACATATGAATACGGTGGTTTCACCGTGATGTTTGAAGAGAGGGGAGGCAGTCGCAGGCTTATGGGAGGGTTCCCAATACGTGGGGGTAGGTCCAGCGGTGGAGACCGCGCGTTTGACCGAATGCCCTCTAGCAGAGGGGGACGGGGACCCATGCCTCCCTCCCGCCGGGATTACGATGAGATGAGTCCTCGCCGAGGTCCTCCCCCACCCCACCCAAGTAGGGTCTCCAGAGGGAGTGGCCGGGTGCGCAACATGCCAATTGGACACCAACACCAACACAGAGGAGGGTAAGATATGAACATAAGTGATGCACAATGTGTTTTCTCTGTCTTGCTTGGCTTTTTCTTTTACTCGTGCACAGAGCAAGTCTTGTCACAAAGTGCTGCCACTTAAGATTGTTGGTGCTTATGTTTAACAGTGGGCATGCTGTTGGAAAATAGAGATATCTTGTAAACATTTTTTGTTTTACTGAACACTAAAGTGCCAAGTGCTTACATGATCCCACTCATCAGTTTGAAGTTGAGAGTCCTTTTACTCCTGTTAACCTCTTGAGTTTTAAGTGTTTGATATTTTCGACCAACTACACTCTGTTCAGTGCTAGAGTTCCTACATTTACAAAGCTTAATCCCTCTTCAGATGCTTATTTTCCATTCAGGGGCATTCTGTTCAGATTCACCAGTCTTGCTTTGCATTGTCTAATTCATAGGATAAAGTGAGTCCAGTTTTCTGCGTGTAATGAAGTTTCACACTGTGCACCTCTGGAAACATTGGATTCATGGTTATCATTCCATTAATTTTATGTGCTCATCAATGTATGTCTGGATGTGTTTGTGTCTTTTTCCCATCTCCATCTTGCCCACAGAGATGATCGTTACTATGACTCGTACCGTGGCTCAGATGACAGGTCAAAGTAAGTTTCTGTCCCCAAACCTTTGTCTGAACCATCTGCCTTATCTTAACAGGGATACTTTGACATACTAATATTCTGTTATTTTACTTATATTACATATATGTTCTGTTATATTACTTGCACTTTCCCCAATGTCGGTACTGCTCTGTAACGGTAATTCACTGAAACAAAAATTCCTCATTGATACCCCTGGATGTTGCTTCTTCTAGAATAGCATTTTACCCTTGGGTCTTTGTGAGGAATGAGTCATTTACCAGCACTGACAGGTGTTCGGCATAAATTCCGTTCACAAATATGACAAATGATTGGCCACGATGCCTTGAAATTAAGTTGTAAGTGTTCCTACATGTCCCGTATTTCCCTGCCTTGCTACTTTTATTGTTATAATTCTTTAAATATTACTGATTATCCACTTCTCATAGCTCGTGAGAAAAATAACACTCTTTTGCCCCCCTATCATATCCCTAACTCCCAATACTATCTCCTGCCTTATGGGTATCTATTGCTCTACAGTCTTAACTTCTGTTGCTGTAGACTGCATAGGGCCCTTTCCCCCCTTTCTCCATTCACCCATTTGCACCACACTTAGTTGGAGCGCTTTGTCAGGTAGTGCAGTAATGTTGTATGACCTTCTCTTTCCTGTGTTAATAACCCATCCAGTGTGCTGTTCGGTCCCAGTATTTCCCAGGTTGAGAGAATGTAGTTGTGGTGGTGTGTATGAGGGTCATGTGCTGATGTGAATCTGACAATCGTTGATTGAGTCCCCCGCAAAACAGGCTGCTTTCACAAGCTGAATTGTAATTAGAGAAGTAATTTTTCTGATATGTACAATTGCACATGAATGCAGCATTCTGGCAGACTTATACGTTAGCTTGCTCTTTTTCAGTGTCAATGCTGCCATTTGAAAGGAGAAAATAATGGATCTTTTGGGTTGTTGAGAAACTATTTTGGTAGGCTGTTTCTAAATTCTAAAATGGAAAGATCTTCACCCTCCTAAACTACAATAATGCTAATGTGACCTGGCTTTGGTTCAGTGTCACCTGTCCACATCCAGATAATAGTCATAAAAATCAAACCAATAAAATATGACTGATACTGATTCTAGAAATATATAATGTCAGGGCATATTTTGATATTTTCTCAATTTGTGTCATCCTAGCACATGGCACCAATACGTTATGAGCTAGGAGGACATATGCAACATGCACGTTAGTCATGTAATGACCGTGCATGTATGTATGAAGATTACCAAATAAATCCAAACACATTTCTTGAGCTAATTCCTTAATTTGAGTTTTTTGGGGGAAAGCAGCAGCCCTTGGCTCTGATCATCATCACCACCACCTGTCACTTCTCTCACTATAACACTGTCAGAGCTGTTCCTGTGACTGTGTGGGAAGATGGCTGAGAGGAAATGTGTTTATACTGTAATCTTGCTCAGCGTGTGTGTGCAGTTTGACCTAGACCATAAATTTCCTTTGGAATGTTGCCAAGCATTTTTTTCTAAGCATTTTCCTTTTCTTTCCACCCCCACCCACATTACCCCCCTCCCCCCTCCCCTCTATGACACTCTTTCATCACCAGTGACAGAAGAGGGAGACCGGATCGCTACAGCGATAACATGGTTAGTGACCCTTTGCTAAATACATGCAGCTCTTGTTCTAGCATCTCACTGGGCGCCAGCATCCTCAGGCTAGCATACTGGTTGGTCCTAGCACTAGACAATATGCTGTGATTGTCCATTGTGTTGTAATGATAATGGAGGTTTATCGGCTGGTCACTCATGTGCACATGCGTGTGCACACAGTCATCTGAGCCCTGGCCATGCATCCAAGCTAGTTTTGGCATGGCATAAGCCTTCCCACCGAATGACCATAATCACCACAGCCGGAGACACCCCATAATAATCAGCTATAATTGCCCTCTTACTGTGTACTTTTCACGGCCAGCCTGCTTTTTCCTGCAAAGAGAGGGAGGGTGTTGGGGATGGGGAGGGTGGGGGTGGCCATGGTTGGTTGCTAGGCAATAATAACGCTTTGTTGACAGACTGGAAGGTCTCTCTCTCTTTCCCTCCCTCTCTGAGAGCTGGCAGGATACTGCCTGCCGTTGCTCAGCAACAGCTTTTTGAATTGCCTGTTGCCCTGGTGACAGCAGCAGCTGAATAGCAGGTGAAAATGGGGGCTGATGGAGATGCAAGGAGAGACAGGAAGGGGGGATGGAGGGAGGGAAGGAGGAGGAGTCTGGCTTATGGATGAAAACTGGGTGGCTTTTAGTTGAGTCTACTCCATGGACGAGGCTGCTGCATCATCCTTACATTTGTACTTACAACCCCGGACCATTCATCTGGGATCTGTAGAAAGATGAAGGGAATCAGCTGTACCGTATGTAACCCGTTTGTGTTTCTGTGTGTTTTTTACAGAGTGGAGGAGGATATGGTAAGTACTAAGCCTGATGTTTTTTTCTGTTTCAGTATTTGGATGTGGTTTCAAGGCTGTTACTGTATCTTAATAAGGCGTTCCTTTGAACATACTGTAGTATAAAGCATTTTGTCTGAATGCAATGTTCCTGCACAAAAAATGACAATCTGTACAGTGACCAACCTGGTTAGAAGGACATTGCAGCTCACATGAATGTGTCTTGACTGTTGGTCTGCAACAGTATTGTGCTTTTTTTCTTGTGGAATGATATTTTACTTAAATTATCTGTTTACAACAAATGTTGAAGATGGCAAACAGAGGTAATTATGTATCATTCTCCAGTTTTCTTGAGGAGATCTGTTGAAAATGTATGACTACTCATCCACATGTTTGAGTTTAGTATTGAGATGGGTCATTTGGTTATTTTGTTGTTTGTCACAGAAATTGTGTTGTGTTGTGAACTTAATGTTTAACACTGAGTCAGTTTTCTTTCTTGCCCTCTCTCCTGCTCAGACAATAGTTCCTCCTGGGATAGCTACCAGTCAGGTGAGTTTCTACACTTTTTTAACGATTAGGAAAAAATTCTGAGCCATGTGTGATAATGTTGGCAGCCAAGTATTGATTTTTAGTGCTCTTACTTTTCTCCATTCATCTTTTTTTTTTTTCACTGCTTGTCTGCTTTGGTCTTCACCTCTCCCCTTCCTCTTGCCATCAGGTGGACGTGGCTCCTATAATGACATAGGCGGACCTGTCGTCACCACACAAGTGACGATCCCTAAAGATGTGAGTAAATGACAGCAACATACAATCTGTCACACCAAAGAAAGTCTCATCAGTCTACTTCACCCACTGTACCACCATGTCATAATAACATTTAGAGTACAAAACTACACTGCCATATGTGATCGTGTCATCTGCATTCTCTCATTACCCTTAATATAAATGACATGTCGTCATGTATGCTTATCATATTCCATTATTTATGCAGCAACTAAATGACTGCTACAGCATTCCAGTTGTAGGGACCAACAAGTGATGTTGTCTCCCACTTGATGACTTTTCTCCAAATGCACCCACACTAGACAAGGTCACAACAGTTTCTCAGTGTTATTAACAAAATTAATAATTTTTCACATTTAGACATTGTATTGAAACACCTAAAATATTCAAAACTATATTTTCTTGAAACATATCTGTCGTGTTTTCTCTTTTCCTCCTTGCGTTTCACTTATTTTTAGCTCCACATGTGTTTTCCCAGAGCCTAAAATGTTTCTCTCTGCGTGCATGCTTTTTCTCTCTTCCCCACTGCTCTCATTCTCTTCTCGGTACCCCACCGACAGCTGGCTGGCTCTATCATTGGTAAGGGAGGCCAGCGGATCAAACAGATCCGCCACGAGTCTGGAGCCTCCATCAAAATCGATGAGCCTCTGGAAGGTTCTGAGGACCGAATCATCACCATTACTGGCACGAAGGATCAGATCCAGAACGCCCAGTTCCTTCTACAGAACAGGCAAGTTCTGCCACAGCTTCATTGTACTACACTAACTTCTGGCTTTTTAGATGTAGGAAGTCTTGATTTGGCACCATGGTTGTAGTAGACCCATTTACCCCATTAAATTGTGCTCATCAAGCCCACAGCTTGGCTTCGCAGAGTGGAACCCTTTGAAAACCTCCCTCAAATTGTTCTGTGGGCTCTTACTCTGGCCTGAACTCACATCTGTTGGGTTGCGTCATAAAAAGTTTGTCAATGCCATCCATCTTAGAAAGAGCGTTCTAGTAAACTCGTACAAGCTAAAAAGCAAACTACTTCCTTTACCTCTTTCACACATGTATAGATGGTAAATGCATAAATGTGTTTAACTGAAATTGCATCCTAATGCCAGTTAACCCACTTTTTGTTGGGTTATGCATTTCTGTTGCCTGCTGTCTCTTCTTCACTAACCCCCTTCCTTTCTTCCCCATGCAACCTGCAACTAGTTCAAACCTTCCTCTTGCATGAAATGGCTGTGAAGGAGCAGGCAAACTTAAGTTGTACATATTACATAATGTTTTTTGAAAAGGGTCAATGTGATTGACATGTTTCTTTGACTGTCACATTTGTCCATTGAATATGATTGGTACAAAGAAAAAAGACAACAGAATGTCTATTTGCCATCTAAGCCGTTTCACTGTGAAGCAGGGAGTGGATTGATTGTTCCCCTGGCTGCTGCTGCTGTGTGGAAGACTAGTGATTTTGTTGTTTTTAGTTAGATGAACCGACAACAAATCACAGTCTGCCAAATAGCACGGGCTCCTCCTCTTCTGTCTCCCTTGGCAACCAGTAGGCACGTATAATACACTACTTCTTGTTGATGCTATCCGAGCTTAGCTGAATGCTAATACAGCTGTAGACCTGCCGCCGCCGTCTCATGAGTAGTGTAGTGTTGCCATGTTAACTAACCCTGCCTCCCTCTTCCTTCCTCTCCTCCTCCTTCAGTGTGCTGCACCTGCTTGGACACAAGGACTAACCACACCCCTCTTTTCCCCCCCTCCTCTTCCTTGCTCTTCTTCCACCACTTATTTCACCTCTTCCTCTCTGCCTGTCTTTCTTACTTGCTGTATGTCTCTCATTTTCCTCCCAAGACCTCATCCTCCCACAGTTGCTATATATTTACACTGTCATCGACTTATGAAAAGCATTTTTCTTCTTGTGCATTTCATTATGTTTTCACTCTTTTTATTTCAGTGTGAAGCAGTTCTCTGGTCATATGATGTAGACCCAGGAGACTCAGATTGAAGCAGACTCAGATTGCCCCCACCCCCACCCCACCCCCTCAACCTTTCTGCCCCTGTCCAACATATCCCCTTCAGACTATTATTCTGGATTGTGGGTGTCTTTTTTGAATTTTATTTTTGTATTTTTTAATGAAATAAATGTCCAACATTCCTGTGCATAAAAGAAAATGTAGATGTTCTGCATTTTTGAAAGTGTAGTCCATTAGTTTATCAGATACAGTTTTTTTTTCTAACACTCACATCTATCCAAATATTCTTCAGCCTCCTGACAGACAAAAATAAACATAACCTTTATTTTTTGATGGTTTTGTTTTTTTATGGCTTAAGTGTGTGTGTGTGTGTGTGTGTGTGTGTGTGTGTGTGTGTGTGTGTGTGTGTGTGTGTGTGTGTGTGTGTGTGTGTGTGTGTGTGTGTGTGTGTGTGTGTGTGTGTGTGTGTGTGTGTGTGTGTGTGTGTGTGTGTGTGTGTGTGTGTGTGTGTGCGCGCGCGCGCTTTCTGTTGTCTGTATCAGTCCCTTCACACAGTTGTACCACATTAACATTAACATTAGCAGAATGAAGAATGTAAGCTATGTTTCTTTTGATTTTGAACCATTTATGTTTTGTTTTTAGAGATGTGGGAAATTTTACTCTTTACTCGGAATGATGATTAAGTTGGGACTCTTGTACACACGAGATACAGGACAGACTGACTAATTTATAAGGATATAAATAGTTGTGTGATCAAATAAATCTAAGAATTTGAGTAACACCTCACAAATCGAAACATGTAGCTAGAAATTGGTTTTGATATGTTATTGGAGATTTGACAAATGATATTGAACTTATCTATTTTGTCCCAACAATTTCCTGTGTTCTACACTTGTTTTCTCTCCATGCTGTAGACTTCACATTGTCAAATTGTAAAATGAATAAAGATGGTGCCACTTTTTACTGAACCAACTTGCTTTTTTAATGATTGATGGGTAATTTGACTTTTTTTTTTTCAAAGTAATTGCAGCTAGATCATTTTCCGTGCACTGATTGCATTTGGGCTACACATTATCTGTGAGTGTGGGGTTTTTTGTTTCTTTCTTTTAGGCCACAGACCAGTTGCCATTTCATGTATTACATTTAAAGCTACTACTATCGACATAAAGAATTTATCTGCCATAGACTATTTTCTAGACCAAGTGATTTGTAGCTCTGTCTAAAGTGTCAGAAAATAATGAAAATACACCCATCACGAAAACAAAAACCCAGAGCCCAAGCTGATATCTGCAAATCGTTATTTCCAAAACCCAAGACTGGTTTAAGTTACTGTTCAAAAGGTTAAAAAAAATGGCAAATCTACATTAAAGCTGAAATCTGCAAATGTTTGGCATATTTGCTTAAATCTTTCACATCATTTGATTATCAAAATTGTCGCTGACATGTCTTTTGATAATCGATTAATGGCTTCATCGCGGTACATAATGGAAACCTGACAATCACTTAATTCACGTACTTGAGAGCGCAAGGTGCTAAATTTCAATTTATCTTGTTTTCATTAGGAAGTAACTTGACGCATTTGATAACACTCACATCTTAAACCATGGTAATCATGACTTCGACAGGCCCTGAACATAAAAAGTGTAACTTTTATCCAGGGTTGATCATTAATTTTCGTATTCATAACGGAATGAACATTGTTTTCCGGCTCGCGCTCTTGGACTGTTATGATTGGTTAACCGGCCTGTGACGATTACACGAAAGAGTCTCTCATTGGTCAACAGCTGGAAAACAGGTAGTGGAAGGACGAGCTTGCTGTAGACTTTCTGCGTTCATCGGTAAGTAAAACATGCATTTACATAGGAATAAAGTAGTAAATTGTCGCTTTGTAGGAAGTTTTTACAATATGTTTGCATTGTTGACAAACGGGGAGAAAGCTCAGTCGTGTCCGTACTCGTGGTGACAGTCTGCGCCTAACGTGAACAGTCACAGTTACCACCTGCACTTTGCTCGTTCAGGATTTCAATTAAACGTAAATGCGTTATACAGGTGGACTGCTCACTGACCCACGGCTGTTTGCAGGAAAAAACAACTTAAATAAAAGATCAGAGTGGAAAATAAAGCACGTGGCTCCACACAGAAAGAGCAGTGAATCTCACTCAGTCGCATGCTTGCGTCACAGTATCCTATTATCAGTCTGATAGGGACCATGTCATTAACACACAGCCGTTGGACACTTCAGCTGCATGGAAAAGACGAGGCAGCTTTTAGAGGTAGACAGAGGGATATAATTTAGTTCTTTTGGTTTTAATAATGGGGTTGTTCAGAGATGCTCCTGTGTGCAGGGCTTTTACGTTGGTGCACTCCCAGTTACACAGTGGGCTACCTGCATGAGGTGAGAGTGAAGCTGGCTGGTGAAGGTGTTCTCACTTCGTTGTGCCTTGATTATGTCTTTTCATTGTGACTCATCTAATAAAGCAGGGAGGTCATCCTTAAAATGGCACCTCCCCAGGGATGTATGTAGGATATTGGTGTTTTCGTATGAAAAGGCCATTCATGTCTCCCTCAGCACCCACTCCTGAGGTCTCTAATGTCTGATTAGAACCTAAAAAGTTTTATTGCAAATGTGCAGACAATGAATGAATCTCCTTACATTCGTCCTGATGGGGAATATATTTATATTTATGCATGCTCATCTGTCTACACACATGTCTCCCGTCAGCTGTGCGTCTTCTCAGCATGGGGTCACCTCTGTTTCCCCGTGAGTCTGGCCAGTTCGTAGCAGAGGGGAGTCGGGATGTGTTTGTGGAGGAGGAAGGAGTGCAGAAGGTGGCAGAGATGCTCTACAGCCTCCGACACAGTGACGATTTGACCGCCAGTGGCTGGAAGAAGGCAAATCCATTGGCTCCAGCACCGACCTCTGACCAGGGGAGTCTGCCAACAGCCGGGGCCACTCAGACGTATACATTTGTTATGTACTTGAGGGGGGAATCATGTGGTGCATAGAGCATTTTGTTCAGTGGCAACAACAATACAGCATTAATGAGGTGACAGGTGGTAATGATTCTAAGACTCCAGTGAGCTGTGACGGATAATAAGAGGGCCCACAATTCAAATGTTCAACGCTGCTTATAGAGTAAAATTCCAGATGGATTAAGATGTGGTGCATGCTTCTGATAATTTTTAGATTATGACATAATCACAATAATAATCATCACAATCACAATAATTAATTGCAGAATAATTTGTTCCTTATGATAGTTAAGATGACACAAAACATGAAAAAAGCCACGGGTCAGCCATTTGTTACATTTTGAGATGCTCTCAATACGACCTGATAGTTTGACTGAATCACCACCAAGTACATTTACTGATGTACTGAAGGTACAGATTTGAAGAACTTATACCTTACATTTTTTGGCACTTTATACTTCTCTTTCACTGCATTCCAGAGGGAAATATCGTGCTTATTACTCCACTACATTTATTTGACAGCTGTCACTGGTACGGGTTACTTTGCTGATTAAGCTTTTACATTAAAAAACATTACACTAACAATGATACGATTCAATATTATCGTCAACCCAGTAGTATGTAAAGTATCTAAACTTGGCTCCACATTGACAACTACAATATTTAAAATGCTCTTATGTGCATTCATTAGTGATACAACTTGAATAATAGAAAATACTGATTACTGTGCTGTAATCACTCTGAAAGGAGCCATTCTACAAAATGAAGACTTCTGATGCTTTTAAGCTCATTTTGTTGATATTGCTTGTGTACTTTTCTTAAGACTGTAGTATTTCTACAACCTTGATTCCAATAACGTTGGGACGCTGTGTAGAACATAAATAAAACAGAATGTGATAACTTGCCAATCCGTGTTGACATATACTCAGTGAATATATGTAAATATCTGCTTATTCTGAATTTGATGCAGCGCATTTCAAACAAGTTGGGAAAGGAGCAACTAAAGACTGGGAAAGTTGTGGAATGATCCAAAAACACCTGTTTGGAACGTTCCACAGGTAAACAGGTTGATAGTATCATGATTGAGTATGAAAGGGGCATCCTGGAAAGGCTCAGTCGATCACAAGCGAGGATGGAGCGAGGTTCACCACTTTGTGAACACATGATTGTATGAAGGATGTTACTACATGGGCTCAGGAACACTTTTTGAAGCTGTTGTCAGCAGTTTGTTTGCAAATGATTACATCCTGTTTTTATGTACGTTTTACACAGCGTCCCAACTTTTTGGGAATTTTGCATCAGTAAAGAATCTGAATACTTCTTTCACTACTGCATCTCTATTTAAATTGCTAAACAAACAGGAGATGTGGATGGTGATTCAGAGGTCTGAACCCAGGCTACTCTTAATATTATGGCAGTGAGACCTGGCTACAAATGAAGGAAAAGCACAGTTATGGGAAAATAATGTCATCACAACTTAGCTTAGATGTTTGGTCAGACATCAGGAAAATAATTATTCAAGACAGACCCCTCGCTTTCATCCTGTAGTGGAAATTCACCTCCACAAAATAAAGGCAAACCTTCTTGTTTTTTGCCCAGCTGGCACACTGCATCATCTAAGCGTCGTGGTAGAATTCTCAGGTTTCCAGCTTTTTTTTCTGCCTTCTTTATAATTTGTATTTTTCAACATTGCAGGCCTTGAACTGGGTGTTTGTGGTCGACACCATGAACTTCTCCTTTTGGCCAGAGACGGAAACTCAGCAGTGTGAGGTGACCTATAAAGGGACCACGTACACAGGCTACATGACCCTGTGTGCTGCCATCACCAGGGCCATGGAGGAAGGTGAGAGCACTTAAAAGCATAAAGCATGGACACCTAAGTTAAGTTAATTGCTGGGTTAAAGGGCTGTTGCCTCAGCATTTTTATTAGATTCAAAATAACATGTCTTTTTTTGTTTAATAGCATGTTTATTTAGCCTTCACACTACTGACCTCCTTTGTCTTACACAGAAATTAAACCTGAATCTGCCCCGAAACAAACAATAAAAACAACAATCTGTTGAAGTAAAGATAATGTTCTCACCATGTTACATGACATTTTTTCTTGACTGATTTATCTTTTGTGTTCACAGCCTCACCTCTGGAGGAAAACATGTATATTCAAGCCCTTTTTCATGTCTCTCGTCGTTCCTCTTCTCTGTGTGCTTTTGTTTGCTCTGCTATTACCAATTATTGTGTATGTGCCCTTTACTTGAACTTGGACTGCTGGGAAATTGCTTATAGCTCTGCATGCGCCCGTGAATCACTCATAATTAGCGTGAATGACTCCGGATATGAATCAATTATGTCTCATATGGAATAGTGCTCTCAATGTGTGGTCGCTGTGGCCTTTATAATTACATGAGATTCTGTCGGAAAAGCACAGGTAGCTTTGCTCCACTGTGCGAATCTCAAGGATTGACAGCGCAAGATCAGAAAAAAACTGCGTCTTTAGAGCCTCTTGAGAAAAATGGCTCCCGTGGAGTTATATTTCTGTTATTATAGTGCAGTAACTATAAATCCTTCCAGTTGTTTCACTTCTCTTCACTCCACAGGCAGTGATGGAACGCAGGTGTGGACCGTAGCCAAGTACATTAACTGGAGTACTGCTTTTTTTTTACCGCCTTTTTCGAATATATACAATAATTTTTTTTGGAAACTTACAGCTTTTGCTCTGCAACATTTGAACGCCAAATATTGGACTTTGATTCAAAAATGTCAAATAAACACTGTACTATTGGTGTGGATGGGTACCAAACCCTGGTATTAAATGGGCCCTGGAGCTTAATCACTAAAGACCGTAGTTTTGATAAGCTCTGATGTTAACGTTTTAACAATCTTGTGTCAGTTATTGTCACACTGCAGCCTCTCTACTGCTGTCTGTTTCAAGGCTGAGCTCCTCCTTAATGCACACAACCACACACACACACACACACCCACCCGCGTGTACACATAAACACACACACACACAGCAAAGTCAGCAGATTCTTCAAGATTTATATTCTACAGGTTCTACAAGCTAGTCGGTGCATCCAGTAGGTTGTCTGAGTCATTAGGTGCTGGAAATGCATTGTAGCAACAAGTACAAATGTGCCTGAAGGACTTTAGCGTGTATTGGAGTAATATTTAACCAGGAGCATCTACGCTTTGACTCCAGTAATAGAGTGAATGTAGACTACAGGTGGAGTTTATTTATTGAAGGACTGGACATGAATACAAATTTGAAGTATTTGAGTGTTTCCACTCTATGCTACATGACACTTCCACTACATTTCTTTAATTCTTTTTGTTTATCTGATGTACGTGGGTCACTTTGCTGATCCAGAATTTATGTAAAAGGCTGAGTCCTCAGCAGTGTATGTGGCGCTTTGCTGCCTGTCCTCCTCTCCTCTATCCTCTATCTCTGTTAAAAAGGCCAAAAAATAATCTTAAAAAAAAAAAACAATTCACATAAATAACATGCTACAAATATATGATATGATGCACCGAGTACCTTTATCTACCAAGTAGTCTATAAAGTATCTAGTACATGATGTATCTTGTACAAGTACATTTTGCTGATATCACTTATGTGCATTTACTTAAGGAAACATTTAGAATTCAGGACTTCAGGAAACGTATTTTTCGACTACAGTATTTCTGCTTTTACCTAAGGAAAGCCTCTGAATGCTTCTTCCACCACTGTCCACAGGTGTACCCATCACTGATCCGAAGTACTTCTCTCAGATGAGTGTGGAGCAGCTGGCACATGTCCTTCGATCAGACAACGAAACAGCCATGCCCATGCTTCAGGAGCGTCACCAGGTCCTAACATTCTCATATCAGTCCCGTATCTGTGGTACTCGTGATGCAGCAGTCCACCAGTTGCTTCTGTAACTTTACATTTATATATTTTGTCTCATTTGTGTTTTTACTGCCTTTGAAAACATGTAGTTTGACATTGAAAGAAACACTTACTTCTGTCCCAGCTTTTTTGAAATGTATTGCTGGCATCAAATTCAGAATAAGCAGGAGCAATTTATAAAAACCAATGAAGCCAATGAGGTAAAACATTAAATATATTGTATTTGATTGAGTATATATCAAAAATGATCTGCAAATTATCACTTTTTTTTTTTTTTTTTTTTTTTACACAGTGTCCCAAGTTTTTGGAATTGGAGTTGCATTTAAGAAAAACTGATTTTAAAGCTCATGTAATTATTCTGTATTATCTGTCAGTGTTACATTATTATCTTAACTGTGTCCACTTTTTGATAAGTGGAAATTCAAAGTATGCAGCTCTTAAACGCCTACGCATCATGAAAGTTAAATTTAAACACAGCACATACCGAATCTTTCTAACAAGGTGCTGACTGAAGGCGGCCGTCTGCTGCTTGAACACGGCGGAAGCTTCCGGAGTTTTATCAGCCAAGCCGGGAATGACGCCCAGAAGATGGTGGAACTCATCGTGGAGAAGATCCCTTCCTACAGGGACGAAGCTACGTACGAGGTTAGAGTTACAGAGGGTTGAGTCTTAAATTGTAAAATATTTCAGTTCATGTTTGCCAGAGAATTTTTCCACAAAGCATCCTCGAAACTTTGTTTTTGCCACTCACCAAGCTTAAGATTTAATGATTTTTCTATTCATCAAAAAATAGGAGTTGTTCAGGTTTATTTTTGTCACTGACAAGACCATGAATGATTCAGTAATTTACTATCCTAATCCTAATTTTTGGTTGGATAGTTGTCCATTTACAGACATATCAAATTGTAGCTTCCACAACATTTGGGAAAAAATGCTTTTGAGGTTTTTATCTTTTAAATCTTTTCTTGCTTGCTTCAGTTTTTCTCCAGAATTCATTGTGTGTACAGTGAGTGCACAGTACAATTGTGTAGAACTCACAGTCTTATAAAAATGTGAAAAAAAATATGTACAAATGAAAGTATACAGGAAGTGTGTGAGATCTGAGATAAATTGGAGAACTTGAGATAAATTGTGATGGAAGAGTTCCATCTTCTGGCCAGAGACAGTGTGGCAAGATTTCTAATGCTCTCTTCTTATTATGCAATCTGTGAAGGAGCATTTTGTACTCTTTGCACATGCAGTGTTTCCATTATTGCTATTGGTATGCAAGAACATCTGTCTAGTAATAAATGGCAGTGACTCAAGAAGAAATAAACGTGATCGAACAGCACATACAGTATGAACAGAGTGTGAGACGCCCCTCTGTTTGTCTCAGGGGAAGAGAATCTCATTCTACAAGCGAGCTCAGATCCTGGTGGCAGATTTCTGGGGCGTCATGGAGGCCAGGGGAGAGGGCGACATCATCAACATGGACTGGCTCACCATGTTCGCAGACTACAGGGTCCCTCAGGCTCTCGTCCACCTCGGAGCACTGCGATACTCTGACGCACTGATGCAGGCGCTGAAGAACGGTGAGTCAGGAGTGTGCGTGCATGCGTTTCTCTCGTCATGAAGAAATGGAACATTTAAAAATAGTAAACTGTAATAATCACTCCGTCTGTTGTGTGTTTGTCTGCCATTTCTCTCAGGCGAGCTGCTGAGTTCAGGGGACAGGAGAGAGGTCGAGATCCGTGGTTGTTCGATTTGGTCTGTGGAGTTGATCAAAGATCGCCTTTGCAAGCTGGTGCAGGAGAGAGACGGACAGACCTGCAGCGTCAACTCTGCAATCATCGACTTCTACCTGTGGCCTTATGCCAAGCAGCACCACAAAGAGATGGCTCACATTCCCATACACCACACACGCTGTGTTTACTACTGACAGGCTGGCTGGCAGCATTACATACAGTGGGCTGCACTTCTCAGTGTGCAGCCTTGGCACCGGTGCCTTTCCCTGGGATAAAGCCAAGCATGTCTCTATGCCAGATATATGTGCAAATGGGCTTCTCCACTCGCTGTAATGGAAACAGGTGTCAAGCTTTCATGTAGCTTGTTGGTCTATGCGGGTAGCAGCACTGTTGGCCATTTGCAGAAAATTAGAATGTTTACTGTTCATACGGTACATTTGGAGAGCAAGTAATCGTATACTGTATGTTAACATACAAGGACACATCAGCGTATGTACACTGATTTGAACTTGTAACCTGATTAAATTGTGGAAATAGATATGTAGATATGTTATTTTTTTTTTAAAGAAATGTTGCAATAGATTCATTTCTGGGGATCATATTTCACAGCATTCACTGCTGTCCTTAAAGCAGGCTGTCTGCACTTCCTAAAGAAGTCTTCTTCTTTTTGAAGCGATTTATAATAATAGCAATAAATCTAGTATAAATCACATTTAAATAGAAATAATAGAGGTGTTGTGGGTAGTCACAAATGGATGGGATCAATGGAAGAAAACTTTCTGCAAGCTACAGTAAAAGCTGTTTCTACTTTATCTTAAATGGTTGGGAAATCCATTTTTCCATCCATGGTACTAATATGATGCCATCTATTATAACAGTGTACACCAGAATAGTATATTACATGATTAAGTAGGTATGAATATACCTAGTGTCTGTATTAATATGGAAATATAATGTACATTACATAACAAAACTGTATAACATATTAACAATATATTGTAATACTGTACAGTATATTATTGGATAAAAACAAGGTGAAATGTAGTAATATAGCATAACATATATAGTGTAGTACACCAATATAGTACAGAATATAACATTTACTGTAGTATAATATCTAATAATAAATATAGCATAGAAAATATAACTGTATTTGGTGTTCAATATAATAAGTAT
This sequence comes from Chelmon rostratus, assembly GCF_017976325.1. Classification (NCBI taxonomy): domain Eukaryota; kingdom Metazoa; phylum Chordata; class Actinopteri; order Chaetodontiformes; family Chaetodontidae; genus Chelmon; species Chelmon rostratus. Next base: position 19,398,282 of record NC_055662.1, on the reverse strand, counting down.
TGTATACTTGATGAGTATGAAATATGAAATGATATTTCATCATCATCATTTTCATATTAACAGAATATTATTTTAATTTTGCTTCATTGCAAATGTTTTTTTTTATTTGTAACCCCCCTTTCCCCATTTTTGTTGTTTTGTTTTATAGATTGTTTTATAATGCTCGCTCGTTATATCGCTGGCATTCGTTTTGAAGACGAAGACGCCTCACAAGGTGGCGCTGTTGCCATCACGCAGCAGTCGGTTCGCCCTCCGTGGAGACTCTTGATCAGCTCCTGCTCTTCTCGACTGCTGCGGCACCGTGGCGGCGGTTTCTCTGGCAACCGAGTAGCGACAACAAACCAGGTTAACAACAGGACAAATGACAACGGGGATAGCTACACACACAACGTTAATATCAGACGGTTTGTTTCGGTAAAATGTAGATAACTGCCTCATGTTTAATTCGTATCAAGTAAGTTTAAGAGCTCAGTTAAAAAGTTTCACAACTCAGCTCCGATATCCGGGCATGACAGTAAAACTCCATCAAGCTCTAAGTACATTAACGATAGTAGTTAGTACATTTAACCGTCATGAGCGAGGTGTGTGTCCGGGTGGCGGTTCGTATCCGTCCCCTGTTGCCCAAAGAAGTGCTGCACAACCACCAGGTGTGTGTGCGGGGGGTGCCGGGCTCTGCACAGGTGATGCTCGGCTCAGACCGACTCTTCTCCTTCGACCACGCGTTTGGACCGACAGCCAGCCACGATGAGGTGTACGAGTCCTGCGTCCAGCCCCTGGTGGAGTCCTTGATCGACGGCTACAATGCCACCGTCTTCTGTTATGGACAAACAGGGTCAGGGAAGACATACACACTCGGAGGGGGAAACCTGGGTGAGTTCTGCAGAGCACAGGTGGCAGCTTATATCCCCCAAAATGAGGTGAGAAAGCCAGAATAGACTGTGTAGGAGAACAAAGATGGAGTGATTACACTGCGTGGGAAACTGACAGATGAGATGTGAAATACTGTTGTTGGGGTTCAGGAGTTTGTTTATCAAAGGGGGAAATGTATTACTGATGGCAGTCTGTTTAAAATTAGAAAAGAATGGTGTAGATAGGCTTAGACATGTACTGTTACACATTTTTTAGTTTTTGAAGGTGGCATCCAGGCATTACAGTTTATAGAGTTTTGAAGAGGGTCTAAATGACATTGTTTTGAGAGCTTTGTTTGCAGTTTTTTTTAGACATAAACTTCATGTTCTCAGCTTCTTGCATTAAAGCCTGAATGTGTCCAAAAACATCTCTCCTGACCAATAATCTGCTGTTCTTCCTTTGTTATACTTTACAAATGTACTTCAGATTTGACCCAATAGGCCTCTTCTCATGCTTCACCCTCTGGCCTTTGCACCATATACTTTATAACACGTGTCTCCCTTTTCCAAACCTCTCACAGATGAAGAGGGAGGAATTATTGACCGTGTGGCCCAGGATGTGTTCTTGTTGCTGGGAGACAAGAGGAAGAACAGTGATGGCATGGAAGCCACATTGCGGGTCTCATATATGGAGCTGTATCGGGAAGAACTGCGAGATCTGCTGGAGCTGCACACCATTCACAAAGAGCTTCACATCAGAGAAGATGACAGGGGAAACACAGGTGATTGACAAGTCTTTTTCAATGGCAATCAAATGTGACAAAATTCTGTTTTTTTCTGTTTTTGTTTTGAGCTTATAGTATTCCCTTCAAAACGGACATGAGACATGTACTTTCAAGTATCATAGAATGCCAAGTTTGCTATTAGTTGCATTATTAGGTTGAATTCTGTGTTAAATGTCTGGATTTTGTCCTTATATCCACTCTCCAGCTATTTATGTTTACACCAAATCCTGGTGGCAGATACACCAAATATCATTGTCTGGTTTTGTTTGTGTTTTCAGTGGTGGTGGGAGCCAAAGAGATGGTTGTCACCTCAGCAGAGGAGCTACTAAATGTTGTAGAGATGGGCAACGCTCTGCGCCACACTGGCACCACAGGGATGAACGAGCGCTCCAGTCGCTCTCACGCCATCCTCACCCTTCAGCTTATCCAATGTTGCCACAACAAAAACTCCTTAAAATCCGTCCGCTCTTCCAAACTCTGTCTGGTTGACTTAGCAGGCTCAGAGCGTGCTGGAAAAACTGGGAACACCGGGACGCGGCTCAAGGAATCTGTTCATATCAACACAGGCCTGCTCGCGCTGGGCAATGTCATCCGGGCCCTCTCTGACCCTGCTCGACATCGCCGTGGTAACAGCTGCAATAGTGCACACATACCGTACCGCGACGCAAAGATAACCCGTCTCCTCCGTGATTCACTGGGCGGCACCGCCCATACGCTGATGGTGGCATGTGTGAGCCCCTCCCACCACAGTGTAGCTGAGACTCTGAGTGTTCTGCAGTTTGCATCCAAGGCTCGTCACATTCGTAACCGTCCTGGAGCAGTATCCACTCACACAGAGGTTAAATCATGTCCTACAAGCTGGGACCCTGGTGAGGCTCGACTGGGCGAGCTTGAGTATGAAGTACAGACACTGAGAGAGCTACTGAAAGAGAAGGAGAGAGAGATGGTGATGGAAAGAGAGAGGTCAGGTGGAGGCATACCTGGAGAGGGGGGCAGCTTCAAACAGCTCAGCCAGATGGGGATATCTGATCCAGATAAGAAGGGGAACTTAGAAGAACCATCACACTACCGCCTTCTGGCACAGGAAGCTGCAGCTCTGCTTGCAGAGATCCCTGATCACACTCCAAGTTATTCTTTCAGGCAGCGAATGCAGGATTGGCAGGAGAGACTGGCAGCTGTCAATCTCTCACATCAAGCTGATGATAAGGACTGTTCAGAGGGGAGTGGAGACCAAGCCACCCACCATGTTGCCACATTAAAGCTCACAGAAGAACTCAAAAATTGCAAGGTAGTGATAGCACATGATGAAGAAACTTCAGATCGCCATAAAAAGTCTTTGTTTTATCCAACAGTTGATGGGAAGTGGTCCATCATCTAAGACATTCAGAGGAAAAATGTAGGTTTGCTTTTGTTCAGGCAAACGGATGTTAAAATCCCCATATTATCCATTAGGATCATATATCACTTTAGACTCTATGTTAATAGGACAATGGTGATGCCCATCACAAAGTCGATGTAAAATTTGAGATTAAAATGTAAAATGTGCTCATTGTGCTTTTTATTAACTTTAGTTTTTATTATTTAAATTGATTAAAAAGGGTGTGAACTGGAGAAAAGAGGCAAGACAGGCCTCTCCAAGTAGGAAAATTATGTTATTGTCCAGAAGGTGTCAGAACAGGAGAAGAGCACAGACGTAACTAGTAACATTAATAATGGCTACATTCTATTAAAGTGTGCCATTGGAGCCCTTGCACTGCATGCTGATTTACTGGCACATATTAAGCTATTGTTAATGTTATTAGTTACACCTGTGTCTTTCCTTTTTATTTCAAGTCAAAATGCCCTCTGTGATGTCCTTGATCTCCAAAGAGGAGATCATGCTGTCCAAAGCCTCAGACTCACTGGATGAAGTTTGGAAAAATAAAAAGGACAGCTGATCCACAAGTTATAGTAAAGAAAAAGCACAGAAAACTCTCTGTCTGTCTCTCAGGAAGCGCTTACCGCAGAGCAACGTTTACTGCAGCAGAAGGATGCAGAGCTGAGACGGCTCCAAAAAGAAATAGAGACACTTCTTCAAGAGAGCAAAACCCACCTTCAGGCCTTGGCAGAAGAAAAGGAACGTAATCGTATACAGGTGAGAAGAAGAAGAGTCCTAAGTGCTCCTCTGTAATACAGTAGAAAGTGATACAGACAGCTTCAGCATTGTTGTTTGTCTGCAAATAAAACTTCAACACTGTCCTAGAATTTAATGACAGCTGTGTTGGTTTTTCAATTGTTGGTTAAATATATGTCTCTGCACATTTGTGTGTGAATGTTTTCAGACTGAACAACTTGTGGACCAGCAGATCCTCATCAGTCGTCTTCGCAGCGACCTCATGACCTTTCAGGGTGCAACCTCAGTGGTAGAAGCCGGGGCTTCTGGGAACTCCGGCAAGAGACCCCACAGTGTCCCTCTGCTCAGACACAGCTGTGGACACGGGCCTACCAGGAGGGTGGGTAGCTGCACTGTTTGTGTGTGTATTAATGTTTTTGTGTTTCTGTGTTTCTGGGTTGCACTTTTGACTTTTGCTTGTGACTTTGATCGCCTAAAGTACTGAGCAATGTTGCTACACACATTTATATGCGCATTCACACCCTTGTTCATGTTTGTACATCGTTTTTGTGTTAGTAGATCCACTCCAGTCCCCCAGCCTACTCACTGGAGAGGGTGATGGCAGCCTTCAAGATGCGTAGTCATCTCCTGCTGGCTGAGATTGAGGAAAAAGATGAGGTGTACTGTCCGTTCATAAAGGCAGAGAGCAAAGACATGGATCAAGAGAAGGAGGAGGAGGAGGAGAAGGATATCTCTGTGAGCAGAATGGGATTTAGGTGAGAGCCTGTGTAATACAAGCCTGTTGATTCTCTTTTGTCAAGCCACCAGTGATTCACTACATAAATACAATTTCAGCCAGTAGTCTGTGATTTAGTGACTCAAGTTTTTTGTGCACATGTTGCAACAAAAGAAGTAATTTGATTACTGACTAATGTTGAATGAAATGTAAACTTTTATCAATATGCCTTTGTGACAGTATAGTTGCATTTCTCCAGGCGTGGTAACATTTGTTCCTCGCCTGCTCCCGCTTTTTGTAGCAGTGACCCTCCATGCACAACAGTGAACAGAGTTTGTCGCTGGCAGTCGAGTGACACACCACACCTTTGGCGTCAAGGATGACTGCATTTTATCCAAGTACACCTCTCACAAATCACACATATCCTGAATGCTTTTCACTTTTTGTACATGCTTCAACTAGCAGAAAGCAAAAATACTGTTTTAATTGCAGTAATTTTGATAATGATAATAATGGTTCCATCTGCAGTCCCTAATTTTAGTCCTGCATTTAATTATGACGCATTACAGAAGGCATATACAGTGTAGTTAATTTAATTTTTGTGCAACAAGCTGTTGCAAAATGCTGTTTCAGAATAGCCACACTAATATCTGTGCCCTTGTGGACCTCAAACTGGTCAAAAATAACTTCCCACAGCCTCCCTTTGTATGCAGTGCAAGTTCCTGAGTGTATATGGGGGCTCATTGTGGACACACAAGCACACTGCTTTTAAATATGAGAGCAGCTAGCACAATTATGCATTAATACTGGCGGGTTCAAACATAAGTTGTTAACATATAATAGTTGTACCCTTCTAATGCAACCCTGTTTCCGAGTTTGATGCAGTTGTGCCGTGCACCACAGAAAAAGTACAAAAAGTGCTTGAACTGATATCAATAATCTTTTTTTCATTCACAAAATCTGTTTTTCTTATAGCAGTGTGTTAAAATGAAATTATCTGCCTAATCAAATGTTGACGTTTTTCCCCAGGCGTTCTTTAAATCGAACGTGGACCAGCCGGCAGAAGAAATCAGCTCTGAAAGAGAAGAACTCTGGACTAGACCAAACATCTAATGGAAATCCATTGGTACAACAGCCTCAGCATGCCACAGGTATACTTTTGACCTCCTTCCTTTCGTGTTGAGAGGGGCATGCTTTCTTGTTTCATATCTCTTCTGCAGAATTCAAGTTATTTTCTGTCAAGAGGAATTCTTTCCTTTTCATATTGTCAGTTGCTATTTCTTCTCAGGGACCAAAGAAAACAATGCCAATCAAAGCTATATGATGAAGGCGAGACTCAGAGCCAGTATTACTGACAGAAGGATCCGAGATCTGTCAGTCAACATGCGCATGAAAGAGGAGCTCATCAAAGAGCTCAACAAAACTGGTGTGTTTGTAAGGTTACATACTGTGTACATATGTATTCCTTTGTCTGCCGGCTTGTAGTTTGACTCAACCTGTTATGGTGAGTCAAGAATAAGAGCAATCTTTGGCTGATTTCTTTGTGTATGAGAACAAGTATGAGGACTTTTGTGTAAGGTCAAAACATTCCTGCAGCCTCCAGACGCCTTTGCCAAGTGAATGTATGAATCCAAGGATGACAGACAGCGGTAATGGAGAGAAAGACAAAGTGTTGTTTTGATGGAATAGTTGCATTACATTCTCAGCTTGTAGTGATAATCAGATAATCACATTGTCTTTTAGAATTTGAACATTTCTGACTTTGCCTTCCCTAGAGGAATGCTGAAAAAGACACTGTGGCAGACAGTAACGCATGCCTCAGCCGCCAAATATTGGAGAAACATTTACAGTCCATGTGAATTTATTGTCAACATGTCTGGAGCCAAGGCACTGGCAAGGTGTGGTGACTAGTCAATATAAAATGATGGCCTGAGAGACAACAGATGAACCATGATTGGCTGAACAGTGAGGGGTGTGTGCAGAAGAAAGTATGAAAAAATCAAGGATTTTGATAAGAGTGAAGAGTTTGTTTCAACCAGGCTTTTGTACTGAAGCTCCAGGCAATGACCAGTGAATTGTAACATAATTGTTTCATGTCTTTGACAATGTTTTCATGTGTTATCTCTAGTTTTGAGCAGTCCCTAAAAATTTGTTTTGTGTGACAGATAAGGAGACCCAAGCAGTGGACAGACATTGCAGGCACAGTGTTGATGGCAGACAAGCTGGCGTGTTGGCAAGACTTTCCATGCAGAGCCAGCAGGTCCAAGCAGAGGTGTACCACAGCCTGCAGCACATGAGACTGCAGAGAGCACAGCTTCAGAACAGCCTCAGGCAGCAGAGAGAGACCAGTGATGACAGAGATCTTCATCAAAACAGGGTTAGTTGTGCAGATTGTTAAGAATGAACCCAGTAACATCAAACATGTCAAAACAGAGCAATAGAAAAAGAAATAAACATATTAAACCTCTGTTTAGTCTTGTTTAAACCTGTATGTCAGCTCTGTCGATCCAAACCTTTGAATTCTTTTTTAGTTTTGGTTGACCAGTTTGACTAAAATGCTACTTGTAGGTGATCTAGCTGACCCTCAGCATGGGTCAATCATTAATGACTCCTTAGAAAAAACATGATTTGTGTTTTGTTCATAGGAGCAAAGAGCAGGAGATGTGACTGTGTGCAAAAGCTATCAGCAGGAAGAGTCAAAAGAAAAGGTAAAACGTTAAATATAAAAGCATGCTTTTTACTCGTTGCCCCCCAAAATTGCCATATTGGTCATTTATTCCCTGCTCACACTTCTCATTCCTCCTTGCCCCCCTTGCAGCTGCGTGACAGTAGTTGGCTAGAGGTGGAGGAGGAGCGGGTGCTCCAGAGGAGAGCAGAGCTGCAGGAGCTGGAGGAGGAGCTGAGGAGGAAAGAGGAAGTGCTCCTGCGTAGGGAGGCCTGTCTGCAGCAGAAAAACAAACTGGAGATGAAGATGCTACGCTCCAGTCAGGTCAGCCTGTATATGTGTGAACATACATACAGTATGTGCTGGTGCCCCCTGTGTGGAGTTTTTATTAAGTTTTAATTTAGTTATTATTTTGAGAACATTTTTAACAATGACAGTTATGTTTAGGGCAACACATATTTTTGAAACTGGAAGTGTTTTCATTTTTGTGACGTTTCAGGCTCTGAGTCAGGACCTGCTGAATGTGTCGGTGCGGTTGGAGTCTTTGGAGGAGCAGCTGCAGAGCAGCAGCAGTGTGAGGCACACTGAAGGAGTCACCATAGAGGAGCTGGAGGAAGAGAGGGACACGCTTAAAAAGAGGAGAGACGCTCTGGACGCTCAGCTGAAGGACAACAGAGTGCTCAATGTAGAGGTCAGAAAAAAGGAAACATCGTATGTTTGTGTGGCGTAAAGGTTTTGGTAAACTGTTCTATTATTAGACCTTATTTCATGATGCGTTTTATTGTTCATCAGTGTGCATATTTTTTCTGTGGTGCAGTATGATTTGTGTCTGTCTTCACGTAGGAGGAGCATACCCTGCTCCAGCTGGAGGAAGCTATTGAAGCTCTGGATGCAGCTGTGGAGTTTAAGACCCGCTCCATCCAGGACAAACAGAGGAAGTTGTTCATCACAGACTCTTCTTCACATCAGTCACAAAACACTGAACCCGCCCAGCACTGTGATGTCATCAGGAAGCTGAAAGAGCTCACAACACCTGAGGCTTTGGAGCTGCTTGTCAGATATTTCAACAAAGTAAGATAATCCATATATGCAACATTGAATTCTGCATATGCAAATCCCAGGTGTGCCTGAATGCTTCTCCTCCTGCTCTAGCTGGAGATTTAAGTTTTTCATTTTCTCTTTCTCTGTTGCTTACCTTCTCTTGCCTCTCACTTCAGGTGCTTCTGTGAGTCACAAATGCAGCTGCACTATTTCTGTAATGCTAATTAAATTGTACCTCTGTCTGCTCGCCCATTTCTCCCTGCTGTGCCCTTCATTCCTCCATCTGATACATATTAATGACGTTTTAAACTGTATCAACTTCTCTACAGGAGGTTTGTTTGCACCATGTTATACTATTACACCATGAAAAACTCCCTCCCACCTTTTTGCAGATTTTCCCTGCAGGTGTGAGAGTAAACAAAGATACAAGGTCCAGCCAATATCTTTGTAATTATGTTCAGTAATAATATCTGTTTCTGGCTGTCTGGCTCCCTCTATCAACCTCTGCAGGTTGTTTGTCTTCGCGAGGCAGAGCACCATTTACGTTTGCGATGTGAAGAACTAGAGCTTCATGCTGGAGAGCGAGAGGTGGTGCTGAGGCAGCTGGAGGTCGCCATGCAGCGCCTGGCCCTGGATGCAGACCGCAGGCTTACCCAGCAGCACAGAGATCACCAGAACAATATCCAGCTACTGCTGCAGAAACTTAAAGGTGAGGAAACCAGGTCAACCTGGACAAAACTGTTACAGCGAATGTGACTGCCTTATTTACTTTTGTCTCTGAGTTTACTTTATGTGTTTGTGTTTGTGTGTGTGTGTGTGTGTGTGTGTGTGTGTGTGTGTGTGTGTGTGTGTGTGTGTGTTTAGAAAGTGGTTCAGGAGAGGCACAGCAGGATCTCCAAGACAGATTGCAGCATCTGGAGAAAGAGCTGTTTTTCTACAAAAGCTCCAGCCGGCAGCTTAAAAAGAAACTCAAAGAGCATCTCAGTGACACACTGCGGCCTGTCGATCATCCCTCACACACACAGAAGCACATACAAACACACAATATGCAGATATGCACAAGTGCAAACAAATCCCAGACACACACTGAAGAGGTACAGAAAAGGACACATATTGCAACATCATACACAATGATACACGCTGAGCAAACAGACAAAAATACACACAGTGATTCTCATATGAAGGGGCATGTGCACCAAACCCCCTGCCCCTCCTCAACCTCTGACCTCCTAACACACAGAAAGACAGAAATGCCTCAATACAACCAGATACACACACAGTCGCAGGGGGGACTTGAAAGAGGGGCTGGTCATTCCGGGGAGAGTTTAGAGATGACACCAGTCCGTTTGTGTCGCAGAGAGCTGAGACAGATCTCTCCAGCTGACCTGCAGGTCTGTGGTTCTGTCACAAGGAGGCGCCAGTCCGTTGTGGATACCAGCACAGAATCAATACTAGAGGATTCCATAGAAGTGCCCAGAAACACTGACAGGTGATGATGCATCATAAAACATTGTTCCTTCTCACTCCGAGGAGTGACGAGTGATGACAAGCCCATTTAATTATTTTACATGATCAAGATACTGGGCAACATTTAATGCATGTCTATAGTCACAATATACTAAAGAATACTTTGTGTCAAGGTCAACAGTTAAACATGCCCATACCATAGTCAGAATGCAGAGTTTCTGACCTGAGGAGAAGAAAGTGTCCGTTAGAAACACTGAAATGTGGTTATAGTTAAAATGTCATTATAGTGAACCGGTTCAGTCTCTTGTTATAGCACTGTCTTCCTGTTTATCCGTCTTCCTTGGTGGTCACAGGTGTCCCAGATCCTGGCTGTGCTGAATGTTGTGAAGTTTTAGCTATTCAATTAGTCAAGAAAGACGAGTATTGTCATGAGAAGTGATAAATTACATGCACAGGGAGAAATTTCCAATAATTTGACAGTTTTGTTACACTAGAAAATAGTGAAACTGAAGATTTTTATCTCAGTTCTTGCCACACCCAAATACAACACTGCACATTCTATGTTTTCTTCCCCTTAATTATCTCTTGTTATCTTTAAAATGTCATAAATCTTTCCAACATAAAACTATTGTATATTAAACTTGCGATCATATGTATATTGTGTGAAAATGGGGTATTTAATGGAAAAAGCAGCACTTTTCTGATATTTTTTTGATAGTCATAAGTAGCTCACCTTACAGTTATCATCAACAAATCAGATCTCCGCCTTTTACAAAAACTATTAGTTTAAAGATGGAATAAATTGGGGAAAATATGTTCATCAGTCTGTTGTTAAATGTAATTACATAGTGCCTCGTGTAGAGAAATACCTTGTATTTCACCTTTAATTTTCAGCACTTTTCAGCACTTGAAATGGCCAGTAGATAAAGTAGACGTTTTCTGCACTACAACAGTAATATACAGTTTGGTAATGTTTTTTAAGCACTGGATTTTTGTAAATAAACTTTATGAAACTGTGGAATGTGGTAAAACTGTGTGCACCATGTACCATTAGCTGTATGTTGATTGCTGTGTCAATTATCTTCTATCAATGTATCTTATATCAGTGACTATTATTACAGTCAAATGTATTAAACTGAATAATTGTATGCATATCTCACTGTTTTGTCTTTGTGTAGCTCATTCCATCCCCTCACCCCTAACTCAGATTAACTCATGGAGCAAAGTTTTGGGGGTGAGTGTACTATGACTCCATTCTTAAATTTAGGTGCACAATAAGGCAAGTTATTTAAAACTGTCATACTTCAAACTGTCAAATTTTTATTTTCAAAATGGAATAAGACTAACATGAGATTGTATTTCTTTCACTGATTAAATTATTAATATAATTTAAGTTGATTGCCAAGTTTGCATTGATTTGATTAAACATTATTTAGGAATATGTAATAAGATTAATAGAATATTTAATATCATTCTTAAAATGTGTTTTTTGCACTGGATTTGGGAGACTAGGGTTCTTTGCCCAGTTGTTCATTTATCCTTGATAATGGCCAATATTGACTACTTCTTCTTCACATTATTATGACACTTACTAACTTTTTTCCTAGGTACTAGGCTGGGCTACAGCATCACACACAGGATGGAGTTTTCTCAGTTGTCATGGTGATGACATGACACGTGAGAAAACACAATTATAGTTTAATTCTCTGCTTATCCGATTTTTAATTAATAAGGGTTTCTCTGTCATTTGGAAATTGAGAACAGAGCCAGCATGTGTTTCTGAGAGTATTTCTCTCCCCCTTCTTGTGTTGATTTAGCTCTGTAGTTAGAGCTCTTCCTTTCGCCCAATTGGTTAACATTCAGTTGTGAGACAAATTGTCATTTCCATTCACCCCCCCTACCCGCCCCCTTAGATATCACCATGACAGCTGAGCAATCTCAGAATTATTAGAAGGTAATAAATGATGTGCCTTAAAGCCGTTAAAATACACATAACACACAATACATAACGGACACTACACAGATCAGATAACCAATAAACAAAGAACATGTCTGCTGTTTTGTGTTAACAGTGGGCACTTTAAGAGACAGCGTGATCACCAACAGGAACCCCTGTATTTATCCTTTTTGGCCCCGCCGGGCTGCTGTACTCAGGCAATCGCTGGTAGCACACCAACGGTAACGGTTACTGTTACCTTCACAAACAGGTGAAAGTATTCTTTAGCCACTTTTCTTGTGAGTACAGCCTCGTGAAAACAGTTCAGCGAGTCTGTTAAGGAGAAAAGACCAACGTGAGTCCACGAATGCGTTGTTGACTGTCATGCATCAGTACTTTTGCACTTGTTTAGGAGCTAACAAAACCGGCTAAGCATTTTGCAGTTAGCTAACAACTTGATGCTATGTAATGCTAGCTGCGTCTGTCAACGCTGTTAGCAACGGTGCAGCTCAAATCACAATGCATTTATCATGAACTACTTTGATAAAACATTAAGACAGTGCATTCGGTCGCTTTATGTAAAGCTGTTGGCCGAGATTTGGTAATGTTTTCATTTGAGAGGACATGGCGACAAGAAGCTAACTCGTAGTTTTATGACCGGCTTCAAGTTATCCTAACTGTATTGTTCTTTATCTGCCTTTTGTCGTCACTTAGTTTTCCTTGAAGCAATGGCATCGTCTGCTATGATCACCGTCCCCACCACCGCCTCCCGCTTCGCCCTGCTCCAGATAGACTCGGATTCGGACTCCGACGCCTCCGATGCGGGGAAGACCACCACCAAAGGCACACGGGACTCCTCAGGGAAGCCCCGGCAAGGAAAGACAGGAGCAGCCGGGGGGAAAGCGGGTCAGTGCAACGACAAGAAGAAAGACAAGAAAAAGAAGAAGAGGGAGCAGCAGCAGAGTGAGGCAAATGAGGTGAGAGACAGGAATAACTCACGACCCGCTGCCTCATACATACAGTGTGTGTTTTAGGCTGCGTTCATGGCCGTCTTTTGACAGGCATGAATAGTTATGGTGCTCCTCTGTTGTTTCACTTCACCTCAATCGAAACTGCAGATGGTGGTGCCAGATACACGCCGGTTCTCTTCAAATGAAGCATTTCTTTTTTTTATTAGGGATTTCTGTCGCTTGCTAAAACGGATTAAACATGCTGGTTTAAAATACACATATGGCTACTTCGTTAAAGCAGCAACTGAAATACGCATATTATTTAATGTGTCTTAATAAACAGAAAATAAAGCAATTTGTAAATTGAATTTGTAAAAATCTATGAAGAGATGTATGCATCTTTTGTCTGCAATTTTATTCATATATTGCATTTAATGACGAGTAAACCCAATGTGCTTTCTATTAAAATGACACAAAAATTAGTTGTTGAGACGAGCAAATAGAAACCTGCAGCTATTGTTTTAAGTATTTAATCGTGTAAGTCCGTTTTAGAAGCAGAAATGTCAATTATTCTGGTTGTGAACTAAATATTTGAGTTTCAGACTGTGGATCTGAAAAAAATAAGGCACTTGAAGAGTTTGCCTTGGTTTCTGGGATTATTTAGCAGAATTTTTTTAAACAATTTTTTTGCACTTTATAGAATCATCAGCTTCATTTATTGATTGAGAAAATAATTGTCAGGTTATTCGACGATGAAAATGCTTGTAAATTGCAGCCCCTGTTGTATGTGCAAAGCCCAGTACACCAAAGACATTAAGGAAGCCACTTCCACCCCACAGACAGAGGCCACAAACACAGACAGACACACACATTCAGTAACTAATCGCAAGCCTGATTATAAAAAGAATCAGTGTTTTCAGTGTGTTTTTGAAAGTGGACACCTTTGTGACACATCTCAGGTCATCCAGCAGTTTGTTTCAGAGAACAGGACCAAAGAAAAGAACGTAAAGAACCACCTGATGACCTGAGAGGTCTGACTGGACCACCATCAGCGAGCAGAAGCCCATAATCAGGCTCTAATCATTTTAAGACTCAAATATGTGTACACACATCTGACGGCTTCTATAACTAACAGTAGAACATGGTAGTCAGTCATAACGATAGCAATAATGAACATTTCAAGTGTCTGGATAAATCTCATATCTCTCTCTCTTTATCAGTTACGTAACCTGGCCTTCAAGAAGATTCCTCAGAAGTCCTCAGCCCCCCCTCCCTCTATGACACTGTCAGGAATAGCCAGCGAACTTCTCAATCCTGCCTCAGGGGAGCACAATATACCTTCAGAGGGGTGGCAGCAGTGGAAGCAGAGGGATGAGCAGGTAAGAGAGAACAACCACATAACTAATGTGTAAGCTGGTGAACCATACTATAGACAATGTTCTCTTGATAACTGCCCTACCCTTCAGGAAGCTGCATGACTTCCATCTGGTTTAGAAGAGTTGTTCAGTGGTCAGCAGTAGGTATTAACCAAACCTTGACACTTTTATGGCACCAACCAAATTGCTTCAATACTATTGAGTATAAAAAATGCCTTGTCATTCAATACTAACTCTTGGTACCTAAGGAGTAAATCTCATCAGCCTTCGTGTGCCAGTAAGCATTGCAGCATGCTTGCACTAAGATCCGATAATGCTGGTGATTGGGTGTCTAACATTACACACTGGCATGCACAGAAAACATTACGTTACACCCAGAGCCCAGTTGCTATCTTCACAGATAACAGAGAAGTAAACTTTGTGCTGCTTCTTAGCTAGCCAGTGTAGCTAACCTGTATCTGCTCGTTAGTGAGTCCATTCATCACATCGTCCACCGGCACATCCTCTCCTCGCTTACAGACCAGCACATGAAAGGGGGAAATGCCCTGAAGTTGACACGGTGGATGTTGTCAGACCTGGGCTAGCTGCTCTTTAGCATAGAGAAAGTAAGAGGTCTCATTCTCCGATTTTTTCCCAGTACCACATACAGTATGTCACATTGGATTAGGCAGGCTAGACATTACAATGGCATATGCTGCCTTCTACTTTTTGTTATTAATGTTCCTTCTGACAGTTATTTATGTATTTTATATAGTCCAATACTACAGTATAGATATTCCATAGGTTTCTTGATTTTAGTAACTTAAAAGCAGTTTCTCCAGCTTCTCCCAGGTCTTTGAACAGCTTTCTCCTTTGAAGTGAGTAATTGCACTGTAATGTGTACTGTAATCTTATTGTTGTTAAAATCGAATTGGTATTGAGTACTGACTGTTCAGGAACCAGTATGGAAGTCAAGGATTGGTACCAGCATCGAAAAACTTTTAACGATACCCAGCCATAGTCAGCAGTAGAGCCTTTGTGTGCCAGTAGTATATTGTCTATCCTTGTTAAATCTGATACTGTACAGGCATTACCAACTAGGCATCTCAAGTGGGTCTTCTTTCTCATCTGTTTTCTCCTCCCTCTGTAGATGACCACTGAGCTGTATGAAGCCGATTTGGAAAAGGCCTTGATTCTAAGTAAACTGGAGTACGAACAACACAAACAGGTATCATCAGTCTCAACCAAGTTTTTCTTCCATTTTCGCTGCAGACCACCACCTATTCTTGTGATTTTCCCTGAAAGTAACAGGATTTAGGAGGTAAACAAATAATTGACCAATCAGTTAAAGACAGCTCAGGGGTGTGCAGGGAAAAAGAAAAGTTGTCTTATCTTTGTTTGGTATCAGCTAGAATCGTACTGTCTATGACACATACCGCCTGAGAGGAAGAAATACCTTAAAAAGCAATATATTCGATTTTAAAATATACCTTCGTCATAGATTTATAGAAATGTATCAGTTTTAAGTGATTCTCAGTTTGGTGCACCATTTATTCCTGTGTTCTAATGTATTAGATCGCACAATTTCCTTGTAAAAGTTAAGTCACGAATATGCTTAATCTTTTACTCATGTAAAATTCATCATCTGAAATTTAGCTGAATCCCATTTTATGAGGAAAGAAACAGCAGCACGCTGTCTCACTTACTGCTATTTTTCCACTTATACTCAAGTTGTGTTGCCCCTCTGACTCACTTGTCGCATATTGATTTGTGCAAAAACTTTATGAGAAAAGGCACTGCATTGTATAATTTTGTGTCTTCTTCATGCTGGCACTTTGAGCAATAAGGCAGGATCCACTGGTCATTGAAAATAGTCACTGGATGCATGTGGCTGCAGCTCCTTTGCAGCCCTGGAGCTGCTGTTTCAGTTACTGTGGAATTCAATGAGAAAACATACCTTTTGTTGTTTACAAAATTAAACTGCAAGTTTTTGGAATAAGGTTTTGGACAGTTCTGTTTTCAGATCGGTCCATCAGATTTGAAATGAAAGACTGAATATAGTGTTTAAATACTGATTTTAATTTGACAGTTTTCACATCCACGTCAGATGAACAGTAGAAATAATAACCCTTTTATACACAACTGCCAAGGGTAAAATAAACTACAAGTCATACACTGTTTACCCAACGTGGGTGTGAACACACTCCCCTTGAAGCTGAGCGTCAGCACTTTAACCTGATAGTTACTGTTTGATTTGAAACCCAGTGAGCTGGAATAGAGCCAAAACAATGAAGAACACCATCATCACTGTTTTCATTTTAAATTTTCAAACTGCATTTTATGCCATTAAATCATTTCTAGTATGAAATCAAAGATAAGATAAAACTTAATTACTTTTATTAATTCAACACCAGGGAAATTAAATTATGGGGTTGTCCACGATTGATGTCAGCTTGGCTAACATTCTCTTCTCACCCACCTCCTCGATGGTGTCCAGGGTTTGTTTAGTCTTTTTCTGTCCCTCTCAGAGCTCCCACAGCCCCAGCAGACCACTGTGTAGAAAATAGCAGATGCCACCACAGAGTCATAAAAAATGTTTAACAGTGCACTACATACTCTTGTACAGGACACCTGCGTTGGTGGTCCAGTCAAGTTTGTGGTTGAGGTGAACAGCCAGGTTTAACTACTCCCCCGCGATCTCAATGTCCGACCCCTGGATGCTCACTGGTGTGATCTGTGGCACCTCCCTGTGGAAGTCTATCACCATCTCCTTTGTCCTGTTGGCGTTGATGTGCAGGTGGTTCAGTTCACACCAGTTGGCAAAGTAGGTGATGGCTGAGGTTCATGTTGAATATGTGCAGAACGACCTCACAGGGCTGATCTGTACAGTCACCTGATCCACTGTTATGGAGAGGCTTGGGTGGGGGACTGGGGAGTGGGTCCTATAGAATGAGGTGACATGGGGGGAGGTGTATGAAGTCTTTGATGTGGAGTGTGGGTGTGGGGAGGGAGCTGCTGGTGTCAGGGAATCTCCATGAAAGAAAAGGGGGGTGTGGAGTGGTAACGCCCTCTGGTCTGGACTCTGGTGGGTGGTGGAAGGAATGGGGGTAGAATCAAATCTGTAGAAAAACATTTAGCTCATTTGGCCTCATTGCCTTACTGGACTGTTCTGACCATGAGTGCACACCATTGACCGAGAGTGATGGAAAAAACATGTGAAAAGCACAAAAAAAACACTTAAACAAAGAAAAATGGTTGGAGCTGCTGTAACAAGCTGCCGCGCTTGCAGCGCCATTTTGATCATTAAGATAAATTCAGTTTTCAGTCATATTCAATGAAGTTATTGTAAATAGAACCTTAATTATAAGTGATCTGATCACACTCAGCACAACAACACAAGCACGTCCTCGCCAAAGTCACGAGGAGGAAAAGAGGGTGGAGGGAAGAAGGACAAAAAGAAGAATCAGCAGGCAAAAGACAAAAAGACTGTTTCACTGCAGGACTTCCAGGCTGAAGGCAGTACAGGTGAGAGAAACTTATTCATCTTTTTCAGAAGCCATTAAACCAGGATCTTGTGTGCTGCAGTCAGTAGCTCAACAGGCTCCCAGAATAACATTCATGTTAATATACTTTGTCTCTTTGCAGAGCATTTGAGTAGGAAACAAGAAAAAGAGGTGAGCCCAGAATGTATGATGTAGAGCAAATATTTTAATTACCTATAAATAATATGCACTGGCCTTTATTCAGGGTTGAATGTTACATATGATGTAGCATTTCCCCATTTAACACTGACCTCCTTCCCATCCAGGATGCCAGAGCGGCTAGCCTAGCATTGGGCGTCGGGCAGGAGGAGCGTTTTTTTAATAAGCTCGAGGATGATGTCATTCGGATTATCCAACAGGAGAAGAGACGGGAGCAGTACGCTAACAGCCAGGGACAAGAAGTCAACACCTCCACGGAACACGAACCAGTGAGTAGACCGGGAGAAACACACATACCAGAACAAGCTGTTCATCCAGCAGTCTGTTATGCCTCAGGTATCTACATTACATGAATGAGTCTTGCACGCATTGTTGAATTTAATTTGACTTTTATTCTTTATGCAGCAGTTAGCATTAATCTTTTGTAACTGGCTTATCAGAAAGAGAACACATCAGCAATGCACCACTTTCCTCCTTGCCATTTCACACCGCACATTTACCTCTCTGTCCATACAGCTGTGTGTGCCAGTGATTTAAAGGTCCTTTGTGTAGGATTTGGTGGCACCTAGCAGTAAGATTGCAGATTGCAACCAACTGAATACCATAATACTACACTAAACACTAAAAACAAAAAAAACGCAAGAGGCACTCCTTAGAGTCAGTTTTTGGTTTGTCTATTCTGGGCTACTGTAGAAATATGCAGGCTCCATTGAAGAGGACCTGCTCCCTCTGTAGATGTGAAGAGCTCTTTCTAAGTTAACAAAAACACAGTTCTTATTTTAGATGATTATACATTACATTTCTGCCAGTTGATCCCCCTAAATCCTACACTCTGGACCTTTAATAATTGCCACATCACCCAAGTTTGTTTCCTTACTCGGCTAAATTAGTGAGAAAGTGTAAATTGGTCGTGACTTGCTCTTTTCACCCTGTCCTTCCTGTTAGGACCCCCGAGCAGAGCAGCTGAAGTACGAGCTGGAGAAGAAAGACCAGGAAATCGATAAGTTAAAGAAGACCATCTCACAATGGGAGGTCAGCAGTCATAAACCTCATCATTCTATAATTTCACTGGGAAATTACATCACCCTGATCAGTCAGAAAGGTGCTCAGAAATATCTATTTCTTATATATTACTACATCTAAATATTTGCAAAATAATTTCTTCTAGAGTAAATCTTAAATCTGCTGTCAGAGGAATGGGGTAGTGCATTTGCCACTGTAGACTACAAATCTTTTCACTGATGCTCGAATGGCTTTAGCTTTGTTTTAAAGTGACAAAAAGCAGCACATGAGAATATGGGTGTGTAGAAGGGAGGAAGGAAGGAAGGAATGAGATGAGGCAGTGAGAAAGAAAGTACCATGGCCAGAAAAACTGGAATTTCTTCAGGGCAGACTGACTGTGGAGGCTGTGGGCAACTTGAAATCCTGTTGGTTACAATGGACTCCAATAGTGGCCAGTTTCCAGAGTGAAAAATATCTTCTTTAACCACAACTGTAGCATGATCGACTTCTTGCCTTCCTGTTGTGGCAAATGCTAGAAGTTGTCTAAAAACAACACAAAACGCTTTTTTTTATGCTTCTCAACTCTGCAGGGGAAATACAAAGAGGTGAAAGCACGAAATTCCCAGCTGCTAAAGATGCTCCAACAGGGAGAGAGTGAGTTGAGCATCACCATCACCATCACCATCCTAATGAAGACTTAATGTGATCTGTCTGATGTTTTCTGATGTCTCTAACCTCTGTCCTTCAGTGAAAGATAAAGCAGAAATCCTTCTACAAGTAGAAGAGCTGCTACATATAAAAGAAGAGCTGTCATCACAGGTGAGCTGTAGTGACGTGAAGATTATGAGAGAGGCAAGTGTGTGAGATATTTTTACATTTATATGCATTTGAATCATGTTTTTTTTTTAGGTAACATTACTACACGGTGCCCTTGAACAAGAAAGGTCTAAAGTCAAAGGTCTGCAGACAGAACAGCCAAAACATCAGGTGAGAGTTCAGATATTAACTACTTTGAGTTTAGGTTTACAAAGGTGAAATGTCGTACGTTTTATTCTGTGTGAAGCCATGATCCATTTTCTGTGTGTTAGCTGACGCTCATGTGTTCGTAAACATGGGTGTGTGTGCACACATGGACTATCTTTCCCTGTCTGTAGACCAGAGAAACAGCAGCCAGTAAGTCAGGTGAAGTGAGAAAAGTTGCAGCGTAAGTAACAGCCCAGCACAGTAGTACGGTACTAAAAGAGTGTAATGTAGTTTATTACTATACCCAGCTGAGTCCAGGGCAGAAGTTGAGCTCAGAGGAGTTTAACACTTCTTTAAAAACCTTTTTAATAATGCCACTTAACTTTGAATTAGGTCAATAAATACTTAACGTACCTGTAAATAATTGTGTACTTTCTGGACTTTTCTGGTTGGCAGGGAAACAAGAAAGGAAAGAAAGGCTCGGAGACAGATCTATGAAGGTTTCAAAAGGAAAAGATAATAAAATCAAAATGAAATACCTGAACAAATGAAGAAAAGCTGCACTGATCACAATTAGGGTTCTCTTTCCCTTATTTCTATTTAGCTCAGACTCATTGTCAGCAATGCATGCCCCTGTAATTACACAAACACATATGCAGAATACACTCCAGACATAGCAGGATGTGTTACACAGCTGAACATTAATTACAGAAGTTAAAGAAAAAAAGAGTTAAAGTTTGTGTTGAACTGGTGGCTTGGCACAGAGTGCTGCCCTCTGCAGGCACAAGCCTGCCGCTGCATCTGTTCTGTTGTAGGCCGAGTGCCTGATCTGTCTGAGGGTTTTAATGCCAAAATGATAGATGTGAGATGTATGGTTTTCTTTGTTTTTTTCTTTCTCACTGTTAAGTAAGTAAATACATAAATAAAACTCCTTTTCAGTGATTTTTCTGTTTGTTTGTTTTTTGGTATATGTCATGAATGCTAAGATTTTAAGGGGAGCAGCTCTGAGTCTCAACTGTGCATGTATTTCTTTGTGGGTATTGTGCCACCATCCACAACTTGCTGCCACCAGAAACTTTAATAGTAATGATAATATTTATAATCATAATGATTATAATATAGATTAAGTGGAAAAAACCACATTAAGTTCTCTGATATTAGTATGTTTAAGAGGAAAACAGGCAGTATTTCCTCTTAAACATATATATATTATATATATATATATATATATATATATATATATATATATATATATATATATATATTATATATATATATATATACACACACACATATTCAATATTTTGGATTTTATGAGTTGTATCACCCAGGATACGTTGCCCTATTAAGGTATAAACAGAGCCCAAATGATAAACATATTAATTTTCAATTTGATGAGGATAAATTTTAAATTGTTGTATTCCTTGGTCATTTACATTACACATAGCACTTTTAAAGTTAATTTTGTTCATATATATATATATATAGACACACACACACCACTTGGAGTGACAATGAAGGGCTCTTATCATTTTTTATGGAACGCTTGTATGCATCCGGGGCTGTGCGCATTCTCCTCCCCTCTCCTAGGAGGCCTTCCCTTCTTCTTTCTACTGTGGATAAGGGCATCTGCAACCTCCAGCCTGAATTCCTTGAGCTGTTTGTGCTTTTGCACACCAATGCTTTTGGCATCTTGGCAATACAGCCGCCATCCATTGTTGATGGCTATATCAACCATTTGCCAAAAGAGGCACAGGTACCACCGTTGGGATTTTGCAGGGGTACGGTGCAAGGCCACCATCATGTCAGCAAGATCAACTCCAAACATGTGGACATTCTACTGTGACACAAGGTTTGGACAGGGTACAGCAACTCTTCTTCTCTCCTCTATGGAGAAACGCCTGACTTCCTTGAGGGGGCTGATGGCAGCACAGGAGCTAGCAAAGGTGACAACTTTGTTGTCAGACCATTTTACAACAGTTGTGCCTCATTATCCACCCTGTAGTCATAGCTGCCCCTTCCTTGCCTCAGCAGAGCACGGCCATCCTCAAGTGTGCATCCTTTAAGCCTGTTCTTGCGGATGGTTCCCAGACTTCGCAAACCAAGGGACTCCTTCAGATGCACAATGAGTGGGAGGGAGGTGAAAAAATTGTCAAAGTAGACAATGCTCTCTTGATGGTCTTGCAGAGTTGAATGACAACGTTGGCTCCAACTCCAAGTTCTCTCGCTGGACCCTGGCCTGTGCCAAATGTGCTCTTTCCGGTGTATGTCAGAATTTTTTTTTTAAGTAAACTACAATTAGAATATTTTAATAGGCACAGCTGTGCATGATAATATATGGTACTGCAGTAATTATTAACATGGCTTCCAGTTTGAAGCAAAATTTTGAATCATGCACATTGACCAAATTTCTACGTTCATTTCAAAAGCTGCTAGGTAACACCACAAACATAGTTGGAAATTTTTTTCTTCGTCAGAATGTTTAGACAAATGTCCAAATTAGTTTTAGGAATTTCTATTGTAGTTTTATTGAAAATAAGTATGAACAATATATGATTATCTACCCCCAAGGAAGCAGGTTCTCCACCACTGGCGACCATGACGTTTTCTGATCAGGCTGACGAAACGATGCAAAATAACCTGAACCAAATCATGTGATCTAGATGCTAATACCAGACAAGACTTCTGATAAATGCCAACTTGATTAGTGAAAACCTCCCAGCACACCCCCTACAGGAGGTTAAAGAGTGTGTATCTCCTGGTGCACGTTGCCTGTTTAAGGGTTAAGAGGATATTGAGTTTGGTATTATAAACAGCGAGAGTCACAACTTTCCCTTCAGTTTGTGCAGTATAATTCAAGAGCTTTGATGTCAAATGTATATGAGTATAGAGATTATAATACTTGACCTTTGGATTTAAATAATATTTGTTGTGAAAATATGTTAGCTTTCATTTGGGAGCAGTTTTTAAAAAGTGAAATGAATTAGAGCGCATTAGAGCTGCCGACTATTATTGCTGATTTTGTGGTGGACTATATCTTTAAGATGATTCTGGTTACATAACTGTTTCGGCATGGAATAATTGAATTAGACTGCCGTGCGTTATGAAGGGTGAGGAAGATGATAGATGTAGGACTTGTATCCACACCGCCCTGCGCAGTCGGCTCAGAGCAGGCGCGCATCCACACAACTTTCTGCCGAGTCATCGGGACAGACACGCACCTCCGGCCCGGGACTGCGCGCTCCTCTCCGAGTCCGCTCGTCTCCATCGTCGGCCCGCACAGGACTGAGATGTCAGGCCCGGTGAAACATGAACCGAGAGCACGAAGTGACCGTCAGAGGTCTGAAACGATCCACGTTGCCGTCAAAAGTCCAACGGAGAGCCAAGACTTCACCGTCAGAGGAGGCTGCACCGTCAGACAGGTCAGGACAACAAACGCACCACTGATGTCGGGCTAAAGTCCTATTGCTGTGTGCGTAAAAATGTCTTCAAGTGCGCCCTTTAAGCTGTAGCCTAATGTCTTTGAAAAAGTGTGATGTTATTTTGTATGTGTGTGTGTAGCTCAAATGGGGTCTCGCAGAGCGCCTGGGAGTCCCGGCAGAGCGGCTGGTGCTGATCCACTCCGGCCGGATCCTTAGAGAGTCAGAACTCCTGAGTCACCTGAAGGCACAAGATGGCTCAGTCCGCCTCTGCGTGATCCAAAGGTACAGAGGAATGTAGCCCCGGCTGCTGTGAGGGGAGAGGGGAGCATCTTTTTTTTTGTTTTTTTCTTACACAACACTAAAAGGAGGCAAAGAATGAGCAGGAAAACAACTTGAACGTTGAGCAGAGTAAAGATCAGAGCTCAGCTTCATGCATTTCAATGTCAAACACCAAGAAATATTCAACGGATGTTACATGCACATTTCAGCAGGGCCTCAACTGTTCAAACAGATACTGGAGGCTACAGAGGACCAGCATGTGCTACATTTCACCGGGGTTTAAATAATCATTTACAAGCGTATTATTAGTTAAGGAACCGACTCTCAGAGAGTTCAATGCGCCAACATCTAAGTGCTACTGAAGGATACACGTTAAAATGCTGAGTGAGCCTCCTCAGGTGAACCTTTGCTGTCTATGTGTACAGTCCATGTGTCTGCTAACTGGTGTGTATTTTATGATATTTTGTGATATTTTATATATGTATCATATATGAGCTCAGTGATTTTATTTTGGAACTGTGAATAACATCTGTGACACTTTAGACCACAGCCCACAAGTTACAGCGTGAGCATCTTGTGCACACAGGGGTTCCAGTGACAAACTTACTGGTGTAGGCGCAAGGGAAGAAGTACGGGGAACAAGGAGGTAATAATATATAAACAACCTGCATACCACGCTGTAACTACAGTGTAATACTGTGGAATAGCTCATTTGTTCATCAGACACAGGCACACACACACAGTAGAGATTATATATTCTGATATATCATGATGTGCCTGGAAATGGTAAGTTGTGTGTTTTAATATCTACATACAGCAGTGAACGACTGTGAGGACTGCTATGGTGGAAGGTCCTTTACTTAAGTAAAGCAATGCCACAGTAAAAATACTTCACTACAAGCAGAAGTTAAGTGTTATCAACAAAATTCACTCATTGTATCAAAGTGAAAGTACCCATTCAGCAGTAAAATGGCCCCTGCCCATGTTTCACTATTATTTATGATGTTTCTGACTGTCTGCATCACTGTCCTGTGAGAACCTTGTATGTCTAAAAAGTCAACAAGCTCAGAAAAATCAGCTTTGTGACAAAGCATTTAATAGAAAAGAACACAGTTTATCAGAAAAATATAAATTCAAAACGGCACATTTGGGGTTACATAGTTTTCAAAACAGGAAGAGGGTGGAAGTAACTAGCAACTAAAGCTGTCAGACAAATGTAATGGAGTAAAAAATACAACACAGTAAAGAAAGTAAAGTACAAGTATGTCAGAACAGTTGCCTTTGTTCAGTTGGACAGTCAATGTTAGTTAGCCAGAATTATTAAGTTTATAGCACTGGAATGAGTATGAAGTTCATTTGGATATACAAAATGTCACGGGTCAACAAAGTCAGCATCCTATTCGGTTCCTTACGTTAGGGAACAGTGGGACATGTTTGCAGGCGACCTGTTAATGTGACACGGTGACGAATGGAAATGAAAAATGGATGCTGCTCCCCTGTAACTTACTGTGCAAACACTGGTTTTCCTCAACTGCTTTAAATTCAGGAGTAATTTTACAAAGAATGGAATTATACGATGGACAATAATAAGCATCAGATTTTACCAAAACCTCCACCTACACACACGAGTGCACAGTTTTTACCACAGTGCTGGATTCTGACTCAGTCCATCCTTCTCAGGCCTCAGCATTCGTCTGCTGCACCCACCAGTGATCCAGCTCCAGAAAAGGTCCAGTCAGAGCTCACAGCCGTCCTCAGTCCTGATTCTGACAACTTCACCCCATCTCCCACCTCTCCCCTCTACCTGGGTAAGAACTGCACAACACAGGAAGTCCCTGTGTAATTTCTGGTCTTCATTTTTCTTACCGTCTCTATCTGGCCTTACATGCTCCTGATCATTTGATCTGATCTGGTTTCCACAGTGGAAGGTCTGGAGAGTCTTGGCCTAACAAACAGCGGTCCTGGCTTCTTCCCATCACTGCAGCGCCAGATGGAGAATCAGCTGCTGGCTGACCCGGAGATGATGCGCCGCATCCTGAGCAGCCCTTTCGTGCAGAGCACCCTGTCCACCTCCAGCCCTCAACTAGCCAGACAGCTCATTCTGTCTAATCCCCAAATTCAGCAGCTCCTGCAGACAAGCCCAGAGGTGGGAGATATGCTTAACAACGCAGATGTCATCACACAGGTGGGGATAAAAAGAGGTTTCTGAGTGTCTTTGAGGTCCAGATTTGTTGGGTGTGGGCAGGGTTTAGTGTGCCATACCACTGTCGTGTGTGCGCACATGTAAAACTGCACCACTGCACCAAATCACTAGTTATATTTGATAATAGTGAATTTCCAGATTTTAATTAGAGCACATGGTGGAAAGAAATCATGGATCTTTTTAAATATGCGGTAAGATTAAGATACATGGCTGATATAAATTAGTTAAAAGGAGACAAAACCTAACTTTTCATTTCACTCCGACATAAACGTAACTCCTCCCTCCTCGGCTTATTTCCTTAGTTCAACAGCTTCTTCCTCTTGGTTCCCTGTCCAGGTCCTGGAGCTCGCCAGGAACCCTGACATGATAGAGGAAGTGATGCATAATGAAGACAGAGCACTAAACAATTTGCAGCCACAGCAGGAAAACCCTGAAACCATCACTGGTGATTCTGATGGCGCTCAAAAGACTGACACAAAAAGTCTCAAATCATCTCAGGTGCAGGTTTGGAAAAGTTTTCTTGAACGATCTGTCCGGATAAAGTCAAACTAGTCTTGTGTTTTTAATCTGTTGTGATCTCTTCTGTCCTTCAGATCCAGACAGGAGCACCCCCTGTGCTGACGACATCATGTGAGAATCAACAGCCCGCTGAGGGAGAAAGCGAGCAGACTCCAGCCCTCTCCAGTCACTCCACAGATCCTCTCAGAGGACTGACCGCCCCGTCCAGAGCTGATCCAAACCCTCAGAGCACTGTCACTGCAGGCACGAAAATACAAATCCACAGTTTCACTACACTAAGAGCAGAAATTCATCCCCATCAGTGAGCTAATCAAACCACTGCTTTCTCAGTTTTACCCTTTTTTGTCCTTTAATGTACTTCAGCTTACATTTAAGACTGCCATTTCCCCGAAACAAGCCGAGACAACATGCCGTCATTTTTAACAAGCTAAGCTGTATATGTATACATTTCTCTCATCTTCTATCTGTGGCCACCTCCCTCTTTCCTCAGGCATGCAGTCGCTGCTCGAGGAGATCACAGCCAGCCCGGGACTGATGGAGAGCCTGCTGTCTGGGCCGTATGTCAGCAGTCTCCTGAACTGCCTTAGCCAGAACCCTGACCTGGCTGCGCAGGTGACACTCACTCACTCACACACACACACACCACCTGTGAGTTTATATGGTATATCTAATGATATACACAACATTATATATTATCACTCATGCATTAATGTTTAAGCAGAATTTTACTGTGGAGGTGGAGCTAATTTTGTATCGAGCTGCAGCTAATGATTATTTTCATTCTGGATTAGTCTGATGTTTATTTTCTTGGTTAATCTATTTATCGTTTGGTTTGTAAAAGATAAGATAGAAGTAAGAAAAGCTGTCACATTTCTCCAGAGCTCAAAGTGACGCCTTCACTTGTCTTGCTCTGACTGAAAAACTATTCAAAATTATTCAGTTTACTGTACTTTAAGGTGAGGAAAAGCTGCAAACCGTCAGATATGAGAAGCAGAAACCCTGAAATTTTATTTGAGTACAAGTCTGGAATAAATATACTTTGTTACATTCTACTACTGCACATAGACAATTTATGGTTGGATGCAAACACATAAACACGCATAACAGGCAATCAGATCACTTATTTTCACTTAATGGCGTTTATTTCTTCCCGACCATGCAGTTAATTTTTAGGGTGTGCAGTTTATGAGCATCTGAATCGCTGATAAATCGTGTCAGCTGCAATTCACAGGTGTGGAACCAGGCTACAATCCCTCCCTAACCCCACCTCTTGTTAACACATCCCCATAATCTCTCTCATAAATCCTGCACGCTCAGACAGCTCTTACAACCCATACGGCTCTCATCCTCTTCCTCTTTCAGATGCTGCTGAGCCACCCTTTGTTCTCAGGACATCCTCAGCTGCAGCAGCAGATGAGAGAGCAGATCCCTCTCTTCCTGCAACAGGTTTGTTTACTCTGTTCACTATTTAACAGGCTAATTTTTTTAAAAGAGCCCTAAAAAATGCTGTTTATTTTGTTTGTGGACACTGGTCTTCGATAGTAAACGCCACACAGTCTCCACTCAAACTCCAGTGCTTATTTTTATCATTACTATCTTTATTCTTAGTGGTCAGTGATGCATTTTTGTAGATGCAGAGTCCAGAGCTGCTGTCAGCCATGTTGAACCCCAGAGCCACGGAGGCTCTGCTACAGATCCAACAGGCCCTACAGATTCTGGCTGCAGAGGCTCCTGCGCTGATACCCACGTGAGTATAAAAATGCAAAAATAAACACACACAGTACACCTGCACCTGAAGATGACTTTTGATGAGTTTCTGTGGAGAAGCAGCGCTTTTCTGCCAAATGCTTGAATAAATTGTCAAATTTTTACCACCACATTCCTGCAGGGTTGGACTTGGAACCATTGGAGCCAGTGTTGATGCTGCCAATGATCAAGGATCTGACTCTGTCCTTAACAACCAATCAGGAAATGGTCCAGGGGTTGCCGTGGTAACAGAGCAGCAGCAGCAGAAGTTTGTGCAGCAGATGCTACAGGCACTGGCTAACAGCAATTATGGGGTATCTCAGTGTTTCCTTACAATGATGGTGTCTGCTTCTGTAATTGATCTGAACTGCTCCTGAATTTGAAAAATCACCACTAAATAACATTTTAAGGCCTAAAACCAAGTGGAAACATCTCTTTACAATGCTGGCCTCTTCGTATTGTTATCACAGAAGGTGAGTATATGATACAACGAGTTAATATTTAACTTAAAACCCAGATTCTAAAAAAGTTGGGACGCTGCATCAAACATAAATAAACAGAATGTGATAACTTGCTGATCCCTTTTGATGTACACTCAATTAATAACAGTACAAAGACGATATATTTAATGTTTGACCTCATCAGATGCATTGATTTTTGTAAATATCTGCTTATTCTGCATTTGATGCAGCAACACGTTTCAAACAAGTTAGGACAGCAGCAACTAAAGACTGGGAAAGTAGTGGAACGCTCCAAAAACACCTGTTTGGATCATTCCACAGGTAAACAGGTTGATTGGTAACAGGTGATAGTATCATGATTGGGTGAAAGGAGCATCCTGGAAAGGCTCAGTCGTTCACAAGCGAGGATGGAGCGAGGTTCATCACTTTGTGAGCACATGATTGTATAAAGGAAGTTACTACATGGGCTCAGGAACACTTCGGAAAACCTTTATTGATAAACACAGTTTGTTTGCAAATGACTGCATTCAGCGTCCTAACTTTTTTGGAACCAGTGTTCAGTGCTCACTGTTCAAAGCCCAAATGAATTACAGAAACGGTACCACACTTAAAAGGTAACTACACTCAGTCTAATAATCCTGCTTGCACTGACAGTGGTGCTGGTGGTGACAACCTGTGCAGCAATGATGTTACTGTGGCTCTGTAGTGCCACGCTACACCACATCTGGCCACATCCAGCTGTGATGCTGATCAGGGGGTCAGAGGTTCAAGAGATTTATACCTTTCAGCCAACAGAAGCCAGTGCATCTGTGTTTCTCTCCTTCTAGTGTTGAGTCTTTGTGTGACAGAGACTGAGCAGATGTACTGCAGTGGTGAGGTCTCCTCCTGTGCTGATGAGGGTTAGAGTCAGACTTTAAAGTCTGTCAGAAAGCTAGAACATAAGTCAGTGTTGCTCCCAGTGGTTACCACATTCAGTGTAGTCAAGTAAGAATGTACAATAATGTTTTGGACAAATTATGTGGCATGCTTTCACTCCCAGAGACACACGACCGGTTCACTCTTTCTTTTTGATCATGTTCTTGTAATAATTCAGACTTTAATTAACTCTCCTGTCACGTCCTTGTCAGGTTCATGGCGAGGAGTTCCAGGAGGAGCTGGAGCAGCTGAGCTCAATGGGCTTCAGAGACAGAGAGGCAAACCTTCAGGCCCTCATCAGCACAGGAGGAGACCTCACCACTGCAGTACATCTGCTCAGTCTCTGACACACACACACACGCCGATGTTGATCAGTGCACATATGCATACATAAGTGAATGCACGTGTACTGACATTTACATAGAAGCACCTGCACTCAAACATGATCGTAATAGTAAATTTACGATCATCAACAATGACAAAGTGCTTTAGAAAAACGAACAGAAGAGACATGTAAGCCATATTTATATTGCTGCACTTTCAAAGACACATTTAAATTCATTCCTTCACTTCCGTTCTAACCTCTGTCTGCAGTAGTTACCTCACACACATATTCAGTCGGAGGATGTTTCCTTCCCTTCCAGAGTGAGAGCTTTAGGTCAACATTAGGGTAGAAACAACAGAACACAATCACTTTCACTCTGTCAGAAACCTGCATTAGCGAAGGGCCATGCAGGTACTTAAATCCAGCTCACATATGTAGACTTGTAGCAGCTGCATATATATTCAGAGAGAGTCAGGTGTTCTGGAAGCACACAGAGGATTCATAAACCCAGTCCTTTAATGCTATCATGTCTTGTCCACCACAGGCTGCAAAGATCAGACACTCCAGATAATTAGAAAGTTTGTCTGGGAGGAAGACTCGACTCCAAAAGACGTATTTAAAAAGTGCTTGAATGTCAGTTTGTATCTCAAGGACACATAGACACAGAAACTCTGATTTGCACAGTTAATCTTCTCAACACGCAGTCCCAGGAGAAAAATTATATCAGGCATGAAAAAATTGATTGATTTGAGCCCAAAACTGAGAAAAAAGGACTGAAGCCCTTTTTGGAATGTCTGACACAGCCTGTGCTGATGCTGATGATGATGATGATGATGATGATGATTGGGATGACATTGTTGAGGCTGTTCTTAGAAAGCATTTGTGCCTGACTTTCTTTCACTGGGATTTATTGTTCTTTCCTTAAGCATATATTCAACTGAGCTCCAGTGAAAGCACCATGCTACAGTGTTTTTGTGCCATAAGGAGTGTGTGCATTTGTGTCCCTTTGGATTTCACTCAACAGTGACTGAGCAGAATACTCTCACTCATCTAGCTGACTTGTGGATCAGATGTAATCAGTAAAAACTGCAAAATGTTATTCTGTTATTTACTTCCCTGAAGTGTCCCTAAAATATGTATTTATGCACTGTTTGTAATTTTAACACGACTTTATGATGGCTTTGTAAAGCATGCTATTCTCCCTTCATGCCCCGGTGGTCACTGTAAGGTCAACAGTTCTGCAGTAGGGTCAACAATACAGCTAATTTAACAGTATTTTTCATGGATGTTTCAGATTATTATTATTTTCATTATTAATATGTTAATTAAATTTCTTTGATTAATAATATATTAATCATTTAGTCTAAAAACTGTCTGAAAATACTGGAAAATATCAATCACAAATTCTTCAAGAGTCCAAAAATGTTTGTTAAATTTACAATTTAATTAAGCAGAGAAAAGCAGCAAAACATCACATCTGAGAAGCTATAAACACTTACTTGTACTCAGCGTTAGCATAGCAATCAATAGCATCACCTGACAGTCTCAATAAAGATACAATTAAAACAGAAGCTGGTCTGCCATCTCTGATTGGTCAAACACAGGAGTTTACCATACAATCACAGGTGCAACTATTACATATAATCCACCACCTCTCTCACTGAGTTTAAGAGACAATCCTCTATTGATGAAAACGAGTTAGTGATTCAGATCAGACATTTTTGAGTCGGTATTTTACCATCCTCTTCTCTGTACTTACGTCTACTCAGCTACGAACACCAGAGGGCAGTTACACCAAACCTCTGCAGTGATATCAGCTGTTTTGGTTTGTATAGCTGGAAGTCTGCAGGCACAGTCTGTGACACAGATCTCACTTGATTCTTCATTGTTGTCATATTATTTACCTTTAGTGTCACCCTAATATCTCTGTCCAGTGTTCAATTATGTTATTTATTTATATAGTCATAGTTAAAGGCCATTAGTAAGTATAATAGTGTGTGTGTATGCATGCATGTGTGTGAAAAGGTTGTGCTCTGTTTGCAGTTCCTGGTTTTGTGTCCTCCTCTCAGACACCTTGTGGACTAACTGACGCACAGGACGCATATTTCAACATCATATATGTGTGTATGTGATCCACTTGACAACCTGTGTGCGTTCGTCTGTTGCTGCCAGACTGAGGGGGCTTTAATCTCTAGTGGTGTGTGTGTGTGTGTGTGTGTGTGTGTGTGTGCGCTCCCGTTCGTCTGGATGTGTGAGATATGAGAGTAGCCAAGGGGGGTTTTTCTGGATTAGAAGCTCCTAAAATATTCGGGTTGAGGTTTGGAGATGAGTCACAACACAAAAACGTCTCTACAGCGCTGAGTGGGGGGGTGTGTTTGGCAGAGAGTGTTGGGGCACCGGGGTCACGGTCACCTGTGTGTCTTCTGAACATGATTATAGATCAGGAAACGGTGCTCACTGAGTCTTGACCTGATCTGACCTTTAGTATGGCAAACGTATCGTCAGCGGAGCCAGACCTGCCTCACAGCGCCGTGTAGCACTAAGAAGCTAAATCTAAAATCCCTTTAATCATTTTGCTTTTGAAGATCGTATTTTGAGATTGCTCGGTGCATTTGGCAGGTGATGTCAGTGTGTGAAAGGTGGTTTGACAGATCAAATGATATAAACACGATTTGCAGGAGCTTGTGACTAAACTAATCCATTTACTGATGCTAACTTGACAGCTAAGCAGCTTAGTTCTTTAAAAATCTATTCAAAAGATTAAACATGTCTGGAATCATCAGAAACATAACACTGTGTTAAATGAAGCAGAATTTGTCAATCAGTATAGTTTGCTGCAGAAACGTATTATGTGTTTACACAGGCATGAAATCCGCTGTCCACAAGTTTATTGTGGCCTCTAAACCTAAATTACACAAATTTATAGTATAACTTTAACAGGGATTTTGAAGAAGTGTTTTTTTCTGAAAATGAATGGGATCCCTGTAGAGCTAAAACTATTTTGGTAATCCGTTAATCATCATTTTTTCAAGCAAAAAAGAGCAAACTGCCTTGATCCACTGTTGCTGCTGTGTCTTACGTGACTATAAACTGAATTATCTTTGGGGTTAAGGCTGTTGAATGAATGGGAAAGCTGCACACTTGTACCTCTGATGCATTCACTTCAACTACTTATGTTAAACGTTTGATGATTGGACAAACAGAGCAATGGGTTGAAAATCAAGGAAACAATTGGCATATTAATCGTTAATAAAAAATATTGTTCGTCAGCATTTTAAAGTCAAGTAAAATATTAAACACAGGAGTCCAAAACATAAAGCATGAAAAATTCAACAGAAACCATCATCAGTTCATTTTTATTTCATATTCCTGCAACTGCAAATCATCCCAACACAGTAACTACAAGCCAAGAAAACAAATTTCCCCTGTAAATGTTGCAGGTTTCTTACAACCATGTAACAAAAAACATTAAAAAAAAGTCCTTTATATACTTTTTTTGCATGGTCGGGTTAATTTTCTGTTCAAAACTTTTAAAAAGCTTTTTTCTGTAAGAAAAATTAGGTCAAGGCATTCATCCATCATAACTCGCTGTCTGTGCAAATAGATTTTCCACAACAAAATTACTGTGAAACGTTGAATCTTCACAGTGTAAACCATTAAAATACCACCACAACTCTCTTCTTCAGTTCAAAGAGAGCTAAAATCCTCACACCTGTAACTGCTCGCGTTTTTCTTACCGCATACTACTAGAGGTTCAGATTTCATTCACAAGAAAAGCACTTTTTGGTCCCAATTCAAATGTGCTGTCAAACACTCTGCAGCATACACTGTGATGGCACTTAGACTGTGTTTTGAAAAGTTGGCAGCATCACAAACGCACCACAGGATCATTCTGTACTGAGCAGATCAAACTGAAGCTGTCACTACTGCACACAGCTGAAACAATGCTTTGCTTCTCATCATCACTAAGATATGAACAACATATGTTGAACAGATTATAACCAGATTTAAAGTCTAGTCATACTCACAGATTTTTGAAGCTCTACTTAGGCACAGTGCTAAATGGTAATATTACCATGTTCATCATCTTTTAATTTAGCGTGATAACATATCACTAATTAGCACTTGACATGAACAACAGCTAGGGATGATAGGAATGTTTTGCAGGTATTAAATCTAAGTACTGTACAAAATCAATGTTTTGACCTGATGATGGCGCTAGATGAAAAGGTAAGTGGATCACAAAAGTTATTACCATTTTCTCCATAGGGACCCTGAATGCTCCATATTTTACAGCAACTAATCCAAAAGTTTTAGAGATATTTCACTAAAAATCACGAACATCAACCTCATGGTGGCACTTAGGGAAAAGTCAGAAAGTTACCAGCGTCGGCTCGACTGAATGAGTAAAAAACTTTCACCTGCAGGTGGCGCTACAAGAGATGTCAGCAGATCAAGGCAGCCGTTAAAATTCACTCTGCAGGGAACCTGAGTATCTGCGGCTAATTTCATGCCAATCCATCTGACGGTTGATGAGATATTTCAGTCTGGACCGGAGTGGAGGACCGAGCTACCATCTCTAAAAGCATGGCTGAAAACTGACGCTGGCCTCTCTTTCGATCTGCTGCGGTGGTTAAAGTGTTGGTGACGACTTGAGGCTGATGACGTGCCTCTCGACCTCCATGGCCATATCAGGGATGCTCCTCCTGATGTCCAGCGGCAACACGTTCTCCTCATCCAACGGCGGCTCTAGAACGTCGCACTGGGAACGCAGCAGGTCTGCTTTCATGTAATGTCCCCTACGGGCCACCATCCTCTGGTGAAGGAGCTCGTAGTCTCCGTGTAGGAAGAGAAAAAAGACATCAGGAGAGGCGGGAGGCAGGATATCTTGGCCTGGGCCGGAAGAGGAAGTGAGGGCTTTGGTGCCATAGAGCAGGATCTGCCTGTACAGGCGCTTCAGGGCGGAGCACACCACGAGAGCATCACAGCCGGAACACCTCTCTCTGGGGTCAGAAGACACACGTGAGCACATAGATAGTGAGGCAATTAGCGGGAGCTGCTGCGCTGTACACTGGGATGTCGTGCGGTTAACAAGGAAACTGTTAAAAAACTGGAGAGACAAACTAAAGAAACTTAAAGTGAACTCTGGTGACAAACAGCCGAAGAGAAGAAGGAGGTGAAGAGAAAAGACGGGACACAAGGATGGGCTGGGAGAGAAGAGCAGGAGAGTTAAGAAAAAGAAGCCTTTGATGCCACAGACGTTTTAAGAAAGAGATGGCATACTTCTCAGCTCTCCCTCACCTCTTCTCTGCACTCTCGCTCACTTCATCTGTCTTTACTTTCCCAAACTCCCTTCCCTCGCTCTCTGGTTTTCATCTCAATTTTCAAAACCATCTTTGATATTTTTGATCTTTTTTTTCCCACAATTTCACGCCTGCGTATCCACACCTCGCTGCTCTGCTCCCTCTCACTCTCCACCACATCTTCCCCTCCATTTCTGTCATTACCAAAGTACGCTGTG
This sequence comes from Chelmon rostratus, assembly GCF_017976325.1. Taxonomy (NCBI): domain Eukaryota; kingdom Metazoa; phylum Chordata; class Actinopteri; order Chaetodontiformes; family Chaetodontidae; genus Chelmon; species Chelmon rostratus. The sequence continues at coordinate 19,363,350 of NC_055662.1, read as the reverse complement.
TGCTTTTCAGTGCATGCCCGTAACAGTCAAAGTATATAAAAGGTTTGTTTATTCCTACCTCTCAATGACTTCATGTAGTTTGAGAAGCCAGGGCAATCTGTCCTAAAGAGACAAACAAAAGCCGGGTATACTTTTGTTATAAACAGGATGTTGTAGATGTATTTAATCACTGTTTACAGCAGCTGTTGTCCTTGTTAAGACATGTTTTTCAGCTTGTGTACCTTTGGCAAATGTTAGTCCAATATTCACTTTCTTTTAGCTCTATTTTTGGTCTCTAGCAACTGCTGAGGGAAATATCTGGCACTATTGTTGCTAAATGCTGCACTGTTCACAAGAACTGTGTTTGTTTGTGGTTTGTTGCTGAGCAGGTATCGTACAGTCAGTTTTTAGAGTTTTTTTTGCTAAAAACAGCTGCCAGCAGTCACTGAAAACGATGCTGAGAGCAGTTAGGGTGACTCTAAACAGCCACGTTGAGCTGAAACTCGCAGTTAAGCTCAGTAAAGACGATTCAGGTGATAAATCAGTAGGTCATCACTACAAGCAACCTCTTCCACATTGTTATTTGATAAACTGTTATTATTAACTGGAAGGAAAATAAATATTGTTCTTCACTTGGCTTGCAGGTTTGAGCATTTCGGCTGCCCGGGAAAGCAAAAGAAGGCACTCAGACCAGATTCTCGAGGTCAGTGAATTCAATCACATACACTCCTAATTTCAGCATATCATCGACCATCAGGGGGACAAGCCGTGCAAAGCAGAGCATCACAGGACAGATGCAGTGTGAGCTGAGCCTGCAGTGGTGAAGCCAGACTGCATCATCAAACCAAAAATATTCCCATCTCCTCTAAAAATATTGCATTCAAGTATGGAAGTCATATCTGGAAAAAAAAAGTTAAAAAATGAAGTAGCTGCAGCAAGCTTAGTGCAGCAGAAGCTGTTTAAAGTGGATCTGATTATTCTAAGTCAGAACTCACTCTGCCAATATTTTCTTTTTAATGGTCTTAACTCAAAGAACCAATCAGAGAATCAAACAGAGATCAGACGGCAGACATGGCAGCACAAACATCTTTGATTACAGTGCAATCAGAAATAGAATCCGGTCCTAATTTGGTTACAACTGATCTGGAGTCACACTTTTTTCCCCTCACTGCAGCGCCTTTCATATGACGAGCTGAACTCAAATGAGAGGAATCACATTCTCTCATGTCCCGCTTGCTCATGCCAACCTCAACCTGCCAACTCTAATACTGGCATGAAAGACACATTTTTTGCCACAGCCTGACAGTAATCCCAAATTTACATTTCTGCTTCACCTCATCATTCATTCTCAAACTGCCAAATGTGGAGTATGTTTAAAACATGCCAGAGCATTGGACAGAGCAGGTCCTCGGGTAATTCTCAAAGCTTTTTTCTGAGTGGGAGGTTATCATCAGCCACCAAACACCGCTACAAGCAAACTGCTGCCAAACGCTGGCAGAGGTTGCTCTGCCTGCAAGCGTGTAGACTCAATTTTGGCGGGTAGCCAATCAATTGTTTGGGGGTCTCCCTTTATTTTGAAAGTCAGCATGGACAGGGAAAGATAAATGTTGAACAAACAGAAAATAAATCCCTCGACTGCACTGTAGGACCGTGGGCTGTGATGAAAAGCCCAGTTTCCCTCCGTGATGCTCTCACTGTCTGCTCCTGTGACGCGTCCTCCAGACACTTGTTGAGTTACAGTGGCTGCGAGTCTGAGACAATGATTAACTCATGACAGAAGAGAAATGGCTAACTCCATAAATGAGTGACATTCAACCTGAGCTGACAAGACACCTGCAGCAGACACACACACACACACACACACACACCTGGGCTGACCTGGTCTGTGAGTGGTTCACCACGAGCCATCTTCATAATGTTCTCCGGTGGGTGGAAGTTATCCCCTTCATGCAGGGGCCAGCCCAGCTGATGAGTGGATACAAGTGAGTGTTTAGTCATACTGTGTGCAGACGCATGATGGAGGTGTGTGTGTCTGTAGGGAGGAGGATGGATCCAGTTACCTTTTCTGATAGGAAGGCTCCTAATGTGCTTCTGCATAAGAAAAGACATAGCAGAATACAGTGAAATAATAATTTTTTTTTAATGTCACAGATGCTGTAGTTTAGACCTTAAATGGCTCATTGATGAATCGATCAATCCATTAGTGAAAAGTAATCAGCAACTATATTGATAATCAAAGAAGAAGAAGAAACAATTGAGAACTTTTCAAGCAAAATGCAAAACAAGACCTAATTCCAGCTTCTCAGTCGGACGACTTTCTGCTTTTCTTTGTCTGATATTATAGTAATTTGTATATACTTCAAGTTATTTGAGCCTTGGGCATTTAGGAAATTGTGATTACCAGTTGTTGCTATTAACTGACATTTTATAGACAAAATCAGTAAATGATCAATGGAGAAAGAAATTGCTGAAATTACTTAAATCAGCTGCTAGCTGCAGCTCTACTGTGGTATTCCGGTGTTAAATCACATCCCTTACAGGACTGTGCTGCAGCTGGCTTATTGTAATGAAACCAATCATGTAATGGGACATAGTTAATAAAGTACCACCTAGTGTTCACTGACACACCTAAATGTGTTGGTGATACTCCACTCTGTGCGCCTCTCATGTGCCACCTTGTCAGGCTGTTGTAAATAAACAGAAATAGACAGAGCACATACTTTCCAGAGCCCGAGACTCCCATTATGATGTAGATCATCCTCTCTGTGGGATCCTCAGACACCTAAAGGCTGGTCCTGTCCTGAAATGGACTAAAGAAGACAGAGAAAAAGCCCTTTACAACTGATGCCGTAACAAATCGTACATATGTAGAAACCTTTAAAATACAAATATGTAGAAATAATATCAGTGCTCATGCGACCTACCGTTTCAAGGAACCAGTGGTGTTGCCGTAGCTGCTGGGATCTTACACTCGCTAATTAGGACAGAAACCCTGCACAGGTGTAACCTGCCAGTAAACGTGTTATTAGTTCTGATATGTAAACTAAACGTGTTCGGCGGCTGACTAAGAGAGAAGGCAAAACTCTCAAACGGAACAAAACGATACACTCAATAAGTCTCATATGCTTGAAAGAGGCGATAAAATCCTATATGAGCAATATCGTACTTCCCTGATCAGTGCCCTGGCAGCGGCATGTTTTGACGGAGTACGTGATGACGCGCGACCTACGTTGGCTGAAGACGCATTTAAAGGGACAGCACGCCGTTCCTTAACGTTCAGATTACGTTTCTGATACATTCCCTTTGACCACATTATTGATGAAAATATAACGATCTCACAGTTCAGATGACTTTTGACAGCAGTTTCTTCTGATCACAGCTTATATCTATGAAATGATTCACAGTACTGTGATGTACTTCTCAAAATATCTGACATTTACACAAATGTACATGTCGATGCGCAAGTTAAAGACAATGCAATGAATATTTCACACCATGTATACGTTATATGCACCTGAAATCTGTATATTTTAGTATAATTATCTCATCAGTAGCCTATAAAATAAAAAAGAGTTGAAACTTAGCACGTAACATGAGTGATGTGAGTGAGTGATTTTTTTCTGAATTATGAAAACATGAAAATTGTCAAATGAATTCCACAGGGCGGGTGATTTGCATATGACACCACACATGTGTGATCAATAATTGCAACGGGAAGGTTCATGTTGAAATTTGGGAAGAGAGAAAAAAGTGGAGGTGAGCAGAGCCAGAGAGAGAGAGAGAGAGAGAGAGGGGAAAAAAAGCCATCCTCCCTCCTGTAGATCCATCAGTGGGCAGGCAGGAGACGGATGCAAGCCCTCCTCCCTCCCGCTCTGTTGCATCCATCCATTCTCTTATCCATCCATCATCCATCCATCTCCCCATCCACTCATTAATTCCCAAGGGCGTCACAAGGGGTGACAAGACCCGACCGAGAGGCGCATGCATGTATGCGTGAGTCTTCCGTGTTTGTGCGTCTGCTCTGTCCGTGGATCCACTGACATGAGGAGCTGAGACAGACCCGACAGGAGGATGAAAATGCTCCGGTTTCGCAGCCCAAGCATCCGCTCCTTGGACCAGGAGGTCCTCTGCACGATCCGGTTACTGGACGACTCCGAGATCTCCTGCAGCATCCAGGTAAACGAAAGCCTCATCTACCTCATGCATTGTCTTCTGTGTTCACAGCAAATACAACGTGGACGCAGCAGACGAATCTGCTTTAATTATACGGCTGGATTATAACTATTCTCGGTTTAAGGCTGCATCAACCCCACGTTGTTTATAATTATTCTGATCATATCGTCATTTTTGTACAGCAAAGCCCATTTGAACGTGTTGTTCTTCTAGTTTCCACGCTGCTGTGATTTACTGGAGAGGTTGCATGCTTTGCTCCATTCTGCCAACATGGGATAGGCTAGTGATGAGATTTAAAAAAAAAAAAAACCCAAAAAAAAACCAAAAAAAAACAATAGTGATCCAAGCAAGATGTAACCCACATGGAGGCAAGTTAGGATGAAGTTTGGTTCATAGCAGAGGAGCTGCTGGAGCTCAATGGGTGTGGTGGTGATGATGATACAGCGGGCTGCTGTTTTGGTTATTGATTGAAATCAGTCATGTGCAGCTGCGTGTGTGTGTCTCTGTGTGTTTGCGTGTAGAGGGAGAGAGATGGAAACTTCTGTTGTTTGCCTATAGAGGTGATGATACATGTTTCCACTCAGCCAGCTTCAAGTGGCCCAGACCTGACAGCCAAGAGGGTCACTCCTGAGCAGCACTCATGATAAGCAGCTGCACTTTCAAACTAAAACCAATAGTACTGTAAATTATTGAAAAATAGACTATTTGGAAATGCCAGTAAAGGTTTTACTGGAAAACAAGGATTTGCTCTAAACTAGTAAGAAGGACTCATCAGTATCTGAAATCTGAGCCTATTGGAATTATCAGGCTCAAATCGAACCTGAGACAATATGAGAAACATTGACTATTTAAAAAGTAACTGCACCCCTGAAAATACACTTCGGTTCATTACTTTGCATCTCAAAGTGTGGCTCAATGCTCAATTCATGCCAGTGAATGAAAATTGCAAGAAGGAGGTATTTCTGATATGTTTGCATGTACACAAACTGCTGGGCTAAAATGTACTAAATCAAGGGGGAAAAAAGGTATATGCTCCATGAAGATGTGGCTTTAAAATTCATAGTCAGCAGGATCAAAATAGTTGATCTGCAAGTTGTAGTCCACATTTTCTCTTCATCATTTATCAGTTTTGAGTAGATTTTGTGTCATTACCTGGTTTGATGAGTATTTAGCCTGGCTTGCAGCTGCTAACACTGACTGCAGATCAGTGTTTCTGACCAGACGTGAAGCCTTGGATTTGTAATGCAGGGCTAGCACTGTGGAAAACAGCAGGTTTTCTCCAGGTGCTCCCACAGGTCAAATACACGCAGTTTAGGTTAATTGGTGACTTTAAATTGCTGGTAGGTGTGAGTATGAATGTTTGTCCATCTCGATGTGTCAGCCCTGTGATTGACTGCCGACCTGTACCCCGCCTCTCGCCCAATCGCAGCTGGGATGGGTGTAGCTAATAGATCGAACCAACTGGAAAACAGACATAAAAGAAATAAAACCCGATGACTGGATCCAGTAAATGGATGGTAGGCTTTAGCTGTTTTCATTTGAATATCGAGACCTTTCTGGGCTGCCTGAACAAAGGAGAATAGACGTTTCCCCTGTTTACACAAACAAAGTAGATCCTGTGTGGCTCCTGGTCCCCTCCAGCTCTGAGCTGCAGCTGCTGCCAGAGAGATAAAAGTAAAACTCTGTGAATCTTCCAAATTATGACTCATAGTTATAGAGCACACACAAGTTTCATAGAGGACAGTGCAAAAATATGTGCAATGCTACAGTATACAAACACTCTTCTATTAAATTCTATTCAGCATTGCACCAAATCTTTCACAGCAGCACCAGCGTGTTGACAACCCAGTGAGTTGAACAGAGCTGAGAGCGCCGTGAGTGAACGCAGCTCAGAGCGGCTCCTCATCTCATCCTGAGCTTCCTTCAGAAGAAGTCGTCAGCTGCCTCTTCCACGCGGCCTGACCCTGAAAGACTGAAAACACTCGCTGCATGTCAAACTAACTGTCTCGCTGGTCTTCTACGTGCACCCAATCAATGATTTACAAAACACCACAAAGTGCACAGGGAGGGGAGGAGGGACGGAGGGAGGTTGTGTCTGTTTCTTTGTGTTGCACATGCGTGTAAACCTGCGCGCTCGTGTCTTTGAGAGCACAGAAGTGTGTTCAACTCTGTGTACACGTCTGAGAACATTAAGGTGTGGCTCTTCAGGTCCGAGATGGTGAAAGTGTGTATGTGCTTTTAGCCGCGTGCCTGTGTATCTGTACACGATAAGGAAATGGACATTTATATTTCTGCATTTTCCAGGGCTTTCTTTAATGGCTTTGTGTTCCGGTGCTGAGCTGCTCCTTCCTACATATTTCATGACATCCTGTGCTCCTCATGCTAACAACAGCACTTCTCCTCTTTCCACTGTACGGAGACTTCCATCTCTCACTTTATCTGCTTATTTTCTGTCCGTTCTGTTTCTCTCCATCAGGATGAGAAGGCCAAGACAGCACTAAATTGAATGCCATCTTAAAAAAATTGTTCTGAAATGGGTCACAATTTAATAGTTTGCTTATCGTGAGTCTGTGATACCTTCATTTCCTTTAACTTGCCTCTAAGGCATCAGTTCTTGACTTTGCATAAAACATGGGTGCATTAGCCAGGCACAATGTTTGGCACGGCATGAGTTATCCTGATTAACTGGAGACTTAAAAATATCAATTTTAAGCAATTCTGCTTAAAGATGTGTGAATATCATCATCAATCATTGCGGAAAAAGTCTCATTAGTGCAAGTGCAAAAATAAAAGGAAGGCAAGTTCATTCGCACGGAACCTTTCAACAACAGGGCAATTCAAACTGCTTTGCATGAGACTTAAGATATAAAAGAGACACACAATTAAGATACATATCAATAGGATATTAAGAGTGAAATAAAATAGAAGATAAAAATTAGCTTAATATTGAAAAAAAGTACAAGATATGGAAGAACAGTCCAAAATTGAATTTAATAAAAGGCAGCGCAAACAGAAAAGATTTGGAGCAGACCTCAAGTTTTCGAGGAGTTTGTTTCAGGACACTTTTTTGATCATTATTTTGAGACGACTGGGTGAAAATCTGATTTCTACAAGAGATTTCTACAAAGTTAGCACAGGTGAAGTGATAGTTGTAGTACATGTTACAGATTTAAAGAATTTCCGACTTTCAGGATGCACACACGGTGAGTGCAGACCAGTGTGAGCTTCACTGCAGGTCCATCAAAATTAAAGCACACAGCACACCGTGCTTTATCCACCACATGTTGTCAGCTATCTTGGCCTAATCTGAGGCTGTTCGCTTATGTACAATTCACTGATCAATCATGTGACTAATAAATTGCCTTAGATACCAACCACATAAAAAGGCATTATCAACATCCTTCAAAAATAGTATTTAAGAATATTATTGCCTTATTTTAAGATTTAAAGAAGCATAGAAAGATACAGTAATGATCTCCTCATGGTAGTACACATAAACCTTACAGCAAGGTCAGGAGAAGGAGGGAGGGTTCTTCTGTTCTGGTTAATAAAATGTGACTGGAAGCAAAAGAGTGTGTGTCCATATATGTCTGTGTATCAAGAAGAGCTGGATGTGTTTCCTCTATCAATAAATACACATTTAGATGGAAAATAATTGTTTTTTTTACAGTTTCTAGGTCGCAAGACATGACAACAGCCTACAGCAGAGCATAATTATTTTGAAGTTGTTTACTGTGACTCTAAGAATAGCTTGACATATAATAAGGCAGGTAGAGAGAGGGTGTGGGTATGTGGCTGTGTGTGCGCAGGTGTGTGTGTGTATGTTTTGTATGTGTGTCCACAGCCCGGGGGGTTGAACGTGTGCAGCCTGCTGCTCTCATGTCCGCTGGTAATGTTAAGTCAGACCTGCTGCAGGAGAGACACGTCAAGATCAAACCACTGTGACCTCCTCTGCTTTTCAGCTCCTCTCCCCTTCATCATCCCCTCCTTTTCTTCTCATCCTCCCATCTGTCCCTCCCTCATCTCCTCCGAGCCCCCCCCCCTGCTCTCGCTTTCACCCCACTTTTTCCCTGCTCCACTTTCGGCTTCGTCTTTTACTCCTCCGACCACCTTCTCTCACTCTATATTTTCACATCTCTCATCTTCTTCCTGCCTCCCTTCTCTCTCTCTGCCTCCTCCTTCTCTGTGACACATCATGTATAATTAAGGGAGATCACTGTTCTTCATGAGGCCAACATCAGTCAGCTGTCAGCGATGAGTGTGTGTCCGTGTGCACACATACACTGTGTGTGTGTGCGTGTGTTGGCAGGGTGGGGTAGCCATGGCTCGCTTGCATGAAAGATTTAAAAGTAGCCACTGAGCCAAAGTTCTGCAATTACAGACATTAATTCACCATACTTAACAAGAAGTGGCTGCATGGCACTGAAATAGCTTGTGATAGCTTGAACTTTTGTCACCTTATCAATACATGACTAGTACAGTCTATTTAAAGATCCATGTGGATACTGGTATTGTTTTTCACTGCGTCTGTCTTTTACCGGGTCAAGGAGAGGTGTGTGTGTGTGTGTAGGTGGCGCTGGCCTTTTATTTACCAGTGTTTTTGTGGCTGGCTTGTGTGTGTGCGTGTTTGTGTGTGTGTTAGGGATGCTGAAGCAGTGCAATTGTTTCAGCTGGTAGGCATTCTTTGGAACAGGTTATAAATAGCATCATTTTTCTATTCTTATCCCGCTCGCCGGCGCCTCTTTGATGCTCCTCTGAAGATGACTAAAGAGAAATGATCCTTTTTCTGACTTGCGCTCGCAACTGAGAGGAAGCAGAGAGAAATGAGACGGCAGGATAGAAGGGAGGCAGGGATAGAAACATCAAAAGAAAGCGAGATGGCTGATAAGACAAAATATAGGATGACATGGTTGGTCCCGTTACGTGAGCCGTGAGGATGACGGCAAAAACTCAACAGGGTGTAGGAAGGAGTAGGAGAGGAAACGAGGTGGAGTGGCTGTGGGAAAAACAGATTAAGCAGATTAAAACATGAAACAGATTTGAAATGAGACTGGCAGACATGGGCAGATTTTGAAAAAGGAAGACAAGGTGGAGAAAAAGAGGGAAGAGTAAACCAGGAAGGGGGGAAATGTGAAGCCTGGACAATTGTTGATAGATTTATAAAGAGGTGTAAAGCTGAAAAGAGGATAAATGTTCTAAAAATCAACAATGGAGAAGAGACAGTAGGAGCATAAAGATGAAGGCAGGTCAGAGGTCACACAAAGAGTTGATTGATATTCATTGTCAGCATCAGATTATTCCTTTGGAGGGTGAACCCCTGACTCACTGTCACTATGCTGGATGATAACCACTGCAAATACATACATCTAATGAGATATTTTTCACTATAGGCCACGTGTAAGATAAGGCTATTAATCCCCTGCTGGGGAAATTAGGGTGATATCGGGTTTATCAGCTCATTGTTAAACTAATGTGTGCATGAATATATATATATAGCATGATCATTTGTTAGAATCACACCTAAGATCATTTGTATGGGAGTCAAGAGGTTTACATTTACTCTCCTCATTTCATCATACTGTCTGTTTTAGAATTAGATTGTTTTTTGTAAAAATGGCAATAAAAAGAGAGGTAACTGATTTTTGTCGTAATGCATTCTTACATTCAGTTTAAGAGAGAGCAGGACGCACCTAAGACACAGACACAGCAACACATAAACAAGTTCTGGTTTGAAAAATGTAGTTTGCAAAAACTCATTGAAATGAAGGTTGAGAACAGAAAGTAGAATTAGTGATAGTGAATAGTTTACAGAGACCTTTTTGGGGATTTGAAATAGATTTCCCCCTTTTTTTTAAATCTAGAAATTATTTGATTTTGTTGGTGGAGTAGTTTCCAACATAACATCTGTAGCATGTGACTGGAGACACCGTCCACAATAAAACAACTAAAACATGTCAGACAGGAGCAATCTACACCGTCATGCTTGTGTTTCATGTATTTTTACCAAACAAGAGGCTTCTGCACAACCGTCCATCTAAACATTCTGAACACGAGTAGACAAAGAGAAAAGCGTACGTGGCTGTGATCTGTCAAACTGACCGTTTCATGACATTTAACGAGTACAGAATGTTCTTTGTGTCTGTATGATGCCATCATCATCATCATCATCGCGTGAGTGTGCATATGCGGTGTATTAAGCCCTTTTTCTGTAGGATGTACACACAATTGCTCATTGCATCATACGGTTAAGACATCAGGAAGATGAAAGGGAGTCAGTGGCGAGCACACACAATTTGTGCCAAAAACATGCAAAGCAAAAAGGCGAAGAAACAGACCCTTCACATTAACTCACAGGTTCAAACTCTATTTTCTGCTCACGCAGTCTTCTCTTTTTCTTTTTGGATTGTTTGTTTGTCTGCTGCAAAATTTTGAACATCCTGCAGCACAAAGATAAGACAGCTGCTTCGATGCACCCACCATGTGCACACGCTCTTAACAGCAGTGTCGCAGCCACAGTCATACCATCATCATCGTCACTCTTTCTCTCTCCCGCCTTCCTGTGAGTTAGTGCTCGCCTGTTCGCAGAGCGAGAGTGCTGAAGCTCCATTATAATGAAAACTGGTTCTGCTCCATATATTGATAATTTATGGCTCTACCGCTAAGCTTATTAGGCTGTGTGGCCAGCCATGAACGCGGGTGCACATGGCATGTTTTATATCATGTGTGTTAATTTGTGCATGCCTTTGTACCCATATATGTGTGTATGTCAGCATCTCTGCACCATTGCAGGTGATGATAAGGTAATTGGTTTGTCGTCTTCCACACTGGGACAAGGTCACAGTCACCGCTATGAGTGCTGCCCACATGGAAGTGAAGGATTATAGGTTTAATGTATAAATGATTTAAAGGGTAAGATTACAAGTGGAAGTGTTTTTTTCATAAATGAAATGGTTTAAACATTATATGACAGTCGATTAGTAGATTCAGTTTATACTGACATCATCCATTTTAAACATGTATATGAACAGTAAACAAAAATGTTGAACGTCAACATTTACTGAGAAAATGAGCGCTGATCACTTGTAAGTAATGCAAGTAGACATAGTTAGCTAGCTCTTTTAGTTGCCGCTCTCTAGTACTTACAAAAAGTGCTTCATAATTTAAATAAACAGGCACAAGAACAACAAAATAGACTTCAAAACAAGAATAACAAAAATAAAACCAAAATTGTAAAAAATCATCAACACAGATTTAAAAAAAATCCAGGACTAAGAGTCTTGCTAGCGGCTCTGTGAGGCTGCGCTAAATGCTAACATTAGGGTGCTAACATGCTAACATGCAGATGTTAAGAGGTATGATGCGTACCATGTTCATCTCAGTTTAGCGTCTTAGCATGCTAATATTTGCTAATTATCGCTAAACACAAAGTACAGCTGAGGCTGATGGGAATGTCATTAGTGTCAGAGGTAATTGGTCCCAAACCAAAGTACTTGACAAAGTGAATATTTGACCAGATGATGGCGCTCAGCCTCAGGGGGACCTGTATGCATGTCTGTAGCAAATTTCATGGAAATCCATCCAATAATTTTTGAGACATTTGAGTCCAGGCCACAAATATGAACCTCATGGTGGCTTCAAGTCAGGGGATCACCAAAGTCAGCAGGATTCATCATCTGGGGGACATGAACATCTGTACCAGATTTAATGTCAATCCATTCAATAGGTTATGAAGGGCCCGGGCTGGAATCAAACCCAGGCCGCTGTGGATTCAGCCTCAATACATGGGGCTTCCAGTCCATCCTGTAGCTGTGGAGATATTCCAGTCTGGACCAAAGTGCTGGACTGACTAAATGTCTCTTGAATTGAATGACCTAATAATAAAAGGTGAACTATTGCAATTTTTGATATATAGGAAAATTTGCCCTCTTTTTCTGGCTGTAGTGCACTGATCATAAAGGAAGTCTTTCTAAGTCTGTAGCTCCAGGCAAGAGTCTGTTGCTGTTGTGGGTCAGTGGTTGAAGAGGTTAAACCCAACTTACTGTGTTATGCAGCTCACAAGATCAATACAACACTGGAGCTGTGTGGGTTTGATATATGACACCGTGCCTCATCTCTTCTACACAGTTCTTCACTATGTGCTTATATTTATATTCCTTTCACATATAAAACAAAGACAGCCTGGATTAACTTATCAAACGTTTACTGATAATAAATAGGGTGATGCAGGGAGGCTGTTACAGAGACGGTGTTGAGGTCAAGCACCTCTTTAGGAAGATTTCTCTCTTTAATATAAGTTGGATGATTTCCATAATTCCGCTCCACGTCTGGAAGTGTTTGATCCTCAGCTTCCCGCTTCCAATCTTGAAGTCGGTGTAGCGTCAGAGGACCATTTGTATTTGCATCCTGCCTCTGTAACTTACTTTTAAAATCTGTTTGATGATTACTATACCCTACTTTTCTTCAAGCAGTCTAATCATTAAAATGGTCAAAAACAACCTTTTAAAACCAGTTGACCCGCTGGTGAGTCATTACAAACTCATGCTGTGCAAGCAAATATTGCTCAAGCCCACAGAGCTTTATTTAGGATTCTAGTAGAGCTCCAAAGTTTCCAAAGATACCAAATACTTACAGTTGAATTTTGTATAAAATGATAGACAAGACACCAAGAATATTTCCATTTGCTGTAACGGGCAGCAGTAGTCACAGCGTCTTTGTTTGACTGGATGTAAAGGGAATAGAAAGATAAAATAATAATTTGAAATGCATTCTGCATCCTGAGAAATAGAAAGAGCAAAAAGGTTATAACTCAGTTCTTATGTTTGGCTTTGAGCCGCTGCATTGCTTTTCCCACACCCCGCGTCCAGCACATTGATTTGTCTCTGTTGTATCCTGGTCAAGGGTTGGGATCGATCCATTCATTGACTTGGGGCTTGAGTTTTGGGTGGTGACGGCAAACTGGCTTTAGAAATATTGGCTTTGTTAGTAATAGGAGGACAGTGTTGTCACATGCACAAAAGCCTGCTTACAAACTCATCCTAATTGGCAATTTGGTCCACTAGCATCTTAAATCTCCATTTCCCCAAAGAGGAGCTGCAGTGACAACAGAGAAAAGCCATGAATTAGAGTCGCATTTGTCTTTAAGGCAGCCACTGGGTTTTTAAATTGGTTTGTGTGGAGGTAAAGAGGGGCATATCATTATCTTTAAGGTCCCGCTACTCTCCCTCTCTGCGCCTGCTCTCCTGCACTCCCTCCCTGTGTGTGCAGATAAAGAGTGTGTGTTGGTTCCTTCACACAGGGATCGCAGGAATTTAGCGCTCTTTCTCCTCACAGCGTTTCGGCTCAGCCAATTAGGTATGCCGTGTCATGAAATGAATTGCGCTGAAGTCGATAAGGACCAGTCATAATTGAGCTGGCATGCATATTAATTAAACAACAAGCGGCGTTTAACTGGGCCATGGCACCCAGGGTCCTAGTGCTTGGCTCGTAGCGGTCACAGAGTCATGATCAGGACTAATCAGTCACCTGCTTTAAACTGCAACTAACAGCTGTCATTATGGTTATGTACTTCAGTCGTTTCATTAATCTGAACATATCATTTAAAACAAAGAATAACGATCTCATTTTAACATGTGCTGTCTGTTTATTTCTATCTGTAACTTGTAGCATTTTAAATATCAGCGGGCACCTATGTTGGTTTGATTCAGGCCCGTTTTGCTCCTCTCATGCATTATCATCTTCGAGTTAGAAAGCTAAGCATCTGTTTTTCTGAAATACGAATCCTTGGTGATCTGTGTAAAACCCAGACGGCTGTCGAACAACACATTTTGAAAGTATTTCCATAATCCTCACACTTGGTCCATCTGGGCTAAAAAAACCTCTTTCGTCAGCAGCATGATAATACATTGACATTGAAGGTATCAATAAATAAAATCAAATTTGTTTTCTGCCTTCTTCCCAAATCTGTGATCTTGCAATACAATACCCACTGCAGCTGTATTAAAGTTAACCTCTGGTTGCTGTGTATGATCAGAGAAAGGTGGTGGTCTGGTCTAATACAGAACAAGTCCACAATGACTTGAGATACAATCTTAACCATGTGGTTGTGTTGCTTAAACCAAACCAGGGCTGGGTCTCGCCTCTGAACACAATCCAGGCTGCAATTATGTTTGTCAGCACAAAATTTGTTTTTGGGTGTCAGAGTTTGGGCAGTGGGTGTGTAGCCCCCAGCCAATAACAGCGCACAGGGTTTGAGGACGGGACCAGGTGCCAGATCAGAACCACACATCTAATAGGACGCTACGAGCCCGGGAGGAGAGGCCAACTTTGAATGTTGTGTTCACACAGGTCAAAAATTTATTCACAGATAAATAATTGAATGCATGCGTGTTTTTATTTCCACATACTGAGGCTTTTCCATTTTCTCCTCCTGGTTTTTGCTTGCTCGGCCCGGGTCTGGACTCGGCCGGCTTGAAGGAGGTTGCTTTATTGAGAAAAAATAACAGAGGGTGGATAGACACACTCGAACGTACACGTCAAAGTGCACTTTGCTTCAGCTAAACTGAAAACACGCTACACTAAGGCTCTCTTTAAAGTGTGTGTGTGTGTGTGTGTGTGTGTGTGTGTGTGTGTGTGTGTGTGTGTGTGTTGAAGCGAGGCAGAGAGAAGAGCACTTTGCCGTCATTAGGTGAGATCATGTAGAGACAGGATGACCGGGTTAATTTTTAATGTCCAGCCTTTGGATATATAAAATATGTATTCAGTCTTGTTGGACATGACATGGACTCTTTATTTCTCTCTTCCTCCCTGTGTTGCTCTTCTTAGTCAATCTCTCTTTCATCCACTCTTTTTTTAGCTCTGTCTTTGCCGACTCTCTCTCTGTCAGCCTCTCGGCGTGTTTGGCCCTGGTTCAGTCTCTGTCTGGTCTGTTTCTCTCTCTTCTTTCTTGGCGTCAGTCCGTCTCTCTTCTCCCCACGAGCGTCTGCCCAGAGAACCAGACAGACGAAAGGTGTCGTTTGATGATCGGGCTAGCGACGGCTCGCAGCATGGCTGTTTTCATACTGTTTTTTTTTTTTTTTTTTTTTTTCTCCTACTCTCTCGGTGTGTGTCTCTGTCTGTTTGCTCTTCAGATTTAACAGCTTAGTAACACTGTTGTCACGGATCAGCCCAAAATCCTGAAGACATGTAGACAGACAAACACACAAATGCTGACTTTTTACAGAACTCACACACAAACACATCACAAGCAGGCCAGCATGGAGACGATCATAGCAACACCCACAGGGACACACACCTGATTTACAGCTTACGCTAGTGATGCAACAGTAAACCTGAACCAGCCAATAGGGACAGGTCAAAGATCACTGACTGATTGTTGCCGTGGTGATGTAACAAAGGTCAAAGGGGACATCCACCCTAACTATGCTGTTTTTGAAAAAAGCATGGGGAAGTTTACTTGAAATGTGTGATCAATTAGTCATTGCACATTGCTAATTAATGCTATCGAATCTAATTTTATCAGCAGAAGTGATAAAATTAGATTCGTTCCTCAGCTCAGCTCCTCAGACGTGCCTTTAAACAAATCCAAATCAAATTGTTTTCATGTGTGGACATGATTTAGCCATCATCAGCTAGCTGAACGTTAGCCTCGGTGACTGGCAGGTCTCACAGTGAACCAGGTGACTTCTGCATCTAAGCTTACCGTCGCTAATGTTAGCAAAAACAGCTAAGAAGACATAATATTAAAGAAAGACATCCATGGAGCTACTGGGAGTGGCGCTTCTCCTTTTCTGGTCTAACCGCCTCCCCACGCCTATGCTAGCTGGTGCATTTGGTCGCCTCCGCTGAACACAGGCCATACTGATGTTACACTTCCAGCAAGACAGCGAGCAAGCCCCCAACTTGCTGAAGTAACGGAGCATTATTTTGATTATTGCAATGCAATTGTAAATTGTATTTCCTTGTTCATTAGTGAAAAAAAGGTAATCACATTACTGTATCACGTTGCTAAGTAGCCTAGCGGATATACTACTGCCCAGCACAGAAAAAACAACATCTTGCTGACATGGTAACTATGCAATGCTGTTTGTGTCTGGCAGACCACAGTAAAGATGTCTGAATAACTGGGAATGATGATTAATTAAATATTGATATGATAATGTGCGCTGTGCAGTGCGTTTGTGTGGTTAGCCTACATATGAACTCCTTCTGTGTATTGTGTATAGTGTACTTGATTTATTTTTAATTCCTCCTCATTGTTTGTTGCTTTGACCTGAAATTGCAGGCTGCGCTACAACAGTGTGTCCTTTTTCCGTGTGCTGAATGACGTTTTATTGGTGTGTAACTTAAAGCTGCTGTGTTCCTGTGGGCATTGTGGACAGTCAGCCACACAGCCACTATCTGTTTCTGTTTTTATTATTTTTGAGTTGTTGCTGTGACATTTACAGAAATTATCTCGCTTTTTGGCTGTTCTGCCAAAACGTACAGTATGCAGCAATTACTGCACAGAACAGATTGTTTACTGAGAAATTGAGCATGACTCACCAAGAAATGCATTTAAAAGGTTGCCTCGGCGAGAGCAGTGTTTACCAAACACAACATATGCACAGGAATTCATGCTTGTAAGATGACTGAGAAGAGGTGACTGCCTCAGGCCACAGTTCACGCCTGAACAAAGTAATCTAACGTGCTAAATTCAGAATCAGCATCACACTGCAGTCATGATGGACTCTTTTAATGCACGTAAAGGCTTTAGATGCCGTGTGAGTCGTACTTCTAGTTACATACTATTTGTACAAACTAATTGCACGACAGCTTAGCCTCAAAAGGAAGCTATTTTAAGATTTTTCTCCCTTCTGCCATCAAGGCACATGCAATATTCAGCACAAAGGAAAAATAGTTGGTTTTAAGAGTTGCAGGAGATCACTTGGAAGTGAGAAAGACGTGGAGGAGAACAGCTAAGAAAGACTTTGACAATTAGGCTCCATTGATTTGAAGCATCTTCATCAAACATAAGCCCATGAAGATAAGCAAGAGGAAGTGTAGACACTGCTGGTGGTGGAAGCAGGTGGAAGATGGAAAATCTCTTCTACATCTCCCCAAACATCCTGTAGATCAGGGAGGTGGTGGAGGAGGCGCAGGATCCACAATAGTTGGTCATTTGGACATGATGATGGGGTTTCAATGCACCACCCAATGAGGACCAACTGGGAGAGTGAGCCAGGTGTGGTGATACATTAATTTGTGAATGAAGGGAACATTGAGAGTGTGGGGACACAGAAGTGATGGAGAAAACCGAAAAGAAATAACAGAAATTGAGAAGACGCAGTGTGATTAGACATTATCCTGGGTATGATGGCACACTGTAAATGCTGGACGATCATGGAGATGAGCGTGCGCCTGAACATGCTGGACATCTGAGGTCCCAGACCTTTAGTCTGACAAACTGCCTGCCCAGGCGGGAGTGCTGGAAGTGTCCTTCTGCTCCGACCACTCGACTGCACAGTCAGCTGCTGTCAATCACTTACTCTATGGTGCGTACCAGCTCCAAATGCCTGCACACAGAATTACTGAACAAAACTACTGACCTAGGTTAATGCCCTTAGCTGGCTTGCTGAAGATATCCACAGCATACCAAAC
The DNA here is from genome assembly GCF_017976325.1 of Chelmon rostratus. NCBI lineage: Eukaryota > Metazoa > Chordata > Actinopteri > Chaetodontiformes > Chaetodontidae > Chelmon > Chelmon rostratus. The sequence goes on along the minus strand of NC_055662.1, from coordinate 19,345,563 downwards.
AATGCTGATGTGGTAGCCGTTTGACAGGAGAGAAATCAACAGGGATGTCGGACGCATCTCGGCCACATTCTCCATCATTTTCAACTCAAAGTAAACTAGAGGGAAGTGAGCAGAAAACATAGAGCATGCTGAGTGTCAAAGAAATGTGTAAAAGTCTTCACAGTCAATAAAAACAACCAGGACAGGCAGCTGCTGCAGTTTAAAGTGTGTGAAGGACAAACGAGCCATGAGAAGACTTTGTTAGTACAGTTAAATACGTAAAAGAAGTGATTTTATGGCGTAATGACTGATTAGTGTGGATTGGCAGTTTTACATGTTGCTTTGCTAACAAGATGTGGTCAAAGAGACAGCTGTGGCCTAGTGTGTGTGTGTGTGTGCGTGCGTGCGTGTGTGTTGAGGTGGATGCTTGTGTCGTGTGTCTCCGGTGGTGAATAAATCACAACAAGGGCAAACAGACGATTTCCTACTGAATCAATCAGTCCTGCTTAACTGAGCACAGAAGCCACCTCTGTCAGCAGGTTATAGAGCCGGTATAGGGCACATGCACATGTGCACACACACACACACACACATAAACACATGACTGTCATGCATGTAATATGACAAAATGGCAATCAACAGAATATTGACAGCTTTTGTCATTAGGTTAGGATGGTGTGGAAATAGCCTTCCATGCAGCACCCATGCATATTCCTTAGCATGAGAACGCGAGTGTGTGTCCATATGTGAGTAGATATTGACTGAGGAGCAGGTAATAAATGCAGAGTGATTATTGATCTCTCTGTGTCTGAGCTGTGTTTATGAGCTGCACATGGACTGTATTTACTGGCATGTTAGGAGGCTAGAATATGACCAAAGCCACGTATCATCACCAAGAGACCTCAAAGTCGCTGACATACAGTATTTCTGTCCATTAACAGGTTTTACTCTTACAAAACTACGTGTGCATCACAGAAATATTGCCCAAGAGGGGACTGTTCGTTATGATTATGGCTCAGCGATGCGGCTGGTATCAGATGCAGCTGGGAGGTTTATGGGATTTATTGGCACGGATGGAAAGATTGCTCCGATGAGAGTACAGGATGCTGCCTAATCCCAGAATAACTTACTGGATTTAAGTTGTATGTGTTTTTTTGTCTTTACAGAGAGACACCAAAGGCCAGTTCCTGCTGGACCATGTGTGTAACCACTACAACCTACTTGAGAAGGACTACTTTGGTATTCGATACGTGGACCCTGAGAAGCAGAGGGTAACTATCTCACACACACACACACACACACATATGCAGAGCAGCCAGATCAGTAGGGTTGCACCTATTTTCACTATCTATCTAAACTGTGTATAAAAAAAATGCGAAAAACGCTGTTTAAAATGACATTAAACAGAGAAAAAGAGCAATTAGAAATTTGGGAACACATTAAGGAAGCTGGAATAAGCAATTATTTGATTAATTTAACAGTTAACACCAGAACAGTGTTTCCGTTTGTAGACCTGTGCCCCTTTGTGTATTTTGTATTATGCCTTTATGCTGCTTTGCCTCTGAAGCCGAATCTACACATTTACAATATATTTATTATTCATACAAATTTCAGCTAATCAAAAGTAAATATATGGCAGCACGTCATCACAGCAGAAGAACCAAAAAAAAAAAAGAAAGTGATGATCACACCTACTACCAGGAAACGGCTGCTCTGAGTCAGCATGGCCAAAATGGCATTCTCGGATATTAATCAGGAGGCAGTCAGTACATTATATTACAAGTTCAAGTGACAAATAATAACAAGCTTAGTCTCCATATTTCAAACAGCCCACACACAGAAGAGACCAGATGCCTGTTCTCAACAGAAGCTCGGCCGGCCTCTAGCTGCATTTAAAATGCAAAATGAGAAAGTAATAATAGTGAGCAATTACCAGCAAGAGGTGTTACAGCACAAAAGACGTGAGTACAATACAGTGCAGGCAAAAAAACTCTTCAACAGAATAAAGCAATCTGAAATCAGAGGAAGCAGAAGAACACATCAGACTGTGATACTGGGAAGCTTCCAGGCATTAAAAACAAAAATACGAAAAACAAAACTTCATTGATCCCTTACTTTTTTCAGGTTTTGCTCATTACAAGAACATTGTATACTGTATGTATTATAAGTCTATAAAGTCTATCCAGACCAGAAATATACTGATTTTTTTTCTTTTTTTAATATAATTTGAAATTTGTTTTACATGCACTGAAGTTGCCTCATGTTGCTATGTTTAGGCATGTGTCATTCAATTATTCATCAAAAAGATAAAGAGATGTTTGAAAAACTTGTGAGCTCATGAGTGACCTCACTGAAATTGCATCATCATGCTGTCTTTAACTGACGTCAGTATCCTATTTTAGAGTAACAGTTGTCCTCTCTCTCTCTGTCTCTCTCCCCTCTTTCTCCCTCTCTCTCTCCCTCCTCTCTCTCTCTCTCTCTCTCTCTCCTCTCTCTCTCTCTCTCTCTCTCAGCACTGGCTGGAGCCCAATAAGCCCGTGGTGAGGCAGATGAAGTGTAAGTGTCACTTCTGCTCCCTTTGTGTTTTCCTCTGTGTCTTGCATCAGCATGTGTGTACACACCAATGAGCAAAGTGTGAAAGAGTGTGTGTGTGTGTGTGTGTGGGTGCATGTGCATACTCGTGCGTGCACGTTCTTGTGTGTGTATGGGTTTGCTAGTGCCTTGCATGCAGGCCTGCATTTCTCTCTGGAGAGCCGCTTTGGTGTGAGGGGGGGTCAAGCTCTACAACAAACAGACAGCACCACAGGGACTCGTACACACAAACTGACTCATGGCAGCACACACACAACAGTGTTGAAGCCACTGGATATTCAAATAATGTAAGCATGCAGCCTAGTGCATGACAAATACTTTGTGTGTAAAAAAAAAAAAAGAGAGAGAAATGTAAATATATTTGTTTTTCGAACAGGACAAATAGCTTTTAGAAAGTGTACTCATACACACACTTCAGGGCCTTATCACTCTCCCCAGGACACAATGCTCACATAACCATTTGACATGAGTAGTGACAGAGCTAGACAATGTTGGACCACAGGGAGAGACCACGGGGAGACAAACAGAGACACAATAAAAGCAGACAAAGTGACAAAGTGAGTTTCTCAGACAAACAGCAAACTGCCAGAGGGACGAGTGGCCCAAACAGGAAATAAACTAACACACAAAATAAAATACCCAGACAGGAGCACAAGCTGAAGACAGAGAATTCAATTGTCAAACAAGTAACCAGGCTGCCTGTTTGCTTGTTAAAGCCACCTGACTCTTCTTCGTTGGTTTATTTTAGGTAGGTGGTGGGAGCCGGGCCTGGCGTCCTCATGCATCTCTCTCACAGGTTGGCATTTGTTGTCAGTTCACTTGGGTTAACATGTACATGCTGACAGAAACTAAACAAAAACTGCTTGAGGGATAATGGAAAACCCATTGTCTGTTGATCATTGTCACAGCTTTCTGCTACTCTGCAGCACACAAGCTTTCTTGCATTTGGTTTTCCTTTCTCTCTTGATGTTAACCTCTAATAGACTCATATTAGATAAAACCTGCCTTCTCTATCTTATGCAACCAATCAAAAGTAGTGGAAGAGTTACTCAGATATTTTACTTAAGAAAAAGTTACAACACCACCGTGTATATAATACTGTGTTAGAAGAAAAAGCTTTCAAAATCTTACTGAAGTAAAAATACCTTTAGTATTAGCATTGAAATATACTTTAAGCACCAAAAGTAAAAGCACTCATTATGCAGAATGGCCCATTTCAGAATAAGATATACTACATATGAAATTACTGGATTATAATCAGTCATGCATTAATGTGTACGAATCACTAATGTTGCAGCTGGTAAATGTGGAGCTAAGTTTAACTACTTTATATACTGCTGGGTTGCTTAATCATATTAGAGAGCTGTTGATTTATATTTTTATTACTAATCTGAATCTGCAAAGTAACTAAAGTAACTAATGTCATATCTCAAAACTGAACTTAAGTACAGTGCTTGAGATAAAGTGGTAGAATGTAACTAATGTTAGTTAAATTCTACAACTGCCAATCAGTGGGAAAATTTTACCACTTTACTGTCAAATATTGAAACATAATAGCACTTGCTTCAGCCGATCAGTGTGCCAAATCCTGTTGTAGTGAATTGTGAGAGGCACTTTATTTCTAGAAGCAAACATTTTATTCTGTTCCTGGAAAGAAGTAAATGAGAGAACCGGGGAGATAATTCTGCCTTTGTTTCATAAAAAATTAAAACAAATTGCGTTTTGTCAGCCACAGGGGTTTGTTTGGGAGATAAAATCGAGGAGCAAACATTTTTCGTGGAATCCTCTTTCACATTTTTACATGTCTATCGAGTTTTGAAACTCTGCCTTGGTCTTTCATCCTGGTGAGTGTGATGTCCATCTGCATTTGGCCAATCACCTGTGTGATCAGCACAAACGTGTCTGTGTCTAGAGTTCGCCCACCCTTTTAATGACTGTCCGGTTCTTTCTGCACCGCCATAAATTAATAAAGGAGCTATTAGCGGTGCATGCTGCTTCATCAGAACATGTGCGAGAGGACGGGAGGGGGGAGGATGAGGTGATGAGTGAAAATTAGAATGAGAGATGAAGGAAGAGAGAAGGAGGGGAAAAGAGTGATTAAGGGGAAATGTGTAGGGGGCTAATTCAGCAGGGAGAGGGAGGAGACAGTGATAGATAATGTAGCTAAATAAAGAAGTCAGATTTGGGAAGAAAAGATGGAGAAAAGAGGAGATTGGAGAGACTGTTTGAGATGAGAGAGGCTGACAGCGAGTGAAAGAAAGAGAAAGAGATGAGAGAGAGGGATGGAGGACGAGTGGTGAATAGATGTGAGTCGTCCTGACACATCAGTTCTCCCCATGGCAGGATTTACTCTCAAATTAGGATGTGTGGTTTGTGTTTTATTTTCTCTTTGTGCGTCTCAGCTTACGTGCATATGCGTCACATTTTGTACGAGTGTGTGTGTATATGTGTGTGCATGCATGCTGTTGTGCCAATACACTTTCTCTAAAACCTTGGAAAAAAGGCTTCTTGGTCCCTTAAGCCTGAGCAAAAAAGCAGCTTGGGAGCAAGTGGGAGGATTGCGTCTTTCATATTGCTCAGCATGTATTATGTAGATGTGTGCTGTTTTTCATAGCTGGATGATACCACAGAGGATCCAGCCATTAAAGACAGAGTGGTGAGGGCACTCTGTCAAGATTTCTGCTCCCCTGTTAGATGATGCTCACTGTCTTCCTACTTTTCTGACACGTCCTTTATTCTCTTTCCTGTCTCTTTGGCTGTGTGTGTGCTCGATTGCATGATCATTGCCTATATCAGATGATTCTTTTAGCATCTCCTTTGAAACTAATCCATATCATATTTGGACTAAAATATAATCCAGACTCCCAGATATAACCTATTTTTCTATAAATAGAAATAATACATTTTCTATAGCTTAGAAATAGCAATAATATACTATATATTAATGATGTAAGAATTGTTCTTGATGTGTCTTTTGAGGATAAGCTGTGTGTCGACATGTATGTCTGTACATCGTGCAAACGTCTAACTTCAATCAGTAAACTTTAAATGTTAGCATGAATGTGTTTTTATGCGCAATTTTTGCTGTCGTTTGATCCGAACTTCATAGCCTGTCATTGCCTCTGTGTGTGTGTGTGTGTGTGTGTGTGTGTGTGTGTGTCTGTGTGTGTGTTACTGTGCATATTTAAATACCATCCTGCAGCAACTACACACACAGTTAGAAATTAAATGCTGTAGGACTCAGATCAAAGGAAAACACCCCAATTCAAGTGAAGCTCTTTGTGTGAGTGTGTGTGTGTGCATATGTGCGTGTGCATGTGATGAGTAATTACTCTAATTATCAACTGACTAATCAGTATTAGAGGCACACCGTGATTTCTTTTTTGTCTCTAACTTCTTTTTCTCTCCAGTTTTACATAATCCTCATTGCTCTGCTCCACTTCTCTCTCTCGCTCACTCATTTATCTCCCCTCTCCTTTTCTTCTCCCCTCCTCGTTAAAACCGTCTACGTAAACCTTGTACTTTTCTTCTTCAGCTCGTCTCTCATTTCACTCGTTTCACTCCTTCATTTTCAAACCGCTTTTTGTCTCCGCGCTCTCCTGTAACTCTCCTCACTTCACTCTTCTCTAATTCCTTATCTCCTCTAAACTTTCCTCTGATTCTCGTGCCTCTCTTGTCCTCAGCAGCTCAGCAGCCGTACACCATGTGCTTCCGGGTCAAGTTTTATCCCAACGAGCCAATGAAAATCAAGGAGGAGCTCACAAGGTAAAAACTAACACAGACACTGGATGGGTTATGAGTGATGGAGTAAGGTGGGAGAGATAAAAAAGTTTTAAAAAAGAACAAGATGTGATGCCCTCAGCTTTATTACATTGACATAAATTAGCATCTTGGCTACGTTTCCATAGCGTAATACCAGTTTAAGACGTCATTAAGAAAAATAATTCCAAAGGGTGATTAATCGTCTCAGAGAACTTTAGATGGTTTTCTAACACTATTCCAGGCCTGCAGTATGTTGAAAGAACAAAAATGAAATGAATGTAAATGTCTGACAAGTGTTTGTTGAACCCCAGCAGTGTTTTGTTGTCTTTAAAGAAAATGTAATATCCCTGACACAGAATATAATAATATATAACAATATTCTTCCAAAATCTCTGCACTATTGTTGTTCTTTTTTTTTCATGTTAATGCACCCAGCTGATGCTAAATGTTATGTGTTTGCGGCTATGGTGGTAATGACTTTGTGTTTATGGTGATTTCATGGAAATATGCTTTAAAAAAAAGCTGTCTTTCAATTTTTCACCCATCCAGTGATTTAGTTTTGCATAGTGTGGTGAGCGTTACAGCTACACATGTGCACTGTGTGTCAACTTTACACCTTTTTTTCTGTCATCTCAGGCTACTTTGTGAAATATTACTTTGTAGATGCATATATCATCAAAACAACCTTTGCTTGGTTGAAAAACTACATTTCTGTTTTAGTACCTTTGCTATAGTTCAACTTGTTGAGTAACTGGTAGCTTATATAAACTTTATAATAACTCTCCTCTTCCTCCTCCCTACACACAGACAAACACACACAAACACACACACACACACACACTCAGGCCTGGTGATAATTAGAGATGCTCTCAGCAGGGACTCTGTTTTCGTGTTCTCCGTCCCATCTGAGCTATAATGTCTCACCATCTCTGCTTCTCTCTGGCGATCACCATTTCCCTTCCTCCGTCCGTGCTTTTCCATCTCGCTTCCTGCCTCTCTTCCATCCTTTTCAGATTTCTCCACTCTGTCGCTCCATAATTTCATCCCTCAGGTGTCTCCACCCTCCCTTCTGCTGGTCTCTATCTGTGCTCCTTCTCCCCCTCTGTAATCACAGCTCTCCACATGTCTCAACTTATATCAGCATATCTGTCCTCTGCAACTTCTATTGCTCAAGGTGTTTTTGTGCATCATAAATAACATGACAAAACCTCCCTGTATCTCAGCCTGCTTTGAGTTTTCCTGCATTTTCTGTCTCTATCATACTCCTTCTTCTTGGATTTCAACAGTTTGAAAGGACTGCATTTTTATGTATCCTCACGTGTATTTCAGCTTGTCTTAAAGAAAAAACAGCCTCATCTCAGAGTCCTCAGGGAGAACCATTACACTGCACTGCCACTGATGAGTTTGTGGTGGACATTAAATTTGAGCTGCGTCTGGGAAGTTCAGAAGGAGCTGCAGTTAGTGATGAAATCCAGTGGAGTGCTCAATATCGAGTCTTTTCAAGAGAGATTTTTTTTCATCATCAAAATCCCAAAACTATTATGCTAATGTGAGTGTGCTCCAGTTAGCAGGATGTTATTTAAAGTCTGCCGTTTTCTTTCTCAACTTTTCCCCAAATATCAAAAAGAGTAAAAAAAAAAACAACCCAGCATTCTTGTGAGTCACATACACATTCAGTGATTTGGCACCTCACAAGTTACCTCCAATGTCAGCACAGACAGTTGTGTGCTTGTTATGCCGGGTGGCGTGTGGCACGAGGTTGCAGCTCAAGTCTCAAGTCTAATCGCTGACCTATTAATCATAACCACAATTTTTCCCTAACATAAACTGTACTGTAGTTTCCATGCACAGATATTGCTGGAAGCAATACATTACATATATACATTGCCATTGAGCATCATCATCAGGGTTTTACAGAATTGTCCAAAATTGGCGTTCTTGTCTGGCAGTAAGATTACCAAAAAAACTTCCAAACTCTGATATGTCTTTTGGTAGAAGTTCTGCTGTAAAAGTGTTCTGTATGGATGTAACCTGCTCGGTGGTCCCTCAGTGACCAGTCAAAACACTGCTGACCTACACAAATTCAACCTCGTACAGTAAATGAGAATGGGAGTTATGTGTTTTTTTGAAAGAATGGAACGAAGACAGAAAGGGGGTAAAAATTAAGAAATTGACAAGCCGAAAGATGGAATAAATCTTATGAGATTCAGCATTTTATAGTCACTCTGACAGCTGATTCTACATGTACATTATATTGAACCAGATAAGTGTGTAACACAGAGGAGTTAGAGATGAAGGACCGACTGGACTTCCTGTTACATGAAACAAGCAGCATGTAAAAGATACTGTACTGTAAGATCGAGACAGGACTCTTGGGAAGGAAACGGAAGATGAGACGACAGAGAGGAAAATGAGGAAGGACAAAATTAAACACAACTGAGAGGGTCACATAAATATAGATAGCTGTGTGTTTTTGACCAATTTGACGAACCTCCATGCGGCTATACGCTGACTCTATGAATAAAACTATTTGGCTTCAGCAGCAGGCTCCTCTCTCCGTTCAATCTTTCATGCTTTCCCTCTGTTGCTGCTTTCACCTGAGGTATAAAACAGGTTTAATGAGTCAGTTGACTGTTTCATCTCCTCTGGAAACTATCCATGACAACACATGCCCCTATAGTTTCAGCTCGTCTCTTTTTCTCGTGCTCTTGCTTCCATCAAGGTGGAGTTTTTACTTGCCAGGAGGTGCAACAAATAGATGCATGAGGTCTTTCATTCCTTCAGCTAGGTTCTTTTTACACACATGTGATCTGGCCTGTGACTAGTGGTGGATGTGATATCGTGCCCCTTTTCCTTTTCTTTTCTTCTTTATTCATGTTCCCCCCTCTGACCGCTAACCTGTGTACTTGTTCTCATTGTGTTTATATTGTATAGTATAGTATCGTTTTTAATTAATTTGCTGTATTTACTATTGACTGCTGTTAGAAAACCGAAGTGCCCCTCAGGGATATTAAAGCTTTATTCCTTGCTAACACAAGATGAATCAGCATGTCAACAGCATGCCTATACTTGCCTCCATTGAAGCCGTTTCCATAGTTACTACAGTACTAGGCTGCTGTATGGTATTTGTTTCCATAGCAATACTACCTCCAATTGCCATAGTAACACAGTTGGATCATTATGAAATCGAGGACAGTGGCTGGATCGGTTTTATGAATTTTACCCTTAAACATCTGGAAATATTTGGTATGAATATAATATGATAACGATGACGTGACAAGTTACAGTTATAATGTGTGAGTTTGCTGTATCTGATGTTACGTAATTAAGGCTCATTTTACGACTGCACTCTTTGATGCAGTGAGGGTAACCAATGATGAACAGCCATATGAAATGCATGTTTCTGCAGTGCTGCAGCCACACGCTGCCTTACTGTAGACCAAATACACTTTCAGTTGGAGTAACAGATGTAAAGCACATTCAGTGGCATTGACAGTTTTTCTTTCTTTTTACCTGTGTATGTGTGTGTGTGTGTTGCGTGTGTGTGTGCAGGTATCTCGTGTACCTCCAGCTGAAGAGAGATATCTACCATGGTCGTCTCCTCTGTCCTTTTGCTGAAGCTGCATACCTGGGAGCCTGCATCATACAAGGTGAGGTGTAGTGACAACCAATGGATTTAGTCAAGACATACTGTCTGGGGGTGTGCAGTAAGACTGTATATAAAGATACATGTCTGTATATAGTATATGTATATAGCCTATACATAATTTATGTTGGACCTTTGAAATTGAAGAAATCGCTCAGCTAGCAAAAATATATATAACAGTTTGAGGGTTGTAAATGTAGGTATTATATTCTTTTATTTCTAAACTTTATAAATACATGGCTAATTATGTGTTTCAGAGTTAGCTGGGGCTAACTAGTGTGCAGTTAGCTAGTGAATGAATGATTAATATATGGCTATGCTAATCTAACTGGCAATATTTAGCTAGTTATTTGGTCTGATGTTTTTAGCATTTAGTAATATGCTATATATTGTGTTATTTTTGTGACATGTACTAATTTTCCAGCACATCATTGCTAAACAGCATTTTCATCATGTGTTAGGTCAAATATGTGGTTATAATATGTTAGTATCATATTATCTCTGTTACTCTCCAATCCAAGCATACCATACATTAGCAAGCTAACTTTGTCAGTTGGTTCAGTTAGCTTCTTAACAGTTACATATGCAAGTCACTGGGCGTAAAGATTTAGTAACAACAAATTTGTAGCTTTTATTTTGTGATGTATGACATTAAATCTCCACTTAGTTAACAATTATGACATAATTAGGTGTCTGAAGGATGTGGATTGAGTGAAAGATCAGCAAGCTAATGCAAATCAAACCAATCACTCCATTTGTTTGGTCTATGCCTCATTTACTGGCTGCATTTGGAGTCATCCGACCGGTGTTGTTATCCTGCATTTTAAATCATCACAAGATGTATGGACCTCTGGGAAAAGGCAGAAGAAAAAAAATCCCTTCAGTTAATTAGCCCTAACAGTTTAATGTTGAATCACATTGCAGAGCCGCTTGCTTTAATATGGATTAAGAGTAAAATTAGCTGAGCTGTATCATATAAATGAACCCTTCTGGTTGATCCACAAATCGCTGAACTGTGCAAGCACTCTCTGATTGGCTCATATCCCCAGAGAGCAGAGTGTGACTGGCTGCGTTATCTCGACCCGGAGTGTGTCTGCTGCGTATCATTGGCTGCTCTGATTAACGAGGACAGGTCCCTGTCCCACTTTGTCAGGGTGTTGATTACAGAGCTGGAGAATAGGTTGAGGATTACTGTTTAATTAAACTCCAGGCAAGTATTTGATTTAACCTTTATTATGATTGCTAATTAATAACGGATTTAAAAAAGAAATGAGTGTGTGTTAGGACTTTCTACTGGATTCAATAAGTAAAACATTTATCTATCAGGCTTATGGGTATATTCTCCTGTGGAAATAAAAGATAGAATGAACTTTGCTGTTAAATTAGATCATAAAGGAAAAGTTTGATATTTTGGTAAATATGCTTATTCTCTTTAATACCACTCACATCTATTCGTTGATATAGGGCTACGCCAAGCAGCTACTTATCTTAGCATAAAGACTGGAAACAGGGGGAAGGAAGGAAATGCATTTCTGTCATTTTGAATTGTTTGCTATTGCTTGAACATGTTGAATTAATCCTTTAAAAGAAGTATGCATGTATACACATCCTCTAAACTATTGACTCTGTTTCTTAGTATATTTTCACATTGATCTCACCCTTTGTCTTCAGCTGAGCTGGGGGACTACGACCCAGAGGAGCACCCATCAGACTACATCAGAGACTTCAAGCTGTTCCCTAAACAATCCCTCAAACTGGAGAGGAAGATTATAGAAATACACAAGAACGAGCTCAGGTGAAAGAGATGTGTGTTTCTGTGTGTCTGGTGGGGTTGTTTGTCGTCTGGAGCTGCGTCTTTGTTATCGCTTTATTGTTAGATTTTGGTGACAGGTGTGAATGCTCACTCCTGTGATCTGTGTTTTCAGAACATACTGTGGAGACAATTGTCTACTGTGCAGACAACAAAGCACTTTCTGTCCTTCTGGGTAGAAGCAAAATTGGATGATACCTAGAGATTTTTTTTTTGCTTCATTGCAGTGCAGAAGGTATTTCATTTTAGATTCAGTTGAAAGCAAATAAAAACTGATATTAATTTGCAGACGAATGTGCATGAATTATTTATTTCAAGCTTGTTTTGGACACCTTGCTTGATACTGCAGGATTTTCAGAATTTAAATTCTGATGAAAATCAACCTTATGGGATGAAAGGAGGAAAACATGAGCTAAATCCACACCTGATAAATTAGATGTTCTCTCCTTGCGCAAGGAGATAAATTGGCTGTTGAATAAGATGCAGTGGAAGAAGCTGAATTAAAAGAGGGAGACAGAAATGCACCCAGCGGTCTCTGCATAAATAAAGATCTCGTACTCTGTACCGTGCACCGATAAATCATAAGATCACACGGTGTACTGTAACATATACATGAACCCCCGTCCTTCAAGTTGTTTGTGTTTAATTCACAGCATCGCCGCAACTCGTGAATTATGTTGTTTGGTTTGTGACCGTCACACTTACAGCGATTATAGAACATCAAAGACAAATCCTTCATTTCCCACAGCACAGAGGCAGATGATGCTTAGTGCCCTCTGTCTGCCCCAATGGGTCCGACAAACAGGATTAACAGCATGTAGACTACTACTGAGCCTTTGAAGGAGACTTCAGGTGGTTTACACTTAGGGTGTGGTGGACTGCGTGTGTCTGTGATTTGTATTTTTATGGTCATGCACTTCTTAATTGTGTTTAGCATTTTCCTATATGTGCACAGATGTGTGCGTGTTCAGTTTTCATGCTGAATTATTTTTCTGGCATCAGGATGAGCAGCAGTGTACATCACTCAGTTTCTTTACTTTTCAGCACAAATGAGCGAGTAAAGCTTTAACACTACCTCTGAACATGTGCCGTCTGCTCATACTGCATGTCTGTTTCTGCAAAATGTTAACAAATTATCAAAAACTGTGTCAAAAATTGTGATTTTAATTTGTGAAACATGCAGAAAAACTGAAATGTTTTCTGCTGTATGTAACAACAAGAGTATCCTTCTCAGACACCTTGGCATTGTGGTTTTCCCTCACTTTCTCTAAAGCCTAGTGTCAGCAGTTGAGATTGGTGCTCTTACCCTCAGAGCCATGTGTTGATGTTTAAGATGGACACAGAAATAATTTCAGAACAGTTGTTGCTGTTTATTTCTTATGAACAAACACAAAACAAATAATTCATATGATTTATGTATCTTACCCTTGTATGTATGTATGTCCACAATAATAAAAAAACAAAACAAGAACAATTAAATCAAGACATATGCTTGTATACCACACATACCATATCTATACTGTTACCAAACACACAGGGACATATGCTAACAGCACAGTGTGTTGATTCTATGTCCATTTATCCTCTCTTTTAGGGGTCAGTGTACTGCATTAGCAGAGTTGAACATGCTCCAAAGGGCTCACAGCCTGGAAACATATGGAGTGGACCCTCACCCATGCAAGGTAATATCAGTGGAGAATGTACACTCTCATCCAGTCTGGCTCTGGGGCCTGGTGCTGCTGGTATTGCAGTATAGCAGTTGCTCTGACCATGTGATGGTAAATCTTTAGGCTACAGTAATAACAGTTATTATTACAGTCATTTCTGAAATAAGAAATTGCTCTTTCTGTCAGTGTAAATTGTACAGTTTTTATTCTCAATCAGAGCTAGTAGTGAACAAGACATAATTTTGTCACCATCATTGATTAAAAGCTTATTTCATTCATTTCCAGATGTAAATATTCACCAAAGTTGTTCATGCAGTTGTGTGAAAGTACAAAGTCTGGCTTCAAAAAGAGTGACTGTGCCAATTACACACATATACTCACCTTTCCTCTTTACCCTTTGCTTCTATGCCCTTAATTTGCATATTAAACGGGCGACTGCACACATGATTAACTTCACTGACATCGGCCTTCCAGTAAAACTGAGAGGTCACCAAGAGAGGAGTAATAATGAGTGAGACAGCGGTGAGATAAGTGAGAGAAGGTCAGTGAGTCTATCATCAGATCCAAGTCAGCTACTAGTTTACATTTACAACTCTGGCAACATTTTCTTGGCAAACAAAAGAAATTTGGTCAGCACAGAAACCGTCACTTTCAGGAATCAATATTCTTATTGATTGATCGATCAGAGAAAGGGCCTCTGCAAGTCAGTGTCACTGACTAATCTTTATGCTGTTAACACTGGAAATCCTTACAACTAAGATCTGCTGTTAGGACTATGGTTCGTTTGATATAAATACTGCTTGGACTTTATTCTTGGTGTTTCTCGCGTACTGTTCTGATAGATGGAACAGACAGAATCTGATAAAGAAAAGCAATATTTTACAATTCGCTATCCGCTCACTCTTGCTCTCTCTATTCAGCCTCAAAATAGGGATACCCTCCCATGGACAGGCGTATCAAAGCAAGCTATGCAGATTAACAAGATATTTAAATTCTGTCTATTATAGAGGATCCCCTTTATCTGCTCTTCTCCTGTCAGTGGGGCTGTTTTTTAATTTGGTTTGCTGGAAGTAGCTGTTATTGCTGGGACTGAAGCATGATGCACGTGCAGATCTGTGGAGATCAAGCATCTGTGAAAGTAAATGTGGAGAACAGTGATGTACAGAGAGGCGCGCCAGCAGAGGAGAGGCGGTCTACGGATGATAAACAAAGTGTGACACGAACATATTGTGTTCTGCTCTTATTCTGGAGTTCATATTGGTTTCATTTTGTTGCACTACATCAAACTGAGTCAACCTGTTCTGTCTTTTCTGTGCCTTGTTCTTGATGCCATTTACTGCAAATTGGGGGAGTTGAAGCCTGAAACAAACAAATGCTTTTGTGTAGGTGCCATTACCATGGAGATTATTGATGGCCCCCTTGCCTCCCTGCTGTTAATCCACCTGTATCCCATAATGCTCTGTCCTGCCTCTCACTCTGCGAGCATTTGTTTTGTGTGATTGCAGGATTTCACAGGCTCCACAGCCTTTCTCGGGTTCACAGCCACAGGGTTTGTGGTCTTCCAGGGAAACAAGAGGATCCACCTCCTCAAATGGTACAAATTTGTCCCTAATTCATCAACTAAAATCTGTAAGCATGCCAATGAGATGTGTAGCCTCTTTCAAATCTAATCATACAATACACTCTCACTCTGCTTCATCTCAAATGGAGCTAAATATAACGTTTACTAGGACCAATTTAAAATAGTGGTCTTTGACTTTAGGTTGTCGTGGCAAAACTTTGTTCTTTTGTATGCACATGTACCGTACATATGCTTCATAAGATGATACCTTCAAATATTTAGATTTTTAACATATATCCAGTTAAATTCAGTGAAAACTCAATGACTTCCTGTTGAGATTACTGTGCTTCAGTAATTTGATGAATCTCCTGCTGGACTTTGCAGCATTGCAACATTTAGCAGCTTCTGTTGATGTTTTGATTGGTTGTATGTTGTAACTCTTTTAAGTTCACTGGTACATCACGTTTTAAAAACTAGAAAATACACACGGTTTTTTGCATCTGTTCTTAGGAGGCAGTGGTGGGAAAAGTATTTAGTAAACAGAGCAGCACCTCTGTATTCACAGTTTTACTTATGGGGAGACAATGCAGGTGGAACGAGTAAAAACAACAATATTTACCTCTCTGAAGTAAAAAGAGCATAAAGTGGAAGTAGAAGTAAGGCACAAGTACAGTTCAAGCACCCCAGAAGTTTAAGTCGAGTATTTGAGTAAATGCACTTAAATGTACTGTTAATAGGTGCAAATGTAAACAAATGAAAAATAAACATACCACCACCCATATGCACCACCTTCAGTCGTATCCTGAAGAATTATTTTTACATGTTTCTGATCTGTTTACTGCAGTCTTACAAACACTGAAATCAGCTGTTAAGTCAAATTTGTAGTCATCATTTCTCTTTAACCTTGATCGTGTAAATATACTTTAACTTATGACGTCACGGTTCTTTGCAGGGCCGATGTTAGCAAGCTGAAGTTCGAAGGGAAAACCTTTTACGTCATTGGGATTCAGAAAGAGGTGAGTGCACTTTCTCCTCTAAAGGGTAGAGATGAACAGTAAAATGCGCTGTGTAGTTGCCTCCATGATGATGATGAATTGTGTAGTTGTACTAAAGTCGTCATCATCATGCTGACCTTTTAGATCTTAACCTGTTACATTTGTGGAGTTCTGGAAAAAAGACCATGCCTTTGATTTAAATGCAGAGCTACTGTCTGTGTGCATCTGGATTAAGTTTTGTGGTAGCGACCTCAAACTGTACATCCCTTATTCCCTGGCTTACTTTCCCTGTTCCCTCTCCTCATCTGTGTGACGGTTACATCAGATAAATGTGCTATGAAACTGTACTGTTTGTCTATGTAATCCTGTCCGCCATCACACACGCACTGTATATGTGTGTCGCTGTTTCAGATCTCCTTAACAGGCAGGATTCACTGTAACAGGATGGTGGGTGTGTTACGACTAACCTCCTCGCTCATATTATGTGTCGACTGTGGCCCAAATATGAGACTCCTTCCCTACATCCATGTTAGGACATGTCCAGCAGCTTTGCCAAATAGAAATTTATATGGCATCTCTGCTTGAAGCTGACACGGACAGCAAATACTGACTTAAACCTCTGTGTTGAATTACAACTAGAACAGGTGTCTTGCATTTGGGGCACATGTTTTAACTGTACGCTCGATGTTTGTCATCCAGCCCGGAGCTGTGGTAGATTCTGAGCAGCGATTTTTGGTGCATTATGTCTCATATATGTGCATATTGCCTTTATTTTCCAAGGACTACAACTGATTGTGTCTCATATTGCTGTTTGACACATTAGTTCATATTACTCTAGTTAAAGCCAGGTTGCTCTTTAATCTACCAATCAGCCAATCAATCAGTCAATCAATCAATGGTTCAGTGCAGAAGCTCAAACCAGCTCTCTCATCTCTGCTTAACTTGTCAGTCTGTCCACCTGTTTGTCTGTTTGGCAACTCATGAATGGCTGAAGATGCAGTTTTATCTTTGTGTTTCTGTCTCTTCTCTCTGTGTGTAATCATAGTCATCACTGGTGAGTAAATACAAGTAATAACAGCAGCACAAAACCTTCTTGTACTTAAATCCTCAATTTGATGCCTCTGCCCACGGCCCTGCCCTCACCTCACTTTATGATTGGAGGAAGCCTTTTTCATCTGTTCGTTATTTGGTTGTTCAGTGTTTTACACAAAACTTGTCTGCATTGTCAGTTCATTCAATGTATTTATTATTTTTTAGTTATTTTTAGCTCATGTGTGCAAACATTTATTTTGAGTCTTTGTCAATGAAAATATTCTGTTCCATGGTTGAAATTTGAATTATAATCCCCGCCCATAGCTTCATGATCAAAATAAGCTTCAAAGCTCCATTATCAGTAAACTATAGATTATAAAGCATAATCTATAACTGTGTCTATGTCATGTTTTTAACATCAGAAAAGTGCTCATTTCTTAGTTTTGACTGTGTCCTTGTATGTGAGTGTGAGTGTGTGTGTGCGTGTGTGTATTCTACATATATGTGACGATTTTTCACCGTATTATTATCAGGATTTAAATCATGTGATGATGTGTAGTCGGTTCTTCCACTGTGTGACAGGTCACTGCATGACTTCACTCTTTGCCCTCACCTCTGTTATTTAGCCCGGAACACATTCAATACACTGTCCCACTTTGAGCTGATGGCAACTTTTCATGGCTTTAATACTGTGACACTTGCTTGAAAAGTCTATTAAACAACAATTTATTCATTTATTAAGTTGTTTGGTTGCTTATTGGTGTTCCGGCTTGGAAATAGATTTTAATGGTTAATTTAAATGGGTTTAACATTACACCAGGGGATAGCAATTGGAAACTAGGAGGCAAGTTAGTGTATCTCATTGATTGTGATATTGGAAACGCAGCTACAAATTATTTCTCTAAATGATGCTGGTAGTCTGGATAAAACTACATGACATGTAAATATATGTTTTCAGGGTTAAATCAGCACCATAAAATGGCTTAAAAGCAGCTTCTGCATGTCAGCCAAAGTGGGACTAAAGACAGTTTGTTAAGAATATTTTAACATGCAGTTCTGGTACTTTCACACACACACACACACACATGGCCACTGCAGCACATGTGTGTCACAACTAATATAACTGGTGTGTGACACTGAGGGGGTTGAGCAATGCAGCTGACTGTAGGAAAAGGGAAAAAATGTAATCGATACACAGCTGATGTTTTCTGAACCACTTCATGATTCAAGGTTCCAATTTTTTCTTTTTCAATACGAAAAACGGTTTGGTGTTCCATGGTTGTCGCTATTCTACAGTAACTCATTCCGATGTCATTGATATCCGTGTTTCCTCTCTTGCTCACCCTCTGCCCTTGTTGTTGAGCAGCATTGATCTGGTATCTCCTATTACCAGACACACAGACGAGAAAACGAGACATTTACTGGAATATATCCCTCCTCCTAGTCCATAAAGACCCACGATCTGCAAGCTACAAGCCCTTTTACTGCTGAACGCTTCGGCCAAATCACTATATCTGTCTTACATCTTGCTAAGCTTACAGCTTTGGGTCTGTGGGTCAGCATTTTGCACAGCTCCCTCTCATCGTGTTCAGCACTTCTCTTGTCCTTATTCGCACATAATGTCATTTCGCATCCTCACTGTCTTTCTTTCTCTCCGTTTGTGCATCTTTGTCCTTTTCTGTGCAGAAGAAACTGGTGTTGACATTTCACACCTCGACCCCTGCAGCGTGTAAGCACTTATGGAAGTGCGGGGTGGAGAACCAGGCCTTTTACAAGTGCGTCTGCACACACACACACCACACACGCGCACACACACACACACAAACACACACACACAGAGAGAGAGAGAGAGAGAGAGAGAGAGAAATGTATTGAGTTGCTCTTTAACTCAGAGACACTTGAGACTGTGCAGCATTATTCCAGCACAAAATTAATAATTAATAGCTGTAGGTAAAGAAGCAAAAAAAGATCCTTTCCATTCCCAAAATGTTTGTTGACCTTAACATGAGGAACATAGAATTATCGTATATTATAAATATTTAAACGAGATGACATCAATCTAGTTGGTAACTGTTGCAGCAGTCCTTGAATATATTTAAATCAATTTTACCTTTGCTCTATGCATCTTCCTTTGTCCTTTTTTCTGTTTAGTAATCACAAGTGGCTAAAATTAGCTGTCCTTCCTGTTCGGCTTTTGATTGACTGCACATTATCACTCTTTTCACTTTATGTTCCTGCCTTTCCATGGCTCTGCCTCAATAGGCTGCTGTCCTTCAGTGGGGAGCAGCTGACCGCTCCAAGGCCGTTGCTCTGAATTTTGACTGACTATTGACACTGCCGGCCTTTGAGGAATGGAAAAAAACTCGGGGTGAAGGCAAAAGTGAGAGAATGGAGCATAAACTCTGCTTTTGTCTGTGGTCGTGGTTGTGACAAGGTTGCGAGGAAACAAAATGAATGAGTTATGTCCCTCAGTCAGCAGAGACATGTATTGCCCTTGATAGTCACACAACAGCAGAGGAAGTTGTCTGACTTGTGATCACCTTTCTTGTATATGTAAGAGTCTCACATGACTTGAACCTGATCCTGATCTCTCCTCCTTCCACCTGCTCTTCTAACCACCTGGAGAGATCAGATCACAACGTGACAGCTCATGATGTTGTTGCCGTTTCAAGATCCAGAGTTAACTTTCAATCTCAATCTTCAAACCCACAACAGTAAATTAATCTGTAACATTTTTGATAATAATAGGAAATGAATTTGTTTAAGACAATTTTCAACAAAAAATGCTAAACATACCTTGTCTCAGCTTCTCAGATGTGAGAATTTGCTGCTTTTCCTCATCCTCATCATAGGAAGCTGAATATATTTGGGTTTTGGATTGTTGGTCAGACAACACAAGACATTTGATGACCTTGAGCTCTGGAAAACTGTAATCTTCAAGACAGGCAAACACAATCTCTTAAACAGTGTTGAACAGTGTTAAGTGGACCTTGTGAGATTGTGTGTATCCTCAGGGATCTAGGAAAATCGTGTCTGTGGACAGGTCCCATGGAGACAAAAAAATTCAAACCACACCCTGGATTATAAATCCTTAAAAATGTAAATGCACCTACAAACCGAGAGTCTTGAGTCCCAAGGAGACAGAGATCATGACGAGATGCCTGGAGAAAAATTTGAAACTGCAAAGCAGGCAGTATGAAGAAGGTGTGGTGCAGGATGTGAAGGACCACTGGCTGTGAAGAAGTCAGGTTGAAGGAGATGAGATTTTCTAGAGGTTTGACACACATCGGAGGCTGCTTTGTGAAATATTTGAAATATTTCCATATTATTTTCTGTTGCTTTACTACTTATTTGCCGCTGCAATAAGCAACTTTTTCCACAGATCTTGTGTCATCTTGTCTAGATAACATAACATATAAGAGAGCTTATAGAAGGAAGACAGTGTTACAAAGCTATTAAAGCTTTCTGATAATTGTCCTTGCCTCTATAACCCTGGATATTGACTTCTTAATGACAGCAGCTCATGTGTCTCTGAGTGGCGGACAGACAGGGAGTGGATGTCATCTCGGATGTCAGACAAGCATCAGAGCAGCTTAATCAAATCAGAGTGAATTGAGTTTATAAATGGCAGCCAAGAAGAGCTTTGACAACATACAGCCTCGCTCTAACTCCCTCTCTCTCTCACACACACACTAAGTAGAGCAACGGTGTGTGTCTGCACTCTGGCACCATCTCTTCTCTCTGGAGTTTCGCATGATAAATGATCCTGAACCAAACGTAAAGGTTTGACCTGCAGTATAAACCTTTAAAATGAAACACATTCGTCCTCTGCTTAGTAAGGGGCTAGTCTGTGCACAGGAACTCACGGCAGCCTAATGAAGTTCCTTGTTTGCATCTGTTTCTGTTTTTTCCTCCCTCTCTCTGACAGGTGTGCGAAGTCAAGTCAGATAAAGACAGTTTGTAGCAGTAACATCTTCTTCAAAGGCAGCCGGTTCAGATACAGGTGAGACAGTATTCAAGTTAGTTTTCACAAGAATGGGCATACTTTTTGTAAAGACAGTACAATGACAGGCAGGATTTTGACTGTAAAAAATGTCTGAAAGGAATGTGAGCAGGATGTATGCGTGTGAAGAGAGCTGGAAAGCAGAGAGAAAGAAAAAAAGGACAACCACAAGAGAGAAAGTGATGCAGGGGTAGATACAAAATCATATTCGACCACTTGAGAAATTTTAAAATGCAAATTCACCCACAGTTCATCAGCAGGTCAACACTCGACTACTCCACCACTCCTGAATCACAGTGACTGCACTAACCTGAGACATTTACACACCACACGTGCTGATGTACTTTGAGGCCACTGACATGCTGCTTGTCCTCTTTGTACATCAGCACCTACATCCAGCTTGTTTCTGTGATTTACTGCCCCTAATATCACAGTAAAGCCTCAGTATTAGTCTGTTGCTGAAGCCATGTTATCCCTGATTCTCCTCTCAGACAAAGCTCTTTACCAGGCTTACACTTCAGTCCGCTCCATTTCATCAGCTAGCTAAAGCAGTTTGGCTCAAGGGCTCAGAGATGAGTAACAGCATATGGTGGAGTTTGTTCTGAAATATGGGAATTGGTCATTTGTCCAGATGCAAACAGAAAAGAGATTTGTGGTCCACAAACGAAGGCAATTTTCATGAGGCAGAGCAGATCAGTGTTGCTCAAACTTGCGTTGAACAAGCCGATTATTACAGAATACCATAGGCCCACATTTGCCAGCACACAATACTGATGTCCCTTATACTATAAAGTGGATGCATACCACCCTAGATGTTTCATTTCACCCTCTAATTTATGACCTTACCATCAATCTCGGCAACAACAGACTAATGTGTGGGTTGGCGGAGCCTGCTGGCTTGAAACAGAGTGATCAGGGTCCAGAAACTCCAGTCACCCAACAATCAGACTAATGGAGTTACTGACCCTGCTAGCAGGAAACTGCCTGCTCACCAGCACAGAAACAGCACAGATTATGACCAACAACTTGCAAAACACAGATGATGAATTACTTTTCTCTTCTGATGTTGTCCTATCAGATGCTCAATTTAAAGTGCAATGAATGTGTCTTTCCCCTTGTTAGTGGACGAGTAGCCAAAGAGGTGATAGAAGCCAGCTCTAAGATTCAGAGAGAGCCACCGGAGGTGCGCAGGTAAGGACAAGTGACAAATCACCTGCACTTGAAGAAAACAGCTATGAAAGACTATACAAGTTATCGCTTATTTACACTAATACCCCACTACTGAGGGATGTTACATGGAAAAATCAAATGATCACCCATTTCTCAAGTTCAATATGTGAAAATAGAGCAACATCTGGAGCAGACATGCTTTCATTATGCAAGACAATACACACCTGAACGTAACGCACAAAGCAGTCAGCGTAGGTGATGTTTATGTTTTCAGAGCCCAGTTTGGCCAGAGTCGAAGTTTTAACTCTTTGAGCCATAAAAACCTCATCATGAACATGGAACCGCTGGTACCTGCGCTACCCTCCACCACCGAGTACGAAGAGACGGCCACAGACAACGGTAGGATGTTATCTATACACACACAAACATGAGCAGACGCACACTCATGCCCTCCTGCCACAGACCTCTGGAAAGTCACATGGGCTCTCCCTTGTGTAGGAAGAAGCAGATGCACGTGCACAACCCTCAGAGAGAAAGCGTTAATTGAGCAGCTGATGCTCCCATCCCTCCATCAGTCTTGTCTCCCTGGAGACACCAATCGTAGCATGCTAAAAATACCCTTCCCATGATCCTCCCTGATTTTACCACCATGCCTGTGTGTGTGTCCATGTGTCTGACTTTGTGTCAGTTTTGCAGAGGAAGATACACTTTGTGACATCACGGAAACAAAGCCATAGACCCAGCTTGTGTTGTCATTAAGGAAAACTCAGTTGGAAGTTACTTGTTCGGCTCCAAGACGTCTGACTCTGTTCAAGTGCTTGTACGTTTCTGTGTGTTCATGCAATCTTTTATTTGATAATTCATCTGCATATGTGTTTATGTCAGTGGCTGCATCATAACAGTGAAAGTCGACCACATCTATGCTCAGCCAGATCAGCTTGTTTCTGACAATGAACCCTGTACATACGGTGTGGAGAAGGGTAATTAGAAGGGTAATTATGCACACACATACGCAATGTGTGTGCATAATTACCCTTCTCCATTATGTTGCATTTTCATATTTTAGCATTTTTTCACAGTTTTGTAATTTTAACATTTCATTTTTCACTTTGATTATTTAAAACATCAGTGCATACTTGCTCAAATGTTCTGCACTAAGTCATGCATTTAAGCAGTGCAAATGAAGCAAATTAAACGCTTTCAAAACAAGGTTTATGATAGAACAGCTAATTGACTAAGAACTTCTGACCAACAGAACACATCATATTTGTCACTGCAAACAGGTTGGCAACAGTTCATTTTACAAATATGTTATTTCCTAATAATTTCCTTTTAAATTACTAGAATCTTTCCAGGAAAAAAACAATATAATTCTGGTACAAATTTTAGTGAAATTACAATTTTCTCTAAGTGAAAAGCTTAAGTTAAACCCAATTGTATGCTTACCTGAATTGTATGCTTGGCTGTAGACAATTTCATATGTTGTTTGAAGCTGACTAAAACACTCCGGGTTAAGCCAACAATTATTTAAAATCACTTAATGGAAAGTGTACTAATTTAACACTGTTGATTGACCCAGTTATTAGCACTATATTTTATAGTTCCTTCTAGAAATGTTTTAGGAGATTATTTCAAAATTATGTAGGAGCATGGTGTGTAGCAGAACTGGTGAGGTGTATAATGAGGATGGTTACTGAAGGATATTTCAGTTAGACCATCCATCAGCTGGCGTGTTGACAACTGGCCCACAGCAGAAATTGGATCAGTTCCTTCCCCATGAGAGTGTAAAAGAGTAGGGTCTGCTTCTTTCCCCTTATGAGGTGATGGGCCGAGCAGAGTAACATAGCCCAGGAGAAAACTCAATGAAGCAGTGCTGAGTACTTGGTATTTTAAGGCTTTTTTTTTTCTCCAGGACACAACACTGTGGGTTTTAGTGTTTCCCCTCGTGGCATTTTCTTTGCATGTTATCGTTATTCTCTGTCGCTTTATCTCGCCATTATTATTCCTGACACTCTCCAGTGCGACCTGTTATCTGATTGAAGCATAAATCTTGCTGTTAGGGAAGAGCCCATGGATAAGGTTACACAAGACAAAATGAGAGCCGTGAAGGGGGGAGAGGAGTTTAAAGACATGAAGAAAATATGAGAGAGGAGAAACAGGACTGTAGGACTGAGAGAATGAACAAAGGTGAGGAAAGGATGCTGGATATAAGGACGTGCAGCAGGGAGGAGAGTGTGTGGTCATATTACAGAAAAGATGAAGGCAAGAGAGAAGGCAGAAGAAAAGGGGATATCAGGTGTTATACAACAATGGAAAAACAGATAATACACTGTGATGATTCTGATAATTGTGCTTACAATAATGTTAATCCAACAAAATACTTAGAAATACCATTTTATTGCTATTTTTATTTATTTAACAGACGACCAATACTGAAAGGCATAAAATGTTGTATTTGCAAAATAGCTGTCTAAACTGGCCCAAAGTAAGTGATTCACTATCCCAAAAAATATTTACTCCGTCTCTCACTGCTACTGAAGCTCACTTGATGGACAGATTCAAGCGTGCATTTCCTGTTTTGGTTCTGTCACCCTTCTTTTCAGACTCGTGGGTCAGAGTTCACCTTTGTTAAATTTAGTCAACAAAAATGCACATGTCTGAAAATGTAGGAGTTATTGCTCCTTTTTGGGGGGCCGGGTGCAGGGACATTTTGAAAATGGAATTGTAAAGTGACTGCACCTTAAGGCCCAAGACACTGCAGACCATTTCCTTCGTACTCTGCATATTGACTCCTGAACCAGGAAACCAAAACAAAAAGAAGAATATTAAGTGTAAATCAATGTTTACCCAAAACACGAAGAGGAGGTGTGTGTGAAGATTCTCCTCTCAGGCTGAGCCACCACCAGTCACAGAGACAGAGTAGCCTCTGGCCTGACAGATAAAATGCAAGGAGGAAAAACACATTCACTATTGCTTGTACAGCATATTGCAGTGCTCAGGACTGTAGATAAGTGTTTTTAGACATTCAATCCAGTTTTCATCATCTGATTTGGGCAGTTAGACACAGAGAGATTTTAGTGTGTAAATCCAACAGAAACTATAAAAATGTTGGGTGTGAGATGCTAAAACGTGAGGGTCACATGTCCATCACATCCCAACTGGAAATTATACCCATGGAGAGTGACATCCTCTCCTTGCAAGGAGCCTGTCCATACTACTGAGTTTTTGCTGCTGTGCTGTATCTTTTTCCATCATCCATCTGCCCATCCCCTCCACACACCACGGGACACCACTCCCTGAGCCCCTCCTCACCTGTTACCTAACTCCTTCTCTCCATCTTTTACACCCCACCCTCCTTTCTCCCTCCCTCCCTCCCTCCTCACGCATTGACCCGAGCCATGCTCTGCAGGCCTTCACACATGTACAGTCATGCTTTTATGCCATCACTCTCCTCAAACTGCTGATGGACTTCTTCTCCCCCTCACGCCTCTTTTGACCAAATTTACGTCCACCCCTTCGCTTTTTCCGGCCTCTCCTCCTCTCTCTTGCTCTCCCCTCTTCCTTGCATCTCACCTCATCCCATTTAGAGGAAAATCAATTCTTCTTGGCTCAGGGTCAAAGAGCTGCAGCAGTAAGCATCTCGTCTGTCTCAGTTGGTTAGTTCGGGAGGGGCAGGAGGTAGTCATCAAATCAAGAGCCTCATGCACCACTGACAGGATACAGGCTGAGTAATGACACGAGATTCAATTTGAAAATGCCTTGTTTCCTACTGCAGTTCCTACTACTCTGCGATGTATGCTACTCAATAAGATATCTGAGTTATTATTTTAAAAAATATTGAACCATGCAACAATGGATTTGTTGATAATAAACCACTGATTTAAATGTTTTCGATCTCAAATGTCTGTTTGTGGCTTTGTCTGCAATCTCAGTCTAATGCATCCCCGACATTTTACCCCGAACAATCAAAAGCCCACATTACACCCACAATTACCCAGATATTGGAGTTGAGATAACCATACTTTGTCTTTGTCCTAATGGTTATCAGTGGATGTTGATTTTTTTTTTAAATGGCCACTGTCAAAAGCAGAGCAAAAAGCTCGGCATCATAAGGAGTGGAGTCTCCTCAGCTGTTCATGGTGTTGCACTCAAGTTGTTCCCACCAAAACAGACAGAAGTAGCTGTGAGGAACTGCATAAAAAAGAATGAAAAAAGAGAGAAGTTCAGATCCTTCCCACTGATATTGGCACACCTGGCTCATTACTGATGAAGTGAGAGTGCTTGGTGGTCTGTTGTTTTGGAAAGTTACAGAAATTGGCCCCCTCCCCTTCAGGAGGGGGGGATGGAGCAGCGAGTGGGCCAGTGGATGGAGATGAGAATGTAAGCAGGGTTTGAACTTCTTGCTCTCTTTTTTGGTTTGTTACACAAATGCTTTTCTGCAACACCATGAAACAGCAGGTTGCCCAAACTAGCAAATTTTGAGTGTATCCCCACCATTAAAACAGTGAAAATGCTGACTGGAGTAAGTAGGCTGCTGCAAGGACTTTGGGATAAAGTGTCCTCGAGATGGTCTAGGATCACCGTCTATATTCAGAGCACTAATTTCAGCCATTAGAGGGGAAACAGGAAGCTGACCCAAGGTCAGTGCCGACCTTGTTCTGTTTGTACAGCCTGTCCCCATCTTATCTACCAAAATCCATACACTCTCTCTCTCTCTCTCTCTCTCTCTCTCTCTCTCTCTCTCTCTCTCTCTCTCTCTCACACACACACACACACACAGTGGTCATTTTCACTCATTCATGTTTCATGGCTGTTAGACTCCATGTTCATGTCTGATATTTGAGGCTTCATCCACACTACTGCCATCACTTAACATAACATATGAGACCCTGGGAGTGATGCAACACGTATTCTCTTTACCTCCAGCAAACTTGTCTCTGTAATCAAAGCTCAGAGGGATGTATTTGGGTTTGTCTCTGTCTGTCAGTGTTGGACTGAAACAGTAATAAATGTGTCTGACATAAAGACAGAGATGAGGAAGACTTGCACAGAGGAAAAGAAAGTGATCTCCATCCCATCCTGGGTCAGGCCTGCCCCTCTGTAATCAGAGTTAGATTAGCTGCCCCTCTGCAGCCAGGACCACCTGGTTATATATAGAAACTGCAGCTTTGGGCCTGATCCTCCTCTAAAGCCCCTCCACTCTTTGTTAACATCGCTGACATTCACAGTAGGGCCCGCCATGTCTCTGTATCAGAGAGAGAGAATGTGTCTGGTGTATGTCGCTCACCATCTCTCAGTGTGTATGTATAGGCATGTGTGTGGTTGCGCACGTGTGTGTGTGTGGGGGGGGGGGGGGTGAGTTCGTACCCATCCCAGCCTCAAAGCTCAGCGGGCAGTCCGGTCAGTCGGGTTTTGGGGGTCTTACCGCAGACAGCTGGGTTCGAGGTTTGTCATCAGACTGAGGATGGAGGTTATTGAGCACAGCAGTGATGTTGGAGGCGGCCTCATGCAGGGCAGTTTGGAGTTGGGAGTTAGCGACAGATCCAGCGTAGGAGACCCCCTGAGTTGTGGGAGCCAGGGCAGGGCAGAGGGACTCGGGCTCGATATGACCACAGAGAGGCTGGAGGGTGAGGGAATGGAGGAGGGACAGGCCGGGCCTCTTGAAGTATTCCACCCGGGGGCATCCACAGAAGAGCAGGCTTCATCGATCGTAGTGGCTGAGGCCTTGAGGTGCCAGGTGAAGATAACAACACGACGGAACCTGCATCTACGTATAGCCAATCACACCGCCCGGGATGTTTACGTACGGCTGGTGGGGCATGGGGGGCGCATTGCCGAAATCAATACTGGACTTCCGAAAAATACGCTGGAACAGAGTAAGACTGTCTGACAGAGGTAGAAATGTGTGTCAGAAATAGTGCTTTTTCTGTCCTGCAGTTTCTTAAAGTGTAGTTTAAAATTCAGTAAAGTATTATTGAACAGTGCAATTGTTCAACAATCACATGAAAACTGAACTACAGGCCTTTCTATCTGTCCAGTGTGATGCAGCCTTAAACATGTATTCTACATTTAAATCAGGCGCAGTGTACCGTTCTTGCATGAGCTGGTTTAGCCCAGTAGGGTTGCCAGGTTTGTTGTGGCAACCATGTGGTGCAAACTGTAAGTGTAATCTGTCAAACATCCTGAAACTCTTAAGAGACCTCTTTAATGTATGTGTGTGAGAGTGTGTGTGTGTGAGAGAGAGTAGTATGCAGCATGCACAAACATAATGTTTGTTGAGGTAACTAAATCTAATCTAATCTAATCTTCATTAAGAAACTATTAATAGCTACAGCTACAGCTACTATATATATATATATATATATATATATATATATATATATATATATATATATATACACACACAGAGAGAGAGAGAGAGGTGACAGACAGCTTTGTGGTAAAACAACAGGCTCAGATTCAGATTTGTGTAGATTTGTGAATGGAAGGTTTGAATGTAGCATCACAGAGGAAAGAGAGCTGCTACAACACTGAATAATCATCATAAATGTCGGTTGTTATTACACTCCCAGTATTTTGTTTGAAAATGTCCTTTATATTTTAGTCGCTCTGGCGTATCTCCATCCTGCTGGAGAGTCCTCAAACCGACACTGAATCTTCATCAGGTTTAGGAGTGATGCTTTACAGCTGATCCTGTTCTTTCACTTGAAATTGTGCAGGGAGGAAAAGTATAAGAGGTTATTACATGGTAGCAAAAGCTGTAATTAAGAGGAAGAGAAGAGTCTGCAGTTACACTTAAATGACACTAAATCACATTTGAGAATTGCTGCATTGTAGATCCCATGTAACACGAGCATGGAAGCATGGAATACAGCATGTAATTAAACTTTTTAGCACTTTTCTTACTTCTAACTTGACTGTCAGGAATTTTGCCTCAGTTGCATGAGTTGACGATTGGATTCAAATTGACAAGGAGAAGAGCAGCGTAAACAGACAGTCCAGTGAATGATGTCTCCATTCCTACACACACGCACAGTTGTACAGATAAATATACTTTGGAGGTGTTCAGGTGTCAATGATGAGGTTGCGTGACAAAGATAAATAGGTCTGTCAGCACTTGCATAACAGGGGAAAACCCTGCTCTGTTTGTGCATGAGTCTGTCTTTGTGCACAGGAATCTAGCGCCTTGTAGTGTGAATCACCCATCTGAGGAGACGGTTGTATCAGAGCTATCCGGACAGAGAGTATTTCAAACAGCAACAACAAATGTTGTGAGTGATGTGTTTCCAGTAGATAGTGAGATAAGAGTATAGTTTCTCAATAATCACCTGACCCGTCCTCTATGGGTCAGGTGTGATTATTAAGAGATAAATGTGGGAAGGAAAGAAGGACTTTTTAAAAAACATTTGCTGTTACATTATGATTGGAGATAGCCGGCCATGACGTCACGTCCATGGTGCTCCACTCGCTTCTGTAGCTCAGTGCAATCAGAATTTTTTTCTTCAGTCCAAAACCGAAGTGTGTTCCTGGGGTTCAGCTCCATAATCTGCCGCAGCAGTTGCTGAAAATGAAGCCTTCGTGATTTTGAAGTTAAACGAAGTCTTTGTGAGCACATAAAAAAAATGACAGAAAAGTTTGGCAGCTGCTTGGTTTCGTCCATGTCCATCAAACTCACCAAAGCTCTCTTATGAAGTCATTTGTTCATCTTTCTAGCTCTGCTGGTTAAAAACCAGACTTGCTCATGGACTCACTTCTTCTGCTGAGCCATGACACTCAGCCAGGTCTAGTCTGGTATTTGTCGAAGGCCACTAAAAAATATTCAATATTGAATAAACAGTAATAACAGACTGTTTTTAAAAAAGCACCATCTTTCTCAGGACATATGAAGCAAACCACACAACATATTGTTGAGGCTGGATATTTAGTTATTAGCGTAGTTACGCGTTAGTGGGATTTTGAAGATCCCCTTATTTCTTGGCACAACCTGCAGGTTCTGGTTTCCCTTTGGCTCTCTGTCCATTTTCCATTCATTAGCTATACCCGCTTATCCTTGAGGGTCAGTGGGGGCTGATGCTGATCACAGCTGAGATGTGGCGAGGGGTGGGGTGCACCCTGGACAGGTCGCTTAAGGCAAGTTCGGTTAACTGGCAACTCTAATTTGCCCGTAGGTGTGAATGTGAGTGTGAACACTTGTCTGTCTCTATTTGTCAGTCCTGTGATTGGCTGGTGACCTGTCCAGAGTGCACCCCACCGCTCGCCATTGTCAGCTGGGATCGGCTCCTTGGAGTAAAATCTTCGTCTCTTTTTCTTCATTGTACAGCTTATGTAACACATCAAGCATGGGTCCATCATTTTAAGAAGGACCTGAGACCCAAGTGCGAAAATCACCTTTGATTTGTATATTTTCTACATAATAAATCTACATACAGTTTGGTTGTCCCCTGTATTTGGTGTGCAACTGTGCACTGTGAGAAGATGAATTGTGATAAATTCAGGCTAGTGCTGGCCAAGTCTGATGCATACTCAAGCCGCAGCCAGTAATGCTGAATTTTTCTATTTATTTATGATCACTTTACCGCCAGCTCTCCTCACTTCTCTGTGTTATTTTGCTCCCCTCGTTTTCTTCTGCTCCTTCTTCCCTGTATTGAAGTTATTGCCCCTTTTTCTCTGAGTTTATTCACTCATTGCCTTTTTGCTGACTCTGTTTCCATGGTAGCTGTCACCACTCGGTCCTCAGGTTTTCCACCGCCCCCCCCCCTCTCTGTCCTTCTTTAATTTCTCTCAAGTCATATTTGAATCAGTTGGCATGGTAACTGATAAGTCAATTTGGCCTTGTGTGTCCGTGGCTGATTTTTTGTCTGTTCTGATAAATGGAAAAAGATCATTGTGCGGTTTGGCTTTGTGGCAAACAAACACCTGCATTGTCAGTATGATTTCTTTGATATTTCAGCCTTTCTTTGTCAGCCATGTTCAGTGAACTCAGAGGCTACACACTCTCAGTTGTCCATCTTCTTAAAAAAAAGCATACGGCTCTATATAGTAATAGATTTAATATTATGCAATGGAACATACTGAATAGTGACAGTTTCTAGCAGTGTGTGTGTATGGATGTATGCGTCTGTGTGGGTGTGAGCGTGCATGTGTGTGTGTGTGTGTGTGTGTGTGTGTGTGTGTGTGCGTGCATGTGTGTATGAGTGTGTGTGAGATCACAAGATAGTCTGGATTAGAGAGGTGTCGACAAGCTGACTCCTATGTCACTGGACATTAACCCCCCAGCTCCTACTTAATCCATAGCAGAAAGACAGCTGGGCTTGTTTTTAACATTCACACACACACACACATACATATACACACACACACACCATCATCGTGTGCACTGAGGCATCAGTGATGTCTGAGAAACTCATCACTAAGTCAACACCTCAGAGTGAAGTGCATCCACACATGCTTTGCTTTCTCGGCTCTGTTGTCAGGCTTCGTCACATCAGCAGGAATGACCGTTACACAGCAGCATTATTTTATTTAACTTGAGCTATTAATGGAAATGAGCGTGCATGAACAGCGACAGTTCAAACAGCATCGTGACGTTCATCACACCCTGAACTACATTATGCACAGAATTAATGTCCCCTGCCAGCATCCGTAGGCCATGTGCAATGACTACACACACTTGAAGCCAAACAGATGAGAACACATTTATATATAGAGAGAGCCAACTAATGGTGTCAACTGATATTATAATTGCCCTCTCATTTTCCAGGTTGAAGCGAGGTTCGTTATTTATGGAGCAAAATTAGATTATTCATTTTTCATTTTATGTGTCAGTATGATGGCTGCTCTTTCCTTAAGAAACACAGGAACGCCATCATGTGGCTGATGTGTGAAACTGCAGAGTTAAAAAGCTACAGTTGAGTGGCCCTTTGTGACAGCTGCATGCAAAATAACTGTTTCATTCACATTGTGAGTCTGGACACTGTTGTCCCACACTGGATCACACGACAGACATTAAGGAACTTAAAGGTGTGGTTGCTCAGAACTAATAAATATAGTAATTATTTATTGAGAAATGACATTTTTTGCTTGATATTTGCAAAGTTCTTTATTAAAAAATAGCCATATATTAAAAAGTCACAGTTGAATCGACATCCGTTAACCAAAGCTGTTTAGCATCCTGTTTAAAAAGAAAGAAATGGGACGCTGTAGTAGTATTTTGCACAATGTAAGCTGCCAAATAGCAAAGTACCAACATTAGTGCCTGGTATATACATTATATTATAGTATTAGTATGTAGTGTGAAATATGGAATTCAGACTATTTTTGAAAGATTATCACTAATAGCACATAGCAGCCAAATTTGCCCTTTTTTCACATCGAAATCCAAATTTTAAATCAAAATAATCTTTTCTGCACCGACCTTTAGATTTACTTTGTTGACTAAAAATATGACATAGCACAGTATATCCAAGATATTGAAGAAATATTATGAGTAATGCATACTAATTCAGTCTGCCTCATGTCATGATAACATTTCACCATTTGTTGTCTTCTCATTAGAAACCAGGAAATCTTTTTGATAACAGGTCTACTTTCAAGTTAGTGGACATTATCTTTAAACTCAGTATATGATCTAATGTAAAACATGTTTTTCTATCTCTCTGTTTCCCTTCACCAGGTGTTGTTGCTGTGAAGGACTCGGTCCCCTTGTCTCCACTCAAACCTTCAGCAGCACCTGCAGACACAGAGCAACAAGGCACTGAAGGAGGGAACTCTGCTTTAGGCAACGACCTGCAGCCTCCCCGTGTTTCCATGGAAACCTCAAATCTCCGACCTCAGACCCCCAAGGCTGAAGATGAAGTGGAGGAAGATGACGAGGCCAGCGGCCCACTCACCATTTCTGAGCTCGTCTACAGGTCTATAGACTTTTATAACAAATTATTCAGGGTAGCTATAATGTTTATATGTTTTGTAGCCTCTTTCTACGGTGGCCCTAAGAGCTCAAATCACTGCAATATAAGAAACAAGAAAACACTACCAAATACAGAAAACACTTACCACTTTGTATACAGTATAGTAAACACTAGATGGCTCATTATTATATCAATAAAATAGATGATGGAGTAAATAAATTAAGAAATGATGACATATATTGATAATAAATTAAATACATCATTATCCACTGAAATAGAAAAAAGCATGTTTAATTATTGTTATACTCAATTTCAAGTAAAATGAATTCTGAGCACCTATTTGCATATAAACATAAATGACAAGACATTTCTGGTGCAGCTATGCAGGCAAGTTGAAGAAAAATCCACCTATTTTATACATAAGCAGTCCATGTCACAGTAGACATGTTGCATTTCAAATTCATGCCACTTCTCTGAAAGTGCTCAGCAGCCCCTCTGGAGCATGAAAGCACTCTACATGATGCTTTAATCACTAGAGATTAGTAGCGCTGTGAACAGACAACATAGGCTTAAATTGAATACATCATAAATGTGGCTTACAGCTCTTCCTGTTTATCCCCAGTAAATAACAAAATATTAGTTCTCAGTGGTAGAAAATAGTGTAATCACCCTTTGAGAAATGTTCCTTCTTCTTCTTTTCTGCCCTTGTTCATTCCTGCTTATCGTATAATCATATCTGTTTTTTAAATGTGTTTGAATGCCTTCCCTCCTCTCTCCAGCCCCTGTGCCAGCATGCTGCCCACACCAGTGGACGACAGTCAGGGCGGCGTCGACTTGCTCTTCTCCTCTCCAGTCCAGAGCCCGGCCAGGCTGCTGAGGGAGCTCCACGCCGACCCCGACATCCAGGCCCAGCTGGAGACTGAGAGGGAGCGGGACCGGGCCTACGAACGTGCCCGACTGGCTGCGAGAAGTCGAATGGGTGGAGTCTTGACCGACAGCCTACGCCTGCTGTCGTCCAATGAGAGAGTCAACGCATGTGTGCTTAGCGTGGCCCGCTTCGTTGCCGTGGTAATGGGCGTCCTGCTCGTCACTGTGCCCACACTGCTGCTACTCCTGGAGTCAGACATCGACGTGTCGTTCCTCCACGAGATCCGCCAGACGCCGGAGTTCGAGCAGTTTCACTATGAGTATTACTGCCCGCTTCGGCGCTGGATCCTGTGTAGGATCAGCATGGCCATGGAGAACCTGTGGTCAGACTGAAGAGGAGAAGAGGGAGAAGGCAAAGGTGGGAGTGAGGAGTCACAAACAGACATGCCCAAATGTCTTTCTTAACATGTAATTTCATTTTATATTCAGTCTCAACAGCGGGTGTCAGACAACCAGTCTGCCAATGGTATGAAACAATTTCACTTGTTTCAGAGACAGTCCAGTTTATGTTACGAGCAGGTGCAATGGATCACTTATCACACGATGGCTGAGAAAACTGTAGAAGGTATTACTAAAAAGAGGCCTCAGATGGAAACACTTTCCGAGTTCCCAGAATGAGGACTTCTCTTTGTTTATGTCTGATTGAATTACACTGAAACAAGTAGATGTGTTTCACCTCTTTGGCAGCATCAGTGTTGCAAAAAAAGAGATAAGATTTTAATCATAGGATCCAATCACTTGTTAAGATAGACACTTCTGGCAACGATGAACTGAACAGAAAGAGGACAAGAAATGCTCTAAGTGCTCGAGGAGGAACCTGTGGAAGAGAGATTCATGAAAATAAAATCTGAGGGAAGCCAAGGAAAGAGGAAAAGTCACAAAAAGATTCAGAGAAGAAAGAACATGGCTGGTTTTAATAGAAGTTTTAACGGTCTGTTCACTCCTGACGCTGACAAGCTGATGTAATGACTCTTTGGTAAATATCACCAACCATTCTGATCGGTTCTCGCCCTCAGAGCGGAGCGCGTGATTGGTCACAGAGGCTGTCAGTCATGGCGGAGTGGGTGGTGACAGAAGGAGAAATGGTTGATTTGTCACTGAGCGCAACAATAGCCACAGTCAGAGGTACATTATATATATTTAAAAACAGAAGAGAGATATTGATAATTAATACCAATCTTAAATAAGTTGTTTTTAGCATTTTGTACATTTTTATGTGATCCAGAACTTTCAGGAATTTTTCAGTCAGAGGATCTACTTTGATCTTATTTTGAAATTAAGAGTTTACAAAAGATTACAAAAAAAAGCAAATTTATTGAAGTTTATCGGGTTGATGGGAGAAAAATTTAAGCTATTTTTTAAGACTACCGTCTGCATTTGCTGACTCGGTAGCACCCTGGGTTTTTCCTACAGAGGCTATAGCACAAATGTTTTACACAGACCACAGATTACAACTGTTTCAGATTATGTGATGTCATTTTGGAAACAGGAGGGCGGCAGGAGAGAAACTTTAGTCCATTTGTGATGATAAAACTTGTGTGTGCTGTTGAACGTCTAAACGTCTTCTGAACTAAATGTAAGCTCACAAGTTGAGGCTGCTCGTGCATCTTTCAGTGCTTTCGAAGAGAGTTTGAGCATAGAACACATGGGGAAGAAAAGGAAGGCTGATGAGGAAACGATACTGTGGGGAATAGTGTTGTTAAACTGGGTAAAACCGTGACTTTGAACTTAGAGGTGGATCATTTACTAGTCGATGGTGTGGAGCTCTGTTTATGTTTCAGTGGGGTTTGAGGTGATGGGATCGTGCACTTGAAATGCCCACAGGAAACTCCAATTACAGTGCTGGCACGTGACACATGATAGGACAAGTGATGCGTTTAATGGTCTAAATCTGTCATACAGGTCGTTCGCTGGTTGTTGACTGAACGAACGCCGTAGGAGCACAGTTGCAGGTATTTAACTCACAGAAGCAGATCAGCATTTATATCACCAAATCAAATTAGAAATGATTGTGGCCATTTCTAAGAGGATCTGTGATACCATCGTGTTGCACATCCTGTGTTTCGCATTTAAATGACTGCAACTGTTTACACCCTTGAACAGAGTACATGACAGTATTTAATGTCATTTAATGTCAGTGACCAACAAGTTATCAGGAGTAGTGAAGTGAAGTTTAAGGAACGTGGTTCTGGTTTGAGAAGATATAAAGTTGTGTTCATGGGCACTGGCTGCTGATACGGCTGACGTTCCTAAAAAGTCTGGAGCCACTGAGTTAAAGATGAATAATGTCAAGGATAACCCCCCCAAAAAAATGATTTAAAAACATTTTTGGTCCAGAAAAGTACAATAAGAAATTAACTGGAGATGCGACCAGGAGTTAATTTGTGTTAAAATGTTAAACAGTGTCACCACGTACAGACGATGCCTGTCGGTTGTGGTGTCGTGGCTCTGAATGGAGAGGTGAGCAGACAGGTATAGCGATGAGAAATGACTTCAGATCAAATGAAAACAGGTTTCGTTTTTTTAAAAAAAGTTCTGTTCAAAATGTAGTTCGATTTGGATTAACTTCTCAGGAAAGGGCATTAGCAGTTTTAGTTCAAAAAATGAATACATGTCTTAAAAAAAATGCCAAAAAAAGAAAAAAAAAATGCATCTAATCACAACATGTAGTTTATCCATAACATTCATACATGTCTTGCTATAATGCTACTATGAATATCCAAAACACTGTATGTATTTATACCAGTACTGCAGCCAGACATAAATATGGCTGCAGGCTGTCTGTGTTGTTGTAGCCTCATTTCACTCAACTACATATGCATCCATGTCATTTTAATGAAAATATTACCCAAAAAGTCTCTGCTGTTGAGAGCCAGCAACCTCCATACTGCTTTATGGCAGAGCAGACACTGAGCTCTCACTGGCTCTTATAAACAACTGAACTAATGCTTTAAAGTTTATTTTCAGAAATCACTCTCCATACCTCTGCAGCGCACACCGCCATCAAACCCTCTCATTATGTTGCTGCCTCATATTACCAGCTGTGTTGTCATGTAACTCTGTAGACTTCATGCATTGACGAGCTTTATGCATATAGAAGATATGCAGGAACATCAGAAACACGTTTATTCGGGACAAAGCATTTATTTTCCTACTACAGTACATGCACTGGGTTTCGATGCTGAAACCAAGCGAAGGGCCAAACCGCTATGATGACGACGTTTGCATTCAACATCACAGACTCTGAGCTAAAAACAGCTTCACTGTAGGGGATGAAGCTGATCTGTATGCACTGCTAAATGATCGCCATCATCCCATGATGACCAACAGAGGGGGATATCATCATGAACCATCATCCTGTCTTCATGTGTAGCTGTATGCACATGCACCAAAATGCTCAAGCAGTACTGTAGATTTAAAGTAGAAATACTCTGTAAAGGCTCCTTGTACACAGCTGTACAGACAGTTTGTCCCCGGCTTTGGTCCTTTTTTTTTTCCCGAGCTTCATCCTCGTCTTAACCGACCCGGGGTATCTCACACTCGCCTCCTTTTGCTGACCTCTCAATGCAAATTGCATGACCTCATCTGTAAATACTGTGTTTATAGTTGTGGCTAAAAAACCCAATGTGGGTAAAGGTTTCCTTTCTTTCTTCCCTCTGTATGTCTCGTCTGTGTAAAGCGATTTAGATATAGGCTAGGCTTGGCTGTCTTGACCATCTTAGTTGAATGCATGTTCTCTGTGTTTTTACCAAGACGAGGAAGGGAGAAAGAGGTTGAGACATTAAAAGGCTTTTCTCTCAATCAACATTCGGCATTAAAGCGCTTTAGGCTCCGTTTTGACAAGACTGAAAACACACGGTTGCTAATTCTGTTAGCTTCCGTTCAGTTGATCCAAAAGCAAAACAGGATTATGTCTGATAAATTATGTCTCAGCACAAAAAGGAAAATTTCTTGATGGCCGTTTGGAAAAGATCATTTCACAGTCTCTTAAAGAGCAGCTCTAAAATATTTGACTAGTTAGCTTCATTGTGCTTTTGCTCTGTGTGTGTGTAAATCATTAAAGCCAGACGCCAGACACTAACCCCTAACCTCATTGCTAACGGAGCATGCTATTAACTGAATCGACTGATCCAGAAACATGTTGTTTAGATGTTCAGTTTTTAGGATGTTTAAAAAACACTGAACTGAGTGAATGGAAAATACCCCTCAACTCATCGCAAACAACAAAAGGTCTTTGGGCTCTGTGATAAAACAGATCTTTGGTCCCACACGGCACTGTAGCATTATATAATTTTTGTAGCTCATTTATCAGTTAAGCAGCCTTTATGAGTTTAAAAGGGACTTTCAACCCTTTGAGATTTAGCTCTTGTTTTGAGCTACTGAACTTGAGTTCCTGTGTTTTACAAGCAGCATATAGGTGGACTGAGAGTACAACTTTTGTTTCCTGTACTTAGATAAAAACTGTGACACAAACACCATCGAGATCACACACCAGTTGATGTCATATCTGAGGTATTACTTCATACAAATCCAGAAGCTCCTGACATGAGTCAAGTATTTACAAACCTTAAATTTAATTAGCTGCCTTTAGGTATCAGTAAAACTAACAGACAGACGGCCGGATTTCAAAACTGTTTAAACCGAATACACAAATACTGCTTTTAATTAATTTATTTAAGATTTTAAATATTTGAACTCAGGTCTACTATATGCAAAACTATTGGACATCACGTGGTATAAGAGAAAAATCAGCTGTTGTTCAGTACATTATTTCAGTGTTGTGCGGGCATGTACAGTAGCAGATTCTCTTGCACGGTCACTTTGTTGTTTTTGATTGTTAGTCAAACTGATTGTTTTTGTTGTTTTATTGGTTAGTCAGATTATTTATTTTTTTTGTCATTTGGTCCTTTTTAATAAGAAACTCTGGGAGATTTAATTTCAGAAGAATGAGAAAAAAGAAAAAAAAATCCCTAAGTAATGACCCCCCCCCTCTTCTGGGACAACCAAGCCTTATGAACTTTGTGAAGTGAAAATTTTGAATGTTTGTATGTTATAAAAGAAAACATGGATTGTTTTATATGTTAATACTGCCACAATAAAGCTCCCTAATGAATATATATTGAAATACAGAGCCTAATGTGTGGATTATTTACATGACTTTTACAGAATCCAAAAATCTCAATCTCTTAAGTGTACGTCCCTTTTCTGTTTCTCAGAAGTCATCCAGTCGGTGCACGTTGAAATATGAAGATTCAAGAAACTTTCTCAAAGCTTTGTCTCCCTCATGTGCTGTAAATGTGAGATTGCACTTCCTGGCATCATCTCCATGGTGATGTTTGTGTGAGCAACAAAAGATTTCTGGGATACAAGCAGTGTTCAGTCCTTTGCTGATGATCGTAGACAAGACTTTATTCTCTGCTGGATGAGAAAATATAGTCTCCAGTTTCAAACAGAAAACTTCTTCAGCCAAAGATCTCAAGTAAGATAGAAGAAGGATTGTACTGAACTAAATAAAAGAGAGGAAATCTTTGGGGTAAGAATCGCTTCTCAATCATAGAGAGAGTAATTACATAAGCAGGAAGAGGTGATGGATGTTTTACATAATGATTATTTTTGTGCAACACATCAGATGTAAATGGCTGTTTTGCTTCATCTGTTTTAACAGGAACAACCAACTATCTCAAACCAACAAAACAATGCATGCGCGTGACGTCGTGAGGAGAAGGAAAATAACCCTGATGCACAATTCATTAAATGAAGGCAATGTGTGAGAATGGATAAATCCAAAAAAGACGTGCCGCAGATAACATTTCAAGCAGCAAATCCAGCTATGGCGACACATCCTATCACTGTGTCTGAGCTCCTGGAGGACTCTGGGAATTGTAGGCAGATCCTCAAGCAGGAGCTGAGCCTTCATCCCCTCAGTGCTTGTCTCCTCAGTGAGCAGCAGAAGCTGAGACATGTGTTGGACTGGGCTCACAGATTCCTCAGCACTGATTCAAAGGTTAGCCACGAATTCTGCAGAGCTGACAGCTTGATTTTAGCTAATGCAGATCAGATCTCCTCTGCTGTAGGTGGTAATGAGGTATTTGGAGGAGGAGGAGGAGGAGGAGGAAGTATACAGGTTTGGCAGCTTGAACCTTCAAATTATGAGAACGGCGACTCAAATAAGAAGCTCTGTGCATATAAACCCTCTTTCTCAGATGATCCCTGCATCCCATCTTCCTTTGCCCCAGGGAGAGATCAGATAACTTGGCCTGAGTACAGACAAACTCCTAAAAACATGAAAATTATGAAGCTGCGAGATGCCACCGACAAACAAACTCCCAGCCAAGACAGCACCTGCAGAAGAAGCAAATTATCAGACAGAAACACGAATCAAACACTTGAATCAGACGGTGCAGCAAGCTCAATCAAGGAATCCACATCATGCTGGAGCAGTGCCCGTCACCAGAGGAGCATGGTGTGTGGCACTGCAGGTAACTTGAAACTGACTTATGAAACAACAGGAGCTCAATCAGAAAAGGACACATCAGGACGTCAGATGGAGCTGAGCAAAGTAAAGGCTGATGGGGAGGTGGGAACAAAGAAGGAAGTTATGAGGATGGGCGAAAGGAAGGGGAGGCTAGATGAAGATCAAGACACTGGCTCTGCTTTTTCAGCCTATGCCAAGAATTCCATAAGCAGCAGAGAGCCTGAGAAGACACGGGAACAGACAGAAGAGACGGCTCCTGCTTTGAGTGTATACGAGCATTACCAGCTTTGTGTGGATCGACTGCATCACCTCAGGGGAAGACAAAGCCGACATATCGAACCAGGATGCTTCATAGAGTCGCCTGTAAAAGAGGGGAAGACGTCTCAAGAAATGGCAGCGCCTCCTGCGTCTGGCTTTGAATTGAACTCTCCCACAATAAATCCTGAGATTGAAAAACGTCTTAACAAAAGGGTCACACCTGCAGAGATCACAAAGGAGAGGCGTCCAGACATCATTCATAAAATCCATGGCGGATCGAAATACAATAGAAATAGGGCAACACTTGTGGAGCAGAGCCAGACCAAACATTGTGACAATTTGACTGTGAAGGAAACACCTGCAGACATTTGTGCTGACAGCAGACCTGTTTGTCAGAGAAACATTACCAGCAACACACATCTGGACCTTGATAGAACCAAACATGGAGGATTTATAAAGGGAACTGCAGGAGGCATAACCTCAACTCATTATGTTCCTGCTGTGGAGGAGACAGCTGCACTTGGCCCTCAACCAGGTATTCAATGCCATCCATGAAGACTGATGAATATTGTCCCACCCATTACCGCCCATTACTGCCTGGAGCTGTGGTTACCAAGCTGGGTTTGAGGTCCCCTTAAAGGGATCGCAAAATAAACCTGATCTACAGGACAGGAGAGAAGACAAAACACACTTTTGGTAAAGCATGAATATACCGTATGCATCTGTCTGTCTGTGTCTGTCTGTGTTCAGGTTTGAGGATCAGATGTCATCCAGGCGTAAAGGGTCGTCGGATTCGTGTCAAAGGTCAAAAGAAAAAATCTGGTGGTCGTGGTGCCTCAGTGAGACTCAGTGAAAAGCCACGTGTGGTGCTCTCTTCTCAAACCAGAAAAGAAATATTGCAAAGGTAACGGCTAAAGCGGCGTAAGCATGCACAGACAGAAGTTACTGTACTTCCGGACAGCAAAATAAACCAGATTATCTTTCTGAATTCATCTTATTAGATACCTCCTCACCCACCCTCACACCGCTTAGAAACACTCACATTTTTATTTGTGAATATCCTTGAAATCATGAATCTAGAATTTGAAAAAACAGCAGCATAGCTTAGAAACACATGACACCGTGTACCATCAGGACAGTGAGTGTGCACTTCCTTATAAACAAAATTATTATCTAATTTAAAAATATCAAATTAGCTCTGCAAATAGCATCTGATTAAATGTTTTTTAAATGCATCGTCTTTGCTGCTGAAGCTGAACCTGCCCCCTGTGTCTCCTGCA
This sequence comes from Chelmon rostratus, assembly GCF_017976325.1. Lineage (NCBI taxonomy): Eukaryota > Metazoa > Chordata > Actinopteri > Chaetodontiformes > Chaetodontidae > Chelmon > Chelmon rostratus. The sequence goes on along the minus strand of NC_055662.1, from coordinate 19,303,499 downwards.
GACCTCAGTCATCAGGAGTAATCAAACACTTCAGAAGCAACACACCAGAGCACAAAGTGAAACCAACCTCAGCCTGTAAAGATACAACCAAGTGTGTGCAACCTACAGCGACACACACACACCTTCATGATGACCCGGCATCATTGACCGCAGGTGAGTTCAACTCTGAACTTCACAGACAAACACATCAGGAAACGTTCAAAACACTAATAAATCAAGGAAGAAGTCAGCAACAAGTCATATGAATGGCTAAATTTATCTATTTAATGGGCTCTGCGGTGCCACATAACACAGCTCTGCTTCTGTTCCTTGTGAGGAAACTTTGAAATTAATTTCACATTTTGTCTGACAGCATTCAAGCAGCAAGTCATACGATAAAAGGGATTTTCATTCGAGTTGAAAAAGAGTTTTTGTGAGTGTGCTTGTATTAACTGTCCTCTCGGGACAAAAATTTGTTGCAACAGTCTCATTATGCAGACTTGACGGGGACACAGATCAATTCTGCAGGAGGTTTATATTCATTTTAAGGTTAAGACTTCTTTAGTAAAATCATGCGACACTTAAAGGTTAACAGTTTAATGTTTTATTTCTTCCCATTCAAGTCCTAAGGATGATTACTTTTAGAGACTATTTACAAGAATATAAATGTATAACTGTGTTTGCCCCAACAGATCAATGTGAAGAAACTGACTGCAAACACAGTGTAAGAATTCTTTCTTTCTGCTCTTTGTTCATGATATTATATGCAACATGACCATGTTTATCAGATGCTTTAAAAGCCCCTGACTCTACTTTTATTTTTTTTTTAAACAAATTAGTTTATTGACGTTTCCAGCTTTTACAAATTTAAATACATTTACAGAATCTTTTTTTAAAAAAGCTCTAGATTCTTTTGTTTCATATCTCTGACTCTACTTTTAAAGAAGACAATTACTTAGCTGCTCTGTGTGAGAGATTTATAGTAATTTCTTATCTAAACTGTGACTGTGGGCGTGTTGTTGTTATTCCACCTCTCAGCCAGCAGGTGGCACTGTCTGCGACCGCTGGTTGCATCTGCCTGATGAGGTGTGGCTGTCCATCTTGTCTCTGCTGCCTCACAGTGATCTGTGCAGAGTGACGCAGGTCTGCAGCCGCCTGCACACACTGGCCACCGATCACACACTCTGTGAGTCTGCGCTGTTCACACTTTAGCTGCAGTTAGTGTGAAGCAGCCTTCTTGCTGTGAGGTGGAAGAAGGAAGTGAATGAGGTTCATTTAGCATAGCATCCTTCACGGAGAAAGGCCAAAAAGTGCTTTACAGAGTCCTCCTTATGCATAAAAATGGCCCCTGTCAGCGTTTAAAGCTTCTGAAGCTACCCCAGCTTCAATTGCAGCTGCGATGCCATTAAATACCAGGATGAGAGGCTAGTGCCCCACACACCACTGCCCCCCCACAAAAGTTATTCCCCTTTTTCCAGTGTGAGGGCCATGACATCGAACATGACGAGCCTGCAGCTCCGAGTGGAGCTGGGACGTGGTCACTCATGTGTTGTTCCACAGGTTGCTGCAGACAGAGGAACTGGAAATTCATCACAAATTGCAGGATATTCTGCAGAATTTCCTGCAACTGAATCAGGCTTTCACCATCTGCCGTGCACAGGCATCTGCATTTGTCGAACAGCCAATAGGAACACCCTCTCTGAAATGACCTGTGATTGGCCAGATTCTCCAGTCATGGGCTAGATTGTGTACAGCCTGAAAACAGCGAAGAGGAGGTGCAGAAGTCTAGTTTTGTCTCAGACCACTTGAATTACAGCATGCTGAAAGGTTGTTGTGGAATTTTTGTCCGATGATGCACAAAATGAACTCCCCAGCTCAGCTTTAATGTGTTTAATGTTGCAATTTACTGCTCTAGATGTTTATGGTTGAACTGACTTTAACTGCTTTATATAGTATTGAGTAGTTTAACCTATATCAGTGCATCACATTCTATGAGATCATCATATATATAATAAGATTTGTGTTTATCTTTGTCACAATGCTTTTTCTAAATAGTCAAAGCTTTTAATGAAGAAACACTTAATCTCTCAGTTTATCGATACAAAGTGCTTGAGTAAATGTACTTAGTTACATTCCACCGCTGTTAATGACACAGCTGAGTGGGATGTCCTCACCTTTTCCATGTGGGAATTCAAAACTGTGCCGCAGCACATGCCGTGTTCTCATGATGTAAGTGCTTCCAGCGGTGTACTGTACCGCTCCCTGGACAAACATACAGTAAGATAACCTAGACCTGCAGCATCACATGCTCTCATACCACCACGAATCACCAAAACAGGCTCATGTACTGAACAGCAAACCTTTCTCCTTCTGAAGGGAAAGATTTGCGGGTTGAGAACCGCAGCCTGACCGAGCGATGGCTACTCTGTGTGAGCAGACGTCGTCCTCGCTGTCTGTGGCTACACAGCTGCAGCGGCCTCGCTCTCACCTCCTGCTGGCTCGAGGTGTTTTTCACTCTGTGCAGAGAAACTCTGGAGGTAAAACAGCAACTCAGAGGTTTCTTTACTGATCGCTCAGAGCAGGCGAGGTGGAGCGGAGGGCAGCTAGAGAAAAGCTGTGAGGAGGGGCTGTTTGGCCTTCAGGATGGCCCTCAACTTCTAGGATTAGTCAATAAGTCACTGTGCTGTCTCTGTGTTATATAAAATAACAAAAAAAATACAAAACATATTCAGAGTGAATCTTCTGTCACGTTTCTTTTCTATTGACACTGTGATTTATTGACCCCACATCCTGACTCCATCTGCCTGCTGTCAGTGTAAACAATACATGCGAAAGTACGGGACATTAAGTGTTGCTGGAGCACCACTGCTACATCCTTTTACTCTGTGAAAGATAACCATATTACGACCGCTGATTGGACCGTATTATATTGAAACAAATGTGCAAGATTTTTTGTTGTCACATTTTGAAATTTCTCTCTTATGCAACAGGTTTAAGATACATTTTAAGAGAGCGAGTTGATTAAAGTAATTTTGCGTATTTTGCTGGGCTGTTCACATTACTGTAATGGCCTAGTTCATTAGCAATCACAAGGAATCACATGTTAAAGATGATCTCATTCACCTCTGTGACTGTTTATTTATCCGTCAGTGTCACATGCAGACTCACTCAATTGCTCTCTGTTCCGTCGTTCGCTGGGTGGACGGCCCATATAATATTTTTTCCTTACAGGAACTCAAGGTCACAAGTTGCACTGGACCTGGTCTCCACGGCGACCAGATGCTGCCTCTGGTCGGTCAGCTGTGTGATCATGTGACCAGTGTGGATGTGAGCTGGAGTGGAGCCACAGACGCAGGAGTTAGAGCTCTGAGCGACTGCCACACAGGGTACATGAAGACACGCACACACACACACAAACACACGCACACACACACACAAAGTGATATATGTGTGAAATAATTGAATATGTTTGGGTCAAACTTCATATTACAGCACATTAGCATGGATATTAGAAGCATGTTGGCTCTTGATTAGCCATTATAAAGCAAAAATAATGCCTTATTCTGGGGATTAGGGTTATTAAGGACTAGGGTTAGGTTATTAAGATCATAATTCATGTACGAGAACCTCCTTACTATCAATAAAGAGTAAGTAGGAGGTTATTGAGGGAAAACTCTTAATGGCCTAGTAGTTGTAGAATATGGTCATGCAGAAAAGGGCTTTCATAAGTGCTTTATAATGACTAATAAAGAGCCAATATACTACTAATATACATGCTAATAAGCTGCTAGTTAATGGTGAATATGTGTATCTTAATATTAAGTGTACTCCATGTTTAGGTGGTCTGTTGTGCGCTCAGGTGATTCTGTTATGTCCTCAGCTAAACCAGCCCTCTAAAAACTCATTGAATTATTTGAAACACACACTGTTTTCAATCATCAGCAACAACACGTTTGAGTTTTCTCTTTTTAGAAGTCAGTGTTTTACCTTTACAAATCCTGCAGTTTGCATCTGAAATCTGTTGTCCTGAACGGCTGTCGTGTCACTGATGACCCACTGATGAAACTCGTCAAGAGACACAAGGACAGGTCAGTGAAAGTGTGTCTGTATTCATTTGTGTGCTGTTAAAATGCAAAGGCTCTATGGCGTGTGTGATGAGTGTGTGCGCATGTAAAGATGCAGCAGACAAAGCAAATGAATCGTCTTCAGGAATGTATTTATGCACACGGACGCCTCTGTGTGACTGCTGTCCCTTTAACACCAAGTTGTTTGATGTGACTGATAAGATGGAATCATGTTGCATCTATATTTAGTGGTCAGGTGTATTTTTTTTTTTGCCAGATTCAAACCTAATTCACAACTATGCCTTCAAAATCCAAATTTGACACCTGATGACTTGTGTTTGTGCCCCTTTCGACGATGATGATTTCCGCGTCCAACACTGTAACTTCACATTATGTGGTACATAATTATTACATGATTGTCTTAACATTAACATCATGTAATTCACTACACTGAGGACGTTTGGTTGTGTGGCTGTGTTTGTTCATCACCTGGCCAGAAGGTGTCTTGACGTGGACTCGTTTTCTTTTGTTTCTGTTTGTGTGAGTGTTTTTTCCCATCAGTCTGTGCAGGTTGGAGGTGTTTGGCTGTCAGTATCTCACGCCATCCTGTCTACAGACAGTCTATGAGGTACTTTAAATAGAAAAGTATTCAAATAAGTCTATTTTTAAACTGGTAGCACCACATATCTTGTGTAAAATTTGTCTCAAACAAGACTTCCAGTACAGAGCCTCTGTAGTCTGTCTGAAGCTGTGTCCTGTGTATGTAGCACAACATAACATCTGCGTGAACAGTATGTGCAGCTTTTCAGTTTCTGTGTTAGATGTGTCCTGGCCTCCAGCATCTCAACATCGGACAGGTGCCAAAAGTCAGCGCACACAGTCTCACAGTGATGACGTCTCAGCTCAAACGTCTCATTTCCCTCAATCTCACTGGACTTCAGATGGTGATTTTCAAACTTTGCGACTCAAAGTTACAGAAGTGTTGAATCCTTCTTGAAGATTAAGAAATTCTACAGTATGCAGGCTTTCCTGAAGATTTAAATGTCCTCTCTGTTTCTGTTCTGTTGCTGTTACAGGTTACTGATGCCACAGTGGACGCTTTGCTTCAGAACTGTGTCGAACTTCAGAGTCTGACCTTCAGTTCCTGTCCTGGAGTCACTGACCTGACACTGCACAGCATCGGCAAACACACACCTTTGATCAGGTATGCACACACACACACACACACACAGACACACACACACACACACACATGCAGATGTGTTGCCATCTCGTTACATAGACTTACATTCAATTCCTGGAGACTTACCCTAAACATCACCACAACCACTACATGCCTCACCCTAACCCTAACCTTAACTCAAGTCTTTACCCTAAAATTTACTGATTTACTTTGTGGGAGCTTACATTTTGTTCCCAAAAGGAAGACGAGTCCCCACATTGTGATTGTATAAACACATTTATGTCCCCAAAACATGAGTAATACACATCCACGCACACACACACACACACACACACACAGGCATGCACACACAATCTAAGACACTGTACCTGTGAGGAAACTGGATGTACTTGCATGAATTCCCTCGAGATGCTCTGTCCTTCATTCAGTTTAGTTTTCTTGTTTATTTTGTCCAGTTTTGGTTGGCAGCCTTGACTAATGTGGTCTTGGCAGTTATGTTGTGTGTGTGTCTGTGTGTCAGATCTTTGGATGTGAGCGGCTGCAAGGCAGTAACAGATGCAGGAGTCCAGTCTCTGGCTCTGGGTTGTAGAAGACTTCAGCAGCTGGATCTCAGCTCCACTGGCACAGGAAACAGAGGGTACAACACAACAAGCTGAGCTGAAGTTTTCTCTGCGTGTGTGACTGTGTGTGTGTGTGTGTGTGTGTGTGTGTGTGTCATGCATAGTGATCCACTGATAAAGATCTTATGAATGGATCCCATCTACTGTAACAAAAAACCTTTGTTGACCACTTCAGCTGAGTGCAGTGTTGTCACCACATACCCAGATACAATAACGTGTGTGTGTATGTGTATGTGTGTGTGTGTGTGTGTGTGTGCGTGTGCGTGTGTGTGTGTGTGTGTGTGTGTGTGTGTGTGTGTACAGGGTTACTCTGCTGGCAAATTACTGCAACAGACACCTCCATACTATCAAGCTCAGTTTCTGCCACATCACCTCAGAGAACGTACTGAAGCTCTGCAGACGCTGCAAGAGGTAAACACACATTTTAATATCTGGAGGAAATACAGAGTCAGTATTTGTCTGCTTTAATTTCACACAGCAGAGCAAACACCATGTGACTCATCAGCACTTGAAAGTGTCTGTGAAGGTTCAGTTTGAGGTGTACTCGCAGCTAACTGAACTGCTGTTTATTCAGTATTTCCATTTTATGCTGCTTTGTACTTCTACTCCACAGCATTTCAGAGGGGAATATTACCTTTTACTTCACATTTATTTGACAACATTAGTTGCTAGTTGCAGATTCAGATTATTAATATAATGTATGATCATAATAAATATAATATGATGTATTAAGGTTAGATAAAGAAGTAAATTCACAAGGTAGCAGTACATAAAGTCATTAAAGCCAGTCCCACATTTAGCATCTGCAGCATTAAAGTGATGAACATGTTAATGCATCAATAATTGTAATTATGTAATTTCTATATTACTCTGACATGGGTCATTCTGCCTAATGAGTACTTTCACTTTTGGTATGATTTGATGCAAATACTTTTGTACTTTTCACTTAAAGTCTAAACCCTGTTTGCCTTTTATAAGATATAAGAATGACCAAACATGCAACAAACAGGCCGTTCCTCTTTGTTCTGATCAGCACGGTGGTGATCAAAATAATGTCAACCATGAATACAATGAGCAACTGTTTGGTTATGTCTTGGGAAACAGAAACAGATCAGCTGCTGGTTATGTCATTTTGGATCTGATGCTCTGGTCTTCCAGCCCCAAACATCTGACTGTGAGATACCTTTGCTCTGCAGCTAAAAAGCATGCTAACATACTAACACACAATTACACTTATTTCCATGTTTCTCTCCTTTCAGGTTGACGGTGCTCCACCTCTACGGCTGTACTCAACTCCCCACTGAGAGAGAGATCAGAGAAGTTAACAGCACTGTTAAAGTGTCCCCTCCGTCCTGACTCACACACAAACATCTGCACACAACTGGACAAATACACACAACACAACGTAGTGGTTATCGTGATCATGATAATAATCCCCCCAAAAAAGCAATATCACAACATTCTTACTTCAATGCATTTATTCCTGTGATGTTGCAGTAATAAGATCAAGGAGGTATCAAGGAGGATTATAACTTGTGCTCTGAGATGAATAAAGTGAATTTTGAATTTATCTGTGTGTGTTTGGAGGTAGATTACAGATGTGCTACAACGTCCCGTCCTGAGGCTCCATTCCCTGCAGGGCGTCGAGTGTCTTATCTCAATATATTAATCCAGCTGTGCTGGAATATTTGAAAGGGTTTCAGTGAGTTTAGACTTATTGAAGTGTTATCCTTACCATTAGTTATCCCTGTGTTTTTGGAGATTATCTCTAATCTAAAATAAGATTCACTGTTTTGATGCTGGCTTGTGTGTGCAGCTGTGTGTTCTGGGCTAAAAGTGCCCAAGCATCACTCACAATGTCTTCCCATACAAGCCCTTTGAGTATTAGATTAGAGTCAGTCAGCTTTATTGACATGGCACAGAGTACAAGTACGAAATGTATGTTAGCATCTAACCAGAATTGCAAAAAGCAGTACAGTTGGCATCATATAAACAGCTGGACATATGATATGAATATGGTGTATACACTATAGGTCAGATATCTACAGTATGGGCATGTGAGAGCATATACATACAGTACAGGTAAGAGTATGTAGCAAAATATATGCACATTAAATAGCAAACTGTTATACGAATGCAAGTGAGGAAGAGTATCAAATGTTGCATTTTTACATGATGATCCCGAGGATTCACTTTCTGACCTATTTGCAGGGAAAATGAAAAGTGAAGCTATGTGCTTGCTACTCCTGCAGATCCTGGCCACACTGATATTCCTTTCTTTTTGATTTCCCTGGAGGGAACTGTCCACGTTGATGCCAGTCATGGCTTTAACAGCATTTGTAACATCATCATCGAGGATGCTAGAACATTTTTGTTTTTTCGTCAGGAGTCCACATGACGTGTCTAAAAAGGAAGGGTATAAAAGTGAGGTAGAGGTAGGTTTGTGCTGGAGCTGCAGTCTCTCTGCCTGTAGTGTTGGGATTTTTACAGGCATGGAGGAAAATGTTTTACTCGCTCACAGCTGGCTTCCAACCATCTCTGGTTCTCACCAAAAGGAAATGCATTGTTAAATGTAACTATTTGACTTTGCTATGCAGTTAAACTCCAATAGGCTCTGTCTGTTTTATTGCACTTTTATCTCTTGTTAATTATCTGCAACTGGCTGAACTGACTGAAGCTACACAAACAAAGACGTTAAAAGCAAAACTATGGCATCAACAAAGGCTATGAGCACGGAAGAACAAAACCGCCTGATTGTGCTCTTTCATGCCTACGACGAGGATAATTCCGGGCGGATTGAAAAAAATGAGTTCTGTATTATTTGTCAGGAGCTCAACATCCCCTCCCACGAAATAGACAGGCTATTCAAGCGCCTGGACATCGACGGAGACGGCACGGTGACCTTAGAGGAGTTCATCAGTGGCTTCAAAGACCAACACCTGGAGGGAGAAGATGACAGGAGCTCCTCAATAAGTGAGGGAGAGCTTTCGGACAATGAGCAACAGGTTATATCCAGGTGAGATACCAAAAGCATGCTGTTTTGGAGCATACATGTAAGTGTAGAAATGTACTGTTGACAGTGTAATCACTTTTCACAGACATGGACTGGTATTTGTTTAGTTAAATTTTCTTAATTTCTGTAATGAAACAGTGTTTTATTTAAAAAAAAAAACTGTAGTGAGTGACTCTGAAGAGGCTTCCTGTGATGACCTGCCCTGCACCAGCAGAACCAGTCTGAACTGGTCTTGCTCACAGCGCTCTTTTCTTGTAGTCGCAGCCATGTGAACGCAGCTGATGTTGGCAGAGTATGGTTATGTGTCCATGACTTCAGTTAAAGGATAGTTATATAACACGGATCCCCAAACAGTTGGGATGCTGTGTAAAACATAAATAAAACACAATGTGGTCATGTGCTGATCTGTTTACCTGTGAAATGATCCTAACAGGTGTTTTTGGGGCGTTCCACAACTTTCCCAGTCTTTTGTTGCTCCTGTCCCAACTTGTTTGAAACATGTTGCCGCCATCAAATTAAGAATAAGCAGATATTTACAGAAATGAATGAAGCTCTCACGCTGATGAGGTGAAATATTAAATATACTGTCTTTGTACTGTTTTCAGTTGAGTATGTAAAACAAATCAGCAAGTTATCACATTCTGTTTTATTTATGTTTTAGACAGAGTCCCAACATTTTTGATTTTGGAGTCAGGGTTGTTATAACTGATGCATTACTTTCAGAACTGTAATGTTTTAGCTAAAGATTACCTAAAAATGTAAAACAAATACCTGTTTCATATACTGTAATATATATTGTGCTTTCTGCCAATCAGAGGTTCCCAAACCCTGGGCCGCGGACCAGCTGCAAACTTCATAAAGTTTGCTAAAGGGCTCTGAGGAAACATATCATTAACCAAAAAAAAACAAAAAAAAAAAAAAAAGGAGAATAACTATTTTCCACAGCATCCCAACTGTTTGGAAAAAGATTCATGGTAATCAATTAATTAATCAAAACAAAAATAAGCCATGTTATTGATGTATATTCTAAAAAAAAAAAAAAAAAAAAAAAAAAAAAGGAGGACTCCGCATATATGTAAACTGCACAGCACGGATCAACCACCAGCACAGAGGACAGAAACATACACTGTGTGCAAACATGCCCTCACATATGGAAACTCGTATTCTTGCGGAGATGATTCGGGTTCATGATCTCTGCTCCTGCTCACCTCACAGGCTATGAGCCCTTTCTCACAGTGAAAGCACTTCCACTTGGCCTGAAGCCCAGACCTCTATTGTAAAGTGAGAGAGGAGTGAACACACACACACACACACACACACAGCGCACACTGACACGCGCTGACTCGGACTCAGCAGCTCCTCTGGCCTCTGACTGGCTGCGACAAACCGGGAAATAATCCTGTGCGGAGACTCGGATCAGAGGCTGTCCACGTTTTATTTCCAAATCGCTGAACATCGTTTAACTCTAACAGCTGTCGAAATGTTTGGATAAGTCCGGACCAGTCGGGGAGGTTGGAGGTCTACTTTGCGGGGTTTCAGGTGTTCCCAGAATGAAACACTGACAGATCCTGAAGGTTTCTGGGCTCGCCTCGGTGCTCACCTTTACTTCCAGCCTCGCTGACTCTCTTCTTTTCCCCCAGCCGGTCGCATCCCTCCATCAAAGGAATGAGCGCGGAGGAGCAGGACCGGCTGCGCTCCCTCTTCCACACCTACGACGTGGACAACTCCGGCCGGATCGAGAGAAATGAGTTTCTCACCATCTGCGCGGAGCTGCAGGTGTCCGCGGGCGAGGCCGAGCGGATATTCAACCGGCTGGACGCGGACGGCGACGGGACCGTCACCCTGCTGGAGTTCATCAGCGGCTTCCACGACCGCTACGGAGAGCTGACGGAGTCGGACGGGGGGGACGTGTCTGCCGGCTGGGAGAACTTCAAGAGGAAACTGGGCGAGCAAGCCAAGTTCATCCCCAGGTGAGAGCGCACACCTGCGCGCCGGGCGGGTGAAGGGCTATCTTTAAAATATGGAAATGTTTACATGATATGAAAGTGTTGAACAGTGAGCGCAGTGTGTCTCCACAGGGAAGTTAGAAAGAGGGGGGCTGTGAGGGGTCGAGAAACAGCACCAGAACAAAAAACACTCATAACAGCTATGACATGATGCTGCGACTGCACGCCAGAAAGAGAGTGATGGCTGCCTGTTATGAGTGTGTCTGTTTTCCTGAATACATCTCATTATAATGGATACATATAGTTTTCATGTTTTTTTCATGTTGTCTCATATCTGAGATATCTGGTGAGGTGAGGTCTGTACAACATCTGCCAACATACAGATGTGTGGACAGGCAGAGCTGCAGGTGATGAAAAGTTAAAGGGGAGTTATTCAATTAACCTTTGAGTCAAATAAGTCTGAGCTGCTTAATTGAAAGGATTTTCTGCTTCTGTCTGTTTTATGTGATTGTAATAATCGAAAAAATAGTAACAGTCATGAAGATTATTCTTTGTTGCAATGCTGAAGTATTCAAAGAAGTTTAGATGTTTCGACACTCGTACAGTTTGATCTTTACCATTAAGGCAGAGAATAATCATTGAAACACACCACAGTCCTCTTTCTTATCTTTTTGCAATAACACCAACAAGTGTCAGATGCTATTTTCATCTTTATCGGTATAATTTTCTTCATCTTCATCATTAATTTCATGATTTTCTGCTTGTGGAAATGTGGGTCTCAGTCCTTTCCTCAACTGGGTTTTCCCAGTGCCAGTAAAGAAGGATGAAATAAAAACCAGCATCATCTGTATCACAGCTGGAGCCAAGCACAGCCAGCTGAAGCTGAGCTCCACCCTTTACACCTCACTGCATGCTGACATACTGTGTCACCATCTTGGCTCTGCCGAGTGAATATTTGCTAACATCTAGATAAACTGTTTGTAAAGGAGAATCGTTACGAACCTGCAGCATGACAAAACATCACCTATTTATGTCTGCAGCAGAAAACATGATTGTTTTTCACTTGAATTAGAGTTGTCTCCATCAGGTCTGTCAAGTTTCTCGATCCTCGTTGTGGCGCCGCGCCTCGGCCGGAGGCATCACGTGTTCCAGTCGTCCGTACATGAGTCTTATTCTAGTGAACGCAATGTCACAGGAAAGTCTTGAAGGAATTTATTTGAATTTGGCACAAATGTCGAACAGCCAAAGGTCAAAGGTCACTGTGACCTCAGAAAGCACATTTCTGGCCATAACTCAAGAATTCATATGCTAATTATGACAAAATTTCACACAAATGTTTCACAGGATAAAATGATGAAGTGATGACAGTTTATATCTAAAAGTCAAGGGTCCAGAAAGGCTTTTCTGGGCGCTATTCAGCACCATAACTCAGGAACAGAAGGGCACATTGCGACCATATTTCACGCTTGGTCAGATACTGAGTTGGTGATTCTTTGGTGTCCACATTGAAACTGTGCTGATTGTACAGATCTTCTGTGCTGCAGTTGAAGGTGTATGTGAAGACAATTCGTAGCTTCTTTGCAGCAACATCCGTATTTGAAGCATTGTAGTCCAGCAGAGGCTCATTGGTTCTGCTGATGTTGAGCTTCAGGTGATCATTGTTGCACCATGTGATGAAGCTCTCTATGAGTCCTCTGTTAAAACAGTCTCTGAGTGAAGACAGCATGTTTCTCACTGGAAATTATTCACTGCAATCACACATGTAGATACAGCAATAACTTCCATTTCGCCCACAAAGACACTGAGTAACTTTTATTAAATTCCTTCAAAGTCTTCACTACGTATATGTGTGGACAGACATGGATGATCATCACTTTGTGTTTTCTCTGGTGAGAGTTACAGTTTGCCTCCCGCGATGCTTCCTCAACCTTTGTGTGAAAGAACTTTTTCACTGTCAAGATTACAAACAGAAAACATGTCAGCTGTAATCACATACAGTTTGGTGTCTGCTCTCTATCTAATGTATGTATCCAATCACATTTCTTAAAACTGATCTAATGTTTGATTGGCGGCTTACATTCCTTAACGTCTGATGGAGGAGCCAGGGATCAAACCTCAGCACTGATTTGATTTGATTCTGATCCAGATGTACAGAAAGCAGTAAATAATTTGCCAGGTTCACAACCTTCATTACTTATTCTTTAACCAGATAGTTCCTGATCTAAATCAAGATTGATTTTGTGTGTGTGTGTGTGTGTGTGTGTGTGTGTGTGTGTGTGTGTGTGTGTGTGTGTGTGTGTGTGTGGCCTCAGGCCTGACATAGGGCTCATCCTCGTGCTGCTGTTATGTGGCATTGAGACATTGATTGTCACAGTGGTGCCATCTGCTAAATACGCTCTCTTATCTCCGAGCAGTCACAGACTTTGTTACTGCAGTCAGCTGAGAGAAGGCAACTTGGAAAACATAGCACACAGCTCACTTCAGACCAGTGTCTGCTTTTCAGGGGATGAAAAGATGATGTTGTGTAAATATGGGACGTGAAGTGCAGAAAATCAATTACATTCCTATTCATAATTTTGTTGCTGGCATTACGAGGTGCACCAGAAGACAGATCCTCCCATGCTTTCCTCATTTGGTTTTGTTGTTAAATGCTTGAGAAATATTCCTTTATAGAAATTGAAGTGTGGCTACAACGTCTCAAAGTACCACCTCAAAAGCCCCTCGTCCTGCTGTAGATTTGATAAATTTCAGCTTCATGTCTGGCTTTGACTCAGTCTCTCTGGATATTCTCTCCTGTAACCTGGAGGAATTTTCACAGACGCTTTGGTTTAGAAAGCACAGTCTGTTCTCCCTCATCATGCAGCTGTTTCTGAGGTCTGAATTATCATTTCACTGTGCTTTGGGCTTTTGAAAGCGTTAATGTAAATAAGTAACTGAGTATCCCTTTCATGTTATTCTGTATCTGAGACTGTAATCTTGTGATGAATAACCCAAACAAATGTGTTGCACAGTATCTTAAGGTTTTCTTGGGAGGAGATGTTCTGTCTTTGCGTTTGGGTGGTCAAACTGTGCTCCTGAACACATGATCACATCAGTGACAACCTAGCAACAGTTTCTACGTCCAACTTGTTTGTGTGTTTCTGTCATGATCAGTTTGTGTGAGACGCCGAATGACGAAGCAGCGAGCTGCGTGTCACCGCGAGTTATTGACAGACAGACAGCAGTGTCTATATGCTTTAGCATTACAGCCAGTCCGCCCTGTCAGAAGACAAACACACACACACACTGTAGACTTACTGTATTTGACCCGCTTTTACCTTCGTCATTTACTGATTATTGATCTTCCTCAGAAATCAAGAAACTCCATCAACTACACTCAAAATACACAATGCACAGGAGCTCACAAACACTTTACTTTTTAATTGGTTTTAATTTTCAACATTTTGTGAAATATGCTTATTTGCTTTCTTGCAGAGAGTTAAATAAGACAATCGATAATGCCATCAGATGGTTAGCTTAGCATAAAGAATGGATACTTGGGGGAAAGGCCCAGGCTCTCTCATTGTGTCTCGTTTTTTAATCCTGTTTCACTGGAAGTCTTATGCCAGACTGTATCTTGACTGGGACCAGTTACTTCCTGGAGTCTCTGATGTTTGCCTTGAAACAGACCCCAGCCAAGAAAAATTCCAGCACATATCCCCCATAATGTGGTAAATTGTGGTTTTTACTCTTCAGTTTTTGTACGGATTAAGCAAAGAAGATATGCCATGTTAATTAGTGAGCTTTAGTGGTGATAGTAGGTGATTTTGTAACCTTTGGACAGAGCCAGGCTAGCTGTTCCCCCCTGTTTCCAGTCTTTGTGCTAAGATAAGCCAAGCTGTCAATAGCTTCATATTGAACAGACGGATATTAGAGTGGTGTCGGCCTTCTAACTCTCAAAAAGAAAGCAGAATACTTCCCAAATTGTCAACTGTTACAGTCTGATATACAAGAGTTATTTGTAATTCACCGTCACTTGCTTAACTCAAAAGGACAGCTGACTGGATCAGATAATTACACCTATCATACGATGTAGAGCTGACAAAGAAGATATTTCATTGCTCACAGATGATTGATAGCTCTTAATTTTAGGCTCTCTAACAACCAGGATTCTTAAACAAAGCAGTCTCATACGGGAACGGAGCTGAAGTCAGATCCTGATTGTCTTCCAGGAATGAACAAGCAGCCACGTTGTACCAGAACATCAGCCTGACTGAGCCCAGACTGATACCCCAGCTCGAGAAAGTCATCATAAACTTCACCAAAGAGATCAAACAGCAGAACTCAGAGATGGAGAACCTGGCCCTCGCTATCAGACGGTGGGAAACGCACATGTACACAAACACACACTGGCATCCCTGTCGTCGTTCCCCTCGACGACAGTGGGACTGCAGAAACATCCCAATGTATACTCTAAGAGAATAGCATTAGTGTGTTTGCTCACACCGGATGACACTGTATAACTGCATGTTGAAGGCTCATCTGTCTGCTGATCTCTGTGTTCTCACATCAGATAGAATGGCTTATGTCCTGCTGGTGATTGTAAATGTAATTGTCTTGGTCCAGATGTCAGTAAAATGCATTGTTAGCGATCAGCTTGCAAAATATGCTGTTACCCTCTAAATTTCTTCCAAAGTACTCTTGAAGACTCTAAATTGGCTTCAGGTGCCCCATGCACAGGATACTCAATCAAGTCAAGTCAATCTTAGATATATAGTCCAATATCCCAAGTCACAATCTGTACATACAGCATACTGTGTACCCTCTAGCCTCAGATCCTTCATTCAGGTAAAGAGAAACTCATCAAAAAATACTTTAAACTGGGAGAAAAATAGAAGAAACCTCAGGAAGAGCAACAGAGGAGTGTGTGCGGAGTAGACCAACAAAGCAAAATTATAGAAAGGACAATCATGGCAGCAGAATTCTACATAGATCGTACACTTTTCTGAAGAATATGGATCCGGGGGGATGTCGAGCTGCTGCCAAACAAATAGGACCTCACTCCCAAGACCTCCTGTTCAGGTCACAGGATGGTACTGAGTGAAAAGAGAGGTTAGGAAGGAGAAACTGGGGTGAGGGTGGTGTACTGGTTTTCAGAAAGTCTACAGTCCTCTCGTCGACAGGACAGACATGAACTTTAAGTACTAATTAAGACAGAGACTGACCTACCAGAAGTATAATAACACCGTAATTATGATGATTTTTACAAGCCCTGATAGAATCAAAACAGTAAGCAACTGACTGAAAGTTAAGGCAAAAAGTTGAGTTCAGAGTTTGGATTTAAAGGCCTAAACAGAGTCAGACTGTCTGATATCAGCAGGAAGGTTATTCCGAAGAAAAGGGGGTAAGACAGGAAAAGGCCTGCAGCCTGCTGACTTGCTTTAACTCTGGTGACAGACAGGAGCTCTGTAGTCTGACAGGTTTAAGGAGATCAGACAGGAACAGTGTGAGGGAGCGAGCCCATTTACTGCCAGAGCAGAAACCATTATCCCGTGTGTTAGAAGTCAAGTCAGGGGAGTCACCACTGCAGTGAGAAGGTTAATGCACAAACTGAGTGAGACCAAAAGTCTCAAGAAGTGTCAGAAAGGCTTTTCTTAGAGGATCAAAGGCCTTATTGACATCAGCAGTAGTTAAAATCTCACCAGGGTAACGACATGAGGTCAAAAATTGGGATTAAGGGCCAGGTGGTCTATAGAGTGGAAATAGAGAGGATATTAATCAATAATAAGGAAATTAAGCCTCAGCAAGTTTCTTTTTTTTTCCATTTTGAGTCTGTCCCCCATAGTGTTGGACAAAGGACCCCTGCTGCAGAGACGACGTAGGAACTGGATCCAGTTATGTTTCCGGAGAGCAGTGAAATGATCCTGTTACTGTTTTGCAGAGCGCAGGACCAAGCATCAATGCAGCTCAGCGAAATGGACGAGGAGATGGAGCAACGCATTCATGCCGCGGAGAGGAAAACACGAGAGCAGGTGGGATCAACTCGGACACGCAAGCACACAAACACGACTTTTTGATCTCGCTTCAGCTACTCCGGGCTGGTGTTTTTCCCTCTCTGGAGTTTGTGTAGGCAAAGCAATGAGCAGGGTGCGTTTGCTCAGCTCTTCCCTCATGTCAAACAAACGGCTGAATATCAGATTACTGATCCAAACTCGGACGCGCCTGCTGGATTTCACAACATCTGTGGATCCCAGATGTGGAAACAGTAGTTTTAGCTTCCGGTGGTGGAAATGATGAGGCTCTGTGTGTTTGTGATGATGAGGATGAGTGGTGAAAATAATCGTCTATGAAGAATAAGTCTGCTGAACTGTAGTTTAACCTGTTTGATTGAGTGAAGCATGAACTATATACATGGTATTTATCCATGAACTGCTGGATTGTGAGTTTTCTGACAGCTGGAGATACGTCCTGGAGCCTGGTGAAACACATTGAACAGTGTGTGAAATGATAAGATTTGCTAACAGTATTTAGCTTTCCATGACATTCAGTGAAACCTGCAAACGACAGGGATTTATTTAACTTGTATTCATTTCATTTTATCTTTTGATCCTGAGGAGTCTGTACAACATGCACAGGAACATAATCTTATCGCTGCGCTGCGTGTGTGTTTATGGAGTTATGTAAGTGTACTCCATTGACTCCACTTGCTCAGGAGCCGCTGTTTGTTTTGTGTCAGAATAGCACACAGAACTAGAGGGCACTCACCTGGATCCTCTCACACTGTAATGCATGTGACACCTTTAAGGGAGGTTTTTATTTTTGGAAACTGGAGATAGACCGTCGCTGATACACTTATCGATTCCCCTCCGTCCACAGTTCAGAAGCCACCCTGAAATAGCTCAGATGAATTTACTGTGGAGAGAGCAAACACACACACACACACACACTTTTATTGAATAATATCACAAACCTTTATCTTAATGCAACTAATTATTTTGGATTTGTCTTGTATGTTTTTGTGTTTGTATGTGTGTTTGTGTAGGAGAAGAAGAAAGCAGAAGCCGCGCTGAGTGAGTTACGAAGAAGCTACGAAACTGAAGTGTGTGAGCTGCAGTGTAAGATCCAGAGGATGCAGATGGTAAATTTCAACTCCAGTTTCACAATAACTCATCGACACTGCCGGTCAACACAGACTCCTGCAGGCGTCTTTACAACCCTCTTACTGTCCATGTAGAGTCAGCTCAGTGTTTAGTGTTACACTTGTCTTAAAGGAATCAAAGCAAGCGAGCAAAACTTTATTTATCTAGCACATTTCATTGCAGGTGGAAGAGTGTGATCTACCACAAAACTATGTGAATAGTCTGTCTGTAGATTCATTTCTTGAGACATCCAGGTTGTTAACTTTTAAAAAGGTTAGTAAAACATTGGATTAAACACAACAAATACATAATAAATACATGTGAGTATTAAAACATAAAGAAAATGAAATAATACGTGAGTTAAGGCCAATAAAAGAAGTGAAAATAGAATAAAATTATAATAAAGACGTCAAATCAGACGGAAGGGCGCAGTTAGTTTAGTTTTAGTGTTGGAGCTCGACATGACGCAGCAGGACGCTGCAGCCGCTTGGCACTATTTTTTCTTAGTTGTATAAGTTGTATAAGTGCACGGGGGAGACCACAGTTGTGCAGATGAAAAAATCACAACAATGCACTGTTATCTGTCTCGTCTATTTGACCTGTTTAAAAGGTCGAGTGCACTGCGTTTGAGAGATGACAGATCTGCTACTCCGCGGAAAATCGAGACCTTTATGAACACTGACTGCATTCACAAAAGTCTGATCCAGGACTAATTTATTCTTCTGACCTCATGAGCGCACAAACATCAGCTGCGTTCGCTGGATGAAACCTCAGCGTTACCATGACCGCGTGTATGTGTGTGCACGGCTCACGCGGTTCCAGCAGCTACAGTGTGTGGACCGTCTGATTTAGGTCAGATAACCTTAATCCTGAATGTGTGAACTTGTCCATCAGATAGAGGAGAAGTACAAGAACATCACCGTGAAGGACGAGAGCCCAGCTTTGAAGAAGAAGATCAACGAGCTGACGCTGGTGAGACTGAATACACCCTTTTATGACATAATGTGTCTGTCTGTTCAGTGCATTTTTTGCGAGGAGTCAGGCGTCTCTCAGCTCCTCGCTTATGACAGACTCGTGTTGTTCTCCTTTCTGCAGGAGAACCAGCGGTTAAAACAGGATCTGATGAAGTCTCAGACCAAAGTGGCCTGTCTGCACAGTGAGATGGACTCGCTGAAGACAGAGCTAACGGATCAGAGCATCAGCTCGGAACGGTGAATTCATTACAGTATGGTCGTGTGTGTGTGTGTGTGTGTTGATGTGTAACTAAGTACATTTACTGAAGTACCTGGCTTAAGCACAAGTTTGACATACTAGTTACTTCTCAGATTACAGTTTTTCATATCCTTCCTGTCCAGTGAACCATGTATTTTCAAAAGTATTGATTTTGCATTTGAATTTTTTTCGGAAACTGAAGAACAAAGTGTTCCTTAATGAGTTGAGTAAATTCCCAAACTTCTTCAGATAAACTAAATAACTATTTAATCCCCTCCTCTTGGATTAGCTGGAACATTCATGGACACAAAGCTGAAAACAGGCTGTTTCTGACTTTTTAGAGATACGAGGTTCTACAGACTATGATGCATAGCTGCAGATTAAACTGCCCAACAGTATATTAAGTAACTAAATGGAGCTCAAATTTAAACATCTACAGCAGTAATATTAAACCAGAAACATCAGAAACGCATTGACAGAAGTCATTTTACTGCTGAATGAGTTTTACACTTTAAGTACGTTTTGCTGAGAATACTTACATACTTTTACTTAAGTTTTGAATACAGAACTTTTCCTTGTAGTAGAGTATTTTCTGGTATTAGTACTTTACTGAAGTAAAGGATATGAATACTTCTTCCATCACTGCTTTCAGTGTGAATTCTGAAAGTCTAGAATTACTGAGTTGTAGAGCAGGTTTCCTCCACCTCACCTCACCTGAGGATTAATGAGAATTTGAGAATAATAACTGTTTGCACCCTGTTCTCCATTCACTGGTTTTTGGTGAAACAAGTATATCAGTGAAACAAGTATATCTGTCTGGCTCCTATCTGCTCACCACGCTGCTGGGAAGTTCAGTTGCAGAGACACACAGAGAGACGGAGGCCGCGCCTCCTTGCGGTGCGTTCACTCCCGGGGGGTGTTTTCGTTTTGTCACAGCTGAAACAGGATATCCTGGAGTGACTTCACACACACAATAGCTTCTTCTGAGGAGTTGCTTAGCAACAGAAGCAACAGGGCCAGAGACAGGTGTTTGCATCGTCGTTTCTCTCTCTGAGGCCTTTTATGTTAATCTTCAGTGTATATTAATATTCACTGGGTTTCAGAGGCTTGATAAAATGTGTCTCATCGTGTTTACTGTCAGTTTTCATCATTTTCCCTGGCACTAATTCAGGATGTCATAACTTTGACTGTTCCTTTGGTTGATATTCCTAATAACCAACAGGTGTGTTTACGACTGTGTTTTGCTGCAGAGACGAGGAGCTCATGAAACACTTCTCTGATGAGCGAGACATCCTGGAGAGCCAGATCGAGATCCTGCAGTAAGTCAGACAGCATCAGTTTCTCCCAACAGATGGAAAGAATTCTTACTATTCCCAGATCAAAATGAGATATACTCAAGAACAGAAAATTATGATAATGATTATTTTTCTGTGTGTTCGGATAGGACAGCCAACAGAAAGCTCCATGACAGCAACGATGGCTTGAGGGCTGCTCTGGAGAGGATCACCAGGGTAAAGCTGCACACTTAATCAAAAAATAATCAAAATTCAATGCTAGTTCAGTTTCCAAATTGCAAGAGGCCACAGCTCTCTCTGTTGGTGGTGTATTTGTGAGACACAGTAAAAAGGAGACAAACTTGGTGTTTGTATGCTTAAACCTATTTCTATAATTTGAACACATTTTTTAAAAGGCATTCATTGAAGCAACAGATTTTGATTTAAAGGGCTTTGGTAGCTGAAAGCTGTATGTTGCATGAGAGTTCCTCAAACCAATCACAGCATCAGAGTATTTGTTGATTTCAGGCAGCCATGAAACAAGGGTAATTAACACAAACAAACTCATTTTATTTCATTGTCTTGTTTTTTCAGTCTGGTAATGGTGGCACACCAGGAGAAATAAAGGACAGAAGCAGAAGTAAAAGCATCTGCTACACGTCACCTTATGCATTAATGGATAGGTAAGACCTGCAAGCACCGCAGATAGTTAAGAAGTGCATGAATCTATGCCTTCTGCATCAGTGGATGAGTTTTTAGTATACAATATGTGAGATATTAGCTTATTATTCCTAAATCATTTTAATTATAATTCTAATAATTTGGAAAACTCACAGGCGTTAAGCAGAGTCTGGCTTGTTGAGACCAAAAGTCTAAGGCTAATCAGTAGATTTGGGAGGATTTAATAATTAGCAGCTTCAGGGGATTTATTTCAGACCAGGTTTATCAGGTTTGAACTGTTTGCATCTACATTGCAAAACAGATTTTGCTTAAGTACACAGTGACAAACCTCAAATCTAAATTTTTTTTTCTTGTAACTGAAGGTTTTTCCCCTACGACACGTGACAGTGGTAGTAAAGTGAATGTTGAATGTGCTGTGAGATATTTATTTAAGGTGATGACCGAGCTGATGCACTGAGGATGCAGCCTTTGTTAATTAAGCCCTCAAAGCTCTGGAAAACACACATATAGATATCAGGATATATTTTTAAAAGAAAGTAAACACATGTGTCTTCATTTTAGTCTTTAACAAGCTTTGACTTTCCTCATACAGGCCTGAAACTTTTATGCTTTTTCTGCCGCTTATGCCTTGCTGTACTTCTTTTAAATCGTTGTATTTCAGTTGATTTTATGCATTCTATGTACTCTATTTTCACCTATATTTCATTGCTATTATTCAGTGATTTTATTTCCCATCTTATTGTATGCATTGTCTTTATTTTTCATCCTAATTCTATTATAATCAAGTGGGTTTTATCCGTTTTCTTTTCTCTGTGATTGACTTAGTGCATATGATTGGTTCATTCTCTGTCTGTTTTTTTATGTGAAGGACTTGGTGCATGTGATTTCTTTGTTGTAAAGCACTTTAAGCTGCATTTCCTGTATGAATGGTCCTATACAAATAAAGTCTATCATCATTATTATTATTATTATTATTATTATTATTATTACTATTACTACTACTACTACATGTGCAGATATGAGTACAGGTGCACTGGAAATGTACACTGTTTCCCTTTAAAGCATACAAAGCAACTACACACACACTCCATGATGGACTCAGTGCATTTACAGACTGTACAGACACAAATAATGTAAAATACTCTTCAATTAAAACAGATATTGGACATATCAGTTTTTGGGGGAGTGTATGTAGATAGCAGTACAGTATCAGTATTAGAATTAAAGTACTGGTTAATTGAACCTGCTGGTAACTGGCCATTCAGATGGTGTTTGTTTAGTTTTATTGACTTTGAGGCATTTTAGTCTTTAACCTGCATCATGCAGTGAGGAGTCAGACAGGAAGTGTGGGCAGAGAGGTGTTGATGTACAGCAAACGTTCCCAGCTGGATTTGAACCCAGGAAGTTGTGGTTATGTGGTACAGTATGTACCACATGATGGCCAGTAGCTGTGGTTTCTGGCCAAATTCAAATTCAGTATCATATTTATTTGTAGCTGATGCCGATTGCCAGTCTATGAGCATAATACATGGCTAATAGTCATGATTTTTTGTTTTGTTCTAGCAGTTGGTCTAGCAGCATCGGTTTGACTGCTTTGTAGTGTACTGATCTCCACCAGGTGGCAGCGTAACCTGGCCTATAAGAGCTGTGTGACTGTGCAGTATGAAGTGAAGAACCACAAAAACTCAATCTGGTTGGTTTCTTATTCTGTCAACATGCTTTTACTTTGTCCAGACTGCTTCGCTCAAAACAGTCAGACCAAAGCTTTTTAATTGATTATTAAAACTAATTGCCTTTTTTTTAATTAAACCAACAAGTTTAAACAAGGAAATTGTTTCTCTCCATTATGAATTCCCTCTCTCGTGTCTCTTTCAGACTTCTCTCAGCCTCAGACTTTCCCACAAACTAAACAGTAAATGTATAAAAAATAAATGAATCAATAAAATATGACCTTATATAACCCACACAGGTCCAGCTGGAAAATAAACTTCTCACATGGTCAACAACATGACCAAAGAGTTTTTGGTAACACCACAGCAGCATCAAACATCAAAGAGGCTTTTATTCACCTCAATCTCACGGTGCAAGCGGTGAAATTGGATCTGGATGGAGTGGGAGATAAGACGATGCTCCAACTTTTTAATGAATACGCTCAGCGCTCCATCCAGAATCCTCCCGCTCACATGCTCTGGTGGGGCAGGCAGGCAGGAGGACGCTGCTCGCTGCAGGTGTGTGAGTGCAGTTGTAGCAAGGTATTAGCAAAACAGAGAACGTACAGAGTGCCCAGAAAGCTGAGTAGTCACTGATTCACTTTGAAAACACACCCCTTTCTGCAACCTGCAACCAAAAAGCATTAATCCCAATGTCCCGATTGCATTTTTTTTTACTGAACATCAGCCGAAAACGCTTGGCGGCTGATTGATGTGGGAAGATTTCCCACCTCAAAACATTAAAGATGAAATATGTTGTACTGCAAAAACTCAGGTCTTAACAAAACAAAACAAGAGAAAGAGCAATAAAGTGGGGGAAATATTACCTAAAATTAGCAAAATTATTTGCCAACAGAACAGGAAAGTTTTTAAAAAAAAAAACAATTAAAAATATCTAATCCAAAAGAAGCCACAGTTATCTTAAAAGTAGTGAGACCAGACAAAAAACAAATATATTCATCAGGATACAAAGAAATTCTGACTTCAACTAAGCAGTTCTGCACAAGTTATAATGTCTTATTAAGAGAATTAAGGACAGAAAAAAGCTTGAAGTGAAATTCTCTACTTACTGCTTGGTAAGAAGATATGTCTTGTGTCTTGACAAAAAACAAGCATATATTTCCTTGATTTTAGATATGTTACCTTGCTTAGATTTCACATTTTACAGTGTGGATAACTTCTGTTAAAAATGGCTGCAGACCAGTGTGTCCAAACTGTTTACTGCCACTGTGCTGCGACCAAAGCAGAACTCTCTGAGGCGGATATCTCAAAACTCGACTCAACAGGACTGTCTGAGTTCTTTTTGCATCTTGGTTTATGTCAGATTATTTCTTGACCTTCTCCTCAGGTTCTGCCAGCGTATGGATGACTTCCCTCCATACAGCCGCCGGCCCAGCTGCGACACTCTGGCCTTGGCCATGTGTGACCCAGGCCTGAGGCGCAGACACAGCAGCGAGTGCGAGGAGGACAGCCTGCCTGAGATCTACATGGACAGCGGCCTGTCCACTCTCAGAGGTTCACATGGAGGCTACGACTCAGAGCAAGAGGTCAAAGGTCAAGAAGAGGAGGAGGAAGAGAAGAAGAAAAGGGAGGATGACAACAATGATAGCATGATGGGAGAAAACTCTGACACTGAGGTGAGACAATAAGAGTCAACTCTACTGCAGATGTTTACCATTTTCATCTTAGGCGTGCTAACATTTGCTAAGTAGCTCCCACCACTAGGTACAAAAAAAGTTGATAAAGCGTTTAACAAATTTGACCTGATGGTGGCGGATGGAGGTTGGGAGCATTACGGTTGAGGATCATTTTGAAAAGCTTTCTTCAAAATGCCAGAAAGAAAATAAATGCTGTGAGTCTGAGTAGATTTTTGCACTGGTGTTGATATTTACTGGTGCTGTGTTTCTACATCACAGCCAGCAGAGACGCAGGACGGCGAATCAGCATTCGGGTCAGACAGCAGCTCAGTTTTGGACTGGAAGCCATCTGAATCTATTAGTGTGACCAAGCCCCCTGCCCCAACTACAAGAAAAGCCCTCAGTGCCATCAGTGTTCAGGTAAGACAGAGCTGGAGGACAGGAAAGAGGAGAGTGTGTCTAATGGAGTGAAAACTGTTATAGATGTTCATGGTCATTAGACGATTAATCACAGTGATTTTGGTGACTTTCAGACTTTCATATCGTGTACATAGAAATCTCTAGTTGATGCTAGCGGAGCTTAAGCGTTTTCCTGACCTGCAATTGTCTCCATTGTTAAACAGAGCTGATGATTCACAGAGAGACAAATAAGAAAAGCAGCAACTGCAAAGAGGTCGATGCTGACGACAAACCGTTTAACGTTTAGTAAATGTGCAGAATGTTCATGCAGTCATCAGTGCTGCATGAGCTTCACTCTCCCCCATCCTCACCCTGACTCTCTGTCCCATCTCCAGAAGGAGGACAAGGACAGTGACCTGGGCTACATGACGTCAGAGAAGGCCTACAGGATCGTGCTGGCTGGCGATGCCGCCGTGGGAAAGTCCAGCTTCCTGCTTCGCCTCTGCAAGAATGAATTCAAATTAAACTCCAGCGCCACACTGGGTGAGTTGGACGTGGCTTCTTATTACTGTGATGAAAAAAGCGGTTTTCTATTTTCTTCTACCAGCTGAGTAGTGTGACATGCTGGCTGGTTCTCCTTTGTGCGTTCAGGAGTGGATTTCCAGATGAAGACACTCGTCGTGGATGGAGAGCCTGTTTTGCTACAACTGTGGGACACAGCAGGACAAGAGAGGTATGAATATTTGATATTAATTGTGCATGCTGTGTTCATTCTTTCACACCAACCAATTATTAACCATGTTTAACTGGATAAAAGTAAAATAAGGCTCTTGTGTTTCTGTGCATGTTGAACCATTTCCTCCTCTCAGGTTTCGCAGCATTGCAAAGTCTTATTTCCGGCGGGCGGACGGCGTGCTGCTGCTGTACGACGTCACCTGTGAGAGGAGCTTCCTGAACGTCAGAGAGTGGGTGGACATGATCGAGGTAAAGCAGCGCCCTCCTCTGCTGAAGGAAGTAACTGACTCACACTGTTTTTTAAGCAGAATGTAGTGAAGGTGAAATCCAGCTACTTTTTGTTATTATAAAGAAGTAAAAGTGTTGTCACATGTTCATTTGAATATCAAACTAAGTGATCTTGCTTGTTTCTCTTTTTCACATGCAGCTGATACGTGAGTGTTGGACGTACACTGAACGATTGTGTTCTGCTGTTTAATTGCTGTTGTTCTCTGTGCCGTCTTATATCTGCATGTAGTATGTGGTGTGTAACTTTATGTCATTTGTTGTGTGACATAATGTACTACCTACACCAGTGGTGGAATATGAAGAAGTACATTTACTCAAGTACTGTTCTTAACTTCAGTTTTGAGGTACTTACATTTACAATAATGACACTTTCTCCTACTTCATTATTCTACTCCACTACATTTTATTGGTAAATATAGTTCTTTTCTACTCCTCTATATATTTTTCCCAACTTCAGTTGCAAGTTATTTTACAGATTCAGATCATTAATACAAAATATAAATCAAAAATAAACAATGATGTATTATTAAGGTTAAACTCTCTGGCAGTTCATTTAGCAGTTAGAATTAGCTTCACCTTTACCAGCTGCAACATTAAAAGTGATGACACATTAGTGCATCACTAAAATCTAGCAATATAATGTATATTATTCAGAAATGGCCCATTTTAATTAATAAGAACTTACTTTTGGTATTTTAAGTACATTTTGATGCCTTTTTATTCTTGTAACAGAGTATTTTTACGCTGGTATTTCTACTTTTACATAAATAAACTATCAGAATGCTTCTTCCACCACTGATGTGCACACTGTGGTATTTCATCTCAAACCAATATTAAATTATTGGAATTATTTACCAACAGTACCAACAGATTCAGGCTTTAATGGCTGAGTTTTTATTTCATTTCTTATTTCATTCCCAACATAAATTCTGTAACCACCATGTATGCACAATAACACTGTAGTTTACAACATGAGGCAGCTTTTTTGTTTTCGGTTTCATTTGTTTGTTTTTGCCTTTTTGTATTTTATTTAATTTTATGTATTTTTGCATGACAGGATGTGTCCCAGGAGGATATTCCCATCATGCTCGTGGGTAATAAGTGTGATCTTAGACAAGATGGAGTTAACTCTGTTCCTACCAGCTATGGCGAAAAGCTGGCCATGGTAATGACAAATAAACACCCACTCTAACTGCACTTAAGAGGAAAATTTTAATGACACATCAGTCACAACGCATCTGGTGCACCTGCTACATACAGTATCTACAGCTAACTCTTATAGTAGTTTTATTCCAATAGAAATCCAAGTCCCAACCCTTAACCTGTCACATGGTGTAGGTTTATGACTACAGTAGACTACAATAGAAATAATGATTAAGGATTAATGATTTCCTGTCTTCACCCAACAGACATACAACACTCTGTTCTGTGAAACTAGTGCCAAAGATGGTGCCAACATCCTGGAGGCAGTGCTACACCTGGCCAGGTTAGACAAAAATCAGCCGTGGAAGTTTTAATCTTGTGTATTGTGTATTTTTTGGATTTTTAAAACAAATCACCTTTTTGATGTAGAAAAGTCTGAGGAGCTGATTACTCAGGTACAGGTTTGACCGTGCAGGAGACATTTCACTCATCAAACACTGGTGTAAATGATAAAAAAATGAACAGCCAAAACTAAATGTAATGCATTTAGTTTTGGCTGTTCGAGGGTGTTGTATATGCAGGCTAATTGACGAGGCTTAGTGGAATATTTTCTTGCCATAACAAGAAGGATGTCTGCCAAAAGAAAGATGTTAACAGAGCCAAAAATGTGCCCACCTCTGAGGGAAAATACAATGTGATCTTTGGTTTTACAAGTCAAATGAATCAAAAAATTAAATCAGAGCCACCTTACACACAGTATGACAAGCAGATACTCTGCTTGCCAAACTCTTGATTGTGATGTTTGCTGCCCTCTGGTGTCTAAAAGTAAGACCAGAAAGGTTGCCGCAAAGGCGGACTAACATGGGGGTTAAAGGTGCTCTGTCGAGGTTTCTTAAATAAACAAAAGCTGACTCTACACTCTGTGACTCACCAAAATGCACTGTATTCATCCTTGAGGTCTAACAAATGTGTTGAATCATTTCTTTCCTCATTAAAATCGTCTATGTTATCTTATAGCTGTAATGACATTGGTTGATCAATGAGGACAAGTGGCATATGTAACACTAGAAAATGCTTTAAGGTGAGTTTCTCTTGTTCCACCTGTTGATCTTTTGTCTCCACCCTGCAGGCAGGTAACAAAACAGGCGACTTTTGATGAAAAAACTCACTGTCAGTCGCTGCCCAGCTTAGATGCTCCCAGAAAAAAGCCAAACTTCTCCTGCTGCAACTGATCAAACTCATCAGAGCTGGGCCTCCACATCTGACTCAATGTGAACTCAGCACAGGTGGGAAAAGGACTACAAACGCAGAACTGAGATAGAATCTCTGCAGCAACGGGAACAAATCATCATTGAGAATAACCAAGACGATTTTTCCAGGTTATTTAAACATGATGCATTAAGCTGCATTTCAGACTCAGCTTGAAGTCTTGCTGTATTTCATGAATTTGAGAAAGTCTGTCTAAACTTGCCATGTGAAAGGAATGTTCATTTTTTTTATTATACAATTACACTTATTTGCACTTACACTTATTTGGTATGATTTGTACAGTTTGTTCAGACTGGCACAGCTATGTTATGAAGATACTCCAGAGTAGACAGCTGTGAAAGTAAAATGTGAGAGGAGTTAAAAGTGAAGTATAGAAGCATGTTAAAGTGACATTAATGACACATAACTGCACGTGATAGAGGAGGCACAGGGTTCGATTATTGTAATGTAAGAAAGACAAACACGAATAGATTCTTATCCGGTTATGCAGTTAACTGTGGAAGGTAGATTTGTACTTCTGAGCTCAGTTATCATCAGTGAAAGTGCTGGTTTGAAATGACATTTACAGCATGATGGTGGCCTGAAAGGAAACAGTTTTTTGTTTGCACCACCAGAAACTCAAACTGTATTGCAAGTGAACTGCTTTGTTGGAGACGCTGAGAATTATGGGAAACTGCTCCAATGCTCCATGCTCGTCTTTGCTCGTATACGATGAACCCTGGTGCAATGTATGATTGTATCAGACTTTATGCTAATGTCACGACCCACCATCTTTATTGTTTTACCTGACAGTGTTAACATTTCTTTTCATTTGACCTCCCACTGAGGATGACTTTGTGTTATAAAATGTATTTTGGAGCCGAGCATACTTCAGTTTGCTCGAACGCCTGCTGTAACTTCATTATCTGGAATGAGTAATGAAAATGAGGTAAGCATAAAAGAGAGGTGACAGGAAGCAGAGCCCTTATCTTTATCCCTCAGATAAAGTGACTGTGTTTAAATGTGCACATGTGACCTTGAGTATGTCTGATTAATATTTCTTAATAATAATGCCATATTATCCATATTATCAGCCTGCTGGAGGGCAGTGTACAAAGGTGTCAGTATGCTTCAAATGAAATGCTTGCTGGATTATCAAGCAGCATCTGAAAACCCTCTGTCAGTCAGACAGTTTTTCATCTCCAAACTTCATTTATTGAATTTCAAAACAAATAGCAGAAAAAAGCAGCTTGTTAAGCTTTAATTCAGATTTTGAATGGATAAAAAACAGAAAGGGAATAGCAGAAAGAAACAAAAACAAAATACACATGTAAAAAAAGGGGTTTTGACACCAATAAACACTTCTGTCTCAAGATGCGTTCAGATGCCACTCTGTAGAAAATAGTCCATTTGAAGCAGATTGAGTCCTTCAGCCACATGGGTTACACTCCTGGTTGTGTTTGACTCTCGGTGTCAGACTGTGCCCTTAATTTTGAGTTATCTTTGAGTTATCTGAATGTGCATGTAGCATGGAAACTGTTTCTTTCCACATAGATTGAACTTCTTTTGCATAAATTTCTTTGCTAATGTCATAAGAGGTGCAACTGCAAAGTCGCTGTCTTTGCGGCAAAGGTCTCTCTGCATCTGTGTTAAAGTCTTTTTGTCAATAAAAATGTAATGTGAATGCCACAACATCACATGAAAACGAATTATGTACAATATGCAATACTTCTTGATATTTTAACCACATTTATCATCAAAAGCAAAAGTGCACATCATGCTGAATGGTTAGATTTTTATGTACTGGATGTATCATGTATCATTTTGTGGGATTATGCAACCCATGATTCCAAACAAATTGGGACTCTTACTGATTAATTAGCACATGCAGATTTTAAATTTTGTATCTTAAGATAGAGACAAAATACCTGCTTTATATACTGTAATATACACTGTGTTATCTTACAAACCGGAGGTGCCCAAACCCTGGGCCACAGACTAGCTATAGGCCTCAGAGTGTTTGCTAAAAGACCCCGAGGAAACCATACGATTCAGCAACAAGGCTGAAAAATAATGATTTAACTTTATAGGCTGTCATAGGTTATCTTTGCTATAATGCTCTTAAACTTGGCACAGGCGGTGCTGCATTTTTCAATTGTCAACAACAGTACACTAATTTGGAACTAAAGCAAGTCATCTATGCAATGTGAGCAGCCATCGCTGTCATCACCACCTCTCAGCCGTCAGTAGTACTTGACATCTGAGAACAGAACCTGAGAGTAGATGAGAGATCATCAAATTATCAGTAGATCTGCAGTGTGAGCAGAAAGCACAATATTACACTCTGAAATGTAATAAAGTAAGAGCATACTGTAGCACAAAATGAAAACAGTAAAGTCAAATAAAGTACCAAAAAATTGTACTTAAAAAAAGTACTCCAATGGTTTACTGTTTGCACTTGGATAACATTGTAAGACTCTCCATGGGTGTTTTATTTTTATTCAAGCATAAAATCAATGCAGCGGAACCAGAGATATCTTTTTTATTCATTTGCCTTAATTGTCAAAATCTGGTGCCTGAATTACCCACAATGCAACTCGACTCACCTTTAGTTCTGTGGGAGATTCAGATGTGTTGTGCTAGTAGCGGCTAATGTGGCCTTGAGCCATTAGCCTCAAGCAGAGATGAGGTACTACAGAAGTCTCAGAAGATCACTTCTTCCCCAGATCTTTAAAATTTTAATGTTAAATTAATGTCAGCCCCAGCTGACGTTTATCAGATTTCACACGGTTCTGTCTGGAACACTTAAAAGCTTTATACAAGTCTTTTCACACACGCAGTAGTAGTGTCTTCTCTGCCTGTCTGTCTGTCACACTCAAGCAATCTGCATCTCCATTATAATGGCACAAAGAAGGAGACAAATCAATAAATCAGATAATTTCTCTGTGGTTGCTGCTCTAAAAGGCCCTCCTGTTAGCCATACTCCCCGTGCGTCTGCAAGTGTCTCTGAGCATAGCTGTTTGAATAACTACAACATATGTTAGGGATTTTGCACTTTGTGTACGTTAGTGTGCAAGTGTGTGTGTCTGTGTGTGTGTGTGTGTGTGTGTGTGTGCTTGTGTGTTTAAAGCTGGCACGGGTCCCTGTCTCCACCTCCCATCTGTTTACATTGTCATGCGCTTGATGAGGCGAGACCACTCATTTGTCAAACAACATGTGGGGTAGCGGAGGGTGGGGTGTGTGGAGAGCAGCAGCTGAGAACGGTGTATGTATGTGTGTGTGTGTGTTGTAACAGGGGGATAATTAGATAAGGGGACTGTGTAGCAGAAAGGTTAATGACAGTAATGAATATATTAGTGTAGAGGAGAGAGAGCAGGTTCTCTTTGCTGTTCTGCATCTGCAGGTTCAGAAAACCTAAAGTAGCACAAACCCTAAAAGTTCCCATTAATTTTTCTGTGCAGTTTGGTGAAATATTCTTTCCAAAGCAAATGATGGAAGAAACATAATGCTTTTTTCTGATCAAGTTTGGTTAAAAATGAAGACGTTGCATCAGCTCTATATAAACTCGGGCATCACATTGAAGCTTTGATGTTAAATGCTTTGAATTATTGAGGTAAAAAACAGCTGTTTCCTGTGTCACCAAAAAAATGATTAAAAGAAAAAAGAGCTTAAATTAATTTAAACCCTTGTGGCACATCCTTCAAACCTCATCAGTTATTTCGAAGTCTTGCACACACACACACACACACACGCACTGATTGATTGAGGGAGCTTAGGGTGTCACCATCTGGAAAGGTCAGAGGTCAGAAAACGGGACCACTGGTCATTCTGATGACATCTGGGATGGCAGACTGTCTGTCCAAGTCCACCTCCATGTCAGACAGACACAAGTGAACACACACTGCCACCCCTAACACACACACACACACACACACACACACACACACATGGCCACACAGTCTGGTGCACCCGATGCATGTCATATTGTTTGTCATGTCTGGTTTTGACAGTGACATCAAATCAAGCAGCAATGTCTGCAATCTGGCCCATGCTGTGTGTGTGTGTGTGTGTGTGTGTGTGTGTGTGTGTGTGTGTGTGTGTGTGTGTGTGTGTCTGTGCATATGCATGTGTGATACATTTTCCCTTGATGTCGTAATCACATCTTATAAGTTACTGTCTTGGAATTAAAAAATAAATGAGATATAGTGTCACATCTTTAGCTGTAAAATCAATCTTGCTCCCTAAATTTACATCTTTACTGTAAATAGGTTTAATCCAAAAACAAAATAAGTAAACATCAGTTTTCTGAGTTTTTGCAAACACTGTATGCTATTCCACTTCTGCAGGCAAGAGGGCAGCAGCCTCCTATAACAGGAGATTGGCTTGTTGTATTATAGGTGTGCTTGTACGCTACTGTAAAAAATAGTTTTTATTGCTGTTGTGTCAGACGCATACATTAAAGGTCTGTCATTATTAGAATTTATATGTAAACATGTGAATGTGTAAAATATGTTTTATTTCAAATTTCATTGTGCCTGCGAAGTTTAAAGTTACTGCATTTTAAGCACTTAAAATTTCACGTTAGAGGAAAAACCATCATGTTCAGAATATCATCTTTCACCAGCAAATACAGAAATCTGTCTGTTTCCAGGTTTGAATCAGTTTCTATGTTTGAGCATCAGCTCCACATTTCAGTTTTATTCAAACTCTATTTTCAGATTTAATATAAAGAAAAACATGAGACATTGTGTATAATATTGCAGTAAAAGTCCAACATCTCCATCTGACATCAAGTGAGTCAGACAGGCCACGCTGAGCTCAACATGTTACACCACTAAAACAGAAGAGCAACGGCGGGAAACATTTTTGTTCATGTGACGAGTGATTCAGTCAAATGACAGAAGAGATGCTGCAGGTCTATTTATCTCAATGACCGCTCTCTTAGCTCTGTGGAAGGACGGGCTGGGATTAGTGGCTGTTTTATAATGTGTGTTAATCTGACAGATTAGCTTGATTAGGTTAATCTGAGAACATTTGTGTGTGTGTGAGTCTCTGTGTATTATAACTAGGCTCCACTGTAATACCATTCAAAACCCCATGCAGTGCATTTGAGTTCTTTGCTGGTAAGATTCAAAGTCGATGTGATATGAGTATTTGACCGGTGATGTCGGGGGTTGCCGGGTTGTATTTCTCACAGTGTCTAAACAGGGTTTGGTTGATGTCTTGTCAATAAGATCCAGCTGCAGTAGATGCCCACAGAGTCTCTCTCTATAAACTGAATCCCCTTCAGAGACCAGAAATCAGTATTCCTGTCTGAGGCCGCGTCCCCACTGCAATTTAAGAACGACATTTTAACTGCTAAAAGTCAAAATTCATGTGCTTTATCTGAGTCAAAGCGTAAAAACATATTGTGCACAATTACATTCATCTATCAAATCCACTTGCAGTCCATTGACATCTGTGTGTGTGTGTGTGTGTGTGTGTGTGTGAGTGCGCCTGCATACAAAGCAGGCACCCTCTGACATAATGACCCTCCCAACCCACACAACATTATAGAGATCTCGCCTAGAAACTGTACTGACTTATTGACCACACTCGTCACACATGAGAGCAGCCGATATCGACACTTTGTCCACACAGGAATGTAACCTAGATCTGGTTTAGAGCAGCTGCCGTCTAGTTTATCAGAAATACTACTTTCCTGAAGGTAAACATAATAGAGGTGACACTATAGATTTATTCGATATTTTACTTATTGTTTACAAACACTGTGAAAGGGTCAAAACCAACAATGCGCAAATCCTCTCGTTCAATACTTTCCAACGTCTCTCCCCTGTCGCTGGCACTCAAGCCCATTCACAACTTAAACCATAAATCTTACAAATGCATAGCTTGTTTTTTTGTTTTTTTTTTCAAAAGGCCTGTGCAACAGCTGGGCGCCATATTTTTTTAGCAAACGTTACTAAAATCTAGGAAAATGATTTATTTATTGGGGATTTTTTCCAGCCTTAATGCACATTCGATGCAGTAGTCATTATTTGCAGCAGCAGGACAGCATATGTAGGACTGACTCAATATAAACTACAGTGTCCATGTTCAGTACTGAAGTTTTTTCCACAATAAAGCAAGTCTATAATGTAGAGAAATAAGCTATCAGGCTGTGGAGTTATTCCAGGATTTATTGCCAGTTTGGGTGTTTTCATAGGATTTGTTGACATTTAAAAACATACATAATATTGCCAGCCTGTCCTTTACAGGTGCAATATGTAAGACATGGACAGCATTTTAGTTTAAAAAGTTCAAAAATTGAAGTAACATCATCAACAGAATGTGAAGAAGTAACAGTTCTGTATGTATGTATGTATTGCATTGCAGAGATATCTACTGACGTTAGCATGCTAACCAACTAGCTGCAGCCCGACCTGTCTCCTAATGCCACTTTGTGCCTCAAGAGGTGATTGTCCAGTGGTATAGCTTCACAGTTTCAGCTCGCAGACTTGCGTGTGTCGAGTTTTTAGTTTGATAAATACACAAAATAAACTCACAAAATGTCAAGAAAGGAAATATTATGTACACACATTTTCCTCAATAAACAGAAAATACAACCACACACCTTCTGTATTGGAGTGACCCTCGACAGGTGGCCAAGTCTTACATGTTGCACCTTTAACGCTTCTTCAAGTGTCTATTTTTTCCTCCATTGCCAATGGAACATTAGATCAGATTCGATTAGATCAGCATATTTTTAGAGGCCAGCACATTTGTATTTTGCTTGGCTGCTATAATTTGAGACTTCTTACAAACATGTTAGTCATGGCAGACAAAGACAGTCACTGATTTAGTCTCTGAGCATGTGTTCAACAACCTTATACACTCTCTCTTCCAAACCCAGAAGTGAAGAAGAACATCAAAAACACTGTTCCCAATAGGCAGACATGCAGATGGAAAAAAACTGAAAGAAAGGAGCTGTCTGCTTTAACTCATTCATTGTTACTGTATGTGAATTATTCATACATGAAGATGCTTTCACTAACAAACAATGTGTCCATCATTCTCTCTACTCTTTACACAAATAGACAGGCCAATGACTCGTCTGACTCACCACCAAGGTCAGAAAACATCAGCATCTTACTGTTCTCTCACACAAACAGACACACACACACACACACACACACACACACACACAGGGCTACTTCTATTCTGCTTGATGGTTTGGTGGCCTGCTGTTTTTCTATACTCAATTACACTAAACAAGAAACAATAGCTTATGCACATGCACACACACACTCACACACACACACATGGGCACTCGTACATATAACACACTTATCAAGTGATTAACTGTCAAACTGCTCAGCCAGAGTTCAGCAAAGGTCAGGATTGATTTACGTAGACAGATGGAGAGTCCTATTAGGCTGTGTGTGTGTGTGTGTGTGTGTGTGTGTGTGTGTGTGTGTGTGTGTGTGTGTGTGTGTGTGTGTGTGTGTCCAGTCCCCTCCCCCTTCACTGACTGAACCCACGCACAAACATGCACACACTCCCCCGTGGCACTGCTCTGTGCAACTAGTTCATGTTACCATGGAGATGATGAGCTTGCTGTACATCATCATGATGAGGTCGTGGCACAGTGAAAGGTCAAAGGTCATGTGTGGCATGGTGTGTGGTGGGATTGTGTGTATCACTGTGAGGACTGTCCTCAGGGGGAAATTCTGAGAATATGAGAGCATTTTGTGAGCGATCAACCTAAAAAAAAGATCTGTCTGAAGGCCTTTACATGTCAAAGATACAATTCGAGGCTGTATTTAGAGAATTTGACATATTATATGGAGCAGAATAGACTAGTATAAAGCATACACATCATTCATGCCTCTTTGTATTGTGAACTTGGAATTATGAGGTCTATTCTGAAAAGGCATGCAGCCCTGAGATATGGACCATTTGTTACACACTCTGGTAAAACTGTTAAATCGTTGGCAGATTTAAAGCTGCATTAACCAGTTTTTTTGACTGAAACAAATCCATAGCAATAAGAATTAATAAACCATATAAAGGTTGGTTGACCAATTATAAGACTTAAAGATTTAAAGTTGCAGCTTTTGTCAATTATAGGAATAGTGGAATAACATAATTTAAAGGAAGATTCCAGTTTACAAAAGCGTATTGTTGTCCTACTTACTTGGTCTTATTTTTGTATTTTTGACCATCATATATATTGTTTAGGATAATGTTGTACCCACTAGTAATTGCTGAGCTCTGAAAACATAGCAACATCGCCTAAGCAGTTAGTCAATCAGATTATAGGCCATAAACATGCTAGTTATCCATATTATCTAAACCACTGAATCAATAAAAATCCCCTATTCCACAGGAAAATCGTACTTTGTGCTTTTGTTTAAAATTGTTTAAAATTGCATCATGTCAATTCAAGCCCCAAAAGATTTTTGATATTTTTATTTTATTTATGTATGTGGCTGATTTGAGCTCTTTTTCAAGAAAAGTGGCTGCAGTGTAGAAGCTAGTGTAGAAGTGTAGAAGTAAGTGAATAAGTGCCATTTCCAAAAACCACGACAGCACAAATAATTGACATGAAAGTCTAAATAAATACATTGTAATCTAAAGTGGGAGATCACTGATTTAGTGACGTTTATAATGATCCCCCTCACGTCTTCACATATATATGTCAAATTGCAGAAAACTGAATTATTTTCTTTCTTTTCTGAGGAAGGACCCACATGCCCCCTGATCTAATTGTGCCCTCCCTGACCATCGCTTACATTTATTTTTTATTTTTGTCAACCATTTTCTTGTTTCTCATTCTATCATCAAATCATTCTAAGCTACATCATTTTCTCTTCCTGTTTGTTTTAATGTCTCTGCACATGACTTGTCAGTATTCCTCTTCTTCAGCATGAGCATCTTTTGCTTCTGCAGTAAATAAAGTGATGCTGATGTGATTCTCATGCGGTGCTCCAGTATGTCTGTGTGTGTTTGTGTGTGTGTGCTTGTGTGTGTGTGGTGCAGAGTGATGGAGAATAGGGAGCGAGAGACAGAGAGAGATAAATGCTGCTGTCGTGCTGTGCGGTGCGCTCCGTCACTTTGATAAATCTCACAGCGAGCTGACGACACCTGCTGACAGCACACTAAAATCTGATTGGCTGGAACAGCTCCAGGTCAGGAGGATGCTAATGGATATGATGTGGACAACAAATCGCACACAGCAATGCACACCCACCCACACACACACACACACACACATGCACAAGGACACACATGAACAAATAGGTCACACACACTCACACAAACACAATCCTGCACACACTCATATAGTATATTGCACACTATCACCCCTGTCTGACTTTGTGTGTATCATTAGCAGGGCAATTAAAGTTAATGATGGTGTCGTCACTCTGAGTCACCTGATAAGCAGTTGGCTCATTTGCAATTATTTTACATCATACACACATTTTCACATAGGTAATTGATTGCATGTGATTAATCCAGCATGCACACATGTTCACTTAAACATGAGCATTTACATATATACACACAAAGCATATGTCCTCTGGCCTTCACACCCACATACACGCAGACATTATATTGTCCTCTGATCTGTTTTGATTCGTGGTTTATCACGTAGGTCAAGAAGGCGCATGCTCTTCTCCTCTCGACTCCCTGTGTCTGCTCTCTTTGTGCCTCTTCTGAGCATCACAGATCGGTCACCAAGCATTAAATATGATTTGATTTTGAATGATTTGAGAGAAATCACTGCTGACAGAGAGAGAGAGACGGAAGAAGAAGGGGCTGAACAGAGAGAATACAGCATGAGTGAAACATCAGTGAGAGTGGTGAGGAGAGGGAGAAAGTCGTGGTGTGACGGGGGAGGAGGGGGGTGGGATGATGAAACACAGTTGCAGTCTCGACCTTTGAAGAGCCAGTGGAAAATGTAGGGACAACTTCAAAAGAGCACCATGAAATATACAACACACCACCACCAGTGCTGCTTCTGCTGTGGCTCGAAAACCTCGTACCTCCAGGTGTGGTGTTTTTGAACGGGTTGTTTTCTGCTCATGCCCACCTTTGATATTTTCCTTCACAGGTCGGATAAGAGTTGCTTCCCTGGAAGCATCTGTGAAACACGAGCTGTTGGAATACAGATTGTTGTCTTTTCGTCTCCGCATCTCCTGAACTTTGGCTTTGTTGGGGCCGAAAGAAATATGACAGTGAATCAGATGTGGCTCTTCTTTGTGTCTCCCTTCCTCTTTAAATCCATCTCTCCCACCATCTCTTTCCACGCTTCACATCCTTCACTTGCCCTATCTGCTATTCCCTCGCTCTTACTGTCTCCACCTCCCCCTGCGCTGCACTGTATGTGTGTGCGTCCGTGTGTGTGTGCGTGTGTGTGTCCTTTCTCTTGATACGTCCATCTATCTATCTGTCTCTCTCTATCTTGCTGTCTTTCTGCTTTCTGTGTGTATGTTTGGATGGGCAGTCCCCACAAATAATGGTAAAAAGGTTGGTCCACATTCCACATATAAACCAGTTTGTGTGTCAGTCTGCGTGTCAGTGTGTGTGTGTGTGTGTGCATGCCTGCCTGATGCAGATGAGACAGTGATACATGATTTGCAGCGAGTCTTTCTGTCAGAGGACATCAGATCATCAGCCACACACACACACACACACACACACACTCACGCATACATATGTAGGCAAACACACACATACACACACACATACACACAGCGTCTAAGGAGATAAGGGAGTCTTTGAAGGTGGAAATTAGTTTTGGCGCCTGGCTGCTCCTGTCTTGCAGGTCATGTGACTAAATCCTCACACCAACATATACTGATAAGACAACTACTCTGTGAGTGTGTGTGTGTGTGTGTGTGTGTGTGTGTGTGTGTGTCCTGCTTGCTGTATGACTGTGCACATTTACCTGAGTGCATTCAGTGTATGTGTGTGTGTGTGTGTGTGTGTGTTTATAGATTCCCATTTATCCAGTGAGCGTCTCTTGTGGCAGGGTGAGGTAATTGGTGGCAGATAAACAGCGCTTAACACACACACACACACACACACACACACACACACACACTCACACGTACACACAGACACACACATGCAGTAATCAGAGGGGATTTACAATGTGTAGTTTGGAGCCTAATTGCTCTTCAGGTCCCTGTGAGAGTGCTGCCAAAGCCATTAGCCGCTGCTATTCTCAGAGTATTCAGTGTGTGTTGCTTGAGTGTGTGTGTGTGTGTATGTTTGGTCTCTTGAAAATTAGCGTGCACGTCACTTCAGTGTATTTATGCATGTATGTGTGTGCGCTTTGATTCGAGCGTGTGTGTGTGTGTGTGTGTGCTTGTTCTGTGTGCGTGCCCCTTATTTTGCTTCTCGTTGGTGCGCGCGTGCCCGTAGCTTTAGTGTTTTTCTCGTCGACTTGGCTTCCCTCCAAGCCTGAAGAGCTAATTGGAATTAGAATAACATTCCTCAAAGGCCGCTCGTTTAGTGCCGGCGCTGAGTGCTAACGACAGAGTAGTGGGTGAGAGAAAGGCGGGAGAGAGCGCCCTAACGATCTGCGCTAACAATGTTTTATTCTGATTTTTAATGAGGGGTAATCACTCAGCTGGAGAGGAAGAGCAGCAAAAAAAAAAAAAAACAGAAAGTCGAGGGAGGGATGGAGGGGGAGGAGAGGTGAGGAGGAAACAGTAATTATCTCCTCTCTGAGCTGTGAGTCACAGCCCGTCTTGCGGTCTCTCCCTGGGAAATTAGAGATGCACACCAACTGCCTTTATTCAGAGTCAGTGCTACCTGACAGCGCCACGATAACAGAATGGAAGCCTTTCTGTTCTGTTATGATATATGAGAGCAAACGTCGCTGCCATCACTGTTTCCCAGCACTAGCAGTGGTCTAATATAAATCTCATGGTGATTTGTAGACCATAAATCCAACTGTTCCTACAAATCTACAGTTGAGGAGTGAAGGGTGAGACCAGCTTTTGACCTCAAGATCCTCTCGGAAGGGACAATGCTCAAAACTGTCATAGCTAAACACATTCTGACGCCAGCCCAAAAGAAGTAGTGCTGAAAGTTTGGTGACATAGTGAGTACTGGCAGGCCATGCAGGAGTTCCTGGTGGTTGTGGCTGGTTTTGTTTGTAGACTACATAAAGCGTTAAAATACTCTCATCACATCACCCATAGGATTCTGAAGAGCCATTGTGAACCATGGTAACAGTGGCTTCGGCCATCGCCACCTAATCCATAACTGGTGGGCCGAATGAAGTTTGGTTGCTGAAACCCAACAGCTAGCTGTCACTCTAATTATGCATAACTTTAAGCATTAACATAATTTAAAGTGAGTTATATAAATATTCACCCCTCATAGGTATCATAAGTGGGAAAATTTGCTGTAGAGACCAAAACTGTTTTTTGTACCAGTTGGTAAGCTTTTTTGCCGTAAAGTTGGTAATCTTAATATGGGGACATGCAGAGACTTGCTTT
Organism: Chelmon rostratus; assembly: GCF_017976325.1. Classification (NCBI taxonomy): domain Eukaryota; kingdom Metazoa; phylum Chordata; class Actinopteri; order Chaetodontiformes; family Chaetodontidae; genus Chelmon; species Chelmon rostratus. The sequence continues at coordinate 19,262,753 of NC_055662.1, read as the reverse complement.
CGGAGCCAGACTCAAATCTGGTGCTGTATAATTAAAACACAAATTGGTCTAATCAAGTTCAACACATCCATGTCGTGTTACAATGGTGGCGTTGATTGTAAAATACAAAGCTGAGCTGTGGAACAATTGTGGCTTTGGTGAAGTATCGTGTTTTACACAGTTACATACATCCTTTGTTTTAGAACTCAGTCTCCGACAAATTGTGTTTATATACTTATATACTATACTATAATATTTTAAACATGATGTGGGGCAGTTAAAGTCAATTTTTAACAACGTGCAAGTTCTTTTTTAATTTAAACAAAGCTGCCAAGTTGAAAAATGTTGATACTGAATGGATCTTCCAAATGTTACTTGATTTTATTTAAGTAATTTTCAAGCAGCCAACACTTAAGGTTGTGGTGAGGAAAATATTGTTGGTCTGGTTTAATCCTGAAAAGGTCAACAGTAACCTAAAGCAGGAAACATGACATGTTTACTGAACTGACATTTAACGGAAACCACAGTCTTTCCCATCTGTCCATTGACCAATTGGGCTTTTTAAATCCAGGATTCCACAAAAAAAAAAAACCCAACAACAGTTAAGCCCTTATTATCGAAATACTGTAAACTCCTGGACTACCAACTGAGCATTAATCAATATAGAGTGTGGGGGACTGGAGAGCAGGGAAAACAGAGTAGGCTGGAAAGAAATCAGATTTCCAAAACAGCGAGTGAGAATGATGGTGGCATTAAAAGACAAAAGAGAGAGGACGGAGAAGGACGGAGAGACATATGAATCCAGAGAGAGAGAGAGATGGAGTGATATGGCATACAGCAGTAGTGGAGTGTGAAACAGATGCTGCTCAGTGGAGAGTGAGAGGCCAATGGTGCTTGTAGAGTGCTTAGAAAGGGCAGAGGCTGAATCGATTCGCACACACACACAAATCTACACTGCGCGTGTGTGCAAAGAGGGAGGAGTGGGTGTGAGGGAGAGTGGACGAGGAGGAGGAGGAGGAGTGAGGCGAGAGCTGGGGGGTGAGTGATAGTAGCAGGGGAGACATAGAGGTGGAGATGGATCAGGAGAGAGATAGAGGCTGATTAATGCTGAGCACTGACAGAGTAAAGGCCCCATGGGTGTGATACGAACACACACACATTTACACACACACGCGCGCCTACGCACACGCAGGGTCTTCAAGTAAACACACAGGCTTACACACTCACCCGCAAAGTGATGGAGATGGAGCTGCCAGGGTGTAATACAGTTAAAGCCCCATTTCCACCGCCATCACCACTGAACGTCTGACCCCCTCCCCCACACCTCCCCCCTCTCGTTCTCCTCCTCCCAATCGCCTTTCTTCTGTCTCTCCTCCCCTGATCATAGTCAACTCCCAGCCTAATTCTCAGTCTTCCTCTGTCTCCAACGGCCTTTCCTTCTCCAGTTCTTCCCCAAACCTCCCCTCCTTCCACTTTATTTTTTTCATTCCCCCTCTCCTCCTCCTCCTCCTCCTCCTCCCTCCCCCCACTTTTCTCCTGCTTACTTTATCATAGCTTCTCTCCACATGAGGGGATTCTCCGGACCCTCGGAGCAGAAAATGGAGGCTAGTGGAGAGAGACAGGAAGAGATAAAAAAAAAAAAAAAAATCACGCTGGCAAATATGTTGCGCAGACACACATGTACACACACATACATACATACATATGAAATGATGCTTTCAAAGAGACAAACTGAAAGTTTACATGTGTTTGTTGTTGTAAACATAAAGCTTGAAATGAAATAAATTCCCTAAAAATCAACTGTTCAACATTAGTGGGGGGTTTTTTTGTGTAAATTAAACCACTTTTTCAGGTGTAAACTACTGTTCACACTAGGTTAAGAATCCAGAGCTAATGGCTCTGTGTGGACGTAGGCCTACTTAAAAGATGCTGAAATATCAGCTGTTTTTAGTCAGCATGCTAACATGCTCGCATGCTCTGCTGATATTTACAGGTATGAAGGGCAGGTTTGGAAGGAACCAGATTCACTGGCGTTTTGTCACATTACTTCACCGCAAACGTAACCCGAGTTGGAGCTCATCCTTCCAGTATTTCTGTTTCTTTGGAAACTTAACGTCACCCTTGTTATCCTTGCTTCAGTCAACCTGGGAGCACTACTTATAAATATGTCCAATAGATCTGAAGAGCTTGCACTTGACACTGCGCTTCCTTGGGTCTCACCCACCCAAGTGTGGAACTGATTGGATGAACGGTTGAGGAGAAAATTGGAAGGACAGACATAAAAACATTCAATCATACAAAAATGGACACCGGTTTGGTTTTCATACAGATAAGAGCTGACTTCCTGTTAGATCAGACTCGTTTCACTTCACAACAAGGACAGAGGTGAGCAAAACGATTCACAATGTCAGAAATTGGTTGAGACGTGAAAATGCTCCTCTTGCACATGAAAGGTGATTTAATCAGACATTATTCTCTATTTGTTCAATAGGTTTAATTTGTGACTTAATAACAAACATTTCTTTCACTTCATGACGCAGCTTTTTCTGCTCTGCACATGTATAGAGATGGAAACCAGACAACGACAGAAAGTAATTAGAATATGGTGTTTATCTTCCGATATGATTATAATTATGATGAGGTAAAGCATTTCTACATTAATGTCCCAGTTGTCATTCCATCCACACTTCTATTGTTTGCTTTTCCCTTTGATTGTGAGCATGAGACACTGGGTTAGTCTAAAGAATAATGCCTTCAGAGTAACTACACCCAAAAATCAATGAAATAAATGGGTGATGTTTCACAGTCTGACAAAAGGACGGGATGGGGGACAAACAGAGTTTTATCAGAAGAGGAGGATTATGGAAATCAGGTTGTGATCTGTGGTGCGGTAATCCTCGCCGCAGTGAGCAATCCCATAAAAAGTGTTAGTGAGATTAACCAGCAGATTAGCCACGTAGCCACGCACATATTTAACTGATTAAAACCCTTGAAAATCCAGACTCTGGGGAGGACCCACACCGTTTAGGATCTGTATCCGCTGTTAGCTATTTCCTGCGGCATAATTATGCATTTTGTGTGTTGCCCTCTGAGTGTGTGTGTAGTCGCAGCGCCAAGGCTAAAAGAATAACGATAGAGGATTAGTATGACCCAAAGGAGACTAATGAGTTTTAATTTCCTTTGCATCCTGAAGATTGATGAGAAAGTTTCTTACTCAGTTTCTAAAAAGAAAGTTTCTAATCTAAAACTATAAATGCAGCATTTGGGATCAAAAGTGGCACTCTCAAAGAAAGAAACGCTTGTGTGTGAATGCATGTGTTCAGTCGCGTTATTTGGAATGATTCATGGTAAAGGTAATCAATGTCTCTGATCAGCAGACCCTAGTTTATAGCTTTCAACTGGGTGATCAATAGATGATGAGTTTCCAGTCCTCGGGGTAAACAGTCCTGGAGCTGTGTGTCTGAAAACCATTCGCCAATTTTCTGATCAATTCCACCACAACTGAGAGGGTGGATGAGCCCAGTTTAGACTCATAAATCACAGTTATTGATGGAACTTATAATGGCACACACTGAAAGACAAACACAAAAGGTTAACAGTAGATAAGGTTCATGTACGAGGAGGACAAGATGGGATTTCAGTGCACATGTACAAATTAGAAAAGGGGTGAAAGTACAATGAAATAATAACAGAAGATAAGAGAAATAAAGAAACACAACTTCTTAGAAACATTGGCTGTAACCTCACTCTGTGTTTACACACAAACTATAGTGTGGATATCAGCAGATGGATGAAAATCTATGAAAATATGCTCATTATTTAACCTTAATCAGACACTGACAACCACATTAAATATGAGTGCCAGTGTATTTTTTTTAGATTTCCAATTACAAGTACAATAATTACAGATTAATAGTTGAGGTGTTAGGAATAAGACTTTGCTGTACAAACCACTGATGTGATTCAGTCTGACTCAGGTTTATTTACAGTGCAGGAACCTTTGAATTAGAGCACATCACATGTACATATAGTGATTATGACAAATAATCCAGTACAGTTTCACCTCCTGAATCCAGCTGTATAATACCCTGCGGAAAATTGATTATTTTCCAGACACAATGGTTCCTACAGAGAGACAAAGTCCAAGAATTACTGACTAATAAGACATGAATTTTTGCTGACAATCCCGTGGAAAGGCTTTACAAACAGCGATATCTTAAACCCTTTCACTGTAAAAATGTTTCAACATTCTTCTTCTTCTTTGACAGATCAAAAAGGGGACAGTGGAAAGGGAGAAAAAGGATTCACATGCAGCCCATGAGCGTGGTCGGATTTCCTTTCCTTTCACCGACATCATAATTTGACTGTAACACTGTGACACCACGTTGATGAAGATGTGAGTGCAGGGGCTCTGTTCTGGAGAGTGTGGCTCTCGACAGGTAAATATGATGCAGTATCCTCTGGTGATTCTCTGGCTAAATGAGGCTTGTTCAGGATGTAATTCTTAATTAAGATTTAGTGGCTCTGGCAGGGAACATTTCAGACAGCTGCAGCCTCTATGGGAGGGGGCTGGGCTGATGTTTAGCTGCTGGTGTCGACGGATGTGCGTTTTGTTTTGTTTTTTCTTTTTTCAGTAACTCCAGCTGACAGTCAGCTTCAGGTGAAGATGCATATTAAAGATGGAACCTCATTCGCACACACACACACACACGCATACACATGAACATGCACACCCCTTTATCTCTGTCCTATTGAATAACTCTCTGATGCTTTCCATATTCCATGCGAGGGATTATTACAGCTTACCCACAATCCCCAGCAGCTGATTATCCTGCATGTTGACAGGACAGAGTTGTGCTATCGCCCTTGTGCAGCAGTTAGCTGTGTGTGCATGTGCGTGTGGGTGTGTGTGTGTGTGTGTGAGAGAGAGAGAAAAAACATACTGTATTTAATGTGTGTGTGTTTGTACACTGTATGTGAGAGAGGAAAGTAAAGATTTATTCTGTATTTATATCTGTGCAGAGTGAGAGAGAGACTGGTGTGTGTGTGTGTGTGTGGGTGGGTGGTAGTGCTCAACCTGGCAGGTGTTTGTGGTTGATACCTGCAGCTCCAGCAGTGCTGATCACCTCAGCATGGCACCTCACCTTGGGAGGGAGACAGCTCCAAGCTCATTAGCGTGCACACACACACACACACACAGGGACCCACACACACACACACACACACAGGGACACACACACAGATGCAAAGCGCACACACACAGAGCCCACAATGTGCTACCTGGGGAGGTTGGGGCAAAAAAAAAAAAAAAACATGAGGAAAAGAGGAAATAAGCTCAAGGGAGCTAGAGGAGAGGAAAGGAGAGTATATTCTCTGAGAGGCTAGGAGAGAAAATCGGTTTACCAAATAGAAGATAACCAAGAACTTGTGGAAAACAAAGAGAAAGATGAGGCGGGGAGGGAGTGCGGGGTCTGTAGGGACGAATAGAGAAAGGAAATAAGAAAGGAGGAAAAAAACATCTCGGTAGACGAAGGCTTTGGAAGAAGGTAGAGCAGAGGGAGGAGGGAAACATAAATGAGACAGAGAGGAGGAGCAGAGAAAGGTAGAGAAAGGAAAAGAGGAGGAGGAGGCTTGAAGACAGCATAACAAGATGTAATGGTTTTAAAGGCCCGGTTTTATTCATGCTGGCGGCAGCACTCGTTATCCCCTGCTCGTGTTTGTGTGGATTCAATTTAGCCTGGGTGTGTTGTAGCTGTTCCTCTTTCTCCTGTTCTATTGTCTATGTGACGTCCTGAAACTCAGTGAAGAAACTCTAAACAGCACAACGACAATGGTCTGACTTCCACTCAAACAATCAAGGTTAAATGAGCAATGAAGACATTAGACAATATCAGAAATATGGGTGCTCATGTGACAACACTATGGTCTATATGCCAGCGCCTCAACCTCATTAATCAACCTAAAGCTGCACTAATCAGTAATCTTGCGTTAACATGTAATGTGAAAAGGGTCGCTCGCAGTGAGAATTATCACCCAAGTGTTCCTCTCAGCTCAAAGGAGTTCTTTTTAGCAGCTTTTTGGTTGTTTTGATATTCCAGCCCTCAGCTTTACTGATTTCCACCCCTGCAGGCTGCTGTTTTCACCAGAAAGCTCTGATAAATCCCAAGTACAGTCCCTGCTCAGCGGCAAACAGCTGACAGAGAAAAGTTAATGAATGGTCGTGGTGTCCGCAATCGTGGAGCATTTATGAGGTAAAGAGCCAAAGGGGAAGAAACATCTGACACAACAGTGAATACTGGACTTTCATTCATCAGGTGGTCAGAGACACCAGCTGTCTGCTCCCTGAATGCTGAAAGTGTAAATAAAACATATTCTTGATGCATGCATGCATTTTAATATCTATTTTATGATTAGTTGTGGAAATGAACTTTTATGCACTTCACCTAAATGTGCATTATGAAGTTGGTTTCACAGTATTTTGTTTACAGAGACACTCCATCACATCCAGTATGGAGCCCCAGTATTGTATAACTATAAGCAGAATGGATCCAGATTCTACCTCCACATTAAAAGTAAAATCTGAAAACAGAGCATTTTCAGTGTGAGCACAGACTGAAACCAGTCCTCGTAAATGTAGAAATACAAGTTGACTCACAACCATACTGTACACATAAGCTGAGCAGTGGGAAGAGAGCACCTTTTTTGTGTGGCGTTGAGATAAATAGGATTAGGGATTTGGGAGATTTAGGGCGAATAATCCGTCTGTGTATCAGAGAGAGGCAGCAGCGGTGATGATCAAAAGAGAACGTCGTGATTTAGAGCTGAGAAATCTCTGGATAGACTGAAAAGTTGGACTGACATTTTCTCCTATTTTTCCTCCAAGGATCAGCTCTCATTTTGTCACTGTGACTGCTGTAATTGCCACGTAATCACCTCATACTGTACCGCACTGCCTGTGTGTGAGTGCCTGTGTACGAGGGCCGAGGATAGACAGAGAATTATATATTCACAGTAATTAATCAGATTTACAGTTTACATCAGGGGAGAGAGAGCTAGTCTGTTTGTTGTGGGTGTTAGTATTAAGCAGGGGATTGGACTTGGTTATTTAACACGCAGTTGATTTGAACAGCTGCTCTGTTCTGCTACTATCTATACCTCCATATCAATACCACACAGGCTAAAAAAAAAAAAGAAAAAAAGCGCTGCACACCTTCTCTTCCTGCAGACTGAAACATCACTGGTCGGCTGAGTGGGCCACCCAGCTTCTTCATTCTTAGCCTTTACAAAGCTATTCAGGCCCACAAGAGGCTGGAGCTGAACCTAAAAGCAGAGGCGAGAAAGCAGGAAAACAGCGCAGATAGTGCCGTGTGCTTTCACAGGACAGACACAGATACAAAATTAGTACAGGGCCTGTAGCAATGAGCAAAACCAGGCTTTCTGTTTCAGCCTGAGAAAAACCCAGCTGAGATTGTGCGATTGCTGCTGGAGAAGCGTGATTGTCATGTATACCTACAGCTGGGTGTGATAAGACCTCGGTAGTAAAGGTAATTGGGAATGACGTTGGTGGAATGTGTTATATTGTCTCGCTTTGGCAGTAATGAATTGCACTGCTGCTTAAAGTCATCACACTGCCACACAAAAAATGTGAAAAATTTCACAGTTGATTACTTGCAATATATGTAATATGTTCTCTTGCCAGCATTTGTACATGTAGTCACTAACAATCATGTATGTAAATGCATGATGAGAAAAGCACTCAGCATTCCCATTCTCTTCTGAGTTTAGGAAACAGCCTATTTGTGAAAGGTAAACAAGCTCATATGATCAGAAAACAAGTATCAACAAGTTAGTCATCAGTCATTTGACTAATGAGATTTAGTTGCATGTAAGTTGCAGCATAAGAGAAAAGTTGATTATAGACATTTTACGTGAAAATCTGGGAGAATAAATGCACAAATATTATGCTTAGTAATGTACAAGCTGTAGCACTTGCAGTCAAGCTGAGGGAATTCATTAAAATTATGTTACAGCAGCAGCAGCAAACCAGCACACGTGCAGCAGGGGCCTTTCAAGCTGCCCACACACCATCAGAAGTCATTCACACGCTGCTTGCTGTGCCAAGTGGAGTCACACTCACATTAATACCTACAAAGGCTGGATCGCCTTCAGGTGAGTTGCAGCCCTTACTGGCTCCCTGTTTACCGGATGCTGCTAATCTCACACTCAAAGGGTTAAGCTAGTCATGCATACATGAGGTGTTACACAGAGCACGTTCAAACCAAAATATCACGTGCAACACCGCATCAGTGCCATCTGTCTTGTCATTTCATGTTTGTACAGACTGCTTCACCTTTAGATGTTGCAGGATGTGACTGAATGGACTTGCATTGTGTGTGACTCACTTCAGTTTGTGTCAGCACACCAAAAAAAATCACCTTCACGACGACGAAGGTTGCTGACGCTTTACAAAGCAAACAGGATTCAGAGACATGTGCGAGTTTCTTACTTTCACAGCGAGGTAAATAAATAAATACAAATCCATTATTTGCAAGTTATTTCATTAATCTTTCTCCATCAACACACGTCAATAAATAATTAGACCCCAGGTGACTTATTTGTGTGTTTCTGATTTTGGCTTTGATTGAAAACATAAATAATGTACCAAAATGTCATGTATGATGACTTTACACTGTAATAAATGCATTATTCCAAAGCTTCATCCGCAAAAAGCCAAATGAGGGCAACCATGATCCTCTGCTGGCCACGCAGCAGTTCAGTCTCAGTGAAATATACTTTGAAACTACCATCTGTTTACACTTTCCATCACAGTTTTTTAGAATGAATCCAAAAGATTTCATCAGTGAGGTCCTGACTTGTTCTCGCACCAACCCAAAAAGTCAAAGGCCACTCAAGTTACAAAAAAACACATTTATTGTCTAGATATTTCAATCATTTTAGATTAGCTAGCATTAAGACCATTTAGTATTTCTCCTGATTAGACGTTTCTTTTCCATGTTAAAGACGTACAAAAACAGCTTGTTATTTCTAAAGCATGTCCTGTAAGAAAAAAAACATATATACATTTTTACAAACATTCCAAAAAAAAACATAGATAAAAAAAAAACTAAGCACAAGGTCATGAAATTTATGAGTTTAAAAAGGCTGAAACTGACTCCTTCCTGAATCTGAAAAACAACTGCACCTTCACTAACCTTCTCTATACGACCATCTTGACAAATAATTTAATCTTGCTTGTCCTCTTAAACTTGACTGTGAAGTAAAAAGAGAAAACAGCTTGAGACGGTTGTGCGTTCAAAGGCAATTTCACAAATGTCCCACATTCAAGAACATTAGCAGAAAAAATGAAAGTATTTCATAAAAAAAGGCAGTCCCGTTTATAGGATGATGTTTTAGTGAATAAGGTAGAAAGGACTTGTCACACGTTTAAACACAAGATTAATTTACTTGTCGAGATGATCTTTTTATGAAGTGTAGTTGGTCCCTGGTCTGAAGCGTGATTCGCCGTCTCATACAGTGAGACACTGTGTGAGAGAGCGACAAAGGCAGGGTCGGGGTGAATTTACAAGTTTTTTCAAATGAATGGAAAACTGAAATTCAACACTATTAATTTTAATGCTTATGAACTTACAAAAAGAGACCCCAAGCAAATGAACTAAATAACAGGAGGGGTATGTCCAGATTTCAACCGGATTACATGAAAAAGGCTACTTATAAAAATCTGAAGCTACAACCAGCTCACCAATTCCCAATCTCTTAAATGTTGCCAAGTCAATTTCAGCAATAGCGTGAGTAAAGGTGGGGCTCACTCTGCCAACACGTGCAGCTGATGACACACACTGCGGCTCAATTACAGAGCATAAGGGCTAAACAATTAGAAGAAATTCCAGTATGAAGGCTTATGTTGCTTGTGGAGTAACAGCTATGTGGGAAGTAGGGGAATGATCTGTTGAAACAGGTACACTTGATGAGGAGGATCATTGGAATTTGAGGATTAAGTCAATCTGAGACTTTTTTCCTCCTAAATTGTACTTTCAAACAGGATCATAGGAAACTGAGGAGAAAATAAAGATGAAAACCAGCAGAGTTAAGCCTGTAACATCATTTAAGGTATATTCTCCTGTCCTGGAAGCTTATTTGGCTTGGAGAGCTATTTTTTCTCCAAAGTACTTACATACTTTTTGGTGGCATCTGAGATGGTTCTGAATTATGATAAACGTACCTCGCCTCATGAGGACCAAACTAACCCCTCACAGAAGTCAGCAATAGCGCGATGCTAGACAAGTCAACACGGCCTTCTGTGTGTTTAAAACTGTCATTGTGTGTGTGGGCTAAGCGTGGAGGTGGACAGCTACCACTACAGTGCAGTTAGTGAGGATAAGACTTACTGTTAAGACAGAAAAGGTACTTTTCAGACAGTGTAGGCATGTCAGAACAGCAAGCTGAGGTTCTAAGGTCAGAGAGTCAGAGCTGAGAGATCAACAGGCTGTGAGCATCATCTGTCTGGAACAAAATACAAAAGGATTCACTGCGTTGCTTCTCCTCCTCCGTCTCTCCATTGTTTTGTCAGTCTCTGTCCACATTCTCTTCTCTTTCAGTCTGCCCCTTTACACATCGAGCCACAGTTTGAGTGTTCGTCCCAGTGTCTCTGCCTCTGGCCAAGACACTGGATCAAGTCTGTTTTACAATCTGATCTTCAGTACAGTGTTTTCCTTTGGTTCAGTCATCGTCCGGTCCCTCTAACTGATCCCAGTGCAGTCCGTAGAAGAAAGTATTAGAGACACAAACATCCAAACAGTCCCTCTCTTTCCATTAACATCCAGCTGCTCCAGTTAATTCCCAGCTGATATGGAGTCAAGTATACAGGCACAAGATGTGTGCATGTAAAACGTTTATCTCCTTTCTGTGTCTCCTCAGCAGATGTGACAGAAATAAGAAGGTGCCATCAAGGTCACTCTCGTCTCCACGTGAAAATCTCTAGAAACACATTGGGTGTGTGGGAAAGAACAAATGTCCTTGCTTTCTTTCCACATTTTTTAGTAGATGACCTCGTAAACGGTGGCCTTCTTGTCCCCTGAACCTGTGACGATGTACTTGTCGTCCACAGATATGTCACAGCTTAGCACCGAGGATGATTCTTTAGACTGAAGAGAAAGAGGTACAGAATAGGAAGAAAAAAAATGTCAGTCACAAATAAAGAACAACTTGTAATGGAACACAAGAAGAACATGGTACAGTACCTGAAAGTTTTATGCTCTAAGAAAATATAATTATGTCTGGTTCTTTCATTCAATATTGCTGAATGTTGTTGAGGTACAATAGCTTTCACAACATGCTCGATAATGTTGTCACAGAGACAAGTTAGATGTTGATGCAGCACATGAGACAGGATGTGTTACCACACCATACCACAGTATTTCACTGCATATTCCAACAGCAGACATGTTTGCAACTTGAATGTGTCATCAAAACTGCAAAGGGTACAGCAGAGAAGGCTTTTTTTGAGGACAAAACCATGACAGTTTCACGGTGTCCAGTGACTGATGCAATGCAGTGCTGGCAGAAATGTAGTTTGACCTGTTAAAGCTGAACCAGCGACTCCTGAGGGGGCAATTTTATACATTAGCTTTGTAAATATATTTTCTAATGAATGTAGAGATCTGATGTCTCAACCTGGAATATGCTGGCTCCATATGGTGTTCTCCATGCATTCAGTAAGTTGTCCTTTCCCGTGCTCACAAACCATTTACCTGGGTAAAGAAACACACACACACAAACACACAACACAATAAGCAATTTCAGGATAAAACGAAAAGGTATAATCCCATCATAACATGTATGGCTAAACAGTGAAAAAAGGAAAGACCTGTGTACAATAGAACAGAAAAAACTAACTAAAAAAGGTTACATTTAACCATTTCATACCTGCCTCTCTTCTCTTGTTTCCTGTCTACCTCTGTACTATCATATTTAATCAATGAAATATGAAAACAAAACAAAAGACAGCCAGTTTCTTACCACAGTAGGCAAACTGAAGAGAGAGAACACAGCTCTCATGTAGATGAAGCTGGTATTTGTCAGGCTTGGTGACATGAAGGACCTCAACATTGCTGCTCTCCATTCCCACAGCTAGCCACTCTCCTGTCGGACAGTAGCCGAGAGAGAAGATCTGCACAGAGGAGAGAAAAAATTCAGTCTTGATGGGGATACTGAAAAATAAATTACTAAACGCTGTACAGTTTTTCAATGTGAGTGGATGAAGCACTAATTGCTGATACGAGTGCGTACCTGTGATGTAAAGTCATGCTGCTGCAGCTGCCGTCCCTCCCTCAGATCCCAGGAGCGCACAGTGTTATCGAGGCCTCCGGTCCACAGCTTGGTGCCATCATTAGAGATGTCAATACAGCTGGCTCCATCTGTGTGGCCCTGGAACTGCCTGCAGGATACACAAACATACATTCTGAGTTAAATAAAGGCAGAAATGTTTAAACAAAGACACACTTTGCAGTTGGTACGCATCGCCGTCTACCAAATGTGAAGGGCTTACATCAGCAGCCACTCTTGTAGTGTTATTGCTTAATATTCTGCTGCTTGGTGCTACAACTCGTAATCACAAAGGTGAAATCAGCAGAGATTGTGCTAATTAAGGAAGGTCAATACTGTGGCTGACAGGTGCTTAGAGAAGCCAGACAGTAAGTGAAGATGCCATTAAAATTCACCTAACACAAGTGTATTTGGGCTGATCTTCTGCAAAGAATGACTCTGAAAATAAGCAAACTCTCCGTTTTCAATGTGTACACACGTCTCTCTTACCTAACGAGAGTCTGGTTGTGTAAATCCCAGACGGCGATGTTTCCATCGCTGCAGCATGAGAAGCAGACCTTAGAGTCTGGGCTGATGGCCAGAGCGTAACATGCTGGTGCTGATGATGTTAACTCTGCCTTAATCCTGGGGGTGGGTGTGGCCAAATCCCAGATGGACAGCGTGCTCGCCTCACCTCCCACAATCAGCGTCCGGCCATCAGGGAGGAGACGACACGAGCGGATGTAGTTGTCTCGGTTCTGATGTGGCACACGCATAAAATATATTTCATGTACACATATAGTATAATTTGTATAGGTACTTAATACAACACACACCTCTGTTATTCAAAAAGGGCATTGTATACTGTATATCCCCCCACCACCTCACTCACCAAACAGTCAAGCTGAGACACTGGGCTCTTGTTTCCTGGGTGACTAATGTCCCAGACCTTGACGCAGCCCTTCCCTCCTGTGTAAACGTGTCGGGTGGGGTTACTGATGGTGACGGCGCACACCACCTCTCCATGGTTCAGTGTGTTGATCTGACGGGCGTGGCGAGGAATCCCCGGGCCCACCAAAGCATCCGGGGGGAACGGCACCGGCTGCATCTGTCCGTCGGCCGCCACGTGAAAGGAGTAAGCGCTGATGATACAAAAAAGGATGGGAGGAAGTTCAACATGACGGCAAATGTGAAGGAGGCGGAGGACAAAGAATTCAGAAGGAAAGTGGAAGAATGTGCAGAATGATCAAGTCATCATTTTTTTTTCCAAGGGGAGGTTTTTCTGGCGCATATCAGTCGTCCCACAGGGCAATTCAATCAGTCCTCAAACATACAAGCAACCGCAAACACACTTACGGTTTGCCACCAGGGATTCCTGTCAGACTGGGAGGCATTCCAGGAACTCGCATGTGAGGATGAGGATCAAAACCAACCTTGAGGAGAAAACACAGACATTATTTAAGCACAGTGCAAACACACACCCAGGCGCATTGGCGAAATGCACACAGGTCAATACTCACCTGTGGAAGAGAACACAAACACTCATGAGCACAGAGCAAACAGATACTCTCGAGCACACACACTCTCCACATTTGAATGACAAGTTTAAGAGTCAGCAAACACACAGAGGCAGAGCTGTCAGTACTTGTGCTCTCACACACACACACACACACACAGCTGGTGAGTACACAACCCGAGTTTCTATCAAGTGTTGCCCAGACACATACACAGCTGTGAGTCTACTAAACCTATTTAAACAGTGTAATGAACACTACGCAAATACAGCCCAGAGTGATGAGGCGCTTGAACGTAATGCACACCAGCGTACGCACTGTATAAATACTATCACAAAGACAAGAGAAATACAGCTGTGTAACTATTGACACTTTCCACAAAATAAAATACACAGTGCTCATGAAAAGGATTCACAACCCTTGACTTCCTGATCTTTTATTTTTTTTAAACACTGAATTACAGTGGATGGAATGGGTTTCTTCAACAAAACAGAAAAAAATGAAGATTGTAAGTAAAAATTCTACAAACAGATCTAAAATAAATCAAATACAAAGTAATTGACTTCTTATTAATTCACTACTGCAGCCGTAGCAGTTTTTAGACGCTCCTTGATTAATTGGATGGAGATCACCTGTGTTTAATCAAGGCGTGAGAAGAGGATTTTAATTTAAATGCCTGGATGGCACAACTGGTGCAACCGTTACTGCTGCCACATTATAAAGACAAAAGAGCAAACTTACTGTTGCTGAAAAGTATGAATCATGGGAAGGATACAAAAAACTCTCAAACACACTGAGACTCAGAGTAGTATAAGGTCAAACATAAAAAATGGTATAAAATATACTGCAGCACAGCCTTAAATCTGCCTGCGGCAGGTTACAGGGTTTCATGGCTGAGCTGTGAGCATTATGCATACAACAAGCGCTGCCCGGGCACTTCGGGGAGATCAACAAAGAGGAAGCCACTGCTGAAAAAACTCAAATGAAGGCAGCAGAAGTACAAGGCATGACTGTTCACTCACAATCACCATGCAACTTCACAGGGCTTGAGAAGTTTTAGGAAAACAAGTGTCCAGGTGTGCAAACCTGATACTGATCTGTCTACACAGAGTGGAGGCTGGAATTCCCATCAAATGAGCTTCTAATAGTGTATGTTGTCTGAATACCATCTTGAAGGAGGTAAAAACTTGTGGAATGAAAAATTTTGTGAAACATAACTGTACTTTAGTTTAGATGCATTTGAAGAGATTTGTTTTCATTTTGATTTTTCTGCTGATCATGGTCAAAAATGCCTAATTACATCCAATGTGATTCAATACTGTAACAATAAAATATGAATAAATCAAAGGGTGGGTACAACTTTTTATGGGTTTTCCAATCAACAATTAGTAATATACAGTATAAATAAAACCTCTTACAGTAAACTGCTTATGTTTTCTGCTTTCTTCTTTGAGTCACAGATGGACACACAGAGATATAAAAGGTGAAATGCCAAAACATGAGTCACCCTTTTCCACTCACCATGGGTGAACGGCCATACGCAGCCACAGCAGCCGCAGCAGCAGCGCTCATCTGAGGTGACATGTTGTGCAGTCCGGCAGCATATGCTGCAGCACCCGCTGCACCAGCCAGCTCCCCGTTCATCCCTGCTGCGTGGGGCAACATACCAAATGCGCCGGGGTATGGGCCTGGTACAGCCAGGGGGGTCCGCAAACCTGCAGCTGAGTAGGGAAGGGAAGGAAGAAGCACGACAAATAAACAGCTAGAAACCACCAAGAAAGCATTCAAGTCCCATAAATGTATAACAATAAAAGCTTTGATTCAATAGACTTATCATTAGCACAGAATCATCTGACACTACAAGTAACACTTGATTAGAATTCTTTCTTTGTATGTGGTGCAAATTTAAGTTAAGCATAAGCAAACATTTCTAATTGAAACTGCTGGCAATCAGATTTAATTGAAGTCTATAGGGAGCTCTGCTCATGCATGAGGTTTTTCTAAGTAAAGGTGTGCCATGAAACATTAGTGACTTACACTTACTGTTTTTTGGAAATCTAACATCATCTATCCAAAGCCCCTTTGATAATTAAGAGGATGAATTTTCCTTCAGGCAACTTAAGACACAACTGATTGCCTTCAGGCAATAATTAATATTAAATATTAAAATAACACAACCTATTCTACAATTAATTTTCAAATGTTTAAACTCACTGGGTGGATGCGGTATCTCCATGGAGGGGGGTTTTGATAGACTTGGCCGGATTCCAGGGGTGGAGCTGGGACCAGGGGTGGAGTCACCTCTTGGCGTGGGTGTGCTTGACTTTAGCCCAGGTGTACCAGCCTTGTCTCGCTGAAAGAGAGAGAGACAGACACTTCAGAAATATATAAGAAATATGTAACTACTGACATATGTATTCATTTAAAATGACTCAAGCAATTTTGCCTTGTCCGTCCGTACCATTGACATCTCTTTGGACTTGAGGGAGGAGGAGCTAGCTGATGATGCAGTAGAGGCTGGACTGCAGGGGTCTTTCTTGAGAAGACGTGCTTTATCCAGGCCATTTTCTCTAGGGGAGGGCAGAGGTGTACCACGCGGGGAAGCAGGGTCCTGGTGGAGCGACAGGGACTCAGTTAACCACCACAGAACAAAATCACTGCACAAAAGTGATGCTGTGCATCGATGCATGAAAACAACTGGAGTCATCAACACTACTGAGGAACAATACAAAAAAAATATCAAAACATACTGACCTCATTCGAGACATCTACCACTAAATTATCATCACTTTTCTCCCCGTCACTATCCTGCAAAGATGGACAATCTGTCAGCACACCATTATCACTCTATGATTGGACCACAGACAAACTCTAAATTATTTTTCTTCACTTAGACGTTTGCACAAACTAAACATACACTATCAGCAGAACCATTTCTTACATAGTGGCTGGAGTCCTTGTCATCCACCTTGCGTTTCTTGGTGTCATTTGGAAACTCAGGTCCGTTGCGCCGCTTATCTGAGTTCCTAAGACTTTCTGGCAGCAATGAGTTACTCTGCAGATAAAGGCAGAGAGGGGGAGTAGGACAGCACACAGTGGGATAGGAGAGCAGAGGGAGGAGAGATTAGAGAAATATGATAGGTAGCGTAGAAAGAAAAATAGAAAAAAGCAAAAGGAGAGTTTGGAGGACAAAGAGGGAAAAAAAAAGGATTTGCGGAGGTTAGACAATGTGGCCATTTACAGTTCAGGTTGTGCTTTGTTGTGTGTGCATTCGGCATGAGCTCGCTAAACCGTCTGATCCATCTACCACTAATTACAACAGCTATTCAGCCATGTGCAGAGCAGGTTAGAAAAACAGACTCTTGCTAGCAAATAGGTTAATAGTTCACAGACGAATGAATTAAGCAGCATGAACACTTAAACAGCAACCTCTTTCTCACTTGACCAAAGCCAGTCGCAGCCACACACACAAACACACGCCTCTGAAGTTGATGATTACATTAAGTGGCTCTCAAAATCTATCAGTGCTCCCTCTCCTGGCTCTGACAAGCTGCACTGGCTGTGCTTATGTGTGTGTGTCTGTGTGTGTCAGTGTGTGCGCAAAGTGTAATTGACTGTAAAAGCCTGTGTGTATGACCAAGTGTGTAACAGACTGTGTGTGTGTGTGTGTGTGTATTACTTTCATAACACTACTGTGTCCCTCTGTGTCCCAAGACTACACACACGCGCGCGCACACACACACACACGCGCGCGCGCACACACACAGCTGCCCCCCTCTGGCCTCCTGACCAACGGATCCTATTGTTAATGGATTAAAGCTTCATGTTGAGTCCATTATAGTCTCAGCCTGTCAATGAAATGTGCATCCAACATACACAAACACAAATGCGCGTGCATATTGCGCGCATGGGCTTTGAGGGGGGGGGGAGGGTAAATGAAGGAGGAATAGCTAAGAGATGAGGAGGAGGAGGGTGAGAAAAAGGGGAAAGGGAGGGGATGAGATTAGAGGACAGAGAGGCTGGAAGGAGGGTGTGAGAGTGTGGAGGAGAAGAAAGGGTGACAAGAGACGAGGGAGGGAAGGGGGGGGGTGAAAATCTGTATTCTGCCAAAGGCCCCTTCCTTCACACCCTCCCCTCTTCCTCCCTCCCTCCCACCTCCTCCCCCTTTATTGAAAGGTTTTAGTGAGCTGAGCACAGGAGCATTGACCCGCAAAACATAAGCAATTTCCCCCCTCCGTCTCTCCCCTGTTCGCTTTTAGTATTGTCTCTCTCTCACACACACACACACACACACACACACACACACACACACACACACACACACACACACACACACACACACAGTGTCATATGACTGCTGCCCCCCCCTCCCCTCCCTTTCCCAAGCCCTCCCCTCTCAGTGGTGGTGATATTAAACACAATGAGAGTCTTTAAGCGCGGGATCAGGGGCGGGGGGGGGGGGGTAATCTGCTCACTGAGGTGTTAAATAGGCACAACAATGCAGGCTAGGCTGGAGGAGTGTGTGTGTGTGTGTGTGTGTGTGTGTGTGTGTGTGTGTGACCATGCTAAAAAGCTCATTTGGAGGAGAAAAGAAACCTAACAGTTCAGAGCAGATCTAGGGCAGAACTAGACAGGCAGGCCAAAGCTCTACCCGAGAGAGACCCCCAAACACACACGCACACACTTTGAAACTGACAGTCAAAAATACACAACTAAAGGATGAAAGCTATTTGGGTGTGAAACAGAGGTAAAAAACAGTGTGATGCTTTTATACATAATGACATGGTGAGGTGAATTTCATTGATCCCTGAGGGGAATTGGGTCAGCATAGCAGCAAAAAATAGGCTGACAAAGTAATATGAAAAAATGAGCCTGCCTCAGCAACAGTTGCACTTTACCTGGAATATAAGTTTAAGTTCCAAGTCTTAGTTGACAGGTGACTAAGGATAAATGTGCTGTGACTGTATTTTCAATTAAATACCATTACATGTGAGATAATTGAATCGTTGGCCAAAGACGACCAAGTTTATGTCACAAAAGGGATTAAAGGCATCAGGCACTATATTTTTGTTATTTGCTTTTTGCTACATAACAAGGGGTAGATCATTTCGGCACAAATCCAAACAAATAGATCATAACATGGAGCTTATCCCACAGACATATATCAACTGAGCTAAGGCAGACTAATCTTACTGCATGCAAACTTCATCTAAAAACAAAGCCAAATTCCCCAAAACCAAACTATCCCTTTAGGAGAGACAAGAAAATAAACTGAGTGGTTTGTCAGAACAGTAAACACTGCTGCAGAAAGAGGAAGTACTTACTGTGCCGGGCTCTCGCTCTATTGCCATTGGAAATGTGTACATGCGGTTGAGGTCATTGGATTGGGTGTTCAGCAGAGCAAAAAAAAAAAAAAAAGGACAGGAAGGAGAAGTTACAAATGTCAAGCTTGCATTTAATTGCATTTATAAATAAGAACCAAAGCTCACATAGAAAACTGACTGGAGAAGCAGCACAATATAGCTCTTCACCATATTAAAAAAAAGAATAAAACAGTCATAATTTTGTTAATAACAAAATTTTCAGGCCGGCCAACTAACAAATGATGACGATTCCTCTTTCTATTTCAAGTCAAGTCAAGTGTTTGTTCACCTCTCAGGTGCTCAGGTCCTGCAGAGTGTGAGTCTGGCCCGGACAGGTGGGGCTTTTTATCACCACCATCTTTTCCTGCCAGGTGGGGAGGAAGAGCTCCAAGTGCTCCCGACAGAGCCAGGAGACCAGCTGACCCACCCAGCTGAGAGGGGTGAAGGCCAGCAGGGTGAGGAGTGAGGGGCACGGGGGCACCACCGTGGTTATGGGATAGATGTTGCTGCTTGGGAGACAGAGAGGAAAGACAGAAAGAGGTGGTTAGCTGAGTTGAGAGAAACCATGTGGAACACTCAGGGGTGCTGCAACACACAGCTGAGTGAGCTGAAAATACAACATACAAAAAAAAGTGGAGTGGAGCAGTGGCATCTTTGATTCAGTTTCCAGTGTACACAGGTTCATATTCACCAGCAGTTTAGCCGCAGAAAGCACACCAAGGTTACTTTTGTTTGGAGCATGCTGCTAGCCTAAATCATCATATCTGTGATTCAGTGCACAATGCTGGCGAGTAAGTAAAAAAGATGTGAAGTTGCGCTCGCTGGATGTAGACAAACAAATCGACACCTGACACCAAAAACTCAAGTGTCAATGAATGAAACTGAGCCGTCAATAGGAAAAAAAATCAATAGCACTCTGCAACCTGATCAATAGAGATTTCTGGCCCTATTCAAGTCTTCAACAGATGGGACAGTTTCTTCAGTGTCTGGGTTTACAACACCTCAACAAGCTGCTGCAGTCTACAAGGCGGTGAACACATCCTCTCCCCCTCCACGCAGCCTCACACACACCCTCCTCCCTCTGGGGTCAAACACTGAACAATACTGACAGCTGGGATCACAGCCCAGAGCCTGAGGATGTGGTGGTGGGGGGGGGCAGGGAGGAAAAGGAGGAATGACGGAGAAGTGGGGGGAGAGAGCTGAGAGCCCCAGCTGCTGCCCGCACTGTCAGGTCTTGTGAGGGAGTGAGGCGGCTGAGGAGCGAGGGGAGGAGAGAAGGAGAGAAGAGGGTCAGGGAGAGAGAGTTTGGCTGGCAGCCCTGCTCTCTCTTTCACACCAAATCAGGCGCTCGTCTGAGCGTGAAATGCCTTTGTGTTCCAAAACATCATTATTGCCTCCTCAGACAGTAGCCGCGGGAATCCAAGCTCACTGATTCGCCACCGGGAGGGGAGGAGGAAGGAGGGAGAGGAGAGGAGAAGGGGGGGCACAGGAGGCGACTCGGCAGGGGTGGAAGGAGCGCTGAAGGTCAAACAGACTTTTATCTCACCTAATTGACTAACCTACTCCCCCCTCTCCTTAGCCACCGCCTTCTCTTTTCCTCTCTATCCATCCTTCACTCTCTGCGTCCTGCCCCGATGAATGAAAGCAAAACAACGCAACAGTCTTTTAGCCTCAGCCTCCATGCCTGCCAACACACACACACACACACACACACACACACACACACACACACACACACACACACACACACACACACACACACACACACACACACACACACACACACAATTTCCCCGAGTTGGCTCGCCTGCCAAACAATCAAACATAAACACACCCACACGTCACACTTGATCACATGAACATGCATACACAGAGTCTAGATAAACAAGACAGGCACACACAACCTCACTCAACCATTCTACCCCTGCCTGTTGTTTTCTGGGGATAACAGAAATGCACGCTCTGCTACACCCAGACGCACACACAAACAGATGCAATAGCGCGCACACACACACAGATACACAAACAGGACCCCTGATGGGAGTAAATGGAGGGGAAGTATTGGTGGAGGCAGAGGGAGCCCGGTTTGTCATGAGATGTTAGTGTGAGCTGGTGTGTATGCATGTATGTGTATGTGTTGTGTGTGTGCAGAGGTAGGGGCAACATGCTTCATTACACTCATTTAACTCACAAACGGGGTGAATGACAGGCTGGCGTGGGAGACGGGAGGAGAGGGGAAGAGGGGAGTGTAAGGGCAACGCCGTGACCCCCCTTTTACAAACACTGAAATCCTGCAATTAAGACTCAAACAGCAACTGCCAAATCCACCTCTCCCCCCATCACACACACAGACCCCCCCCCATCAGTCCACGCCAACTAACAAGCCCACCTCACATTTAACTCTGCAAACCCGCTGCCCACTCTTTGCTAAGCTGAAGCTATAAAGACCCCCCCCTTTTCCCCACATTCCCCTTCAACTCACCAACCTGGCCTCACCTCCCACCAGCCAAGCCCTTTGGCTCCTATAAAGTGGGGTATTCTCAACTACCTCCCATCCCACCCAAAAAGTCACCACCAACAGCTCAACTCCGTCGCTCTTTTTACCGAAACGTCACAGTGAAACGGCGAGGAAAAGTTTCTGTTTTTGCAACTTCTTTTCACACTCACCGTGCCAATCCCTTTTCATCTCAAGTCTGAATAGCTGGTCATGCCCTATTCATCACACGCTGACCCCATCTTTTCAATAAACACCTCCCATCACACTTCTCCCACTGATTCATATCCTCCATTCTCTGCCCGTCCACCGTGAAAAAGATCGGTTCTATCAGTCAATCAATCCATTTCATTTCTAGACCCCACAGTCCAGAAAAAAGAGAGATTAACTGAATCCTTAGGGTTAAATTTATTTAATTTCCTTTTCTTTCTTGTCATTTTCCTACCAACTCTTATTTACTTACTTCATATGCCCTGTACTGTATATATGCCTGTGACCTTGAAACGAGTTTAGTGATCCAAGAATTAAATTCCATTTCCTTTAAAATAAAGCTATATGCTTACAATGTAAAAATCAATTATTTGTGCAGGTGTGTAATTTACACACCAGTACCACAGTCAAGCTTCAGTAGATTCTGAAGGTCTTGTGTCTGGTAAATCTGGCAAAAAATATTTACTTAAAGAATTACTTTGACTTACTTGGGTGGTGTGTTTTGTCTTTGTTTCAGCAAATAATTAATTACAAAGCAAACAAAAATATTAAATAAGCATACACACAATGTTTATCTCTCACATTTTAACTATCAGGCATGCACACAGGCAAATAATTACACGTATTTTCCATTTGTGGCAGGCAACTAGAATCTGGTCAAAATTACACAACTTGCAGATCAAAATATAATGGAAATGTATTTCTCATGGAGCAAACTTGATTTTTGAACAAACAGCAGAGGAGCACACACAGACATGCAGACAGGTGATTTAAGTAAAAAGTAGAAGAATACACACTGTGGGTGGAAGGCCTGGCAGTCCACGTACCCCAATGACCGCATTGAGCTCTGCCATGGTCACCTGTTTTGCTCGCTCCACGGCTTGGACCACCTGCTGCTGATGCTGCAAAACGCACAGACGAACACAATGTTGTAGAGGACGAAGAGTAAAAGGCTGATTTATCGGTAAAGCTAGCAGCGACAACTAGAGTATATAAATGGCATAAAAGAACACTGTCTGTAGCTCAAAGTCACACATATTTACCTCCTGTGAGAGGAAGGGAATGACTTGTGCACAGATGGTGTTTAGTCTCTTGGCAATCTCAGTCTGAGGGAGGAAGAGACACACAGAGACAGAAAGAGACTTAATTGTTAATAACATAATTACATTCATTTAGAAAAGACAGCTGTTCAGTAACACCAATAAAGAAATACACACACACACACGCACAAGCACACACACACACACAGAGGAAACGGCAGTCTCCACAGCAAGCCAACAAACACATATACACACACACACACAAATCTAAGATACAATAACAACACCCATCTTTTCCCTCTACACACAAATCCAGTGTGTGCCATTTTCAGCCTTGCTAACACACAGACACACAGACACACACACACACACACACACACACACACACACACACACAGTACAATGAGATTTTCCTTTCTAATCATCAGTGTGAGCTCAAGTTTCTCTCTTGCCTGTTGTATTTCTTTAGCTCTCTCTCTATCCTCTGCGCTCTTGTCCCTCTTCCCATCAGCACTTCAACATAATCTCATCAGCGACTAACTTCATTTGCTCTCCCCCAGTATCCATGCCAACACATCCGCCTGCCCCCCAAACCCCCGGAGGTGGCAACAATTGGCTGAAACCAGATACCCCCACAGTGGCACCAAATCAGATTAGGGGACTCATATTACATATCATCCAATCAAATTGATACGAAGAAGGCCAGGGTGAAGAGGGAATTGGAGGAGCCATGAAACATAGTAATGGCTCATCAGACACACACCTCCCATATAAAAAGATACACAGACACACACGCTGGATATGAAAGCTTAAAAGGGCTATGTGCTGCTGGTGAAGCCTAAGAAAGGCTGGATGACTGACATTATTATGTGTTGAAAACTAATGACATTCATGGAAAATTTTCAAAACTCTGAACAATATCAAAATACAGTCATCAAGCTGAAAGGACATTTGGCATCCCACAGCACAGAGCGACCACCTGTGGGGGTTTAACTGGTCCAACATAACTTCAACGGCTGTAGAAATAACTGGATACTACGGAAAACTTCCACCTTTTATCAGTAATTACAGTAATAATACATTGTGCCTACTCTTTCCAAGAGACTTTTGAGGCATAGATTGTTCCAGCTTTAACAATACATCAGTTTCCTTCCACCATCAGATTATCACTGCAGTTCAACTAGACTAACTGTATACAGCCATGCTAGTAGATGATGGGAACGTGGGTATTTGGTTAGCCATATTAAAACTTTGACCTGATGATGAAAAATGGGACCACTTAAGCATGTGTGGTTCATCTTCTGAAGACCATGATTGTCTGTGCAATCTGTGACACCGCCACCTTTAAAGCCATGCAGCTAGCACTAGTTATGACATTGTGGAGACATCCTCTTTAGCTGTAGCATACTTGCTCTAATTGGACCTCTATGCCACTTACACACACACAGACGCATGCAAGCACGCGCGCACGCACACACAGACACACACACACCTATTAGCTCACCACACAACTGACCCTGGTTCAGCCAATTATGTACATGAATGAGCTAAATAAAGTACTAGTATACTGCCCATGTGGCTGGCAGAAAATAACATCAATCCGAGGCCTTAGAACTCATCAGGGAAGGAGGAAGTGTTTAGCGGTGGAAGGGCAGAGTGGCCGCATCGACCAGTATTTCTTGAGAAGTCAGTCGAATCAGTCGGATGAAGTCCAGCGACAGGTAGAAAACCACAGTTCGCAGGATATCAGTAACACTATCCCTGGAGAGGAGGAGGTACGGAGAGGGGATGCAGTTGGTGTTGAGGGCAACAGGCCAGCCAAGGAGAGAAGCATGGAGCAGAAAGCTAGAGTTAAGTGGCCGAGGGCTAATGATAGCAAAGAGTGGGAGGCAGTTGATAGAGATTTATCAGTCATATTAAGCAGGCTTAGAGGAGATGTAGTGGAGAAATTGGATAAAATTGGAGATGTGATCTACTCCTATGGTCGAGAGAGATTTGGGGTGCTTGTCAAAAGGAAAGGCGAGAGGGTGCAGGTCGGCAAGTCTAGGCGGCAAAGAGAAATAGAGAAGTTAGTAAAGGAAAGGAGGCAGTTAAGAAAGCAGTGGAGGAAGGCGACAGAAGAAGAAAGGGAGGGAATTAA
Source organism: Chelmon rostratus (assembly GCF_017976325.1). Classification (NCBI taxonomy): domain Eukaryota; kingdom Metazoa; phylum Chordata; class Actinopteri; order Chaetodontiformes; family Chaetodontidae; genus Chelmon; species Chelmon rostratus. The sequence continues at coordinate 19,237,692 of NC_055662.1, read as the reverse complement.
GGTGTTGCAGGAGGAACTGAGAAGCAGGTTAGCAGTACTCAGAAGGGCAGAACACCTTAGGGAGAAGAGAAAGAAGAAGGAACGTGCAAGGTCAGCATTTTTTAGGAACCCCTTTAATTTTGTGAAAGGCTTGTTTAATCAAGAAAAAGGAGGGCAACTTAAGGCAACGAAATCAGAGATTGAACAGTATTTGAAGTCGACGTATTCAGATTCAAAGGAGAATAGGAACATAGGTCTTCCACCTGACATGCCACCATTAGGGGAAGTGGAGCAGGAGATGGATGTGAGCCCACCTAGGTGGAGAGAAGTGGTGGAGGTGGTTAGGCGTGCAAAGGCTTCTTCGGCCCCAGGGCCTAATGGAGTCCCCTACCGTGTCTATAAGAGTGCACCTGGCATCTTAAGGACACTATGGAGATACCTGAGAATAGTTTGGGAGAAACAAAGTATTCCAAGAGCATGGCGCAGGGCAGGAGGTGTCTTCATCCCTAAGGAGAAGGAGTCATCGGACCTTAGCCAGTTTCGGATGATTTCTCTCCTAAATGTTGAGGGAAAGATTTTCTTTAGTATCGTAGCACAGAGGCTGGCTAAATACTTAGAAAGGAATGGTATGATAGATACGACAGTGCAAAAAGCAGGGATACCAGGATTTGCGGGATGCTTAGAGCATACTAGCATGATTTGGCATCAGATTCAGACAGCTAAGAGGGAGAAAAGAGACTTGAATGTTGTATTTTTAGATCTGGCTAATGCGTTTGGGTCAGTGCCACATAACCTTATTTGGAGTTCCTTTGACTACTTTAAAGTGCCGGAGATAGTTGTTAACTTGGTGAAAGCATATTTCCAAGACATCAGACTGTGTGCAAGTATCGCAGAGCTTACAACAGGCTGGCAAAGATTGGAGGTTGGTATTATGGCAGGATGTACAGTGTCCCCGCTAGCTTTCACAATGGCTATGGAGGTAATTATTAGGGCTTCCAAGTGGGTCGTAGGTGGAGAGAGACGGCAGAATGGAATGCGTCTTCCACCAATTAGGGCTTATATGGATGATATGACACTGCTAACTTCAACAGTGCCATGTACAAGGAGGTTGTTAGATAAAGTCAATCAGAATCTCAAGTGGGCTAGTATGAAGATTAAGCCTAGTAAGTCAAGGAGTATTTCAATATACAGAGGGAAAGTAAGTGATAGAAAGTTTGCTATAGATGGTGAGGAAATCCCAACAATTAGGGAGAAAGCAGTTAAGAGTCTAGGACGGTGGTACAATGTGGACCTGAATGATGTTGAACAGGTTGTGCAATTTAGAAAGGATGTTGCAGAAGGGCTGGAGAGAATAGATAAATCAGGGCTCCCAGGAAAACTGAGGTTGTGGTGCTTGCAGTTTGGCTTGTATCCTAGGTTAATGTGGCCAATGTCAGTATATGAAGTCCCATTATCTGTAGCAGAGAGAATGGAAAGGCTAGTTAGCTCTTATATTAGAAAATGGTTGGGTGCTCCCAGGTGCTTAAGCAATGTAGCTTTGTATGGGAAAGGAATGCTTCAGCTGCCAGTATCCAGTCTAACAGAGGAGTTTAAATGCACTAAGGTTAGGACAGAACTTTTATTATCTGGGAGTAAGGACATGTTAGTTAGCAATGTGGTTCCGAATCCTTCTGGGGGGAGGAAATGGAACCCAAGGGCAGCAGTGCAGGAGGCAGAGGCAGCTCTTAGGCATGCAGAAATAGTAGGAAATGTTCAATTTGGCCGGGGAGGCTTGGGGCTTGGCCCAGGCAAACCAGTGTGGAATAAAGCAGGTCTAAAGGAGAAAAGAAAGCTTGTAGTGGAACAGGTGCGTAGGCAGGAGGAGTTGTTAAGAGGGGCAAAAGCAGTTGGTCAAGCCAAACAGGGACAATGGTTGAATTGGGAAGGTGTTGAGAAGAGGAAACTTAGTTGGAGGGACCTGTGGAATATGGAGGAAGGCCGTATTAAATTTCTGATAGGGGCGACATACGATGTGTTGCCAACCCCGCAGAACCTAAGTCTCTGGGTACAGGGCGATCAATCGTGCCCACTCTGCTCAGGTACAGCAAGTTTAAAGCACATTTTGTCAGGTTGTAGAATTAGCTTATCACAAGGCCGGTATACATGGCGGCATAATCAGGTGCTGAGAAGCTTAGCCGCAGGCATTGAGGAGAGAAGGAAGCAGGTGAATTCTGGAAGTTCTAGAAAGGAGAGGTTAGATGTGCAGTTTGTTCGAGAGGGGGAGAAAAATAAAGCTGCTAAGTCAGGGAGAAAGCAGGGAGGTGGCTGCCTGGTAGGGGCTGATGATTGGCAAATGCAGGTCGACTTGGGAGGACAGCTAGTTGTGCCCCAGGAAATAGTTTATAGTAATCTGAGGCCAGACATTGTCTTATGGTCCATGAGTAAAAAGACTGTGTATTTTATTGAGTTAACAGTCCCTTGGGAAAATTCAGTGGAGGCAGCTTATGAAAGGAAGAAGACTAAGTATGCAGATTTAAAGACAGAATCTGAGCAGAGGGGATGGAAGACCAGGGTCTGTCCGGTTGAAGTGGGGTGTAGAGGTTTTGTTGCAGGGTCAGCTGTTTCACTGTTGAGGGAGCTGGGAGTGCATGGGCAAAATTTAAGAAAGACAGTGAGGGAGATGTCAGATGAGGCTGCTAGGTCTAGTCAGTGGATATGGATCAGGAGAAATAATAGTAGTTGGGGGGTGAAATAGGGACAGTGGGGGGGCAGGCAGAGGACATGCATGCCTAACCCGGCAAGAGAAGAGGTTAAAGTCTGAACAAGACACCTCTCCTCTGCTCTGCTTTCCCCGCCCCATCTTCTCGCTCTGCCAATAGGAAGAGAACCAGGAAGTTTAGATAAGGTGGGGGGTGTGGCCAGCTAGAGTCTCTCTTTGGGACCATGCGGCCTGTTCAGGTGAGTTTGCGTGGTAAGACACAGAGTTGGCTTGTTTTTTGATCTTTTTGGTTGTTTTCCTGTTTTGTCTGCTTCTTGAAGGAAATGTTAGGGTTTGTTTTCCTGCTCTGTTTGCTTTTTGAAGGAAATGGTAGGGTTTGCTGCTTCTTGAAGGAAATGTTAGAAGAGGCTGTTAAATCTAGTCTGTGGTTTAGGCCTCCACCTTCAGCACCTTCTAAATTTTCCACCCCCTACCCGAACAAGGGTCTGTATCCAATCCCTACTTTCATCTTTTGACTCTACCTCTTTATTTTCTATCCCCTACCCGAACCAGGGTTTGTATTCCCACCCCGCTTTTTTCTTGGTGCAGTTGGTGAGAGGCAGGGGTAGATGATGGTAGTGTGGCAATCGGCAGTTACATGTGGCATCTAGGCCTGTGGTAGCATTGTAGCAGCTAACAATAGCTAAAGCGGTGAGAGTATGATAGTATCTTAGCAGTTAGTATTGGTAGCTAGCAATTAACATTAACAGTATAGGTGAATCTAGCGTTATTGTCTTCTTCTGTTCCTCTTAGCAGGTAGCGGTTAGCACATAACATTAGCTAAATGGTAGCATCGGAACTGTATTGTCTTCTTCTGTTCTTCCTAGCGGTTAGCAGTAGCATTAGCAATAGTTAAATGGTAGCATCGGTACTGGCCACTACCTGGAGCATCTCTGGGTCAGTTGAACGTGGCGGTGCTGTTTGGATTGTGTAGGAGCAGTGTGAACTGGCACTAGGGGGGGTGACTCTGGGACGCCGGAGTTCACTGCCTAACCTCCTGGAGGTGTAGTGGGACTAAGTAGGCGAAACACTGTTGAAGGGAGGTTTCCACCTGATGACCCCCAGAGACGTGTTAGGAATCACTGCTCTTTGGCAGGTATAGAGGCAGATTAGAGCTCCAAGGTTCTTCACTGAGAATGAATCCTCTTTTTGAGCACAAGTATCTTGTGTTTAAATTAACTCACAACTAGCTTGGCTAGTGACTGTTGTGAATAGAGCAGCTGACAACATGGGAAAGACCATGTGACTGCTTGGAAAGACAGCTGACAGGAGGGAAAAGACCCCACAGGTGCTGGTATGGGCTAGCAACCCATGGCAGCAGTGGCAAGCCTTAACCTTGCTACAACCAGACTTAGCTACAACCAATATAAGGAAAATACCCCAAGAGTCAGCGAGAGCAGGGGTGGAAGATGACTCACAGGTGGATTGCATGGTAACGAACAGGATAACGGATATGACTATGCCTTGGATACATGACTCAGTGAGGGATGGGGGCACGGACCCATCTCTTAGGGCCAGAGGTAGCAGTACTCAGGTGACAGGGAAGGCAACTAAGGAGAGCAAAAGTTGTGCAGCAGAGGATAAGAAGCTTCAAGTTTGCCCATGTGGCTGGCAGAAAATAACATCAATCCGAGGCCTTAGAACTCATCAGGGAAGGAGGAAGTGTTTAGCGGTGGAAGGGCAGAGTGGCCGCATCGACCAGTATTTCTTGAGAAGTCAGTCGAATCAGTCGGATGAAGTCCAGCGACAGGTAGAAAACCACAGTTCGCAGGATATCAGTAACACTATCCCTGGAGAGGAGGAGGTACGGAGAGGGGATGCAGTTGGTGTTGAGGGCAACAGGCCAGCCAAGGAGAGAAGCATGGAGCAGAAAGCTAGAGTTAAGTGGCCGAGGGCTAATGATAGCAAAGAGTGGGAGGCAGTTGATAGAGATTTATCAGTCATATTAAGCAGGCTTAGAGGAGATGTAGTGGAGAAATTGGATAAAATTGGAGATGTGATCTACTCCTATGGTCGAGAGAGATTTGGGGTGCTTGTCAAAAGGAAAGGCGAGAGGGTGCAGGTCGGCAAGTCTAGGCGGCAAAGAGAAATAGAGAAGTTAGTAAAGGAAAGGAGGCAGTTAAGAAAGCAGTGGAGGAAGGCGACAGAAGAAGAAAGGGAGGGAATTAAGGTGTTGCAGGAGGAACTGAGAAGCAGGTTAGCAGTACTCAGAAGGGCAGAACACCTTAGGGAGAAGAGAAAGAAGAAGGAACGTGCAAGGTCAGCATTTTTTAGGAACCCCTTTAATTTTGTGAAAGGCTTGTTTAATCAAGAAAAAGGAGGGCAACTTAAGGCAACGAAATCAGAGATTGAACAGTATTTGAAGTCGACGTATTCAGATTCAAAGGAGAATAGGAACATAGGTCTTCCACCTGACATGCCACCATTAGGGGAAGTGGAGCAGGAGATGGATGTGAGCCCACCTAGGTGGAGAGAAGTGGTGGAGGTGGTTAGGCGTGCAAAGGCTTCTTCGGCCCCAGGGCCTAATGGAGTCCCCTACCGTGTCTATAAGAGTGCACCTGGCATCTTAAGGACACTATGGAGATACCTGAGAATAGTTTGGGAGAAACAAAGTATTCCAAGAGCATGGCGCAGGGCAGGAGGTGTCTTCATCCCTAAGGAGAAGGAGTCATCGGACCTTAGCCAGTTTCGGATGATTTCTCTCCTAAATGTTGAGGGAAAGATTTTCTTTAGTATCGTAGCACAGAGGCTGGCTAAATACTTAGAAAGGAATGGTATGATAGATACGACAGTGCAAAAAGCAGGGATACCAGGATTTGCGGGATGCTTAGAGCATACTAGCATGATTTGGCATCAGATTCAGACAGCTAAGAGGGAGAAAAGAGACTTGAATGTTGTATTTTTAGATCTGGCTAATGCGTTTGGGTCAGTGCCACATAACCTTATTTGGAGTTCCTTTGACTACTTTAAAGTGCCGGAGATAGTTGTTAACTTGGTGAAAGCATATTTCCAAGACATCAGACTGTGTGCAAGTATCGCAGAGCTTACAACAGGCTGGCAAAGATTGGAGGTTGGTATTATGGCAGGATGTACAGTGTCCCCGCTAGCTTTCACAATGGCTATGGAGGTAATTATTAGGGCTTCCAAGTGGGTCGTAGGTGGAGAGAGACGGCAGAATGGAATGCGTCTTCCACCAATTAGGGCTTATATGGATGATATGACACTGCTAACTTCAACAGTGCCATGTACAAGGAGGTTGTTAGATAAAGTCAATCAGAATCTCAAGTGGGCTAGTATGAAGATTAAGCCTAGTAAGTCAAGGAGTATTTCAATATACAGAGGGAAAGTAAGTGATAGAAAGTTTGCTATAGATGGTGAGGAAATCCCAACAATTAGGGAGAAAGCAGTTAAGAGTCTAGGACGGTGGTACAATGTGGACCTGAATGATGTTGAACAGGTTGTGCAATTTAGAAAGGATGTTGCAGAAGGGCTGGAGAGAATAGATAAATCAGGGCTCCCAGGAAAACTGAGGTTGTGGTGCTTGCAGTTTGGCTTGTATCCTAGGTTAATGTGGCCAATGTCAGTATATGAAGTCCCATTATCTGTAGCAGAGAGAATGGAAAGGCTAGTTAGCTCTTATATTAGAAAATGGTTGGGTGCTCCCAGGTGCTTAAGCAATGTAGCTTTGTATGGGAAAGGAATGCTTCAGCTGCCAGTATCCAGTCTAACAGAGGAGTTTAAATGCACTAAGGTTAGGACAGAACTTTTATTATCTGGGAGTAAGGACATGTTAGTTAGCAATGTGGTTCCGAATCCTTCTGGGGGGAGGAAATGGAACCCAAGGGCAGCAGTGCAGGAGGCAGAGGCAGCTCTTAGGCATGCAGAAATAGTAGGAAATGTTCAATTTGGCCGGGGAGGCTTGGGGCTTGGCCCAGGCAAACCAGTGTGGAATAAAGCAGGTCTAAAGGAGAAAAGAAAGCTTGTAGTGGAACAGGTGCGTAGGCAGGAGGAGTTGTTAAGAGGGGCAAAAGCAGTTGGTCAAGCCAAACAGGGACAATGGTTGAATTGGGAAGGTGTTGAGAAGAGGAAACTTAGTTGGAGGGACCTGTGGAATATGGAGGAAGGCCGTATTAAATTTCTGATAGGGGCGACATACGATGTGTTGCCAACCCCGCAGAACCTAAGTCTCTGGGTACAGGGCGATCAATCGTGCCCACTCTGCTCAGGTACAGCAAGTTTAAAGCACATTTTGTCAGGTTGTAGAATTAGCTTATCACAAGGCCGGTATACATGGCGGCATAATCAGGTGCTGAGAAGCTTAGCCGCAGGCATTGAGGAGAGAAGGAAGCAGGTGAATTCTGGAAGTTCTAGAAAGGAGAGGTTAGATGTGCAGTTTGTTCGAGAGGGGGAGAAAAATAAAGCTGCTAAGTCAGGGAGAAAGCAGGGAGGTGGCTGCCTGGTAGGGGCTGATGATTGGCAAATGCAGGTCGACTTGGGAGGACAGCTAGTTGTGCCCCAGGAAATAGTTTATAGTAATCTGAGGCCAGACATTGTCTTATGGTCCATGAGTAAAAAGACTGTGTATTTTATTGAGTTAACAGTCCCTTGGGAAAATTCAGTGGAGGCAGCTTATGAAAGGAAGAAGACTAAGTATGCAGATTTAAAGACAGAATCTGAGCAGAGGGGATGGAAGACCAGGGTCTGTCCGGTTGAAGTGGGGTGTAGAGGTTTTGTTGCAGGGTCAGCTGTTTCACTGTTGAGGGAGCTGGGAGTGCATGGGCAAAATTTAAGAAAGACAGTGAGGGAGATGTCAGATGAGGCTGCTAGGTCTAGTCAGTGGATATGGATCAGGAGAAATAATAGTAGTTGGGGGGTGAAATAGGGACAGTGGGGGGGCAGGCAGAGGACATGCATGCCTAACCCGGCAAGAGAAGAGGTTAAAGTCTGAACAAGACACCTCTCCTCTGCTCTGCTTTCCCCGCCCCATCTTCTCGCTCTGCCAATAGGAAGAGAACCAGGAAGTTTAGATAAGGTGGGGGGTGTGGCCAGCTAGAGTCTCTCTTTGGGACCATGCGGCCTGTTCAGGTGAGTTTGCGTGGTAAGACACAGAGTTGGCTTGTTTTTTGATCTTTTTGGTTGTTTTCCTGTTTTGTCTGCTTCTTGAAGGAAATGTTAGGGTTTGTTTTCCTGCTCTGTTTGCTTTTTGAAGGAAATGGTAGGGTTTGCTGCTTCTTGAAGGAAATGTTAGAAGAGGCTGTTAAATCTAGTCTGTGGTTTAGGCCTCCACCTTCAGCACCTTCTAAATTTTCCACCCCCTACCCGAACAAGGGTCTGTATCCAATCCCTACTTTCATCTTTTGACTCTACCTCTTTATTTTCTATCCCCTACCCGAACCAGGGTTTGTATTCCCACCCCGCTTTTTTCTTGGTGCAGTTGGTGAGAGGCAGGGGTAGATGATGGTAGTGTGGCAATCGGCAGTTACATGTGGCATCTAGGCCTGTGGTAGCATTGTAGCAGCTAACAATAGCTAAAGCGGTGAGAGTATGATAGTATCTTAGCAGTTAGTATTGGTAGCTAGCAATTAACATTAACAGTATAGGTGAATCTAGCGTTATTGTCTTCTTCTGTTCCTCTTAGCAGGTAGCGGTTAGCACATAACATTAGCTAAATGGTAGCATCGGAACTGTATTGTCTTCTTCTGTTCTTCCTAGCGGTTAGCAGTAGCATTAGCAATAGTTAAATGGTAGCATCGGTACTGGCCACTACCTGGAGCATCTCTGGGTCAGTTGAACGTGGCGGTGCTGTTTGGATTGTGTAGGAGCAGTGTGAACTGGCACTAGGGGGGGTGACTCTGGGACGCCGGAGTTCACTGCCTAACCTCCTGGAGGTGTAGTGGGACTAAGTAGGCGAAACACTGTTGAAGGGAGGTTTCCACCTGATGACCCCCAGAGACGTGTTAGGAATCACTGCTCTTTGGCAGGTATAGAGGCAGATTAGAGCTCCAAGGTTCTTCACTGAGAATGAATCCTCTTTTTGAGCACAAGTATCTTGTGTTTAAATTAACAGAATGAGCCTTGAACTAAAAACAACCACTCCACCCATAACAAGGATAACAAACTGAAGAAATGAAATTCTTGGCAAGATTCAACCTTCTACATAATGTGAAGAGCTATCAGTGGACAACTGCACATCTGTCTGTGCAACATTTATGTGATCTGTGGTGGTATATTAGTGTTGTACAGGCGTACATGTACCTGATGTACCCATTAAAGCAACCATTCTACAATGAATTAGAATGAGTCGACTTTCAGCAGAAACCTACACCCTGGCTGTTCTCGAGTTGCTGACTTGCACATACTGTAACTCAATCTCATTATGTCAAACTTATTCCATACCTAGAAAGCTCTAAATAAAGAGCTATTTCAGGCAGTCTATACCTGCTAGTCCTTTCTCAGAATCCTGAGTTGTAAGCCTATAATTAGCCTTGTATAAAGACTCAATAATTAGGCTGTCTGTGAATAGTTTGACCAACTACTACCAGGTCAGCTCAGCTGATCTAACTAAGCTTACTGACAAAACTAACAAGGTTCAAGCAGACGAGGCCACAAATACCCCAAGCTACAATCCATAAGTGGGGCATCAGCACCAATCGTAACCAGGGGACCAGGCGAAGGTAATCGAAACTCACAACTCATTCGCTTATAACAAAAGTTCATATCAGCTCCTGAATAACAACATCTGAGAATTTCTATGGTGGTCCACATTGTGATATTCATATAATTGAGAAAGTAGGTAAACAGAAGTTGAGGATACAGAGTGTGGATGTGTACACACACACAATGTGTTAACAGAAAACAGGCTTCCCATTAAACATATAATTGGAGCATTACTGCCACACTACGTACACACACACACACACACCCGTACCTCCCCAGCAGGAGGTGGGTTGTTCTGCATCCCCCACACCCCCCACCAACAGAAGCTTGTTGCTCTGACAACTGCAGCCCCAAGCTAATGACCTCCCCTGGAGCTTTAGTGTGTGTGTGTGTGTGTGTGTGTGTGTGTGTGGTTTATGTGTGTGTGGATAATAGGAAGAGATGCATCTCCCTCACAATGAAAGAACAGTAGCTTCACATGGACGTAAAATGAAAGAGGAGCCCAGAAAATAGAACTGAGTACGGGGGTGGGGGTGTAGCACAAGGAAGAAGAGATCTCACATTTTAAATGGCGACTGAGGAAGGCAGAAAAAAAAGGAGAGAGCCTGGGTTGTAAAAAGAGGAGAATTACACAGGAGAATGAGAACATGAGAAAGAAACTAATGGGAGGGAGTGTGAGAGAGTCAAGGAAGCATCCAAACTCCTCAGTGAGGCAGTAAGGCCAATCCACCTCCAATTTCCTCTGGTCTGACTGGTCGATAGCTGTGGTAATTACTGGTAAACGCTCTGAGCCATGCACCACTCCTGTGGGGAAATGTTTGTTTGTGTGCATGAGAAAGCGAGTGAGAATTTTCGCTCCTCATCCATGTGTCTACACAGCATGTTTGCCTTTCAGTGCCTCCGTGTATGTACTCATGCATAAACATGTTTGACTTTCTGTCTGTGTGTACATTACTGTGCATGTGTTCAACTGTACCCGTCCTCATGTGTTTGCATGCATTATTTATGGATGGACAAAAATGTCCTTGTCTTACATTACAAAAGGTAAGTGTCCTTTCTATATTTCATGTTTGCACACTTGTGACCCTGCCCTACTAAAGTGTGTGCTGGTGTGTTTTTGCCTCCCTGCTTCTAAAAGGGGGAGCTCCACTGTCTCTCCTCTGTCGGCCTCACTGTGATCGATTCCTCTGCCCTCCCCAGCCCTGCCCCTCTAATGTAATAAAGCAGGCCGCTCCCCTAGACAGCACCAATCAATCTACAGAGCCATTCATCCTGCCTCTGGGCTCAGGCGGCCGGCCCTAACTGGGGAAACGGAGACAGAGCCCCATCGATCACGAATAAACACACACACACACACACACACACACACACACACACACACACACACACACAAATGAATGAACACACAAATGCATTTGCACGCACACACACACACACACACACACACACGCACACACACACACACACACACATACATCAACAAGCACATACACCAAATACATCAAACCCTGCCACAAGAGAAGGAGAATAAAAGAGAGGAGGTGAGAGAGGAGAGACAAACAGGAAGAGAGTAGACAAGAGGGGCAGACAGATAAGCATCCATACCTGTTTGTGCATTTCGATGTTCAGGCCATAAGACATCTCATAGTACTGAGGAGGACAGAGAGACAGATGGTTGGATGTATGAAAGAAAAGTTGAACCTTTGACATAAAAAGCTTACACACCTAAGAGAACATGTGCAACCTTACAGAAAAGGTTGTTTTACCGGAACAATCAGACATGCAGATATGATACTGAATGGAGTGTCACACCAGACCATTCTCAAAGAGCAATCAAACTACATTTAAAAGCCACAGCATCCAAATCTGATCATTTTACCTGTACAGGAAGGTCACCACAGAGGTTGTATGTTCTCAAACAATTCAGAACGGCACTACTGTCTACATGCAATAACCTCCTTTGATCTCACATTCTTTGAGATAAAATGGCTGTGTAGAAGAATTTCATTTTTCACTTTCACAGAATGAAGAGCAGGGTTGGCAACCAAAACTTGGTTCCAAATTAGAACCAAATCCCAAATGCCAAGAGTCAGGCACCCATCTATGTCAGGCACCAACACAACTGTGTGGTGGTTTGTTTAGACACAAGAATGCATGTGACAACACTGAGAAAAACCTGCAGTAAAGTGTGACCTCATTCTATAAAAGAAAATGACAAAGCATAGTCCAATGCCTGTAATGTGGTCACCTCTCATCCTTTTCATCTTCTCGCCTAAATGCGCAGATCGAGTATGTCGTTAGCATTAGCTAGCATCAGTGCTTTACAGCCAATGCCAGTAGCCTCTTAGCCTGTTGGTTGGAGCTATGTGCAGTCTTCCAAATGCTGCATAGCCAGTGCTTATCTCCGCCAGGGGATGTGCCAAAACTCCAACCACAAATCGTTAGACTTTTCCAGGAAAGTAAGTAGCCACCGTTATTTCTCTGGCCGGCATACCTTGCTAACTGCTTAGCACCTCCCCGCATTGTCTGCTGTTTTAGCTTGTGGTTTTAATACATGACCAGTCAGTCTCTTTGCGGGGGGTTGCGAAGCATTCTTGATGTAAACAGGTGTAAGAAAACCTTTATTAAAACCACATAGTAGGCCTATATCCTATATTTCATTCATTTCTGTGAAGAAAAACTAAATGAAATTGTTATTTTCAAAGTTTAGATTAATATGTATAGACTTCAAAAAAATCTCACAGGATAAGGGCACAGTGTAGACCTGGCCTGACAACCTGAGCTACATTCACAGAGCTTTCACCCTCTGCTAAACTGCCTCACCCTTCATGAGAAAATTATGCAGTAAAAAAAACAACCAAGAAATACTTTTTGTCAAAAAAAGAGGCCTATTGAGTATGTACGATTGTTGGAAACATAAAAACTACATAACACAAAGAGAGAATTGTATAAAAAGTTGTATCAGGGGAATATCAATTTCCCTTAGGGGATCAATAAAGTACTCTGTGTATCTATCTATCTCTGAAGCAATATTCACAGGAAATAATCTGCTCAAAAATGAAAAAATCTGCCTACTCACAAATTGCAAAGTCGTAACACGGTCTAATCTGACACTAATCATCTTCATGAGCATGTCGGAGTCCGAAAACTTTGCACAACTGCACACAGTAAAAAGTGTTACTTTCATTTCGCTGTCCAGTTTTTTTGATATACTTCTTCCCTTCATTGAAATAATACAGTCAGGCTTTGGAAAAGATGAACGTTCAACTGCAGAACACATGGAGCTGGTAGGGGCACACTAGATGATGCTGTGGGGAAAATGAACTGAGCGTCACACAGATCTTACCATAACATAGTGTCTCTGCATCTCCGTCTTCTCACTGGCCAGCTTCTCACACTCCAGCTTGAGACTGAAAAACACAACAATACACCAACTTAAAACTCCACCAGCTCAACAAATTCGATCGCCTTCAACCCAAGCCAGTCAGTGTAAACTAGCACCTCCGTTTCCCAAAGACTGAAAACATATGGATGGTCATTTTATTGTTTTGGCTGTGGTATTATAGTACTGACAAGTTTCACTGCTGATCAATAAACATCAGAAAGTATTTTGGACATCATGTGTGAGTGTTCGTCTTCTGTCTAAAGCATCTACACAAACTAAGAACAAACAGCAAGGATGTTGAACAAGCTGTTTGCTGATCCTCCAGCTGTTTTCCTAAAATACATAGTTAACAATGCAGACATGTTAAAGTCTCCTATGACCCCTCTCTCCCTTTGCTCACTGATTAAAGCACCCACAAATGCAAACACGAATCTAAACAGCTCAGGGCACAGAGATGGTTTTTAAGAGAATGAAAGTGAAATGGAGAAGATGAATCTCCCTGTCAAATTATTCTAACCACTGTCTGTTGGCTGTAGGTTGTTTGGTTTAACCCTGCTCTTTGCATGCATGATTCAGGATGTGAGTTTAAAAAAAATGCAGCCTGTTTGTAGGTCAGTAGCTTTTCACCTGTTGCAGCGAACATTCTGTGACAACACAAATGAGTAAAAGTCATAGGCACCAAATGAAGACACACAGAACTGCAGACATACACAAGCAGTCTTTTCCCAACACATGACTACACACACACACACACACACACACACACACACACACACACACACACAGACACACAGGGGAAAATAAGGGGTGATTTATGAAACCCTGAGCCCGCACGCCACCCTCTGGCTCTCACCCATCACCAAGACTTAGACCTACCGCAGTGTGAGCACTAACACTGATGCCTGGGTCTGCTGCATATGTGTGCATGAGCGTATGTGAACCTAATCCAGGTTTATGGGTTAGCATGAGGCCAGAGCTGGGGTTTTCTTCATTATGGTAGGTTGGATGACTGTGGTTAGGGTGAGGTTCAGCGTTACAGGGTAGATGACAATGAGAAAACTGGTCACCATGCCGCCCATCAGGACGTAGGAGCCCCCCACTGAATGTGTGTGTTTGCATAATCCACCTGTGGTACTGTGCCTGAAGAAACTGGAACTCCTCCTTGATGCGGTCCAGTGACTCTGGGATGGTGAACTTGAAGGGCTGGCCTGGAGCCTGGTGGGGCGTCTGACACACACAGACAAACACGATTGCTACCATCATAGTGCCTCATTATGTGGCATTCAATATGCATCTGATCCTCTCCAGGCTCAAATGTAATGTCAACAACTTTTAATTATTAGCCGATATTAGACAAACAATATTATCAATCTGCTCCTCGGGGCAGATGCAGAGCCCAATTAACAAGAAGAAAGAGCCTGACTTTAACATGTGCTTAGCCTGCGGGCTGTTAAAACTAAAACAAGAGGCGCGGGTCAGACAAAGAGGTAATGTTATCCTCTCTGGCTGTGGACACCCGCTTTCATACAGGTGAACAACTGTTAAAGCAGGGGGAGTCTTACCGGGTGTCGCCCCTGGGGAAACATCGTTATCTCCTGGAGGATGCAACCGTTTCCTTCTTAAATCCCAGTTTCGAGGGATCGACTGAGGGTACAGCGAAGATGTGGGGAGCACCAGATCACGGAGACGAATCCATCCGCCGTTATTTTTAGGACCGGCTGTCGTTAATTTAAAACAAAACCGAGCGCTCCGTCCGAGTTCACCGACCGTTTAATCTGAGTCCTCGCTCCCCTCTGTTTCTCGCTGGCTTTCGGTCGTTGTCTCTCCTCCGCTAAACCGGCAGTGCGGCCGTAAATCAACCGGAAAAACACGGGAAACGGCTCATTAGCTGGGGGCAGCTAAAGGGGGGAGGAGGAGGGCAAGAACCAGGTGAGAAATGAACGGGTTGGAGCCGCCTCAATCACTCCAGCGTTTGTTTTGCTTAGGATCCGATGTATTCCGAGTACAGAGAGGCGACCAAACAAACAAGAACAATTTCAAGCCAGCAGACCCTCAACAGACAGCCGCAAACTGTCGGCTCTCGGCCGGAGCATCAGAAACAAATCCACACAAGTTAATTGCAGTGAAGAGTTCCCACTTGACTCGCCGTGGTCGCTAGCTGGCGGTTGAACAGTCCACAAAAACAGAAATATTTACTTCCCCGCTGAGTTTGGATGCAAACCTGCGTCCAAAATAGATTTCACGAAAAAAAGAGGAAAGATGTTGTTAGTTTTGATAGCAACAACTCCCACAGCTGCGGCTACAGTCCTCCGTCTAGCTCTGCTTTACCTCAATGGCAACTTTCTCACGCGGTTTCACGCTCCCAGCTAACCGAAACTGCAGAACGGCCCACAAAACGGCCGCAGACCAATCACGGCGGACGATCCACGTGGGGATAGTAATGTAGCTTATACTGCTGACCAATAGTCGTTCTGTAAACTGCCCCGAGTCCGTTGACCTGGTTGAGCTACGCGAATTCTGGCCAATCAGAGCATAGCATGGAGCTGCCGTTCCGGAGGCGCGCAGGGCGGGCAGTGCGGTGGGTGAAGGCAAGTCTCACCTGTCAATCAAAGTAACGTGGGCTCAGCAGGCGCGGGGTTGAAGATGTGCGCGTGCACATGCACACGTACACGTGGGCACGCAGATGCAGGCATGTACACAAACGAATCAGCCCTCACACACACACACACACACACACACACACACACACAAAAACAGGAATACTGTCTTTCTTTGTCGCTGCTGTGAACCTTCCTAACAAGTGTCATGGCGAATCAACTCAAATCTTCCTCTGTTTTCCTCTTCTCTAATATCTATGTGATATACAGTGTGCAAATTTATTTAGTAGGACTAGAACTCACTTTGTGTTCCTCTCCTCTTAAAAGAAACGAAATCTAATTATGATGCTCATCTGTTGGTCACTACAGTTTATTGCTGTTTTCATCTACAAGCACGGTCAGTCTAGGGCGATCCGCAGAGATGGCTCATAGGAATAGGAGTCCAGGAACAAACCCCAAACCGTAGCTTTAATGTAGCATTGTGGGGTCTGGTACCAGGTCCAAGTGAACACTACTTCCCTGCAAAGAAAGGAAACCTGCCAGGGAAATCCTGATTTGTAGTAATACAGTTCACAGAATGGTCTTCTGCTTTCCAAGCACAGAAATTCAGACAGAACACTTAAAAAAAAAAAAAAAGGTCAGCAGTGCACACGGAAAAATTGAGAGGAGGTGCTGGGTGCATAAAAGTGAAAAAAAATATTTTAATATGCTCAGTTTGTGCACAAATACAGGCAGTCAACCCCATCAAGATGCTTATGTTGACTAATCTCTAGAAATAAGCAGGGAGTGACATGACGATTATATGGCCAAAAATGTAAATTCAAAACAACATTGGTGATTATATTATATGTAAAGATAGACATGTTAAACACATAATAATGGAATATTTTTGACTCTAACTTCCATATTTCTCTCTAATATAGCCAAAGCAGATGCCTGCCTGTATGTTGGTCAGTAGGTCAGTTGGGGGATCCCAAACTTCCACTAAAATCAAGACCAAATTCCTCGCACATAACAATCATGAATAATGTTATTTGGGGAAACAAGACAAGAAGATGTCCTGATTTATTAATCCTCCTTGCCAACAGCTACAGCCAGAACTAGAATAGGGTACTCATGAGTGCGGAGATCTGCACTCCATTGCAATACACACAGACACTCTTAAACACACGCACACGCACACACAAGCACACACACGCACATTTTTCTTGTGAGGACACTCATTGACTTTATGCATTCCTTAGCCCCTTACCCAGACCTTAAAAATCACAACTAAATGCTTACACCTAGCCCTTACCCTAATCCTAATTTAAACCTAAACGATAAAACCAAGTCTGAACCCTCAAACAGCCCTTTGAAGGTCTGTCCCAAAGTAAGGACCTGCCAAAATGTCCTTACTTTCCAAAAGTGTCCCCACTCCCATGATCTATCACAAGTGCACGCACACACACACTCCTCTCCACGCTTATGCTGTGTGCTTATGTTAAATGAGTGGCTTCCACGACTCGTCCCAGACTTGTGTATGTATTTTTTGTGTTTGTAAGATCTGACAAACCTGACCAGATAATTAACCGATGAAATACTAAGTGACTGCAACCACAGATGTGATAAAGTGACCACGCAATGATTTGTGAGGTGGTTGAAACTGGCTCGTAAAGCTGGCTCGGGGTCTTCTGTGCTCCACTTATCCCATCTAAGCACTGCTCTCTTCACATGGAAGGCCCCTCAGCCCCACGCCGACCTGTGATTGGCTTAGGGAGCTCAACCCCTGACCCTGTGACCTCTGACCTCTACAGCGGCTGATCCAGTCCATATGAGAGACTCCTGACTGTGACCGGTGGTGACCTTCTACCCAGCTCTGACAAACACTCACACACGCAAACACATGCAGACACACACAGGTGCTGTTCAGTGGGTGGTACTGTTAATCACAGTGGTGTGCGTGTGCCACTACACATGTGTTTGTGTGTGTGTGTGTGTGTGTGTGGATGTTTGATCCCATTTTGTCTCCCTCTCTGTTTGTTAACACTTGTCTTGACCTTCCCCATCCCCACTCCGTCCTCCATGTGCTGAATATTGTCTCATAATATAAGCCAGTCACAGTGTTTATCTGTTTTCTGCATTCACAGTCCAAACTGGACAGACACAGAAATCGTCTGCTGTGTCAACTACTATTGATTATTTTTAGTCTGGTATTTTGGTCTACATAGTATGACTTAGTACCTGAACGTGCCCATTTTCATTTCTTTTTGAGCAGAAAGGATTAACAGGCGTGCTCTTATAATTAGTTAATTATTGTCATTGACATGCTCAATGATAATAAAGGGAAACTTGAATCTTGAATTATTTTGGGCATTTTGTCCACCTCTTTTGTTGTTTAAATGATGCTCATGTGATGCGGGGCTCACACATAAGTACAGATGTCTGAATATATAGTGGATTTCCATTAAAGGTAAAGGTTACATGTCTGACATAGGTTGTCTGTGCAAGCAGCTTATTACAATCCATATTTACAATTATTGTTAGGTGGCGGCCTCTCATGGGCGTAGTAAGTATAATGGGAGAACAGGAGGAAGCCAGGTGACGTAGTAAAGAGCGACAAAGTCCCCCTGAGGAGGAGATCGGGATGGATGGATGGGCCAAATACAGGACTTCCCACAGAATACCGCCGATTTATTTCAATTTTACTTACATAATAGACTTAACTTACATCACATACGTAGTGCAGCTAACATAACTTAATGTAACCTATGTAAGTAACTTACTTACTTTCACCCAAACCACAATCTTTTCCTAAACCTAACCAAGTAGTTTTGTTGAACCAAACTGCAATTGTTTCACAGTGTTAACTTAGTGATGACAAAGGTCCAGTACATCTGTCACTGGTACTGTCCAATGGTCATATATTTGGCTTTAGGAATTATTGGCGAATGACCTATCCTGTCCTCTGGGTATGAGGGCTTGTTGTTTATCTTTCGTGTTTCCATTGTACTATTACAACCTAAGATGTGAAAAAACAAGGCGGTTATTGGCCCAGAATGGTGCACACAGTGCACGGATCCATTCCACTTGCATCATCTTCTCGTGTTCTCCCAAATACTTCAGGGCTTGCATGTAATCACAGGTCTAAAATGCAACTGGCATAGTTCTTGTGCCTTATTTTTTCAGATGCCAGATGCAATAGTAAAATTGTGTTGTTGTGGTTGTGGAGGTTTGCTCAGGAACCAGTGCACTGCTAGAACCACCTGGCTACACTTGGAACTTAAACCCTGTCTGTCTCCCCTTCACCAAAACAGGGAAGCATCCGCTGGCCAGTATCACTTCTGGATACTGTCGTAGTCCAGTTAGTCATTTTAACTACACAACATCTGCAGCCACCAAATGACGTCTTTTCCACACCTCGCCTCAACTCACCTCAAAGTTTCCTATCAAAACAGAGATCTTCCGATGCCACCCTGCAGCAGTTGGTCACACATCAAGGTGCAGTAAGTTAGCTGTGGACCGACCACACATCACTCAGAAATAATCCTCTCGAAAATGGCTACTGGCCCAAGAAAGCAACACAGTGTAACATCGCATTTCCTTGCACCAAAGAACATCAAGATGTGTAAATCTGACAGTGAAAGCTAAACTATGTTTTCTGAGCAAAGCAAAGATGAGGGCTTCCTTTTGGTGCTTTTTCTACTCTTCAATGATTTATTCAGCAATTTATTTTAAGTACATGGCGTGATGCAGACTTATGATGATCATTAAATTGTAACCACACAACAGTCACAAAATGCTCTCTGCACACAAAGAGTTTTAAGACCTTTTTATGAGGCTGATAAAACATGGCAAACTGAAAGGGTCATAGGATTGTGGATAATATTCACACCTTTTACTTGGAAAAATACTTGTTACTGCACAAATAAGAACAGTATACAGTGTTCATATGTTTTGCTTACAGAAAGTGAAAAGATGGAAATGGGCTTTTGTCAGTGTTATTACCGTTATTATTTATACCTTGGTCTGTGCTATGCAAGGCAAAGATGCAACGTATGTTGAGATGGTTTATTATTTCTGAAATCAGCAGCAGTCTGTACGAAGGACCTTCAATTTAATGAAGAGCAACGTTATGTAACTGGTAACACGGGTCGTCTGTGCATGCAGTTAATTACGACACATATTGGCATTTATTGTTAGGCGGCGACCTCTAGTGGCCATAGTTTTCATGACGGGCGCAAAATCGGAAGTCAGGTGACGTAGCATAACACGCAAGAAAGTCGACAAATGGAGGAGGAGGGGCAGATGTATGGGCCAAAAAAAAAAAAACAAAAGTCAACACTATTGAAAGATTCTTTCTAATCTTTCTTATCTTTCTTATGATCTTGTTTCTAACATGGGGGTTGCAATGAAAATTTCATTGACATGTCATGCTCAATGATAATCTTGAATCTTGAATCTTGAATCTTACGTAACATACTTATGTTACATCGCATATGTAACAGTAATGTTTCCAGCCCAAAGCATGATCGTTTACTCTACCGAACATAAACTCTGAACTGTGTTTCACAACGTTAACCAGAAGGCCTATCGCTAGCACTCCCCGGTGGTCAGGTTTTGAAAGTCATATGTCTTTGTTTTTGTTGGAAATTGACCTGTTCAGTCGTCTAGTTATGAGGACGTGTTGAGTTGCCCGGAACGCTGTGAAAGTCCACTTAAGGTCATGTTGGCAGCACATTTTGTTAACTCAGACTCCAGCCTGTGCAGTGAGTACAATACGATTATCGGATTAAGACTTCAAGGAAACCATTAATGCCTTACATAGTTCGAGAATATAGGCCCTCTTCAGGAATGTGTTACAGAAGGTCTGGACAGTATATGAAGTGCGTGTTTCCACGCTGTGTGTTGCTGAACTGCTCCGAACGTTCGCAGTGATACTTTGTGTTCTGCTTTAGTGAACAGACAGCAACAGTCACCAGGCAAATGGATAATTGCACATGAGCTCACTGGCCTCCTGATTTCCTTAACAAATAGCCCATCCCCTCATTCACTTCAAAAGTCTCTCACTCTCCCCCCTCTCTCTCTCCCTCCCAGTCATTTGTTTAGAGTGGAGAAGCACACAATTAGCCTCTGCTTTGGATGGGGTACAAGAACCTGCCATATAAGCCTCATTTGGTTTGCAAATGTCCCATTTCTTTCTGATTTTAGTGGCTAAAACAAATGGTTGAGCTTTGTTTATAAAAGAGGAGGGAGAGAAAGCAGTGGAGGGAGAGAGAGAGAGGGGAAGAGGAGTGACATGAGGGAGAAGAGGCTATTTTAGCTGTGACCCGGTCATCTTGCCTGTAGAGGAGAGAAGAGGCTCTCCCAGATAATGACTGAACAAGCAGCTTTGTGTGGGACGACAAATGGAGTGATCCCACTCTCGTCCCACTTACCACAAGAAGAGCGTTGGTGTGATGTGTGTGCGTGTCTTCGTGCGTATGAGCTTATATGCAAACACATGTGTTTTGTTGGCCTGTGCACGATTTGAATGTGTGTATATGCGCATTTGGTTAGTTTGGTTAGTCTCAGCGTGCGTGTGGTTGTGCGTGTGTGTGTCAAGAGAGAGTGTTAAGGGGTGTATTCATGGTCATGAGGTGGTGTGTGTGTGTGTGTGTGTCAATAGCAGATGATTTGCGTGAGGGTTCTGGCTGAGCTGTCCCATGGACCCCTTTTGTTTTGTTTTGACTCTTCTGTTTTTAATGGACAACCAAGGACATCATTTGAATACCATCACCCCCGCCTGTCTGCCGCTCTCTCTGTATTTTGGTTGCGGGACTCAGGGGCGCTGCTTGGTTTCCTCTTTGGAAGAATTTGAGTCCTTTTGTGCCAAAGCCAGTCTTCTTGTACCCAATTTGGACTGAAGTTCTGCCCGAGAGGAGGAGAAGAGGAGCCAGCGATATTTCAACACGGGAAATCCTCGGGAAGATGTAGGTCTGAATCTGTTACCTATTCATGAAGAGGCACACTTCACATTTCAACATTTGGCCACATTCGTCTAGAGATCAGAACCATGCCGGGGACAAAGGCACTAATCTGTAGTGTCAACACAACCTGTTGCCAGAGAGGACTGATAATGCAAACGGACCAAGTCTATTTACTTTGCTTGCTTCACTTTGCTCTATCAAAACTTTGCTGTCCTCACATCAAACTTACCACATTTGTATTGAGTACTTCACTCTCCATTTATTGTGTCTTTGAGCATCACTGTGCAGAATGATGTCTGACACTCAAAGGCTGTTTTTACATTAATCTGCTGAAAGTTTCTCTGTGCTCAACTTAAATCTTAGTTACGGCGTGCACATGCAAGCGTGACACGTGAGACATACCCGCTAGCTTGGAAGCCAATCGTGGCTCAATATACAACATGTGATGCAGGAACTTGAAACCTCCTGCGCACATACACTGAGAACACACTTTTCAATCAGAAAGTTAACTTTTATATAATGTTTGTACGACTGTATAGGTCGACTGTTCAAGAGGTTATCACACCACATATTTATGTAATTACTAGTGGCTGTAGTAGATATGATGGGAGCTAACGAGGAAGTCAGGTGACACACTATAGAGAGCAGGTGGGTGGAGTGGATGGATGGGTCCATAAAAAACACAGGACCTTCAGCCAGGAGGCCGCTCTTTGTTTCCCATGTGAAACTGAAAGTCACTGCTGAGCCATTTTAACATAACAGATGTAACAGTAGCTGCCTTTTTGCCAATCGGGCCTTATCAGATCATGTCATTCAAATTTTGTCCCAGGCAACGTTCACTGAGCTCATGCGAGTAACGGCAGACCTTCTTCTACTCTACCATGAGCACTTCAGTGGTGGTGAACTTACTGCAACCTTGCTGGATTTTATTGCACTGCCTACAGGTATGAACCTTTTTCCTACTCAATCCCCCCCGCTTGCCGCGTATCTTCAGTAAATCACAGCTGTCACATGTGCACCGAGTCTCTCGCGCTCAGCGTTGGTCTACAGATGACGTCATCCCCACGGTCTCTGGTTTCAAGCCTTCAGAGAGTGATGTTGTGATCGCTGACCACAACTGAAGCATCACAGATGATGGAGATAACATATGTGAACACGGTTTAAGGCTGGGTTTCACTCATCAAGGCTGTCGGTTTATTCATGCTAATACAAAATATACATTTTCATCAGAAAGGAGGAAACGCCTACATAAGTGGGAGCAAACTTCACTGAAGGAAGATCACCTATCAGGAAGGTTTTTCAATATTTCAGGTCTTGTTTCACCGTCATAAAAGTCAGAATATGTTCAAATCCTCAACTGCTGTTTTTTATCATCTTCATGTTTTTATTATGCTTTACTCTATTCACTGTGAAAGCTTTTTCCTCATTATGAGCTACGCTTTATCTTTGCAGTGTAGGTTCTCATTCGACCCTGGCCCCAGTTTCCTCTTTTGATCCCTGAAGGAACAACTCTGACAAAAGGTCACGATAAAGACCTGAAGCAATCACTGTTTTGATTGTGCGTGTATAATTCACCGTATTTCCTTGTAAAACGGACTCAACTGCCTGGAGGGACTGTTTAATAGTTTGCTGGGCTGATAACAATCATACAAAGTGATTCATTATAATTTGAAATTGTAGTATTTTATATACAGTGAATGCAGCACCGTGAAGTGCACACAGACAAAAGCTTGTTTTCCAGGAAGCAAAAGGAATGTGCTCTAGATTGTAATTACATTATAGATAAATAATCAGTCATGTATGGCTAATTTCTTACTAAATCGGTGTATTAGTACGTGTATGGGACTTTATAGTGACTGTAAGGGTTTTCCTCTTATCCGTGGGGTAGAAAATCCACTTATTCTATAGTTCAAGGGTGTCCCGGATCCAAGCTATGCGAAACAGGTTTCTGGCATTTGTTGAAGCCGCAGTATGGTGTTCATTCCCAGTTTGCAGAGTTCTTGTATAATTTATGACTGTGCATTAAACAGCCTAGCACCAGGCAGCCCATCATGTAAACAGATCAGGGCTTTTACAGGCAGCTTGCCGGCTGTTTAAACAGACGAAAGGAAAAGGGGAGAAGGAGGGAAATTAAAACCTAAATGGAAAACACGTGCGACTGTGTGTGTGTGGGTGGGTGGGTGGATGTGCGCGTGTTTGGGTAGGTGTGGGGGAGTTGCAACTAGACGATGTGGAAGTGACACAGTGTGAGGCGAAAAAGCACACATAAAAACTTGCAAACACACATAAACGCACACACAGAGACAAGCACGGCTGCACACAGACACACGCACGTAAACCTACGTACCACAAAACCTCCAGTTTTATCAAGTCCAGCTGCGAGCGGAGTCGTATCAAAGGCAGCATGTGGAGCAGAACTGTGGTGCTGCGGAGAAGATCAGGTCCAGATGGGTTTCAGTCTGTCAGCCAGACCTGCGCGCCTCTGCTCTGTTTTATCCGGCTTTGTTACATTATATATTGCTGCAGCCTCTAGATGGATCTTTTCTCCTCTGCTCTGTCCCTTTGTTTTATTTCATGGCTTTCCTGTTTTAGCGAAGTCTAATAGGAACAACAGAGGTGATATGCAACAAAGGAGATGAGCCGGTTGCAAACCCACAATGTCTGCTGTGTGTCTTGGCCCAGAGCCACTGGGATGTCCGTCTGTGTTTCTGATCACAAAAACAACAAGCAGGAACAGGACTAGATACCAGGAGGGAACAAAGAGTGTGGAACTGTGTGCATTGTGTGGATGTTTTTGTATTTAAGAGGTTTTGGCGGTTACTCTTTGTGTCCTAACATGTGTAGTGGCAGTCACAGCCATGATCTACAGCAGATGGCTGAGCGAAGGCCGGCCAAACGAGGCACAAACACACACACACACACAAGTTCAAAGAGTTGTGCTGGAGGAGCGTGGCTTATGGTGTATGTCACGGTGGATAAAAACATTACAAATCTGATGCTGAAATGCTGAAAAATTAATTTCGATGAAGACATCATAAAACTCTGTAGCCATTATACAGCGATTAGCACAAACCACATCTGGTCACATCTGGTTGGTAGCGCTTGATTCGAAAGAAAGGAAGAGACTTCTATTAGCACCGTATGAATGCATGTCAGCGAAATGGACAAACATGCTCTCGATTTGTAACGGTGACACGATTGTGCTGCTGTAACAAAGCAGTGAATTATGGATTATCTCATATGACGATTTATCCGAAAAGGATGTTTTGAGTGTTTGCTTTGGATATTGACTTTACGCAACCTTAAATATCCTCTCACCACCTCAAATGTGGCATGACCGACATTCAGACCAAAATGAGCCCTGAGTAAGCCCCAGGGGGGCATATGAAGGTTGGTTTGAGGAGCAGATTCATAAGTTTGAAGTCTCATCAGACGTCAGAACATTGCACAGTGGTTTAATAACACTATGAGACAGGATGCTGCAACTAGTAAAGCTATCATGGCTGCAATTATTGTATCCTTTGTCCCAACAGGTGCCAGGTAAGTAACAGAAACATCACGAAATACGTGGACATATTTGCACCTGGATGACGCTGTGAATTCCCCTGGTCTGGATACAGATAAACATGTTTCACTCAGCTGTGAGAGGGGTTCTTAAGATTCCTAGTTTTTGTTTTTTACACATTTTTATGATTGATTTAAAATGATTTTCGCCAGGATTTTCCTTGTGCACTGACAGATGCTGTGTCCCCTGCTGCAAGAAGACGATGAGCACCGAGCATCGTCTAAGCAAGTATTGTATTGTTATCGTTATTGATCAGGTTTTTACCTCTTTTTTTCATTATTTCACATATTAGAGCACGATAGATACTCCAAGATGAATTAGGTTGACCAGGAGACTGTTAGCAGCTCTGCTTTGTAACCCCAGTACAGTCCCAGCCCACTTAGAGACACATCTGTCTGAAGAATTAGAAATCAGTAATACTTGTTATACTCTTCGCCTGACAGGCTCTATTACTGCGGGAATTTCCAGATACCTTGTCTTAGAGGTGCAGGCGAGTGTTCTCCAGAAGTGCAGCTAAAATGTCCTGCTGTCTGGCAAAATATTCAGGCTGTAAAGGCTTTAAATCACAATTAGAATTTGTACATTTATCGTCATGTTAAGTGCTTCACACAAAGTCCTCCACCAAGTGCCCTCTGTGGCGTAAGATCTCGAGAACAAGTGAGATCAAAAGCGGAGTCTCTGCTTTTGTCTTGAAATGTTCTCAGGCTGCTTTGTAGGGTCTTCCACATCTATGTTCGCTTAATGTTATTCCACATAGTATCTCATGATTTTACAGCAGCTAGGGATGTTCAAAGTCTAAAGCAGAGTCAAACTTTATACCACTGGAGTATTTTGATCTGTCTTTTTGATCTGCCTGTTTGATCTGTGTATTCTTTTTGATGCACTCTCCTCTAGTTTTCCTCCCCACTTTAACAAGGATAAAACAGAAAGCAGAATTGTAGCTGCCAAGTCGCTCAGCCACGAAAACATGAAGTCTTTTATGTCGGGTGTAGAGTGCAAGATAAAGTTGATCTACTTCTGCAGCCTCTGAATTTGAGACAGTATTGCCTGTTTAAATGCATTCTCTTTGTTGTTGTTGTTGTTGTGTGTGTGTGTGTGTGCGTGCATGTGTGTGTGTCTGCATTAACTCTGTTGCTGTTGAGCGAGTCTTCCACATTTGTTTCTTTTGTTCATGCAAGGCTGCCTGCCTGTGGGTGTGTGTCAGGAAGGAGGTGTCAGGAGGGTATTCATGGTCATCAGGTGTGTGTTTTCTTACCGAGCGCTATCAGACAACGACGTGTGGATGCGGGTTATTCGTGGATTCGGCCTTTGTGTGAAAAAAGGAACAAAGATGCCTCTCTAGATACACCAACACCCAGTTTGTTTAACAGCCATGCAAACAAGCTCGGGGGAAATACCCACCACGAGTGATAATCAAAGGCTTGTTATGGTCATGGGAATGCAAATAGAAGTGTGTGTATGTGTGTGCGTGTGCGTGTGCGTGTGCGTGTGTGTGTGTGTGCAGGCTCTCCTCGGCTGTCGTGCTAATCCAAGAGACAGGCTTAGACACTGAGACTCTTGCGACCCTTTAAGTAAGCACTAATACTGTTAAACCACAACTGAGCTCTTACACACATTGAGAGAGCAGATAAAGATAGAAGAAGCTTCAGTGTCTCCCTCTCTCACACACACACACACGCACACACACGCACACACAAATACTCATATACTGTATGAGCCTCACATCAACCTCTTGGCAAGGATGCCTTTTCAGTTGTGGTGGCGTTGGTTTTGATCGTGTGTCCTTGAAGGACTTCTACGTCAAAGGCCAATCAGGTGGTGGAGTAAGAACAAAGATGGTTAAAGCCCTCATGACACAGGCATCCACCCTGCTTATGAGTCCCAGAGCAAGACACAGAATGCCCACAGGTTACATCAGGGCTCGTGGATAATACATTATTATGCAACAGAATAATTAAGGAGGCAAGATAATTCCCCTACAGGATTAAGAAAATATCACTTAATTATTGTCATTAAATGTAGATTAACAGATATTATGCTAAGGCCAATAGCACCACATTAGTGAGAACACAGGGGGGAAACTTACCAAACATACCAAGTACAAAAAATACACTCCAGTATTGGCGGAATTAAAAGTGAATTCTGTGTCTTATTCCAACACCTCTTCTCTCTGTTTTCTCTGAGAACCAACAGGATTTTCTTCAATTTACAGTTTTTCTGCACACAAAAAGGCTTCGTTTCTGGTGGCTGTGCTGTTAAAGTGATAATGCTTTTGACGTAAGCGACACATTGTGTCTATGTATGTGCAAGTTTATGAGGCTCTGTGTGTAAAACGAGGAGGACTGTGGGAGAGACAAAGATGAGGGAAAGAAGGAGTGACAGTGAAGAGATGAAGGAGGGATGGAGGGGGTGAGAGACGATGAACTGATGGAGGGGGATGGAGGCTGTGGGTGAGAGAGCGGACTAAGAAGATTTACTGAAACTGAGTTATTCAACACTGATGTTAAAGAGGCTTATGATTCCAGCATCGCTCCCACCTACACAACCACACACACACACACACACACACGCACACAAACATTCGCCTGTCTGTCATCATCTGACTGTCCTCTTGCAGACCTCACCAGTGTGTGTTTGTGTGTGAGTTGCAGTCTGGCTTTTGCATAACTGCCAACAGGATCAGTGTGAATCAGGCTGAACTAAGAGTGGCCCCTGAACTTAATATGAACAGTTTTATGAGTCTCGGGCAAGAAGAGGTAGACACACACACACACACACACAAACACACACACACACACACACACACAATCAGTTTTTTTTCATCACTTGTGGAGAGATTACATTACATGACTCATTTTCTCACCATGATCATAACCACGACTTGCCTCACCCTGACCCTATCTTTAAAGGATCAGGTACAGTTTGTCCATTCTGGGCTACTGTAGAAATTAAACACATAATAAACACTCTTTCTGAGGTAACGAAAACAATTCTTATTTTCAGGTGATTATACACGAATTAAAACATAACAGAGTATTATTTTACATTTCTGCCAGCGGATTAATCCTACACTCTCAACCTTTAACCTAAACCTAAATTTACCCCACCCTGAACCCAAGTCTTCACCCTAGAATTGAATGACTCACGTTATGGTGTCCAGCATTATCTACTCATCTCTACTGCTGGTCATGTCAGAAAGGCCGCTCTGCCTGCTAATGTTTGGTGCATTCATCCCCTGTGAGGAAACTGCAGCCCCTTTCACACAGCTTGTTATGTAAATGTGATGAAAACTTCCCATGTCAGCCTCATGTCGGAATAAGCCACAGTTATATTTAAGGAACCACTGATACTTCTTACAGCCCCAGTGCGGCACATGTCATATATGGTGCTAGAATCGGTTGTTCTTTTTAAAATTCTCCTGCCATGTCGGACTAATGGCCTATATCAACACCAACGTAATGGAAAACTGTCTGAATGTCAAAAGTAATGACTTGAACAGACAGATGAAGCCAACAATGCTGCATATTCTCTGTCTAAAAAGGGATTATATGGGTAAATAAGGGACCCACAACACAATTACGTGCAAAATTTGATGTGCATTTGACTGTTCCGTGGTCATTCATTTTATATTTCCTCTAATGACTTTGAAGCATGTTTACTGTTGCATGTTGCATGTTTGGGTTTAGCACAACATCTATCTAAATGTGTTTGTGTTAAGCGTGTGAAATTTGTGGCCCTGTTTTATGGAACGCACAGAAAGGGAGAGAGAGAGTATAGCCAGTTTGAAACAAAGAGAGAAACAGCAAGTGATTAGATAACTTTGGTCCGTCTTTGGTCATAGTTTAAGACAATGAAAACTCTTTGCTGGAACATTTAAATTCCCTTTAAATGCTCTCCATTCAGCAGCACAACACAGAGCAGCAAAGAGAAGGGATAAAACAGCAAATACTCAGTGACATAACACAAAAGACAATACAGAAAATGAGCTAAAATCTCCAGTGTGTCTGAGTATGTTCTTAGGACTGCAGCGCTGGTATCCACATATAGGATGAGGTCAACACAACGGCCTCAGCTAACCACTTCGTCATAGCAGGAGCACTTTTCTTTGACCTTTTATTAACCTTGCTAACTGCTTTACAGCCTCACAGATCAATGCTAAATCTATTAGAACAGATTAGCATTAAGGCAGTGTGTAATGGCAAGCACTGTATCTACTGGGATCTCAGGTGTAAATACAGACTTGTGCTAATGCCAGCGCTGGCATTAGAGCCCCCGCGGCCAGTGCTAAAAGCCATTATAAAAGCGAGGCAGATTTAACAAGGTCAGCGCGGTCGGGCCAATTACGAAGCCCGGAGAAAGTCACATGATAAAAGCAGTGAGAGGAGTGAAATTGACTGGACAATAAACATGACATGTAGGTCACACAGTTACAGGAAAAAGAAAAGGCACATTCAAAGACAAGATCAGACCGAAGATTGAGATTTTCTTTTCATTCACACACACACACACACACCCTCCGTTCCCGGCCTTCCTCCTCTAGCTCAAACAGGATATTGAGCCATCGAGTCGCGAGACTTAAAAGCAGAAGCCAAACCTTTTCTGAATTAGCAGCGCGGCTTTAATGTGGACGAGCGAGAGGTGGACGGGAAAGAAGAGGCAAGACGGGAAGAAAAGAGATGAAGGGGAGAATTCAGCAGCTTTGTGGTTTTGAATGGAAAACCGCAGTCCAAATTTTCAGCCCCTTTTTAACCAGAGCAGCTAACTGACAGCACATCTGTGTTTGCAGTAACGGCCACAGGGAGAGTTTGGAAAGGAGACAGAGGTTTTCTTTACGGGTTTGTACATGCTACACACGTCCTGGGAGTATTCTGGTGAGTTTATCAGAGTCCATCACGTGAAGTTGGTCACTGAGCCTCACAAACAGCCATGTCCAGGGTCAATGCAACTAACGTTTGTCATATTAAATAGATTTTTAAACTGTTTTTAAAAGGCTTGTGAAACGGTAGCATTCTTGATTTATATCAACATGCAAAGTTAATTTCACTTCCTTAACATGAAGGTTTTTGTTAATTCAGTGTTTTGAGCCTAATAATCTCGGTAATATCCCCCACTTTTCCTCTAGCACCAACAGCAGGTCAAACTTTCTGTTTATCCAGTCAAGCATCTCTACATGTTCTTGGTACAGACGTTCATGGTTCTCGGAGGATGTATCTTAATTACTTCTGTGATTACTTTTCCTCTGTCGGCACCAAGAAGATGACGTTTGTGGTATTGAGGGAAATGTTTTGGATGGCTGCCGGGACATTTGGCACCTGCACGCAGCTATGAGGACAAAATGACTAAATACCTGCAATGACATTACCCATCAGCCTCAGCCGTACTTCGAAGTGCTAATTAGCAAATGTTAACATGCTAACACGCTACACCAAGATGGTGAACATTATTCCTGATGAGCATGCATGTTAGCTTGTTAGCACGCTGATGCATTTAGCTTAAAGCACCTCTGTGCTCATATAGCCATTAGCATGGCTGTAGACTTTGAGTTTCAAAGCATGAATGTTGCTCACGTGTTTCCCTACTTGTTTTGTTTGCCTGCGTTGAAGAAAACTTGAGAGCAATGCTGTGTTTAGGCTGAACTTACCCTAACCCTAACCCTAACCCTAACCCTGGGCCTTTTCGTTAAAGGCAGCAGAAATGAAGACAGACTTATTTTGAGTCGATCATTGTAGAGGTGCAACAGAGACAGATTAGTTTAAGATTATTTTCACCTTATTTTGTGTCCTCTCACATCCGAATGTTATTCTTACTGAGGGTTTATTGTTTCATCGTCACAATCACAACTTCAGTGGCTCAACCCCGGCCTGTTCACATGTCAAAGTGTCTGAAATATTCTCAACAAGTAGTCGAGGATTTTTTATTTGTCACACTACCACTCAGGATGTACAGTGAAATGTAATGTGACAAGCATCTCAATCTACATCTACGTGTGAAAGAAAATCTAGTCACTTCAACAAACGTCTGCCAAATGAACATAATCTTCTCTTTTATGTCAAGCTCCAGGAGGCAGGAAGTCGTCAAGGGCAAATATGTCAGATGTTGAGCTCTTTCATGCTACATAATTTAACTGACAGGCTGAAATGGTCAAATCAGGCTCACAATCTGTGTAAAATCATTAAGTGTGACCGAGGGATACAGAAAGAGACTGTTAACATATGGCATGCTGAAGAGGACGGAGATTCAGTTACAGCCTCTGAAACCTGGGCGGTACTTTACAAAACAAATTAAGCAAGTTTTTCATTCCTTGATTTTTAAAAATATATATATATATCAATCATTAGTATCTATCAGATATCTTTAAACTTTTTTAAAATGTCTTGATATCTCATGAAATGTTCGTTTTTATCAGCTGCCAATATGCATGGCTTAATCATAGTATTAAATCTAATAAACAACCTCAGTTATATGCATTCATAAACTTGCACTAAATCTTACTTCATAAAACATCCCCCTGACTAGATGTTTATCATGCAAGTTGTCATTTGAAAGCAACATGGAACACTGTCATGGAAAAAATAGGCTAAAGACTTCCAGAAAGTAGAAAAAGATTATTGCGATGCCTAACAGTGATTATTCACGCTGCGTAATCAGCATGACATTACAAGAACACAAAGTGTCTCGGTATGTCTGCTGTTACTGATCAGTTACTGATGACTTTTCTGCTGCCAGTAGGACTGTAAATATGCATTTCCAAGGTCGTGGAGGTAGAAAAGCATCAGATGCTACCGTCAACAAACACCACCATTGTTCTCAGAGGCTTGAGGCAAAGTACAGCTGTAAAGTGGCGTGTCAAAACAGTTTGATTCGCTTCCCAGATTCAGTTCATAAGTAGAAGTAGAAGGCAGCATTCATTTGTGAAGATAAACGCAGGGAACACATCAGTAAAAAACGGTTTTCTGAGGCAAAACAAGGAACTCTGAGCTGCAGTCTCCCGCATGCTAAGTGAAGGAGTGACAGCATGTCAGAGTGCTACATCCAAACTGTCCAGTGCTCCACAAGCACATTTACACACGCGGAAACAGATGTTAAGCATCTACGTTGAGAGATGACTTTGCATTTCAGGTACATGGCTGTATTAGTGCGGTCACCTAATGAAACACGACTCAGAAAAAGAAGAACAACAGCATCAGTTGGTTTAGCAAGTGTCCCAAAGCAACATTTTATCAACCATTCGGTGTCGCCAGTCTGCACAAATGCACCCTCTGCACCACTGCCTCAAAATGAGATTGCAAACCAAGTTTGACTGGAAAAGTAATCCTAATCATAACCTCTTGATGTCTGACAGCCGCCTTACATTTCCCATTAGACATATTAATTAGACATATTAATGTATTTTATGTTAACCCTTGAGTTTTCATATGGATCATTTTGCCTAAAGGTGGCACAATTGCTAAATTGGTGTCACTTGCTTTGCCTGTAGGTGGTGAAATCATCACATCCGCATTTGCAGGTTTAAGTTTCTGCTGCTATTATACTTTCCTTTCCTAAGCACAAGCTGGCCTGTGAGAAACTGTGCAGAATCATGTAGTAAACAAATGCAGATGACAGAAATATTTTTTCAAATTGTCAAATTTAAAATACATTTCTATACAGCTGAACGATGTTTGGCTGCTGCCCTGTGTTTGCAATGACGCGGCTCGAATGATGGAGGGCTTATAGCTCCTATTTGAGCAGTGTGTGAGACAGCTTGTTGAAAACTAGGTGATTTAAAGTGGCTAGACTTGATATTTTTATAACAGCAGCATATCCAGTGATGCTGTGACAATGGTGAAGCCACAGGGAATCTGCAGCTGCCCTCAGCTTTATGGAGCTTTACAGCAAGTTTTAGCTTATTGTTTAGCTGTCCACAACTTGACTGTTTTAATTCACTTTCACGGCTCTCATATCACAGTTTCAGGCTACAACAGGTAGCAACAAATAGTTCCCTTAAGAGTTGGCTCAGACCAAGAACAGAGCTAAAAGAGAGCAAATATTGGATTTATATTTTCCAGGCGGACAGAAGCAAAACTCCACATGAACAATTATGTTGCTCCATAGCTGCTTCATGTGTTAATAAGCAACTGTTTGCTGACAAGTTCACCACATCAACTTGAGACGTGATTATACGTCAGTGTTCGGATGAATCATCACTCATGTTATGCAGATTTTACAGGAAAGTCTTCAAGTGAGTCCCAGGATGCTATGAATAAGGGCTGGTTACAGTTAGGGCTAACCGTTAGGGGAAGGCCTCTGTTGGTCAGATTTACTGGCGAGGGAATTCTAATGCAAGCAAAATGGGTGTCATAAGAAGGATAATAAAATGCATGTGTGCAAACGTGCATGCAAGCAGCATATGTGCTTATCATATTTGCGCCCTGCTGCTGCCTAATCATCCTCTGAAGCAGCAGCTGGAGCAGTAGCTGTACAGTGGTAAGTGTGTGTGTGTGTGTGTGTGTGTGTGTGTGAGAGAGAGAGAGACAGAGAGAGAGAGATAGAGAGAGAGAGACCGTTGAACTTGCGGTAGTTAAAAGATTTTCCATGTCGAGAACAAAGCAGTACAGTGGCTGAGAGAACGGCAGCAAACACTGCTGACGCATTAAGTGGAGCTCTGTGTGTCTGTGTGTGTGTGTTTGTGTGTGTGTGTGTGTGTGTGTGTGTGTGTGTGTGTTAAACACTCCTTAGGGAATTAGGGCCTAATGAAAGGCAGACAGACAGACTAAAGTCCCAGGCAGACTCTGAGGTAGCGTGACAACATGCTAATGACTTTTGCCGCCCTTAAAACTCGTCTCTTTTATGTAAGAAAATAAGAAACTCTTGTTTTGTAAAACAAGTTTCGGTTTGATAAAACTGTGAGAGGGGTAAAACCCACATTTCTCAGGTCACAATCTGATAGCTGTGAGCACTTTAGAAGGGTTGGATGGTCGAGCGGTTAGCAATGATGCATGTGACACCAGCGGTGCTGAGTCTAAACCCCACATCAGGGAAAATGCTTTCCTAACACCAAAAAACCGTCCAAGAGGAAAGTCCAGACAACCAAGCCGTGTCCAAGGCATCAGAAATCATCCTGACACTGACGCATTATGATCTTAAAATTCTAATGTTTGAGATGTTTCCGTGGAGTGATGAGAATCAAAGTTTTGACATGCCAGCTGGTAAAACCTTTATGGAGTGAATTGTCAAAGTGTTTTTTTTGGGTTTTTTTTTTTTTTGGTGAAAGTGCTCAAACATGGATGTTCTGTCTTTGGGGATGCTGGCACTCACATAACCGTTACATTTAAAGGGGAGTTTGACCGATTCTTACTGAGGCATCGAGTTAGAATTAGCTTTCCCGCTCAAACTGAAGTCAGTTATCAAATTGGAAAAAGAGATTTTACTGTGGGAAAATGTCTGGAGCCACAAATGATGTCATTTGTCCTGAAAACCTGTCCAGCAGCACATGGCTCTGTGTTGTGTTGTTAAGCTTGAGATGTCCGGGGTTCTTTTAGAGCTTCGCATGCTCGTCCTAGAAATCACTGCTGCACGTCTGAAAGATGCAACTGCTCTTCCATCAGTCACCGGTTTGGTTTTTCGAGTTAGCTGTGAATCACGAGCCTTACTGCAGACAAAGACAGAAAAGGGATGAGATCAGAGGCCAAGGAGAGCCTGACACTCTTCTTTAACTTGGACCTCTGAAGACAGAAAGCAGAACCAAAGAGAATTCAACACCACAAAAGAATAAAAAAATATAGAAAAAAGCATTTTAAAATGTGGGCATGACCCACTTTGTGCTGAAAACATTAAACAGAACATTTCTGATTAATAACATGATGGCTTTCCTGCCTTCGTTTTCTCTGGTGTTTGATCCTCCTCAACAGCAGTTTTACTTACTGCAGAAACACAAAAGTATCCTATTAAACACTAAAACAACGGGGATGATTAAATAATGTTTCTTTGTAAAACATCATCAAATGAGTTTGTGCAGGTGTGTGTGTGTGTGTGTGTGTGTGTGTGCGGTTATATGTGTGTGTATATGTTTCCTGATTGTGGGTGGGCCCATTAGCCCACAACCTCTCATAGCTTATGGGTCAGTGGTTTAGGAAAAAATGTTCCGAACCACAACCACACACACGCACGCATGCACACACGCACGCGTGCGCCGAGTAACCACAACACACATCACAGCAGACTACATACACAGACACACACACACTGAGAAAACACCCTGATCGTGTGACACACACATCATAACAAACATTGCTCACATAAACCAAACACCCTGTGTAAGCCTGTGTGTGTGTCTGTGTGTGTGTGTGTGTGTGTGTGTGTGTGTGTGTGTCTTGCTTTATTGAAGTTTTATGATGAAACATGAAGACTGACCCTAATTCAAGCCATATGACGGCACCAGTGTTTGATCTCCACAAGCTCTCTGAGTCACAGAGGGGCTCACGGTGTGTGTGGTCACACGTTCACTTTACACATGTGATGGGTTAATGGTCAGTCACACACACACACACACACGCACACACACACACAAAAACAGAGCAATGCAAGTCAAGAAATGTTCTTGAGCAAACTACTATACAGCTATCAGTCCAGGAACATTAGCCTGCAGCTGAAATGTGGAAACATGGGTGGACTCAAAGGATCCTACGGTGGGTTTGTATGGCACATTTAGAAAGTGTGTACAGTATATTTTAATGAATTTCGCTGTACTATACAAACCTCTCCAAACTCCCCTTACTTTCTATTATCATGCACATGGCAGTACACTTCCTGGTCTGGACTTTCAGCATTTGTGAATTGCCTATAAAAAAAGCGTTTATGAGCTCCGGTGTTGCAAAATCAAACCCAGAAGTCATACAACAACACTGATAACTAAAACAACATGAAAAAAAAAAAAAACTGTGAACTTCCTTTGCATCTGAAAAAACAATTCAATCACATCACACACTGTAGACATAATTTGAGTGGATACACTATGAAAAGACCAACCAACACCTGTGCAAGTGTTATTGTATACACCTGCACAGCCAGTGGAGACATTGTGTTTTCACAGATGATTATGATGATGATGATGATGATGATGATGATGATGGTGATGATGGTCATGGCCACAATGAGGGTGTTGTGCAGCAACATACTCAGACATGTGACTGTCTGTGTGTAAAACACACTAAACAAAGCGTGTATTTGAAGACAACTGTTTGTGTACGGTCAGCCGTGGAAATGTTTGTCTTGTACACTCTTTAACCTACTTTGCACGTGTAGCATGTGCTCGAGCTTCTCGTTTCTTCCGTTTGTTTTGAGTGTTTCCAAAACTAAGACAGCATGCTCTCACACTCATATATATCACATCCTCCCATTTGAAGAACAGTTCAGCAGTGCTGGAAAAACCCTGAACGTGCTTTCTGATGAGAAGATCGACAACGCTCCCATGTCTTCATGTTGAATATGCCTCTGGAATCAGACATGTTAAGCCTAGCTTAGCATATAGACTGGAAGCAGCAGGAAGAAGCCAGCCTGTTCTGTCCTGAGTGAATAAAGCACCTGCAAAGATATACATGACATTTGCTAAATTTGTGTTAGGAGGAGTTAGGGGGATGTTTTGTACCACCAAGACCTGTGCTTACTAGCCATAACTGACAATTGTTCTTATTGACTTTGTTTCTTCATAAATCAGGAAAAACTGCTTTTATTGTTTGTTTTATTATGTGTAGTCTGTTAAGCAGACAACCAGGTTGTCTTTCTGCTAATGAGAGGAAATCTAAATAGAAATAATTAAAACAAGCACAGCAACAAAATATCAGTTACAACATCATTCATAAATATGCTGCATACTCATATTCAATATGCTTGTAAAAGACCTAAAAGTCTTGGCAAAGCAGCTCGAAATAATACTGAAACGGACGCTCTGGATCATTTCCAGCATTGTTATCACCATTGTTAGGGAAGTTACTTTCAAATGCAAACTACTTTGTATAGTGTTTGTGATGTGTGTGTTAATGTTAATGTAATGTGTTTGAGTTCTTGTCCACTCTGTCAAGTGTATTTAAGGTCTGACTTCATTGTTCGTTGCTGTGCGTTTAAAGCCGGCAGTAAAGCACTGTGCAACACGTTAATATTTTATTGGAATCTATAATTCTACCAGAATTTTGGAACCATTGCATTATATTAGTTTATATTAGTTACTGGGAAAAGATGATGCATTACTGCAATGTATTACTATTTCAGTGGCCCCTATGAAACATTTCTGGGGTTGCTGCTGCTTTTCTTTTCCTCTCTCTCTCTCTCTCTCTCTCTCTTTCTCTCAAGGTGTCTCTTTCTCTCCCCCCTTTCTTATGTGTTCTCTCAGTTTCTCACCAGTGGTTCTCTTGTGCTGATAGTCTTTTCTCAGGGGAAATCTCACAGAGGACCAGGACAAAGCTATAAACCCCCCATGACTCGGCTTCTGTTTCCTATCACATCCTTACAGGATTTATCGAACACAGAGAGCACACGCACGCACACACACACACACACACACACACACACACACACACACACACGCACAGTACACAGCCATGCAAACATGGAATAACAGAAAGACACAACACACACACATATACACACACAATCTTACATCACAGCAGCGTGTTTGTGTGCATGTGTAATAGAGCGAAACGGAGAAAACACATCTATCTGTTTGTATTTATTCCATGTTGACTCTGAGCAACACGCTAATGATGCTTGTCATGTTCCGTTGGGAAAAATGAGCTTACGCACACACGCACACACATACACATGCACACACAGGCTTACACAGAGGCAAAAACACACAGAGGTATCGAAGCAGAAAACCACAGACACGAAACAGATATGGGAAATTGGAGTTTCAAACTAACACAAATGTTCGAGGCAGCAAAGAAACACGTTTGTCCTGGCACGAAGCTGTCGCAGCTTCAAACCATGTGCAGGTAAACCCTCTTAGTAGAAGAGGTGAGGTTTCATTATCTCTTCAGAGCTATATTTCATCTCTCAGCAAGGATGCTCTCTCATGGTTGTACAAGGTACAAGTTACTGCTTCGATTTTTGCATTTTTTAGCTCATCTTCTCATCTTCAAAGCCACTTTTTGAACCATTTTATTTTAAATAATTTTAAATTACTCTGACACCATCTTTGCAGCTGCGACACTGTCAGCATAGTTCACAAACGTGTCTGTGTTCCTTGTGTGCACCTGGAGGAATAGAAAGTGTAAGGAACAGCTTCCTTGAGAGCTTCAGATTTTGCAAAACTAAAAATACCAAACACTAAAGGAAGTTACTGCATCATCATTTCAGATGATGGAGCATTGCCATCATACATTAGTTTCTCTGCTGTTGTTGTTTGTTCAGAGTCTGCTGCTGCTGACCTTTGTTCATTTTCTGATGTACTGCCCCCACTGGTAACAAGCTGAACTTCATCTTGTGGAGTATTCATTTCTAAGGATGCCTGTGAATATTCTCATTCATCCAGGTAATTGTAAGCTTTAGGGCATTCAATCGTTCGCAACTGGACCTCGTCAGTTTGTCTTAGAAGACGTTTCGCCTCTCATCCGAGCAGGCTTCATCAGTTCGTACGCAACCAGACTAGACTGACAAACAACAAGAATGGTATCACTCGTATCAGAGTGATACCATTCTTGTTTTTGTGGGTTGGTCTCACTCAGGGGATAAATACTTGAACCTAACATCATTGCATTGGACTAGAGCTGTCCTATCTAGTCTGGTTGCGTACGAACTGATGAAGCCTGCTCGGATGAGAGGCGAAACGTCTTCTAAGACAAACTGACGAGGTCCAGTTGCGAACGATTGAATGCCCTAAAGATTTCTAAGGATGTGCACAGCTAAAGTGCTAGCCAAGCAAGCATATCAGAGGCATATGTGTTGCTTTTCACCCATTTATCAATTAACACAGAGTGTCTTTTTTAATACGTCCTGCAGGGAGAGCCAAAAAGCAGACATTTTCAAGTTTTGCATCAGGCAGCAAATTGAGATATTAAAATGTGTTACTGTGCCTGTGCTAGCATAGAGCTTTATTTGCAGCATTTATTTTGATGCAACCCCATGGAACAGCATTATTCCTAATGACGCTGTCTAAGTACTACTTAGTGTAACAGGTATTCATCTGCATCTTGGCCATCTTTCCAACTCCTGTTTTTTAATAAAATAAGAAGGCTGTCTGTAGCTGTGGTCAGTTACCTCGTCTACTGGTTTTAATGTTTGGGACATAAAATCTTTAACACACAAGCATCTCGAAACTACTCTGAGCACAGATGGAAGCCCCTCATTTGTAACTATGCCTATTTGCAAGCAGTGCGTGTGTATGTGTGTGTGTGTGTACGATCATGAGCGTGTGTGTGTGGTTTGTGTGTGCATGTGCCTAGCCCTGGGCTCATGAGGGGAGGCATGTGGCGGCCATTTAGAAGGATTAGAACTGTCAGAGACATCAAGCACGACTAATTATTCTGTTAGCACACTACACTGCGGGGATGGAGGGATCCAGGGCGAGTGTGTGTGTGTGCGTGTGTGTGCGTGTTAGAGAATAGGGCTGCAGGCGGGGAAAGATGGAGGGAAAGTCAAGCTAGAAAAAGATAAAGAGAGATGGGAGAGATGGAAGACAGATGGAAATGAATCGAGCCAGACAAAAGAGAGGAGGACTGAGAGCTACTGTTAATACCCAGAGAGAATGCACTTTCCGTATGAAAGATGGATTGATAGAAACAGAGAGGAGGGCAGATTTGGAGGTGTATTAGTGAAAAGCCCTTTGGGGAGATATGTGGAAGGTATAGAGCCAGGATTGAAAAACAAAGAGCAAAGGATGATGCAATGAAGGAAAGCATAAGGAGATGTTTTGGAAAAGGAGGGATGAGAGAGACGGAGAGAAGCGGGGTGACCTACCTCATGTCTTCATGGATGACTGCATTTGTATCCAAACATCCCAACATGCACTGCTCTGCCACTCGGGGCAAAATCAGCCTGCAGCACCCAATGGGCCGTGGCCTTTTACCACTTCGCCGTGGGGCAGAGTGTGCGCAAGCCGAGGAAGTGAGTGTATTTGTGTTGTTGCGTGTTTGCATGTGTGTGAGTTCAAGCGTGAGTGCACACACACATCTGTTCGTGTGTGCGTTTATGGATCCAGACCTCCTCACTACACTGCCTCTCTGATTTATCTTCAAACAGACAGCTCAGCCATCTCCTCTCCCACACCTCCGACTCTCTACTCCTCCCTCCCTTCACTCTGTCTCTCTGATGCTCACCACCAATCCATCCATCTTCCAAATACCTTCTCTCTCTCAATCTAACCCTCCCATCTCTCCTTCCACCCATTTTACTCCTCCATCTATTTCCATCCATCCACCCATCCCTCCATCTGCATTTTCTCCCCGCGGGGTAGACAATTTCCTGAATCCCACTGAAGTGGAAAGATTTCAGATTTAATACATCCCCCACTCATGTGATGTGCTCAGGCTTCAGAGGAAGGGGTGAGGGGGTC
Source organism: Chelmon rostratus (assembly GCF_017976325.1). Lineage (NCBI taxonomy): Eukaryota > Metazoa > Chordata > Actinopteri > Chaetodontiformes > Chaetodontidae > Chelmon > Chelmon rostratus. The sequence continues at coordinate 19,197,298 of NC_055662.1, read as the reverse complement.
CAAAGGAGGAGAGGAAAGGAGAAGGGGCAGGAGGTGTGTGGAAGGTTTTTGGACTGACACTTCAGGTAGCTTGACGTTAATCAGACGCACTCGTTAGTCTTTATCCCAAAAGCCTTTTCTCTGGTAAAAATTAGAATATACTAACAAGACTGCTAAGTGAGTGTCAGCCATGCTAGCTGCTCTGCAAGGCTGTACTTAGTAGTGCAGTTTAGTGATAGCATGCTAACATTAGCTAATTACCACTAGATGCAAACTACAGCTAAGGATGATGGGAACATAGTATTCCAGGCAAACAAACAGGGTTATGTTAAAACAAAATTACAATTCATCAGACTTCGCACGGTTCCCCGTGGACAGAAATGTTTCATACGCTATTAAAGGCTTTATACAACTTTTAATGTATGAGTAACAGCAGACTCGACACCTGTAAACAGATTTAGATGTATAAAATCGACACAGTTCCCCTTTAAGACACCTTTTTACAGGGTTTTCACCTTAAAACAAGTCAGCTTGAAACATTAAAAAGACAGCCGGAGACTGCATTTTCAACCAAATCATGAAGCTAAAGTTAGCTTAGCTAGCTAGCTAGATAACAGCCGCTAACAGGTTTTCATTTCAGGCAAGAAAATCGGCGGTCAGTGGCTAGCGATGAGGAGCCTGCTTCGGTCAGCGGCAAATTACCAAAGTAAACTGTATGTGTGCCACGTGAGAAGAGCTCAGAATAAGGGGAAAATAAAAAGAGGTGGAGGAGCAGCGAGGAGGTTATGAGCGAGTGACCCAGTGTGTTCAGTTGGAAAGCTGCTGTCACTTTACACTGCGTTTTTTTTTCTCAGCAGAGTCTGACAGGGAGACAGTCACATCACATCACTTATGCTCCTCTCCTGCTTGTCCTTTTGTATTGACGTTTATGACTCTGTTGATGGATGTACAGTGTAACATTAACACACACACACACACACGACAGTCGTGTGTTGCCTCCGAGTGATGGTTGTCAAGGTGATGTATAATGGTTGGATCAACCTCAGCACCATCACTGTGGAGACCCTGAAGAAAATCAGCTTCAACCAATCACAGCGTCTCACTTTGTGCTGTTATGCTGTGCAAATCTTTATGTGTTCCTAAATATGTGCTGTTGTAGGCAATTCCTAATCAATTAGCCACCAGCTGCTCCGCAATCATTAAACTGCAATTTGACCATAAACTGCTTTGGAAGTCTCAGGATCACCTGGCAACAGCTGACATTTACGTGGTGATTGCTATCAGCCGCGTGAGAAATTACATGTGATTCGTTGTTTTTTCATGTGATATTCAGATGGTCTCCGTGCTAATGAAAGCTCCGGCTAATGCCAGACAAACATCTGCAAAACGACATCCACTACATCTAATGCAGAATGAATGGCAGTCATGAGGACAACGGACGCATTTCACTTCACGATCACATCACGCTGAATGCATTTTTGCTGCAACTTTGCAGTTCAGATTTTGACCGAAATGCGAAACATGTTGCGGTTGCTCCTGTGACACTCATTCTTAAGGCATGCTGGGAGCTGAAATGACTGAAATTGAATTTGTAGGGCTATTACAAGAAAATGGAGCCATTCATTCCAGTTTTACATGGATTTAAAACTACCTCAAGGTTAAAACATGAACTGGATATAATATGAAAGTCTTACAGTTGAGTGTTATCCTGGAGGAAAGTCAACCCCTGTAGTTGTATGTTTGTTCTGAAGGCCATGTTGTTTTGACTTTATTTTGTTGGCCTAACGAGTTTACAGCAATGTAACTAAAATAGCTGCCAGCCTACAGACAGATTTATTCAGTCCCAGAGGAGGACAGAAATTGTGATTTTGTTGACGTTAAGAGAGAGAATCATTTTATAGCTAACTCTCCCTTCAAGTTAAGCCTTTTCTGAAAATGTCTGCTGGACATCCCTGTCTGTTATGATATGACTGATAAAAGTAGCTTAAAGCACATGTTTACATGCACTGTCTTTGATTTAGCTCCATTTCTTTAAAAGGTTCGCGAGCACTGGATATTTCAGTAAGTTTAAAACTGATACGTATACACACACACAGTACAGAACTGTACCTTGTGTTTGCTTGCTTTCTTTTTCCTTTCTCCTGCCTCTCACTCATTCGCTGCATGAAAACAGTAGACAGAGCATTAATTCCAATTGTCTTCTCACCAAATTAAGCATTAAACTCACCATAAATTATCTCACTGTTTGATTTTTGATCTCAACCAGCCCTGCTCAGAGGACGCCAGGACAGAGCTTATCTGCTGGTGGTGACTGCCCTCTGCTGGTCACCTGGGGAAGTATTTGTATGTATTTATACCTTGAGAGGAGGGATTTTTGTCTTCCTCTTCATCAAGATTGTCAACTCTGCATCCGACTCATTTATCTCTCTGTGGCGCTCTCTCTGGCACATGCTCAATGGAAACAAAAACAAGGCCAAGCAATAAGTGGTTATTTCTGGTCTAAGAGGGAGGGAGAAAGAGATGAGCAATACTTTGAGTGGGCAAGAGAAAAAGGAATACAGGACAACCGACAAGTGACAAGGACAGCAAGGCACAGCGAGCTGAAAGAAGATGACTGCCTTCTGGACTTCCTCAGTGAAAGTTATTTATTAGAAAGAAAGAAACAGAGAAGAGAGAGCTAAAAGAGGGAGCAATAACAAAGGGAAACAAAGACAAACACAGATGATAGACAATTAATACAAGATGGAGTGGATTTAATTGGTAACAATTCATGGAGAAATAGAGAAAATTAAAATGATTTGCACAGACACTAAATGAATGTAACAAGCCCTCTGGGTCTTGTCTGGCCTATCTACAGGTCCGGTTTTTTTTCTTAGGTTTACCCAGGATTCCCTCGTGGTGTGTTGGTGTCGTCGGTCGGCTGGAAAAGGTTGGAGCCATACCCCATCACTTTCCTGCTGGGGACTGTATGAACTTCAGTCCTGGATCCCAAGATCGGAGCTTCCCAGTGTGAACTGGGTGGTGAGCCAAAGTGAACCATTGTTATCCAAGGTGTGCAGAGTTTTCTGATTCCCCCTTCCCTCACAGACTGTGTGGTAAGATGGAGTAGACATTGATACACTGATGGTAACTGCGAAAAGGCCCCAACGAAGGAACAGTCAACGTTGGGAACACAGGGTTTCTTATTCTTCGTTGCCGGCTTTATTATTAAATTTGTTATTTTCTGTTCATTGTTCAAAGTATTGTTGTATTAAAAATTGTTTTGGTTATTTCTAATAATAATTGAAAAAACTCAGCTCGTGGTTTTCTGAGTCATTGTTGATGTTCATAAACACTGGCTGTTGACGGCTTAGTGTCTTCTGATACTGGTCCAGCTACTTTCATTGATCATCACCTACCTGTGCTCTGTTAATATAACATAACGAGGGTTACAGTAGCATCGACCAATAATTTGTCCAAAAAATGAAATAAAACCGGATTGATATTTTCAGTTCTGCATTTTAATTACTGGTTGATTTATATTGAAGTTTCAAGCGCCTGATCCTGCCATTGTTGGCCTATTGTGCATGGATTTAATACGTTTAAGGCTGATTAGATATGAATAAATATCATTTCCTTAAATATTCAGCAAAGATGTTGTTGGGCTATTTGTTTTTCAAAATGTAGTTGATCCAGTGGCCCACTGAATATACAACAACAATAATAATGACCCGAACAAGAGACCATTTGAACTTTTTCTATAAATACAAGGATCAATAACAGAAAACATGAACAATAAATATTAATGTGCCACATAAACAAACAAGCGAAATGTCAGGATATATAAATAACTGGACATTTCTGTCTTTTTTTCGGTTAACTTTTTTAAAAAAAGGAAAACTCACTATTGTTCTTATAGAAGTAAATGTAAAAATTATAATATCGTCCATGGCTCTTTACTGATCTGAAAATCAATATTTAGGTGATTTGTGATCAGTTTTTCATGCAACACCACCCGAGTCTAAACCCTGACATGCTAATTGACAGCAGCAGCAACAATAAAGGTGACGTTAATGATCTCATTTATAAGTCAAACTGCACACTTGTCCTCAAAAGACAGAAGAAAGAGGTGGAGGCAGCTGTGAAGCTTTGATTCTCTATGATGAGCGCGATGTGTGGAAATGTGTGGTCACAACTTCAAACAGGCTTTTTTTTAAAACTATGGTGCACATTACATTTCAGGGTTTGGGTGATTGGAACCGAAGTACAAAAGACTCAACCTTTAATCCGAAAAGTAACTTATTCTGCCACTTCACCACTTTTATGAATGAGTGAATTATCCTCCCAGTGTCACGCAGTGTGTGTTTTTAGTGCCGGACATCTCAAATCAATAGATTTTAAATAAGTGTGATCGGCAGCAGAATTGTATGCGCAATGTTGTGTCCACGACAAGTGAAAGCGCCGTGCGTCACTCCACTGTAGCCACAGCGCTGGAGCCGATGTTTGCGCAACTGTGCGCATTGCGCGCAGTGTTTCAGCACTGATCTGTGTTGGTGGTTAAATGTGAACAAGTACAGTGCAATTTTCAGGCACTTGTAGCCAGTTGTGTTAACAGTCAGCTCATATTCTGACTATAAAAATGTGAATATTTTGGCTTTTATATGAAGTCTATAATCTGGATTTTGAACACTGAAACGTTTTTTCTTTTGGAGGAGTTTGGAAGAAGTGGAGTCAAGGATCGAAATATCAGTCAGCAAGCAAACACAGTTTAGTGTAAAAACGGTTGAATATTAGATCTAGTGTGTTAAGGGATAAAATTAGTCGCCTGTCCATTAAGATTAAGACCTGAGCAGGTTTCGTTTTACATTTGGAGTGTCAACTTGTATGTGAACATACTGTTGTCGTAACACTCCTGCTTAATTGTCATGTATTATAACCTTGAAGCTGGTGGTAAAAAAGCTGAAATCCACCGACTCAAAATGTAAACAAACGCACCTGTGGAGTGAGACCAGCGTTCAGGTGGAGAGGAAACAGTTTACAGCAAACTGCTGTGCTTTTATTTTAGCGTTTTCAAAAGACAACAAAATAAACTTGAGGATTTAGGTCGGTCATAATTTATTTACTGATCGATCAGGAATCCACCATTTAGCAAATAAGGAACACACTGTTTTGGTCGTTTTCTGGAGCTTGTCTCAACATCGTCCACTGTTTATTACAAAAAGAAAGAAAGAGAAACAATCATTTTTCCGGTGACAACATGTATGTTATATGATTTGAGAAACAGCTTTAATGCTGCATAAGTTACGATAAATGAGGCAAATTGCTCACAGGGAGCTGCTGTGCTGGTACGTGATCAGGGGATGAAGAGCAGCAACGGCAGCTGACGAACAGGTGAGGGATGGCTCTTCTCAAAGGACACGATGCGCGATGCTGATTGGTTTTTCATCGCATTTGATCAAACTCAAAGATGAAGAAAGCAAAGCTTTATTATTCATGGACAGAATAATGGCTGGAAAATGAGATGAATGCAGCTGTACAGGTTATTATAAGATGATTTAACAGCTCTTAAATCAACTTATTTCATATCCATTCATGGATAGATACAGTATGTTAATGCTACTGAGAGAAATGATTCAAATGTCTAAAAACGACTTGACCTTTCTTATATATCTTGTTTACTTGTGTACTAAAATCATGCCAAATGTTTCCAACAATGTTCAACTCTAGAGAAATGGAAATGTATTCAAGGTAGGGTGCATTTCATTTGAACACCTGTAAATATTTCAGCGTTTTGTCCCAGATTTTTTGGAACATTTTGATAATAATCACTGGACACACAGCTAGCTGTGCCTCGTTTCCTTTCATTTCATGTACATTTCCTGTCTGCAAGGGGTATGGTGCAGCATTAGAGAGCAGAAAGGATGAGGAAATCTTTAGCAGCAGAGTGACCCAGAGGAGACTGACTTCTCTCTCATACACCTGACATATTTATTTTGGACAAAGGCTATGAGACCCGATGTGATCCTTCATCACCACAAACCCGGAGCAGATGATAACAGACAAGCTGACAGCAGCGACGTAGGCTGAGTGTCGACTCAAAGCTGCTGCCATGCGGTGCAACTTTATTATAATGTATTAGCACATTTTCCCACAGTGAAGATTTTTGAGAGTGAATATGCTCGAGCAGAAACTTTAATTGAAACGAACAAACCATTTCAAAATTCTATATTATATTATTGGATTTGAATGAATATGTAGGCCTGTGTATGTGTGTGGGAGCCATGAATGAGTTTGAAGGGATTTCCTTGGTGTGTTGGTTGAAATATTGGTGTTTGTTATTGTTTAGGTTTGTGTGATTCTATTGACAAGGGAATATGTAGGTCAAGTGGATATGGGCGGGCATGTTACACGTAAGCCCCTGCTCACCTTTTTTTGTCGTGTGTGGCTAGAGAGTGAGGGAGGGTGAGCAGGATCGCCGTATTTTTTGTTGACCGCTATTTCCTTTGATCACTGTGATCACTTTGATTATGAGTTTGTGCACGATATCATCAGTTGATCATTCTTTTTCGCAAATAAAAAGGTCAAATATATTTTCGTATTTCAGTGATTTTTTCCGTTAAGCGCGTCAAACAAGCGGAAGGCCCGGCCTCAGCCTCTCAGCGACTCTTTGTTCTTTGAAGTCGCTATAATGTGTAAGCACCATTTTAATGTTGCAGCTTGTGAGGTAAAAAGCATAGCACCTCAAAACTGTACTTAAGCACAGCACTTCAGTAACTGTGTTTGGTTACTTTCCATCACTGACTGCCTGAGCTGAGCATGGATGGAGAGGTGCTGGACACCATGGCAACCAGCTGGAGCGTTGGAGCGCAGGCACTTTGATGTATGACGTCAGAGATTTTAAGCCAGAGTTGTATGAATACGACCCAACTTGCGATAATTGTACGACGATTGGATACTACTACTGCTTCAGCGCGTCTACAACCTACAGAGAGAGAACAGCGAGTATCGTCAAGGAGAACTAGAGAGCTACACATTTCAGACAGAGAGGATTTAACAAGTAGAGCTTACAGAGAAAACGATCGGAAATGGACAACAGCGCGGACTTTGATGCCGCCATGGAGGGGATGAAGTGGGATGAAGAACTTACCCTTATGGAGGCCGCGATTGAACAGATATTGGGAGAGCCACCAATCACTCCGCCTCCATCTCCATCTGAAGAACTTATCCCTCTGGAGGCCGCGATTGAACAGATATTGGGAGAGCCACCGATCACTCCGCCTCCATCTCCACCTCCTCCATCTCATCCCCAATATGCCCCCCACCCTCAGGCAGGGCAACATCTGAGCCAGGGAAACGGTGGGTGCGTCCCCGTCGAAGCAGCTCCACGCTGGTTGGAGCACCCAAGCCTAATGAAGGCTGCCCCGGGAGTGAACGCTGGCCAAGCTGCTCCCGTCATCTACCAGGGGGGGGCCCTGCTGTACGATCACAACATCATGCAGCCAGGTGACCCTCACGACCTGATTCCTGTTGGAACGCTGTAAGAAACACACACATTAATAGAAACAAGCACAAACCAGTGAACACTAGCTACTGAGCTTCTGCTTGTATCTTCACACACACACACACACACACACACACACACACACACACACACACACACACACACACACACGCACACACTCACGCGCACGCACGCACGCACGCACGCATGCACGCACACGCACACACACACAGCTAAATAACAGCTAAAAAAAAATCTAATAATAATAATTCAATACTTCTGACCACTAATGTTTGCTTTTGATATTCTTATTTTGATATTCATTTTGCATTTGATATTCTTTTTTGTGCAATCCTTTTACTACTGTTTACTATTTGGCTATTTTATTATTATGTATATAATCGTTTTACTGCTCGCTATTTTTATATTATATTATGTATAGTTTGTTCTTTATAGTCTTATTTTTCACTTATTTCACTGTCTATCTATCTATCTATCTATCTATCTATCTATCTACACACACACACAAACATGTTCTTTCTATTATCTAATACATCTGTCTCCCTTTTTGTGTGTAGGAATGGAGAGGTGTTGTACCAGCTCACAGCAAATGTTTTCTCTACATCTGGCCCTGCTGCTCCACATCCGAACACCTCTGCGTCAAAGTAAGTGAGATATGCACAGTTTTGATCAAAATCCACTTTTCTTTTTGGTGACTGACTCAAGATCTGCGGCAGTGGTCAACAACTGGACGACCATAAATAAACCAGACATATAATAGAATTACAGTCACCTTAATATTTGATTTCTTGCAGCTGATTGCAAGTGTTCTTCATCTACCAAAACACAAGCATGAATATTTTTATAATACGTCTCTTTTAAAAGGTTTTAATGTACAACACTGCTCAGAGGAGTGTGAGTTTTACCTCTGTGTTGTGTTATTCTGCTTGTTTCACTGCTTGCTATTTCTTTTCGCACAGTTTTACGGGTGTGTGTGCTTACCTTGTTTTTTTCCCTGTATTCCTATAGAAAGAGAAAGCATGAAAACCAACCGGCAGATGAGCCGCACATCAAGAAACCACCCAATGCCTTCATGTTGTTCAGGAAAGAGCAGAGGCCAAATGTGGTGGCCGAGCTGAACATCACTGACAGTGCGGCGGTGAACACTGTCCTGGGACGGAGGGTAAGTATTTTTTTCTATGTTTGAGACATTCAGTGTTACACAGACTTCAGCCACAGACTGCAGTCAGGCTCCCAGAACAGATTTTCCTCTACTATGACAAGCCTGCACTCGTTAATGTGGATCTGTGAGCACATTTATGCATCTGTTCCTATGCTTTTCTGCTTCCGTTTTGTGTGTGTGGCCAAATCCTGTTTTTAAGTGTGTGTGTGCTGACCACGTGTTGTCGTCTATCCACAGTGGAAGTCCCTATCCAAAGAAGAGCAAGCTAAATATTATGAAGAGGCGGACAAAGAGCGACGGCTCCACGCAGAGCTGCACCCCGACTGGTCATCCAGAGACAATTATGTATGTACACAGTGCTAACACACAACTCACACATGTGTCCCTCACACCACAGCAGCTGATGACACAAAGTTACTGAAAATAGTTTTGTTCTTCCCCACTAACCTCAGTCTTATGTGTTGTTTTTGTGTAGGGCAAGAAGAGAAAGAGGACGAGGAGGAACGTCAGTCAGCAAGCCAAGAGACTGCGTGTGAACCCCGTGCACACAGCAGTGATGGAGCCCTTCACTCCACAGACAGGTGTGATGGAGCCCTTCACCCCACAGACAGGTGTGATGGAACCCTTAGCCTCACACACATGTGTGATTGAGCCCGTTGCCTCACAGACAGGTGTGATGGAACCCTTCACCTCACAGACAGGTGTGATGGAACCCTTCGCCTCACAGACAGATGTGATGGAACTCTTCGTCTCACAGACTGGTGTGATCGAACCCTTCGCCTCACAGACAGATGTGATGGAACTCTTCGCCTCACAGACAGGTGTGATGGAACCCTTCGCCTCACAGACAGATTTGATGGGACTCTTCGCCTCACAGACAGGTGTGATGGAGCCCTTCGTCTCACAGACAGATGTGATGGAGCCCTTCGCCTCACAGACAGGTGTGATGGAACCCTTTGCCTCACAGACAGGTGTGATGGAACCCTCCGCCTCACAGACAGGTGTGATGGAGCCCTTCACCTCACAGACGGGTGTGATGGAGCCCTTCGCCTCACAGACAGATGTGATGGAACTCTTCACCTCACAGACAGATGTCATGGAGCCCTTCGCCTCACACACAGATGTGATGGAACTCTTCGCCTCACACACAGATGTGATGGAACTCTTCGCCTAACACACAGACTGCAGCAACGCCTTCGTGTAACAACTGCAGCTGGCCACAGATCTACTGGCTGGACAAACAACAGAGGTCCGCCACTTGGTCAGCGATGATGGAGCAGCTTGAGCCCCTTCGTCTCACTGCACCACCTCAGCTGCCATCTTCTCTTCATATCTGCATTGTCAATATCAAATAAATGTGCAACAACAACTGTATTTAAAGGATTGTTATGATTTAAATGTCAAGAGAAACAGTTTTGTTATTTTTCAGATTCATCATATTATTAATAAAAAAGCTGATAAATCATGATGTGTTATTCTGGATAAAGCTCGCTGTATATTATATAAAGCTGGTGAAATTATCCCTGCTCTGACCAGCTGCAACATTAGCTGTGCTCACACATTCATGTATAATTATAATGCAGTGATCAATATCATTCTGAAACGAGCCATTTTACATAATTAATTTGTGCTTGGTTGCGTTTGATGCTAATACTTACTTCCTTTATGTTAGATTTTGAATGCAGAGTTTTTACATGTATTTTTACACGTATTTCACATTTTATATGGATATTTCCACGGAATTGCCACTTATACTGAAGTAGAATATCTACTGAGTTCTTCTTCCACAACTGGCTGTACTGATGACGGTGTTGGAGCAGCGGAGAGAAACTAATTGAAGATTCAAGATTCAAGATTTCTTTATTGTCATAGAGCATGACATGTCAATGAAATTTGCATTGCAACCCCCATGTTAGAAACAAGATAATAAGAAAGATTATAAAATAACATTAAGATACTAGAATAAAGTAAAAATATTCGTAAATGTAATAAAAATATGCCAGAAATGAAATAACTGGCTTGAAAAGCGGAACTTAACTAAATCTAAAGCTGAATATTTATGCTCAACCTTCCAGCGCCGTATCAGTAAATCCACACGGCTGTTCTGACGCTGATCTCTGTGTTAGTTTTACTCATGGGCACCGATTCAAAACAACAATGGAAGAATTTTGTCCGCAATTGAGCGGACTCATTCGCTGCATGAAAACAGAAGACAGAGCATTAATTCCAATTGTCTTCTCACCAAATTAAGCATAAAACTCACCATAAAATTATCTCACTGTTTGATTTTTGATCTCTACCAGCCCTGCTCAGAGGACGCTAGTGCAGAGCTTATCTGCTGGTGGTTACTGCCCTCTGCTGGTCACCTGGGGAAGTATTTGTATGTATTTATACCTTGACAGGAGGGATTTTTGTCTTCCAATTTGCCCACATCGCCCTTTATCAACATATTTGTGCATTGTTTTTGTGACAAAGACAAATTCTCGCTCTTCTTATTCTGCATCCCCTGTCTCATGTGATTCATCAAGATTGTCAACTCTGCATCCAACTCATTTATCTCTCTGTGGCGCTCTCTCTGGCACATGCTCAATGGAAACAAAAACAAGGCCAAGCAATAAGTGGTTATTTCTGGTCTAAGAGGGAGGGAGAAAGAGATGAGCAATACTTTGAGTGGGAAAGAGAAAAAGGAATACAGGACAACTGACAAGTGACAAGGACAGCAAGGCACAGCGAGCTGAAAGAAGATGACTGCCTTCTGGACTTCCTCAGTGACAGTTATTTATTAGAAAGAAAGAAACAGAGAAGAGAGAGCTAAAGAGGGAGCAATAACAAAGGGAAACAAAGACAAACACAGATGATAGACAATTAACCCTTAAACGATGTTTGGGTCAAAATTGACCCGTTTTCAAGTTTAGGTGTAAAAAGTACCATTTGCTTTTTTGTACTGGAACGAGGCTTCATCTAATCCTCAGACACAACTACTTTAATGCAACAAAATTGATTTTCACCATTTTAGTAAATTCTAAAGGTCAAAAAAAAAGTGACATTTGTGGTATTACGGGTCAAATTTGACCCAGCATAGAATATCGGCTGTTGTATGCCTTACTGAAAAGCTGTGGGTTGCTGTGGATCAAATATGGCTCAATGTGCCCCACAACACACATACACACACACACGCACGCACGCACGCACGCACGCACACACACACATACACCCTCTTCACCTTACGTGAACTCAAACTTTTTCTCAGCATATTAATACATTTTGAATAAAAAAAACAAACATTGGCATATATAAACAGGGTTTGGGTGAGATATTATCAGTTGCATTCTGTTGGAGCATCAGTCAACATGAGCAAGAGGTATACTGTTTATGAGGCGCTGGATCATATCTACACACATACCAGCGTCCTGCAATAGGAACCAGGCAGGGGATTCCAGGGGAGCAAGAGAAAAAGCTGCCAGTCCTGCCCCTCCAACAAGGACAGGAAAACCAGCACCACTTGTCACACATGCAAGAAATACACTTGCAAGGAGCACACTAAAACCATCCCATACTGTGATTCATGCATGTAAACAACACACACATACGCACACACACCACACACAAAATATTATCTCTCTAAGTCCAATTTGTGGTTCAGACAAAACACATTGTTTTTCAGTGTTCAGTTTATGGTTCATACACAACTACACACATCTGCCTGACACCATACTGTTTTTCAATGTTCAGTTTATGGTTCACACACACACGCACAAACACGTTGTTTTTCAATGTTCATTTTATGGTTTAATTTTCAATTTGCACTTGCAATTCTGATTAAAATAAATATAGTTTTATGAAAAGGAATTGAGTTTTTGTCTTTATCCTATCATAAATCTATGCGGCTCGGTTTTGACCCATAACACCACAGATGTCACTAGTGTCAATCATTTTGAATCATAGATTTTTTTTAGGTAGATGTACTCTAATATTAGTTTATAAGACATGGATACTTTAATTACTCATTTTATCACTATAGGAAATATAATTAGTGAATTTAAACAGTTTTGTAATCGAAAACGAGTGGTATATTGTAAGATAAAAGGTCTGTGGAGCCAAAAAAAAAAAAAAACCTGCCAACACAAAAGACGTGGGCAGCTTTCTAACACAATACAAGGGTTAATACAAGATGGAGTGGATTTAATTGGTAACAATTCATGGAGAAATAGAGAAAATTAAAATGATTTGCACAGACACTAGATGAATGTAACAAGCCCTCTGGGTCTTGTCTGGCCTATCTACAGGTCCGGTTTTTTTTCTTAGGTTTACCCAGGATTCCCTCGTGGTGTGTTGGTGTCGTCGGTCGGCTGGAAAAACTTGGAGCCATACCCCATCACTTTCCTGCTGGGGACTGTATGAATTTCAGTCCTGGATCCCAGAACCAGAGATTCCCAGTGTGAACTGGGTGGCGAGCCAAAGTGAACCATTGTTATCCAAGGTGTGCAGAGTTTTCTGATTCCCCCCCTCCCTCACAGACTGTGTGGTAAGATGGAGTAGACACTGATACACTGATGGTAACTGCGAAAGGGCCCCAACGAACGAACAGTCAACGTTGGGAACACAGGGTTTCTTATTCTTCATTGCCGGCTTTATTATTAAATTTGTTATTTTCTGTTCATTGTTCAAAGTATTGTTGTATTAAAAATTGTTTTGGTTATTTCTAATAATAATTGAAAAAACTGCAGCTCGTGGTGTTCTGTGTCATTGTTGATGTTCATAAACACTGGCTGTTGACGGCTTAGTGTCTTCTGATACTGGTCCAGCTACTTTCATTGATCATCACCTACCTGTGCTCTGTTAAATAACATAACGAGGGTTACAGGAGCATCGACCAATAATTTGTCCAAAAAATGAAATAAAACCGGATTGATATTTTCAGTTCTGCATTTTAATTACTGGTTGATTTATATTGAAGTTTCAAGCGCCTGATCCTGCCATTGTTGGCCTGTTGTGCATGGATTTAATACGTTTGAGGCTGATTAGATATGAATAAATATCATTTCCTTAAATATTCAGCAAAGATGTTGTTGGGCTATTTGTTTTTCAAAATGTAGTTGATCCAGTGGCCCACTGAATATACAACAACAATAATAATGAACCGAACAAGAGACCATTTGAACTTTTTCTATAAATACAATTATCAATAATAGAAAACATGAACAATAAATATTAATGTGCCACATAAACAAACAAGCGAAATGTCAGGATATATAAAAAAACTGGACATTTCTGTCTTTTTTTTTTTCGGTTAACTTTTTAAAAAAAGGAAAACTCACTAGAAGCAAATGTAAAAATTATGATATCGTCCATGGCTCTTTACTGATCTGAAAATCAATATTTAGGTGATTTGTGATCAGTTTTTCATGCAACACCACCCGAGTCTAAACCCTGACATGCTAACTGACAGCAGCAGCAACAATAAAGGGACATTGTTGACGTTAATGATCCCATTCATAAGTCAAACTGCACACTTGTCCTCAAAAGACAGAAGAAAGAGGTGGAGGCAGCTGTGAAGCTTTGATTCTCTATGATGAGCGCGATGTGTGGAAATGTGTGGTCACAACTCCAAACAGGCTTTTGTTTGAAACTATGGTGCACATTACATTTCAGGGTTTGGGTGATTGGAACCGAAGTACAAAAGACTCAACCTTTAATCCGAAAAGTAACTTATTCTGCCACTTAACCACTTTTATGAATTAGTGAATTATCCTCCCAGTGTCACGCAGTGTGTGTTTTTAGTGCCGGACATCTCAAATCAATAGATTTTAAATACGCTTAAGTGTGTTCGGCAGCAGAATTGTATGCGCAATGTGGTGTCCACGACAAGTGAAAGCGCCGTGCGTCACTCCACTGTAGCCACGGCGCTGGAGCCAATGTTTGCGCAACTGTGCGCATTGCGCGCAGTGTTTCAGCACTGATCTGTGTTGGTGGTTAAATATGAACAAGTACAGTGCAATTTTCAGGCACTTGTAGCCAGTTGTGTTAACAGTCAGCTCATATTCTGACTATAAAAATGTGAATATTATGGCTTTTATATGAAGTCTATAATCTGGATTTTGAACACTGAAACGTTTTTTCTTTTGGAGGAGTTTGGAAGAAGTGGAGTCAAGGATCGAAATATCAGTCAGCAAGCAAACACAGTTTAATGTAAAAACGGTTGAATATTAGATCTCTGTGTGTTAAGGGATGGAATTAGTCGCCTGTCCATTAAGATTAAGACCTGAGCAGGTTTCGTTTTACATTTGGAGTGTCAACTTGTATGTGAACACACTGTTGTCGTAACACTCCTGCTTAATTGTCATGTATTATAACCTTGAAGCTGGTGGTAAAAAAGCTGAAATCCACCGACTCAAAATGTAAACAAACGCACCTGTGGAGTGAGACCAGCGTTCAGGTGGAGAGGAAACAGTTTACAGCAAACTGCTGTGTTTTTATTTTAGCGTTTTCAAAAGACAACAAAATAAACTTGAGGATTTAGGTCGGTCATAATTTATTTACTGATCGATCAGGAATCCACCATTTAGCAAATAAGGAACACACTGTTTTGGTCGTTTTCTGGAGCTTGTCTCAACATCGTCCACTGTTTATTACAAAAAGAAAGAAAGAGAAACAATCATTTTTCCGGTGACAACATGTATGTTATATGATTTGAGAAACAGCTTTAATGCTGCATAAGTTACGATAAATGAGGCAAATTGCTCACAGGGAGCTGCTGTGCTGGTACGTGATCAGGGGATGAAGAGCAGCAACGGCAGCTGACGAACAGGTGAGGGATGGCTCTTCTCAAAGGACACGATGCGCGATGCTGATTGGTTTTTCATCGCATTTGATCAAACTCAAAGATGAAGAAAGCAAAGCTTGTCAGAGAAGAAAGTCAGAAATACATCCTTAAAAAAACAGGGACAGAATAAGGTCTGGAAAATGAGATGAATGCAGCTGTACAGGTTATTATAAGATGATTTAACAGCTCTTAAATCAACTTATTTCATATCCATTCATGGATAGATACAGTATGTTACTGCTACTGAGAGATATGATTAAAATGTCTAAAAACGACTTGACCTTTCTTATATATCTTGTTGACTTGTGTACTAAAATCATGCCAAATGTTTCCAACAATGTTCAACTCTAGAGAAATGGAAATGTATTCAAGGTAGGGTGCATTTCATTTGAACACCTGTAAATATTTCAGCGTTTTGTCCCAGATTTTTTGGAACATTTTGATAATAATCACTGGACACACAGCTAGCTGTGCCTCATTTCCTTTCATTTCATGTACATTTCCTGTCTGCAAGGGGTATGGTGCAGCATTAGAGAGCAGAAAGGATGAGGAAATCTTTAGCAGCAGAGTGACCCAGAGGAGACTGACTTCTCTCTCATACACCTGACATATTTATTTTGGACAAAGGCTATGAGACCCGATGTGATCCTTCATCACCACAAACCCGGAGCAGATGATAACAGACAAGCTGACAGCAGCAACGTAGGCTGAGTGTCGACTCAAAGCTGCTGCCATGCGGTGCAACTTTATTATAATGTATTAGCACATTTTCCCACAGTGAAGATTTTTGAGAGTGAATATGCACGAGCAGAAACTTTAATTGAAACGAACAAACCATTTCAAAATTCTATATTATATTATTGGATTTGAATGAATAGGTAGGCCTGTGTATGTGTGTGGGAGCCATGAATGAGTTTGAAGGGATTTCCTTGGTGTGTTGGTTGAAATATTGGTGTTTGTTATTGTTTAGGTTTGTGTGATTCTATTGATAAGTGAATATGTAGGTCAAGTGGATATGGGCGGGGATGTTACACATAAGCCCCTGCTCACCTTTTTTTTTTTTTTTTTGTCGTGTGTGGCTAGAGAGTGAGGGAGGGTGAGCAGGATCGCCGTATTTTTTGTTGACCGCTATTTCCTTTGATCACTGTGATCACTTTGATTATGAGTTTGTGCACGATATCATAAGTTGATCATTCTTTTTCGCAAATAAAAAGGTCAAATATATTTTCGTATTTCAGTGATTTTTTTTCCGTTAAGCGCGTCAAACAAGCGGAAGGCCGGCCTCAGCCTCTCAGCGACTCTTTGTTCTTTGAAGTCGCTATAATGTGTAAGCACCATTTTAATGTTGCAGCTTGTGAGGTAAAAAGCATAGCACCTCAAAACTGTACTTAAGCACAGCACTTCAGTAACTGTCTTTGGTTAATTTCCATCACTGACTGCCTGAGCTGACCATGGATGGAGAGGTGCTGGACACCATGGCAACCAGCTGGAGCGTTGGAGCGCAGGCACTTTGATGTATGACGTCAGAGATTTTAAGACAGAGTTGTATGAATACGACCCAACTTGCGATAATTGTACGACGATTGGATACTACTACTGCTTCAGCGCGTCTACAACCTACAGAGAGAGAACAGCGAGTATCGTCAAGGAGAACTAGAGAGCTACACATTTCAGACAGAGAGGATTTAACAAGTAGAGCTTACAGAGAAAACGATCGGAAATGGACTACAGCGCGGACTTTGATGCCGCCATGGAGGGGATGAAGTGGGATGAAGAACTTACCCTTATGGAGGCCGCGATTGAACAGATATTGGGAGAGCCACAGGTCACTCCGCCTCCATCTCCATCTGAAGAACTTTCCCTTATGGAGGCCGCGATTGAACAGATATTGGGAGAGCCACAGGTCACTCCGCCTCCATCTCCATCTGAAGAACGTATCCCTCTGGAGGCCGCGATTGAACAGATATTGGGAGAGCCACCGATCACTCCGCCTCCATCTCCACCTCCTCCATCTCATCCCCAATATGCCCCCCACCCTCAGGCAGGGCAACATCTGAGCCAGGGAAACGGTGGGTGCGTCCCCGTCGAAGCAGCTCCACGCTGGTTGGAGCACCCAAACCTAATGAAGGCTGCCCCGGGAGTGAACGCTGGCCAAGCTGCTCCCGTCATCTACCAGGGGGGGGCCCTGCTGTACGATCACAACATCATGCAGCCAGGTGACCCTCACGACCTGATTCCTGTTGGAACGCTGTAAGAAACACACACATTAATAGAAACAAGCACAAACCAGTGAACACTAGCTACTGAGCTTCTGCTTGTATCTTCACACACACACACACACACACACGCGCGCGCGCGCACGCACGCGCACGCACGCACACGCACACACACACAGCTAAATAACAGCTAAAAAAAATCTAATAATAATAATTCAATACTTCTTACCACTAATGTTTGCTTTTGATATTCTTATTTTGATATTCATTTTGCATTTGATATTCTTTTTTGTGCAATCCTTTTACTACTGTTTACTATTTGGCTATTTTATTATTATGTATATAATCGTTTTACTGCTCGCTATTTTTATATTATATTATGTATAGTTTGTTCTTTATAGTCTTATTTTTCACTTATTTCACTGTCTATCTATCTATCTATCTATCTATCTATCTACACACACACACAAACATGTTCTTTCTATTATCTAATACATCTGTCTCCCTTTTTGTGTGTAGGAATGGAGAGGTGTTGTACCAGCTCACAGCAAATGTTTTCTCTACATCTGGCCCTGCTGCTCCACATCCGAACACCTCTGCGTCAAAGTAAGTGAGATATGCACAGTTTTGATCAAAATCCACTTTTCTTTTTGGTGACTGACTCAAGATCTGCGGCAGTGGTCAACAACTGGACGACCATAAATAAACCAGACATACAATAGAATTACAGTCACCTTAATATTTGATTTCTTGCAGCTGATTGCAAGTGTTCTTCATCTACCAAAACACAAGCATGAATATTTTTATAATACGTCTCTTTTAAAAGGTTTTAATGTACAACACTGCTCAGAGGAGTGTGAGTTTTACCTCTGTGTTGTGTTATTCTGCTTGCTTCACTGCTTGCTATTTCTTTTCGCACAGTTTTACGTGTGTGTGCTTACCTTGTTTTTTTCCCTGTATTCCTATAGAAAGAGAAAGCATGAAAACCAACCGGCAGATGAGCCGCACATCAAGAAACCACCCAATGCCTTCATGTTGTTCAGGAAAGAGCAGAGGCCAAATGTGGTGGCCGAGCTGAACATCACTGACAGTGCGGCGGTGAACACTGTCCTGGGACGGAGGGTAAGTATTTTTTTCTATGTTTGAGACATTCAGTGTTACACAGACTTCAGCCACAGACTGCAGTCAGGCTCCCAGAGCAGATTTTCCTCTACTATGACAAGCCTGCACTCGTTAATGTGGATCTGTGAGCACATTTATGCATCTGTTCCTATGCTTTTCTGCTTCCGTTTTGTGTGTGTGGCCAAGTCCTGTTTTTAAGTGTGTGTGTGCTGACCACGTGTTGTCGTCTATCCACAGTGGAAGTCCCTATCCAAAGAAGAGCAAGCTAAATATTATGAAGAGGCGGACAAAGAGCGACGGCTCCACGCAGAGCTGCACCCCGACTGGTCATCCAGAGACAATTATGTATGTACACAGTGCTAACACACAACTCACACATGTTTCCCTCACACCACAGCAGCTGATGACACAAAGTTACTGAAAATAGTTTTGTTCTTCCCCACTAACCTCAGTCTTATGTGTTGTTTTTGTGTAGGGCAAGAAGAGAAAGAGGACGAGGAGGAACGTCAGTCAGCAAGCCAAGAGACTGCGTGTGAACCCCGTGCACACAGCAGTGATGGAGCCCTTCACTCCACAGACAGGTGTGATGGAGCCCTTCACCCCACAGACAGGTGTGATGGAACCCTTAGCCTCACACACATGTGTGATTGAGCCCGTTGCCTCACAGACAGGTGTGATGGAACCCTTCACCTCACAGACAGGTGTGATGGAACTCTTCGCCTCACAGACAGGTGTGATGGAACCCTCCGCCTCACAGACAGGTGTGATGGAGCCCTTCACCTCACAGACGGGTGTGATGAAACCCTTTGCCTCACAGACAGATGTGATGGAACTCTTCGCCTCACAGACAGATGTGATGGAACTCTTCGCCTCACAGACAGGTGTGATGGAACCCTTCGCCTCACAGACAGATTTGATGGGACTCTTCGCCTCACAGACAGGTGTGATGGAGCCCTTCGTCTCACAGACAGATGTGATGGAGCCCTTCGCCTCACAGACAGGTGTGATGGAGCCCTTCACCTCACAGACGGGTGTGATGGAGCCCTTCGCCTCACAGACAGATGTGATGGAACTCTTCACCTCACAGACAGATGTCATGGAGCCCTTCGCCTCACACACAGATGTGATGGAACTCTTCGCCTCACACACAGATGTGATGGAACTCTTCGCCTAACACACAGACTGCAGCAACGCCTTCGTGTAACAACTGCAGCTGGCCACAGATCTACTGGCTGGACAAACAACAGAGGTCCGCCACTTGGTCAGCGATGATGGAGCAGCTTGAGCCCCTTCGTCTCACTGCACCACCTCAGCTGCCATCTTCTCTTCATATCTGCATTGTCAATATCAAATAAATGTGCAAACACAACTGTATTTAAAGGATTGTTATGATTTAAATGTCAAGAGAAACAGTTTTGTTATTTTTCAGATTCATCATATTATTAATAAAAAAGCTGATAAATCATGATGTGTTATTCTGGATAAAGCTCGCTGTATATTATATAAAGCTGGTGAAATTATCCCTGCTCTGACCAGCTGCAACATTAGCTGTGCTCACACATTCATGTATAATTATAATGCAGTGATCAATATCATTCTGAAACGAGCCATTTTACATAATTAATTTGTGCTTGGTTGCGTTTGATGCTAATACTTACTTCCTTTATGTTAGATTTTGAATGCAGAGTTTTTACATGTATTTTTACACGTATTTCACATTTTATATGGATATTTCCACGGAATTGCCACTTATACTGAAGTAGAATATCTACTGAGTTCTTCTTCCACAACTGGCTGTACTGATGACGGTGTTGGAGCAGCGGAGAGAAACTAGTTGAAGATTCAAGATTCAAGATTTCTTTATTGTCATAGAGCATGACATGTCAATGAAATTTGCATTGCAACCCCCATGTTAGAAACAAGATAATAAGAAATATTATAAAATAACATTAAGATACTAGAATAAAGTAAAAATATTCGTAAATGTAATAAAAATATGCCAGAAATGAAATAACTGGCTTG
Organism: Chelmon rostratus; assembly: GCF_017976325.1. NCBI lineage: Eukaryota > Metazoa > Chordata > Actinopteri > Chaetodontiformes > Chaetodontidae > Chelmon > Chelmon rostratus. Next base: position 19,176,473 of record NC_055662.1, on the reverse strand, counting down.
AAAAGCGGAACTTAACTAAATCTAAAGCTGAATATTTATGCTCAACCTTCCAGCGCCGTATCAGTAAATCCACACGGCTGTTCTGACGCTGATCTCTGTGTTAGTTTTACTCATGGGCACCGATTCAAAACAACAATGGAAGAATTTTGTCCGCAATTGAGCGGACTCATTCGCTGCATGAAAACAGAAGACAGAGCATTAATTCCAATTGTCTTCTCACCAAATTAAGCATAAAACTCACCATAAAATTATCTCACTGTTTGATTTTTGATCTCTACCAGCCCTGCTCAGAGGACGCCAGTGCAGAGCTTATCTGCTGGTGGTTACTGCCCTCTGCTGGTCACCTGGGGGAAGTATTTGTATGTATTTATACCTTGACAGGAGGGATTTTTGTCTTCCAATTTGCCCACATCGCCCTTTATCAACATATTTGTGCATTGTTTTTGTGACAAAGACAAATTCTCGCTCTTCTTATTCTGCATCCCCTGTCTCATGTGATTCATCAAGATTGTCAACTCTGCATCCAACTCATTTATCTCTCTGTGGCGCTCTCTCTGGCACATGCTCAATGGAAACAAAAACAAGGCCAAGCAATAAGTGGTTATTTCTGGTCTAAGAGGGAGGGAGAAAGAGATGAGCAATACTTTGAGTGGGAAAGAGAAAAAGGAATACAGGACAACTGACAAGTGACAAGGACAGCAAGGCACAGCGAGCTGAAAGAAGATGACTGCCTTCTGGACTTCCTCAGTGACAGTTATTTATTAGAAAGAAAGAAACAGAGAAGAGAGAGCTAAAGAGGGAGCAATAACAAAGGGAAACAAAGACAAACACAGATGATAGACAATTAACCCTTAAACGATGTTTGGGTCAAAATTGACCCGTTTTCAAGTTTAGGTGTAAAAAGTACCATTTGCTTTTTTGTACTGGAACGAGGCTTCATCTAATCCTCAGACACAACTACTTTAATGCAACAAAATTGATTTTCACCATTTTAGTAAATTCTAAAGGTCAAAAAAAAAAAAGTGACATTTGTGGTGTTACGGGTCAAATTTGACCCAGCATAGAATATCGGCTGTTGTATGCCTTACTGAAAAGCTGTGGGTTGCTGTGGATCAAATATGGCTCAATGTGCCCCACAACACACATACACACACACACACACGCACACGCATGCACACACACACACACACACACACACACACGCACGCACGCACACACATACACCCCATTCAACTTACGTGAACTCAAACTTTTTCGCAGCATATTAATACATTTTGAATAAACAAAACAAACATTGGCATATATAAACAGGGTTTGGGTGAGATATTATCAGTTGGCAGGGGATTCCAGGGGAGCAAGAGAAAAAGCTGCCAGTCATGCCCCTCCAACAAGGACAGGAAAACCAGCACCACTTGTCACACATGCAAGAAATACACTTGCAAGGAGCACACTAAAACCATCCCATACTGTGATTCATGCATATAAACAACACACACATACGCACACACACCACACACAAAATATTATCTCTCTAAGTCCAATTTGTGGTTCAGACAAAACACATTGTTTTTCAGTGTTCAGTTTATGGTTCATACACAACTACACACATCTGCCTGACACAATACTGGTTTTCAATGTTCAGTTTATGGTTCACACACACACGCACAAACACGTTGTTTTTCAATGTTCATTTTATGGTTTAATTTTCAATTTGCACTTGCAATTCTGATTAAAATAAATATAGTTTTATGAAAAGGAATTGAGTTTTTGTCTTTATCCTATCATAAATCTATGCGGCTCGGTTTTGACCCATAACACCACAGATGTCACTAGTGTCAATCATTTTGAATCATAGATTTTTTTTAGGTAGATGTACTCTAATATTAGTTTATAAGACATGGATACTTTAATTACTCATTTTATCACTATAGGAAATATAATTAGTGAATTTAAACAGTTTTGTAATCGAAAACGAGTGGTATATTGTAAGATAAAAGGTCTGTGGAGCCAAAAAAAAAAAAAACCTGCCAACACAAAAGACGTGGGCAGCTTTCTAACACAATACAAGGGTTAATACAAGATGGAGTGGATTTAATTGGTAACAATTCATGGAGAAATAGAGAAAATTAAAATGATTTGCACAGACACTAGATGAATGTAACAAGCCCTCTGGGTCTTGTCTGGCCTATCTACAGGTCCGGTTTTTTTTCTTAGGTTTACCCAGGATTCCCTCGTGGTGTGTTGGTGTCGTCGGTCGGCTGGAAAAACTTGGAGCCATACCCCATCACTTTCCTGCTGGGGACTGTATGAATTTCAGTCCTGGATCCCAGAACCAGAGATTCCCAGTGTGAACTGGGTGGCGAGCCAAAGTGAACCATTGTTATCTAAGGTGTGCAGAGTTTTCTGATTCCCCCCCTCCCTCACAGACTGTGTGGTAAGATGGAGTAGACACTGATACACTGATGGTAACTGCGAAAGGGCCCCAACGAACGAACAGTCAACGTTGGGAACAGAGGGTTTTTTTTTCTTCATTGCCGGCTTTCTTATTAAATTTGTTATTTTCTGTTCATTGTTCAAAGTATTGTTGTATTAAAAATTGTTTTGGTTATTTCTAATAATAATTGAAAAAACTCAGCTCGTGGTTTTCTGAGTCATTGTTGATGTTCATAAACACTGGCTGTTGACGGCTTAGTGTCTTCTGATACTGGTCCAGCTACTTTCATTGATCATCACCTACCTGTGCTCTGTTAAATAACATAACGAGGGTTACAGGAGCATCGACCAATAATTTGTCCAAAAAATGAAATAAAACCGGATTGATATTTTCAGTTCTGCATTTTAATTACTGGTTGATTTATATTGAAGTTTCAAGCGCCTGATCCTGCCATTGTTGGCCTGTTGTGCATGGATTTAATACGTTTGAGGCTGATTAGATATGAATAAATATCATTTCCTTAAATATTCAGCAAAGATGTTGTTGGGCTATTTGTTTTTCAAAGAGTAGTTGATCCAGTGGCCCACTGAATATACAACAACAATAATAATGAACCGAACAAGAGACCATTTGAACTTTTTCTATAAATACTATTATCAATAACAGAAAACATGAACAATAAATATTAATGTGCCACATAAACAAACAAGCGAAATGTCAGGATATATAAAAAAACTGGACATTTCTGTCTTTTTTACGGTTAACTTTTTAAATAAAGGAAAACTCACTATTGTTCTTATAGAAGCAAATGTAAAAATTATAATATCGTCCATGGCTCTTTACTGATCTGACAATCAATATTTAGGTGATTTGTGATCAGTTTTTCATGCAACACCACCCGAGTCTAAACCCTGACATGCTAATTGACAGCAGCAGCAACAATAAAGGGACATTGTTGACGTTAATGATCCCATTCATAAGTCAAACTGCACACTTGTCCTCAAAAGACAGAAGAAAGAGGTGGAGGCAGCTGTGAAGCTTTGATTCTCTATGATGAGCGCGATGTGTGGAAATGTGTGGTCACAACTCCAAACAGGCTTTTGTTTGAAACTATGGTGCACATTACATTTCAGGGTTTGGGTGATTGGAACCGAAGTACAAAAGACTCAACCTTTAATCCGAAAAGTAACTTATTCTGCCACTTAACCACTTTTATGAATTAGTGAATTATCCTCCCAGTGTCACGCAGTGTGTGTTTTTAGTGCCGGACATCTCAAATCAATAGATTTTAAATACGCTTAAGTGTGTTCGGCAGCAGAATTGTATGCGCAATGTTGTGTCCACGACAAGTGAAAGCGCCGTGCGTCACTCCACTGTAGCCACGGCGCTGGAGCCGATGTTTGCGCAACTGTGCGCATTGCGCGCAGTGTTTCAGCACTGATCTGTGTTGGTGGTTAAATATGAACAAGTACAGTGCAATTTTCAGGCACTTGTAGCCAGTTGTGTTAACAGTCAGCTCATATTCCGACTATAAAAATGTGAATATTATGGCTTTTATATGAAGTCTATAATCTGGATTTTGAACACTGAAACGTTTTTTCTTTTGGAGGAGTTTGGAAGAAGTGGAGTCAAGGATCGAAATATCAGTCAGCAAGCAAACACAGTTTAATGTAAAAACGGTTGAATATTAGATCTCTGTGTGTTAAGGGATGGAATTAGTCGCCTGTCCATTAAGATTAAGACCTGAGCAGGTTTCGTTTTACATTTGGAGTGTCAACTTGTATGTGAACACACTGTTGTCGTAACACTCCTGCTTAATTGTCATGTATTAAAACCTTGAAGCTGGTGGTAAAAAAGCTGAAATCCACCGACTCAAAATGTAAACAAACGCACCTGTGGAGTGAGACCAGCGTTCAGGTGGAGAGGAAACAGTTTACAGCAAACTGCTGTGCTTTTATTTTAGCGTTTTCAAAAGACAACAAAATAAACTTGAGGATTTAGGTCGGTCATAATTTATTTACTGATCGATCAGGAATCCACCATTTAGCAAATAAGGAACACACTGTTTTGGTTGTTTTCTGGAGCTTGTCTCAACATCGTCCACTGTTTATTACAAAAAGAAAGAAAGAGAAACAATCATTTTTCCGGTGACAACATGTATGTTATATGATTTGAGAAACAGCTTTAATGCTGCATAAGTTACGATAAATGAGGCAAATTGCTCACAGGGAGCTGCTGTGCTGGTACGTGATCAGGTGATGAAGAGCAGCAACTGCAGCTGACGAACAGGTGAGGGATGGCTCTTCTCAAAGGACACGATGCGCGATGCTGATTGGTTTTTCATCGCATTTCATCAAACTCAAAGATGAAGAAAGCAAAGCTTGTCAGAGAAGAAAGTCAGAAATACATCCTTCATAAAACAGGGACAGAATAAGGTCTGGAAAATGAGATGAATGCAGCTGTACAGGTTATTATAAGATGATTTAACAGCTCTTAAATCAACTTATTTCATATCCATTCATGGATAGATACAGTATGTTACTGCTACTGAGAGATATGATTAAAATGTCTAAAAACGACTTGACCTTTCTTATATATCTTGTTGACTTGTGTACTAAAATCATGCCAAATGTTTCCAACAATGTTCAACTCTAGAGAAATGGAAATTTATTCAAGGTAGGGTGCATTTCATTTGAACACCTGTAAATATTTCAGCGTTTTGTCCCAGATTTTTTGGAACATTTTGATAATAATCACTGGACACACAGCTAGCTGTGCCTCATTTCCTTTCATTTCATGTACATTTCCTGTCTGCAAGGGGTATGGTGCAGCATTAGAGAGCAGAAAGGATGAGGAAATCTTCAGCAGCACAGTGACCCAGAGGAGACTGACTTCTCTCTCATACACCTGACATATTTATTTTGGACAAAGGCTATGAGACCCGATGTGATCCTTCATCACCACAAACCCGGAGCAGATGATAACAGACAAGCTGACAGCAGCAACGTAGGCTGAGTGTCGACTCAAAGCTGCTGCCATGCGGTGCAACTTTATTATAATGTATTAGCACATTTTCCCACAGTGAAGATTTTTGAGAGTGAATATGCTCGAGCAGAAACTTTAATTGAAACGAACAAACCATTTCAAAATTCTATATTATATTATTGGATTTGAATGAATAGGTAGGCCTGTGTATGTGTGTGGGAGCCATGAATGAGTTTGAAGGGATTTCCTTGGTGTGTTGGTTGAAATATTGGTGTTTGTTATTGTTTAGGTTTGTGTGATTCTATTGACAAGGGAATATGTAGGTCAAGTGGATATGGGCGGGGATGTTACACGTAAGCCCCTGCTCACCTTTTTTTTTTTTTTTTTTTGTCGTGTGTGGCTAGAGAGTGAGGGAGGGTGAGCAGGATCGCCGTATTTTTTGTTGACCGCTATTTCCTTTGATCACTGTGATCACTTTGATTATGAGTTTGTGCACGATATCATCAGTTGATCATTCTTTTTCGCAAATAAAAAGGTCAAATATATTTTCGTATTTCAGTGATTTTTTCCGTTAAGCGCGTCAAACAAGCGGAAGTCCCGGCCTCAGCCTCTCAGCGACTCTTTGTTCTTTGAAGTCGCTATAATGTGTAAGCACCACTTTAATGTTGCAGCTTGTGAGGTAAAAAGCATAGCACCTCAAAACTGTACTTAAGCACAGCACTTCAGTAACTGTCTTTGGTTAATTTCCATCACTGACTGCCTGAGCTGACCATGGATGGAGAGGTGCTGGACACCATGGCAACCAGCTGGAGCGTTGGAGCGCAGGCACTTTGATGTATGACGTCAGAGATTTTAAGCCAGAGTTGTATGAATACGACCCAACTTGCGATAATTGTACGACGATTGGATACTACTACTGCTTCAGCGCGTCTACAACCTACAGAGAGAGAACAGCGAGTATCGTCAAGGAGAACTAGAGAGCTACACATTTCAGACAGAGAGGATTTAACAAGTAGAGCTTACAGAGAAAACGATCGGAAATGGACTACAGCGCGGACTTTGATGCCGCCATGGAGGGGATGAAGTGGGATGAAGAACTTACCCTTATGGAGGCCGCGATTGAACAGATATTGGGAGAGCCACAGGTCACTCCGCCTCCATCTCCATCTGAAGAACTTTCCCTTATGGAGGCCGCGATTGAACAGATATTGGGAGAGCCACAGGTCACTCCGCCTCCATCTCCATCTGAAGAACGTATCCCTCTGGAGGCCGCGATTGAACAGATATTGGGAGAGCCACCGATCACTCCGCCTCCATCTCCACCTCCTCCATCTCATCCCCAATATGCCCCCCACCCTCAGGCAGGGCAACATCTGAGCCAGGGAAACGGTGGGTGCGTCCCCGTCGAAGCAGCTCCACGCTGGTTGGAGCACCCAAACCTAATGAAGGCTGCCCCGGGAGTGAACGCTGGCCAAGCTGCTCCCGTCATCTACCAGGGGGGGGCCCTGCTGTACGATCACAACATCATGCAGCCAGGTGACCCTCACGACCTGATTCCTGTTGGAACGCTGTAAGAAACACACACATTAATAGAAACAAGCACAAACCAGTGAACACTAGCTACTGAGCTTCTGCTTGTATCTTCACACACACACACACACACACACACACACACGCACGCACGCGCACGCACACACGCACACTAACACACACACACACAGCTAAATAACAGCTAAAAAAAATCTAATAATAATAATTCAATACTTCTTACCACTAATGTTTGCTTTTGATAATCTTATTTTGATATTCATTTTGCATTTGATATTCTTTTTTGTGCAATACTTTTACTACTGTTTACTATTTGGCTATTTTATTATTATGTATATAATCTTTTAACTGCTCGCTATTTTTATATTATATTATGTATAGTTTGTTCTTTATAGTCTTATTTTTCACTTATTTCACTGTCTATCTATCTATCTATCTATCTATCTACACACACACGCAAACATGTTCTTTCTATTATCTAATACATCTGTCTCTCTTTCTGTGTGTAGGAATGGAGAGGTGTTGTACCAGCTCACAGCAAATGTTTTCTTTACATCTGGCCCTGCTGCTCCACATCCGAACACCTCTGCGTCAAAGTAAGTGAGATATGCACAGTTTTGATCAAAATCCACTTTTCTTTTTGGTGACTGACTCAAGATCTGCGGCAGTGGTCAACAACTGGACGACCATAAATAAACCAGACATATAATAGAATTACAGTCACCTTAATATTTGATTTCTTGCAGCTGATTGCAAGTGTTCTTCATCTACCAAAACACAAGCATGAATATTTTTATAATACGTCTCTTTTAAAAGGTTTTAATGTACAACACTGCTCAGAGGAGTGTGAGTTTTACCTCTGTGTTGTGTTATTCTGCTTGCTTCCCTGATTGCTATTTCTTTTCGCACAGTTTTACGGGTGTGTGTGCTTACCTTGTTTTTTTCCCTGTATTCCTATAGAAAGAGAAAGCATGAAAACCAACCGGCAGATGAGCCGCACATCAAGAAACCACCCAATGCCTTCATGTTGTTCAGGAAAGAGCAGAGGCCAAATGTGGTGGCCGAGCTGAACATCACTGACAGTGCGGCGGTGAACACTGTCCTGGGACGGAGGGTAAGTATGTTTTTCTATGTTTGAGACATTCAGTGTTACACAGACTTCAGCCACAGACTGCAGTCATGCTCCCAGAACAGATTTTCCTCTACTATGACAAGCCTGCACTCGTTAATGTGGATCTGTGAGCACATTTATGCATCTGTTCGTATGCTTTTCTGCTTCCGTTTTGTGTGTGTGGCCAAGTCCTGTTTTTAAGTGTGTGTGTGCTGACCACGTGTTGTCGTCTATCCACAGTGGAAGTCCCTATCCAAAGAAGAGCAAGCTAAATATTATGAAGAGGCGGACAAAGAGCGACGGCTCCACGCAGAGCTGCACCCCGACTGGTCATCCAGAGACAATTATGTATGTACACAGTGCTAACACACAACTCACACATGTTTCCCTCACACCACAGCAGCTGATGACACAAAGTTACTGAAAATAGTTTTGTTCTTCCCCACTAACCTCAGTCTTATGTGTTGTTTTTGTGTAGGGCAAGAAGAGAAAGAGGACGAGGAGGAACGTCAGTCAGCAAGCCAAGAGACTGCGTGTGAACCCCGTGCACACAGCAGTGATGGAGCCCTTCACTCCACAGACAGGTGTGATGGAGCCCTTCACCCCACAGACAGGTGTGATGGAACCCTTAGCCTCACACACATGTGTGATTGAGCCCGTTGCCTCACAGACAGGTGTGATGGAACCCTTCACCTCACAGACAGGTGTGATGGAGCCCTTCACCTCACAGACAGATGTGATGGAGCCCTTCGCCTCACAGACAGGTGTGATGGAACCCTCCGCCTCACAGACAGGTGTGATGGAGCCCTTCACCTCACAGACGGGTGTGATGAAACCCTTCACCTCACAGACAGATGTGATGGAACTCTTCGCCTCACAGACAGATGTGATGGAACTCTTCGCCTCACAGACAGGTGTGATGGAACCCTTCGCCTCACAGACAGATTTGATGGGACTCTTCGCCTCACAGACAGGTGTGATGGAGCCCTTCGTCTCACAGACAGATGTGATGGAGCCCTTCGCCTCACAGACAGGTGTGATGGAACCCTTTGCCTCACAGACAGGTGTGATGGAACCCTTCACCTCACAGACGGGTGTGATGGAGCCCTTCGCCTCACAGACAGATGTGATGGAACTCTTCACCTCACAGACAGATGTCATGGAGCCCTTCGCCTCACACACAGATGTGATGGAACTCTTCGCCTCACACACAGATGTGATGGAACTCTTCGCCTAACACACAGACTGCAGCAACGCCTTCGTGTAACAACTGCAGCTGGCCACAGATCTACTGGCTGGACAAACAACAGAGGTCCGCCACTTGGTCAGCGATGATGGAGCAGCTTGAGCCCCTTCGTCTCACTGCACCACCTCAGCTGCCATCTTCTCTTCATATCTGCATTGTCAATATCAAATAAATGTGCAAACACAACTGTATTTAAAGGATTGTTATGATTTAAATGTCAAGAGAAACAGTTTTGCTATTTTTCAGATTCATCATATTATTAATAAAAAAGCTGATAAATCATGATGTGTTATTCTGGATAAAGCTCGCTGTATATTATATAAAGCTGGTGAAATTATCCCTGCTCTGACCAGCTGCAACATTAGCTGTGCTCACACATTCATGTATAATTATAATGCAGTGATCAATATCATTCTGAAACGAGCCATTTTACATAATTAATTTGTGCTTGGTTGCGTTTGATGCTAATACTTACTTCCTTTATGTTAGATTTTGAATGCAGAGTTTTTACATGTATTTTTACACGTATTTCACATTTTATATGGATATTTCCACGGAATTGCCACTTATACTGAAGTAGAATATCTACTGAGTTCTTCTTCCACAACTGGCTGTACTGATGACGGTGTTGGAGCAGCGGAGAGAAACTAGTTGAAGATTCAAGATTCAAGATTTCTTTATTGTCATAGAGCATGACATGTCAATGAAATTTGCATTGCAACCCCCATGTTAGAAACAAGATAATAAGAAAGATTATAAAATAACATTAAGATACTAGAATAAAGTAAAAATATTCGTAAATGTAATAAAAATATGCCAGAAATGAAATAACTGGCTTGAAAAGCGGAACTTAACTAAATCTAAAGCTGAATATTTATGCTCAACCTTCCAGCGCCGTATCAGTAAATCCACACGGCTGTTCTGACGCTGATAGTTGTTAGTTTTACTCATGGGCACTGATTCAAAACAACAATGGAAGAATTTTGTCCGCAATTGAGCGGACTCATTCGCTGCATGAAAACAGAAGACAGAGCATTAATTCCAATTGTCTTCTCACCAAATTAAGCATAAAACTCACCATAAAATTATCTCACTGTTTGATTTTTGATCTCTACCAGCCCTGCTCAGAGGACGCCAGTGCAGAGCTTATCTGCTGGTGGTTACTGCCCTCTGCTGGTCACCTGGGGAAGTATTTGTATGTATTTATACCTTGACAGGAGGGATTTTTGTCTTCCAATTTGCCCACATCGCCTTTTATCAACATATTTGTGCATTGTTTTTGTGACAAAGACAAATTCTCGCTCTTCTTATTCTGCATCCCCTGTCTCATGTGATTCATCAAGATTGTCAACTCTGCATCCAACTCATTTATCTCTCTGTGGCGCTCTCTCTGGCACATGCTCAATGGAAACAAAAACAAGGCCAAGCAATAAGTGGTTATTTCTGGTCTAAGAGGGAGGGAGAAAGAGATGAGCAATACTTTGAGTGGGAAAGAGAAAAAGGAATACAGGACAACTGACAAGTGACAAGGACAGCAAGGCACAGCGAGCTGAAACAAGATGACTGCCTTCTGGACTTCCTCAGTGACAGTTATTTATTAGAAAGAAAGAAACAGAGAAGAGAGAGCTAAAGAGGGAGCAATAACAAAGGGAAACAAAGACAAACACAGATGATAGACAATTAACCCTGATACGATGTTTGGGTCAAAATTGACCCGTTTTCAAGTTTAGGTGTAAAAAGTACCATTTGCTTTTTTGTACTGGAACGAGGCTTCATCTAATCCTCAGACACAACTACTTTAATGCAACAAAATTGATTTTCACCATTTTAGTAAATTCTAAAGGTCAAAAAAAAAAAAGTGACATTTGTGGTGTTACGGGTCAAATTTGACCCAGCATAAAATATCGGCTGTTGTATGCCTTACTGAAAAGCTGTGGGTTGCTGTGGATCAAATATGGCTCAATGTGCCCCACAACACACATACACACACACATACACGCACGCACGCACGCACGCACGCACACACACACATACACCCTCTTCACCTTACGTGAACTCAAACTTTTTCTCAGCATATTAATACATTTTGAATAAAAAAAACAAACATTGGCATATATAAACAGGGTTTGGGTGAGATATTATCAGTTGCATTCTGTTGGAGCATCAGTCAACATGAGCAAGAGGTATACTGTTTATGAGGCGCTGGATCATATCTACACACATACCAGCGTCCTGCAATAGGAACCAGGCAGGGGATTCCAGGGGAGCAAGAGAAAAAGCTGCCAGTCCTGCCCCTCCAACAAGGACTGGAAAACCAGCACCACTTGTCACACATGCAAGAAATACACTTGCAAGGAGCACACTAAAACCATCACATACTGTGATTCATGCATGTAAACAACACACACATACGCACACACACCACACACAAAATATTATCTCTCTAAGTCCAATTTGTGGTTCAGACAAAACACATTGTTTTTCAGTGTTCAGTTTATGGTTCATACACAACTACACACATCTGCCTGACACCATACTGGTTTTCAATGTTCAGTTTATGGTTCACACACACACGCACACACACGTTGTTTTTCAATGTTCATTTTATGGTTTAATTTTCAATTTGCACTTGCAATTCTGATTAAAATAAATATAGTTTTATGAAAAGGAATTGAGTTTTTGTCTTTATCCTATCATAAATCTATGCGGCTCGGTTTTGACCCATCACACCACAGATGTCACTAGTGTCAATCATTTTGAATCATAGATTTTTTTTAGGTAGATGTACTCTAATATTAGTTTATAAGACATGGATAATATAATTACTCATTTTATCACTATAGGAAATATAATTAGTGAATTTAAACAGTTTTTGTAACCGAAAGCGAGTGGTATATTGTAAGATAAAAGGTCTGTGGAGCCAAAAAAAAAAAAAACCTGCCAACACAAAAGACGTGGGCAGCTTTCTAACACAATACAAGGGTTAATACAAGATGGAGTGGATTTAATTGGTAACAATTCATGGAGAAATAGAGAAAATTAAAATGATTTGCACAGACACTAAATGAATGAAACAAGCCCTTTGGGTCTTGTCTGGCCTATCTACAGGTCCGGTTTTTTTTTTAGGTTTACCCAGGATTCCCTCGTGGTGTGTTGGTGTCGTCGGTCGGCTGGAAAAGGTTGGAGCCATACCCCATCACTTTCCTGCTGGGGACTGTATGAACTTCAGTCCTAGATCCCAGAACCGGAGATTCCCAGTGTGAACTGGGTGGTGAGCCAAAGTGAACCATTGTTATCTAAGGTGTGCAGAGTTGTCTGATTCCCCCTTCCCTCACAGACTGTGTGGTAAGATGGAGTAGACATTGATACACTGATGGTAACTGCGAAAAGGCCCCAACGAAAGAACAGTCAACGTTGGGAACACAGGGTTTCTTATTCTTCGTTGCCGGCTTTATTATTAAATTTGTTATTTTCTGTTCATTGTTCAAAGTATTGTTGTATTAAAAATTGTTTTGGTTATTTCTAATAATAATTGAAAAAACTCAGCTCGTGGTGTTCTGTGTCATTGTTGATGTTCATAAACACTGGCTGTTGACGGCTTAGTGTCTTCTGATACTGGTCCAGCTACTTTCATTGATCATCACCTACCTGTGCTCTGTTAAATAACATAACGAGGGTTACAGTAGCATCGACCAATAATTTGTCCAAAAAATGAAATAAAACCGGATTGATATTTTCGGTTCTGCATTTTAATTACTGGTTGATTTATATTGAAGTTTCAAGCGCCTGATCCTGCCATTGTTGGCCTATTGTGCATGGATTTAATACGTTTGAGGCTGATTAGATATGAATAAATATCATTTCCTTAAATATTCAGCAAAGATGTTGTTAGGCTATTTGTTTTTAAAAAAGTAGTTGATCCAGTGGCCCACTGAATATACAACAACAATAATAATAAATCGAACAAGAGACCATTTGAACTTTTTCTATAAATACTATTATCAATAACAGAAAACATGAACAATAAAAATTAATGTGCCACATAAACAAACAAGCGAAATGTCAGGATATATAAATAACTGGACATTTCTGTCTTTTTTTCGGTTAACTTTTTTTAAAAAAGGAAAACTCACTATTGTTCTTATAGAAGTAAATGTAAAAATTATAATATCGTCCATGGCTCTTTACTGATCTGAAAATCAATATTTAGGTGATTTGTGATCAGTTTTTCATGCAACACCACCCGAGTCTAAACCCTGACATGCTAATTGACAGCAGCAGCAACAATAAAGGGACATTGTTGACGTTAATGATCCCATTCATAAGTCAAACTGCACACTTGTCCTCAAAAGACAGAAGAAAGAGGCTGTGAAGCTTTGATTCTCTATGATGAGCGCGATGTGTGGTCACAACTTCAAACAGGCTTTTGTTTGAAACTATGGTGCACATTACATTTCAGGGTTTGGGTGATTGGAACCGAAGTACAAAAGACTCAACCTTTAATCCGAAAAGTAACTTATTCTGCCGCTTCACCACTTTTATGAATGAGTGAATTATCCTCCCAGTGTCACGCAGTGTGTGTTTTTAGTGCCGGACATCTCAAATCAATAGATTTTAAATACGCTTAAGTGTGTTCGGCAGCAGAATTGTATGCGCAATGTTGTGTCCACGACAAGTGAAAGCGCCGTGCGTCACTCCACTGTAGCCACGGCGCTGGAGCCGATGTTTGCGCAACTGTGCGCATTGCGCGCAGTGTTTCAGCACTGATCTGTGTTGGTGGTTAAATGTGAACAAGTACAGTGCAATTTTCAGGCACTTGTAGCCAGTTGTGTTAACAGTCAGCTCATATTCTGACTATAAAAATGTGAATATTTTGGCTTTTATATGAAGTCTATAATCTGGATTTTGAACACTGAAACGTTTTTTCTTTTGGAGGAGTTTGGAAGAAGTGGAGTCAAGGATCGAAATATCAGTCAGCAAGCAAACACAGTTTAATGTAAAAACGGTTGAATATTAGATCTCTGTGTGTTAAGGGATGAAATTAGTGGCCTGTCCATTATGACCTGAGCAGGTTTCGTTTTACATTTGGAGTGTCAACTTGTATGTGAACATACTGTTGTCGTAACACTCCTGCTTAATTGTCATGTATTATAACCTTGAAGCTGGTCGTAAAAAAGCTGAAATCCACCGACTCAAAATGTAAACAAACGCACCTGTGGAGTGAGACCAGCGTTCAGGTGGAGAGGAAACAGTTTACAGCAAACTGCTGTTCTTTTTATTTTAGCGTTTTCAAAAGACAACAAAATAAACTTGAGGATTTAGGTCGGTCATAATTTATTTACTGATCGATCAGGAATCCACCATTTAGCAAATAAGGAACACACTGTTTTGGTTGTTTTCTGGAGCTTGTCTCAACATCGTCCACTGTTTATTACAAAAAGAAAGAAAGAGAAACAATCATTTTTCCGGTGACAACATGTATGTTATATGATTTGAGAAACAGCTTTAATGCTGCATAAGTTACGATAAATGAGGCAAATTGCTCACAGGGAGCTGCTGTGCTGGTACGTGATCAGGGGATGAAGAGCAGCAACGGCAGCTGACGAACAGGTGAGGGATGGCTCTTCTCAAAGGACACGATGCGCGATGCTGATTGGTTTTTCATCGCATTTGATCAAACTCAAAGATGAAGAAAGCAAAGCTTTATTATTCATGGACAGAATAATGGCTGGAAAATGAGATGAATGCAGCTGTACAGGTTATTATAAGATGATTTAACAGCTCTTAAATCAACACATTTCATATCCATTCATGGATAGATACAGTATGTTAATGCTACTGAGAGATATGATTAAAATGTCTAAAAACGACTTGACCTTTCTTATATATCTTGTTTACTTGTGTACTAAAATCATGCCAAATGTTTCCAACAATGTTCAACTCTAGAGAAATGGAAATGTATTCAAGGTAGGGTGCATTTCATTTGAACACCTGTAAATATTTCAGCGTTTTGTCCCAGATTTTTTGGAACATTTTGATAATAATCACTGGACACACAGCTAGCTGTGCCTCGTTTCCTTTCATTTCATGTACATTTCCTGTCTGCAAGGGGTATGGTGCAGCATTAGAGAGCAGAAAGGATGAGGAAATCTTCAGCAGCACAGTGACCCAGAGGAGACTGACTTCTCTCTCATACACCTGACATATTTATTTTGGACAAAGGCTATGAGACCCGATGTGATCCTTCATCACCACAAACCCGGAGCAGATGATAACAGACAAGCTGACAGCAGCGACGTAGGCTGAGTGTCGACTCAAAGCTGCTGCCATGCGGTGCAACTTTATTATAATGTATTAGCACATTTTCCCACAGTGAAGATTTTTGAGAGTGAATATGCTCGAGCAGAAACTTTAATTGAAACGAACAAACCATTTCAAAATTCTATATTATATTATTGGATTTGAATGAATATGTAGGCCTGTGTATGTGTGTGGGAGCCATGAATGAGTTTGAAGGGATTTCCTTGGTGTGTTGGTTGAAATATTGGTGTTTGTTATTGTTTAGGTTTGTGTGATTCTATTGACAAGGGAATATGTAGGTCAAGTGGATATGGGCGGGGATGTTACACATAAGCCCCTGCTCACCTTTTTTTTGTCGTGTGTGGCTAGAGAGTGAGGGAGGGTGAGCAGGATCGCCGTATTTTTTGTTGACCGCTATTTCCTTTGATCACTGTGATCACTTTGATTATGAGTTTGTGCACGATATCATAAGTTGATCATTCTTTTTCGCAAATAAAAAGGTCAAATATATTTTCGTATTTCAGTGATTTTTTTTCCGTTAAGCGCGTCAAACAAGCGGAAGGCCGGCCTCAGCCTCTCAGCGACTCTTTGTTCTTTGAAGTCGCTATAATGTGTAAGCACCATTTTAATGTTGCAGCTTGTGAGGTAAAAAGCATAGCACCTCAAAACTGTACTTAAGCACAGCACTTCAGTAACTGTCTTTGGTTAATTTCCATCACTGACTGCCTGAGCTGAGCATGGATGGAGAGGTGCTGGACACCATGGCAACCAGCTGGAGCGTTGGAGCGCAGGCACTTTGATGTATGACGTCAGAGATTTTAAGCCAGAGTTGTATGAATACGACCCAACTTGCGATAATTGTACGACGATTGGATACTACTACTGCTTCAGCGCGTCTACAACCTACAGAGAGAGAACAGCGAGTATCGTCAAGGAGAACTAGAGAGCTACACATTTCAGACAGAGAGGATTTAACAAGTAGAGCTTACAGAGAAAACGATCGGAAATGGACTACAGCGCGGACTTTGATGCCGCCATGGAGGGGATGAAGTGGGATGAAGAACTTACCCTTATGGAGGCCGCGATTGAACAGATATTGGGAGAGCCACAGGTCATTCCGCCTCCATCTCCATCTGAAGAACTTTCCCTTATGGAGGCCGCGATTGAACAGATATTGGGAGAGCCACCAATCACTCCGCCTCCATCTCCATCTGAAGAACTTATCCCTCTGGAGGCCGCGATTGAACAGATATTGGGAGAGCCACCGATCACTCCGCCTCCATCTCCACCTCCTCCATCTCATCCCCAATATGCCCCCCACCCTCAGGCAGGGCAACATCTGAGCCAGGGAAACGGTGGGTGCGTCCCCGTCGAAGCAGCTCCACGCTGGTTGGAGCACCCAAGCCTAATGAAGGCTGCCCCGGGAGTGAACGCTGGCCAAGCTGCTCCCGTCATCTACCAGGGGGGGGCCCTGCTGTACGATCACAACATCATGCAGCCAGGTGACCCTCACGACCTGATTCCTGTTGGAACGCTGTAAGAAACACACACATTAATAGAAACAAGCACAAACCAGTGAACACTAGCTACTGAGCTTCTGCTTGTATCTTCACACACACACACACACACACACACACGCGCGCGCGCGCACGCACGCACGCATGCACGCACACGCACACACACACAGCTAAATAACAGCTAAAAAAAATCTAATAATAATAATTCAATACTTCTGACCACTAATGTTTGCTTTTGATATTCTTATTTTGATATTCATTTTGCATTTGATATTCTTTTTTGTGCAATCCTTTTACTACTGTTTACTATTTGGCTATTTTATTATTATGTATATAATCGTTTTACTGCTCGCTATTTTTATATTATATTATGTATAGTTTGTTCTTTATAGTCTTATTTTTCACTTATTTCACTGTCTATCTATCTATCTATCTATCTATCTATCTATCTATCTATCTATCTACACACACACACAAACATGTTCTTTCTATTATCTAATACATCTGTCTCCCTTTTTGTGTGTAGGAATGGAGAGGTGTTGTACCAGCTCACAGCAAATGTTTTCTCTACATCTGGCCCTGCTGCTCCACATCCGAACACCTCTGCGTCAAAGTAAGTGAGATATGCACAGTTTTGATCAAAATCCACTTTTCTTTTTGGTGA
This sequence comes from Chelmon rostratus, assembly GCF_017976325.1. Taxonomy (NCBI): domain Eukaryota; kingdom Metazoa; phylum Chordata; class Actinopteri; order Chaetodontiformes; family Chaetodontidae; genus Chelmon; species Chelmon rostratus. The sequence continues at coordinate 19,158,668 of NC_055662.1, read as the reverse complement.
CTGACTCAAGATCTGTGGCAGTGGTCAACAACTGGACGACCATAAATAAACCAGACATATAATAGAATTACAGTCACCTTAATATTTGATTTCTTGCAGCTGATTGCAAGTGTTCTTCATCTACCAAAACACAAGCATGAATATTTTTATAATACGTCTCTTTTAAAAGGTTTTAATGTACAACACTGCTCAGAGGAGTGTGAGTTTTACCTCGGTGTTGTGTTATTCTGCTTGCTTCACTGCTTGCTATTTCTTTTCGCACAGTTTTACGTGTGTGTGCGCTTACCTTGTTTTTTTCCCTGTATTCCTATAGAAAGAGAAAGCATGAAAACCAACCGGCAGATGAGCCGCACATCAAGAAACCACCCAATGCCTTCATGTTGTTCAGGAAAGAGCAGAGGCCAAATGTGGTGGCCGAGCTGAACATCACGGACAGTGCGGCGGTGAACACTGTCCTGGGACGGAGGGTAAGTATTTTTTTCTATGTTTGAGACATTCAGTGTTACACAGACTTCAGCCACAGACTGCAGTCAGGCTCCCAGAACAGATTTTCCTCTACTATGACAAGCCTGCACTCGTTAATGTGGATCTGTGAGCACATTTATGCATCTGTTCGTATGCTTTTCTGCTCCCGTTTTGTGTGTGTGGCCAAGTCCTGTTTTTAAGTGTGTGTGTGCTGACCACGTGTTGTCGTCTATCCACAGTGGAAGTCCCTATCCAAAGAAGAGCAAGCCAAATATTATGAAGAGGCGGACAAAGAGCGACGGCTCCACGCAGAGCTGCACCCCGACTGGTCATCCAGAGACAATTATGTATGTACACAGTGCTCACACACAACTCACACATGTTTCCCTCACACCACAGCAGCTGATGACACAAAGTTACTGAAAATAGTTTTGTTCTTCCCCACTAACCTCAGTCTTATGTGTTGTTTTTGTGTAGGGCAAGAAGAGAAAGAGGACGAGGAGGAACGTCAGTCAGCAAGCCAAGAGACTGCGTGTGAACCCCGTGCACAAAGCAGTGATGGAGCCCTTCACTCCACAGACAGGTGTGATGGAGCCCTTCACCCCACAGACAGGTGTGATGGAACCCTTTGCCTCAAAGACAGGTGTGATGGAGCCCTTCACTCCACAGACAGGTGTGATGGAGCCCTTCGCCTCACAGACAGGTGTGATGGAGCCCTTCCCCTCACAGACAGGTGTGATGGAACCCTTCGCCTCACACACATGTGTGATGGAGCCCGTTGCCTCACAGACAGGTGTGATGGAGCCCTTCACCTCACAGACAGGTGTGATGGAACCCTCCGCCTCACAGACAGATATGATGGAACTCTTCGCCTCACAGACAGATGTGATGGAACTCTTCGCCTCACAGACAGATGTGATGGAGCCCTTCACCTCACAGACAGGTGTGATGGAACCCTCCGCCTCACAGACAGGTGTGATGGAGCCCTTCACCTCACAGACAGATGTGATGGAACTCTTCGCCTCACAGACAGGTGTGATGGAACCCTTCACCTCACAGACAGGTGTGATGGAGCCCTTCGCCTCACAGACAGATTTGATGGGACTCTTCGCCTCACAGACAGGTGTGATGGAGCCCTTCGTCTCACAGACAGGTGTGATGGAGCCCTCCGCCTCACAGACAGGTGTGATGGAGCCCTTCGCCTCACAGACAGATGTGATGGAACTCTTCACCTCACAGACAGATGTCATGGAGCCCTTCGCCTCACAGGCAGGTGTGATGGAACTCTTCGCCTCACACACAGATGTGATGGAACTCTTCGCCTAACACATAGACTGCAGCAACGCCTTCGTGTAACAACTGCAGCTGGCCACAGATCTACTGGCTGGACAAACAACAGAGGTCCGCCACTTGGTCAGCGATGATGGAGCAGCTTGAGCCCCTTCGTCTCACTGCACCACCTCAGCTGCCATCTTCTCTTTATATCTGCATTGTCAATATCAAATAAATGTGCAACAACAACTATATTTAAAGGATATTTCTGATTTAAATGTCAAGAGAAACAGTTTTGTTATTTTTCAGATTCATCATATTATTAATAAAAAAGCTGATAAATCATGATGTGTTATTCTGGATAAAGCTCGCTGTATATTATATAAAGCTGGTGAAATTATCCCTGCTCTGACCAGCTGCAACATTAGCTGTGCTCACAAATTCATGTATAATTATAATGCAGTGATCAATATCATTCTGAAACGATCCATTTTACATAATTAATTTGTGCTTGGTTGCGTTTGATGCTAATACTTACTTCCTTTATGTTAGATTTTGAATGCAGAGTTTTTACATGTATTTTTACACGTATTTCACATTTTATATGAATATTTCCACGGAATTGCCACTTATACTGAAGTAGAATATCTACTGAGTTCTTCTTCCACAACTGGCTGTACTGATGACGGTGCAGCGGAGAGTTGAAGATTCAAGATTTCTTTATTGTCATAGAGCATGACATGTCAATGAAATTTGCATTGCAACCCCCATGTTAGAAACAAGATAATAAGAAAGATTATAAAATAACATTAAGATACTAGAATAAAGTAAAAATATTCGTAAATGTAATAAAAATATGCCAGAAATGAAATAACTGGCTTGAAAAGCGGAACTTAACTAAATCTAAAGCTGAATATTTATGCTCAACCTTCCAGCGCCGTATCAGTAAATCCACACGGCTGTTCTGACGCTGATCTCTGTGTTAGTTTTACTCATGGGCACTGATTCAAAACAACAATGGAAGAATTTTGTCCGCAATTGAGCGGACTCATTCGCTGCATGAAAACAGAAGACAGAGCATTAATTCCAATTGTCTTCTCACCAAATTAAGCATAAAACTCACCATAAAATTATCTCACTGTTTGATTTTTGATCTCTACCAGCCCTGCTCAGAGGACGCCAGTGCAGAGCTTATCTGCTGGTGGTTACTGCCCTCTGCTGGTCACCTGGGGAAGTATTTGTATGTATTTATACCTTGACAGGAGGGATTTTTGTCTTCCAATTTGCCCACATCGCCCTTTTATCAACATATTTGTGCATTGTTTTTGTGACAAAGACAAATTCTCGCTCTTCTTATTCTGCATCCCCTGTCTCATGTGATTCATCAAGATTGTCAACTCTGCATCCAACTCATTTATCTCTCTGTGGCGCTCTCTCTGGCACATGCTCAATGGAAACAAAAACAAGGCCAAGCAATAAGTGGTTATTTCTGGTCTAAGAGGGAGGGAGAAAGAGATGAGCAATACTTTGAGTGGGAAAGAGAAAAAGGAATACAGGACAACTGACAAGTGACAAGGACAGCAAGGCACAGCGAGCTGAAAGAAGATGACTGCCTTCTGGACTTCCTCAGTGACAGTTATTTATTAGAAAGAAAGAAACAGAGAAGAGAGAGCTAAAGAGGGAGCAATAACAAAGGGAAACAAAGACAAACACAGATGATAGACAATTAACCCTGATACGATGTTTGGGTCAAAATTGACCCGTTTTCAAGTTTAGGTGTAAAAAGTACCATTTGCTTTTTTGTACTGGAACGAGGCTTCATCTAATCCTCAGACACAACTACTTTAATGCAACAAAATTGATTTTCACCATTTTAGTAAATTCTAAAGGTCAAAAAAAAAAAAAGTGACATTTGTGGTGTTACGGGTCAAATTTGACCCAGCATAAAATATCGGCTGTTGTATGCCTTACTGAAAAGCTGTGGGTTGCTGTGGATCAAATATGGCTCAATGTGCCCCACAACACACATACACACACACACACACGCACACGCATGCACACACACACACACACACACACGCACGCACGCACGCACACACATACACCCCCTTCAACTTACGTGAACTCAAACTTTTTCGCAGCATATTAATACATTTTGAATAAAAAATACAAACATTGGCATATATAAACAGGGTTTGGGTGAGATATTATCAGTTGCATTCTGTTGGAGCATCAGTCAACATGAGCAAGAGGTATACTGTTTATGAGGCACTGGATCATATCTACACACATACCAGCATCCTGCAATAGAAACTAGGCAGGGGATTCCAGGGGAGCAAGAGAAAAAGCTGCCAGTCCTGCCCCTCCAACAAGGACAGGAAAACCAGCACCACTTGTCACACATGCAAGAAATACACTTGCAAGGAGCACACTAAAACCATCACATACTGTGATTCATGCATGTAAACAACACACACATACGCACACACACCACACACAAAATATTATCTCTCTAAGTCCAATTTGTGGTTCAGACAAAACACATTGTTTTTCAGTGTTCAGTTTATGGTTCATACACAACTACACACATCTGCCTGACACCATACTGGTTTTCAATGTTCAGTTTATGGTTCACACACACACGCACACACACGTTGTTTTTCAATGTTCATTTTATGGTTTAATTTTCAATTTGCACTTGCAATTCTGATTAAAATAAATATAGTTTTATGAAAAGGAATTGAGTTTTTGTCTTTATCCTATCATAAATCTATGCGGCTCGGTTTTGACCCATAACACCACAGATGTCACTAGTGTCAATCATTTTGAATCATAGATTTTTTTTAGGTAGATGTACTCTAATATTAGTTTATAAGACATGGATAATATAATTACTCATTTTATCACTATAGGAAATATAATTAGTGAATTTAAACAGTTTTTGTAACCGAAAACGAGTGGTATGTTGTAAGATAAAAGGTCTGTGGAGCCAAAAAAAAAAAAAACCTGCCAACACAAAAGACGTGGGCAGCTTTCTAACACAATACAAGGGTTAATACAAGATGGAGTGGATTTAATTGGTAACAATTCATGGAGAAATAGAGAAAATTAAAATGATTTGCACAGACACTAAATGAATGTAACAAGCCCTTTGGGTCTTGTCTGGCCTATCTACAGGTCTGGTTTTTTTCTTAGGTTTACCCAGGATTCCCTCGTGGTGTGTTGGTGTCGTCGGTCGGCTGGAAAAGGTTGGAGCCATACCCCATCACTTTCCTGCTGGGGACTGTATGAACTTCAGTCCTAGATCCCAGAACCGGAGATTCCCAGTGTGAACTGGGTGGTGAGCCAAAGTGAACCATTGTTATCTAAGGTGTGCAGAGTTGTCTGATTCCCCCCCTCCCTCACAGACTGTGTGGTAAGATGGAGTAGACATTGATACACTGATGGTAACTGCGAAAAGGCCCCAACGAAAGAACAGTCAACGTTGGGAACACAGGGTTTCTTATTCTTCGTTGCCGGCTTTATTATTAAATTTGTTATTTTCTGTTCATTGTTCAAAGTATTGTTGTATTAAAAATTGTTTTGGTTATTTCTAATAATAATTGAAAAAACTCAGCTCGTGGTTTTCTGTGTCATTGTTGATGTTCATAAACACTGGCTGTTGACGGCTTAGTGTCTTCTGATACTGGTCCAGCTACTTTCATTGATCATCACCTACCTGTGCTCTGTTAATATAACATAACGAGGGTTACAGTAGCATCGACCAATAATTTGTCCAAAAAATGAAATAAAACCGGATTGATATTTTCGGTTCTGCATTTTAATTACTGGTTGATTTATATTGAAGTTTCAAGCGCCTGATCCTGCCATTGTTGGCCTATTGTGCATGGACTTAATACGTTTGAGGCTGATTAGATATGAATAAATATCATTTCCTTAAATATTCAGCAAAGATGTTGTTGGGCTATTTGTTTTTAAAAAAGTAGTTGATCCAGTGGCCCACTGAATATACAACAACAATAAAAATAAATCGAACAAGAGACCATTTGAACTTTTTCTATAAATACTATTATCAATAACAGAAAACATGAACAATAAAAATTAATGTGCCACATAAACAAACAAGCGAAATGTCAGGATATATAAATAACTGGACATTTCTGTCTTTTTTACGGTTAACTTTTTAAATAAAGGAAAACTCACTATTGTTCTTATAGAAGCAAATGTAAAAATTATAATATCGTCCATGGCTCTTTACTGATCTGACAATCAATATTTAGGTGATTTGTGATCAGTTTTTCATTCAACACCACCCGAGTCTAAACCCTGACATGCTAACTGACAGCAGCAGCAACAATAAAGAGACATTGTTGACGTTAATGATCTCATTCATAAGTCAAACTGCACACTTGTCCTCAAAAGACAGAAGAAAGAGGCTGTGAAGCTTTGATTCTCTATGATGAGCGCGATGTGTGGTCACAACTTCAAACAGGCTTTTGTTTGAAACTATGGTGCACATTACATTTCAGGGTTTGGGTGATTGGAACCGAAGTACAAAAGACTCAACCTTTAATCCGAAAAGTAACTTATTCTGCCGCTTCACCACTTTTATGAATTAGTGAATTATCCTCCCAGTGTCACGCAGTGTGTGTTTTTAGTGCCGGACATCTCAAATCAATAGATTTTAAATACGCTTAAGTGTGTTCGGCAGCAGAATTGTATGCGCAATGTTGTGTCCACGACAAGTGAAAGCGCCGTGCGTCACTCCACTGTAGCCACAGCGCTGGAGCCGATGTTTGCGCAACTGTGCGCATTGCGCGCAGTGTTTCAGCACTGATCTGTGTTGGTGGTTAAATGTGAACAAGTACAGTGCAATTTTCAGGCACTTGTAGCCAGTTGTGTTAACAGTCAGCTCATATTCCGACTATAAAAATGTGAATATTTTGGCTTTTATATGAAGTCTATAATCTGGATTTTGAACACTGAAACGTTTTTTCTTTTGGAGGAGTTTGGAAGAAGTGGAGTCAAGGATCGAAATATCAGTCAGCAAGCAAACACAGTTTAATGTAAAAACGGTTGAATATTGGATCTCTGTGTGTTAAGGGATGAAATTAGTGGCCTGTCCATTAAGACCTGAGCAGGTTTCGTTTTACATTTGGAGTGTCAACTTGTATGTGAACACACTGTTGTCGTAACACTCCTGCTTAATTGTCATGTATTATAACCTTGAAGCTGGTGGTAAAAAAGCTGAAATCCACCGACTCAAAATGTAAACAAACGCACCTGTGGAGTGAGACCAGCGTTCAGGTGGAGAGGAAACAGTTTACAGCAAACTGCTGTGCTTTTATTTTAGCGTTTTCAAAAGACAACAAAATAAACTTGAGGATTTAGGTCGGTCATAATTTATTTACTGATCGATCAGGAATCCACCATTTAGCAAATAAGGAACACACTGTTTTGGTTGTTTTCTGGAGCTTGTCTCAACATCGTCCACTGTTTATTACAAAAAGAAAGAAAGAGAAACAATCATTTTTCCGGTGACAACATGTATGTTATATGATTTGAGAAACAGCTATAATGCTGCATAAGTTACGATAAATGAGGCAAATTGCTCACAGGGAGCTGCTGTGCTGGTACGTGATCAGGGGATGAAGAGCCGCAACGGCAGCTGACGAACAGGTGAGGGATGGCTCTTCTCAAAGGACACGATGCGCGATGCTGATTGGTTTTTCATCGCATTTGATCAAACTCAAAGATGAAGAAAGGAAAGCTTGTCAGAGAAGAAAGTCAGAAATACATCCTTCATAAAACAGGGACAGAATAATGGCTGGAAAATGAGATGAATGCAGCTGTACAGGTTATTATAAGATGATTTAACAGCTCTTAAATCAACACATTTCATATCCATTCATGGATAGATACAGTATGTTAATGCTACTGAGAGATATGATTCAAATGTCTAAAAACGACTTGACCTTTCTTATATATCTTGTTGACTTGTGTACTAAAATCATGCCAAATGTTTCCAACAATGTTCAACTCTAGAGAAATGGAAATGTATTCAAGGTAGGGTGCATTTCATTTGAACACCTGTAAATATTTCAGCGTTTTGTCCCAGATTTTTTGGAACATTTTGATAATAATCACTGGACACACAGCTAGCTGTGCCTCATTTCCTTTCATTTCATGTACATTTCCTGTCTGCAAGGGGTATGGTGCAGCATTAGAGAGCAGAAAGGATGAGGAAATCTTTAGCAGCACAGTGACCCAGAGGAGACTGACTTCTCTCTCATACACCTGACATATTTATTTTGGACAAAGGCTATGAGACCCGATGTGATCCTTCATCACCACAAACCCGGAGCAGATGATAACAGACAAGCTGACAGCAGCGACGTAGGCTGAGTGTCGACTCAAAGCTGCTGCCATGCGGTGCAACTTTATTATAATGTATTAGCACATTTTCCCACAGTGAAGATTTTTGAGAGTGAATATGCACGAGCAGAAACTTTAATTGAAACGAACAAACCATTTCAAAATTCTATATTATATTATTGGATTTGAATGAATATGTAGGCCTGTGTATGTGTGTGGGAGCCATGAATGAGTTTGAAGGGATTTCCTTGGTGTGTTGGTTGAAATATTGGTGTTTGTTATTGTTTAGGTTTGTGTGATTCTATTGACAAGGGAATATGTAGGTCAAGTGGATATGGGCGGGCATGTTACACGTAAGCCCCTGCTCACCTTTTTTTTGTCGTGTGTGGCTAGAGAGTGAGGGAGGGTGAGCAGGATCGCCGTATTTTTTGTTGACCGCTATTTCCTTTGATCACTGTGATCACTTTGATTATGAGTTTGTGCACGATATCATAAGTTGATCATTCTTTTTCGCAAATAAAAAGGTCAAATATATTTTCGTATTTCAGTGATTTTTTTTCCGTTAAGCGCGTCAAACAAGCGGAAGGCCCGGCCTCAGCCTCTCAGCGACTCTTTGTTCTTTGAAGTCGCTATAATGTGTAAGCACCATTTTAATGTTGCAGCTTGTGAGGTAAAAAGCATAGCACCTCAAAACTGTACTTAAGCACAGCACTTCAGTAACTGTGTTTGGTTACTTTCCATCACTGACTGCCTGAGCTGAGCATGGATGGAGAGGTGCTGGACACCATGGCAACCAGCTGGAGCGTTGGAGCGCAGGCACTTTGATGTATGACGTCAGAGATTTTAAGCCAGAGTTGTATGAATACGACCCAACTTGCGATAATTGTACGACGATTGGATACTACTACTGCTTCAGCGCGTCTACAACCTACAGAGAGAGAACAGCGAGTATCGTCAAGGAGAACTAGAGAGCTACACATTTCAGACAGAGAGGATTTAACAAGTAGAGCTTACAGAGAAAACGATCGGAAATGGACTACAGCGCGGACTTTGATGCCGCCATGGAGGGGATGAAGTGGGATGAAGAACTTACCCTTATGGAGGCCGCGATTGAACAGATATTGGGAGAGCCACAGGTCACTCCGCCTCCATCTCCATCTGAAGAACTTTCCCTTATGGAGGCCGCGATTGAACAGATATTGGGAGAGCCACCAATCACTCCGCCTCCATCTCCATCTGAAGAACTTATCCCTCTGGAGGCAGCGATTGAACAGATATTGGGAGAGCCACCGATCACTCCGCCTCCATCTCCACCTCCTCCATCTCATCCCCAATATGCCCCCCACCCTCAGGCAGGGCAACATCTGAGCCAGGGAAACGGTGGGTGCGTCCCCGTCGAAGCAGCTCCACGCTGGTTGGAGCACCCAAACCTAATGAAGGCTGCCCCGGGAGTGAACGCTGGCCAAGCTGCTCCCGTCATCTACCAGGGGGGGGCCCTGCTGTACGATCACAACATCATGCAGCCAGGTGACCCTCACGACCTGATTCCTGTTGGAACGCTGTAAGAAACACACACATTAATAGAAACAAGCACAAACCAGTGAACACTAGCTACTGAGCTTCTGCTTGTATCTTCACACACACACACACACACACACACACACGCACGCACGCACACACGCACGCACACGCAGGCACGCACGCACGCACACACACGCACACAAACACACACACACAGCTAAATAACAGCTTTTGATATTCTTATTTTGATATTCATTTTGCATTTGATATTCTTTTTTGTGCAATACTTTTACTACTGTTTACTATTTGGCTATTTTATTATTATGTATATAATCTTTTAACTGCTCGCTATTTTTATATTTTATTATGTATAGTTTGTTCTTTATAGTCTTATTTTTCACTTATTTCACTGTGTGTAATGCTGCTGCTGCACTGCAATTTCCCAGCTTGGAATAAATAAAGTATATCTATCTATCTATCTATCTATCTATCTACACACACACGCAAACATGTTCTTTCTATTATCTAATACATCTGTCTCTCTTTCTGTGTGTAGGAATGGAGAGGTGTTGTACCAGCTCACAGCAAATGTTTTCTCTACATCTGGCCCTGCTGCTCCACATCCGAACACCTCTGCGTCAAAGTAAGTGAGATATGCACAGTTTTGATCAAAATCCACTTTTCTTTTTGGTGACTGACTCAAGATCTGCGGCAGTGGTCAACAACTGGACGACCATAAATAAACCAGACATATAATAGAATTACAGTCACCTTAATATTTGATTTCTTGCAGCTGATTGCAAGTGTTCTTCATCTACCAAAACACAAGCATGAATATTTTTATAATACGTCTCTTTTAAAAGGTTTTAATGTACAACACTGCTCAGAGGAGTGTGAGTTTTACCTCTGTGTTGTGTTATTCTGCTTGCTTCACTGCTTGCTATTTCTTTTCGCACAGTTTTACGTGTGTGTGCGCTTACCTTGTTTTTTTCCCTGTATTCCTATAGAAAGAGAAAGCATGAAAACCAACCGGCAGATGAGCCGCACATCAAGAAACCACCCAATGCCTTCATGTTGTTCAGGAAAGAGCAGAGGCCAAATGTGGTGGCCGAGCTGAACATCACGGACAGTGCGGCGGTGAACACTGTCCTGGGACGGAGGGTAAGTATTTTTTTCTATGTTTGAGACATTCAGTGTTACACAGACTTCAGCCACAGACTGCAGTCAGGCTCCCAGAACAGATTTTCCTCTACTATGACAAGCCTGCACTCGTTAATGTGGATCTGTGAGCACATTTATGCATCTGTTCGTATGCTTTTCTGCTCCCGTTTTGTGTGTGTGGCCAAGTCCTGTTTTTAAGTGTGTGTGTGCTGACCACGTGTTGTCGTCTATCCACAGTGGAAGTCCCTATCCAAAGAAGAGCAAGCCAAATATTATGAAGAGGCGGACAAAGAGCGACGGCTCCACGCAGAGCTGCACCCCGACTGGTCATCCAGAGACAATTATGTATGTACACAGTGCTCACACACAACTCACACATGTTTCCCTCACACCACAGCAGCTGATGACACAAAGTTACTGAAAATAGTTTTGTTCTTCCCCACTAACCTCAGTCTTATGTGTTGTTTTTGTGTAGGGCAAGAAGAGAAAGAGGACGAGGAGGAACGTCAGTCAGCAAGCCAAGAGACTGCGTGTGAACCCCGTGCACAAAGCAGTGATGGAGCCCTTCACTCCACAGACAGGTGTGATGGAGCCCTTCACCCCACAGACAGGTGTGATGGAACCCTTTGCCTCAAAGACAGGTGTGATGGAGCCCTTCACTCCACAGACAGGTGTGATGGAGCCCTTCGCCTCACAGACAGGTGTGATGGAGCCCTTCCCCTCACAGACAGGTGTGATGGAACCCTTCGCCTCACACACATGTGTGATGGAGCCCGTTGCCTCACAGACAGGTGTGATGGAACCCTTCACCTCACAGACAGGTGTGATGGAACCCTTCGCCTCACAGACAGATGTGATGGAACTCTTCGCCTCACAGACAGATGTGATGGAACTCTTCGCCTCACAGACAGATTTGATGGAACTCTTCGCCTCACAGACAGATGTGATGGAACCCTTCGCCTCACAGACAGATTTGATGGGACTCTTCGCCTCACAGACAGGTGTGATGGAGCCCTTCGTCTCACAGACAGATGTGATGGAGCCCTTCGCCTCACAGACAGGTGTGATGGAACCCTCCGCCTCACAGACAGGTGTGATGGAGCCCTTCACCTCACAGACGGGTGTGATGGAGCCCTTCGCCTCACAGACAGATGTGATGGAACTCTTCACCTCACAGACAGATGTCATGGAGCCCTTCGCCTCACACACAGATGTGATGGAACTCTTCGCCTCACACACAGATGTGATGGAACTCTTCGCCTAACACACAGACTGCAGCAACGCCTTCGTGTAACAACTGCAGCTGGCCACAGATCTACTGGCTGGACAAACAACAGAGGTCCGCCACTTGGTCAGCGATGATGGAGCAGCTTGAGCCCCTTCGTCTCACTGCACCACCTCAGCTGCCATCTTCTCTTCATATCTGCATTGTCAATATCAAATAAATGTGCAACAACAACTGTATTTAAAGGATTGTTTTGATTTAAATGTCAAGAGAAACAGTTTTGTTATTTTTCAGATTCATCATATTATTAATAAAAAAGCTGATAAATCATGATGTGTTATTCTGGATAAAGCTCGCTGTATATTATATAAAGCTGGTGAAATTATCCCTGCTCTGACCAGCTGCAACATTAGCTGTGCTCACACATTCATGTATAATTATAATGCAGTGATCAATATCATTCTGAAACGAGCCATTTTACATAATTAATTTGTGCTTGGTTGCGTTTGATGCTAATACTTACTTCCTTTATGTTAGATTTTGAATGCAGAGTTTTTACATGTATTTTTACACGTATTTCACATTTTATATGGATATTTCCACGGAATTGCCACTTATACTGAAGTAGAATATCTACTGAGTTCTTCTTCCACAACTGGCTGTACTGATGACGGTGTTGGAGCAGCGGAGAGAAACTAATTGAAGATTCAAGATTCAAGATTTCTTTATTGTCATAGAGCATGACATGTCAATGAAATTTGCATTGCAACCCCCATGTTAGAAACAAGATAATAAGAAAGATTATAAAATAACATTAAGATACTAGAATAAAGTAAAAATATTCGTAAATGTAATAAAAATATGCCAGAAATGAAATAACTAGCTTGAAAAGCGGAACTTAACTAAATCTAAAGCTGAATATTTATGCTCAACCTTCCAGCGCCGTATCAGTAAATCCACACGGCTGTTCTGACGCTGATCTCTGTGTTAGTTTTACTCATGGGCACCGATTCAAAACAACAATGGAAGAATTTTGTCCGCAATTGAGCGGACTCATTCGCTGCATGAAAACAGAAGACAGAGCATTAATTCCAATTGTCTTCTCACCAAATTAAGCATAAAACTCACCATAAAATTATCTCACTGTTTGATTTTTGATCTCTACCAGCCCTGCTCAGAGGACGCCAGTGCAGAGCTTATCTGCTGGTGGTTACTGCCCTCTGCTGGTCACCTGGGGAAGTATTTGTATGTATTTATACCTTGACAGGAGGGATTTTTGTCTTCCAATTTGCCCACATCGCCCTTTATCAACATATTTGCGCATTGTTTTTGTGACAAAGACAAATTCTCGCTCTTCTTATTCTGCATCCCCTGTCTCATGTGATTCATCAAGATTGTCAACTCTGCATCCAACTCATTTATCTCTCTGTGGCGCTCTCTCTGGCACATGCTCAATGGAAACAAAAACAAGGCCAAGCAATAAGTGGTTATTTCTGGTCTAAGAGGGAGGGAGAAAGAGATGAGCAATACTTTGAGTGGGAAAGAGAAAAAGGAATACAGGACAACTGACAAGTGACAAGGACAGCAAGGCACAGCGAGCTGAAAGAAGATGACTGCCTTCTGGACTTCCTCAGTGACAGTTATTTATTAGAAAGAAAGAAACAGAGAAGAGAGAGCTAAAGAGGGAGCAATAACAAAGGGAAACAAAGACAAACACAGATGATAGACAATTAACCCTTAAACGATGTTTGGGTCAAAATTGACCCGTTTTCAAGTTTAGGTGTAAAAAGTACCATTTGCTTTTTTGTACTGGAACGAGGCTTCATCTAATCCTCAGACACAACTACTTTAATGCAACAAAATTGATTTTCACCATTTTAGTAAATTCTAAAGGTCAAAAAAGAAAGTGACATTTGTGGTATTACGGGTCAAATTTGACCCAGCATAGAATATCGGCTGTTGTATGCCTTACTGAAAAGCTGTGGGTTGCTGTGGATCAAATATGGCTCAATGTGCCCCACAACACACATACACACACACACACACGCACACGCATGCACACACACACACACACACACACGCACGCACGCACACACATACACCCCATTCAACTTACGTGAACTCAAACTTTTTCGCAGCATATTAATACATTTTGAATAAACAAAACAAACATTGGCATATATAAACAGGGTTTGGGTGAGATATTATCAGTTGGCAGGGGATTCCAGGGGAGCAAGAGAAAAAGGTGCCAGTCCTGCCCCTCCAACAAGGACAGGAAAACCAGCACCACTTGTCACACATGCAAGAAATACACTTGCAAGGAGCACACTAAAACCATCCCATACTGTGATTCATGCATGTAAACAACACACACATACGCACACACACCACACACAAAATATTATCTCTCTAAGTCCAATTTGTGGTTCAGACAAAACACATTGTTTTTCAGTGTTCAGTTTATGGTTCATACACAACTACACACATCTGCCTGACACCATACTGTTTTTCAATGTTCAGTTTATGGTTCACACACACACGCACAAACACGTTGTTTTTCAATGTTCATTTTATGGTTTAATTTTCAATTTGCACTTGCAATTCTGATTAAAATAAATATAGTTTTATGAAAAGGAATTGAGTTTTTGTCTTTATCCTATCATAAATCTATGCGGCTCGGTTTTGACCCATAACACCACAGATGTCACTAGTGTCAATCATTTTGAATCATAGATTTTCTTTAGGTAGATGTACTCTAATATTAGTTTATAAGACATGGATACTTTAATTACTCATTTTATCACTATAGGAAATATAATTAGTGAATTTAAACAGTTTTGTAATCGAAAACGAGTGGTATGTTGTAAGATAAAAGGTCTGTGGAGCCAAAAAAAAAAAAAACCTGCCAACACAAAAGACGTGGGCAGCTTTCTAACACAATACAAGGGTTAATACAAGATGGAGTGGATTTAATTGGTAACAATTCATGGAGAAATAGAGAAAATTAAAATGATTTGCACAGACACTAAATGAATGTAACAAGCCCTCTGGGTCTTGTCTGGCCTATCTACAGGTCCGGTTTTTTTCTTAGGTTTACCCAGGATTCCCTCGTGGTGTGTTGGTGTCGTCGGTCGGCTGGAAAAACTTGGAGCCATACCCCATCACTTTCCTGCTGGGGACTGTATGAATTTCAGTCCTGGATCCCAGAACCAGAGATTCCCAGTGTGAACTGGGTGGCGAGCCAAAGTGAACCATTGTTATCCAAGGTGTGCAGAGTTTTCTGATTCCCCCCCTCCCTCACAGACTGTGTGGTAAGATGGAGTAGACACTGATACACTGATGGTAACTGCGAAAGGGCCCCAACGAACGAACAGTCAACGTTGGGAACAGAGGGTTTTTTTTTCTTCATTGCCGGCTTTCTTATTAAATTTGTTATTTTCTGTTCATTGTTCAAAGTATTGTTGTATTAAAAATTGTTTTGGTTATTTCTAATAATAATTGAAAAAACTCAGCTCGTGGTTTTCTGTGTCATTGTTGATGTTCATAAACACTGGCTGTTGACGGCTTAGTGTCTTCTGATACTGGTCCAGCTACTTTCATTGATCATCACCTACCTGTGCTCTGTTAAATAACATAACGAGGGTTACAGTAGCATCGACCAATAATTTGTCCAAAAAATGAAATAAAACCGGATTGATATTTTCAGTTCTGCATTTTAATTACTGGTTGATTTATATTGAAGTTTCAAGCGCCTGATCCTGCCATTGTTGGCCTGTTGTGCATGGATTTAATACGTTTGAGGCTGATTAGATATGAATAAATATCATTTCCTTAAATATTCAGCAAAGATGTTGTTGGGCTATTTGTTTTTCAAAATGTAGTTGATCCAGTGGCCCACTGAATATACAACAACAATAATAATGAACCGAACAAGAGACCATTTGAACTTTTTCTATAAATACAATTATCAATAATAGAAAACATGAACAATAAATATTAATGTGCCACATAAACAAACAAGCGAAATGTCAGGATATATAAAAAAACTGGACATTTCTGTCTTTTTTTTTTTTTCGGTTAACTTTTTAAAAAAAGGAAAACTCACTAGAAGCAAATGTAAAAATTATGATATCGTCCATGGCTCTTTACTGATCTGAAAATCAATATTTAGGTGATTTGTGATCAGTTTTTCATGCAACACCACCCGAGTCTAAACCCTGACATGCTAATTGACAGCAGCAGCAACAATAAAGGGACATTGTTGACGTTAATGATCCCATTCATAAGTCAAACTGCACACTTGTCCTCAAAAGACAGAAGAAAGAGGTGGAGGCAGCTGTGAAGCTTTGATTCTCTATGATGAGCGCGATGTGTGGAAATGTGTGGTCACAACTCCAAACAGGCTTTTGTTTGAAACTATGGTGCACATTACATTTCAGGGTTTGGGTGATTGGAACCGAAGTACAAAAGACTCAACCTTTAATCCGAAAAGTAACTTATTCTGCCACTTAACCACTTTTATGAATTAGTGAATTATCCTCCCAGTGTCACGCAGTGTGTGTTTTTAGTGCCGGACATCTCAAATCAATAGATTTTAAATACGCTTAAGTGTGTTCGGCAGCAGAATTGTATGCGCAATGTTGTGTCCACGACAAGTGAAAGCGCCGTGCGTCACTCCACTGTAGCCACAGCGCTGGAGCCGATGTTTGCGCAACTGTGCGCATTGCGCGCAGTGTTTCAGCACTGATCTGTGTTGGTGGTTAAATATGAACAAGTACAGTGCAATTTTCAGGCACTTGTAGCCAGTTGTGTTAACAGTCAGCTCATATTCTGACTATAAAAATGTGAATATTTTGGCTTTTATATGAAGTCTATAATCTGGATTTTGAACACTGAAACGTTTTTTCTTTTGGAGGAGTTTGGAAGAAGTGGAGTCAAGGATCGAAATATCAGTCAGCAAGCAAACACAGTTTAATGTAAAAACGGTTGAATATTAGATCTCTGTGTGTTAAGGGATGGAATTAGTCGCCTGTCCATTAAGATTAAGACCTGAGCAGGTTTCGTTTTACATTTGGAGTGTCAACTTGTATGTGAACACACTGTTGTCGTAACACTCCTGCTTAATTGTCATGTATTATAACCTTGAAGCTGGTCGTAAAAAAGCTGAAATCCACCGACTCAAAATGTAAACAAACGCACCTGTGGAGTGAGACCAGCGTTCAGGTGGAGAGGAAACAGTTTACAGCAAACTGCTGTTCTTTTATTTTAGCGTTTTCAAAAGACAACAAAATAAACTTGAGGATTTAGGTCGGTCATAATTTATTTACTGATCGATCAGGAATCCACCATTTAGCAAATAAGGAACACACTGTTTTGGTCGTTTTCTGGAGCTTGTCTCAACATCGTCCACTGTTTATTACAAAAAGAAAGAAAGAGAAACAATCATTTTTCCGGTGACAACATGTATGTTATATGATTTGAGAAACAGCTATAATGCTGCATAAGTTACGATAAATGAGGCAAATTGCTCACAGGGAGCTGCTGTGCTGGTACGTGATCAGGGGATGAAGAGCAGCAACGGCAGCTGACGAACAGGTGAGGGATGGCTCTTCTCAAAGGACACGATGCGCGATGCTGATTGGTTTTTCATCGCATTTGATCAAACTCAAAGATGAAGAAAGCAAAGCTTGTCAGAGAAGAAAGTCAGAAATACATCCTTAAAAAAACAGGGACAGAATAATGGCTGGAAAATGAGATGAATGCAGCTGTACAGGTTATTATAAGATGATTTAACAGCTCTTAAATCAACACATTTCATATCCATTCATGGATAGATACAGTATGTTAATGCTACTGAGAGATATGATTCAAATGTCTAAAAACGACTTGACCTTTCTTATATATCTTGTTGACTTGTGTACTAAAATCATGCCAAATGTTTCCAACAATGTTCAACTCTAGAGAAATGGAAATGTATTCAAGGTAGGGTGCATTTCATTTGAACACCTGTAAATATTTCAGCGTTTTGTCCCAGATTTTTTGGAACATTTTGATAATAATCACTGGACACACAGCTAGCTGTGCCTCGTTTCCTTTCATTTCATGTACATTTCCTGTCTGCAAGGGGTATGGTGCAGCATTAGAGAGCAGAAAGGATGAGGAAATCTTTAGCAGCACAGTGACCCAGAGGAGACTGACTTCTCTCTCATACACCTGACATATTTATTTTGGACAAAGGCTATGAGACCCGATGTGATCCTTCATCACCACAAACCCGGAGCAGATGATAACAGACAAGCTGACAGCAGCAACGTAGGCTGAGTGTCGACTCAAAGCTGCTGCCATGCGGTGCAACTTTATTATAATGTATTAGCACATTTTCCCACAGTGAAGATTTTTGAGAGTGAATATGCACGAGCAGAAACTTTAATTGAAACGAACAAACCATTTCAAAATTCTATATTATATTATTGGATTTGAATGAATAGGTAGGCCTGTGTATGTGTGTGGGAGCCATGAATGAGTTTGAAGGGATTTCCTTGGTGTGTTGGTTGAAATATTGGTGTTTGTTATTGTTTAGGTTTGTGTGATTCTATTGACAAGGGAATATGTAGGTCAAGTGGATATGGGCGGGCATGTTACACGTAAGCCCCTGCTCACCTTTTTTTGTCGTGTGTGGCTAGAGAGTGAGGGAGGGTGAGCAGGATCGCCGTATATTTGTTGACCGCTATTTCCTTTGATCACTGTGATCACTTTGATTATGAGTTTGTGCACGATATCATAAGTTGATCATTCTTTTTCGCAAATAAAAAGGTCAAATATATTTTCGTATTTCAGTGATTTTTTTTCCGTTAAGCGCGTCAAACAAGCGGAAGGCCCGGCCTCAGCCTCTCAGCGACTCTTTGTTCTTTGAAGTCGCTATAATGTGTAAGCACCATTTTAATGTTGCAGCTTGTGAGGTAAAAAGCATAGCACCTCAAAACTGTACTTAAGCACAGCACTTCAGTAACTGTGTTTGGTTACTTTCCATCACTGACTGCCTGAGCTGAGCATGGATGGAGAGGTGCTGGACACCATGGCAACCAGCTGGAGCGTTGGAGCGCAGGCACTTTGATGTATGACGTCAGAGATTTTAAGCCAGAGTTGTATGAATACGACCCAACTTGCGATAATTGTACGACGATTGGATACTACTACTGCTTCAGCGCGTCTACAACCTACAGAGAGAGAACAGCGAGTATCGTCAAGGAGAACTAGAGAGCTACACATTTCAGACAGAGAGGATTTAACAAGTAGAGCTTACAGAGAAAACGATCGGAAATGGACTACAGCGCGGACTTTGATGCCGCCATGGAGGGGATGAAGTGGGATGAAGAACTTACCCTTATGGAGGCCGCGATTGAACAGATATTGGGAGAGCCACAGGTCACTCCGCCTCCATCTCCATCTGAAGAACTTTCCCTTATGGAGGCCGCGATTGAACAGATATTGGGAGAGCCACCAATCACTCCGCCTCCATCTCCATCTGAAGAACTTATCCCTCTGGAGGCCGCGATTGAACAGATATTGGGAGAGCCACCGATCACTCCGCCTCCATCTCCACCTCCTCCATCTCATCCCCAATATGCCCCCCACCCTCAGGCAGGGCAACATCTGAGCCAGGGAAACGGTGGGTGCGTCCCCGTCGAAGCAGCTCCACGCTGGTTGGAGCACCCAAACCTAATGAAGGCTGCCCCGGGAGTGAACGCTGGCCAAGCTGCTCCCGTCATCTACCAGGGGGGGGCCCTGCTGTACGATCACAACATCATGCAGCCAGGTGACCCTCACGACCTGATTCCTGTTGGAACGCTGTAAGAAACACACACATTAATAGAAACAAGCACAAACCAGTGAACACTAGCTACTGAGCTTCTGCTTGTATCTTCACACACACACACACACACACGCACACACACGCACGCGCACGCACGCACGCACGCATGCACGCACACGCACACACACACAGCTAAATAACAGCTAAAAAAAAATCTAATAATAATAATTCAATACTTCTGACCACTAATGTTTGCTTTTGATATTCTTATTTTGATATTCATTTTGCATTTGATATTCTTTTTTGTGCAATCCTTTTACTACTGTTTACTATTTGGCTATTTTATTATTATGTATATAATCGTTTTACTGCTCGCTATTTTTATATTATATTATGTATAGTTTGTTCTTTATAGTCTTATTTTTCACTTATTTCACTGTCTATCTATCTATCTATCTATCTACACACACACACAAACATGTTCTTTCTATTATCTAATACATCTGTCTCCCTTTTTGTGTGTAGGAATGGAGAGGTGTTGTACCAGCTCACAGCAAATGTTTTCTCTACATCTGGCCCTGCTGCTCCACATCCGAACACCTCTGCGTCAAAGTAAGTGAGATATGCACAGTTTTGATCAAAATCCACTTTTCTTTTTGGTGACTGACTCAAGATCTGCGGCAGTGGTCAACAACTGGACGACCATAAATAAACCAGACATATAATAGAATTACAGTCACCTTAATATTTGATTTCTTGCAGCTGATTGCAAGTGTTCTTCATCTACCAAAACACAAGCATGAATATTTTTATAATACGTCTCTT
Source organism: Chelmon rostratus (assembly GCF_017976325.1). Classification (NCBI taxonomy): domain Eukaryota; kingdom Metazoa; phylum Chordata; class Actinopteri; order Chaetodontiformes; family Chaetodontidae; genus Chelmon; species Chelmon rostratus. The sequence continues at coordinate 19,138,011 of NC_055662.1, read as the reverse complement.
TTAAAAGGTTTTAATGTACAACACTGCTCAGAGGAGTGTGAGTTTTACCTCTGTGTTGTGTTATTCTGCTTGCTTCACTGCTTGCTATTTCTTTTCGCACAGTTTTACGTGTGTGTGCGCTTACCTTGTTTTTTTCCCTGTATTCCTATAGAAAGAGAAAGCATGAAAACCAACCGGCAGATGAGCCGCACATCAAGAAACCACCCAATGCCTTCATGTTGTTCAGGAAAGAGCAGAGGCCAAATGTGGTGGCCGAGCTGAACATCACTGACAGTGCGGCGGTGAACACTGTCCTGGGACGGAGGGTAAGTATTTTTTTCTATGTTTGAGACATTCAGTGTTACACAGACTTCAGCCACAGACTGCAGTCATGCTCCCAGAACAGATTTTCCTCTACTATGACAAGCCTGCACTCGTTAATGTGGATCTGTGAGCACATTTATGCATCTGTTCCTATGCTTTTCTGCTTCCGTTTTGTGTGTGTGGCCAAGTCCTGTTTTTAAGTGTGTGTGTGCTGACCACGTGTTGTCGTCTATCCACAGTGGAAGTCCCTATCCAAAGAAGAGCAAGCTAAATATTATGAAGAGGCGGACAAAGAGCGACGGCTCCACGCAGAGCTGCACCCCGACTGGTCATCCAGAGACAATTATGTATGTCCACAGTGCTAACACACAACTCACACATGTTTCCCTCACACCACAGCAGCTGATGACACAAAGCTACTGAAAATAGTTTTGTTCTTCCCCACTAACCTCAGTCTTATGTGTTGTTTTTGTGTAGGGCAAGAAGAGAAAGAGGACGAGGAGGAACGTCAGTCAGCAAGCCAAGAGACTGCGTGTGAACCCCGTGCACACAGCAGTGATGGAGCCCTTCACTCCACAGACAGGTGTGATGGAGCCCTTCACCCCACAGACAGGTGTGATGGAACCCTTAGCCTCACACACATGTGTGATTGAGCCCGTTGCCTCACAGACAGGTGTGATGGAACCCTTCACCTCACAGACAGGTGTGATGGAACCCTTCGCCTCACAGACAGATGTGATGGAACTCTTCGCCTCACAGACAGGTGTGATGGAACCCTTCACCTCACAGACAGATGTGATGGAGCCCTTCGCCTCACAGACAGGTGTGATGGAACCCTCCGCCTCACAGACAGGTGTGATGGAGCCCTTCACCTCACAGACGGGTGTGATGAAACCCTTTGCCTCACAGACAGATGTGATGGAACTCTTCGCCTCACAGACAGATGTGATGGAACTCTTCGCCTCACAGACAGGTGTGATGGAACCCTTCGCCTCACAGACAGATTTGATGGGACTCTTCGCCTCACAGACAGGTGTGATGGAGCCCTTCGTCTCACAGACAGATGTGATGGAGCCCTTCGCCTCACAGACAGGTGTGATGGAACCCTTTGCCTCACAGACAGGTGTGATGGAACCCTCCGCCTCACAGACAGGTGTGATGGAGCCCTTCACCTCACAGACGGGTGTGATGGAGCCCTTCGCCTCACAGACAGATGTGATGGAACTCTTCACCTCACAGACAGATGTCATGGAGCCCTTCGCCTCACACACAGATGTGATGGAACTCTTCGCCTCACACACAGATGTGATGGAACTCTTCGCCTAACACACAGACTGCAGCAACGCCTTTGTGTAACAACTGCAGCTGGCCACAGATCTACTGGCTGGACAAACAACAGAGGTCCGCCACTTGGTCAGCGATGATGGAGCAGCTTGAGCCCCTTCGTCTCACTGCACCACCTCAGCTGCCATCTTCTCTTCATATCTGCATTGTCAATATCAAATAAATGTGCAACAACAACTGTATTTAAAGGATTGTTTTGATTTAAATGTCAAGAGAAACAGTTTTGTTATTTTTCAGATTCATCATATTATTAATAAAAAAGCTGATAAATCATGATGTGTTATTCTGGATAAAGCTCGCTGTATATTATATAAAGCTGGTGAAATTATCCCTACTCTGACCAGCTGCAACATTAGCTATGCTCACACATTCATGTATAATTATAATGCAGTGATCAATATCATTCTGAAACGAGCCATTTTACATAATTAATTTGTGCTTGGTTGCGTTTGATGCTAATACTTACTTCCTTTATGTTAGATTTTGAATGCAGAGTTTTTACATGTATTTTTACACGTATTTCACATTTTATATGGATATTTCCACGGAATTGCCACTTATACTGAAGTAGAATATCTACTGAGTTCTTCTTCCACAACTGGCTGTACTGATGACGGTGTTGGAGCAGCGGAGAGAAACTAATTGAAGATTCAAGATTCAAGATTTCTTTATTGTCATAGAGCATGACATGTCAATGAAATTTGCATTGCAACCCCCATGTTAGAAACAAGATAATAAGAAAGATTATAAAATAACATTAAGATACTAGAATAAAGTAAAAATATTCGTAAATGTAATAAAAATATGCCAGAAATGAAATAACTAGCTTGAAAAGCGGAACTTAACTAAATCTAAAGCTGAATATTTATGCTCAACCTTCCAGCGCCGTATCAGTAAATCCACACGGCTGTTCTGACGCTGATCTCTGTGTTAGTTTTACTCATGGGCACCGATTCAAAACAACAATGGAAGAATTTTGTCCGCAATTGAGCGGACTCATTCGCTGCATGAAAACAGAAGACAGAGCATTAATTCCAATTGTCTTCTCACCAAATTAAGCATAAAACTCACCATAAAATTATCTCACTGTTTGATTTTTGATCTCTACCAGCCCTGCTCAGAGGACGCCAGTGCAGAGCTTATCTGCTGGTGGTTACTGCCTTCTGCTGGTCACCTGGGGAAGAATTGAAGAAGATGGGAAGATGACTGCCTTCTGGACTTCCTCAGTGACAGTTATTTATTAGAAAGAAAGAAACAGAGAAGAGAGAGCTAAAGAGGGAGCAATAACAAAGGGAAACAAAGACAAACACAGATGATAGACAATTAACCCTTATACGATGTTTGGGTCAAAATTGACCCGCTTTCAAGTTTAGGTGTAAAAAGTACCATTTGCTTTTTTGTACTGGAACGAGGCTTCATCTAATCCTCAGACACAACTACTTTAATGCAACAAAATTGATTTTCACCATTTTAGTAAATTCTAAAGGTCAAAAAAAAAAGTGACATTTGTGGTGTTACGGGTCAAATTTGACCCAGCATAGAATATCGGCTGTTGTATGCCTTACTGAAAAGCTGTGGGTTGCTGTGGATCAAATATGGCTCAATGTGCCCCACAACACACATACACACACACACACACGCACACGCATGCACACACACACACACACACACGCACGCACGCACACACATACACCCCATTCAACTTATGTGAACTCAAACTTTTTCGCAGCATATTAATACATTTTGAATAAACAAAACAAACATTGGCATATATAAACAGGGTTTGGGTGAGATATTATCAGTTGGCAGGGGATTCCAGGGGAGCAAGAGAAAAAGCTACCACTCCTGCCCCTCCAACAAGGACAGGAAAACCAGCACCACTTGTCACACATGCAAGAAATACACTTGCAAGGAGCACACTAAAACCATCACATACTGTGATTCATGCATGTAAACAACACACACATACGCACACACACCACACACAAAATATTATCTCTCTAAGTCCAATTTGTGGTTCAGACAAAACACATTGTTTTTCAGTGTTCAGTTTATGGTTCATACACAACTACACACATCTGCCTGACACCATACTGTTTTTCAATGTTCAGTTTATGGTTCACACACACACGCACAAACACGTTGTTTTTCAATGTTCATTTTATGGTTTAATTTTCAATTTGCACTTGCAATTCTGATTAAAATAAATATAGTTTTATGAAAAGGAATTGAGTTTTTGTCTTTATCCTATCATAAATCTATGCGGCTCGGTTTTGACCCATAACACCACAGATGTCACTAGTGTCAATCATTTTGAATCATAGATTTTTTTTAGGTAGATGTACTCTAATATTAGTTTATAAGACATGGATAATATAATTACTCATTTTATCACTATAGGAAATATAATTAGTGAATTTAAACAGTTTTTGTAACCGAAAACGACTGGTATATTGTAAGATAAAAGGTCTGTGGAGCCAAAAAAAAAAAAAAACCTGCCAACACAAAAGACGTGGGCAGCTTTCTAACACAATACAAGGGTTAATACAAGATGGAGTGGATTTAATTGGTAACAATTCATGGAGAAATAGAGAAAATTAAAATGATTTGCACAGACACTAAATGAATGTAACAAGCCCTTTGGGTCTTGTCTGGCCTATCTACAGGTCCGTTTTTTTTCTTAGGTTTACCCAGGATTCCCTCGTGGTGTGTTGGTGTCGTCGGTCGGCTGGAAAAGGTTGGAGCCATACCCCATCACTTTCCTGCTGGGGACTGTATGAACTTCAGTCCTAGATCCCAGAACCGGAGATTCCCAGTGTGAACTGGGTGGTGAGCCAAAGTGAACCATTGTTATTTAAGGTGTGCAGAGTTGTCTGATTCCCCCTTCCCTCACAGACTGTGTGGTAAGATGGAGTAGACATTGATACACTGATGGTAACTGCGAAAAGGCCCCAACGAAAGAACAGTCAACGTTGGGAACACAGGGTTTCTTATTCTTCGTTGCCGGCTTTATTATTAAATTTGTTATTTTCTGTTCATTGTTCAAAGTATTGTTGTATTAAAAATTGTTTTGGTTATTTCTAATAATAATTGAAAAAACTCAGCTCGTGGTTTTCTGTGTCATTGTTGATGTTCATAAACACTGGCTGTTGACGGCTTAGTGTCTTCTGATACTGGTCCAGCTACTTTCATTGATCATCACCTACCTGTGCTCTGTTAATATAACATAACGAGGGTTACAGTAGCATCGACCAATAATTTGTCCAAAAAATGAAATAAAACCGGATTGATATTTTCAGTTCTGCATTTTAATTACTGGTTGATTTATATTGAAGTTTCAAGCGCCTGATCCTGCCATTGTTGGCCTATTGTGCATGGATTTAATACGTTTGAGGCTGATTAGATATGAATAAATATCATTTCCTTAAATATTCAGCAAAGATGTTGTTAGGCTATTTGTTTTTAAAAAAGTAGTTGATCCAGTGGCCCACTGAATATACAACAACAATAATAATAAATCGAACAAGAGACCATTTGAACTTTTTCTATAAATACTATTATCAATAACAGAAAACATGAACAATAAAAATTAATGTGCCACATAAACAAACAAGCGAAATGTCAGGATATATAAATAACTGGACATTTCTGTCTTTTTTACGGTTAACTTTTTAAATAAAGGAAAACTCACTATTGTTCTTATAGAAGCAAATGTAAAAATTATAATATCGTCCATGGCTCTTTACTGATCTGACAATCAATATTTAGGTGATTTGTGATCAGTTTTTCATTCAACACCACCCGAGTCTAAACCCTGACATGCTAACTGACAGCAGCAGCAACAATAAAGGGACATTGTTGACGTTAATGATCTCATTCATAAGTCAAACTGCACACTTGTCCTCAAAAGACAGAAGAAAGAGGCTGTGAAGCTTTGATTCTCTATGATGAGCGCGATGTGTGGTCACAACTTCAAACAGGCTTTTGTTTGAAACTATGGTGCACATTACATTTCAGGGTTTGGGTGATTGGAACCGAAGTACAAAAGACTCAACCTTTAATCCGAAAAGTAACTTATTCTGCCGCTTCACCACTTTTATGAATTAGTGAATTATCCTCCCAGTGTCACGCAGTGTGTGTTTTTAGTGCCGGACATCTCAAATCAATAGATTTTAAATACGCTTAAGTGTGTTCGGCAGCAGAATTGTATGCGCAATGTTGTGTCCACGACAAGTGAAAGCGCCGTGCGTCACTCCACTGTAGCCACAGCGCTGGAGCCGATGTTTGCGCAACTGTGCGCATTGCGCGCAGTGTTTCAGCACTGATCTGTGTTGGTGGTTAAATGTGAACAAGTACAGTGCAATTTTCAGGCACTTGTAGCCAGTTGTGTTAACAGTCAGCTCATATTCTGACTATAAAAATGTGAATATTTTGGCTTTTATATGAAGTCTATAATCTGGATTTTGAACACTGAAACGTTTTTTCTTTTGGAGGAGTTTGGAAGAAGTGGAGTCAAGGATCGAAATATCAGTCAGCAAGCAAACACAGTTTAATGTAAAAACGGTTGAATATTGGATCTCTGTGTGTTAAGGGATGAAATTAGTGGCCTGTCCATTAAGACCTGAGCAGGTTTCGTTTTACATTTGGAGTGTCAACTTGTATGTGAACATACTGTTGTCGTAACACTCCTGCTTAATTGTCATGTATTATAACCTTGAAGCTGGTGGTAAAAAAGCTGAAATCCACCGACTCAAAATGCAAACAAACGCACCTGTGGAGTGAGACCAGCGTTCAGGTGGAGAGGAAACAGTTTACAGCAAACTGCTGTGTTTTTATTTTAGCGTTTTCAAAAGACAACAAAATAAACTTGAGGATTTAGGTCGGTCATAATTTATTTACTGATCGATCAGGAATCCACCATTTAGCAAATAAGGAACACACTGTTTTGGTCGTTTTCTGGAGCTTGTCTCAACATCGTCCACTGTTTATTACAAAAAGAAAAAAAGAGAAACAATCATTTTTCCGGTGACAACATGTATGTTATATGATTTGAGAAACAGCTTTAATGCTGCATAAGTTACGATAAATGAGGCAAATTGCTCACAGGGAGCTGCTGTGCTGGTACGTGATCAGGGGATGAAGAGCAGCAACGGCAGCTGACGAACAGGTGAGGGATGGCTCTTCTCAAAGGACACGATGCGCGATGCTGATTGGTTTTTCATCGCATTTGATCAAACTCAAAGATGAAGAAAGCAAAGCTTGTCAGAGAAGAAAGTCAGAAATACATCCTTCATAAAACAGGGACAGAATAAGGTCTGGAAAATGAGATGAATGCAGCTGTACAGGTTATTATAAGATGATTTAACAGCTCTTAAATCAACTTATTTCATATCCATTCATGGATAGATACAGTATGTTACTGCTACTGAGAGATATGATTAAAATGTCTAAAAACGACTTGACCTTTCTTATATATCTTGTTTACTTGTGTACTAAAATCATGCCAAATGTTTCCAACAATGTTCAACTCTAGAGAAATGGAAATTTATTCAAGGTAGGGTGCATTTCATTTGAACACCTGTAAATATTTCAGCGTTTTGTCCCAGATTTTTTGGAACATTTTGATAATAATCACTGGACACACAGCTAGCTGTGCCTCATTTCCTTTCATTTCATGTACATTTCCTGTCTGCAAGGGGTATGGTGCAGCATTAGAGAGCAGAAAGGATGAGGAAATCTTTAGCAGCACAGTGACCCAGAGGAGACTGACTTCTCTCTCATACACCTGACATATTTATTTTGGACAAAGGCTATGAGACCCGATGTGATCCTTCATCACCACAAACCCGGAGCAGATGATAACAGACAAGCTGACAGCAGCAACGTAGGCTGAGTGTCGACTCAAAGCTGCTGCCATGCGGTGCAACTTTATTATAATGTATTAGCACATTTTCCCACAGTGAAGATTTTTGAGAGTGAATATGCACGAGCAGAAACTTTAATTGAAACGAACAAACCATTTCAAAATTCTATATTATATTATTGGATTTGAATGAATAGGTAGGCCTGTGTATGTGTGTGGGAGCCATGAATGAGTTTGAAGGGATTTCCTTGGTGTGTTGGTTGAAATATTGGTGTTTGTTATTGTTTAGGTTTGTGTGATTCTATTGATAAGTGAATATGTAGGTCAAGTGGATATGGGCGGGGATGTTACACATAAGCCCCTGCTCACCTTTTTTTTTTTTTTTTTGTCGTGTGTGGCTAGAGAGTGAGGGAGGGTGAGCAGGATCGCCGTATTTTTTGTTGACCGCTATTTCCTTTGATCACTGTGATCACTTTGATTATGAGTTTGTGCACGATATCATAAGTTGATCATTCTTTTTCGCAAATAAAAAGGTCAAATATATTTTCGTATTTCAGTGATTTTTTTTCCGTTAAGCTCGTCAAACAAGCGGAAGGCCGGCCTCAGCCTCTCAGCGACTCTTTGTTCTTTGAAGTCGCTATAATGTGTAAGCACCACTTTAATGTTGCAGCTTGTGAGGTAAAAAGCATAGCACCTCAAAACTGTACTTAAGCACAGCACTTCAGTAACTGTGTTTGGTTACTTTCCATCACTGACTGCCTGAACTGACCATGGATGGAGAGGTGCTGGACACCATGGCAACCAGCTGGAGCGTTGGAGCGCAGGCACTTTGATGTATGACGTCAGAGATTTTAAGCCAGAGTTGTATGAATACGACCCAACTTGCGATAATTGTACGACGATTGGATACTACTACTGCTTCAGCGCGTCTACAACCTACAGAGAGAGAACAGCGAGTATCGTCAAGGAGAACTAGAGAGCTACACATTTCAGACAGAGAGGATTTAACAAGTAGAGCTTACAGAGAAAACGATCGGAAATGGACTACAGCGCGGACTTTGATGCCGCCATGGAGGGGATGAAGTGGGATGAAGAACTTACCCTTATGGAGGCCGCGATTGAACAGATATTGGGAGAGCCACAGGTCACTCCGCCTCCATCTCCATCTGAAGAACTTTCCCTTATGGAGGCCGCGATTGAACAGATATTGGGAGAGCCACCAATCACTCCGCCTCCATCTCCATCTGAAGAACTTATCCCTCTGGAGGCCGCGATTGAACAGATATTGGGAGAGCCACCGATCACTCCGCCTCCATCTCCACCTCCTCCATCTCATCCCCAATATGCCCCCCACCCTCAGGCAGGGCAACATCTGAGCCAGGGAAACGGTGGGTGCGTCCCCGTCGAAGCAGCTCCACGCTGGTTGGAGCACCCAAACCTAATGAAGGCTGCCCCGGGAGTGAACGCTGGCCAAGCTGCTCCCGTCATCTACCAGGGGGGGGCCCTGCTGTACGATCACAACATCATGCAGCCAGGTGACCCTCACGACCTGATTCCTGTTGGAACGCTGTAAGAAACACACACATTAATAGAAACAAGCACAAACCAGTGAACACTAGCTACTGAGCTTCTGCTTGTATCTTCACACACACACACACACACACACACACACGCGCGCACGCACGCGCACGCATGCACGCGCACGCACGCACGCACGCACACGCACACACACACAGCTAAATAACAGCTAAAAAAAATCTAATAATAATAATTCAATACTTCTTACCACTAATGTTTGCTTTTGATATTCTTATTTTGATATTCATTTTGCATTTGATATTCTTTTTTGTGCAATCCTTTTACTACTGTTTACTATTTGGCTATTTTATTATTATGTATATAATCGTTTTACTGCTCGCTATTTTTATATTATATTATGTATAGTTTGTTCTTTATAGTCTTATTTTTCACTTATTTCACTGTCTATCTATCTATCTATCTATCTATCTATCTATCTATCTACACACACACACATGTTCTTTCTATTATCTAATACATCTGTCTCTCTTTCTGTGTGTAGGAATGGAGAGGTGTTGTACCAGCTCACAGCAAATGTTTTCTCTACATCTGGCCCTGCTGCTCCACATCCGAACACCTCTGCGTCAAAGTAAGTGAGATATGCACAGTTTTGATCAAAATCCACTTTTGTTTTTGATGACTGACTCAAGATCTGCGGCAGTGGTCAACAACTGGACGACCATAAATAAACCAGACATATAATAGAATTACAGTCACCTTAATATTTGATTTCTTGCAGCTGATTGCAAGTGTTCTTCATCTACCAAAACACAAGCATGAATATTTTTATAATACGTCTCTTTTAAAAGGTTTTAATGTACAACACTGCTCAGAGGAGTGTGAGTTTTACCTCTGTGTTGTGTTATTCTGCTTGCTTCACTGCTTGCTATTTCTTTTCGCACAGTTTTACGTGTGTGTGCGCTTACCTTGTTTTTTTCCCTGTATTCCTATAGAAAGAGAAAGCATGAAAACCAACCGGCAGATGAGCCGCACATCAAGAAACCACCCAATGCCTTCATGTTGTTCAGGAAAGAGCAGAGGCCAAATGTGGTGGCCGAGCTGAACATCACTGACAGTGCGGCGGTGAACACTGTCCTGGGACGGAGGGTAAGTATTTTTTTCTATGTTTGAGACATTCAGTGTTACACAGACTTCAGCCACAGACTGCAGTCAGGCTCCCAGAACAGATTTTCCTCTACTATGACAAGCCTGCACTCGTTAATGTGGATCTGTGAGCACATTTATGCATCTGTTCCTATGCTTTTCTGCTCCCGTTTTGTGTGTGTGGCCAAGTCCTGTTTTTAAGTGTGTGTGTGCTGACCACGTGTTGTCGTCTATCCACAGTGGAAGTCCCTATCCAAAGAAGAGCAAGCCAAATATTATGAAGAGGCGGACAAAGAGCGACGGCTCCACGCAGAGCTGCACCCCGACTGGTCATCCAGAGATAATTATGTATGTACACAGTGCTAACACACAACTCACACATGTTTCCCTCGCACCACAGCAGCTGATGACACAAAGTTACTGAAAATAGTTTTGTTCTTCCCCACTAACCTCAGTCTTATGTGTTGTTTTTGTGTAGGGCAAGAAGAGAAAGAGGACGAGGAGGAACGTCAGTCAGCAAGCCAAGAGACTGCGTGTGAACCCCGTGCACAAAGCAGTGATGGAGCCCTTCACTCCACAGACAGGTGTGATGGAGCCCTTCACCCCACAGACAGGTGTGATGGAACCCTTTGCCTCAAAGACAGGTGTGATGGAGCCCTTCACTCCACAGACAGGTGTGATGGAGCCCTTCGCCTCACAGACAGGTGTGATGGAGCCCTTCCCCTCACAGACAGGTGTGATGGAACCCTTCGCCTCACACACATGTGTGATGGAGCCCGTTGCCTCACAGACAGGTGTGATGGAGCCCTTCACCTCACAGACAGGTGTGATGGAACCCTCCGCCTCACAGACAGATGTGATGGAACTCTTCGCCTCACAGACAGATGTGATGGAACTCTTCGCCTCACAGACAGATGTGATGGAGCCCTTCACCTCACAGACAGGTGTGATGGAACCCTCCGCCTCACAGACAGGTGTGATGGAGCCCTTCACCTCACAGACAGATGTGATGGAACTCTTCGCCTCACAGACAGGTGTGATGGAACCCTTCACCTCACAGACAGGTGTGATGGAGCCCTTCGCCTCACAGACAGATTTGATGGGACTCTTCGCCTCACAGACAGGTGTGATGGAGCCCTTCGTCTCACAGACAGGTGTGATGGAGCCCTTCGCCTCACAGACAGATGTGATGGAACTCTTCACCTCACAGACAGATGTCATGGAGCCCTTCGCCTCACAGGCAGGTGTGATGGAACTCTTCGCCTCACACACAGATGTGATGGAACTCTTCGCCTCACACACAGATGTGATGGAACTCTTCGCCTAACACACAGACTGCAGCAACGCCTTCGTGTAACAACTGCAGCTGGCCACAGATCTACTGGCTGGACAAACAACAGAGGTCCGCCACTTGGTCAGCGATGATGGAGCAGCTTGAGCCCCTTCGTCTCACTGCACCACCTCAGCTGCCATCTTCTCTTTATATCTGCATTGTCAATATCAAATAAATGTGCAACAACAACTATATTTAAAGGATATTTCTGATTTAAATGTCAAGAGAAACAGTTTTGTTATTTTTCAGATTCAACATATTATTAATGAAAAAGCTGATAAATCATGATGTGTTATTCTGGATAAAGCTCGCTGTATATTATATAAAGCTGGTGAAATTATCCCTGCTCTGACCAGCTGCAACATTAGCTGTGCTCACAAATTCATGTATAATTATAATGCAGTGATCAATATCATTCTGAAACGATCCATTTTACATAATTAATTTGTGCTTGGTTGCGTTTGATGCTAATACTTACTTCCTTTATGTTAGATTTTGAATGCAGAGTTTTTACATGTATTTTTACACGTATTTCACATTTTATATGAATATTTCCACGGAATTGCCACTTATACTGAAGTAGAATATCTACTGAGTTCTTCTTCCACAACTGGCTGTACTGATGACGGTGCAGCGGAGAGTTGAAGATTCAAGATTTCTTTATTGTCATAGAGCATGACATGTCAATGAAATTTGCATTGCAACCCCCATGTTAGAAACAAGATAATAAGAAAGATTATAAAATAACATTAAGATACTAGAATAAAGTAAAAATATTCGTAAATGTAATAAAAATATGCCAGAAATGAAATAACTGGCTTGAAAAGCGGAACTTAACTAAATCTAAAGCTGAATATTTATGCTCAACCTTCCAGCGCCGTATCAGTAAATCCACACGGCTGTTCTGACGCTGATCTCTGTGTTAGTTTTACTCATGGGCACCGATTCAAAACAACAATGGAAGAATTTTGTCCGCAATTGAGCGGACTCATTCGCTGCATGAAAACAGAAGACAGAGCATTAATTCCAATTGTCTTCTCACCAAATTAAGCATAAAACTCACCATAAAATTATCTCACTGTTTGATTTTTGATCTCTACCAGCCCTGCTCAGAGGACGCCAGTGCAGAGCTTATCTGCTGGTGGTTACTGCCCTCTGCTGGTCACCTGGGGAAGTATTTGTATGTATTTATACCTTGACAGGAGGGATTTTTGTCTTCCAATTTGCCCACATCGCCTTTTATCAACATATTTGTGCATTGTTTTTGTGACAAAGACAAATTCTCGCTCTTCTTATTCTGCATCCCCTGTCTCATGTGATTCATCAAGATTGTCAACTCTGCATCCAACTCATTTATCTCTCTGTGGCGCTCTCTCTGGCACATGCTCAATGGAAACAAAAACAAGGCCAAGCAATAAGTGGCTATTTCTGGTCTAAGAGGGAGGGAGAAAGAGATGAGCAATACTTTGAGTGGGAAAGAGAAAAAGGAATACAGGACAACTGACAAGTGACAAGGACAGCAAGGCACAGCGAGCTGAAAGAAGATGACTGCCTTCTGGACTTCCTCAGTGACAGTTATTTATTAGAAAGAAAGAAACAGAGAAGAGAGAGCTAAAGAGGGAGCAATAACAAAGGGAAACAAAGACAAACACAGATGATAGACAATTAACCCTGATACGATGTTTGGGTCAAAATTGACCCGTTTTCAAGTTTAGGTGTAAAAAGTACCATTTGCTTTTTTGTACTGGAACGAGGCTTCATCTAATCCTCAGACACAACTACTTTAATGCAACAAAATTGATTTTCACCATTTTAGTAAATTCTAAAGGTCAAAAAAACAAGTGACATTTGTGGTGTTACGGGTCAAATTTGACCCAGCATAGAATATCGGCTGTTGTATGCCTTACTGAAAAGCTGTGGGTTGCTGTGGATCAAATATGGCTCAGTGTGCCCCACAACACACATACACACACACATACACGCACGCACGCACGCACGCACACACACACATACACCCTCTTCACCTTACGTGAACTCAAACTTTTTCTCAGCATATTAATACATTTTGAATAAAAAAAACAAACATTGGCATATATAAACAGGGTTTGGGTGAGATATTATCAGTTGCATTCTGTTGGAGCATCAGTCAACATGAGCAAGAGGTATACTGTTTATGAGGCACTGGATCATATCTACACACATACCAGCATCCTGCAATAGAAACTAGGCAGGGGATTCCAGGGGAGCAAGAGAAAAAGGTGCCAGTCCTGCCCCTCCAACAAGGACAGGAAAACCAGCACCACTTGTCACACATGGAAGAAACACACTTGCAAGGAGCACACTAAAACCATCACATACTGTGATTCATGCATGTAAACAACACACACATACGCACACACACCACACACAAAATATTATCTCTCTAAGTCCAATTTGTGGTTCAGACAAAACACATTGTTTTTCAGTGTTTAGTTTATGGTTCATACACAACTACACACATCTGCCTGACACCATACTGGTTTTCAATGTTCAGTTTATGGTTTAATTTTCAATTTGCACTTGCAATTCTGATTAAAATAAATATAGTTTTATGAAAAGGAATTGAGTTTTTGTCTTTATCCTATCATAAATCTATGCAGCTCGGTTTTGACCCATCACACCACAGATGTCACTAGTGTCAATCATTTTGAATCATAGATTTTTTTTAGGTAGATGTACTCTAATATTAGTTTATAAGACATGGATAATATAATTACTCATTTTATCACTATAGGAAATATAATTAGTGAATTTAAACAGTTTTTGTAATCGAAAACGACTGGTATATTGTAAGATAAAAGGTCTGTGGAGCCAAAAAAAAAAAAAACCTGCGTTAACCACTGCATTTCTATCATATATATTTCTGTCATATTACATGTATTTCTATATGAAACTGTCATTAAGTATGACATACAATACTGCATTTTATCTACTGTAGTCTTGGAAGCAGTATTTTGAAGTTAGGAACAAACCAGACACTGCTGTTCTGCATTCACATTAAATCGCATGAAACATTTCTGTCCACAATGAGATTTGTGTGTGAATCGTTGAGAATAAACTCCACTCCAAAGGACCACAGTGAATAACAAACTTTAAGTTTGTTTCAAAAGGGGTTAAAGTAGAAAATAGTACACCAGAGTTAGAGTAGAAGTATAAAGTAGCATTATATTCAATGCTTAAGTGAAGTACATGCCCCAGAAGCGCAGACTGCTTAAGTCTGCACTTCAGCAAATCTGCTGAATTGCTTTCCGCTACTGGGAGATTTCCAGTACAACACCAGTGGCAAACTGGAAGGCAAAAAGACATCTGGACTGTGTCAGCTAAAGGAAAGAAAACATTATCTTTAAGGTAGTAGGTAAGTGACAGTTAAGTGCAGGTAAATAGATGTAGGAAGAATGTGGTTAAAAGAGTTGTAGCAGTTATAATATTAGATGCCATGATTGTAGGCAGTAATAAAAGTGGATGCAGAAGCAATACAAGTCGGGGCGGTGGTAATAGCAATACCGAAATTTGCAGAAATAATAGAAATATATAATTTCACAGCTAGAACAGTACGTGAGGTATTCCAGTATTTATTAACAACGAACCGTGTGAACGCTTGACAAACCCCCTCTCGTTTCACGCATGCGCATAGCGCCATTGAAGGCAATAGTGTAAGAAGCGAGTGAAGTGGGTCGGGGCTTGACCATTGACACGAAATCTGAGCTATGACTGTGGTTTGATTCGCGCATGAGTTTTGAGGATGTGAGACTGCAGCTTGCGGACAAGGACTTTTTCTTCACCATGGTTTTGTAAACAGCGGGTGAAATATATGAGGATAATCCCGCAAGTTTACAGGATCCACACAGCCCCACCGCTGGCCCCGTCGGCACGGTAACTTGGTACAGAAGCAGGGCTCTTCTGCTAGCTGCCACACCAGCTAACTCCAGGTAGCTTAAGTGCTAGGTATTCACATAGCTTTAATGAGTTTGCTTTTTAAAACTAAATAGCGACGACGTACCAGCCGAAGTGATTCACAATTGTATGAAATTATTTTGTTGTTAGCTATTAAACAAAATGGTCGGCAAATTATTGTGCAGCGGAACTGGCCATTATAAACAAACACGCCTGCTAACCTCATAGTAGCATGCTACGTTAGCTATCAACAATCAGTGCTAGCTGATGTTTTCAGTAGCAGTTAGCGACTAAATTGAATGCCAAATGTTTTTAATGAAAACACATATTTCCGGTTAGGCTCTTCAAAATAAAATCCTACTTGCGCGTTAATACGCAGAGCATCTTAAACTCCTCATAGAGTAGTTAAAGAAATTTTACAATAGATGTTAGTCGTAGGTAAAAATGATTTGAAATACGTTGTGAGTGATTTACCTTTTATATTAAATGTGTAAGTAGTTTTAAATAGGTTCGCTAGGCATAGTTGCAATACAAAGCCATTAATTTACTGTCAGGTTTTGTAATCATGGTAAGAAGGCGGTATACTAATGTTTTGTGATGGTGTTCTGTGTCTCTTCAAGAGCACCGACAGCCTGCAGTAGATGGTTTGAAAATACTGTTATGGATTGTAAAACAAGCACCTCTTGTAACGTGTATGACCATCTTTGCTGTTGATATCAAATGTCGTAATATGCCTCCTATTGTGTTCTACACAACGTTCGATATCCTAAATATTTGTTTGTCACCAGCAACCGAGTTTCATGTTGCTAAGTACGCTTCATGGTTTGTGCTGTCGGTTTTTTAAAAAAAGTCACCTTAATTTGACGATAAAACGTGTTGACTTCCGGTTAATGTAGCAGTAACTTCATGAAGCTTCCCTGGTCTACGAGCAGCCAGAGTGGCGCCGCTAGCTAGCTAAGAAGAGGCGAGCGAGTACAACTATTTCAACTTTATTTTTTACCCCAAAACAGCTGCGGGTTTTTCTAGATTCAGCTGCAAATGTAAAAATTGCTGCTTCGTCATGTCATCAGGTCGTTGGTGAGCTAGCGTTGTAATTATACGGCTAACAACTTAGGTAAATAGAGCTATACTTTGTGGTCCATGCCTTCTGTCAACCCCCGAGACTCACAACCAAAACATTAACCATAGCTCAGTGTTATTCGTTTTTTCGTCGGAAAGCTAATCTGGATTTGTTCTGCACCAACGTACAACGTGCAGGTGTTTCAAACGTTTATATTCATTGAGGTTGGCAGAATATTGCGAAGATATTTCAGTATAACGAGATTCAACTCAACAGCACCACAAACTGTATCTTCAAAACGAGCATACTGTTGAATCAACACGTTTCATCACAAACTTGCATGTTATCCCCTCTTTTCAGATTTTGTCACCTGTCTTCCTGGTGCTGAGAGGTTTCTGGTCACAGGCACTACAGCTGAGTTGTTTTTTATCAATCCCCTGAAGACCACCATCACCTCTGTCCTGGCTTCCTGATTATGTGAAAGTGTGTCAACCACATACATATTCTCAGAAAGTGCAGTCAAAGATAGAAGTCAAGATGTCCATCACCAACACACCTACCAGCAACGACGCCTGCCTGAGCATCGTGCACAGCCTGATGTGCCACAGACAGGGTGGTGAGAGCGAGACCTTTGCCAAGCGGGCCATCGAAAGCCTGGTGAAAAAGCTGAAGGAGAAAAAAGACGAGCTGGACTCCCTCATCACAGCTATCACCACCAATGGGGCCCATCCCAGCAAGTGTGTCACCATTCAGAGGACGCTTGATGGACGGCTGCAGGTAGGACAGTACTGTTATCTGGATAATTTATTAAATACATACAGGTACATAAATACGAATGCAGTTTCCTTTCTGCTCAGTGATATTGATTAGTCTTGACAGCCACAGGTAAATAATACATCTGCTCATGTTTGGAGATTTTTTCCTCATCTTTTTCACCTACAGTGAACTATCCAAGCATCAGAATCAGTTTCTATTAAGCTACATTTCAACAAAAACATCAAATACCATTTAGCCTCATTACAGATTTTTTCATTCATTAACAATAGTTCCTGTGTTGTATTGTGTAGTTATTGTTGTAGCAAAACATTTAGAACTACATCTGTTGACTATTTTTAGCACAGTAAAGATTCATGTGCATGTTATTTTTATCATAGAATGTCCATTATAATATCCCAGAGCCTAAGGAGAACAATGACATATTCAGATAGCATGTGTTTGTTCTAAGAACAGTCCAAAACCCAAAGATATTCGGTTTGCTATCATAAATTGCAAAGAAAAGCATCAGATCCCCTCATTTGAGAATCTGGAACCCCTAAACTTTTGGCATTTTTGGTTGCAAAATCACAGAAACGATAACTTGGCAAAATAGTTTTCTGGCACCCGTCTTACTGTTTCAGCTCTAACAGCATCCAGAATGTGAGATGAAAAACCTGCCAATATAAACATTACAAGCTGTGATTCTAAAAGGGAATAATCATAAATTTAGCACAAAAATTAACAGGATAAAGCTAAGATCAGAAGGTTCAGGAAACCTCTCAGTTAACCAAAGTTGCTCTGGAGCCATCATTAAAAGTATTTTGACCTGTGTGTATTTGTCTAGTTGGACATGCCACTCACCACTACAGTGTAGTGAGTGTTTGACCTCAGCTGTATGGACAGTAAGTTTTCAAGCCAATGAACTCTGTTGTTTTTTATTCTTTCATGTGTTGTTGTTCCCAGGTGGCTGGGCGTAAAGGCTTCCCTCATGTTATCTATGCCCGGCTGTGGCGGTGGCCTGACCTGCATAAGAATGAACTGAAGCACGTCAAATACTGCCAGTTTGCCTTTGACCTCAAGTGTGACAATGTGTGTGTCAACCCCTATCACTATGAGAGAGTGGTGTCACCTGGAATAGGTGAGTAACTGGAAGGTTTTCATCCAGTGTTTGTAAAATGTTTTAAAATGTACAAGAGGTTCGATACAACCCATTCAAACTAAACAGAACTATAAGAAATTTTGTGTCCCAAGTTTTTGTGTTTGTTACAACACACTGAAGTGAACTGAGACCTTTCAAAGGAGGAAATTTATATAAATGCTGTGTTTTAGCAATTGTTGTCATTTGTTTTTTGTTAGACATAGCCAGCCCACAGTCTGCATCACAAGGGATGTTTATCAGTGATGTAGATAAGAAGCCGGCACTGTGAGTTCCCTGTTCCACCTCTTTCCTTTCTCCGGTCCACAGATTTATCAGGTCTGACACTGACCAGTTCTGGACCCAGCTCAGCACTGATGGTTAAGGATGAGTATGATTTTGATGGGCCACAGAGTCTGCCTTCCATCGAGGGAGGGCACTCCATCCAGACAATCCAGCACCCCCCGTCCGGTAGCCGCCCAGCCCCGTCTGAGTCATTTGCCAGCCCAAACCTGCTCCCACCTGCTGAGGCCTCCACTTCTGCTTCAACATCGTCTTTCCCTGCCATCGCTGCAGGATCAGGCAGTATGATACAGTTTTAAAATAACCCTCTGTGCGGGCCTGTCTGTTTGTCCATGTGTCAGTGGATGGTTGTACATGCAATATTTATCTGCCATTGACAGTCTAAGATTTTGTCATCTTACTTTGAATTTAGATTTTTAAAAGTAATTTTCTGCCTCGGTTTCTTGAATTCTTACCGTGAATGTTAGTGAAGGTGAGACCAGCATATTATGAGTTGTACTCTTTATCAGTCCATCTCTGGATGCCTGACTTCTGTTCTCCTTTTTTCCTCAGGTGCCAGCTCAACCTGGTCCAGGAACAGCAGCTTCACCCCCAACATACCCCACCACACTAACGGTCATCTACAGCACCACCCTCCTATGCCACATCCTACACACTACTGTAAGTACACACTGTTACTACATATGCAAGTTAACGGACAAAATTATATACTTGCATTTCTTATTTTGCAAAGTGGTTAATCGCTGACATTACTCTTTGTTTCTCTCAGGGCCCGTGCATAATGAGCTCGCCTTTCAACCGCCTATATCCAATCATCCAGGTGAGAAGACACATCCCACCAATATATAAATCCTGGAGAGAGTCTTTTCAGTCCTGGTATTTAGAGAACATGTGAACAGACTTGACAAACAGTGCATCTTTCTTTGAGGGCAGTGTCGCGCCTTTCACCTGCCTCTAAGGCCTGGTCCACACATACACAGGTATTTTAAAAATGGGGTTTTTCCACCTGTGTTCTAAAAAAAACTCCCATCCACATAAGCACTGTTTAAATAAAATCTCCATCCATATGAAAACGTGTCATGATCATGTCAAACCAACAGGCAACGATATAACCCTCAACCTAAAGCCACATGGGCCTGTAAGCCTGAAAAAATTCAATAACGGGAAGGCTACCTGCAAGTACTGGTCCAACAGGCTCCCGTCCAAAACCGCCAATGCTGGCTGTGGGGTCTGTGCAGTGGAAGTGTCGGATATTTATATATATCATGTAGCAGTGATCTCCGTAGTGCATTCTGTCTTCTCTGTTCCTCCATATCGTGGAAGAGTAATGGTACATTAATGTGTAAACATTTAAAAAGTCCTGTTCACTGTAAAGTTAGCACCAGCACTATTTTGGCCACAGCCATTACAACAAGAAATCGCTTTGACTAAACAGTGGAGATGATGGCGCAGACGCTGTCATCACAAGCCAAAAACTCTTTGATTGGCTAAATGGCAAATTTACACGTTACCATTATGTTATGGCATATAGTCAATCAAAAGTTTTTAGTATTTTTGTTTAAATTGTATTATATAAATTAAATGGACTAACTTAAAATACCATTATCAAATGAAAACATCAAACATTCAGTCATTAGACTTTCTAAATATGAAATGTTACTTCGTTTCCTTCATTTAAATTCTTCAACAAAAGCTGACGATTACCTCGACAAGGAGCAAGTGGCAGCACTGCTGATCATTTGTGCCTTAAAATCACTGACATCAGGTTCCTCCCTCTGTTTCAGCTCCTGACTACTGGTGCTCCATTGCCTATTTTGAGATGGACGTTCAAGTTGGGGAGACGTTTAAGGTGCCCTCCTCTTGCCCCATAGTTACAGTGGACGGATATGTTGACCCCTCAGGAGGAGACAGGTTCTGTTTGGGCCAGCTCAGCAACGTACATCGCACTGAGGCTATTGAGAGAGCAAGGTAGGTGGCACAATTAGCCCCAGTATTCAGAGCGAAACAGTTAAAGCCTTACTGCTAATGTACTTTCTGAAGTAACATTACATTTTAAAGGGCTTTTCTTTTTAATAGAAACAGGCTCCTTTGATAACAAAAATTAACATGTGACGTCTTTGTCATTTTCCTTTCCCTGTCCTCTTTCCTCGCTCCCAGACTTCACATTGGCAAGGGGGTTCAGCTGGAGTGTAAGGGCGAGGGAGATGTGTGGGTGCGATGCCTCAGTGACCACGCAGTGTTTGTTCAGAGTTACTACCTGGACAGAGAGGCAGGCCGAGCCCCTGGAGACGCTGTTCACAAAATCTACCCTAGCGCTTACATCAAGGTAGGGACATGATTCACTGGACTGTAAAAAAGAGGACATCACTCAAGGTTGACATTTGCTAAAATGTTCTTGGAGAAACTGCTAAGTGCAAGTTCCAAACATCCTTTTCCATTCAGTCTTTTCAGGCATTCTGCCCTTTATTGACACTGGTTTTATACAGTAGATGTGTGTATTTTACAAAACATTTTCCCCATACTGCCACATTTCCCTTCTTTTCCACTCATGTCTCTTATTAGAGGTATTTGTGCAGTTCCACACAGCCCAGCTCTAAATGGGGTGATTGGCAGCCTGTGGTGGTGATTTTTCTCCTGTGCAGGGGGGTTATTGCTGAATGTACAGTGTTTAAAGTCTCTTCTCTCCTGCCAGGTGTTTGACCTCCGTCAGTGCCACAGACAGATGCAACAGCAGGCTGCTACAGCTCAAGCAGCAGCTGCAGCACAAGCAGCTGCTGTGGCTGGAAATATACCTGGGCCTGGATCAGTAGGAGGGATCGCTCCAGCTATTAGTAAGATACTGTAACTGCAAATCCAGATGCACAGTCACACACAGACAGTGGGAAGTAGAAGCAGTGTGGCAGTGGTTCCAGCTGTGTACTTACGAAGGAAAAGAAATGAGAAATTCTCATATGTTCAGCCTTATTTGCATTCAGTTATTATTACCTGGCAAAAACAATTTGTTATTCCAGCGTAGAGGATTATATTGATTTCTGTTGGAGTGTTTGGTGCGTCATTGCGCCAAAAAATGAAGCTGAAAGTTTTCCCTATCCTGTTTGCCTCTAAATTGTTTCTTTCATTGTGGTTAACAGTAGGGTTGCAACTATTTTCATTATTGATTAAACTGCCAATAACTTTCTTGATTAATCATTCAGTCTTTTATAATTTCAGAAAACCGTGTCAAAAAACGACAAATTCAGATTGCTTGTTTTGTCTGACTAACAGTCCAAAACCCAAAGATATTCACTTTATTGGCATTTAAGTCTAAGAAATCAGCAACTATTTACATTTGCGAAGACACAATTAGTGATTTTTGTCCCCGAAAAGTTGACTCAAACTATTAATAAATTGTCAAAAAAGATTATTGCAGATTCATTTTCAATTGATCGACAAATAATTCACCTACTCATTTGAAATCACACTTGATTTGGTTTTTGGGTCTTGGGTTAATATGACTACATGAATATTTATTCACATCTGAATGAAAAGCACATCTGGTGTTGAGTTTGTTTCTCACATGCGCACCATCAACCTGACCTGAATGCCTCTCCTCCCGTCCTCTCAGGTCTGTCAGCAGCAGCCGGTATTGGGGTAGACGACCTCCGGAGGCTGTGTATTCTCAGGATGAGTTTCGTTAAGGGCTGGGGGCCCGACTACCCTCGCCAGAGCATCAAGGAGACCCCCTGCTGGATCGAGATCCACCTGCACAGAGCCCTGCAGCTACTGGACGAGGTTCTGCACACTATGCCTATAGCAGATCCACAGCCTCTGGACTGAGGTCTTTACAGCTGCAGCATCACACTGCAACATATAGTTGCAGTGTGAAAGTCTTCCTCAGTGAACTGTTTTGCATGGAAAGGCCAGTGAAACAGCTGGTGACACTGAAGCTGTACCACATGGAAAATACTTTCAGGTGTGTTTGAGGCACCTTTGTGCACTGTGGCCCCTACTTTTACTTTCTGAGCAAGAGTGACACTAAAATGAGCCAAAGCCATATATTAAAGATATATTTGTCTATATGTTTAATAAATGGCTTTGATTTGTGATGACTAGAATGATGAACTGTAGGACTAGAAAAAGACGTCACATATAACTACAGTTATAAAGCACCACAACATACACATAGATGACCTGCAGATCCCATGAAACTGGAATGTACACCAACCACTTGGCGTCCCCAGAGTCCACAACCACCAACTACTGACACGTTAGATTCACCGAACAATACAAGGACATCTGAGCGCCCTGCGGCAGTCGGGGTGAGATGCTGTGCAGAAAGGCTCTCATGTCCACTGTCTGGGCACCAGAGCACTGCTGGTTTTCTGCTGTGTCAGTTTTCATTGAAGCTGATAACAGGACTGCTTTACACCTGGGATGACGAGCAGGTTCAGTCAGCTGTCAGGCTGAGTAGAAAAGCAGCAGCACTCTGAGCACGACACCATGCTGATCCCTGCCTCTCAGCCACTGAACAGGACTGGGGACCACCCCTCTGGATCCGGTCATGCTAGACATTCACAGCCATCCACGAATATCACAGAGAATGAAAAGACACACAGACTGTGGACTATTGTTGGTCAGACATTGTCAAACTACAGGTTTGGACCTAAGAGGCTGGCTGTGGATTTGGTGGGTGTCTGAGGACAAATCTTTTTTTCCCCACCCCCTTCTCAAATCTCAAACAATATTTTGGACTGAAGGTTGAGCCGCAGTTGAAGTCAGACAATAATGTCCTCCACACCTCTCAGCTACACTAATGCAGGTTTTTTAGGGGTGCTATGACATCGTTGCATCCTACCCATTGATAATACAATATATCTGTTTTCACTGACTTACAGTGATTATATCAATTCTCCACTCCTTCAAATAACCATAAGTGATGACAAGATGCTCATTGAAGTGTTCATCCATCACTGGTGACTCTCCACCATGGTCGCCTCCATCTGTTTCAGGTATGTTTATTGTTTTGGAGAACGCCCTCTTTTATGCTGCCACAAAGAATGAATCTCATACAGCTACTGGAAACTGTTTGCCTTTTTTCACTTTAACACTGAGAGTGAAAAACAGCTGCCTTTGGTTCAGTAAGATTGGAGCAAGAAAGCAGAGAAGAGGAGGACAGTTGATGTTCGGTGTCTGAGATTTAATCACAGGTCAATGAACAGGGTTTATCAAAGTTTTGGCAAACCAAAGTACTAATTGCTCAGAAACATGCTGTGAGTGTGGTATGATCATGAGAGTGAGATGTCCAGTCAGCTGCTGGACTTTGCCCCTGTTACTTTAATTTTCAGGTTCCTTTAATTGATTTTAATATTAATTTTACTCTTTTTTTTTTTTCTCCAAGCATACCCGACACTCTCCAGTTGAGAATCTTTGTACTAAAATATGTTATGACTTGCAGCCCACTTATATACTACTTGATCCAGGTCTCTTGTGTATAGTTTACAAAGATAAGAGAATTTAAGACAGTTTCCCAGCAATATTGATATATTTTCTTGATTTTATTTTGTTACTTTTATTAATTGATTTGTATTATATTTTTAGCACTTTACTTTTTTCCTCGTTTTTAATTCAGTAACCCTTATTGTGAGGTGGTTGTCCTGCGATATGAATAAGGGAGTCAGTAGGCTGGTTTATATTTGATGTAGGATTGTGAGCAGAGGCAACATTGTGATGCATTTGTATTGAAAACATATGTAACACTAAGACACCTTTTTAAAATCTGCTTTTGCCCTTTCACTCTGTAGGCATTTACACATCCGTAGGGTTTCTTTTGGCTGTTCTGAGTTGCAGTCCTTCTCTTTTTGATTGCAGTTTTTTTTTTCTTTTTAATCCATGTAAATAACTTTGTTTTGAAACGCATGTCAATGTTTGCATGTTTTTTAATGGCAAATAGACCCCTTTATCCTGACCCCCCTTTTTAAAATGGAGTACTTCTTTTGCCCTGCATTACACAGGGGGACTGGACTATCTGAGGAGAGTAGAAACCAGTGCCTGCTGTATACTGGTGTGTTGTGTGTTCCTGGTTTATGAGAACAGCATTAAAGGCACACAGGGGGAAATAACTGTCATAACTGATGTAAATTAACTAATTTAATGATATAAACGCATCATTTTAGCAGCTAAGCTCCTAAAGAAGGCAGCTTGTCTTCCAAGACCTAATTTTGTACAAATGCAGCAACTCATCAGTTATTAGTGTGCAGCCTGCGTTTGGAGGTAAAATGAGTACAAGCATATTTTCTCTCTCGCAGGTGTTGAAACAGGTGAAGGTAGTTTGAGGCACAGAAATCATTTGATTTAGACACGAGTCCCCTCTGCCCCGTCCTGCATGTGATACAACTGTTACTCTGTTTTTAAAGGCATTTGTTATAGATTACACATACAGTGGCATGAGGAAGTTTGGGCACCCTCGGTCAAAATTTCTGTTACTGTGATCAACTAAGTGAGTAAGAGATTACCTCATTTCCAGAATGCATTAGGTTAAAGATGACAGATTCTTCATTGTTTTAAGCAAGATTGCCCTTTTATTTCCATCTTTTACAGTTTTAAAATAACATAAAAGGAAAAGGGCCAGAAGCAAACATTTGGGCAGCTGCACAGTCAATACTTAATAGCACCCCCTTTGGCAAGTATCACAACTTGTAAACACTTTGTTTGCCAGTTAAGAGTCTTTCAGTTCTTGTTTGGGGGATTTTTGTCCATTGTTTCTTGCAAAAGGCTTCTAGTGCACTGCTCTTTTCAGGTCTATCCACAGAATTTCAATGATGTTTAGGGCGGGGGACCGTGAGGGCCATGGCAAAACCTTCAGCTTGATCCTCGTGGTAGTCCATAGTGGATTTTGAGGTGTGTTGATTTGCCTTTCTTGCAAACCTACGAGCAGTTCTCTCAGAGAGCGTTCTTGTTCAAATTGACCTCCTCCTTGACTGTTCCTGTTAACTGCCTTTTCTTAGTTACATTATGAACTAAAGAACAGCTACATGTAAACGCTTTTCTGTCTTCCTTTAGCCTTCTCCTGCTGTGCTGGCATCAGTTATTTCTCTTTTCAGAGTGCTAGGCAGCCATGGGCTCCTCTAAGCGGAGCCCATGGCTGCTGATTGTTACAAGCAAGCCAGAAAGCTGATTAAGGTAAAAGTTATCTGAGAGCTCAAATCTCTTGGAGTGTAAACTTTTTTCTTTTTTTTTTTTAACACTTAACTATTTACACTATCAGAAATTTTGACCAGGGGTGCTCAAACTTTTGCTTCCACTGTATTCATTTGGATCCACATTTCATTTACTCGCAAACTTCTGTTCCTGGTTGTTGTTGTTTTTTTTCACACCAAACTGTGAGATGGAATATTATTTTCTGGTAATCTTGTTAAATTCTTAAAATGAATTTGCATTTATGTTCCAGTTTTTTTCATGCTGTCTTTGTAACAGCTGAAATAGAAAAAGACAAATTGTATTTGTTCAAGGTTTAGTTGAATTTGGGGTCTGTTTGTCACAGGAAATGATCCACTTTGCTATTCATTTGCTTTGCCCCTCTTTGCATCCCATCTTTGATTATTTCACTATAATTTGAATGGTATTTTCAAAAAAAAGTTTTTCCTACGTCAGGGATTGAAAGAGTCCAACTTTGGGATTTATTCACATGATTATGCATCTGATTGATTGAATGGCAGGAAACAGAAGATTTTATGATTATATGTTTAACTGAAAGAAGTGATTCTGAGTTCTGAGTTCTGAGAAATATGTTATATTCTGTTGTGCTTAAAGGTGGACAGATGTTTTTATATTACTTGCAGTTATTATAGGAGCCTAAAGACACAGCTCAATTGAGTTGATGTTGACTACTATGACAGATTGCAGATATAAATTTTACCTGTATTTCTTATGTGAGAGTCTGTAATTAAACATGGAGTGGTATTCTCTAAGTGGTGACCTGTTTAATTTCTCAACAAGGTTGCATGTTCACGAGGGTGACATGGGTTTACATTTTTGGACCTGTGTCTTTAAGTTCAATTTTACAGAAGCACTTAAAAACCAAACTTGATGCAAGTGTTCTGATACTGGGTCTAAGCTTCACTGCACAGTCTTGGGATATTCTGCCACTAGTGGGCATCACAAATGCGAAAAGTTTCTATCTAGTAATCAGCTGCATGGATATGTACAAAATCTACAGTCACAAAATGCATAAAATTTGCTAATGATTGATTAAAGTTAGTACGGCATTTTACAATAAATCTAAATTTCTAGATATTTCACACTCCAAAGATCATGTTTACGTCCTACAGACCTGAAATATTTTCAGCGCATTCACACATTGATGTGTGATGTTGTGTCACAGCAATCTATGGTCAATTCAGTAGTCATCACAATGTTTTTCAAACTATGCAAAACCAATTAATATATCTTCAAATCTACACTGAGGTGCTGCCAAAATTGACTTAAGCCATTCTTTGGATGGTAGATATCACGTTTCAAATGGTTTTCAGATCAGTCAGATGGTGAGTCCACAGTGACATTCAGTGTCTCACTGTATTTAGTACGGTATGCACATTTTTTATTTCGCCAAATATTTGACAATAGACCTGAAACCTGCTTTTTGCCTAATGTAAGCATTTAACTTTGAATAGAGAAAAATACCCCAGTTTTGCACATGTGATGCCACAGCATCAAGTTGTGGAAAGGTGTATGGAAACCATGTTTTCCCTGTGGTGCGGTCAGTAAGTGCCTATCTCAGGGGGTTACAGATGTCGAGGGTTCAGGTGGCCATGTCCTACTTTCGGACAACGTGGCGAGTCAGGCATGTGGTGTTATTTCAAGTGCTCATTGGGTGCATATCAAGTTGAAGATGGACTATTGCGCAACAAAAAATGGAAGACCTAGAAACACAATGAATGGCGGGTGGGCAAGTTCCACCCACAACTCAGGCACATGTAATGACACTGACTGGCCACAAGGTGACACTGTAACAATCACATTTTCGCAGTTACCTCAAAAATGGCTTGGTCAAAATTCTTTCATTTTAATCTCAGTCATGTGCATCTGGTCTTCTGTTCTAAAATTGTCAGATTGTTAGATGTCAGAGGATGAAGGTCTGGGGTATCGAAGGATGAGCACTAATTGAAAGCTGAGACGAAAAATTAGTCTTAAGCTTAGATTAAAAGGCCTCAACACAGTCAGACTGTCTAATACCAACAGGGAAGTGATTCCAGAGAAAAAGAGCATGATAGGAAAAAGCCCTGCAGACTTCTTTTTAACTCTGTGTAGACAGAGGCCTGCAGTCTGACAGCACGGGATGACAGAGCTCAGGCAAACAAACAAGAAGTGTGTTCTGCTCTCCATGGTTCAGCTTCAACTACGGGATCATGCCCCGACTGGTCTATATGACAGCTAGAACTGAAACATGCCTGATGGAATCACAGCAGCTTCAAGTTGTCTGAGGCTCAATCAGGATGTGAAATTATTTAAATCCTAACCTCACACACTGCAAGTTCACATGAACATATTTCATGCAATATTTAAGAGTTCTCACAGCCAAACTGGGACATTGTGTGTCCCTGTATTCATACTGATGGAGCCCCAAGGCAGCAGGGTTCAGATTCAAACCCTCACTGTGTCATGTGGCTAACTTCAAGCTCAATACCAGCACTTTTCTGTAGCTGTCCCTCTGACATGTAAATATAAACTCCATAAGCTACTTCTTGGTTACAGCGACTTTGTCTTGTGGTAGGAACTACGAGCAAAGAAACAGAATCCGAGCCAGGAGCCTGTTTTACAAAAGCCTTCTGCAAGCACTGTTCACAAGACAGAACGGTGGCAACATCATGTTCACAAGTCCTACAGGGCTGTCACATGCTCATGCATGGGTTTTAAGTACAGAGCTGGTTTTTATTAGTGAAATATGTCAAAATGAGGGAGAGGAAATTATCTCGTGTTGAAAACCTGGCGAAATAGGTCAAAAAGCAGTGTGAAGTCAGCATTTTAAATAATGAAAGAATCACAGTGGTCTGACATGGCTTTAAATGAAACCGTCTTTATTAAGTAACTTTAATATCAGAAAAATAAAACTCTTAAATTCTCTTTACAGCAAATATATAATATCAGTGCTTTGGCCGCAATAACTTAAAAGGCCGTTATAAAATATAGTCTGCTTTTAAACTCCTGACTCAATTTGAAGAATTTATATGCCATAAGACTCCCCCTACATATACAAAACAAAAGTGTAGTAAAATTAGCAAATACTTTGAACTGTTGGTACAACTTAACAATATATGTATTTATATATAGATAATCTAAGATACATTTTACAGTATACCGTTCTTAATTTGGTGGCGTACAGACATGACAGGCAGCTTGAATCCTTGGCCTTTTTACAGTTGCAGTGTGACGTTTTACATTGGCGGTACATTATGACGACATGCTTGTGATGCACATTCCATTTTCCACTAGGTTAAATGGCAGCTATCAATACTATTATCATCATCAATACTGTAAACTAATAACTAGACTACAAGCAGATAGCACTGATACCCTCCTGCAACATTTCTGGATTTCCAAGTCTTCATTCACTTAATCACTAAAAGTGAAAAAAAAAAGTAAAAATCTTATTGTAAACATTTTAATATAGCTGTATTTATGTATATATGAAATGTAACAAAATAAAAATAATTCTGTATATCAGTCATTAACAGTAATATTATATAATACATACACAAAAATGTCAATAGATTCATGTCAATAAACTGAGGGCTGACAGTGTATTGCATTCCCTCAGGGAGAAAGAGCAAAGAGAGATCGACCCTTCGTAGATCAGAGAGAAGTCAAAAAAAAAAAAAAAAAAGGACGGAGAGAAGACCAGAGGGGGCAGAAGCAGATGGGTTTTTTTGCACTTTTGGGACTCGATGGTTCCATTTCCTCAAGACGGCTCAATCATCCACGAAAGAGGCGATATTTAGGAAACAGAGCTCAGTGATGGAATAACTCCCAAATACTGTTTACAGCTGGAAACCTAGAGGGAGCGGTTCAATGTCCACACAGTAAAGCAACAGTATTGACCTTATGTGGTGTCAGCACAGTCCGAGATGAAATGAAGCCGCGTCCCCTTCGAAATGTCCGTCAACTTGTTCAATCCTGTAAAAACAAAGTCTAGAGACACTGGTGTTTAAAGCTAAGATTTGAGATGATTTCCACCAAATTGTACCTTTTCTTCACTTTTCAGGCAGAGGAACGGACAGACACATGTGGAAGGGGTGAGGGCAAAACAACACATCATAGCGTGTTTTGCGTCCCTCCAGTCAATAGTATGATAAGATATGGGGGAACGCTGTGTTTAGTAGGGCACAGGACAACAGCAAATGGGCTGATGAAGTATCCAAGTGTGTACCACTGAAACGTTTCATCAGCGCATTTGAGCAGGTAACGAAAGTTAACCCAGACCAAAATGTGGTAGAAAAAAAAAATAAAATATGTCTGTCTACAAACTTAAGCCCGAGATTGTTTGAGCTCTGTAATTAAAACCCGAGGAGTTTCATTTATCTAGTGCTTCCTCGAGTAGTTAACATACTGAGACGATTTTTGCATAGGCCTGGTAGACAAGACATGGGATTGCATAAAAACAGAGTAAAGCCATGAGCGGCCTTCTTCTCGATTTTGCATCCCAATGGAATTGTTTTGCTGGCTGCTGACCAACATGGACACAAAATGGCTGTGACGACACAGCCACATGGTGGAGCAGTTCAAGTGAAAGAAAAGGATGGCTGAAAAGTCAGCGAGTCGTCCGTACAGCACGGGGATTTGTTCCAGATGACGGCTGTCTTCATAGTTTAATAAGAACAACGGCTCTTTTAGCTCCCAGGTGAGGTTTAACTATTAAGTAGACAAACTTAAACCGTCTATTAAAGTGTCTGCGATAATGGGGAGGAGGAATGTTACCAAAAGGTAAGAGCTGTGCATATCTTCCTAGCTGAAAACCGGCACATGGTTTCCCAAACAAGGATGAAACTGAGATAAAGGCAAAAAAAAAAGAGGGAAAAAATATTAAAGAGAAACTAAATGGGAGTGTTTGTTGCTAAAAAGATTAAAAAAAAAAAAAAAAAGACGCTAAATACTTGAAAAAAGCTCAACAAAATGGGAAGCAAAAGAAAACATCCCAGTGATACAACCTTGGTTCCACCAAGATTCATTTAAGGGATTGAAAATTAAGACCTCAGTCTATATGCTTGTGTTCTTTTGAGCCTAAATCTGGATTTGTAGATAGTGTTGTCAGATAATTACAGGCTTTCCGAAAAGGCCACAAGTTTGTTTTAAGACAGAGCAACACTGTGTCCGCTGAACCAGTTGTTTCTTTTTATGTACTTGGAACAGAATTAGGCACAACTTTACTGTAAACAGTTTTTTTTTTTTTTTTTTCAAAGTAGAAATGGAAAGCAACGCGGCGATACTGAAGTGGTGTAACATCCTGGTACTCTACAAAAAGATGTTACCCACTTGTTGGTTCTAATCTGGGAAAGAAGAGGTTGCCATTGGAGTGTGACATCTTTGCGGTTGCGGGTTTGACCCACTCTGTGGGTGTGTTTGCGCGCGTGTCAATGTGCTGTTAGTCTTATCGATGCTCAAAAATTCTGATTTATGATCTGGAGCATGTAAACATCGACTCCTGTTTAAAGTAATGCAGATACACGTCGCTAGCCTGATAATATTTCTGCAAATTGTCTAGGATACAGTGGCGTGTGCACAGCATATCCAGTTTACTACAGTAGGCGTTCAATTTCTGTGGTAAACAGGAGAACACTGTCAATTTATACATACTCGTATGTGGGACTTACTGTATGTAAACATGCTCACCTCCTCTTTTTGTCTCAGAGTTTCCTGCCATGAGCACAATAATAAAAAGGCAAAGGGGCTGGGACATAATTTAGCACATAAAAACAACTGTAGCAGACAAAAAAAATATTTTTTGACCAAAAAGTCAACATCATGTATCAATAGAATCCATTAAAAATTTAATAAAATATAGGCAGGCAGAAACTGATAACTAGATTTCCAGGGAGAAGAAAATGTAAGTCAAAAATCATGAGCAAAAAAACAAAACAAAAAAAAAACCTCTCTCTCTCTCTCTGTATATATATATATATATATATATATATATATATCCATCCCACCCCACCCAATGCTACACAGAGGATTTCCAACCCTCCCACTGATCAATCACTCAATCAATTAAGGAAGAAGACTTCACAATAGCAGGCACATGAACGGGCTGAACACACTAACCCATGCCCTAAATACAGATCATTCCTTATTCACCTATTCTTCCTCACCTCTGTCAAACACCAGCTTGGACAAAACCGGGGTGAGGACAAACCTAGACACTGATTTGGGGTCAGTTTTGTAATTTCCCCACGCATACTGTGGGTTGGAAGTGTTGGGGAGGCTGATCCCTCATCAGCCATCAAGGTAAATGGATTAAAATCACATATTACGTAGCTGAATGGCCTGTGTAACCGGGGACAGGCACACAGGGCAGACAGCATCTGGACCCTGGCATATGTGGGTGGCACAATCTAGACAGAAGAGGTTATGGCCGCAGGGAACCAAGGCAGCGATCACCTGGTTATCCATACAGTGGACACATATCTCCTGTCCTCTCACTGCTGATCCGATCCCCGGCCGATAGGAGAGGGAGGATTCAGGAGGGGAGGAAGAGGAGGCGGTGCTTTCACTGGAAGAGGAGAAGGCCGAGCTGTAAGAGGGGAACCTGTGGGCATCGAGGGTCCCAGCCGTGCCAAGGGGCCCTCGGTGAACACGCTGGGCCTGAGGGTGCTCCAAGGCTTCTGTCCCAGAGAATGTTGGAGAGAGCCGGGGCGTCCCGGGCTGACTGGTCTGGAGACATCGATGACAACAATCATTAGATGACCATCTTCATAACAAACACGGCATCTTCAAATTCCTCAAAACAAATGTTTCATAAATATCAACGTAATGGATCATTACTGCTTCTGTGCTGTCAGTGTCACTGCAGTGTTTTACAGTAGATACAAATGGACTAGCCAAATATCTTTGTTAAAATTAAAATTTGTTGAGCACTACCAGCTACCCAATCCATGCATGTGTCCAAATCTGAGTTTACAATACTGTGATTAAGATAGTTAGCAATAGCAATAGAAATACATGTTATCGTGAATACTAACGGCCTCAACTTCATCAAAATACTAAACTGCAATACAGAGGTACATGCCAGTCAGATAGACTTTGGCCGAATGTTTTGTTGATTCTCCGATTACATATTTAAGATAATTAAGAGATTGCTTGTATGTAAGACGATCAGTTGGTGTATCTATAACTGTAATAGTAATCACAGTTCTGATGCTTGAATTTTATTCATATTGTCTACAACAAAAGATAAAAATGCTCACACTGAAATTGTTTTGACCTGTGGGGTGTCTCTTTACTGTCTACACAGGAGGCCATTACTGCATGCCCACATTGAAATTCACATACCTGAGGCTGACGAGCATCAAAGGCCTGGAGGGGTTGGTGGTCTACAAAGGGGCTCCAGATGTGTGGCTGTGCACCAGGGTGTGAGGTTTGGGCAGTGGATATGGTTAGTGGGTCAAATCCAGATGAAGAGCCCCCACCTCCTAGGGTGCCCAGCTCCTCAGACCCCACAGGAAGAAGGCTCTCACCAAACCAGAAACTTGCACTGCCACCATTGCTGTTGTTGTTGTTAGCATTGGCATTAAACACACAGGTCGGGCTGAAATCTGCCATCCGGTTACCATTCCCACTGCCGTGGAAAGAATCAACTGAGCTGGAGCCGCTGCCCAGGGAACTGGAGCTGTCGTTGCGGTAGGTGGAAGACATCCTGACACCACTGTTAATATTGCTATTGATTCGCTGAGTACCGTTGACGCTCATTGGGAGCAAGCCACCACCACCCGGTGATGATGCACCAGCATGAAGCCACCCAGCCTCCCCCAACCCAACTGGTGTTGCAGACGTCTCAAAGCTGACGTCTGTGCCATTGAATTGAAAGTCATTGTTGTCTACACCAGGAGCCTCAATGCCTCCGCAGGTTCCTGTGCGTAGGGCAATGTGCGCCTCTATCTCATCCCTCGCCCGATCCACATTCTCCGGCATCCCGGTGACCTCAAACACAGGCTCTTTGTCACGACTCGGCGTTACGATATAAGTGTGGGTCTGTTGTTGAATACGTTTGATGGTTGCCCCTGAAAGACATGACCAGACCAAGCATGAATTCTTAAGTTAAGATCTACATTATTAATCCCTTGCAAACAGCAAAGGCAATGGAAAATATAAAAAATACAAAATATGAAATAAGTTATGGTCAAAAATGAGTGTGTGTGAGGTCGCAGTGACCTTTGACCACCAAACTCTAATCAGTTCATCCTCGAGTCCAAGTGAAGGTTTGTGCCAAATTTGAAGACATTATCTCAAGGCACTCCTGAGAAATCACGTTCACAAGAATGGGATGGGCGCACAGTACATACGGGCAACCTGAATATATAACTGCTCCAGCAGCACAGCTGTCACCGAAAGGAAGGCATTTAAGAAAAAAAAAAAAGAACAGATCTGTGTGCTTCATTGTCACTTCTTCTACAGCTTGACCTGATTGTGTCAAGTTGACAAAATTCATCCTGGCAGAGTAATACTAAGGACTGCACAGTGACATGAACAGCATTATATAGTTTCAGTAATCACACTTGTTATTTTTTTATAACAATGATATCTGACATTGAAACTGGAAGAAGCACAGCTGTGCAATAATTATAGCTCTGAACTGCAGTCCGTCCTGGTGACTCAGCAGGCTAAAGCACATACCACCCAGCCACAAGACCGTGAGTTCCACTCGAGTGTAGGAATCTTCTCAAATGTCAACACTATACATTTGAACAAGAATGAATGTCTTACATTTCCTCTACATGTGGCTCAATGGTAAACATTTAAACACAGAAGCACAGAAACAAATCCTGGAGTCCATTCTCAAAATAAATGTGGCACAATTAATGGGCAAGTAAAAGACACTTTATCACAAAGCTTGTAAACACTAAATATTGAGTATTAAAATCACTCACTACCTCTTGCTTCTGTGTGCTGGGCATAGCGATTCATCATCATTTTCTAATTTGATGTCATTTTGAATTGTTACCTCACCATCTCCAACATAATGGCACATGGTTGAGAACCGCTGCAGTTCAATTTACAAATCAACCCCAGGGCTTTCTGACACTGAGGTGGTAATGTCAACAGGGCAAGGGGTTATAGCCTGGGTGACAGTAAAACATAACCTTCAGGAGTGGGGCTGAGCATGTTAAAATGCTTTGAGAAGCTGTAAGCTATTAGGTTATCCATTAGACAATTCACAATTGCCTTTAAATGCTAGGAAAGGAACAAAAAACTGCTACGTATGGACTATATTGGACTAAATTACAATTTGGCTTTGTTGGTGTATGCTGACACACACCTGTGTCATAAAAGCTTGCTGTTTTTCCATTCACGATAAAAATCTGTACAATAAAAACCAATGCCAAAGCTGAAATCTAATGAACTCTCTTTCAAACATGAAGTCAAGCAACCAGAGCAAACATTTAACTGAATACAGGATAAATTAAACACCTACCTTTGGGACCTACGACCAGCCCTACAACACGATATGGTACCCGCACCTGTAGGTTTGAAATGACAGTGTAAGTACACACACTTTAAATGACAAACACCTGAAAACATAAAAGAGAGAACCTCTTTTATCAAACAAATGTGCTTGCATGGTAACATACACAGCACTTATTTGCTCTTGATGTGATTCACTGCATTAGAATGTCCGTTTCATGTCTTTAACACTCAAGGACACCATGACTCATAATGACAAGCTCACTGACCTGAATGGTCGTCTGTCCAGGTAGAGAGGGGGTCCCTGGACCGGTGACAGCAGACAGAGGGCCCGTCTTGTTTCGAGACGCTCGGATGAGGGAGAAGTGCTCAGCTGCAGACAGGATCTCCCTCTTAGCCATAGCCACATCTTCTTTGCGCCCTGTCACAACAAAGACAGGCTGCTCTCCCCTCACCGGTGTCTTAATGTAGGTGTTAGTCTTAGCTCGAAGTGCTTTGATCTTACAGCCTGTTGGGGCAGGTTTAAGAGAGAAAAGGAAAGACAGGGAAGTTTGATTATTTCTGATTCCGTTTTTTTTTTATTAACCAAATTACATAACATACATATACAGAAGTTTAATATTCAATATCGCCAAGATAAACTAATAAAGGATCATGGCAAACACAATTTCAGTTGGCAGTCACTAATGCCATTTAAAAGTTGCATAGCTTATAAATTAAATATTCCTTTCAGCTGTGGTTGAGAGTCCAACATCATTAACAGAGCCATTTCCTGTTGTTGTCAACACAGCAGTCTGTGCACCCTCCCCCAACTGGTCTCAAATCCGACATAACAGCACTCTCCCAACCCTACTATTGAGCTATGTAAAGTTTATGTGAAAGACCAGATAAAAGCGATGGGTATCTCAGAAAAGCCAGCAGTGGTCAGTGGATCTCAGAAGTCTTTGGTTAAGTCACGGAGCTAACTATAACCTACAGCTGATGTGGCAAAGCAATGGTGACCAACTCTTCATGTTCTCCTCCGAGACAAAGCCGAGCGTGGTTGAGCTCGACAAGGCAATGTTGAGGACACGCTCATTGTCAGTGAAGCACAGACAAAACATCCATAATACAGTCGAGCTGTTAAAGCGAGAAGACACAGAGGGAACGGCTGGCTGACAAAACTTGTGATGTAAACTTTTGTCAAGGGTGCACGACGGTGCCGTTGACCCAGTTAGGAGGAGTGCTAAGCTAACTTAGCTGATTTTGAGCTAACGTTGACTTTTGTAACAAAACTGGAGATTTTAATTAAATCCGAGTTTAGTTTAATTATGTCATTTTATGTTCATTCTATACATAACGATCCAGTTGTCTTATATGAAAATTGTAACCTATAAAGATGTTAACTAATTATGCAAAATAGCGTGTTAGTTACTCGTTGATGCTAGCAGTTCGAGTGACAAGTTAACCAGACAGCTAACGTTAATCATCACTTGCGACAAAATTAACTACAATTTCGCTAGCTATATGTTCCATAGTAACTTTACGTTTTCTTTATATTCTAGCATAAGTTTGTAATCACTAAATCATTTTGTTTTTACATTCAACTTCTGTCCTCTTTTTAATCTTGGGTATATTTTGTTTTGCTTACTCGAGAGCTGCCTGAACTATCTTCCCAACAAGTTTGCACCAAACTCCCATTAGCAACTTCACGTTAGCAAATGAATCCTACCAAAGCCATTCGAAAGACAACAAAGACTCACCTTGCCTGCCGACGATCTCCGCGACGTGCTCGGAGCTCGGCACGGCCACACATTCGGTTGTGTTGACGCTCTTTCGCCGACACAACAGCGAAGGCTCGGCCTCGTAGCCCGACTCCCCGTACACGCCAGAGGGTAGCAGTGCCAAGCTGCTAGCCGGTGGTATGGCAGTGCCGCCGACCACAGTATCATCCCGCTCGTCTCCGTTGTACAACAAGACCGTCTCGACGTGCGGCGGCTCCATCCCGGACGGCATCACGGAGCCACTCGGTCCCGATGGGAGGTGACGGTGGAGGTGGGCCTGCGCTAGCAATGAGCTACCGGTGCAGCCCGAAGAGTCGGCTACAACTTCTGGCTCTTCGTCCTCGGGCGCTGCCGTTATGTTCGCTTCATCTCCCGAGGGTGGTCGATGCAGAGGTAGGGGTTTCAAATCTAGGACCGTACCGAGGAGGTTGAAACGAGAAACTGATGGGAGCTGGTGGGGGTGGTGAAAGGAAAGGCTTTCGTCTGCTTGTTCGGGGTTCTGGCTCTGGGTACCGTGGTGCTCCTCAAGGCCCATACCGGCGAAAGCGTGCACTAGCGGCGGCGGGACCTCGGACTCTCCCTCGTCGGCCTCCAGCAAAGACGTGCTACTAGGCATAATGCAACACTTTTCTATTATTGTCGCCAAACAGTAATCTATGCGGATAAATGATCGAAATTGTCTTGATGTATAAAAAAATAAAACCTAAAAAGCGACCAGCGCCTGTTGGTTGAAATGTGTGGCTTTTGTTTTGTCTTCCAGCTCTCCATGCAGCCCTCCCTACACTGTAATCTCGAACGTGGTTCGCGCGAGACTTTGTTTTCGGGTCAGTCGTGTGTTCACAACTGTCAAGAAGACGCACTTAACGCGCATCAGGCAGGAGTCTGGTGTCATGAGAAAAATGTAGTTTAATATTTGAATACATATATGGGTGCCAGAATAGAGAATAGAGACAGACATTTTGGCATACACTCTACACAGAGTCGTACTAGGAGAGATAAAGAGAAAACAAAAAGGAGTAAAGTTTTATTATAGTGTTTATTTTGAGGGCAAGGATGGTATATGATAGCTATGCAGAAGCATCTTATAAACCAGTGTGTGCCTGACCTAATGTCAACTACCATGGCTACCAATAAGCATTTCATTGCAGTCCAACCTGCTTTGTTGCCAAAACAAAAACAAAAAAGCTGCTTACATCAACTAGCTTTAGATGAAGAGTAAAATGAGTAAAAATAAGCTGTACACAAAAATAAAGATTCAGTCTTTAATGACATTCTCTAGTCAGCAGTCTCTTTTTTCTTCTTTTTCTTTTTCTTCTCAGACACGGGTGTTTCTGGGGAAGTCTCCAGAGATACTGTTCCCCTTGTAACTAAATGCTGGTGCGAAGAAAACCAAGTAGGACCACGACTTTAGAGGACAAAGCATTCGCCAGCCCCCAACACAGGTGCCATCCACAGGTAGGAACTTCATCCACT
Organism: Chelmon rostratus; assembly: GCF_017976325.1. Classification (NCBI taxonomy): domain Eukaryota; kingdom Metazoa; phylum Chordata; class Actinopteri; order Chaetodontiformes; family Chaetodontidae; genus Chelmon; species Chelmon rostratus. Next base: position 19,099,416 of record NC_055662.1, on the reverse strand, counting down.
GAGGAGAACGTTGAAGTTTGTTGGGTTGCTAGACATCCAATGAAAAAGTAGAATCTGATACACAATCAGTTCTTAGAAGCACAGGGCTTTTTTTCTTTTCCTTTATTTTTTTGTTAATATTTTTATTCAGAAATATGGCTCATGAGAAAAGGAGAATACAGTGGCAGCTTGACAATGAGAATCACAGTTAAAACATAGAAGCAGTTTAAAAACAATACAATCCAAGTACTGTGCATATCAGTGGATCAAAAGAAAACAAGCCATAATTACAGGTAATTCCATAAAAGACAAAATCGAAGTCCACAAAAAGCAAAGCAAATCTTGCCTTGCTTTAGAAAGAACATGATATCACTGAGCCTGGAGGGAGCATTAGTCGACTTCCAGCGAGGGGGAAGATGACGTCTTGCCTGTAAGGAAGTGCAAGCTATAACATCTAATTGTTTGGAGATGTATGGTTGAAGCCTTCTGAGAGCCCAAAAATAGCAATATGGGGAGACACATTTATAGTTATCCAAAGTATCAAGAGCATATGCCTTCATGTGGATGTAGCCTATAAAAGTCATATAAAAACGTGCCTAAAATAATATTGGGGATCCCAGGTAAAACTGGAGGAAATATTAAATTACAGTGATAATGATTCTGGACTTCTACTACAGTCACAACTGAAATCATTTGAGGTCTTACATTTGTAGATTTTTGTTGATTCATATACGTGTCAATATACCAGCGGTTTCCGTAAATTTATGATATCGTCTGTCTAAATTGCCCAACACAACAGCCACGTTGGATTGCACTGACTGCGAGAGGGAACATACGCTTCGCAAGTACGTGGACGTGACCCACATGATCTCACGAACGCTCCTCCTCTTCTTTTTGACCAATGAGAGGGAGCAAAGGGCGGGCTTTTACGGATGACAGCCAATGCCGTGTCACGTTTGTAATACGTTTCTTAGCATTAGTCGCATCCGGGTGAGCACTTTGTGGTGAGTAGCTAATACTGACTGAAACAAAATAATGAATTACGAAATGTTAATGTTTGAATTTACTTTACCTTCAATGACCACAATGCGCGTATAATACACGAGTACACTAGCCCTAAGAAACCTTTTCAAATTCCAAAGGCATTTCTGTCTCTGGAATATGAAGGCCAGCCCGCTAGCGAGTTAGCTTTAAGCTAACAACTTGTCGCCAGTATCAATGTCCGGGTTTGCTTTGTCACCATTTTTGTGTTTTTGCCACCCTCGGTATTAGTTTTAGTTTGACATCTGTTAATGTTTATGTCGGCAGGTTCCCTCAGGTTTTTACTTTGAAGCTTGGCTCTCGGTCTTCAGGATGTACGGATCCTTTCGGGTGTTGTTGCAGGTGCTGTGGGCCCAGCTTCTCTGTGGGTGGGTGCTGGGCTCCGAGCTAACTTTTGAGCTACCAGACAACGCAAAGCAGTGTTTCTACGAGGACATCATCATCGGCACAAAGTGTACACTGGAATTTCAGGTGCGTGGATCTTCTCTGGGCCCAAATCCAAGTCTTTATCAGTCGTCCTAAATGGGGAGTTGTTATTTGTCATGAGTTGAACAATGTCAAGACTGTACTCTTGAAGGCAATGCCTGGCTTCAGAGATTACAGAAAGATCATTAACATCCCACGGCTAGGGACAGCTTTATGACAGCAATTATCGGACTGATAAATACTTATAATTTATCAGTCAGATAATTGCTGCTCCAGTTGTAGTTAGTTTTTTTGTGTATTTTGTTACAATAAGGTAAATCATATTATTTATATGTATTTTCAAGTCCTGTAGTCTTCACACCAGTGATCTAACAGCACAGTTCTTAGTTGTTTTTTTCCATTTCTGTAATAAGACGAAATTTGCAACGCAGTCATTTCACAGAAAATATTAAAACTAAAGTAATTTGAATCAGCATGTTGTCTGCTGCACCTGCCTTAGAACATTATTTGGCCTTTAGCCAATTCATTTGAGCCATCATTACTGATATTGCACAATAGCAAACCCCCACAGGCCACTGTGTTGCTTCTTTCCTAGGACTGAGCAATAATAAATTATTATTTATATTGTTCATAGTCTCTTCATAAATTGTATGGTGACATAATTATATATGAATGTATATATTGTCATTCACAGTTTTTATGCCTAACTATGGCTAAAACTATCACATCTATAAAACATATATTAAAAAAATCTATAGAATTTTTTTCTAGTAAAATACTTATAGTAACATTTGACTGCTTTGGACGGGACAGTCACAACATGAGATTTGCAAATATTGTCTGGCCCATCTTCTTGGTGTCTGTACAACTTGACACAATTCATATTGGCTTGAAAAAACACTGTCATTATGTTACTAAAGGTATGGTCATCCTGTCTTTATGTTCTCCTAGGTGGTGACCGGTGGCCATTATGATGTGGATTGTCGTTTGGAAGACCCAGATGGCACTACACTCTACAAGGAGATGAAGAAGCAATATGACAGTTTTACTTTCACAGCCGCCAAGAATGGCACCTACAAGTTCTGCTTTAGTAATGAGTTCTCCACCTTCACACACAAGACGGTTTACTTTGACTTCCAGGTCGGTGATGACCCTCCTCTGTTCCCCAATGAGAACAGAGTCACTGCTCTCACCCAGGTAAGATTATAAACTTGCACAAGCTTAGGTTTATCACTGAGTATATAGCATACACTTGTACATTTGCTCTGACAGAAGACCATATTTGGTTCATTTTATCTGAGTAAGAAACTACAGACTCATTTTCTACACAGCATGTGTCGCAGGAAAAAGATACTCTTTTACGACAACTCTTTTACTCATAACAAGTAAAGCCTTTACACTTCCTACTAGTATGTGTCGTTTTGTGACCTCTGCAAATTCCCAGCCAAGCTCCACCCAATTTTAACCTGAAAAGAGGTTTAACCTGCTTTATATGACTGAAACACCTGTCTGGGTGTGCTCGGCACTATATACTGATCTTCTGTTGTCTAGTCGTCGATTCGAGTATCTAGAGTTTTAACGAGGATGGACATAATTTTATTAAGTACGAATCATTTATTACCTGCAGTTCTTGCAGGTTTTACTGCAGTAAACACAATTTATAATGTTTTATGTGCCCATTATGTTTTCACCAAAGTGTTAATGGTAGTGACTGATCCAAACTGGACATTTGATTATATTTTCACAGGCTTTTGCACTCACTACCACACCTGGCCATTTATAGCCACTAGTTAGATGTTTGATACCAAATCCAAAGCTTAAATTTATGTCGCTTCATTTTGTTGTGGGTTGTTTTAACATTGGAATTTTTTGTTACCTAAGTTCCCTCTAGCTGGGAAACGAAGTTAAAATTGTCTTCTTGTTAGCTGGTCAATCATTCATTTCCAGACTCAGTTTAAATATCTTGTATTGATCTTGGCTTCCATTTTATTATGATTTCCAGATGGAATCAGCCTGCGTGTCCATCCATGAGGCGCTGAAGTCCGTCATCGACTACCAGACACACTTCCGCCTCCGTGAGGCCCAGGGACGCAGTCGGGCAGAGGACCTCAACACCCGTGTGGCGTTCTGGTCCATCGGAGAAGCCATTATCCTTCTGGTGGTCAGCATCAGTCAGGTGGTCCTGCTGAGAAGCTTCTTCTCTGACAAGAAGACCACTACAACACGAGTTGGATCGTAACACTCTCTGAACCCTGGGATCTGACTCATCACGTCTTTATCCGTACCTTGGCTCGTGTGCTTAGAGTGAGTTAGAATATCAGTGCTGATCTGAAATTGGATCATATCAAACGGCCAGGTCGTACAATCTGACATGTCATTTTCATTCAGCACTGGCATTCTTACCAACTTTATGCAAATGAGTGTTGAGCAAAAAGGTTATCTGTGTTTAAAATGTTTTTGAGGGGTAAAAGAGAAAGCTTGGAGAAAGGCTTGTTTATGTCGCTTGTAACTATCTGTATTTGAGGCAGTTCAAGCAGCTGGTCATATAGTTAAAGTAAACCTTAAATACTTTAAATATTTGAAATTATTTCTAAATGTGTTCTTATTTTATTTGTGTCTTTTTTTACCCCCATCATCTCATACCCTCTCTCCCCCTGATCTGTTCCATTTTTCAGCCCAAACTGTGCACTGAAAGAACCAAGGGGGTGAAAGTTTTGACTTAATGTGTCATGTATGGAGTTGAGAATTTCTTTTCGTATCTGCAGTTCATTGGGTCTCTAAAACAAGGCAAGGCAAAGGATTTGGTTATTAAAAATCTGTTGCATTTTTTCTTTCTTATTAAACCACACTGTATTAAGTGAGAGACTAGATATTGTGTTTGCTTTTATCAGCTTTGCCATTTTAGGAGAGTTGAGAGGGGAGTGTGCTATACAGAGAGTAAGCCATCCTTTAATAATAGTGAAATGGTTTGTATTTGGGTTGAAGGATTGAATTTAGAGATGCAGATGGTTAAGTCAGTTTTTGCATTTTAGATTAAATTTTCTAAATTATACATTGGGGGAAAGTAATGCGCCAAGTTGACCACACCTAGGTGAATTATTTCCTAAAACGTTCTAATTATAGGTTGGGTTTTCTTAATAACATCTTTGTGACTCAGTGTGGTGGGGGACAAAAATAACTCATATTATTCTTGTGTTTGAAGATGACACATTTTGGGTCTAAAGTGGCAGTTTTATGTGCACCAACTTGTTATGAAATCTTTGTCTTTCAGTGGTTCCCTTGCAATGTTAAATCTAATTCTGCCTTTGCTATTGGAAGTGTAACAACTTGTTTATCTTGTGGGCTGATATTGTCCTCTTTGTTTTTTACAGCACTGTTGTAAAATTGATGTTTTGCAAGGTATTGCTTGAATATAAGATCATTCTAGTAACTTTGAGTTGTAGTTGTAATTTCAAATGTTGTCCCCTCTGACTACTCAATTTTCTAAAGGTGCAGGAAGAAAGATTTGGATAGCTTATATCGAATGTGTCTTTGTATAATATGAATGTCATTTTTCAGTTTTTCATCATCTGATTCAATCAGCAATACTGAAAGAAAACTTCTAAACATGCAAGTTTCATTAAGATTTAGACTTAGTTCAACCTGGTAGTGTTGCTTAAGGTGGGACTCATGTGAAAGTCAATGTGTCATTCTTTCTCTCTTTATCCACTAATTTGCAAACAAAATCTGACAGGTTTTAAATACAGCCATGGTATTATGTGGTCATTTTGAAGTTCACCTGTAGAATTTTTACAGTACAAAACAGTGTATCTGACTGAGATCAGCTCATCTTCTGGCAAGGCGGAAGGCATGAGAAATTGGTCAAAAATACAACTTTTGTATTTACAACAAACTAGATTTGCATTTAATCCACTGGAGAAGATCAAAAACATGACACTACTTTGACTTTATAGTTTGGTGTTGTTTGACTGTCAGAACTGATTCCAGAGACATTGAAAACAACTATCTAGATCCATATTTATTATTATTATTATTATTACCATTTATTAGTTCTGGCTTGGCTTTGCTTCCTTTGTTATGCTTTCCCCTCTTGCTTTATGTTCACTGTAAGCTTTGGTAGGTGGTGCATTTACAGGTTAGTGCACTGGCACGTCATTTTTGGACATAAGCTCTGAGGCATTCTGGGAGCTTGTTAAATTATTTGATTGGCTGAATAAACTTTCTGTTAAAATGTCGGGGTATGCCTTGATTTTCTTATCATTAATAAACACTTGGATTTCAGTGAGGGATTGATTAATGGAGTACATCCCTTGGTCATGCTTGTTTTTTCCTGTAGGGAGTGGTATATTCAAGGCCATAATAGCCATCTTTGCATCCATTCAATATTTCAAAATATTTATTAATCCGACAGACACAGAGGACGTCTTTGAACATATTTTTGACGTCGTATTCCTCTTTCCATTCGTAGTAATCTCTATGTAAAGTCACTGGAACTTAAAAAAGCAACAATTTTCTTGTTATTTTTTTATTGGCCACGTAAGAGTGTACCAGCTCTGTGATTGGTCGTTTACACGTCAATCATTTGCGCTAGTGGAGAAAAAAGACTGCGTTGGGTTTACGATTTGACAGAAACTGAGTCGTGATCATCCGGTTGAGCCGTGGGTGGATAGCCATTCCCTATTTACCTTCTCCTTCGCCGAGAATATTGTCGTGCCAGTTTACTGAGCGGCTACATGGACGACTATTATTCGCTGTTTTGGGGGTAGCGTCTGTTGTTTCTTCTCGACGTGTGGGCGAAAGAAAAACCACGCAGATACCGGGGATATCCCCTGCTTGTTTGGCCGAACGAGAGACCGAACGTCGTTTTCCCAGGCTAAGCTAACAGCAGCACGGCGTAACGGGTGGGGGTGGATTTCTGTATTTCGGCCCTCCGCAAGCAAAAATAAATAACGTCCCAGGAGTATGTTGTGAAACAATGACATACATAGGAAGCAGAGCTAGTGGAGGAGAGCTTCTTGGAGGGGAAGAAATGTCAGCGGATGAGTATCGGTTGAACGATCAATAAAGAGGTGTAAAGTATTTGAGGTAAGCAGAGCTAGTCGGTTAGCTAAATTGATCAAGGAAGTTGACTAGCCACCTTGCTAACTCGGCGACAAATGTATTACTGGACCAAGGGTCGTCTCAAACGTCTGAGTTATTAATAGAGTTAGAGATTCCTATAACGGACAGGTGATGCTATTTTTGAAAGCCGAAGTTTAGAAAGTCACGAATTGCTGTGGGCTTTTTAACCAAAACGCTAGCTAGCTGGTTTACCTTTAGCTAGGAAGTCGGAGCTTGTAAACAAAAGGTCCCGAGCACCACCAGCCCATAGCCACGTTCATTTACACCTTGAGTTATCGCTGACCGATTGTTCCACGGACGCCATTGTCTCTTTATTTAACGTTAACAGTAAAAGTAACTCACAGATATGGATTTAAAGACAGCGGTTTTTAACGCAGCCAGGGACGGTAAGCTCCGTCTGCTTCAGAAACTGTTGGAGAACAAAGATGGACACGAGGTGACCAAGTTGATGGGCGAGAAGACAAACGGGGCCACCCCGCTCCTGATGGCCTCCCGGTACGGCCACCTGGACCTGGTAGAGTATCTGCTGGAGTGCTGCAGCGCTCCTGTTGAGGTCGGTGGGTCAGTGAACTTTGACGGGGAGACCATCGAAGGAGCGCCCCCTCTCTGGGCCGCCTCGGCGGCAGGTCACCTGAAGGTGGTCCAGTCCCTGCTGGGCCACGGAGCATCTGTCAACAGCACGACCCTCACCAACTCTACACCCCTGAGGGCAGCCTGCTTTGATGGTCACCTGGACATTGTGAAATACTTGGTGGAGCACAAAGCTGACCTGGAGGTGGCCAACAGACACGGCCACACGTGTCTTATGATTTCCTGCTACAAGGGACACAAGGATATAGCGCAGTACTTGCTGGAGAAAGGTGCAGATGTCAACAGGAAAAGTGTAAAAGGTGAGTGCGTTGCACACTCCGTTGTCAGCAGCAACCCAACAGTATTTATTCGCAATATCACTGACCCTGAAATAAGAAACTTATTCAGCAGAATTGTATATTGCAGAGTTCAATATGGTTTGAATTTTCTATTCTACCGTCACTTTGACAAATGCTAAATAGATGATAAAGGTGTGGACCTGACCTCATAGCAAGGAATTTTAAAATCAAAGAAAAAAACGGCTTTTGCGCACAGATCTAAATGTACGCTTTGCTATGACCAGTAAGGAACAACAGTATACAATAATGATGAAAGCTTTTGCCTGTTTCCATTTGAAGTGACTCAACAGAATAAAATGAACTCCTGGTTCCGTAATGGAAAGCTGTGATGATAACTAGGTCAGCTTGGACTGATTCTATGGGTGTGCCTGAAATATCTTATTCTCTCCTTAGATGGTATTTATGTCCATCTGTTTTTTGGGTATTGTCTTTTTTGGGATAAGACCACAGGACTGCTTGAAAAGAAAATCATTTAAGTGATATCCTATCTTAAATTAAGTCTGTATATTAAACACTTGGCCCCGCTGTAGATGGTTAAGAAGGCTGGAAACTGTGTATTGTTCCTTCCTCCATGGAGCACAGCAGCCGTGGTTATCTTAAATTCATGTTTGTTACAGTGGATCTCAAAAGTGACCAATTTTCTTCACACACACTGACCAGGAGGAGACAGGCGCTCTAATGTGCACAAACCAGCACATGTGCTTACAAATGAGTTTGACAGCATCATGTGTGATGAATGTGGTGGAAAGCACTCTTAACTAGCCCATTCTTCAGACTGTTGCCTTTCCCATGACAGCTGAAACAACAGGATGGAGTAGATGTGTAATATTAGATATGAAGTGGCAAATTTCCAAAAACAATGGACATTGTGTTGATGGAGGGAGGCAAGCATGGTAGGAAAAAAATGGTCATGGCGCCACAATCGCAGCCGATTGAACTGTTTAAAAAGCTGCCCTCCTTACTTGACCTTAAGGTAGCCTAAATTCTGTTTGGAGGCACATACTGAGTATTCAGACTCATCCCTGGTTGTGGAAAGGATTTCCTAAGTTTCTGGATTAAGTTGTTTTGTTTGTGGAAGTGAATTTATCACTCAGACAAGTAAAGCTCAACAAATTTCCTGCACCATATAAAACTACTGATGTTGAACATACCTCCCTACCAAAGAAATCGTCAATTCTGCTGGAAGCTGTTTTTGTGGAAGTCCCAAAGAAGGCACTTTGGAAAATGTATTGCAGCACAATGATGAAATAGTATAATATTGCTTTGGAGCAGACATTTTTTAATATCTTAAAATCATTAAAACGTTAAATGTTTTATCACTTGAAAGTGTTTAGCCACCCAAAACCATAACACCAATGTTCAACAATTTTTCTACAATGTTAACCCAGGTTGCCCCATCCATCTGTAGGAAACTGCAGGAAAAGCTGCAGTGCAGCTGTCCCCAAGTTGTCTTCTGTCAAGAGTAAGATGAAAAAAAGAATCAGTTTAGTTTTGGCAGAAACTTTAGAGTATAAATAATTGTTAATCCCTGATTTATCCTGTTTGGTCTCGTCTGCGTGAATATGGATTAGCCTCAGTGTAGTGAGAGTGGCCAGACTAGAGGCAAGTGAAAGCAAAGCTGTATTACGCAAAAGTGGTACATTTAATATATAGGCCTGTAAGGATGGACATGATGATTCTTTTAACTTCATTGAATCAAGAACTTTTCCTCCAGAACAATAACTACCTGTGTTTTTAATGCCAGGAAGAGCCAGCTGAGGAAATCTTTAATTTTACAATGTTTTTGTTGATGATTGACCCTGAGGACTGAGTAACCTGTTGGAAAGATAAGCTTGTAGGACTAGGACAGGCAAGACATGCTTAGGCTTAGTTGTATTCTAACCCAGACTCTTGTGTTCATGTAACAATTGTTATGAAACACTATATATAGAACTTAAGTGTTACTCACTAATGCTTTGTCTGGATGCAGAAGGTCTTATTGCTTTATCCATAAAACACTGAAAAGATGTCAGGGGGCAACCTATGTGTAGGCTGTTTTACCTATGATTTGACACACCCATCAAGTTAAAGCAAACAGCTCAAAGACTGTTTCAAAATGTTGCACGGTGCCAGATGATGGTATATTATCTAATGGAGAAATCTTTGCAAAGCCTTTTCACAGTTGAGCTGACATTCCCCCTGAAAAAGCTTCTATTCAGCTGGTTTACCCACTATACTACAACTAGAGGTGGTATGACCTGAGTTGCACCAGAATGGGTAATCATTGGGTGGAAGTGAGCATGTAACAAAGAGCTCAATGGCAGCATCCACGATAATCCTGGTATCAGATGGTCTGCAGCCATTTTGAATATATTCCAAGAGAAAAGACAGTGTCCTGGGTAAACAGCTGGCTTCTAGCTCCACGATTCTCTGCGTCTCTATGTAGAAACAAGAACAATGTTTTCTGAGTTTATTTTTATTATACCACATCTAATCATATTCTAGTTACTAATGACCAGTTTGCAATTAGTGCTCCAATTATTAGCACCAAAAAATCAAAAATATTATCTTAATTGCTTTCTCCCAAAGCATGGATATACATTCTTCAAATGTGTCTGCAGGTCGTATAGCACTACTTGTTTCTGATAACTATGCCTGTGGCAGAAAGGCCACCATAAACAGTCAACTGTTGAGAGTTTCAGTATATTTCAAGTAAATCTTAAGTGCTTATTAAAATATAAAAACACAAACTTTGCATTGCATCAAAATACTCGTCTCTGAACTCCAGCTTCTGTGCAGTGGCATGTCTTTGTCTGAATTCACAAATCATAATAGTCTGTAGCTTGTTGTAAGACATGTGTCCCCTTGTGTTCACAGGCAACACAGCACTTCATGACTGTGCAGAATCGGGCAGTCTAGAGATCATGCGGATGTTACTGCAGTATGGAGCGTCCATGGAGCAGGACGGCTATGGCATGACCCCCCTACTCTCTGCCAGCGTCACAGGCCACACTAACATCGTAGATGATCTGACAACACACCAGCAGGTCAGGGCTTCTGTCACTTGGAGAGTTTGTCTGCACAGGTGTGTGCGTGTTTGTGTGAAAGGCATGATGTTTTAAATCAGTTAAGAAGTACGTTCTCTCCTCTGCAGACAAGCCACATGGAACGTGTTGATGCCCTGGAGCTCTTGGGAGCCACATTTGTTGACAAGAAGAGAGATCTGCTAGGAGCTTTAAAATACTGGAAGAGAGCCATGGATCTCAGGTATATGGACAGTAACAACATTGTCCATAAACCAGAACCCAAGCAGCTGATCATGGCTTATGACTACGCCAGGGAGGTGAGAATTAGTTTGATTCTGTCTTTCACCTTGCGCCACCCCTGTGTGATTCTGCATTGCATAAAATGCTCCTGAGATTTTTTTTTTGTTATATTATTGCTGACGTTGTCATATTTTGGTCAAGGCACACTTAAGCAAGCAGAGTGCTTTTTAATTCACTGTACAGGGAAAATTGCCCATTATATTCCTTACATTGGAGACAGAGGCTGCACATATTTGTTTTGTTTTTTTTTCACAAAAAAAAAGGTTTTCAGGCACATAGGGAGAAAGTATGTATTATGCAGGATTTGTGTGTATCAAAGAAACCACTGCAGCAGTCCAGTATCAGGTCTGAAAGTTCTTTGCTTCTTCAAAGCCTCACTTCATCGCATGCATATCGCATAGACTGCCTAAACTGCTGCACCCTGCCATTGTCTTGACCTTGTAATCCTTTTCCAAGGTGACAAATGGAGAAGAGCTGGATGGGCTGATATCTGACCCGGATGAGATGCGCATGCAGGCACTGCTCATCCGTGAGAGAATCCTTGGCCCACAACATCCAGACACGTCTTACTATATCCGTTACAGAGGCGCTGTCTACGCCGACTCTGGGAACTTCGAGCGCTGTATCAATCTGTGGAAGTATGCACTGGACATGCAGCAGAGCAACCTGGACCCCCTCAGCCCCATGACCGCCTCCAGCCTGCTATCGTTCGCTGAGCTCTTCTCCTTCATGCTGCAGGACAGGGCCAAGGGCCTCCTGGGGACATCTGTGTCATTTGAGGACTTGATGGGGATTCTTTCCAAGAGTGTGTTGGAGATTGAGCGGGCAGTTAAACAAAGTGGGCCGATGCCTCCTGACCCTGCCCAGCTCAGCAAGGCCCTGTCAATCATCCTGCACCTAATTTGTCTTCTAGAGAAGGTGCCATGTACTGCGGAGCAGGACCACTTCAAGAAGGAAACCATCTATAGGTGGGTTCTATGTAAATTACTTGTATTGGCAACAGTTTGTTTCAGTGAGGACAATCTTCAAATGTTGAGCAACGTCATCCACTTTGACGATGTCATCCATGGTAGTTCTGAGGGAATTCTGGTTTTGTGGCAGTGATTTTCTTTGACCTCGTTTCTGAAAACGTCTCTGAGAGCATTTTTACATCCCCTTTTTCAGCAAATAGGAGAGTGTCAGTGAACTAATGATTGCATTCCACTTTTGCCACAGGCCTTTTGTGAATTAGTATCAATTAATTGTGGGTGTGAATGTTTGGGAGTCTCTCAATTCGATTCCAATTATTGGGTGTCGAATTCAATTCAGATTAGCTTCTCGATTGAATGACTCGACAAGAGAACACTGTTTTCTCTCTGTTGTGTCTTGCTCCAGTATTTTGTGGGCTAAACCATTCACTGGTGTCCTTAGTCCATTGAAATACAATATGAAAGATAAATGGCAATTAAGATAAATGATCTGCCACCTTTTTATTTGAAAAAACTACAATGGGTTAAATTAAAAGCATCTTACACTCTCATGGCTGTGTATGCATAACAAAATGAGGGGGAGCGCTTCGCTGCGTTGTTAATGTTATGCCTCCAGCAGTGGCGAGCAGCCTCTCTGCTGCACCGTTTGCTCTGAGGAAAGCCGTCATTGTACAAGACGTGAGCAGGCACAGGGTTTTTCAGGTGAAACAGACTGAGCACAGTTATTTTCTTCACCTCAATTGGTTTAAGTTGTTTAATGCCGCAGTGTGTGTTGATCAGCTGCTCTCATTTGTTACTGCTTATCACTGCTTCACTGAGTTTAGGTTCTGAGTGATGGCGTAGAAAGTTTACAGTATACTTTGCTTTCATCTCACAAAGGCAATTTTTAATCATTAAATCTAAAAATGCTCGCAAGTGCATTTTTCTTTGAAGATTAGTTGAGTTCCAGCGTTTTCGTTCCATCAACATCACACTGACATTTTGAAAATTGATTTTTGAATCAGCTCTGAATTGTAGGAGGTAAGACTTGAGTTTCTTATGTGTTTTTCCCCCACCCACCTCTACAATGAACCATGTACATAAAGATGACTTTTGTCTCAATCTGTGTCAATAGTTAAATCAGACCTGAAGTCCACATTGTTACACAGTTGGGACATTGTCCTGTATTTGCGTAGTGCTGTTATCATGATGTTTGTAATGCATTGTCACCTTGTTGCTATTCCTTGACTGAGAAGTTGATATCTTTCCACATCTTCGCAGATTCCTGAAGCTCCAGCCATGTGGTAAGAATGGCTACAGTCCACTACACCTGGCAGTTGACCGCAACACCACCTGTGTGGGCCGCTATCCTGTCTGCAAGTTCCCATCCCTCACAGTCGCTTCCATCCTCCTCGAGTGTGGGGCAGATGTTAACAGCCGCGATGAAGATGACAACAGGTCTGTTTGTTTTAATTTTCCTACTACTCTAGTTTCAGCTCTCATGATTTTGTGTTCATTCCCTAACCTGGTTTTAATTTTTGCAAATAAAAACAACAAAGTAGAAAAGATAAATGAAAAATTTTCCTAATAAGCTCCTGAACTGCACCATCATATACCATCAAGACAGCCACCAGTTAAACAAACATCAAGAACATGTCAAACCAGACTAATGGTAACATGTTTTGTAGCATAATCTTACAGCAGCTCTGTTCTAACCCACCAGTCCCCTTCACATCGCCGCATCCAATGGTCACCCCGACATCATGAACCTGCTGATTTCATGCGGGACTCACTTTGACAGCACGAATGCCTTCCAGCAAACGGCCTGCGACCTCCTGGACGAGAAGGAGCTGTCTAGGAATGTGATCCAGCCCATAAACCACACCACGCTGCAGTGCCTAGCCGCCAGGGCTATCATCAAGCACAGCCTCGACTACCGGGGAAACATCCCAGAGAAACTAGAGGCCTTCGTCTTGCTCCACAGATAATGATCATGAAGAAGTGGAGGGGAGTGGATGGATGGATGAAAAGAGAAGGTGCGATTACATCAAGTGGACTAGTCAGACTGAGGAGGTCAACGCCTGACCCACAAGGTGTTTGAGGTGCTGAAAGACACAATTTTGTGGGTTTGGCTTGCAATCCAAACACAATTTGAAGATTATGAAGTTGAAGATATGTGTGAACAAAATGTCCTCATGCAACCAGGATAAACTGATAAATGACTGGAGTAAATGGAGGAATGAGCTACTATTTTCTTCCTGTGTTTGCTCTTTCATTGAGCCACAGCTCTGACTGGTCACAGCTCGATCTGTGGGGATATATTAGGAGTGGATTGCAACATGGACAAACACAGTTTGTATGTCTGGATGAACTGAGCAAGGGGTTTACGTATTTTTGCTTTCTTTTTTTCTTTTTTTTTTTTGCATATTCCACTATGCTATTTATTGAATGAAACTTGAGAGATTTTTCTCCATGCTGGCTCCAACCCAGCCTCAACTTTGCCTGCTTCTCTGTTCTCAAAGCAAGGATTGAGGCATTTCTACATATGCTGGGACTTCAGGTTATTTTTTGTTTGTCCCATCACTGTTGCCAACAGTCATGGACCCTTCCTCAGTCATCATTAGGTTACTCTTTTTTTTGTACTTTTACAATACATTTAGTTTTTGTCATGCAAATCTGGATATCTGCCAAGGTGTGTGGATTCTAGACTCATTTGTCTTTCCCACTTTAGTGTATAACAAAGCTTTACAAGAAGGGTTTAATGTCTGCGAACACCATAAGTGCTTTATTCTTCCTATGCACAGGCTAGGCTGTTGGAAAGAGAGACTGTTGTATTCTGTGCCGGCACTTGTCTGTGCAATATCTCATGAGTTTGTGTTTACCTCATTGCTGCCGTTTGCTTCAGTGTCCCTTACTTCGCTCAGAAGGGGGGATGCAAAACCATTGTACTGATTGTTGTAAGAAGGGTGAATGAATTTGAGTGATTGTGTTTGTATGTGTGAAAGAGTGACTGCCACACAGGTGTTCCTTGTATGCAGAGTGTTTTTTTTTTTTTTTTTTTGGTTTTTTTTTGAGCTTACACAAATTGAAGACAAGAGTTTGGTGAGGTGGCGCTCATGGAGATTCCATAATGCACATGACTGCCACTAAAAACCACAGTGGCCAAACTAACTGTCTACAGCCGCTGGAGCGTGCAGGTACACAGAAGTGACCTCTGGACGTTCGTACATGGACGACCTTTAAAGGTATATTTTATGCAGGATTTTCCCCAGAAACAATGAATAGATTCATACAAAAGTAATCCCTCTGAAGTGTGTGATAGTGTATTCATCTGCAGAGACCCTACCCTCTGCCTGTATTTTCTTTCTGGGCTTCAACCTTTTGGCAGTGGGTGTCTAGCCCCCAGCTAATAACAGCGCACGGATGAGGTCAGGACTTGATAAAAAGGTAGCTAGTAGTTGACAGACCGGAAGCAGCATGCTACACATCCAAGAGGAAGCTACAAAAATGGTGGACACGGCGCAGAATTATTATTATTATTTTTTTTTTACAACAAAGATAAAGTTTCTACAGCAGTTGCTTGCAGCATACATACAAGCAGTGCACTTTTGGTGGCGTTGAGCCCACGAGGAGGGGCCAAGTTTGGATGTTTTGTTTACAGACAGTAACTGACAATTCCTGCATAGTATACCTTTAAATGCTGTCGATCTTTTCATGAGTAACTTACCAACATTGGCCCACTGTGCATGTGCAGCAGCAGCATATCAACCAACCAGTCACTGCAGAAAACCTGTCACAAGAACTCCTAGACTCCAAACTAGACTACAGCTAGGGTAGTTCTGCTCATTTTGTACAACCTTCGTCCAATTGTATGAGAACTGAAGACACAAACGAGTGGGAGGACGCCGCAACATACAGAATCGTAAAGCTTGTGAATTATCTTGTTTGCACATTAGCTTTAGATGTGTGGGTTGGAAAAAAAAGGGCTTTTCATAATTTGTAGGTTTCATATTGCAGTCTATTAAATCTGACAGTTCAAAAGCAGACATAGAAAATGTATGAGGACTCCCAGGGCAACTTGATTTGAATCTGCACTTTACTACAGTGGAGTTTATGATTTGATATGGCATTAATCAAGTTCATGTCTTAATAACCAGTTTGACAATAAACCCATGTTGCACATGTCTCCTTCTCAAATGTCTTTATTTCCTTATTCTGTCTGTTTCCGTAGATGGGAATTTCAGCAAAGGTTTAGGTTTCTATGGGATGATGTCTTTCGACTTGTTCAGGTGTCTACATTTCAGCTTGAGTTTACGGTAATTTCCCATGGCTTCATTTGGACGGCAGACAGTCAAGCTGCACGTTTCCTTCCCATCAGGAAAACAGTATTTCCTAAGGAAAAAGGCTGCGATCAGTCCTGAGGGAAATTCATATGATGGTACTGACAAATTAGTTTGATCAGTGTGTACACAAAATGTATTGCTTCCAAAGGTTCATAGTAATACAGAAATATTCAAAAGCAACTATAACTTTGTCAGGCAGAAAAAATAATTTATTACCACGTGTTACCTTTCAAACAGGCGGTTGTGCTCTTAACTACTTGTATTTATGGATTTCCATTCCACGCTCCTGCTGCTTTTACTGCAGAGTCACTGAGCTGTAGACTCATTCCAGATACTTGAGCTGGGAGTGGGTGGACAGAGGACCCCTCTGGACTGGAATGTGTCCAGAGAAACCTTTGACATTGTGGGGGGCCAGTTGCTCATGTTGTGCATCCAGTCACTTCTAAGAAGTGTCCCAAATAAAAACATGCAGATTTATGGCTTGTTTGTTTAAGACTCCCTCCTTAAAGGCAATAAAACAACAACAACAGTGGCTATCTGGGTGCTCTGCAGAGAAATTGGACTGTTTGTTCCTTGTTGAGAGATTGACTGACATTATTTGCCCACTCGGTCACAGGAACTAACCAAATATGTTTACCTTTGGCCATAGTACAAGAAATTAGAAGCAATTTGCTGTTCGGCACAGATACGACAAATGAGATCAAAATGATAAGGCTAGTGATACTCTATCATTGTCATTTTGTCGACAAATCCCAGGAAAAGACCGAAACTGTACTGACCCTACTAACAAACACTGCATTTAATGCCTGATATATAGAAGTTTAGCCCTCTGTGCTGCAGAGCTCTGTTGTTGTCCAAAAATGTTTAAACACTGAGCTGTTGCACATTTGTGGTTTTCAGTGAAATGGTGGTATTAGTGCGATTATCATGATATTTGGTACAGACATTCCTGTTCCTCTCTGGGTGAATTGTTTTAACTTTGGTCATTACGTCATTTTTCATACAGCATCTTCGTGTCAGAGATTTAATGCGTCCGACACTGGTTTATGACCAAATACCTGCAAAATGAACTCACTCCCATCGTCCTTACCTGTAATTCCTGTTTTGTCAGTGAAACCAGTCGACTCTGTGAGCAAGTGAACGAGATCTGTCAGACCCCCCGTCTGACAGCTGATTTCTCTTTTTTCCCTTCTTTATTTTTTATAAATAAATTCAAACAGAGGAGGATGATCCAATAATATATTTGTTTAATACGATAGTAATGGTAATGATATTAAGGCTAAAGCATGGTGAGACACTTGTGTGCACAGCGCTGGTCTCCAACAACCAATAAAACATTCAGTTCATGTGTTTACTAGTTTCTGATGTTTTTTGATACTACTTAAGCTTTTTATATCAAGTATAATACAAAATTATGGTATTCTTAAAATTATTTGGTTTAGTGTAATTACACTGAATAATTTAAGTGATATATGAGCACACATACATCACAAAATATGGCTGAATTATAGAAACCAGAAGTGGTACTAAACAAAGAGCCGTATTGCTGAGCTGAGCCAAATGATCTGGATTTTGTCAAAGAGCATCTTTGGTCATAATAATTAGCAAATGTTAGCATCCTAAAGTAAGATGTGTTAGCATTTAACTCAAAGCACCACTGTGCTTCAGCACTGCCATTGCTGTAGATGTACTGTATGTTCACATTGAGAAAAGCCTTATCCTGTCCGAAAGTCACAATGGGAATACGTCTTGATCATCAACAAGTTCAAATGCATGAGGTTTTTTTTCCCACCCCCACCTCCCTCACAGCAAGAATCTCACCACCTGTTTCCTCCACATGTACAGCAGCAGCAGCAGCAGCAGTCGGGCCCAGAATGTCTCACCTATCCTGAATGTTCCCTGATGAGTCACTGCAGGATCTCTAGCTAAGTGGAGACTGGGAATTTCTTAATGGGTCACTATCACTGTAGGTATGTGTGCAGGGCCGCAGAGGTAGAACAGAGCAGGTTTGGGTAGATGCTTTTTCCCATCTGAGTGTGTCATCACAAACCTTTCTGTGAGTCCTTTCTGTTATCTTTAAACTAGGATTCTTCAACCTCTGATGACTTGAACATGCAGCCTTTTGAAACCATACTGTATACTGTCAGCCTTTCATAACAGGAACACAACTGCAACTTGTACTTCACCGAGCTAACCTGAGGAAACCAGCTGTAAAGAGATGAGGGTATAAACTGGATGCTTCCTGGATGTGTTTTTGACTTGATGTGGTTTACACTCTGTGGAGTGTCATTGAACTGTGCTGCTCTGCTTTATCATAGCCTCACCCAGAGTTACGTGCTAAAGATAGCAAGGATATTACGAGGTGAAAGGGGACACATGGTTATTTATTTTTGCCTGGTGTGAGGAGTAACATATTACTGGGAAGTATGCCAGTCGCAAAATCAATCTGGCTTCACCCTCATCTCCGTAGCTCTTCTTTGTTTCCAACCTGTTCTCTCAGTTGTGTTAAGATCAGTTAACCTAGATTTCCTCCAGCTGGAATGTTAACGTCTCTCAGTGATAGTAATTGTGAAGTATATAGTGTGAGTGTTTCTGGGTCTCAGTGCCTGGAACAAGTCGAGGCTTGTCATGCACAGTGCAGAACATGTGAGTGTTCGCGTGGCGCAGCCCCACTTACGCCGGCACTGGAGGTCAACAGTGCCATCAGCTCTGTGTCGAACTAGATGATGACATAATGAGGGAGAGATTAAAAGAGGCGGAGAGAGAGAGAGAGAAAGAGAGGAGTGTTGCTGCAATGAGCTCTGTGCCACCCGAGGAAGGTGCGTATGTAGGAAGACTGTGTGCATAAAAGCCAGATTTTTGAGAAAAATCACTTGTCAGCTCAGCGGGGAGGGGGCGTAGTGAGTCAGAGGGTTGCCCATGAAGTCCCAGCCATGAAGTTGGCGAGAATCTACCTCACTGAGCTGTCTTTGAGCAGGATACATTTGGTGTTAAAGGATGGACAGTAGATATGAACAGGCACGAAGCATAACTTTAAGACTTAATATAATTTTAACGTGTGAGCTATCATGAACAGGGAAATTAGCTATGGAGAGCAAAACGTTTTTTTGCACCAGACTCTAAACATGCCTGTTACTACTACAAAGCCGGGTATTTCAATATGGGGTCTATGGGTACGGACTCGCTGTTGGAGCCAGCCTCAAGTGGCCATACAAAGAAATGCATCCCAGGGGCTAAGAGATCTCCTCTTAAAGTAATTTCAATGTAAATGATGGTCGGACATTTAAGGTAAAAATGCATTTTTTCAGCTGAAGTTTCTCAGCTGAAGATAAATATGAGTTTTTAACTGACATTCTACATCTTCTAAATTACTTGTTATTTTGTTTCCAAATCCCCTCTTTTCATACTATTCTTCAGTTGCAGCTGTTTGTGGAAGCACAAAGTGGGAGTTTTGTAATAAAAAGGAAGACCCCTGTCATTATCTGGAGCACAGATGCAGTGGATGCAGAGTGTTGAAGCACGTATGGCTTGTAAGAAAGATAGACTTCAAAAGTGTGAAACTATCCTTTAAGATGTGTTTGTGTTGAATCACAGCAATAACATTAGAACTTTCCCTTATTTTATGAGAAATGCTTAGAAATTGTACTTTGAACTGATGGCATGTGTCACGAGTCTGTTATGGAAAATCACATTATTTCTCAAAGACTCCAGCTGTAACACATGCTTAAATATGGCACATCTGTGATTGGTGTTCAATCTAATGTAAGTGCAGTTTCATAATAGTTTATGCATAAGACGTTCGTGAGGGACTAATTGACCCCAAACATAAGTAAAGCCACTGTGTGTGTATGCCTTTTTGGCCAAAAATTGGATTTTATGTGTGGACCATACAACAACAACAACAACAAAAAAAAAAACTTAGAATATTTCTTTATTAGGGACACGGGGCAACGTCCCGAGTCACTGGCTCCTACAGCTATTTCATAGCTGCAGGAGCCAGTGACTCGGGGCGTAGCCCCGAGTCACTTATTACTATCCCGCGCGTTTCTTCTTCTTCTTCTTATTAGGGACACGGGGCACGCTCCGAGGCACTGGCTCCTGCAGCTCTGCTGCAGGAGCCAGTGACTCGGGGCGTAGCCCCGAGTCACTTATTACTATCCCGCGCGTTTCTTCTTATTAGGGACACGGGGCACGCTCCGAGGCACTGGCTCCTGCAGCTCTGCTGCAGGAGCCAGTGACTCGGGGCTACGCCCCGAGTCACTTATTACTATCCCGCGCGTTTCTTCTTATTAGGGACACGGGGCACGCTCCGAGGCACTGGCTCCTGCAGCTCTGCTGCAGGAGCCAGTGACTCGGGGCGTAGCCCCGAGTCACTTATTACTATCCCGCGTGTTTCTTCTTATTATTAGGGACACGGGGCAACGTCCCGAGTCACTGGCTCCTACAGCTATGAAATAGCTGCAGGAGCCAGTGACTCGGGGCGTAGCCCCGAGTCACTTATTACTATCCCGCGCGTTTCTTCTTCTTCTTCTTATTATTATTTTTCATCTTCCTCCAAGTTTTCGTCCTCAAACTCGTCCCACAGCTTTGAGAAAACCCTCGCAAATTATATATCAAAACGTGCGTATTGTTCGGGATCGGTGTGCTATTACTTTTCTCAAATTTATCGCAGTTTTTCGCGTCGTAAGACGCGAAAAACTGCGATAAATTTCCCATAAGAAATGAATGGGACGGGCGAAAAAAACAAGATTGAAATTGGAGTTTTTCAAACATCTGTAGCTCAGGCATACATTCACCGAGAGACTTCATTTCAACTTTAAAATGTAGACCCAAGTCTGGTCTATTGGTGTGTTCATCCACATTTTGATTGGTCCTATAGTTTTTGATCAGTCACTGTTCAATGACAGTGATCGTTTGGAGGGAAATTTTGAGATTATAATGGGTGTGTATTGCGCGGAATGTTCGTGCTAGAGTGCGTGCTAGAGTGGCACAGAGTCTAAAAACGATCTGAAAATCTTCTCTTTTTCTCGTCGCTACGGCCACAAATTACACTCTACACGCATAATTTTGGGCTCATTTTGTAGACAAACTTGTCCTCTTTCGTGTGATGTCCTCGAAAAAGCCGAGAGACTTACTGAATTTAAATAGTGAGACGTTTTGTGCAGCCAGCGCCCTCCTGTTCTCCCATTAAGTCCCATGTTAAAATTCAGAGCTGTTTTGTGAGCAAAGCAGAAATGCCTCTTGTCTTTAGATCGCCATAAAACGAAAAGTTGTTGTGTCAGGAATAAAACGAGGAGATGGCCGGACTCAGGAAGTTCTCGGGAGTCCGATGATCTATAGTACACTCTGATACGAGGTACGGTTTTCTCACCAGAGGATTTAGTTCAGGAGGTTCGCCGAACCCAAATCTCACTGCATACAATACAAACTCCTGTTCTCTGAGTCGCAGAGTCTTTTTAAGTCGACCATTTTGTCATTTTTCTAAAGAATATCTGGACATAAAACACACGTACATCTGGCCCAGACTTGTCCGCATCTCACAGTGTAATCGGTTTTTTGATAGCAGCTACGGTTTTGACACAATCGCAAGTTGTTCGGAAGAAACCGACAGCGAAAAAGCCGCTTTTCAGTTAACAGGTGTGTCATTAACTGTCATTTACACACACACCGGTCAATAACCCACGCACACACATCTGCAGGACAACAAGCCTGAGAATGATTATCTTAACGAGCTCAGTCAAAACAAGGGCATTGTTTGAAAACAATCTCCATCCAACAAACAGTTAAACTCAGCTTCACCAAGCGCTTTGCCAAAAAGGTTGAGACAGTAGTCACACAAACACACACACAAGCAGGGCTAACCAACAGCTAAAAAGTGATTAAAAACAAGCACGTCAAAACTGAACAGGAACAGGTAAAAAGTGGGAGAGGTAGAGAGGTAATTATCAGCAGGTGGGGCAGAAGTTACACACGCACACAAACAAACACACACACACACACACACACATTCAGACACACATATACCAGACACATCTCCATGTAGGAGCTGGTTGGGCTGCTTGTGTAGTTCAAGCAGACACACACACACAAACAGACGAAGACACACACATACGCAGTCACACACAACGACAGATACATAAACACACACACACAGACAAATGCATAATGAAAACCCCATCCCCCCGCCCCCTTGTTAACGCCGTTAGCTCTGTTAGCTCTGTTAGCACAGTTAGCTCTGTTAGCGCTAGCGCCGTTAGCTATATTCGCACCTTTAGCTGTTAGCTCAGTTAGTGTTAGCTCTGTTAGCTCTGTTAGCATTAGCTCCATTCATGTTTATTGATTCAGTTCATTAATTCATGTTAACAGAGACATGAAGCAGAGGAGAGAAGCAGACACAGACAGCTGAGGTGATCAACAGAGACAGACAAGGAGAAAGCCACAGAAACACAGCTGAGAGCAATTCATTAATCAGGGACTGACTGCCTCTGATATCTGCCGTTTTCTCAAATTGCAGCCTTTTTCAATTGTCCGCTGCTTCGCCATAGTTTCTCCTAGAGACTTCATTCAAACTTTAAAACGTAGATAATTTTGTCGGCTCAAAATGACCCTCGGCACATTTTGATATCTCTTACGGTTTTCGAGCTATGACCATCGAAGGCCGACGTAAGACGCAAACAACTGCGATAAATTTCCCATAAGAAATGAATGGGGAAATTTCCTCAAATTTCAGCCTTTTTCAATTGTCCGCTGCTCGGCCATACTTTGTCCTAGAGACTTCATTCAAACTTTAAAACGTAGATAATTTTGTCGGCTCCAACGCACCCCGTGTCCCTTTCAAAATTTCCCAGGGGGAATTTTCTAGTTATTATTTTTCATCATCCTCCAAATTTTCGTCCCTAAACTCACCCCGCAGCTTTGAGAAAACCCTTGCAAATTATATATCAAAACGTGCGGTTTGATCGGGATCGGTGTGCTATTACTTTTCTCAAATTTATCGCAGTTTTTCGCGTCGTAAGACGCGAAAAACTGCGATAAATTTCCCATAAGAAATGAATGGGACGGGCGAAAAAAACAAGATTGAAATTGGAGTTTTTCAAACATCTGTAGCTCAGGCATACATTCACCGAGAGACTTCATTTCAACTTTAAAATGTAGACCCAAGTCTGGTCTATTGGTGTGTTCATCCACATTTTGATTGGTCCTATAGTTTTTGATCAGTCACTGTTCAATGACAGTGATCGTTTGGCGGGAAATTTTGAGATTATAATGGGTGTGTATTGCGCGGAATGTTCGTGCTAGAGTGCGTGCTAGAGTGGCACAGAGTCTAAAAACGATCTGAAAATCTTCTCGTTTTCTCGTCGCTACGGCCACAAATTACACTCTACACGCATAATTTTGGGCTCATTTTGTAGACAAACTTGTCCTCTTTCGTGTGATGTCCTCGAAAAAGCTGAGAGACTTACTGAATTTAAATAGTGAGACGTTTTGTGCAGCCAGCGCCCTCCTGTTCTCCCATTAAGTCCCATGTTAAAATTCAGAGCTGTTTTGTGAGCAAAGCAGAAATGCCTCCTGTCTTTAGATCGCCATAAAACGAAAAGTTGTTGTGTCAGGAATAAAACGAGGAGATGGCCGGACTCAGGAAGTTCTCGGGAGTCCGATGATCTATAGTACACTCTGATACGAGGTACGGTTCTCTCACCAGAGGATTTAGTTCAGGAGGTTCGCCGAACCCAAATCTCACTGCATACAATACAAACTCCTGTTCTCTGAGTCGCAGAGTCTTTTTAAGTCGACCATTTTGTCATTTTTCTAAAGAATATCTGGACATAAAACACACGTACATCTGGCCCAGACTTGTCCGCATCTCACAGTGTAATCGGTTTTTTGATAGCAGCTACGGTTTTGACACAATCGCAAGTTGTTCGGAAGAAACCGACAGCGAAAAAGCCGCTTTTCAAGGGAGGAGTTTAACAGGTGCAACTGTCATTTACACACACACCGGTCAATAACCCACACACACACATCTGCAGGACAACAAGCCTGAGAATGATTATCTTAACGAGCTCAGTCAAAACAAGGGCATTGTTTGAAAACAATCTCCATCCAACAAACAGTTAAACTCAGCTTCACCAAGCGCTTTGCCAAAAAGGTTGAGAAAGTAGTCACACAAACACACACACAAGCAGGGCTAACCAACAGCTAAAAAGTGATTAAAAACAAGCACGTCAAAACTGAACAGGAACAGGTAAAAAGTGGGAGAGGTAGAGAGGTAATTATCAGCAGGTGGGGCAGAAGTTACACACGCACACAAACAAACACACACACACACACACATTCAGACACACATATACCAGACACATCTCCATGTAGGAGCTGGTTGGGCTGCTTGTGTAGTTCAAGCAGACACACACACACAAACAGACGAAGACACACACATACGCAGTCACACACAACGACAGATACATAAACACACACACACAGACAAATGCATAATGAAAACCCCATCCCCCCGCCCCCTTGTTAACGCCGTTAGCTCTGTTAGCTCTGTTAGCACAGTTAGCTCTGTTAGCGTTAGCGCCGTTAGCTATATTCGCACCTTTAGCTGTTAGCTCAGTTAGTGTTAGCTCTGTTAGCTCCGTTAGCATTAGCTCCATTCATGTTTATTGATTCAGTTCATTAATTCATGTTAACAGAGACATGAAGCAGAGGAGAGAAGCAGACACAGACAGCTGAGGTGATCAACAGAGACAGACAAGGAGAAAGCCACAGAAACACAGCTGAGAGCAATTCATTAATCAGGGACTGACTACCTCTGATATCTGCCGTTTTCTCAATTTGCAGCCTTTTTCAATTGTCCGCTGCTTCGCCATAGTTTCTCCTAGAGACTTCATTCAAACTTTAAAACGTAGATAATTTTGTCGGCTCAAAATGACCCTCGGCACATTTTGATATCTCTTACGGTTTTCGAGCTATGACCATCGAAGGCCGACGTAAGACGCAAACAACTGCGATAAATTTCCCATAAGAAATGAATGGGGAAATTTCCTCAAATTTCAGCCTTTTTCAATTGTCCGCTGCTCGGCCATACTTTGTCCTAGAGACTTCATTCAAACTTTAAAACGTAGATAATTTCGTCGGCTCGAACACACCCCGTGTCCCTTTCAAAATTTCCCAGAGGGAATTTTCTAGTTAGGGACACGGGGCAACGTCCCGAGTCACTGGCTCCTACAGCTATTTCATAGCTGCAGGAGCCAGTGACTCGGGGCATAGCCCCGAGTCACTTATTACTATCCCGCGCGTTTCTTCTTCTTCTTCTTCTTATTATTATTATTTTTCATCTTCCTCCAAGTTTTCGTCCTCAAACTCGTCCCACAGCTTTGAGAAAACCCTCGCAAATTATATATCAAAACGTGCGTATTGTTCGGGATCGGTGTGCTATTACTTTTCTCAAATTTATCGCAGTTTTTCGCGTCGTAAGACGCGAAAAACTGCGATAAATTTCCCATAAGAAATGAATGGGACGGGCGAAAAAAACAAGATTGAAATTGGAGTTTTTCAAACATCTGTAGCTCAGGCATACATTCACCGAGAGACTTCATTTCAACTTTAAAATGTAGACCCAAGTCTGGTCTATTGGTGTGTTCATCCACATTTTGATTGGTCCTATAGTTTTTGATCAGTCACTGTTCAATGACAGTGATCGTTTGGCGGGAAATTTTGAGATTATAATGGGTGTGTATTGCGCGGAATGTTCGTGCTAGAGTGCGTGCTAGAGTGGCACAGAGTCTAAAAACGATCTGAAAATCTTCTCTTTTTCTCGTCGCTACGGCCACAAATTACACTCTACACGCATAATTTTGGGCTCATTTTGTAGACAAACTTGTCCTCTTTCGTGTGATGTCCTCGAAAAAGCTGAGAGACTTACTGAATTTAAATAGTGAGACGTTTTGTGCAGCCAGCGCCCTCCTGTTCTCCCATTAAGTCCCATGTTAAAATTCAGAGCTGTTTTGTGAGCAAAGCAGAAATGCCTCCTGTCTTTAGATCGCCATAAAACGAAAAGTTGTTGTGTCAGGAATAAAACGAGGAGATGGCCGGACTCAGGAAGTTCTCGGGAGTCCGATGATCTATAGTACACTCTGATACGAGGTACGGTTCTCTCACCAGAGGATTTAGTTCAGGAGGTTCGCCGAACCCAAATCTCACTGCATACAATACAAACTCCTGTTCTCTGAGTCGCAGAGTCTTTTTAAGTCGACCATTTTGTCATTTTTCTAAAGAATATCTGGACATAAAACACACGTACATCTGGCCCAGACTTGTCCGCATCTCACAGTGTAATCGGTTTTTTGATAGCAGCTACGGTTTTGACACAATCGCAAGTTGTTCGGAAGAAACCGACAGCGAAAAAGCCGCTTTTCAAGGGAAGAGTTTAACAGGTGCAACTGTCATTTACACACACACCGGTCAATAACCCACATCTGCAGGACAACAAGCCTGAGAATGATTATCTTAACGAGCTCAGTCAAAACAAGGGCATTGTTTGAAAACAATCTCCATCCAACAAACAGTTAAACTCAGCTTCACCAAGCGCTTTGCCAAAAAGGTTGAGACAGTAGTCACACAAACACACACACAAGCAGGGCTAACCAACAGCTAAAAAGTGATTAAAAACAAGCACGTCAAAACTGAACAGGAACAGGTAAAAAGTGGGAGAGGTAGAGAGGTAATTATCAGCAGGTGGGGCAGAAGTTACACACGCACACAAACAAACACACACACACACACACATTCAGACACACATATACCAGACACATCTCCATGTAGGAGCTGGTTGGGCTGCTTGTGTAGTTCAAGCAGACACACACACACAAACAGACGAAGACACACACATACGCAGTCACACACAACGACAGATACATAAACACACACACACAGACAAATGCATAATGAAAACCCCATCCCCCCGCCCCCTTGTTAACGCCGTTAGCTCTGTTAGCTCTGTTAGCACAGTTAGCTCTGTTAGCGCTAGCGCCGTTAGCTATATTCGCACCTTTAGCTGTTAGCTCAGTTAGTGTTAGCTCTGTTAGCTCCGTTAGCATTAGCTCCATTCATGTTTATTGATTCAGTTCATTAATTCATGTTAACAGAGACATGAAGCAGAGGAGAGAAGCAGACACAGACAGCTGAGGTGATCAACAGAGACAGACAAGGAGAAAGCCACAGAAACACAGCTGAGAGCAATTCATTAATCAGGGACTGACTACCTCTGATATCTGCCGTTTTCTCAATTTGCAGCCTTTTTCAATTGTCCGCTGCTTCGCCATAGTTTCTCCTAGAGACTTCATTCAAACTTTAAAACGTAGATAATTTTGTCGGCTCAAAATGACCCTCGGCACATTTTGATATCTCTTACGGTTTTCGAGCTATGACCATCGAAGGCCGACGTAAGACGCAAACAACTGCGATAAATTTCCCATAAGAAATGAATGGGGAAATTTCCTCAAATTTCAGCCTTTTTCAATTGTCCGCTGCTCGGCCATACTTTGTCCTAGAGACTTCATTCAAACTTTAAAACGTAGATAATTTTGTCGGCTCCAACACACCCCATGTCCCTTTCAAAATTTCCCAGAGGGAATTTTCTAGTTATTAGGGACACGGGGCAACGTCCCGAGTCACTGGCTCCTACAGCTATTTCATAGCTGCAGGAGCCAGTGACTCGGGGCGTAGCCCCGAGTCACTTATTACTATCCCGCGCGTTTCTTCTTCTTCTTCTTCTTATTATTTTTCATCTTCCTCCAAGTTTTCGTCCTCAAACTCGCCCCGCAGCTTTGAGAAAACCCTCGCAAATTATATATCAAAACGTGCGTATTGTTCGGGATCGGTGTGCTATTACTTTTCTCAAATTTATCGCAGTTTTTCGCGTCGTAAGACGCGAAAAACTGCGATAAATTTCCCATAAGAAATGAATGGGACCGGTGAAAAAAACAAGATTGAAATTGGAGTTTTTCAAACATCTGTAGCTCAGGCATACATTCACCGAGAGACTTCATTTCAACTTTAAAATGTAGACCCAAGTCTGGTCTATTGGTGTGTTCATCCACATTTTGATTGGTCCTATAGTTTTTGATCAGTCACTGTTCAATGACAGTGATCGTTTGGCGGGAAATTTTGAGATTATAATGGGTGTGTATTGCGCGGAATGTTCGTGCTAGAGTGCGTGCTAGAGTGGCACAGAGTCTAAAAACGATCTGAAAATCTTCTCTTTTTCTCGTCGCTACGGCCACAAATTACACTCTACACGCATAATTTTGGGCTCATTTTGTAGACAAACTTGTCCTCTTTCGTGTGATGTCCTCGAAAAAGCCGAGAGACTTACTGAATTTAAATAGTGAGACGTTTTGTGCAGCCATCTCCCTCCTGCTCTCCCATTAAGTCCCATGTTAAAATTCAGAGCTGTTTTGTGAGCAAAGCAGAAATGCCTCCTGTCTTTAGATCGCCATAAAACGAAAAGTTGTTGTGTCAGGAATAAAACGAGGAGATGGCCGGACTCAGGAAGTTCTCGGGAGTCCGATGATCTATAGTACACTCTGATACGAGGTACGGTTCTCTCACCAGAGGATTTAGTTCAGGAGGTTCGCCGAACCCAAATCTCACTGCATACAATACAAACTCCTGTTCTCTGAGTCGCAGAGTCTTTTTAAGTCGACCATTTTGTCATTTTTCTAAAGAATATCTGGACATAAAACACACGTACATCTGGCCCAGACTTGTCCGCATCTCACAGTGTAATCGGTTTTTTGATAGCAGCTACGGTTTTGACACAATCGCAAGTTGTTCGGAAGAAACCGACAGCGAAAAAGCCGCTTTTCAAGGGAGGAGTTTAACAGGTGCAACTGTCATTTACACACACACCGGTCAATAACCCACGCACACACATCTGCAGGACAACAAGCCTGAGAATGATTATCTTAACGAGCTCAGTCAAAACAAGGGCATTGTTTGAAAACAATCTCCATCCAACAAACAGTTAAACTCAGCTTCACCAAGCGCTTTGCCAAAAAGGTTGAGACAGTAGTCACACAAACACACACACAAGCAGGGCTAACCAACAGCTAAAAAGTGATTAAAAACAAGCACGTCAAAACTGAACAGGAACAGGTAAAAAGTGGGAGAGGTAGAGAGGTAATTATCAGCAGGTGGGGCAGAAGTTACACACGCACACAAACAAACACACACACACACACACATTCAGACACACATATACCAGACACATCTCCATGTAGGAGCTGGTTGGGCTGCTTGTGTAGTTCAAGCAGACACACACACACAAACAGACGAAGACACACACATACGCAGTCACACACAACGACAGATACATAAACACACACACACAGACAAATGCATAATGAAAACCCCATCCCCCCGCCCCCTTGTTAACGCCGTTAGCTCTGTTAGCTCTGTTAGCACAGTTAGCTCTGTTAGCGCTAGCGCCGTTAGCTATATTCGCACCTTTAGCTGTTAGCTCAGTTAGTGTTAGCTCTGTTAGCTCCGTTAGCATTAGCTCCATTCATGTTTATTGATTCAGTTCATTAATTCATGTTAACAGAGACATGAAGCAGAGGAGAGAAGCAGACACAGACAGCTGAGGTGATCAACAGAGACAGACAAGGAGAAAGCCACAGAAACACAGCTGAGAGCAATTCATTAATCAGGGACTGACTACCTCTGATATCTGCCGTTTTCTCAATTTGCAGCCTTTTTCAATTGTCCGCTGCTTCGCCATAGTTTCTCCTAGAGACTTCATTCAAACTTTAAAACGTAGATAATTTTGTCGGCTCAAAATGACCCTCGGCACATTTTGATATCTCTTACGGTTTTCGAGCTATGACCATCGAAGGCCGACGTAAGACGCAAACAACTGCGATAAATTTCCCATAAGAAATGAATGGGGAAATTTCCTCAAATTTCAGCCTTTTTCAATTGTCCGCTGCTCGGCCATACTTTGTCCTAGAGACTTCATTCAAACTTTAAAACGTAGATAATTTTGTCGGCTCGAACGCACCCCGTGTCCCTTTCAAAATTTCCCAGGGGGAATTTTCTAGTTATTTTTCATCTTCCTCCAAGTTTTCGTCCTCAAACTCGTCCCACAGCTTTGAGAAAACCCTCGCAAATTATATATCAAAACGTGCGTATTGTTCGGGATCGGTGTGCTATTACTTTTCTCAAATTTATCGCAGTTTTTCGCGTCGTAAGACGCGAAAAACTGCGATAAATTTCCCATAAGAAATGAATGGGACGGGCGAAAAAAACAAGATTGAAATTGGAGTTTTTCAAACATCTGTAGCTCAGGCATACATTCACCGAGAGACTTCATTTCAACTTTAAAATGTAGACCCAAGTCTGGTCTATTGGTGTGTTCATCCACATTTTGATTGGTCCTATAGTTTTTGATCAGTCACTGTTCAATGACAGTGATCGTTTGGCGGGAAATTTTGAGATTATAATGGGTGTGTATTGCGCGGAATGTTCGTGCTAGAGTGCGTGCTAGAGTGGCACAGAGTCTAAAAACGATCTGAAAATCTTCTCTTTTTCTCGTCGCTACGGCCACAAATTACACTCTACACGCATAATTTTGGGATCAGTTTGTAGACAAACTTGTCCTCTTTCGTGTGATGTCCTCGAAAAAGCCGAGAGACTTACTGAATTTAAATAGTGAGACGTTTTGTGCAGCCAGCGCCCTCCTGTTCTCCCATTAAGTCCCATGTTAAAATTCAGAGCTGTTTTGTGAGCAAAGCAGAAATGCCTCCTGTCTTTAGATCGCCATAAAACGAAAAGTTGTTGTGTCAGGAATAAAACGAGATGATGGTCGGACTCAGGAAGTTCTCGGGAGTCCGATGATCTATAGTACACTCTGATACGAGGTACGGTTCTCTCACCAGAGGATTTAGTTCGGGAGGTTCGACGAACCCAAATCTCACTGCATACAATACAAACTCCTGTTCTCTGAGTGGCAGAGTCTTTTTAAGTCGACCATTTTGTCATTTTTCTAAAGAATATCTGGACATAAAACACACGTACATCTGGCCCAGACTTGTCCGCATCTCACAGTGTAATCGGTTTTTTGATAGCAGCTACGGTTTTGACACAATCGCAAGTTGTTCGGAAGAAACCGACAGCGAAAAAGCCGCTTTTCAAGGGAAGAGTTTAACAGGTGCAACTGTCATTTACACACACACCGGTCAATAACCCACGCACACACATCTGCAGGACAACCAGCCTGAGAGTGATTATCTTAACGAGCTCAGTCAAAACAAGGGCATTGTTTGAAAACAATCTCCGTCCAACAAACAGTTAAACTCAGCTTCACCAAGCGCTTTGCCAAAAAGGTTGAGAAAGTAGTCACACAAACACACACACAAGCAGGGCTAACCAACAGCTAAAAAGTGATTAAAAACAGCACGTCAAAACTGAACAGGAACAGGTAAAAAGTGGGAGAGGTAGAGAGGTAATTATCAGCAGGTGGGGCAGAAGTTACACACGCACACAAACAAACACACACACACACACACACACATTCAGACACACATATACCAGACACATCTCCATGTAGGAGCTGGTTGGGCTGCTTGTGTAGTTCAAGCAGACACACACACACAAACAGACGAAGACACACACATACGCAGTCACACACAACGACAGATACATAAACACACACACACAGACAAATGCATAATGAAAACCCCATCCCCCCGCCCCCTTGTTAACGCCGTTAGCTCTGTTAGCACAGTTAGCTCTGTTAGCGCTAGCGCCGTTAGCTATATTCGCACCTTTAGCTGTTAGCTCAGTTAGTGTTAGCTCTGTTAGCTCCGTTAGCATTAGCTCCATTCATGTTTATTGATTCAGTTCATTAATTCATGTTAACAGAGACATGAAGCAGAGGAGAGAAGCAGACACAGACAGCTGAGGTGATCAACAGAGACAGACAAGGAGAAAGCCACAGAAACACAGCTGAGAGCAATTCATTAATCAGGGACTGACTACCTCTGATATCTGCCGTTTTCTCAATTTGCAGCCTTTTTCAATTGTCCGCTGCTTCGCCATAGTTTCTCCTAGAGACTTCATTCAAACTTTAAAACGTAGATAATTTTGTCGGCTCAAAATGACCCTCGGCACATTTTGATATCTCTTACGGTTTTCGAGCTATGACCATCGAAGGCCGACGTAAGACGCAAACAACTGCGATAAATTTCCCATAAGAAATGAATGGGGAAATTTCCTCAAATTTCAGCCTTTTTCAATTGTCCGCTGCTCGGCCATACTTTGTCCTAGAGACTTCATTCAAACTTTAAAACGTAGATAATTTTGTCGGCTCGAACACACCCCGTGTCCCTTTCAAAATTTCCCAGAGGGAATTTTCTAGTTATTATTTTTCATCTTCCTCCAAGTTTTCGTCCTCAAACTCGCCCCGCAGCTTTGAGAAAACCCTCGCAAATTATATATCAAAACGTGCGTATTGTTCGGGATCGGTGTGCTATTACTTTTCTCAAATTTATCGCAGTTTTTCGCGTCGTAAGACGCGAAAAACTGCGATAAATTTCCCATAAGAAATGAATGGGACCGGTGAAAAAAACAAGATTGAAATTGGAGTTTTTCAAACATCTGTAGCTCAGGCATACATTCACCGAGAGACTTCATTTCAACTTTAAAATGTAGACCCAAGTCTGGTCTATTGGTGTGTTCATCCACATTTTGATTGGTCCTATAGTTTTTGATCAGTCACTGTTCAATGACAGTGATCGTTTGGCGGGAAATTTTGAGATTATAATGGGTGTGTATTGCGCGGAATGTTCGTGCTAGAGTGCGTGCTAGAGTGGCACAGAGTCTAAAAACGATCTGAAAATCTTCTCTTTTTCTCGTCGCTACGGCCACAAATTACACTCTACACGCATAATTTTGGGCTCATTTTGTAGACAAACTTGTCCTCTTTCGTGTGATGTCCTCGAAAAAGCCGAGAGACTTACTGAATTTAAATAGTGAGACGTTTTGTGCAGCCATCTCCCTCCTGCTCTCCCATTAAGTCCCATGTTAAAATTCAGAGCTGTTTTGTGAGCAAAGCAGAAATGCCTCCTGTCTTTAGATCGCCATAAAACGAAAAGTTGTTGTGTCAGGAATAAAACGAGGAGATGGCCGGACTCAGGAAGTTCTCGGGAGTCCGATGATCTATAGTACACTCTGATACGAGGTACGGTTCTCTCACCAGAGGATTTAGTTCAGGAGGTTCGCCGAACCCAAATCTCACTGCATACAATACAAACTCCTGTTCTCTGAGTCGCAGAGTCTTTTTAAGTCGACCATTTTGTCATTTTTCTAAAGAATATCTGGACATAAAACACACGTACATCTGGCCCAGACTTGTCCGCATCTCACAGTGTAATCGGTTTTTTTGATAGCAGCTACGGTTTTGACACAATCGCAAGTTGTTCGGAAGAAACCGACAGCGAAAAAGCCGCTTTTCAAGGGAGGAGTTTAACAGGTGCAACTGTCATTTACACACACACCGGTCAATAACCCACGCACACACATCTGCAGGACAACAAGCCTGAGAATGATTATCTTAACGAGCTCAGTCAAAACAAGGGCATTGTTTGAAAACAATCTCCATCCAACAAACAGTTAAACTCAGCTTCACCAAGCGCTTTGCCAAAAAGGTTGAGACAGTAGTCACACAAACACACACACAAGCAGGGCTAACCAACAGCTAAAAAGTGATTAAAAACAAGCACGTCAAAACTGAACAGGAACAGGTAAAAAGTGGGAGAGGTAGAGAGGTAATTATCAGCAGGTGGGGCAGAAGTTACACACGCACACAAACAAACACACACACACACACACATTCAGACACACATATACCAGACACATCTCCATGTAGGAGCTGGTTGGGCTGCTTGTGTAGTTCAAGCAGACACACACACACAAACAGACGAAGACACACACATACGCAGTCACACACAACGACAGATACATAAACACACACACACAGACAAATGCATAATGAAAACCCCATCCCCCCGCCCCCTTGTTAACGCCGTTAGCTCTGTTAGCACAGTTAGCTCTGTTAGCGCTAGCGCCGTTAGCTATATTCGCACCTTTAGCTGTTAGCTCAGTTAGTGTTAGCTCTGTTAGCTCCGTTAGCATTAGCTCCATTCATGTTTATTGATTCAGTTCATTAATTCATGTTAACAGAGACATGAAGCAGAGGAGAGAAGCAGACACAGACAGCTGAGGTGATCAACAGAGACAGACAAGGAGAAAGCCACAGAAACACAGCTGAGAGCAATTCATTAATCAGGGACTGACTACCTCTGATATCTGCCGTTTTCTCAAATTGCAGCCTTTTTCAATTGTCCGCTGCTTCGCCATAGTTTCTCCTAGAGACTTCATTCAAACTTTAAAACGTAGATAATTTTGTCGGCTCAAAATGACCCTCAGCACATTTTGATATCTCTTACGGTTTTCGAGCTATGACCATCGAAGGCCGACGTAAGACGCAAACAACTGCGATAAATTTCCCATAAGAAATGAATGGGGAAATTTCCTCAAATTTCAGCCTTTTTCAATTGTCCGCTGCTCGGCCATACTTTGTCCTAGAGACTTCATTCAAACTTTAAAACGTAGATAATTTTGTCGGCTCGAACGCACCCCGTGTCCCTTTCAAAATTTCCAAGGGGGAATTTTCTAGTTTGTTATGATGTACGCTTAATGCTCATTTCATCATCATTTGCCAGCTCAGTTTTTGGCAAAGCAAAAGTTACCACTTCAGTATTTTTCCATATATTGGGCTTGAATAAAGTCAGACAAAGACAAGGGTTAAATGTATGAGTGCACACATTAAACCCGAGTCTCCAGACTAAAACATATCTGACACAGTTCTCACTCACTGTACACAAGTCTCCACATTATGGCTTATTTTCGTGGCCTTTTGGCAGCGCTGTTAGCTCAGCCTACTTCTGTCCTGTCTATATTTAGGGCTGAATAATGCCCTGCTGGAAAGCTGTCCTACATTAATCGTGCTCCTCCATCTCCGAATACCTGCAGGTGAACTCGCCTCAGTCACCAGTCACCAGACACCTCTCCTCTCCCCATGCCTCTGCCTGTCTCCATGTGCCGCTCAGCCTGTTTCAGCGCACTGAGGTTTTACTGACATGACGGACAGGTAGAATAATGGTGACGCACATTCCCGAGAGCAGCAACAAAGCAGAGAATTAAAGAAATTAAGCCTATTGTCTCGTTAAGCGTTTCCTTACTTTTTCTATTTCCACTCTCTACCTTTATCTGGCTCTGTCATTGTCTATTGCTCTGTCTGCCACCTCCTCACACTCCATCTTTTCTCTTTTTCCTCACCTTCCTCTCGCTCTCTCTCTCTCTCACTCTTTGTGTCCTTGGTCACCACGGCAGCAGGAGAGAAATTTTGCCTCTCTTTGTGGATAGATTTATTGTATCACGACTCAACAAATGGTTAACTCCCACCTTCATTTTCACAATGAGCAACAAACAAAACAAAGATTCATCGCTCATGATAAAGAGGAGACTTCATTTTCTATGTGGATACATTTGAGCTTATACTGTAAAAAGATATGCACCCAAATATGTGAACAAGGTACATTGTGAATTTCCCAGTCAGAGAATGTATCTTCCAGCACTGAATGGGTAAAAGCATGAACTGCAGCTAAATTTAGCGCTTAAGTCCCACAAATCTGATTTGTGATAATGTGTTTGTTGATTGGAGAAATGCAGTTAAATTTAGTTAGTTAGTGCACAGTGCAAATGTAGTGCAAAGCTAGTTGAGAAGATTAGCTTCTTCTTTGATGAAGCATTTTGGATGACTGCATGGCCTTTCATAGATTCACAGTATATACTGGGCAGGAGGTCAGTTGTTTACCCATGATTGCTTTGATTTTTAAGGATTTTAGCAGTAAACTGGGTTTAAAGACATAATAGAAAGCAAGTTATTAAATGATAAGTCAATCAATCGACCTGAGGGAACAATTTGACAGGCAGTTGTTTAATTATGCACAAATGTCAACAATTGTCTGGTCCCAGCTTCTGCAGTACAAGGATATGCCGATTTTCTCAGCTTTATATGATTGTAAACTGAAAGTCTTTGGGTTTTGGACTGTCGATTGGACAAAACAAGCCATTTGTTATGACCCCACGGTTTTTGAATTAAAAAAATATTCATTTCTTGCAATCTTAAATACACTGTGGCAGTGTTTCACCTTCAGTATGCTGGACTTTTTAACTTTTCTATGTCAAAATCTGCCTCCTTATTTCCTTAAAGCCAAATGTTTCAGCGCTGTTTACTGTGCTTCACATTATTTTCCTGCTCCAACACAAATCAAACTGTCACGTCACTTAGACTTGAAAGAGGACCCAGACCAACATGTTGAGGCATCCCAGTGCAGCTTTTAAGTGCCCCACCAGTTTGAGCGTATGTTCACTTGCTCACATGAACCGAGCGTTCAACCCTCCAGAGATCAAATACAAACATCAACTCCTTGTGAATACTTGCTGAACTCAAAGCCTGTGCTTCGTTTCGAACACTGCTGCATCTCTGATTCGTTGTAGCCCTTTCAGCCCCGGGGCAGTAAATCTATCAACAGTGTCCGTCTTAAACAGGATTTAGATGGAGATGGATCTGCCCTCCGCACTGATTCCCCAGAGCGCTGCACCTTGTTTTCTTGCTTACTTTAATGCTCGCACAGTGCATCGCTGTGGATGAGAGGAGCACCTGCTGAATGTAAAACAAGAAGGTGGTGACTGAGAAAGTGGTGTTGGGAAAACGTGACCGATTACATAAGAGCCCCTGCAGCTAAAATAGATAGGCAGGGTATTAACATGGGGATCACTGTGGTCTGAATCTGATACGGATCTGGACTGGACACCACGGCCTCTGCCTCGCTCTCGCTCCCCGTCTCACAAACACACACACATATCCTTACTGATTGGACCAGAGGGTGCTGATTGTGTGTGTGTAAACGATGAATTATCTATTGTGTTTGTGTGTGTGTGTGTGTGTGTGTGTGTGTGTGTGTGTGTGAGAGAGAGAGAGAGAGAGAGAGAGAGAGAGAGAGAGAGAAAGAGATTGCTGCTCTCCAAGCACACTGGCACCAAGACTTTCCACTTTGAGTCAGCTGTCAAAACAACACTCATATAAATAGAGGGAGAATTAGCTGGCATGGCTGTGATTATGGCAACAAATACACAAATTCAACACACACATATGCAAGCAACGCAAACACACACACAGAGGCAGATACTCTATTTACTTTGGATTGAGTGCTCAGTCAATGGGAATATTATTAAGACAGTTAAGGAATAATTTGAAGAAACACATACATGTAGAAGCACACACACCCGCACTTACACGC
The DNA here is from genome assembly GCF_017976325.1 of Chelmon rostratus. NCBI lineage: Eukaryota > Metazoa > Chordata > Actinopteri > Chaetodontiformes > Chaetodontidae > Chelmon > Chelmon rostratus. The sequence continues at coordinate 19,061,897 of NC_055662.1, read as the reverse complement.
ACACACACACACTACTTTAGTTATTTAGTTATGGTAATTTAGTTTAGCTTTGTCTTGTAATTAGTTGTCTTTATTTGGGTTAGGGTTAGGGTTGATTTTTAACTGTCCTTACAGTACGAGGGCCATTCTGTTCTGTTGCACGACTGCTGTTTCCTTATTTCTAACATAAGTTCTGATTAATTTTTTATTTTTTTCCCCAACTTTATTTTTCATTTTTACATATTACAAAAATAGGCATCATTAATTGAGAATTTCATGCAAAAGTTGTGGTTATTGTGTTATTTGTTAAAATCCTTGAAGATTTGGCTTTTTAGTCTGTTATATTTTAGATTTTTGGGATTCATGATGGCGCCGCCTTTTGAAGCCAGCTGCTGTCAATCAATCTTTCTTTTATTAATAAAAAAACATTAACAATACATTTGCCATGTTTACATAACAAAAAGGGTAACTAAATATAGTTTAAATATATAAATATAAACTAAATATAGCTTCATTCAGACTTTCAGTATTTGTCCTTGAAATTAAACAATTAAATTAATTAATAATTAGATATTAAATATTTTACGTGACCATAAAAGTCACAATCAAAGTTTAAAAAAAGAAGAAGAAGAAGAAATCTCCTTCATCATTCTTGTGCATAAGTAGATGGATCAGATTTGATCAGCAGTGACCAAAGAGCCCATCCACTGTCATTTGATTCACATTCAAATGTGGCTGAATCCTGATTGGTGCAGAATCATGCATGCATGACATTCTCTTTTCAATCGGAGCCCCGCCCACTTCAAACCAGTGAGCGCACAGACAAAAAAAAAAAAAAAAAAAATCCTGAAATCTGTCATGAGAAATTATCAAAAACGCTGGCAGAAAATATTTCATCACTCTGAAATGAGTTGTCAGGGTCTTTAAATGTTATCCGTAACAACAGGACTGTTAACACCTCTGTTGCCTCGTTTGATCTCCTGTGTGCCAGGATAGTTTTCATTCTGATGAAAGCAAATCGAGAGCAAGCTGCCCCTTCTCTACTAAAGATAGTCAGCTCAGGAGGCAATAAATATGGACTGATGCTTTGTAGCTACATGGGGCATTTGGGGTAACCTGGGCAGCTGATATTGGTGGCTGTCCAGACACGAGCATAAGCAGGAGTACACATCCTGAAACTCAAGCATCGCCTGAAGACAGTGACAGCTGGCAGCAGCGACGCTGACAGACCCGGTGGCCATTCTGCACACAGATTAATCAGGAATTTCTTACTTCACAATCTAGAAACCAGGCGCTGGTCATTTACACCGTGTGAAGCTCAGGACTTCTGCTTTGATACTGAGAACCATAAATGAACTTCATCACCCTGCCTTCATCACTTCCTTTTCACTCGCACACATATCTGTTGACCTGGAAGGGTCACTGAGGGTTCACTGACCTTAGTGAAAGTCACTTTTAATGGGGAATACCGCCCTGTTTTTACCTTAAAAATGTACACGAGGCAGCACGCAACCTGCATTTCAAAGGCATTTTTGTGAAATTCAGCCAGTTTTCTTCCAAAAGAAGTAAGTTATAAACTGCTCCTCGTCTGTAGCGGCCCAGCCAAGTCCAGCAGAGATGCAAGACTGCAAGATTTTTAATAAATTTGTAGATGCCTAATTGATGATGAAATAAGCCTCAGTTTATATAAGTGTGAAGTTTGGTGAACAGAAAATGCACTCATTTCCCTGAAGACCCTGTCTGTATCCTTCGTTGGACTGATTTTGTCATCACAAATAATTTGTTAGGTTTGTTTTTATGTCAGACAGGTTAGGGTTGCAGACATTGACAGTGATAAAGTACTTAGAATGAAGCGGCGGTCGTACGATACATACAGGAAGTATTTTCATTATGATTTACTGTACGAAACAGCTTGGAAGGAAAGAGTCAGATAACATGACTCAGCAAACATGAGAGGATAAATTTCAAAGTCTGCCCTTATCATGAAACCTTATCTCTACAAGCTGACCGAGGTATTTATATCAGCGCTGAAATCCAAAACATTCCTGTTATTATCTGTATTTGTTACTTTCAATGAGGCGATTTCCCTCTCTTCCCAACACATTCGCGCTACGACAAAGACAAAATCGCCTTCATTTTCAGAGTGCACCTTGTACAGCAGCAGTTCCTCTTGATCAGTCTAAATGCTTGGCTGTGCCCACATTTGTTGCCAATGCCAAACCATCTGCCACAAAGCAACACTGACTCATCGGGCCCGCCTACGCTCGTTTGAGAATCCACGAATTCCACAAGGTGCCTCCTCCTCTATCTAATCACCACGTACTGCGCCTTTCCACTCTGTTTCACGGGGCCTCTGCAGTCCAGCACAGACCTGAGTATGTGGCTGCAGATAAAAGAGCAGTTGTGTCATGGCCGGAACTGCAGCCGTGCAACAAATGTGTGAATACATTATGCAGATTTTTGTTGAAGCTCATCTAAACTTCCGGTTATAGGTTTTAATATTCCTTTCCATTCTATTCTGTTCTGTTTTGTTCCTCTGCCTTGTCCTATATTGTTAATTTGTCTGTTTGACAATGATGGCATGCATCTCTAGTACCCAGATACATAATGACTTACATGTGTACACTACACTGCGCTAACACACTCTCTCTGTCCTGAACTCATCGGCAGTTGATCATTCACACACAAAGCGTTGACAGTGTTGTGCTCTGGTCCTGAGCTGCCAGGGACAGATCCAGTGTCCAGAGGATAAACTAGATGCTCCAGCCTGCTGCTGGTGTCCATTACTCATGATCACACAGATACAGCTGATACCTCAGTCCAGGCCTTTGCATCTTCCTTTCTTCGTCCTCTCTCTTCTCTTCATTTAGCTGTTTTCCTTGTCTTCATATCTTTACCCTCGGCTGCATGCAAACACAGGCACAGCTTTCTTGACGGCCATCAATGTGTGGTCACAAATGTATTAATGTCTTTTGTTTCTATGTGTAATCAACATGTTTCCACTGTATGTACACTTTGTACATTACACCCTGCGTTTCACGAGTAATTAACGTGCTTCTGCTATGCATGCTATGTGCATTCTTGCTTGTAGCCAGCAGGGGGCATCATGGCACTTTTACTTCACTCTGGGATGGTCTTTACGTCGGAATGGTCTTTTAACAATTTTTGTCTGTGTTCGAAACCACCAACTGAACTAGCAGTACGTACTGATTTGGCCAAACTGTAGCATGTAGTGTGCAGTATATAAACAAAAGCATAATCTGTACTATGCCATGTAGGCGCCTGGTGTGTCATACTGATTCAGCAAAAATCTCCCGGATGCTATTCACTAAATACACTTCTGTGAATTTTTGAGGCAAGTTTCGATTTTTGTGTAGATTTTGAATATTGGCAGATTTACAAAAACTGTTGACGAATTGAAAAAATGTTGGAGTTGGGAAGCTCAATAAGCGCATGCGGGAGTAGCTAACTAGCCAGCTGGCCAGTCACACAGACTTTCATTGGTAACAGGTGATAGTATCATGATTGGGATCCTGGAAAGGCTCAGTCGTTCACAAGCAAGGATCGAGCGAGTTTATCACTTTGTGAACCCATGATTGGATAAAGGATGTTACTACATGGGCTCAGGTGGACAGTGTCTTGCATGTACTGTGTGTTTGCTTGCGTTTGTTTGCTGTTTGTTTCTCTGGCCACAGAGAGCCTCAAAGAGGCCGTGGCTCTGGCAAAAGGGAGGAGAGCAAGAGCTGATCTGCCCACGTGCCAGAATAAAAGTAGGAATCCCAAGTTGCCATCAAAGCTCCTGTCAGTCAGAGCACTTCACAGTGCTTCACATGTTTCTGCTGAACCTTTGCTCTCAGTGGCTGACGTGTTGGCACCTCAGAAGTCCTCAGGGCATGGAAATCCTTTAGGGCATGAACAGACACAAACCTGCAAGGACTCCTCCAAGAACAGAGGGAGGATCAAACTTCTGTCAGACTTCAAAGGTGCAAAAGTGAGGAGGGGGGTTTAAATTAAAAATAAATGGGAACCACCCATAAGAGTGTCCTTTCCTGCTGCTGAACCATCTTCAAGATGTTATCTTTCTCCCTGTAAAGGGGAACTTGCTCTGACTGCAGCATTACCCCTCCTAATAAAACACCCGGGGTTGGGTGACACCAGCAGCCCTGGACTGAAGTGGCCAGTCTGCTCATTAAACCACCACACACACACACACACACACACACACACACACACACACACACACACACGCACACACACACACAGACACTTGCATGTACACCCTGTGAACCCTGAGTGGCACGCCTGCAATCAACTTCTCTCTAAGCCCCCATAGGTCATCTCTGTAACGTTAGCACTTCTTTCTCTCTCTCTCTCTCTCTCTCACACACACACACACACACAGACAGAAACATAAAGAAGGGCATGAAGTTAACTGTGCTCAGTGACAGAGCTGTAGCTCCCAGGCTCCACATGCTGTTTCATTCACTTTCCTCTAGTTAATACCTAATCAGCTGGTAGAATACCTTCAGACAGGGGCCAGGCTACAGCAGCTGCTCATTTATTTAACAGACGGCATGACATTTTACTCTAATACGATTTACTGTGCTAACTAGAAGTCAGCGAAGACGATGTACTGTACTTACAGCAGGGACATTTTGGGTGGACAAACACTTTCACATGACATTGCTTAAAAGACACGTTGATTTGGGGACAGTTACGCAAAACACAAGAAGAAGTAAATCCACAATTTGTCATTTTTGCACTTTTCAGTTTTGTGTCCATTAAATACACAAGATGTTCATTAGTGAGCTTCACATGCTTTTTTTAGAGGTGCTGGTAGGCAGATTTTGTTCCTTTTGACCAGAGTGTGGCCATCTTTTTCCCCATAATTCCAGTATTTATGCTAAAATAAGCTAAGCTAACCGTCTCCTGGCTGCAGCCTCGTATCTACAACGCAGGCATGAAAGGTGTAGAATGATAATCTTCTCATCTAACAAGAAAATGAATAACAGTATTTCTTGATATCAAACTTTTCCTTTGAGTTAAGACTGTATTCAGGCTGAATGTGACTGGAAAGGTGCTGATTCTCATTAACTTGGATGCACAATACATGAGGAGCATTACAGTATTCGTTAAGACCAAACTGAAATCATGGGAGTCTTGATGCAATGTAAAAAGTCTTGAAAGATGATAAAGACAATGTGCTACGATCGAAAGCTTGAAACAGACATTTTGGTGCATGTTATTGGGGGGCATCTGGGGTCAAAAATGAACTTTTAAATCTCAAATTTCTTTTGTTTTATATGTATATAAAAATGCTATCTAAGATTGAGCACCTCATCACCCTATTTAGAAAAGGAACATAACATCATCTCAGCAGGGCGTATGAGGACAGCAGTTAAAGGCCGCCACTGTGGAGTGTGTGGGTGAAGTAAGGACTTATGTCACAGTGTATATGTGAGAGGCTCTCCGGGTAAGAGCATCGCTTTAATGGCCGATGATTTAAGTGACATGGCAATCAAAAGGGAGCCGTGCAGCTTCCAAGCTGTGACATTTTTATGAGGTTTCTGATCATAAGCAGAACGTTTTGCTTCTTTCCTGATCCAATCAACCAAACAAACGTCATGTGACCTGAAGAGTGATGCGCTCTCACTTTTCTCACTCACACAGGAGTGACATTCAGGGTTGTCAAAAGCCTCTCATGCTCCTTCTAATTTGGGCTTAACTTCCTGGAAGCACTGATATACAGTAGCTCACTCTTTGGGTGTATAATTCAATACTTGGATAAAGTTTCAAAGTTTCAGTGAGTAAGAAATAATGAATGTATCACCAGTTCAATTTTACATACATTTTATTTTTACAGCTGTTATCAAATGTGTTGTTTTTGAAAGGTTGAAAATATTTAAGCTGCTGTGTTTGTTCTTAAATGATGCTTGGGCATGTTTGAAAGCTATTGTTACTTGAATTTTAAATAGGTTTCTAGGGCTGCAACATACATGCAAATGCCACAAAATCTACATTTCAAGACAGGTGCATCCAAATAGCTGTAATAAGTATGTGCTTTTATACTAAAGCTCCCTTCCAGCTATCCTGTATGAGCTGAAGTGCTGCACAAGTGGACGCTGTGACCTGCTGGTGGTGTTAGATGAAAGGTCAGAGGATTGCTGGAGTAATCAGGAATCAAACTCAGGGGATCATAACGGTCTCTATGCCAAGAATTCATGGCTATCTTTCCTAACCTTGCAGTGTTATTTCTTTCTGCATCAGTCTGTACCCTCACATGGAAGCAAAGTCAACCTGAGACCCCTTTGTCACGCGCTGCAAAAGTCAGAGTTGTGAGGTTGATCTTCACATTGTTACATTTCAGTCATTTTCAGAGGTCTGAAGATGTAAAACTGTCCAATATATATAAGGACAAAAGATACGAGCTGCTGGAGAAACAGACAGACAGGAAGTTCATCAGTTGACATGTGACAAGACAGTGCTCTTACATAAGCACACATATTGAATTAGCTGCAAGTATGAGTTACTCTGATGAGTTGACGTCACAGAGAGAAACAGAGAGGGAACAAGTATGAATGCACAGCAGGAGAAGAAATCAGTCTGATCACTTCCCCCCTGCCTTCCCAAGATCTCTCTCTACCACACTCTGCTCAAGGACTGTACTGATCTGCACGCGCATGCACACGCACGTATTTCCATAATTTTTGCGGACATTACATTTGCTTCCTGGAGACTTACCTTAACCATAACCATAACCACTACTTGCCCAACCCTAACCCTAAGTTTAACCTAAACCTAACCTCACCCTAACCTAAACCCAAGTCTTCACCCTAAAATGTAATGATTTACATCGTGGGGAATTGCATTTTGCCCCCATAATGAAGGTGAGTCTCCACAATGTGACTGTGTAACCAGTTTTATGTCCCCACAACATGAGTAAAACATGGCCACACACTCACGGGTGCATGTGCATTTGCCTGCCTGAGTCTAACATGACTAACATGTGCAGGACGTAGCCAGATCATGTTTTTTAACACTGTATACAATTACAGCACCAGTCAGGTGTCAGAACAAGTTGTGCGTGTGTGTGTGTGTGTGTGTGTGTGTGTGTGTGTGTGTGTGTGTGTGTGTACAGGTGTGCATTTTTATGTGTGCATGTTGTTTATGTGTGTTTGACCACGTAGTTAACCCTTATAAAAGCCGGCATGTTTACTGAAAACAACCCCCGTTTAGTAACGGTCTGACAGCCAGCAAGAGGAAAGGTTTACACGCATTTAACACACTCAGTTCACTCAGTGGTGCACGAGTACGGACACAACTCAGACGCACAAATAAACACGGTTGCAGATGTCATAAATAAGCGGGCCTAACTCAAAGAAATGGCTGGAGGGGAGCTCAGCGTTCGTCTGTCAATGAATGCAAAACTGACCTCTCCGTTTACAGGGATCATGTCTCATAACACTTCCAAATAGGCTTGAGTCTTTCTTTCCTCCCCACTTTGCCTCTTGCCTGTATCACCTATTCTACATTAGTCCCCGCAGGTCAAGAATAAAGTGTTTCAACTCAAAGTTCAGACGAATGTTAAGTTTTGGGCCAGTTCTGAAATCACCTTCTCTTCTCAGTGTAAGAGAAGATTTGAGGGAAACACTTTGCCTCTTGTGAGAGAAAGTGTCAAAAAGAACTAAATTAATTTTAAACTAAAAAAAAAAAAATTGAAATCTAAACCCATTTATTTGTTCTTCCAGACCTTTATACTGTTGCTATCTTCTTCAAAGGATAGAGTTTACTCAGCTAATTTTTTGTCATGCGCAGTGGTGCTAAGTATAGTCACTCATGTATTACAGTTTTCAGATATTTGTACTTCACTCGCGTATTTCCAGTTTGTGCCATTGTATACTTGTAGTGTAGTGCTGACCTGAATTTAATATCTCTGTGACATTTATATTTTTGTGCCCATTTTTGTGCCTTGTCTGGAAATCCCCTCCTTTACACCAGCATGTTTTGTCTGATTTATTATGCCAACCAGTGGAAAGTTCATCTGATTGTCTCATTTATCGAATTAAGTGAGTCCCTTGGCTGATGATGAAGTCAGGAAACTGTAACACTCTTCATTAAGGAGAGCAGTTACTATTTATGTTGCGATGACAACTCTGCCTCTGCACCCAAGGGAAAGACCATCCCCAAAATCTGCACTCAATAATGGATTTAGGTTTCTATTTATACTCCCTCTCACTCTGTCTTCCTCGCTCCTCTTTTCTCCCTGACTGTCGCTTGGCCAGCTCTCATAATAATTATAGCTGTTGGCCATTATAAAAAGGCTGTTACAGAAATAACCAAGGCCTTGGGCAGTTATTTGAGAGAGTGAGATGCAAAGGTAACTCTAACCGTCTAGTTGTAGCAGGGTACACTCAGGTGTTTCTCAGGAACTGGGCTGCAGAAATCAAATTAAATGTCACTTTCAAGTGGAAAAGTTTTGCAACCTGGTGTGAGTTAAAATTCAACAAGTAAAAACTTATGGAGGGTATTTTAAAGGCTGATTCCAGTATTTATTTTACAACCATTCAGTCTAATTATCTCATGGAAAACAAGTGAGCTTACAGGAGGAGCCTGAGGGTTCAGGCTAAACAATAAAACCACATGGTTAATGGTAGGGAAAGATTGTGGTCATGAAAACAAACTCTTTGGTGAAGGTAAAGCACTCTGGTTAATCTAAGTCTGTCGTCATGGTTACAGTCTCCAGGTTACAGCAGGTTTGCCTCTCATCATGTAGCCCAATCACCAAGCCCTAATTGGATCTAACATGTTCCAGTCTGGTCCAGTCTTTCAGGCTCATACAGCCGATTAACCATTTGCAGCGTCCTCTGCTGGTTTGAATCACTAACTACAGGAGTGCTTGCCAGCCGTGCGTGTGTTTTTTAAATAAAGTTTGTTTTATTTACACATTCACCTAAACATGGCCACCCTAGCAACCACTCTGTGCCCTGCTAAACGTTGTTCGGTAGCTATAACAGAGCTGTTTCCTGCATTTGTTCTTAAACTGACATATACTGTATGGCTGTTAGCAACATTTTAATCGTCTCAAATGTGTAAAATTTCAGGGAAAGCAGCAGACATGGAACAGCTGAACGACTGATTAGCTAGCTAACCAATGCTAGCTAACGTTAGCTTCGTTTTAGGAGAGGGAAACCGGTTTCTAACTTTATGGTTTTAGTATACATTCGCTGGCCACAGATATACTGTTGCCAATCCGATGTACAGTTGTTATTATTCCAATGATTATTGGGGTGTTTCCGTGGTATTTTGCAAAAGGGCGGATTACTACAATTATTGACTAGCTGTCCGAAAATGGATGCCAGGTTTGTTACTTAGTTACATACGGTGCATTGGTTCTAAACGACGAAGAAAGCAGTTTTGTATTATCGGACGCAACGTCGGGGAACTCTAGAATCAAAAAATGGATTACATTTATTCCTGCGATTGTTGTTATATATTACATTATGATTAGCTTTTCTGTTGTTCCTTAACTGAATGAATTTGAGCAGGGAGAGGAAGACTCCGGTGTCCAGCAGCCCTCCACGTCATCCCCAGACAGTGTGGATCCCAGGCTGGCCAGACAGAAAGCTGCACAGTTTCTCAAAAAAGCAGAGACGAACAGGAGGCAGTAAGAAACTAGTTATTCTAAGTCTTCATGAACTTAACCTTTACTGTAGAGATACAGTATCCAACAGCACCACACACATATTAATGTCCCAAACAAAACTGCCATATGAGCTTCAAAAGATGCCATTTACTGCAAGATTACTGCATTGGTTCACATAATATTATAAGTTTGTTTGTTTGGTTTAGTCCCCGTGTTTCATCTGTGTTTGCATATAATTTTTAGTTCCAATTATTTCACACACATCCCTTGTATGAGAAGTAGAAGTATTATTCTCTTATACATGCTCAGCAATAGTAGGGGCAGATTTGATGCTGCTGAGTCACCACTGTAAACAAGACATATAACACTCATGTTATACTATTGTGTAATAATGTAATAATAAGTTGAAAACAGAAAAGTAAAAGCCCATTTCCTTATTTGTACTGTGTCAATGTAAGTAATAACTTAATGACTGTAACACATTAAATCAGTCTTTGAGCTTTGTGAAGAGTAAACATCAGTGTCTCTTCACTGGTCAGTGATGTAATATAACCATTTCACTTTTCTCCTCTTTCTCCTCAGAATTGAAATGTTGGATAAGGAGAGGACACTGGGTATTCAATGCAGAAGGAATGGCTGGACAGATGTGTCTGGATACCTGGAAGAGTTTGAGAAAGTGCTGGAGGAAGAAAGAAATGCTGAAAGTGGGTCTTTCTTTGCATTACAATATCTTAACATTTCCCCTAGAAATTTAAATGTACTAGCGTGGCAGGGCCTCTGAGTCAGTATTATTGCCATGAGGTATAACGTACTCTACTGTAAGAGACTTATATCTAGATTAGATTCTTTGCCTGTGATGGCCCTCTCTGACTGCTTCATGGAAGGTTTGTCATAGCAGTAAACTGATGTTAAAGGGAACATCCACCGTCAACACTTTGATGAAAACTGCTATTCATAATGTTCTTTGCATTTTTTTGTAGGGATGAATCTTCAAAAGCAGCTAGTGAAAATTCATAATGGTGTGAGGAAATTTCAGAGACAGCTAATAGATGTGAAACCAACAGCTGAGTGTAAGTTTTGTATCTATCTTCACAATACCTTTTAAACAATCATGCAATTTTATTCTATTTTTCATTCAACCATGTTGTGAGACAATCAGTACTTTTTTGTCACTATTGATGTCAATATTTTTGCCATTCTGCCATATCAATATAAGATATGCACTGCTCAATAAAAGCATGGTGTTTGTTATAGCATAAGTGTACAAATGAAAATAAGATACGTTTATGTTTATGTATACAATTGTTAATAATGTTTCTGCATTTCTATTTGGATTTCCAGTGATTGAAAGACTGAAGGAAATAATGTCCGAGGTGGAAATCTCAATTAACACCCTAAAAGAGGAACAGCGGTCATGGTAACGGGATATAGAATGATTTGACTTAGTAACAAGAAAAGTATAAACCCTATAAAATGTAATGCACTTTAACACAATAATAAATGGTACATTTAGCTTAACTTAACTTGCTTATTATAAACTGTACATGAAAAGCACAATATCATAAAAATGAGATAAATACATTTAATATAATTCAGTACATATTTAAATCCTGATAAATAAGTAAAAACACCCCAGCAGAGTGTTCCTAGACAAAGCAAACAAAAGTGAGTACAGCCAAGTAGGCAGTCAAGTAATGGCTACTCTTCAGTGTTTGCTTCACACTGGCAATGAATAGTGTAATAAAAATGTTGTGAATAGCTTTCCTTTGCGTTTCCCTGCTCCTCTCAGCTTTGAGGAACTTCTGAAGGAGGAGAGGACATGCAGACAGGAGATCACAGCTTATGAGAAGAAGATTGAAAACTGGAGTCTTGCTGTCAAATCAGACCCCAAACTACCCACAGCTCCTGCTGGAAAGGTCTGTCGACCCTCATCTTCCCACTCTCTGTATTTTATCTGTTGTCTATCATTTATGCAATGAAAAGACAATGAAGTTTCTGCTTGAGTACAGAAGTGTGATAAATAAATATGACAAGATTTGACTGCATTTCGGCTCATAGACAGATATAAAATGTCTCTGCATGCAGGATTGTTCCTGAAATCATAATAAAATGTAGTGACACTTTATATTATACATGTATTCACCAGTAATTAGTCGCTTATTGGCTTGCATATTAGTAGCATATTGGCTGTTTATTATTCATTATAAAGCAGTCATTCATGCCTTATTCTGGTGGTTATAAGGTTTAGGATCAGGTTATTAAGATCATAATTCATGCACAACTTCCTTTCTCATGATCAATAAGCAGTCATTTGGAGGCTGTTTAGTGAAAACACTTATAGTCATGCAGAATAAGACATTAATAAGTGGTTTATGATGACTAATAAAGAGCCAGTATGCTAAAAAAGCATGCTAATAAGCAACTATTTAATGGTGATGATGTGTGCCTTAATATAAAGTGTTATCAAAAGAGAACATGTGTGTGATTCTCAGCCATGCAGCACTTCATCATAGCTTAATCTTTTCCACAAGACCAAACCCCCTGACAGAGACCTCCCTGCGGAAGTCAGAGCAATGGAAGCTTTCCTGCAGAAGACAGGAGGCCTCTGTGGTGGCTGGGACCAGTATGACCACCAAGCCTTTCTTAAAGTAAGACATTATTGTCATTTGGTCTCTTTTAATAAGTTGTGCTGCAATGGAATTTTTTTTGACACCTTTCACTTGCAGGTCATTGCACACAAGCACTGAACACCAATACTTAAACAAACAGCGCTCAATGTTTTGCCTCAGGCAACTTCAGCAGATGCCAAATCAAAGGTTCCTGTCTGACTTACTTTAATCTGTTTGATTTATAGGTCTGGACAAAGCACAGTGGGCAACCTGCTTACAGGAAAGAGGCCAAACTGTACCTTCCCACTAAAACACTGGAGGAGATAGAGCAACATGAGGACTGGCATCGGGAGCTGATGTACCTGCAGGACAGAAAGAGAGAGGTAGAGAACTGTGACAAAACATGTATGAGCTCAGTAGGAAATCTCTTTTGGATAGGTACATGGTAAACACAGCAGTCCTCACAAGCTCATGAGAACTAGCATGTGAAAATGAAGAGGAAGAAAAAGCGCAACATCCTTCCCTACGCTAAAGCTTCTTGACATCACAAGTGAATTGAATCAATTTTTGTCAGAATAATAAAAAAACCCAAACAGATGTTCGTCATTTCTGTATTTATATATATATATAATTTTAATACCTTCAAAATTCAGTTGTTGACTATTTTGTTCTAATTAAATGCATATCTAACTAAAATGTTGGAGGCAGTCAAACCAAATTCCACACCCTGGAAGTGATTTTATTATCATCCCACCTCAAGTCAGAATGGAGGAGTGCTAATAACCATGAACTGTTTACCATCACTGCAGATTTGACAAAGGCCTGTTGTGTAATGCCTTTGATTGGCTCAAAGAACAGCTGCATCATTGTGGGTGGCTGACAAAGTTGCTTTTTCACTAGAGTATTTGAAAAGTGACAAATTTGCACACAAAAAAAACAGTTAAATGGGCAGAGTCATCTTTACTCCACCAGGTTGGAAGTGCAATCAGGGGTCATATGAAGTCGTTTGGAAAGGCCAGGGTTTGGAAAATGCTTTTGTTTGACTGTTATGTTTTCAAAATTAGGAATATACTTAAATTTGAATATACTCCTTGAAAAATGCTTGATTTTCAACAGAATCTGGTGTTCATCGTCACAATCACTTCACAATCAAAATAATGTCAATATTTAAAATGAAACAATTCATTCATTGTAAGTCCTTGGTTGATCCCTTACTAGCATTCGCTAGCATTAAGTGATCATGATCAAAACATATAGTCAAACTTAATCTGAACTGCTAGAAAAATAAACAAAGTGCCAATATACATTGATTACTGTGGGTATAAAGGGATTCTGCAAACTTTATTTTTAGCAATTGCATTCATTTTAATAATATAGATGTGGCGATAAAGGCTTCAAGGATCTGGTAAGTTGTAGGTTAGGTATCTTGAAATAGTTTTAAATGTGCTTGAATTTTACTCTTTAAAAAACTGTATGAACCATGTAAAAAATAGTTTACTATAACCTTTACTATAAATTGATTAGCTTCCAATAGTATGCCTGCAGTGCTTTTAAACTTAATTAGAATCATCTTCATTCTGTATAAACATGGCATAGCCAGGAGATCAGAAAGACCTTTTTTGGAAGCTGTGGTACTGTCTTATAAATACTATGTGGTTTCCATTTTTACCACTTACCATACGTAGGCTATTCAGCGGTGGAAAGCCAACAAGCAACGTGAACGCCAGACCAGGATACAGAGTCAGGAGGAGGCAGAAAGGAGGGAGAAGGAGGCCAAGAGCCAGGCCCGCCAACACAGGTGAGTTAGAAATAGAATAGATTTAAAAACAGAAAGACGAGGCGGAGACACTGAGTCCACGTGTCACGTTTGTTTTAGTGTGCTTTGCCCTCTCCTGTTTTAGGAATGAGGAGGAGAAGAGGGAGGCGGCCCGGCGACTGGAGGAGTGGAGGGAAGAGAAGAGAAGAAACAAGGAGCAGGAAGAGGAGCAGAGAATGGCTGAGGAGAAACAAATGAGAAGACAGGCAAAGGTGCTTCTGTGCATGTATTTGTGTGAGAAGTCATTCAACTGCAGTTTGGCTATTTATCAGCAGACATAGTGCTTCTGTATTGCTGCGTGCTTATCTGTGTGTTTATGAGTGTTTGGTGATTTATTTAGCATGATAATCAATGCACACACAGAGCAAAGGTTGGCATAAATAGGTGTATGGTTGGTGCCCTCAGCGGATATTTACCTTTACCAATCAAAATGATTTCTGTCTATCAGGAAGAGCGTCGCCGCCAGCTCGAAGTGAAGCTTACCATTGAGGAGCAGCTACGACTTAGGAGAGAGGAGGAGGAGGAGCAGGAGAGGAAGAGGAGAGAGGAGGAACAGAGGGAGATGGAGAGGAGGAGAAAGGAGGCAGCAAAGGGCATCAAACGCTTTAATGAAAGGGTACGAATCGTAGAGATCACCGAGAAACACAAGACCAGCATGGCTTTTGTCATGTGGGGTTGTGATGTGTTTCAGGGATGTGATCTGGCATCACCAGACCAATTCCACCACCCATATGTGATAAACAGTCGTGATATCCCTGACACGGACCCGGATGCATGGAAATCTGTCTGAGCCGGGGGGGCTACCAGATGCATCTTCCAAAGCAAATAAGACACGAGCTTGGACATTTGTCTGGTTTCCAGGCTAGGAGATGAGAAGCATACTATGTAAATTACAAAGCTTGTCTCTGTCTTTCTGCAGGATCTTCACAAGTTGGAGGCAAAGCTTCAGGAGAAACAGCTGAGGGAAAAAGAGGAAGAGGACAGACAGAGGAGAATCGCTGCCAAGTTGAAGGAGAAGGTCAGTTGCACAGTGTACTAGTCAGTCGTGTCACAATTCCTCTCAGAATCAAGAACAAGAAGAAAACTGTTTTAATCGCAAAATCTAAAAATCATTAATAAACATGGTTACAATGTTTATTTGTTCTTAATTCAGGTAGACAGTCACGTCAGCAGAGACTCCTCCAGACTTAGTCGTCCCACTAAGGGATGGGAGGAACGAATGAAACACATTGGACCTTCAGGAGCAGGGCCTGTGACACAGATGTTTCACAGGTCTGAATGAACCAGGTTTTTTTTTTGTACCGTCACCGAGTTCTGGTTCTATTAAGTAGTGCTTTGGGTGATAATGTGTGATTGCTTGCTAAATCACTGAAATCCCTGTTGTTCTGTTGCAGAGCTGTTCCCACCTGGAGACAAGGCCTGTGACGAGCAGCTGTGGAGGCCAACTGAGCAGTCCTTAAATACATTCAGTGCAATTTTAGTTAAAATTTACACAATGGTACCTCAACCAGATTGTGCCTTTATTTGAATCTACAGTGTGCTGCTGTAGTTTTGTACAATCCATTAAGTAAATTATTTTACATTTTGCAAAATTCTTATTTTCAATAAAAGCGTGTTATTACAGTTTTGTGTAAATTTCACAACTTCTTGTTGCTGGTGATCTATTTTGGCTCTGATAAAATGGTGGACTGGTAACAGTCGGTGTGTTATTTGATTTTCACAGCTTTCAAGCAATATTTATTGAATATATGTATTCAAAAAATGTCCAAAAGTAATATATAAGAAGATGAGTCTGTGCAATATCTACAGGTTAGAAATCAAATCTCTCCTTACATTGCGCTGCTGTGTGAGCTTTTATTTTGAAAAACAACCGTACCGGAAAAGATTCCTCATAGGTGCGGATGCGAAGATGGCGGAAGAGGAGAGCCAGTTTGAAGAATTTGAGCAAATAGACTTTTTAAGAGATAGACATGTACGATTCTTCCAGAGAACGCTTCAG
The DNA here is from genome assembly GCF_017976325.1 of Chelmon rostratus. Taxonomy (NCBI): domain Eukaryota; kingdom Metazoa; phylum Chordata; class Actinopteri; order Chaetodontiformes; family Chaetodontidae; genus Chelmon; species Chelmon rostratus. The sequence goes on along the minus strand of NC_055662.1, from coordinate 19,045,851 downwards.
GTGCTACCTGAGAGATACGCCTCGCTGGAAACAACCAGGTACATTTACTGGAATAAAAAATGTTGCTCTAATTTGTATGCTCTATGGAAGAACTTGACTAGCATCCAAGCTAGCTAGGGTTCAACCGTTTTAAATGGAGGCTAGTGCTACTTAGCCTAGCGTCCTTGCTAATGTCAGTTAGGGTAGTGAAGTTATGACAGACCGACATGTAGTGAGACAGGAAACATAGTACAGCCAGGCACGACGGCCTGTGAAGCTCATTAGTCATTGTTAGTAGTTTTTATTATATGAATAAGATTCATTTGAAAGTGAACTCCATGCGAAATGGACTGTAAAGTTGGTCAGTTTCTTCATTTGCCAACTTAGAAACATCTCTCCAGTTAGACGGAGAACCACAGTATCGGCTAATCAGACTCTTTTGTAAAAAAAAAACAAAAAAAACAAACAAACATCGTTTAGAGTTGTGTTTTATCACCCAGCAATCTCATGTGTGTGTTCACTGCCACACTTTACATTGCCTCTGATTTGTTGCTTAGCTCTAACCATGCATTCGTTCTTGTAACGGTTCTTATATATGTGTGTCTTTACATCCATCAGTATTAAATAGAAGAAATAAGACTGTTCTCTGCCTTCTTTCCAGGTTAACTATCATATTCTTTGCCCTGTCTGGTCTTGACGTGCTGGACGCTTTGGATGTGATTGATAGAAATGTACTGATTGAGTGGATCTACTCACTACAGGTTCTGCCCACAGATGATCGTAAGTCTCATATCTTCTCATTTCTTTACACCTGACTGTAAATAAGCTGAAGTTATTCATAGCCAATAAGAATGACACAAAAAAGGTTAACACAAAGCAGCAAATCAAAAGCAAATAACTCCATCGTGATTAAATTGAATGAAGTAATCACCTCTGACACAGGGATTCAAAAAACTGCTGTCATAATGATCAGCTATGCTAACAACACATCCTCTGCATAAAAACACTTCTTGAGCACCTTATTGAGCAAATGAAGCTGGAATAGCATGCTTGAGTCCATGTCAGCCCAGTTTCCTTGCTGTTAACCCCTGAGTCTAAAGGTAGAGCAGTCAAAGCCTTCTGGGAGCTGTATCAAACAGAGTAATCATTGTTTTGTCTTTGTCATTATGTCCAGGATTTTGGATTTTTCTGACACTTGGCAGGACAGGGATTCTCAGTATTCTTTCAGCTGTTGAGACAGACAGAAGAAAGAAGCAGTCTATAAAAAAATGTTTTGAGGGAGAGAGACTAGTGGTGCAGGGGCCAGCTTAGAAGGGGCAGGACTAATGCTCTTTATTGCTGTAATGGGCACATTTGGTACAGGCATCCAAGGTTTCAAGTGGGGCAGGTGGTGGTGTGTGAACGATCAGATCACGAAAAACATGTAAAGCTTAAATGAGTTTCATATGGAAATGACAAAATTTAAGGTAAATTGGTGTGTGTGTGTGTGTGTGTGTGTGTGAGAGAGAGAGAGAGAGAGAGAGAGTGTGCGTGAGAGAGAGTGTGTGCAAGGGTTTATGGTTTCGTCAGGGTGGCAGACAGAGAGGGAGGTCACCTAGAGGGCTTCAGACAACTTCAGAGTTGTCAGACTTCAAAGTCTATGTGAAATAGTTTTATTCTTCTTGGATTGTGAAACAGATACTGGCCTCCAGGTGTCCTCCTCACCTAACCTGTTCCAACCGTACCTCTGTTCATCTGGGAAAGTTGGACTCTAAATATTTAATGACTTGTTTTTTTCTGTCCCTAACAAGCCACTCTGTGCCATCTGTTTAGATGCCCAGTTAGTTAATTATTCAAGACATCAACAGAAATCACGTTGGGATAGCTGTGCTTGATTGGTCTCATTTTTGCTGCCGCCATATGTTTGGTGTCTGCTTGGTTTCTTGTGATTAGGTGTGAAAATACAGCTTGGGAGGCACTTAAAAATTTCCAAATGCATCATCAGTATGGAAGTACATTTGACGTTTGAAGCTTTTGAGACTTTTTAACAGTTGTTGATGGGCATGTCTTTGCAATCCAACTGAGCGCAGGTGTGTTGAATTAATTAGTATGTGTATGTCAAGTTAATCTATGTAAAATGTGTGTGTGCATCGACGCCACATGCCCCCTGTCCCTGATGATGTTGTAGGCACCATTTTCAAATCAAAGCTAGTTAGCAGACAGTTTTGTTTAAAACATTACCACACTGAAAATAAATGAATGTTGTAGAGCTTCTCTGTTTTTTTAACGAAGGTTAAAAACTCAAGAATACATAATCATAACACTTGCTATCATTTAGTGTAACATGATCATGTATTATAAGACAGTCAAGTTGGTCAGATCACATGACTTTTGACACATGTAAAAAATATTCTGTAGTTAGGTTGTCATATGTTGGAATTGTGTTTGCAGCATGCTGTACACTCCTTGATGTTTGATGCCATTCTCCTCACTGGGTTCTGCTCTATGTGAAGTTTTTTACTATGGCCAGTAGATGGCAGCAGCACACTTTTTTGTGGCGAGTTGAGCATCTTTGCAGAACCTTGCTGAAGGTCAATACAAAGAATGAGACCTTATTTGTGAGAGTGTGCTTTCTTATTTCGGTTTCTCCTGAAGTTAACCATTACACAATGATGAGTATTCATTACATCTGCCTGCCCTCCCCCTGTTATGCCTTCCAGAAACCAACCTGAGTCGTTGTGGGTTTCGAGGATCGTCACATATTGGAATTCCTTACAGCACTAAGGTACTGCCCCTCCTTACCCCAACACTGCTTTTACACCTGATGCCAAATTTGACCAGACATTGTGCCTAGAGATATGTTTTGGGTATTGACTGCTGGGATCCCATGGTTTCTCTATTTTTTTTAGCATTAATCCGTTTAAAAATATTTGATTTTTAAGCCATTTTAATCTCACTGTACTAATCTGTTCTTTCACATCAGGGGGTCTGGGCCATTCCCAGTTTCATTAGCATCATCCCAGCAGCTGTGATATCACCAGTCATTGTAATAGATGTATTTCTCACATTTGGTAATACTTCTCTATCCCCATGAAGACATAGTTTTTAGATGTAACAGCAATGTCAACCCAAGTGATTTCCCCCAGAAGGTCTATTTTAGCTGTCTGTACTTGGCTAAATACTTGATCTATTTGCTTCTGTTATTGCTTTTAAACCGCTTTTTCTTCTCCAGATGTTGGTTTTAATAACTACTAATCTCTTGTTTTTTTGTCTGTCTACTGTGATTGTATGAATAACATCTCATTTTCATATGTTCATTAGGGTCCAGGTGTGCTCCATCCATATGACAGTGGCCATGTAGCCATGACCTACACTGGACTGTGCTCGCTGCTAATACTGGGAGACGACCTGAGCCGGGTTAACAAACAGGCCTGTCTGGCTGGTCTCAGAGCGCTGCAGCTGGAGGATGGCAGGTCAGCACACACACACGCACACACAAATTTGCACTGGCACTCTGACTCAGATCCACCTGAGGTCATGTGAACACTAGCAGTCTTAATGTGGACTGACATTAACTCTCAAATTTTGAATGTAGACATTTGGCTGATTTTGAACTGTTCTTGTAACTCTATGTTTTTATGTCTGTCTGCCTTCTTGCTTCTAGTTTCTACGCTGTGCCAGAAGGAAGTGAAAATGATATACGGTTCATCTACTGCGCAGCCAGTATTTGTTACATGCTGGACGACTGGTCAGGCATGGACATCCAAAAGGCCATAGAGTACATCAGAGGAAGTTTGGTGAGTAGATGTGAAAAACGTAGAATGAGGTGGGGAGAATTTAAAGTTTTTGCTGCACCATTAATGAATGGATACAATGAGACCTGTATTCCTGGCCAACAGGACTGCCCCCTAATGGTACAACCCCTGTTTCTGCACCATTCATTGCAGTGCTTCTCCACTTGAATGGGGAGAATAGACCACCCACCTTCAGTAGTGGCACGCTGCCCAGAAATATTTTATTTCTAATAACTGGAAGGAGGGATTTGAGCAGTGCATCGTGGTCTTAAAGCTGCAGCAGAGGTTTTTCCACCCCACTAGCAGACAAATGACATGTTCCAAGTTTCTGATGTGGCACTTGAGTGATATTTTTGTCCAATTGTTGCCTGATGTTCAACTCAACCCTTACTTTAGCCTCAGTGTTTGTGTTTTCCATCAGATGTGGCTTACTGTACATCAAAGCAGTTCGTGTGAGGTATTGTCTTCACGCTCGTCATGTCAGTCTCTTGTACAGCTCAAGTCCCCCACAGCTGGGAGATAGTCCCGTTCATCTCTAAACTTTCGCTTAAGTTTGACATTAACACATGACCGTTTCGTGACGTAGTTTCTTTATTGAGCTTAGGGTGTGTAAGGCCCTCTCTCACACACAGACACGCACACACACGAGAGAGGGACAGCTCTGTTGATTAGTTAACAAATAACTGTGAATCATGTCTGAAAAGTATATGTGTCCACTGGCCACATGCTGGTGGGTGGATTCTGAAAATGTCTTTGGCAATGCAAGTTGGTTGTTGGTGCATCTAAGTATCTATCATCTAAGCAGAAACCAGATGATATGTGGCTTTGTGTGGAAAAGCCCAGGAACACTAGACAAGTTTACCAGCTGCACTGACGTTTCACTTACATTTGGGTGGCGGCAGGTATCCGTTTACCAATCTTATTGTTATGATCTGATCAGACCAGACACACAAGCAGACAAGGACTCAACCTTGTTAGGTTTTCCCAAGTGGCAGCCATCTGTTTTTGAACTTGTGTGTCCTCCTTTTGATAGGCAATCTTTTTTTAGAAAGTTGATTCGTAGTTGTCAAAGAAAAAACAGGTGTAGACTATAATGAAAAAACACATCTGGGACCGTTACCACTTCTTGCAAAAGATTTTTGGAGTTAGAGGTACAAGCTGATGCTCAAACTTTGAGAAAGCAGTTCCAAAAGGTTGCAAATGTGGATAACTAAAGCCTGAATAATAATAAGAGATTGAACAGTAATAGGAAGTTCAGCTAAACAATGGCAAATGAAAAATTAAGTTAGATCTGTGTTATTTTTAATCACCTTACCAATATCTGTAAAGAAGTGGTTTCTCTGCTCATCCTCAGGACCCAGAGCTCTGCTGTGCTGTTTCTCAGTGGTCTTCTTTCCTTCATGAGATTATGCAATTTGTAACTGCTGAAATGCGATTGCAACACAGCAAAATACAAGAAAGAAAGTAAGATTTGAAAGAAATACAACAAGCTAGCAAGCTGATGATGCATTTACTTGTAGGAACAAATGGGAAGCCTCGAGACTCATTTTGACAATGACACGTCTCATTTGAGCAATTCTGTAGTTTACGAAGCCAGTTAAAACATCTGGGAAGGTCTATTGGTGTAGGTGTTAAAATGTGTATATTTATATATATATATATATATTTTTTAAATATAGGTTCAGTATTAATAAATGCATTGAATAAATGTCTGCAGTTCAGCCTCTTCTGACACTAATCTCTTTCATTAGCCTTTCTTGCCAGATAAAATATAGTTTGCTAATTGAATGGCTTTTTTCTTTGTGCTCTGCACAGTCATACGACAATGGGTTTGGCCAGGGAGCTGGGCGAGAGTCACATGGTGAGTACGATCATCTTCTAACTGTTTATACTTTGATTTTGGAAATGTGACTTTGAAAGCTGAACATACATCAGGTGGTGTGGCAGGTCAGGGGAGAGGAGTGAAACTGTGCCCACAGCCCACAATTAAAAGCCTGGTTCATGAACAACACTTTGAATTTCAAGCCAAAAGGTTCATATGAGATCAGAACGTTTGTGGGTGCGTTGGCTGTGTCATGGTAGAGGGCATGAAAGTGGCTGATGGGAGTAACTGGTTTAAAGGATTAGCCAATAAAATCTCTGCAGATACATTGTCCTCATTAATGCCTCCCCCACTCAAATTAAACCTTATTATTGTGACACAAAAGCCTTCCTCCTACGCACATACATACACACACACACACACACACACACACACACACACACATATTTTAAGCACTGCTTGGAACACATCCATAGTCACATTTTTGGCAGGAAGCGTATCTGTTAATGGACTGAATGCATAAATGGAATCTGTAGAATTAAAAACTGCTTGAAGGGACAGATCCTTGTGCCTCCTGGTAATTTCCTTCCTTGCGATAAACTTCTATGATTACAGGCTTCATTGAGACTCGGCTCTCTTCTGCAAGCCAGCCAACTCTTTGTCTGGGGGCTGATTACACATCACTAGAGATATACAGTAGATGCCCATTACCCATCCACCCCTGAAGTGTGTGTTTGTTCAGCGCAGAGACCTCCCACACAGTGTGCAAAGACTCGTACACTGTTTTTGTAGATAATTGTGTTTGAGCCACCGTGTTCAACATGGTGTCACAGATGCTGAGTGCCAGGGAAAGAAATTCAGTTTCTCAGTATGTACATATTCAGTGTTCTGCTTTTATCTCACTGCGTTCTCTATATTTCCAGCATTTTCTGCTTCTTTAGGCTGCGTCATCTTGTTTTCTGAAGACACAGACTTTTTTGCAATTTAAATGTACAAAAAAATTCCCAGTTGTTAATTTCCATGGATAATGTACTGTGGCCCATAAGGAAAAATAGTGATGTTTAGGTGTGAAGAATTTCATCTTCATAGAAAAGGGTGCCAAAAAGCAGCTTTTTTTTTTATTTAAAATGTATTTTAATTGTTATAAAGCATATGCCTGTCCCCAACCTGCTGTAGGAGTAAGTGGTTTTGGATTTCCCACAGCTGTTTGATCCAGATTTATATTTATCCCCTCTGATCTTCCCGTGCCTCCAGCAGATAGCAGGCTAGACATGGTTGATTGGAGGCGAGTGTAACACGTTGGCAGATTTACACCCATGACCCACACACTTCACCCCACCTTGTCTTTGTTTCTCTCCCTCACACACAAGCACAGATAAGCAGCCAGGCCAAGTGGTAACGTTTAGGGATGATTTAAATGCTCGGTGACAATGAAAACAGTTGACAGTTGGGTTGTAGAAGGTGATGGATAGCTGCTACTTGTGGCTGTACTGATAACAGCCTGTCATCAATCTACGAACACACTCATGTTTGTATAATTCTAGCGGTAAAGACGCTTTGCCATCAGTCCCTGTCTAAAGCATCTTTATTCCACTCAGAAGTCTCTAATTATTGTTTAGGAAAGTATTAAAATTCTGCCATTCTCCTCATCAGCATGCATTTCTGTATATTCACAGGAAATATACAGTCGCTTCACGTTGCGATAACACCCAAGGAAAGGTTTAAAGTAGCAGCATGCTAATCAAATATTTGGCAGTGAAAGGGCCCACACGCAGACAAACCCTCTGTTTTTACTGCAGTGCCCTGTAGTCATCTAGTTGTCAGTCATGAAAACATGCCGAGGCTTTTCAATTTTAATGCATTGTCAGAAATCAGTACTCTCATTTGATTAAATGGATTTGTATTACAAATTGCCCATACCACCATATGGATGTGTCATGCACCTGCTTGCCTGTGTGTCCAGGTGGCTGGACGTACTGCGCCATAGCCTCTCTGTGTCTGATGGGTCGACTGGAGGAGGCGCTGAGTCAGCGGGAGCTGGACAGGATCCGACGCTGGTGTATCATGAGGCAGCAGACCGGCTTCCATGGGCGCCCCAACAAACCTGTAGACACATGCTACTCCTTTTGGGTGGGAGCTACGCTCGAGGTACAGACTGGTGTAACAGACACAAATTCGCAGATACACTCCTGCCTGCATTAACATGTTTAGTGCATTAAAGTATTTTGCCTCAGATTTCCAGCACTTTTGCAGCATTTTCACATGGGTGAGAGATGAGTCGGCATGCACTAAATAACATGGAGCATTTTTTATTTTATTAAATTTTTTTCAAATAGCACTGTATATGCTCGCACTGCGTAAACAACTGGCTTAACTTCTCAAACCCACATACATGAACAACCCAAAAAAACTGTGAGTAAACCTTTCAGCATGTGGGTCAGAACTCTGCCAGAGGTACATACATGCACACACTGTGCAGAAAAGTCTGAGCTAAACTGCAAACAGCTATGAGTAAGCCAGGGATGCACACACACTCTATCTCTCTCTCTCTCTCTCTCTCTCACACACACACACACACATGCACGCACGCACACATAAGCAAATACAATGCAGGAAAAGTGTGAATTTCTGGGCCAAAACTGTGCCAGAGGGACAAATGTGCATACTCATACAAAATATTTGTATATGGCAAAAGTGCAGTATGGCAAACAGTGAGACTTGATGTTCTCTCCACTAGTATCTGAATACCTGTATAGAAAATATCACGTGTTTATCATTGATTGCAGTCACCGACCTTTGTAAAATTGAATGCAATAATATCTCGCTTGAGAAACACAACATGCTCAGTGTCTTTGCAATTGAAAATATATTCTAAACTGTAAGAAGAACCATTTCAAAATAATGAACAACTCTCTGATTTATATGAAGTATATATGTTTCGTTTTAATGTCTGCTCCCAACTGTCATGCTAAAATTTTTCCCCCATCACCCCCCCTTTCCCCTCACCCTCTTCTTTCACTTTCTCTCCCGTCCCAGCTGTTAGACGTGTTCCAGTATACGAATTTTGACAAGAACAGGAGCTTCATCTTGTCCACGCAGGATCGGTTGGTGGGGGGATTCGCCAAGTGGCCGGACAGCCATCCAGGTAAATGAGTTGGCTTGCAGAGGTGGCTATTACAGGCCCATCAGGCAGTAGACGCTCAGGGGTATCAGACAGAGTGCAAATAAAAAGAGACTAGTGGAAAGCCAATTACAGAATACTGCCATGGTTGTTTATATGGGTCTTGTGTCTGTGTTGCTATTTGTTGTATCTGTAGGGGGATTTCTGTCAAGGTGAGAGTGACACAAATCCTGTGTACCTTTATACTGCTGTAAAGGCCACAAGAGTGGAGTGGAGTTGAATGGCATGATTAATGTCCATGCGGTGGAAACATACAAAACACAGACTACATAGAGGTTTCAGGCCAATATATTGTTGCAGTTGATTTTTCCATAGCTTCAAAGATCTCAAGGACAAAAAGGTGGTAGAACTAAGCAGTTTCAGTTTTTCCTCTTCCTCTCTTTGGGCTGAACAGTTTCTACCCTGCCCTCCACAGGTGCAGGGAGGTCAGGGTGGAGTTGTGGTTGGCAGTTTTCAATTGAGATCAGTGGAAAAGCTCTTGTAACCCGAAACTTCAGTGGTGTGTTCTTGCTCGCCCTTGTAATGTGTAATTGATGAGGCGATTGTTCGTAGACAGCCCGAGGACACGGGAGATCGAGCTGCTCACATTACAGGAACAACGCAGGGAAGACATGTTGGAAGAAATAATGAAGCAAAACAGATGCTCCGCTGACAAAGCTTTGTAAATATTGCTGGACAAAAGTGAGTTTTAGGAAATGAAGGGACTGTTTTTGTTTCGCTAAACAGCACAGCACCGAGCTCTTTGCTTGGTGAAAATGTACCGAACAACCAAAACAACATGGAGGAAAGCCTAATCCTTACTGTGTCTGAGCATCTCTGCCTGTATAACCATGACAGCAGACAGTCTATCGTTGTCAAAATGCATAGGTCGGATCTCATGATCAGTGGAATGGTCCAACAATGGTGAATTTTGTGTGATCATGAGCAACAAAGCCATCCCTTAATGATGCACGTTTGAGGGAATGCTTTGAGGGCGCTTATAGTGATGAACCCACAGAGAATAATAACCTGAATCGGCAGCTCCTCCCTGCTTTATGAAGTTTTATATGGAGTTTCAGTTCATTGTTGCTGTGTACATATTTACTGTTTGGTTCGCTCTCACCGCTCTCGTGCAGTCGTTTTTGATCGCAGCAGGCAGCTGTTTTCAGCAAAAACGCTCTAAAAACTCAATGTGCATGACCTGCTCACACCAAACAGCAGACTGACAAAGTCTAGCTGGGACTAGCGGGTGGACACAGTGGAGGGTTGAGCAGCTAAAGACCCAGATATTTACCTCAGAAGCTGGTAGAGACCAAAACCAGAGGTAACAGTGAGTGAATATTGGACTTCCGGCAGGTGGACAGAAACTCCAACTTAATGACAATGTTGCTCCGTAACTGCTGAATGTGTAAATAAGCAAATGTTTGCAAACAAGCTCACCACATCAACCTGAAAGGTGATGATGTGTCTCTCTGTATAATGCAGTGCTGTGCTCATCACTTTTCCGCTAACCCCAAGTGGCTAAAAAAATCAGGTGTTGCAAGTTTAAAGAAAACCATCCAGGTACTGACGGCTTGATTTCACCGCAGAGTTTAGAAAAATCCATCGGATCCATGATCTGAAGTCCAGCGGATCCGATGGCCACAAGAGGGCGCACGAGCCCATTACTGTTTATCTTACACCCCCTCCAGTGGAACGATTGCCTCTGTTAATCCTAGATTGAGTTCAGCATGTGGTTTAAGTAATTCTTATCAAAATCAAAAGATAAATGGCCGATGCTCTGAAGTGCTGCTGGGTGATAACTCAATATTATCATTAAGCAACTATCAGTGGAATGATATTGTGGTCTTACTTTGTTAATGTTCTGCAAAGCTCTGTTGTTCAAATGAATTATTCTGAACTAGCCAGAGTCCAAAACATAAATTTGATTGTTTCATCTGTCACTTTGTGTACAACTGCCATATATATCACAATTTGTGATCTAAATCTTGAAAAATATTTTATTAATCAAATCTCACCTAAAACCTTGGCCTGATCCAGACATGTCTTCTGTACAACCTTGAATGTGAGTCCTGATGAATCCTGATTCATGCAGCTAATGGTGCTTTGATTGATTTTGATGTCTGTGTCCAGTGATCTGTCATTTCATTATAATTCAATTACTGCTCCATTTACTGGCCTGCGCAGCTTTTACTCCGGTCCCAGGGGACACAAAGGTCATGGGGCCAACTTGTACATTATTAATATCATCTTAAAGGAGCAGTACAGCATAAACAATTCTTCTGCATAACAATGTTTTTCAAGGGAAATTAGGTTATAGTTTTATCGATTCACTAATGGAGAGCGAGGTGACAAACACCATCATCGTCTTATCTATGATCGGCTTTACAGGCCTGTCACACCCAGGTGCTTCTGCTGTGATGCATGTTAACCATCTCTCACTTTCCTCCCCTTGTCTTCCCCTGTACCCCATTCCCTCCTTTTCCTGCCCACCAGACCCTCTCCATGCCTACTTAGGGCTGTGTGGTCTGTCTCTGATCGGAGAACCCAGTCTGAGGAAGGTCCACCCAGCTCTTAACATCACCCAGAGAGCCTTTCAACACCTCCAGCAGCTGCAGCAGACATGGAGGGTCAACACTGGCAGCTGCAGCAGACAGCACTGACAGCATGATGATCCACAGCTCTGGCTCTGAACAGGTTCAGTAACAGTAGTCAGTCAAAGGCAACTGGACTTTTGCTGTGTGTCTTGAAGACGTTTGGCCCCTCACTTGAGAGGCCTCATCATTTCAGGAATCAGGAAGGTTTTTTTTGGGCTCCAGTTACACACAAGTAACTTAGCGGAGCTCATTTTAAGTCCATTTAAAGTGACTTTTCTGTTAAGCAATATATGCCACACTTCTTTTTTGCTGCCTTTTTATTCGTAGACTGTAGTAAATAACAATGTGCATTGTGGTTTGTGGGAGTAAATTATGTGCCAGAAAGTCAATTTTTGAGTCTTTGGAGACTTGAACAAATTCCTCAATGCCTCAATTTTACAAACTTTTTCGATAATGATGTTTTGGAAGCTTCCTGCTCCTCAGCCTCATCATAGTCAACAACACAATCTGCTGTAAACCTCCTAGCCAAGGATGAACACTACTGACTCACTTCACATGGACGTAAGAGGCATCCTCAAAGTAAGCGTGATTCAAAATCTGAGACGGGGACCCCGAGGAGGGGACGTCTAAACTGTGTCTTGGTTCAGGAGTGACTGGCGGCTTCACTCTTTGAGTTTGCTGGTCTAGTTTTAGGTGAATCGACTAGCTATGTGTTTGCTATCGCCGAATAATGTCTCATATATTTAGAAATATAACAAATAAGTTCCTCATTTTTGTTCACAAACCAGTACGGCCCCTGTGGTGAGTTTGAGGGGAAATTTGGAAACTGTTGAGACAAATCCATATCTTTCCTTTAGATTAGCATCCATACATTTTCAGACAACAAAGGGCACTGTCCTCCCTGTACAGAGTTTTTTTTGCCTCTCTCCCCTCCTAACATCTCCATCCTTACCTCTTGAAAGCCTTGAGCTCTCCGATCTCAAAGGTGATACCAGCCTGGCAGGTGAATCTCCTTCAGTTTCACCACTGCAGGCTTTGTTCACAGATTTAAATGATAATCGAACTGCTGGGGTGGAATTCGTGGAAATGTCAGCTAAGAGCCAACAACCACCCCAAGGGCCAAATCTATGACTTATCTATCCCAGACAGAAGATTTAAAAAATGAGGTCCACTACAGGCGTCATCATTTCAGATCACAGAAAATGTAATTTGGTTTCTAATTTTTCTTGAGGCTAACAGAAAAATAGATTGGGCCTCTTAAGGGAATGCGGTAAGAGGGGGAACATCCCTTCTTTCCTGCAAGGTAGAAGCTGTCAGTTTTATCAGCGCGTCCCCTGACTCGCAAACCCTGAAGTGATCCGAGCTACCCTCCTTCACCAGCTTCCATAATCCCTGCAAGGCACCGGCCAGCCAGAAATCAATAGGAAAAGATGAGACAGTGGTATCATAACTTGGGGAAATGTATTCTTTTGAGCCTCACTGGGAATTTGACTTGTTATTTTCAGAGCATAAAAGGACGCAGGGCAAAAACAAAGAACAATGCACGCAAGCAGAATGCGCCAGCAAGAGTCGGCTTACACAAAATAACTGCTCTGCAGCGTGCTGGACACTTGCCCTTGAGTCGTAAAATGTTGACTTCCACTAAGACTTGAGCCAGGTTCGCACCTCTGGACTCTCTGAAGCACGACCCACTGTCTGCACAGGTGCTTGTAGCGACGTTCCAGCCTTCTCGCCTTTTAGCTGAGCTACAAATTGGAAATAGTACTAAGATACAAACATGGTGACACATAGGCACTGAGATTCTCAGCAGATCTCAGGCTGTTCTTGCCTTCTCATCACATGAATGCTCTAATTCCCAGCAAGCAACATTTCCCCCTACAGAAGCCACACCCTTTCATTATAAGACTGCTGCCACAGCAGACACCTGCTCCCCGAGACGACGAGTGACCAGCAGACAATATCACAGCAGGTCAGAAACACGGTGACACGTTACCTGCAGGAGTCTACTGTGTGTAGCATCAATTCTGACTACATCTAAAAATAATACGGCCTCTGTGGTTTCCCTTCCACCACCTAAAATGAAGCTGTTCTTGGCCTCGTCTTCCTTCCCGCCAGGTTGCCCCCGTTTTCTGACGTAGAAAACAGAGCAGGCAGACAGAGGGAAGGAGAGAAGAGGGGCGGAGAGGTGAATAAATAAATAATCTGACCCATCCATTATTAAACGTAAACTGTCAGAGGCTGGAATCTCCTCTCTGAACCCCAACCAAACCCTCAGTGTTATACAGCCTTGTTTTGGTGCAAAAAAAAATTCTTTTTGGCCAACTGCATCACTTATATACATGTTTTATGTTACCATTTTGCCTAAGACAATAGGCTTTGCTACACTTACTGATCTTGCCGATTTCTGCCATTTTTTATTTTTTTTTATAATTTCACCTTTGGAAAAGTTCAGATATGACTTAATTGCAGCTGCTGAATGGAGCCTCAGACACACAAATCATGTGAAATTACATCTCAACAGAATTAGCTTTTGAAGTAGTCAACATGTAGTATTTCTGGTATCTGTCGTTTTTGCTACTTAGTTATGAAATGTTCTAAATCTGAAGTAAATCTTGAGTCGCCCTGAGTGAAAAATGCACAGAAAGAAAGACCACGTCCTCCACGCATCCTCTGAAGAGACTTTTACTGCTTACACAACTCCCAGCGGCCGGGTCCTGTCCTTAGCCTATGTAGGCTGAGTCATATAGCAAGACCAGGCGTTCAAACTTGATGCTGAAATGTGCCTCACCTAGCATTGCTCTGGGTCACTGCTCTCTGAATGCTCCTGAAATGTACAGCGTTGGGCTTAGCTTGGCTGTTTCTATCAAGAAAGGCACTGAGCAGAAGTGTTCTCCGGAGCGGGGGGAGGAAAGGTGTATGCTCTTTGTAAACATTCAGGAAGTGTAACACCTACTCTGTAAACAGTTTTTCCTCCTCCTGTCTTTGTAGAGTTCACTTATCCAATCAGACATCAGCTTGACTGGTAGAAGTCATTTTTACCAGAATCTGGCTTTGTCCCATCCTGCGATCATATATTTCCAGACGGAGGGAAGAGTTTATGGAGACAGAACTCGTAAATGCTTACTCGACTTTAAACGGGATGAAAGATTGGATGGATGGATCTGCCACTTACTGCAGATGAAGGCTGCATCTCTGCAGTCGTTATATCGCATCTCCCTTTTTTTCGCTACGTCACGCTGTCGAAGCTCTCGGTCCCACAGCATGAAAACGGGGGACCATGGATTTGCGCTTTTAACATGGCTGCAGCGAAAGCTGTGTTGGTTCCAGTGATGTTAAAAGGACTGTGAAAGTCTTAATGAGATGCAGCCAAAATGCCACAAATGGTCGCAAACCTTTGCTCTATCATCAACTAATACTGTATACATAATGTAATAATAAATAATGTAACAATAAATGTAATGGAATTTATTTTTTCTATGCTTTGTAGAAATATTGAGTGTAGATAAATATGTAAATGTCTATAAATATGTGACTTCTATTGTGCAAGTGCTCAAGATGAAAAATGTTTACAGCTACATCAGAGAGACAGTGAGGCGAATTGGATATGCAAATGTTGCTATGTGATGTATTATAGTACTTGAGCTTTGAAGTTGAGGGCAGTCATGTTGATTCTAGCTTGGCGGTGCATACTGTATTTATGGTGAATAAAAACACGTACTAACTTTCACAGTTGTTCTGTTTTTGGTGTGTTTGTGTGTGACTTAGATGTTTTGCAAGCTCTCTCTTGAGCAGACCTCAACTCAAAGGTGTTTTCTCCTCTCGGGAGCAGCAGAAAAGTTAGTTTGTGATATCTTGTGCAAAGTAAAAGAGCAAAATGTCCATTAGTTTTTGCTGAATCTTGTTTTAAATGTCCTAATGTGGCCCTACGAGGAAAGGTCATTGAGTCACCAAAAACATTAAGATTTATCACCAAGCGATGAAAATCCACAGTAAATTTAGAAACTTAGACCGGTTGTTTCCTTGAAGCCTCGTCCGTGGCCTGATGGGGTCACCAGATCATTTAAGAAATCCCCCAAATCGAAAACAAAATCTTAATCCAGATCTGCACCACAAGAAAAGAAAAGACAATCACTTGTTCTTCGAAATCTATCATGTTTTATTTTTTTTATTTTTTTGTTTTTTTTTTTAAATACAACCATTGGTCTGTTCACATCTTGCATCCAAAGGTACAGTGACCTTGCATAACGGAAAGAAGAAAGATAAAATATCTTCATTCCTCTGGTGACCCATAAGATCTGGATCAATGTTTGGCCCCGTTTCTGGTCCTTTTAGAATCATTCTTAAATTCCAGCCCTGGGCTTTTGCGCTCAGATAATATGTAGAAGTCAAATCAGAGGCAGGCATTGTTGCCTCTAGTCAGAAATGAGACATTACATGCATCTCTAACGTGTCATAACAGGAGTGTATCGTGCCTCCATGTCTTTCAGCTCATCCTTTTCTGTAACCGTTCAAGATGTAAGTAGCCTACGCCACAGTCCTTTTTCTTTTACAAGGAAATTTGGGTGTTGTATGATTATCTCCGGTCCTTATTTCCTTTCATGGTAGACTGTGTGGTTGCGTGTCACAGAACTGTTGATGCTCTATTTTTAACTTCAAAGATCACAACTTGTCAGCGTTTTTCTGAATTTGCCTTTCATTCATCTGCAACGTGGATGACTTGTGCTTCACAGTAACACAGTCTGATGATGTTTTTTTTCCCCCCCCTGTTCTTTGCTCGGTCAGTGACTAAGGTTTAATTAAAAGCCTTGGGGGAAGGGGAGTCGCACTGGATACAGGGTGCACATGCAAACACACATAGAGTCCCACCTGGGAGCTGCATAGCACAGTCGCTGACTTCACTGCTGGCACTGATTGGGTAATCTGATCCAGACAAATGTGTAGTTGCACTTAGATATCCATTCAGGATGAACAGAATATTAAAAATTTAAACTGCACTCAATCACACATTTTATGTTTTCTCAAGTTTGGAAAGCAATTTGAAAAAAAAGGAAAAATAAGGTTTGAAATGTCTTTTCTTCCCCTGTGAGTCAAGCCCAACCCAGATTAAAATCGCCTGGAGAGGCTGCCTTGACAGCCAGCTGCAGCTGGAGTTTGGGTGTGGTTTTGGTCCCCTGTTGAGCAGTCAACTTATACCTGTGTGGCGCCAGACTTTCCTATGAGACACATAACCCTATATCGCCTCCGAGCAGGAGAGGCTGAGTAGAAGAAAAGTAAAAAGAGTTCAAATCTGGTTTCCTGCGATCTGTTCAAACCACTCCAGATAAAAAAAAACAAAAACAAACTGATGCTAACCTCGTTATCAAGGTCACGTGTCAGGCACAAGCAAACCCAGGAGGACTTGATGTTTCCACACTGTTGTTTCGATGTTTGTTGAACACAAGCACACAAATACATTGCGTTTGCTGCTTTGCATCATGTGAAGGAATGACTCATTTTTAATGATCTGCAGGCCCTTGGATGGACTTACACGTGCTCAGGCAACAGCTGCTCTCTCTGTAGTTATTTAACCTGAATCAATTCTACTTAGTAAAACACACTACTCAATACGTTCTATTGATTATTCAGTCAAGCAGGGGGCACCGTGGCTCGGCTATGTGGTTCTTTTATGGGGCAGTCAAGTGTCATCTCCACAGATATTACACATGAGCACTGGGCTCATGTTCGCCCCAAGAGTCTATTGAAAGGTTCATGAAGTGCTGGATGCTGCACTTAATAATGAGACCTCTTCACACAGAGTTTCAGGATTGTTACTAGTCCCTTTATAAATGGTTAACAGGTCAGTTAATAATGCTTTTTGGTCTGTTATAAGCTGTTAATTGTTGGATGAGTTAATTATTTAAAAAAAAAGGGGTGCATCAATGGTTCCCAGACGATGAATCACAGTGACTTCTGTGATCCCTTGACTTTCCCTGTGGTGCCTCTAAGATTTGCCTTGCCATGAAACTTCTCCACAACCGTTGGGTGGATTCCCAAGAAATTCGTTGCTGGGATTCCTTCGTAACCTTGGCAATCCTTCAATTTTTCATCCAGAGCATCACCGGGTCAGACTTTAGAGCTGTCCAGTGTTCGGTTTATGACCATGTGCCTGCCTATCAGCCTCATCAGCTGTACTTTGTGTTTGGCATTGCCAGCATAGACTCACAGTGTCCTTCCCAACCTGGCAACCCAAGTTGTTCTAAATGATGGCTGACTGATCTATAAAGCATTAGTAAATTATTTAAAGCCATTAATTACAACATAGAACACCTTTAAAAGAGACGTCTCATCAGAAAGTGGCAGGTGGTGGAATTTTAGCCCAGTTTTTGTTCTTTTTCAGATTTTCCATCTCACAATGGAGATGACCGCTTTTCCAAAAATCAAGCCATGTTGCTCCACCCTGGTGAACAGTGATCATCTCAGTGCTGTGGACAGTTAGTTAGGAGTTATTAGTTTTGTCATGCACCGTTTGCTCCGTCGGGGCGGTCTGCCCGTTTGTCGCCCCCTCCACGTGCTCAATGGGGCGGAATATGTCTGCATGAAGCCATGGGGCCATCTGGTGACGCGGAACAAGTGGCATTGCCAGAAAAATTATAAACACGAACTTAATCCGGCCTCACCCGGTCAGTCGCCTCACATTCCGGCTCATGCGTGAAACAGGTCCCTGTTTGAGCCCGTCACACACGTGAGGCGCTGGGGCTTGTTCCTCCACAGTCGTCCTCAACCACAGAAAACAAACCATAATGAGACCGTAGAGATGCAGCCTCATATTTGGGTCGCAATGAGCAGAAATCGGCCCACTTTAAGCATCGCGCACACATGAGCGCGCTGCCAGCCATGCGTAAATGCCCAAGTTGACCGACTGCTGCACTGACAGATTTAAGACCCCCACCCTCGCCCCTTTAATCTGTCATCTGAGATTACTGTGAGTATTTCTAGCGACTGGTGGATAAAAACAGGTTGATAAATGACAGATCAGGAGGACACAAAGCGCTCTGTGAGTCGAGACATCGCCGCTGAGGGATGATGTAGCGGGAGAAGGAGGGAGATGGTACAGTAGGCTGCTGGAGAGGCGAGGGCGGGGTTTCTCCTCCAAGATGAGGCAAACTAAAAGAAAACTGGCTCCTTGCAGCCGGCGCATGTACCTTAGACGCCACGGCAACAGCGCAGGCAGGGAGGGAGGAGAGAGGATGGTGATGGAGGTCTGAGGAGCGGCTCTTCCCTCTTGATGTTATCTCACCTCCCCCGTGAAGCGGTGGAGCTGCTGATCCTGTTTCTTTAATCCGCAGCAGTTCGTTGTGTGTGTTTTTCTACATTTTTATCCTCCCTGTTTGCCGGCCGCCCTGCCCACTGCACATCCATCACCATGTCGGACTCTGAGGACATGACGGAGTTCGCCAGCATCGTGGAGCGGATCGAGCGGGGCGAGGTGAGTCTCATCCGGATGATTTATGGTCCTTGTGACAGCAGCGGTCTGTTTGTCAGCGCGCTCCGACAGCAGCAGCGCCGGGCCGGCCTGCAGGGCTGTCAGGGAGTGGAGAGGGACCACTGCCCACTCTATTCTATTCTATTCATGTTAGTGCCAACACTTTCCATTCATTCATATATATTCTATTGTATTACATCATACTACTGTCTACAATATTCGGATATTATAACATGAGCTAGAGGTGTTAATATATTATCCATTGATGGAATCGCCTGTAGCCGAGTTAGACCAACACCTATTCTATTCTATTCTATTTCTATAACACGATTTCAGGTGTATGCCTCTGCTATTCTAATCGTATTAGTATCAAACCAATGCAATTCTATTAACCACTTATACCATGATTCATAGTATATTGATAAGTAATGATAAAATCCCTTAATTCAATTATGTTCATTTCTACTCTGCACTCTATTGTATTGTATTGTATTGTATTGTATTTATGTTAGTGCCAACACTTTCCATTCATTGATATCATTGACATATTGTATTATATCATACTACTATCTACAATATTATAATATTACAACATGATCTGAGGTGTTAATAGATTATCTATCGATGGAATTGTCTGTAGCTGAGTTAGACCCACACCCACTCTATTCTATTCTATTTCTATAACAGGATTTCAGGTGTATGCCTCTGCTATTCTAATCATATTGATATCAAACCAATGCAATGCTATGAAGCTATATATATATATATATATATATATATATATATATATATATTCATAGTATATTTATAAGTAATGATATTTCCCTTAATTCTGGTATGTTCAGTTACATGTATTCAATTCTACTTTGCACTCTACTGTAACATTGTATTCTACTCTATTCTGTTCTATTCCTGTAAAATATGTCAGGTGTGGGCCTCTGCTACTCTGATCACATTAATGCCAACACGATGCAGTTTTTAGCCTGCGCTATTATTTTACATCATATTATGAAGTAGTGATATACCCCCATCACTCTATTCGGTTACTGTAAAAAGATCTGAGGTATTAATAGACCCTTTTCTGTTAACAAAAAGAATAACCTATAGAAAGACCCACACATTCTCTATTGTATTCTATTCTGTGTCTAGGCTTCTTGGCTTAGAGGCTTCTCTTCTATTCTTAGGAAAGAAAAAAAGTGAACATAAAGAGTTTAATGAGAGGCTTCGGTCGTTGAGTGTGTTGGTATGGTTAGATAGCGCTGCAGGCAGATCACAGACTCCTGTCAATATGTGGGACACTTGGCAGCAGCTGTGCAGTCAGACGTGGCACTGGGTTACTGAGGTGTGTGTGTGTCTGCAGAGAGAGGGGGGGGGGTGGTCTTCACCCCTTCAGACTGGCAGTGTGTTGAAATGCATCTCCTGCTCACACAATCTCTGAGATTCATCCATGCATGCATGAGCCGTGTGTGTGTTTCATGTGTGTGTTTCATGTGTGAGATGAAAAAACAGAGCAGACTGTACACGAGACTGACTCAGTGGCCTGCTACACCCGCTGAATTCAGTGATATTTTAAAATTTAATCGGCCCACTGTGCACAAAGAGAAACAGAGTTTACTCTTAGTTCTAGTCGCAGAATGATCAGCGAGAATAAGCAGAGTTAAGATGCCGACAAGTATAAATACAGTATATAACAATGGTAATATTGTGAGAGATTCATTGGTGGGTCTCTTTCTATATGTTACAGTATTAAATGCATAAGAGGCTGTACAGACATCATGGTGTCTTTCTTGATGACACTTTGTTGAGAGTCTGGGGTTCTCAAAAGTTAATACAATGTGCCTCTAAATTTCTAAAAGGCTTTGTGAAACATTAGAATATATTCAATGAATTTGGTCAAGGGTTATATAGTCTGTGGTTATGAACCCATTTATATATTAAATATATGTTAATTTTGATAAAGTTCTCCTTTATAATGTTTTGTTGCATGCCCAGAAAATGTAGCCAGTTGTGAAAATGTTAGAAATCTTTTGCTCTGAGAATGAAAATAGATCACATACTTTGAAAATGATGCAGCCATTGGATGTTTTAGCAGGAAGACAAACACATATCCTCTCCCATCTGTTTTTACTTCCATGGGTCCCACCAAGAAAGTAGATATCAGACAGAAATCTGGATATTGTTGAAATTTCTGCTGCCTCCAGTGAGATTGAAGCTGTGCAGCTGCAGAGGTTTGACTGAAACTTTTTTGTATCGTTTGCTGCCAACAAAGGCTGCTGGAGAAGTTAATGACTCAACAGTCAGCCTTCAGTGACTGTGCACACTTTCGCTAGTAGATTAATTCAAACATTACAGGAACTACACCTCCCTCTCCCCCCCAAAAAAAACTGTTACATGGTCCATTTTGTTCTTTAACCAAAACATTGTCGGGTTGACCTGTTAGGGGGCCCCAGTGTAGAATAAAATGAACTGTGCACCCACTGCAGCAAGCGATCAGCAGATCATAAATCCCCTGACATAATAGCAGTTACTCTGAAATCAGTAGAGACTATAAAATGAACAGAAGTTACACCTTACACAGGGCCCTTTTATAAACTATACAAATCTTATGTGAGGGTCCAATACAGTCGCCTACAGTCAGTTCAGTCACTCTGAAAACAGTAGACTATTTCATATAAATGCTTGGTAAAATTATGTGTGGAACATAAGAGCATATATCGTGGTTTAATTTCAGATTTTAAGTGCTGGTGGATAGATATACAGTACACACACACACACACACACACACACATATATATTATATAAAGCCTTCAATCACCACCATCCTCAGCAGACCAAAACAAATAATGTACTATGCGTCAGTCCCTCTGCCAACCTCGTGTACTTCTGTATTTGCTTCATAGAACTGCACACACTTTGTTTTTGCTGCTCCAAGTATAAGAATTGTATTTCATGCTGCTAACTCTGCTACCTGCAAACACAACACACTCTACCCAACACCTGCTCCCATTCCCCCAAGAACAATTTTTGTAGTTCATTTTTTTTTATTGAAATGTCCTTGTTTGTCTCTTCATTTCATATTTGCAAGTATTTTTGTTTCAGTAAACTCATTCTGTGTAGAAGAGGAGCTAATGCTGTGTATGAATCCCTTTCAAGTTCCTACAATTGGTCGAAATAATTTGTTGTTTGGTCCATCACTTTGGTCGAGAAGGAAATATACCAACACGTATTAGATGGATTGTCATGACATTTTGTCCAGATATTGATGGTCCCCAGGAATAATCCTACCGATTCAATATCAGTATACTTACTTGTATGTGTGCGATAGTTCTCTGTTCAGTTTTTCTGTAACTTTGTTGAGCTTTGCTGTCCTTGTTCTTAGCTGTGTGTCTGTTTCTATGTTCCTATAACTTGTTCTCTGTGTAATATTGAGAGCAACGTAAAGCTGGAGTCAGATTTCATGAATGCACTCACACTGAAGCTGATTCTGATGTGTGCATGCTCATGTTAGCAGTTAGCTCAAATAAAGTTCAGCCATTTTATCTCACTAAAAGACAGTGATTGAATGTAACTAAGTCCATTTCCTTACATTTTTAGCCACTTGTACTTAACTTGAATATTTCCACTTTATGCCTCTTTACGTGTGTGCTTATTTTTGAGGCAAATGTCGCTTTCACTCCACTGCATTTATCTGACAGCTTTCGTTACTTGCTACTTTAAAGATTGAAATTATTAATACAAAAATAGAAATCAACTCAGAAATATTATATCATAATAGGTTAACAATATGTAAAATAATTGGAATTATTTACCAGCTGCAACATTAAAGTGATGAACACATTAATGCATGACTAAGTATAATCCTGTGAGAAACTATATATGATCTTGAAATAGCCCATTCTGCATAAGGAGAACTTTTACATTTGGTACTTTCTGCATATTTTGATGCTTTAGGCCTATTTAAGTAAGATTTTGAATCCAGTCGTTCGAGAGTATTTTTTACACTGTGGTATTGCTACTTTTATGTCTGTAGAAGATGCTGAATATTTCTTCCACTCCTGCTGCATAGTTGTTACTGTTATTGAAATAAGGGAAATGACGCAGATTTTAATCAGATGCAAAACAGCGCTGACACTCACCTGAGCCTGATGAGAGAGTGGGCGACAAGTGGGACTGATGACTTAAAGTTTACGAGGTGCACATGAAGGCAGCAGTGGTTCCCATGGAGACCCCCCCTCCTCTTTCTCTCGCTGTATATCTCGCTCGCTCACCCACCCCCACCCCCACCCCCGCTCCCCCTCCCGCCCCTCTCTCCTCTCTCCACCCCCGTCTCTGCGCTCCGCCTGCCTGCGTGCACCGCAGCGGTGACCCGGCTGCTGATTCACCGCGGCGCTGCCTCTCTCAGCAGCGTCACTCTATTTAAATTCACTCGGCCGTCGCCGTCGGCATCTCCTGCCGGCGTCCGAGAAGTTGAGCACAGAAACGCCGCAGAAGGAGCTGCTTGTCCTCCACTCGCACAGACCGGCCGGTTAGACATAATTCCGCCTCATCATGTCTGCAGAGATGCGGCGTGGCAGCATGACTGCGGTAAGTGGGAAAGGAGAGGATTTGTGGGAGATGGTGCAAACGTTTACTCGGCTCGTCATTGTTTAGCAGCCTGTGGCTTCTCCGCTGCGCGTATAAACAGAGCGGACATTGTAGAAAAAAAAAACTAAACAAAAGTTGCGCACGATGAGCAGAGCCGTGAACTTGCAGCCAGTGTTTGTCCATTCATGACCGCTTCGAGCCTCAGTTTTTCTGAAACGGCTCGCTGTGGGCAGCGCTGTGTCTCTCTGCTCAAACTTCCTCTCTCCTTCTCGTATTGTCTTTTTGCACATGCGGAGGCTTTTTCCTCCTCAATGAACGTCTGCTCAAGCAGAGATGGACTTTACTGGGATCTTTGTGTTGCACCGCCTGAAGTAAATGAACTAATCAGTCGGTAAATATGTGAGGACAGTTGTCGCCTTTCCGCCCGTCTTTTAAATGCTGAAACGTGAGCTGCTGGATTCGTGTATTTCACTGTTTGTCTATATTTAGCCGGGCTTAATCCTGTCTTATGTAATGTATCAGAAACATGGTAAAGACAGCCTGCCAGGCGCTTATTGTGACTGTGTCAGTGCTTTTGAAAGTAAAGCTGTATGTATGCTCAGGTAGGAAATAACTGCCCTGCCTTTCACACTTACCTGAATCTACCCACTTAAAAGCAAAGCCCCCACCTCAGTGACACAGCAAAATGTTGCCACAGCTCACAGTGCAGACAATGGGCCCATTTCAGCTGCATCTGAAACGTCCTAATAATAGCTTATTGTTTCAAGAATCAAAGACAGCTGCATCCTTGCCTCCAAACCCTGAAGTTGCTGAGTTTATTTCGCAGGGATCTGTGATGCCTTCTGTTCCTCTTCCTCTCTTGCTCGAGTGTGTTAAAGGATGGCAGCAGCTGTGCCTCCTGCAAAAAAAAGTGTGAAAGTGCAATTTGATGAGGCCGCTTTCAGTAATCATGCCTCCGTCGCCAGGTCCCGATCAAGAACATCGAGAGGGAGCTGATCTGCCCCATCTGCAAGGAGCTCTTCACCCACCCGCTGATCCTGCCCTGCCAGCACAGCGTCTGCCACAAGTGTGTCAGGGAGCTGCTGATGCTGAACCACGAGGACTCTTTCGATGCCGGCTCCGAGTGCTCCCTGCCGGGCAGCCCCAGGTCCAGGGTGCCCTCCCCCTCCATGGAGAGGCTAGACAGGCTTGTGAGATCAGGTGGGTCTCGGGGTAAGGAACATAAAGTCTCAAACTTTCCTGTAGTTTGAATGAGTGTGTTCTTCACAGGGAGGATTTCATCATGTGCAGCTTAGCGCGGGGAAGGTGGATCTCTGAAGCTGAAAGCAGTTCACAGCAGCATGCCGAAGCATTAGAGGGAGCAGTGCTCGTTTATTGTCAGGCCGATCGGTCGGCCTGATTATGTGAGCTAATGGAAGCTGATAATCGGCCGATGGTTACACAGGATATGCAAGTATTAAAAGCATCTTAGTCCATTTGTGATAACTTTAACGGATGTCAGTATGAGTTTTGCATCACTGATGCCAACTTCCTGTTGCATTGTCTTCCTCCCAATTCCCTTAACTTTGAGTGCTGCTGCAATCTGTGCATTCAACAGGTTTCAATGGCTCCACCCTTCTATAGACAAGGCTTGAAAATGTTTCTCAAATAAGGAAATATGTGGTTAAAAATAGAGACTGAAGGGCATATTCTATGTCCTAACAAACAATAAGTGGAGTGTCACTGTGAAGAGCATTTCATGAACCAATAATGCCAATGCAAATTTAAGGTTGAGGGCAACTAAGCGTATGGAAACTCTGAGCGAGACAAAAAAAAAAATGGGCCAAGCATTATTGTGTGATATCTGTGTTTTTAGCCTGGCCCAGACACAGTCCCTCCTCCCGAACTTGTCCTAGATAGCGAGAACAAACATAAAAATGATTTAGTAAATTTACTGCTCAGCCATAACATTGTCAGTCATCACTTCTTCCTTTAATCCTCTCTGCTGTTACGGGCTTCATTGAAGAGACGGCGGAGGAGCTTGACAAGCTGTAGATTTGTCTGCTGAAAGAAAAGAAATGTTGACAAGCTCTCTCAAGCCCTAATCATCTCACTGTCTGCCTCTAATGGCCCAGGGGCATCAAACATCCCCTTCAATCATGCAAGGGCTGAAAATGGTTAAGGAACAGAGAGTGGAGTAGCTATCATTTTCCACCCCACCTTTAATCGGATATGGAGCCATAGGTGTGTGTGTTGTGTGTACAAAAGTGAACAAAGCACATCTGTAAGCTCCTTTAAGGCATTTTATACTCTTAAAACCAAGCTGAGCTGGAGGAGGGGAAAGCTGTGGTGAGGGAGGTGGTGGGGGTAGAGGGGGGTGCAGGTAGCTAAGTTAGCCTGTCACAATATTCTCAAGTTCTCTGCTAAACACATGGCAAGCCAAGCTCGAGCAGGTCAATGTCCAAGCCTTGAAAGCAGCACAAGGCTGCCTTTCTGCCTTCTGAGAGCTCTGGGCTGCAGGCCATTTCCATAAAGATGTCGCCTCATTTGTCCTCTTGCCGACAAAACCGCGGTTGTGTCCGACTCTCAGGCTACATGCTAATTCCAAGCAGATTTTTAGTGTTCATACTGGAAAAGTGACAACAAGTATGGTCTGGATGGTCAGTATGCATACATATAAACACAAAAACATTGGATTTTAGAGCTCATGTACACTATTGTCCCACAATGCAGTGCACGAAGGACATGCTACTCGATGGTGGTGAGACAAAAATATCTTAAAAACAATATATACAAATAGAAAAAAAAATCTCTTTCTGAAGTTTAATTGGTAGTGATGGCTGCCATTGCACATGTTACATAATTTTATGGTCATATATAGAATAATTAACATAATTGCATATTTTGTGCTAACTTCAAAGCTGTATACTATAGTATGTGGTTTATAGTAATAACATAATGTATGTATGTATGTAGTTAGTATGGAATTGGGACACCACTCAGGACCTAGCAGAGAGGCTATAAATGGTAACTATATACTGGTATTATAGTTTTACTGGTGATTTAAGATTTAAAATGCATTTTTCAGCTTGGTGCTGAAAATAGACACTTTTGCATATTCAGTAGCTGAATCCCAGATCCACACCACACACTTAGTCTGAGCAGGCTTTGAAAACATGTGAGTTTTGAGTATGCGCTGGTATAGACTAAGGCACAAAGGAAATGTAGGAAAAAACTACACCTAACTATAGATGGTGATGGAAAAAAAACAGCAAAAGAACTCTAGGAACACCTGAGGAAGCCAGATAATTCTCTTGGTGAGGAATAATTTGCAGTAGCATTCAAGTTGGAGTTGGACGTCTGATGGTGTAAGTATTGGATAATTTCTTATCAGTATAAACTGTTAAGTATATTGATTTCTCATATGCTAACTGAGCAAACAGTATCTCCAAAGACTAGTTTATATAGTGTTGTATGGATTTGGGATACAGCAAGTGATTTCAAGTGAGTGCCAAGTAGCCTCAGAGCAACGCCAAGAATCTAAACCAGAGCGAGAAGGATCTCCAGAGGTACAGTGAGGTGAACAACTTTTTGGGAGCTATTCAGCCATTCATGGTTCAGATCCACTGAGACCGGCCTCCCAAACACAGCCTCCCTCATTCAGACCCCCCCCCCCTCCACCGTGAATGAATTCATTCTTCACGGGCAGGACTGCATCTGTGGCTGTAGGAAATAATCAAATCCTGCCTTTGGGTAAACAAATCTCACGCCTTGCTGAAAGCCTGCCTGTGCACAAAGATGGCGCTCGTCTCTGTCATTTTTAGATTCCCATTCTTTTGCTTTAAGACATTTTAAACTTCAATTCATTTGTAGTTTATGTAGCAGAATCTCATTTTGTCAACGTGAACTAGTCGCTTGTTTTGCACAAGTGGAATTCCCTCGGGGATTATTAAGTGAGGTTGTTCCCATGTTAAGTGCATTTAATCCGCAGATTACAAAACACAAATTCCCCGTGTGTTAAGAATATTTAGGGAACCTTGAAGTACGCTATGAGCACATCAACTCCCAAACACAACGGCTGAGCAACTCTACCAAGCGGCTCCAACACTGAGAGATCACATCACTGGTAGCCATGCAACCTGCCTGCAAGGAATGAATGAGGGATTAGGTGAAGGGAGAGAAAGAGGAGACTTAAGGCTATATTTACCAGTGTGCAGCTTGGACAAGCCTGCTGTGTTTGGACAGAGGAAGACGGTTCTTCATCAGCATCTTTTCTCAGCTTCATCTTATTTTATGTTTCTGGGGTTCAAAGTGAGCATGATGCATTTATGTTCAACAGCTAACTCCTGACAAGTGCACGTTAAAGTTGGCGTAAGAGCTCCTAAATGAATAGTCAGACATGTTGGGAAATATTTTCATTCGTTTTCTTGCCACCAGTTCATGCATGTAGATACTAAATGCTAAGCTACAGCCAGGAGATGGTTGGCTTAGCGTAGCACAAAAATGACGAAGCCTGGCCCCTGTAGTTGTGGCTGCTACGCCTGTCAAGCTTTACCTTCTGAAATTTGTAGTAAGGCTTCATATTTCTAGCTGCAAACATTATTTTTTTTGTCAGCTAAAATGGCAGCTGTCACGAACAGAAGCTGTAGCTAGCTGATTGAGCTAAAGCTAGCTCCAGGAGTTGGTTAAAAAACACTGTCACAGGCTTACTTTTAAATGTTTTAAAATGTGTGTATTAAAACATAGAACAACAGTCAATGACTACATCTCATTTGATCTGTGCTGGTAGGAAGCTGTTTTTACTGTTCAGACTGCTAAGCTAGTTGCTTCCAGTCTTAACGTTAATAAGTGTCCTTAAGCTAACATCTCCTGGGTCTAGCTTCATATTTGGTGCACAAACATGAATATTTTTCTTCTCATTGAACTGAATTGAAAGCGTGTTTCCCAAAATGTCACACAGATATCGACCGTGTGTCAATGAGTGCACAGATCAAGAGTTAATTGTGCTTTAATAACTGTTCACATGCTGTATGTATATTTGAAGCGCTCTGTTTTGTGTTTCACTCTGAACTGCTTTTTCTTTTAACAGATTTTCCTTCAGTTAATTTTGAGTTGGCTTTGTTTTTCCAGTGTCACGATGTTTTAAAGGAAAAAACTGGTGTCACACGTCACTTCACGTTCTGTATTGTTTCATGTTACTTGTTGGTCTCACCTCACTTCTCTGTTCATTGCTTGCAGCCACAGTGCGAAGGTCGTTTGGAAGTCGAGGTAGACGCGGCCTCCGTGTTTTGACTAGCTGTAGTAGTGAGTACAGTGTTACTAGAACCCCTGTGAAACCCTAGTTTGGTTCTACCTTTTCTCTACTTAGTCCACTTTAGCCCTGGCAACACAACCATGCAACCTCACACCACTAGGAGGCAAAAAGTAGATTTTCCAAGCGAGTTCCTGCATTTAATGTTGCAAAGCATGTTTTTAATGCTTTGTTATACGATCAATGCCAGGTAATTATAGTTTAAATTAATTAAAAGGCAGTGCCTCTTAAAAACGTCCACTGAGCATAAAAGTGATCTATGTTTTATAAAACCCAGATTAACAGGGCATTTGAAAGTTAAATTTGAACTTTGGTTTTCACTTTTGCAAGTAGGTTAGGAACAAATGACTGAAAGCAAAGAGGAACAGTGAAAACCTGAACGTGATGGTGCGTCAGCATACGAGGGGACGACTAAAACGGGGGAGTAAAGTAGGAGGATCGAAGGGAGGTAGAGTCCTCGACAGGGAGGTTGGCAAGTGACAAAGAGGAATTTGAAAGACTGAAATTAGTGAGAAAGGGGTGAGGATGTTTCCAAGGAGTTGAAGTGGGACAGGAATGTGTATGTGAGTGTGTCCGGGACCCCCGGTGTGTGTGTGTGTGTGTCTCTGTACACTAGCTAAGCCTTGCATTCATTTCGTAAAACATGGTGACAAGTAAAGCTGCTTTATTGAGCTGGAGAACTGTTAGACTCCGTTGTTTCTGAGTTAGACACACACACACACACACACACACACACACACACACTGAGGGAAAACCTACTATATGTTTGGACTTGCTAAGATTCTTAACTGGCTTTTACTGACTGATATCTTTGTGCCTTCAGGGTGCTGTTTACGCTTCACTCGACAATCATTAGTGTTTGAGAAACAGTTTATAAGAACACAGACCTGTTTCAGCTTACCTCTAATCATTTTGGGCATGATGAATTGTGAAGTTTCAGATTGCCAGCCAAGTAAAACAAGATTGAATACTCGTTTTGTTGGCCAACTAATGCAATTATTTGACATGCTCAGTGGATGTTTTTAAGGGAAAATTTTAAATTTTCTCTCACAAAATGAACTTTCTACACTAATCCCCTCAAAATGATAATAGGAACTACCAGGAAATTAAATAGCAGCAAACAATGAAGACGTAGTTCCATCAGTAATAACCAATATAAATTTTACAAAAGGAAATCAGGAGAAAATAAGAATTAATTTCAAACCTTAAGTGACTTATATTCCTTCAGCCTATCAAAGAACGATTTAACACAGGATTCAGATTTTACATTTGGGTAAGAAATGCGGAAACATTTCCTGGATTTCCTGTTTATTTTGATAGATTCTGCGATCATACAAATCCCTTTCGAGCAGCCACTGACACAACTAAATGTCAGTACAAATTTAGCATGGTTAAAAAACATTCAGCAAGCCTAAATAAACAGCCTTTTATTTGCATTCAATGAAGAATTAAATGATAAACTGTCCCTGGATTCAAGATTCTCTCAAAGTGGCCGTTTTTAAAAGTATTCAATTAAGTGTGCAGACACGATCGCATTTACAGTAAAACTTTATCTCCTTTGTGACAGACGATCATAAAAATGTTCAAGCATCAAGCTGCGTCTGTAGATTTGTGCAGGGAACAAAGCGAAACAAGCCCCTTTTGCTCTGCAATGACTCGTCAGTTTCTGCCTTCGACTCTGCAGATTCTCAGACTAACACACAAACGCACACGTGCACACTTGGCTGCAGGCATCTCCTGTATGCTTCCTGTCCGCTCACACACGCGACCAGAGAACCCGAGTCGGTCTGCAGAATCCCGACGCGCACATGAACAAGGACACGCGCACATGCGCTCGCTGTCCTCGCAGGGTCATTCATTGGTTGAAATATGAAGGCTTTGTGCCAGATTTCTTCGTACATCCAGTGATTTCAACTTGTCCTAACAAGACCATGTCACCTTCATCACCATCATCGGGACAAGCTTCTCGTCATAGTCTCACACCACAGTGCAAGGTTCACCTGTGTCATATGAAATCAGGTAGGAAGGGTGCTCAACATGTGGCAAACGAAGCTCAGGAGTTCAGCTTGCTGTCAGATCAGACAGATTTGGCCTCCAGGCAGTAAACTGTCCCTGCACTGTCAGTCTTCAGTTCAGCTCATGTCACATGGCATGCACATGGCTACACATCCTGTATCACACAGTTTATATGTTTGCTGTTCTGCCACTGCTTTTCCCTCTGCTTCACCTTTTTTTTCCCAAATAGTTCTCCTGTATTTCGCTTACCTGAGGAGTGTTTGATTTAATTTCCAGGTCCTCGGAAACGAAGTGGAAATTCTGGCTTGCAAACTGAGATAAATCCAGCACTCCTCGCTTCCCCTGTCCCCCAAAAACGTGAAGCAATATTTTTGTAATTTATTTTGCTGTGTTGTGTCTTCAGTTTGCCGGCTTTATTTGAGCGTGTAGTGACAGTGTTTTGCGATCCCCATTGCCCGTGCCTGTGATGTGACCTTGTGTAACACCTCCTGTATTTCCACCTCATGCTCCTGTGTTTGCTGCCTTGTTACGATGCTGCTGCATCAGTAACAAGCACAATATTGTAAGAAGCTCTTGAAAGCCGTGTTGCTTTAAGAGGAGTTTTGTTATCGTGAAAGTAAGTGTTGATGCATTGAACTGGACATGTGATGCTAAAGTTCAATGGCAGTATAATTTAAGTTGCAGTGCTTGATTTAAAAAAAAAGAAGAAGATGTTTTGTCATATTTTTATTTTCTCAATCACTCATTTCAGGAAAATAGAATGATTTCCTTTTCGTCCAGATCATTGTGAGCACTTAAATACTCCTCACTCTTGTGATGGTGACTGACTTGAATTGTAAATCTCATACAGTGTCTCTATAAGCTCCAAGGATGCCATCCCACCCATGACTATCCTGAACCCCATCACTCTTCAGTCTGCCCCAGTGCTGTTGGAGAGTCTCTCATCCCGGGCTTATTTCCCTGAATGACAACTGCTCGATAAACTGCCTGCATTGATGTGAAAGACTGTGTCTTTCTGGAGTGGTGGTCATTGTGGAAATAGAGCACAAAGGGAGACACACTGAGGCCCTATTTGTGAAGGCATTATCAACTATGAAAGGCATTTTTGCTGTAAGATCATACTTGGCAAGTCATGCAGATGATGTAATGCTGAAATTGGGAATCTCAGCCCAGAATCTGTTAAACACAAAGGGGCTTCTCATTTTTCAAAGCCCTTATCTGACTTTAAACTCTCCCTTCAGTGTAATTTCAAGTTAAAGTTCATTGTTGTTCACGTGTCAAAATAGGGCCTCAGACAATATTAGAAACTGGGTGACCGAAGGCTATGATTCCACATTGCACACCATCTCACTTTTCCTCCTCCGCTCCGCCTCCAGGCTCCATCTCTTCCCCGGGGTGGCGCAGAGGGTCCGTGACTCCCCGGGTCACCACCATCCCGTGCCCGGGTTGCCAGCACGACATCGACCTCGGCGAGCGCGGCATCAGCATGCTGTTCCGTAACTTCACCCTGGAGAGCATCGTCGAGCGCTACCGCCAGGCCGCCCGCGCAGCCGTCGCCATCATGTGCAACATCTGCAAGCCTCCACAACTGCAGGAGGCCACGAAGAGCTGCATGGACTGCAAGGCTAGCTACTGCAACGAGTGCTTCAAGCTGCACCACCCGTGGGGCACGCCCAAGGCTCAACATGAGTATGTTGGTCCCACCACAAACTTTAGGCCCAAGGCAAGTACTGCCACTGCCTGGTATTTTTCTCCTTTTTCTCTATTTATCTGTTATTACTTAGACACAACAGCAAGATTTTTCCTCAGTTGGACTATGAACTTCTCCAAGGGAGATAAGATGTCACTTGAGTTAAAAATTGTCATATATAGATTTGTACAGTCTTTAAATGGTCAGATATTGAACACGTTTGACAAGGAATCAGATGAAAAGAAGAATGTGAATACAGGCAGCTTGATATCAGCCATTATCCTGGTTTTCCTGATTGTTAATTGCTGGTCAGGATTTTTTCCCATTCATGGTGTAGTTGAGTGATTAGTCAACTTCATAGCTTAAATCACACACTAGAGACATTCATCCAAATGTCCCCACTTTGACATAGTCTCATCAGAATATATGAGCAGATTAATTCATTATATGTCACAGTTTTCTGTACAGTACATCTGCTCCTGTGACTGCTTTGAGTGGATCGGCTTTGTCAACACGTTGCATTGCTCTTTCCAATCTGTTTGTTTGCTATGTCAGATAAATTCTGATGAGGATCTTGGCAGCAAAAAAAAGTGCTGATTTAAATTCTATTTTCAGACACTTCAGGAAATGGCTCACATAGAGCAGTCTAGATACTCTTTAAGTTAAGGTCATCTTCCTGTTTCACTACTGCTTGTTTTTGATGACCGTAGAGTTACAAGTGCTGTTAAAATACAGTAAAAGTGTGCATGCATGAATGTGTGTGTGTTTCGTCTGTGACTTTAACTCGTCGTTCTGTTGAATGCTTCAGGTGCTCATGTGTCCAGAGCACGAGATGGAGAAGGTGAACATGTACTGTGAGGTCTGCAGACGACCCGTGTGTCACTTGTGTAAGCTGGGAGGATCCCACGCCAACCACAAAGTCACCACCATGAGCAGTGCCTACAAGATCCTCAAGGTACACCATTCAGATGATTACTATTTGAGAAAAGACAGGCTGGGTGTGTGAGTGTTGGTATCTGTTGAATACACTGGAATTTGTTTTGTTGTTATCTGTGAGGACTGATGAGTAATTTGGATTGTAACACAATACTGGCTCATGATAAGAAGGATTGAACTGAGCTTGAACACAATGCCACTGTTAACAAAGACTTGAAATGGAGACATTGGCAAGCAGAGCAGCCAATTGTGCAATAGAGTGTGCAAGGCTTTGTTGTCATATGACGCTAAACTGATTAGAGGTACGAATTTTATGGTCAGAATTTGATCAACAGAAAATGAAGAAGCAACAGTTCTGATATGTTAAAGACATATCTATTGTGTTGCAGGGATATCTACTGAAGTTAGCATGCTAACTAGCTAGCTGCGACCTATTCTGTCTTCTCATGCCACTTAGTTCCTCAAGAGGCAATAGTTCCATAGTCCGTACTTTCAGCTGGCCGATGTTATATTTCACAAGCTTTCTTAGCTTCGTGCTACTAGCTGCACAGCTAATTGAGCTAACTATCTAACAGCAGAGTGGCTACAGCCAAAGATAGCTTCAGCAAAGAGGAGCAGCTAGCAGTGACTCTTTTATTTTGCTTCCTCCTGTTTGCTTGGAGCAACCTTGGACAGGTGGCCAGTTCTTACACATTATTCCGTAATTAAAGTCTTTAATTTACATCAGATCTCTTCAAGGCAGATTTATTCTCAGAAGTTCAGCCCAGTGTCACTAGATTTACAGAACCGCATTTAATTACCTGAAACTGAGTAAAAGCCTGTTCATGAGTAATGTCATCCCATTCAGTGGGATTAGTGTTGGGTCATAGCTGAACTATTTAACAATAAACCTTAAGAGCAGGTTTTTTGTTGTGCTGTATCACCCATTGACTGGTCCCTGAATCTCTCATCTCCTGCTGGGATATTAATGGCTGACCTGTACCTGTGCTGGCATGTGCCAGACTCCTTTGTTAGGACACTGAAACCCAGCCTGACTAACAGGGTTCAAACTAATTGGTATCATGTGTGGTCATCAGATTTTGCCACTCAGTAGAATTAATTTCGATCAGTCTGAGTGTTTGGTTTAGCTTATGTGGAGACAGAAATGTCAGGAGATTGTGTTTTCGGACTGTTTGGTTGCTATGGAAGCTCTAGGCAACTGAAACGCACATCAAACCTTGACGAGAATAGGTGTTAAGAGAAATATATCAACTAGTAATTTAATCCTGTTGGCACGAACTCTCCAGTTTATTGTAAGTGATGCTCAGTGCTTCAGCAAGTTGAGACAAAATCTGTGTGAAATTCAATCTGCTGGTCTTCTGTTGACACAAACAATGTGGTGCTTAATATTTGATGAGACCATTTGTTCCCCATGATTTTGTGTGCATTGTATCTTCAAATTGCCGATAGATGTATCAGATGTCCCAAACATTCCCGGAATGCATCGTCAGCCAGGAAGTAGTGTTGCTTTCAGTTGCTTTAAGCAGTAATGCAATGTCATATCATTGTGATACTGCACTGAATGCTGTTTGACATGCTGCACCAACTGAAACAGGCTCTCACGCTGAGACATACCGGGTCATATAGGACACTCTGCACATGTCCAGAACTTGTAGTCAATAAGGAAATACAATATTCACAACTGCAGCTGCAGCCTAAAGTAAGATGAGAGGGAAAATGTTGTGACACATGTCACAGCTGATGCTTGGGAACGTGACAACATGAGTAGAAATTGATCAGTCTCACTCTGTTCCTTAAAATGGCACAAATTTGAATAAAGTTTTGTATATATGCAGCGTTCAGGGCAGATATCTCTTCTGTAACAGTTGTGTAAATTATATCCTATTTGTCATCTCAGTGCTGTGCGGGTGGGGACGTCCTTCAGTGTTTTAAGACCATATGAATCTCACTTTATATGATGCTGGTCTTTTCTCTCACCAGGAGAAGCTGGCCAAGAGTATCCATTACCTCATCAGCAAAGAGGACCGAGTCAGGGCTCAGATTACAGACCTTGATCTGCTCATCAATCAGACCGAGGTGAGAGAGAGCTGAGTCACGCTGCTGGAACTCCAACATCCTTTTTTCTCTCTACTCCAGCATGCTCTGCAGAGGTTTTATCTCATTTAAAAATCGTTCATTTATTGTTATTATCTTTTTACTTGCCAAAAGATAAAATACTCTTGCATTTATGAATCATTGAAATTGTCAATCAACAGGCAAAAGGTCTGGATTTGGTGTCTCTTCAAGCCATTTTCTTAAATAATCTCAAATATTTCCTGCTTTGTGACCCCCTCTACTCTGCCTCCTCCCAGAGGATTCTCATTAGTTGTATGAGCAGTTCCCAAAGTCTTTCCTATCTCTGTGAAAATCACAACTCTTAGAGAAATGGTCAGTTTGTTGCATCCAGAAAGCAGGATGAACCAATGATATGTGGTAATCCCTTTTCTCACAGAATACAAATATTTATATAGCCTTCACAGAACCAGTCTGCGAAGTTGAGGAACAATTACACACTCTCTGTGTACGAATAAGGAAGGTCACTAAACAAACAGTATGCAAACCACACAAACAAGGAAACACAGGCTTTGCCTACTAGTTTCCCTCATGCATGTCTGGGTTTCGGCCTCAGAGCTTTGTTCCCCTTTCATTTTGATGTTAACATTCGTATGCGCCTACGCTTTTGGTGTTTGTTTGAAACACTTCTTTTGATCCATTAATGTGTCTCTCTTTATTCTTTAGCTGTGTAATGTGACCTTCTGAGCCTCTGCTTCATTGTAGGAGAATGACCACCTAATACACAGTTATCAGAATTTGATGTGTGCATTTGGGGAGACATGTATGAGAAGAACGTAACAAAATGATGTTCTTCTTAAAGGAAAATGGCCAGCTAGCAGAGCGTCGAGCCAACGAGCACTTTGACCGTCTGTTTGAGACGCTGCAGGAGAGGAAATCAGAGATGCTGAGGTCCATCGAACAGTCTCGAAACCGACGCCTGGACCAACTGAAGGCCCAGGTATGGAATATCAGGACTGAATTTCATTTCTGTTAACTATCCTCTGCATACATGCATGCATCCTTTACTCATCATATTCTCACCTGTAGAAATATAGCCTTATTTCATTTTATTAATTTATTATTATTATTATTTTTACTGAGGACGCTATTCACTACAAAGGCCCATGTTTTAATGATAACAATTACAAAATGCTAAAATGTCCCAACTTTTTATCAACATTGCCCAGGTGGAGGAGTACCAGGGCATGCTGGAGAACAGTGGTCTAGTGGGCTATGCGCAGGAGGTGCTGAAAGAGACGGATCAGTCCTGCTTTGTACAGACTGCAAAGCAGCTGCACATCAGGTAGAGTTGGCTGACGCTGACAATCATATTTCACAACATTTTAATAGAAATGAATGATGATACATAGTTTTTTTTCTTAATTAGCTTGTTTCTCTGAGATGTGGGATTGTACACACATAGTTATAGTTTTGGTTGATTCACATGAGAGATTTAATTTTGTTTATTCTCTTACACAGTCACAATATGATCCCAAACAAGTGTTTACAAGTGCATTAGTGTCCTGGTTTTAGCCTTAACCTATTTTTGGCTATATTCAGGATACGCCGTTACATGCAACATATGAACATATTAGGGTTGTATATCTCCACCACTGAGGCCGATTCGATATGCATCTCGATGCGCTGACACCGATACGATACAGTTACGATACACTGAAGCTCCTGTCGATACAATGCGATACGATTCACTCCTGCTCACAATACGATGCGATTCAAAAATGATTTGATAACGATATGACTTAACTATAAAAGGATGTTTCGATATGATGTGATCATTCAATACAGTTAGTTGCAGTATGAGAGAGTAATAGTAACATCAGGTTTTTTACCTCAATAGCACAATTCTGCTTTACTCTCTGTATCGATTTGAGGGATGTATTTAATATTTGTTTTTTTATGGAGTAACCAATAAATCATATTTTAAAAAAGACATATTTCAGTAGACAGAGCATTCAATTGTATTTATAATTAGCACTCCTAACTCCCAATTATGTTCTCTGTCTCTATAATTATACAAAATGTATAAAACTTCACAGTTAAACCGTTTCAGAAAGCACAGTATTAACCATGTGAATAGTGCAAATAACATGACCAGCAACACATACTACTGTCTGCCAGAATGATGTGCTTGTTTTAGTAAGTTGACTGATTTCTTACAAAGAATGAAAATCAAATAACAATGTTTTACAGAATCAAGTGGGAAAAAAATAAAACTATAACTGGCAGCCAGTAACAGCTGCTGTAAACAATACTCTCACCAAGGGGCTCAAATAGAGGTATTTCTTTCCAAATTGCAATGTCCATAGTGCTCCTGTGTATTAGGAGGAAAACGTATTGGTGTAATTTCTATAAGAAATTGAACATGTAAATAAATAACATTTCCTAACAAGCCTTTCTTAACTGCTCACAATGTAAGCAAAAAACATCAACTACTGGCAATCAAACAATGCCATTTACTGCAAACACCTCACTGATTTACCTCATATGGCTTAGTTTCAGGTTTTTCTTTAGAAATATTAACTGGTCTACATGTTCTGGGAATAGCAAAGTGCGCTGAGCAGTCACTATTTTTTTTTTTATTCTGCTTGTATTTATCTTGTTATTTGTGTTTTACCCGCTCTGTAAAGTGTCCTTGAGTGTTCTGAAAGGTGCTCCAAATAAAATGTATTATTATTATTATTATTATTATTATTATTATTATTATTATTATTACTATGTCACCAGCAGTACTGAACACTTGTTCAGAGGGAACGCTTGTTGCGTCGTGCTGCCAATGTACTTGATAGCCGCACGGCATTGTTTGCAAATTGCGTGCGTCTTGTCTCGCTGACCCCCTCGCTTAAAAAAACCCAAAGTATTGCCACACGTTTGATTAATGTGTCTTTTTTGGTGCATTAAATATCTCGTTGCGGCTATCGTCTTTCTCGTTTGCCTTGTTTGTCTGTTGTGTACAACACCTGCTTGCGTCACTGGGGACGCGATGGTGCATTCAGGTTGCCTTGAAAATACTAGAACATAGATAGAAATAGTCGATTTAACAATGGGATTTGCCGGTGTAGACAGGCTAGAAGAGATGCACCGCGAATTCACAGGTAAATAAATGCACGTTCATTCTACCGGTGCAGTCGCATCGCAAACGTTTATATCGGACCACCGATACGAATCGGTGAATCTCCACATCCCTAGAACATGTTCATCTTCCTGTATTCATGATCACGCCAGTATCCAGGTTTCTGATCATCTGCCAGCAGCTGTGTCTCCTCACCGTTTCAGCCACTATGAGGTTCAGAAAGGTTCAGAAAGCTGGATACAGTGTTCACATCCCACAGCTTGCTGGTTTCTGAAAGCGGGATAAGCTGTTTACATGTGCAAAACATAGGATGCTCCAAAAATCCAGTCATATCCAGGACTAGTGCGCATGTCAACACATTCAATGATAGCCAGCAATCATATCACAACACTGATCAATGAACAGTGCAACCTGCTTAAGTTCATGTGATAGAGGTTAGAGATTATCAAACTAGGCAAAAGCTAAAGGCGTCAATGCAGTGAATATATGTAAGTTATTTGTACTACTTCTGTAAAATAATACGTAAAATCTCAAAGTACTTGTCAGTGGTCAGTCACAGTAATTTAGAGTGGACTAGTCCAGTGCACTTTAACATCTCTCTGATATCTTCAGGTTGTCCTCCATCAACCTAACAACAGGAAGCTGAGCCACAAATCATTGGTCACAGCTTTCTGCACTAACCTCCTGACTGTAAACTGCACTAAACGGTCAAATTAATAATTAAGCAGCTTAGTAATGATCACGAGATATAAATTCATTACAAATTACAGAAGCTAAACCTGATTACCTGAACTGCCTGAAGTCTGTAATGACTCATTTAGCATTGCCCACATACAGTACACTTCATTATGATGCCTGCCTGTGTGTCCCTGGATTTCATAAGTGGGATTTGGTCTGTTTTATTTTAGTGTTGAGAGCATCAATCTGATTATGTGTTTGGGTGACTGGAGTGTGTCAGGAACACACACAGCCACGTGCACAGAGGTTACCAAACTCAAGGGCAGTTCAGGAAAGACTTATGCCGCAGTGTCCAGTCAAGTCGCTGTGTGCTGGAGTGTCTTCTGCTCTAAGCTGACTAATTGATCTCCATTAGCAGCTTTGGATAATCAGGAAA
This sequence comes from Chelmon rostratus, assembly GCF_017976325.1. Lineage (NCBI taxonomy): Eukaryota > Metazoa > Chordata > Actinopteri > Chaetodontiformes > Chaetodontidae > Chelmon > Chelmon rostratus. The sequence goes on along the minus strand of NC_055662.1, from coordinate 19,006,243 downwards.
CCTTTTTGCTCTCTAGAGCATGATACGACTGTGGCCTGTACAGTTTTCTGCTGTGGGTATGGACTTGATTTTTAATCTTTTTTCACTTATGAAAGTCAACATAAATATAGATACAAATACATAAATGATGCAAGAGTGCAAGATTGTTTTTAAAAATATGGTGGAACATATCTGAAATAATTGAGAGGCTGCAGTGAGTGGTGCTGTATTCTCAAAAGTCATTCTATGAGCTAAGACAACCATTCAGTGATAGATATTCGAATCATGTTATGTCTGCCTTGTGTGCTTTCAGGATCCAGAAGGCCACAGAGTCTCTCAGGACCTTCCAACCCTCTGCTGACCCCTGCTTTGATGAGTTTGTGCTGGACACGTCCAGAGAGGAAACTCTACTGAAAGAGATGTGCTTTGGCGGAGGTACAACACATTTATTTCAGTATAAGTGGTGTGAGATGAAAATGAAAGTGAGCTAAAGAGAACAAGGATGATTTCATATTTACTGCTGCAGGGTTATACAGAACAAGCTAATTAAATGCTCTCAAATATTTGACATTAAACCTGAAAGTCTTTTCCCAATTTGAATCATGAAACGTTTGCATGTATTCAGCCTGTTTTATGACCTGGGTTCTATGTTCTCATACACTGTTCCACTCTAGTGTTTCCACACAGTATGTCTCACAGATACATACTGTGTTAAAGGACAAGCTGCAGTAAGAGCTTGACCACAAGTGGCTGGAAAAAGTGACCATCACTTCATGTCCACAGAATATGATGACGTTTTCTGCCTCTTCTCATCTCTGAAGATGAGGACGGCCTTTGTTCACGTGTCCTCGAGACCACAACAAAACTTTCTTTGTAGCGCAGAGCTTTGGCACTTTAAGATAGTTACTAAAACAAAATAGCACCGGACGTACGCTCACAATAAGCTGTTTGTCATCACCTTTCCATTACAAGCACAGCCCCGTGAACTGTGCTGTGCTAAGAGGTCAGAGGTCACCTGTTTGAATCTAAATTGCATAAACAACCCGGGTCACGCTCATAGGGGATTTGACCGCCCTGTGAGGCTTTCTTCTGGTCTGCTGATTTACAAAGGCTTGTTCTGTAAAGACTGCTCAGGTAGAAGTTTCCCAGGGATGGAGGGATACATACTTCTGACTAAATTGGCATACTACTCCACACTATTTCAGGCAAAATAAAGACGTTGTAGCAGACTCTAATGCTCAGCCAAGAGGAATGTGCATGTGATTATATTGCAGCATAGCACTGAGCCGTCAAAGCGCAGGTGATTTTTTTTCCATCACAAACTCAGGAGCTGTGTCTTCCCGAGAGTTGCTGTGAAAAGAACTTGTCAGAGTGCAAACAACCATTTATTTCAAGAGTCTAAAAGAGCCATAAAGGGCTGAACAGCTTGGTAGGTTCAAAAAAATGTTATCTGACACAACAACAAATGATCAATAAAGGTTTCCAAGAGCAAAGATCAAAAGTCTGCAGATAATTGAGCAGGCTGCAAAGATTTTTTAATAAGGAGGCGTAGATAATGGCTGAAAGATGAGTCAGAGGCAACATCAGAGCTTCACAAGGTCATGATCTTTAATATAAAACAGCTGGAGTGATATGCATGTTGCAACATTTACTCAAAAACCTTGAGCGCAGTTAAATTGAGGTGTTTCTTAACATGGCTAAAATTCTGTATACGTGCTAAACTAAAGCTGGGGAATTGCACTACCATTATGCACACTCCAGATGAACATCATGGCATTAACAGAAGCAGAGCGACTGTTTGTATTGGATCTACCTTACTCACATTCCTGCCTTAACTGCATGATGATGGGATTGGGAGACTCATTACAACTGAGTGATAGCTTGTGACACTTGGCTGCGTCTGGCTGAGGCTTGTTTCAGATGCCTGTAGTGCGGCTAACCTGACAACATGTGTGTCAGTGACTCGGGGCAGAGCAGGATTTAATGTCACGATTGCAGACAGTTAGTCGTGGCAGCTCTTTCAGTCATCGGCGACTGTTGACTAGTGTCTGAGGTTTGGGGGCATCCTGGAAAAAACGATGTAAATGTTAAACTTCAGTGTCAGTACTGTGTAAATGGTTTACATTTGAGTGGCAGCTGTGCTTCCAGACCTTAGCATTCAAAAAAGGTTAAAATTATTGAAGGATTAAACGTCGCTGACATCGTAGATAAAGATGAAGTCTCGTTGGCGTCGAGCCAGCATCCCTCGAGTGGTCGGTTAGGGGCTGTTTGTCTCAGTGAGTGTTGGTGACAAACAAAGCTGTGAGTGACATGGGTTTGTGACTGTGGGCTTTTGTTGCTACGCTGGAGAGCAGCCCTGTTGGTTTGTTTAAAATCAGTGATGTGAGATTTATCTCAGAGGCTACGGTTGACTCTGTCCAGACTCATGGGCCAGTGGAAGAGAAATGCAGTACTTTCTTTTAAATAAGTGTACAGTAGTTATTAGAAATAAATACAGATCCAATAAAAGAAAAGAAGAAGTCTACACTTGATGTGAAGAGAAATAACTAAAAAGCTTTCACAGAATACAGCAGTTTGATTCTGGTTCATTCATTCTTGTCCATTTTTCTATGATTTTTTTGTGGTGTTGGTTTGTGTCATTAAAACCTGCACATGAGAATGTTAGAATTATTTTAAACTGTCATTGTCTTTTCTGCAGTCCAACAATACCCTGAGATGAGTATTACCATGAGAAAACACAGTAAAAAGATCATTTACTCATCTTAGGCTTTCAGTCTGAACTGTTTTAAAATGACTGAATATTCATATGTTTGCTTCTGTAGCCTCTCCTATAATCCCTATACTGGAGAAGATGGGCTTTTCATCTAAAAATGTACCCTAAATGAATCAGCCCTGCATCCTTTAGGGAAAGTGCTGCATGCAGCAGTTTGATGGCAGTCATATTGATGCTCTTAGCCTGGGCGCATAGAGACAAAAGAAGCTGTGGAGGCATTTATACACTGCAGTAATTAAATTGAAGTCCTGGCAAATGATGCATCAATGAAGAATCACTGTAGTGGCTCTGGATAGTGCCCCTAAGATCTTATACTGTACATCCATTATGTTGGAAACTGAAACCACATCTATGTTGGTCTATAAAGCCGTGTGTGTTCCTCAATCCTTATAGCTTGTCCATGTTTTTCCAGTCTTATCTTCCCCTCTTGGATAACGGTGTGTTTGTGCTCTCCCATGTTAACCCAGCTGTGGCCCTGCTGCGGGTTTTGACCCCATGCTCTGCTTCTCGAGAGTCTGTGAAAGACTGTGTTGTCAAGTGTAAATGCCCATTTGTCTTCTGTTTCCAACTGGTACTTCCTCAAAACTTCAGGCTGAGAATGGCACTTCTTTCAACTATTGACACCTCCTCTTAAAGAGATTACTGCACGGGATAAAAGTGTATTTGAGCAGATTATAAGGAAATGACACGCTGAAAGTCCAGTCCTCTGACGTTTCTAGAGGGAGCAGTGGAAGGGAGAAACTAGTTAGTGCTGTCTGTCTGGCAGCAGTCTGTCCTGTATATGATCAATCCTGCTCTGCTGCCTGCTGTGTTGGATGGCTAAAGGCCCTGTTTGGCTTTCATCTGTTGAAAACAGGTGAAAACATGAACATGTCAGGGTAGCTGCTTGTTAGAATGCCTGTATGTGATTTACACTGGGAGTGGTAACCCATTATTTATATAACCCAATAAGCATTTCCATGCTTACCACTCCTCTAACGTGAGAGTGAGGAGGAGGTGTAATTGTGTTGTTACAGGGGTTATGAAGGAGGGAATACAAGTCTTGAGTGCTCTGATTCAAAAATAAATTGCCCATTGGTCAACAGACAAAACAAGACTGGAGCCAGTTGTTGGCAAAGTTTGCTTATAAGCTTATTTTTCCATCCGTTCTCCCTGTCACGCCAAAAATCAAATAAAATGACAGTTGCAAAAGTCAGGCATGGCAACAGAAACAAGAAAAAACATAATCATAGAGGTTTTATTTATGTAGCGCCTTCAATACAAAACTCTCAGCTCAAAGTGCTTTGCATTTAATAAGGAATAAAAATAGAGAGCACAATTAAGTAAAAAGCAGGTCAGGATAAAAGTACTTAGCATTGCAGAGAAAGCAAGCCACTTGACAGATCAACTAATAAAGGATTTAAAAGCATCATCAGCTAATAAAAAGGACAGAAAATGCTCCAAAGGTCCTTTAAAAACAGCCTGATTTTTAAATGACCTTTAAACACATCCAAAAGCAAGGCATTTAAAGGCATAATCAACAAATAAAAAGACATTTAGAGGCATTAAAGGTCATTCTGCAACAGCATGTGAGACACCACCTTAAACACGCACATCGTAAGTGGTGCTCGAAAAAGGTTAAACATACATGATTAAAAGTGCCTGCCTCTCTCATGTCTCTGGGTAGGCCGTTCCACAGTTTGGGAGCATATCTGAAGAAAACTGCACCCCAGTTTTCTTTTTGTTTGGGATAGCTAGAAAATCAACAGAAGAGGATCTAACGGCTAGTGAAGGAACGCAAGACACCATGAAATCTGTGTGTTTCCTACATTATCTAATAACGTACTTTATAATGGATCTGCACATACAGGATGTTCCCAACATGGCGATGCCGTTGCACATGGAAATGCATGAGGCTATAAGAGGACACAAGCTCATAAAGGAGCTCATGTTCCTGGGAGAAAAAGACTTTGGAGACTGAGGATTAGCCAAGTGACTTTGGAGGCTCAGAAAGCTCTGCGGCAGTGGTGACACTGGTCAGAGAGGGGAATCTGTATGAAAGGGAAAAGGGCTTGAGAAAAGGGAGTGAGTGGGAATGTGAAAAGATGGAGACAATAGGAAATATTACAAAGGAGATGAGGAGGGGGATTCTCACAAGGAGAGTGAATGTAGTGTGTAGAAAAAAGCCTGGATCCTGGAGAGGAAAGACTGTGACCTACATGGTTCCAGTAATGTGATTCTCTTTCTGGAGAAAACCAAGCTCTGGGCTGAGACAACAGTAAATGATGAGGTGAACACACTCATTACAGAGCAGATGCTGTTGACATAAGTGAGAAGGGCTAATGGGAAGTTGTGCTGTCGGTACGCAGATGCATATAAAGTCAGAGCTAAGCAGGTTAATGCTTCACCTGAAAACTTAACGACCACCAAGAGGAGAAAAAAGATAATAAATGTGATGAGGAAGTGGAAAGTGAAGGTGAAAGCAGGAGAGAGGAAGAGGAGGAAGTGGTGGTGCTTTACAAAGTGCATTTCCTGGCAGTGAGTCTATGTAAAAAACCTCTTAACAGGCTACATTATGCAAAACAGTCTTGTCCATTGTCCTGAGTGGATAGTCCTGATCCTGACAAATCTAATCTTTGCCACACTTACACTGCTGCATTTGCTTAAACCCCAAGTTATTGAGCTGAAAGACTACACTAAGCATGATTAAGACACAACAGATTTTACTGGAATTTCCTTGTGTTCATAGTAGCTTTTCCCTTTATGCTTAAGATCTGTTATGTCTTGCTAATCACCAGAGACTTTTCCAGCATTAACATCTGTCATGTGTATTTTATGTGTATGTATCTATTTGTTTTGGGACAAAAAAAGTATTGTATTGCTCAATTTTGGCTTTGTCTTGAATTCTGATTTTGTTGGCTGCATATTGCACACATGTCAAACACAACTAAAAACACAATGTCGACTTGTTTACTTACTCATAATCAGCTGGGGGACGACCTGTGTTGACAGTCTTGCCATCCCTGGTTTATATTTTACTAACTGGTTAACTTGGTTTTCTTTTCTTCTCTCCATCCACTTTCTTCCCTCTCCAGTTCCGGACCCTCCTCTCATTGACTTGTCCAACAGCAGAGTCTATAACGAGGCCTCAATCTGCTGGAGGCTGTCCGATGACCACCTACCAACTGATCACCACATGCTCGAATACCGCAGGTGGGTGCAAACATCCAAAGAAATAACAGCAAGAGAAGAGTGGAGGTCTGCGTAGAGCCACAGGGATGTGGAAGAAATTACTTGACTAATCTTTTTCTCCAGAGTCGGAGGCCCGAGCCAGTCCCCGTCCCAGGAGGACGGCGAGGACAGTGGTGTCTGGAGGGTGACGGACAGGGTGTACGGCCCCAGCACTGTGGTGTGTGACCTGGACCCTAACAGCCTGTACGCCTTCAGGGTCCGAAGCTGCAGGAACTCCATGTTCAGCCCCTACAGTCCCGAGGTCACCTTCCACACACCACCTGCACCTGGTAAGCCTGAGAGGTTTCCTCCATGGTGTGCGTGTGTACTTTAGTTGGAAGTCAGTAGAAAAGGGAATAGGAGAAAGGGAGGTGTCACGTGAAAATGTTGGTGAAGTTAAAGATGAAATGAAAGCTGTGTTATTGTTGTTGATGTTAAGCGCTCTCATTAACTGAAAAACTTATTATGTAGAGGATTAAGCTTCTGTGTGTCGGAGAACCGCCCCCTGTTATTGGGCCTCTTTTTGGCCAAGGCAGCAGCTAAGCTCCTCTATCCCCTTTACTGTTAGAGCACTTCCGAGTGTTTTACATCGGGCTCGATTTTTGGAAGATTATCAGCTGACAGATGCTTCTCTGTTTTTAAATTTTGTAGCATGCACGGCGGACGTAATGAAGCAACAATGGTGTTTTAGTTCATCACCATGGTGATGCCGTCGGCGTTTCAGATGGCTGAAACCAGTATAGCTTTTGTCTGAGTGTGTGGGAGCGGATTGTGTCGTACAGCTTGGAAAAGAAACCTGCACTTGCATCTGTTGCCGACATTTTTGGCTTGCCTGACAGACGCAAGGTGGAATTCATTAAAAGCGATCATCCGCCCAACCATCTGCTGAAGTTGAATTCAAATCATATCCTCCCAGTGAGGAACTGTGTCTCTTTGATTCATATCCTCCTTGGCAATCATTATACTCGCCTCACTTTTGCATGCTTGTGCTGATTATACATACTGTGAATGTAAAAGTCTGGGGTTTGCACAGGCGTTTTCTGCCAGTGTCACTTCTGACACACTTCTTTCTCTCCCCTCCTGGGGCAGGAGCCTGCATCAAAATCAGCCTGCTGCACGCATGCATACATGACACGTCACTCCCTGATCTGATACGGCTGTGTCCTGCACAAACCTTGTCATTAGCGTTGTGATTGGAGCATCCACATTCCTGTGCTCTCTGGCTCGTGTAAGACGGAGCAGTTGGATTCACTGTGCGTCAGTAATGAGGTGAAATTTCAGGCCAGGGTGAAACGCAGCGGGCGAAACATGCACACACCGCTACTCATGACGCAGCATGAGGAGAGATCGTCACAGACGCTGTTTCTTTTCAGCCGTACCCTTGCTTAAAATTTGAAGGACATGACAACATGTAAGCACTTGGAGTTTCGCCTGTCAGCACTGTCATTCCTGATGTTGAGTCATTTTGTGAGTAGCCTAACCTGGAACCAGCATGTTTAAATGCTGGTTGTGGGTTTGAGCCCATGGCTACTGAACACGCAGATTTCAAGGTCTGGTTATGGTTGAGACAGTTTTCTGTCCCAGGTGCTGCTGGCTGTGAAATTAAAATATCGCTGCTTTGGGACTAATTTCACGCCGCATCAATTATGTTTGCCCCCATTTTACTACTTATTAAATGACTGGTAGCATCAATTTGCAGTACTAAGCAAATGTCGCCGGTTCTTTTGCAACACGGATGTAGCTGCCACTTTTTCATCTGAAAAATGAAACCAGTTCAAAGGCAGCACTTACAAGATCGGCCAAGCTGATCCATTATTTTTGATGAACAGTGCACATGACCGGTGCCAGAAACGGAAACAATTTAGTCCAAATCTCATAATTAGAGAATACAATTGTATGTGTTCCAAAATTCTGCTCATGTTGCTGACTGCTCATTAGATTTGAGGCAGTTTAGCCTGACAGGATGGCTGTCAGTATTCGTGCATCTGTACCACAAAACTTCACATAAAACTGCAGCATTGTTGTCTGGTCACCCTTAAGGCAGGCTTATATTATTATAATGATCATGACCTAGTTGTTAGAGGGACTTCCCTTAACAATAGCAAATTAACTGGTCTTCCCCAGCGTAGAGCTCATATTGCATGGGATGGTTGAGTGAACAGGCATAATCATGCCAGCCTTCATGTATCCTGGATTATGTTAACAGTGGCCTTTGGCCCATACACTATTTATAGAATGCATTTATGGTATCCAGATGAGAAACATATAAATGGTAGCTCCACATAAGAAATTAGTGAGTTTCACTAGGCTGTTATTTTTCATGGTGTGATGATGTGGGTAAGTAGGTCTTTGTGTAGCTCCTTAAGATTGTGCTCTAGCGCCCTCGTGTGTCAGCTCTTGCCACCTACCTAGTTCCAACCCTTTGATTCTCTAACATAGGGACTAAACAGCGTTTTGCACAAGTTCTATGCACTTGCACGAACCCAATTTCTTCTGTGTTGTTGTTTTCTCTTTTTTCCACCTTCCTCTTCCTTTCTGTCCACCTTTCTATCCTTTTGTCTCCTGTCATTTGCCTATCCTGTGGCTCGCTCCCCCTCTATCTCTTCACATACAGCTTTTGGCTTCCTGTTCAGCGACAAGTGTGGCTTCAGTACGGAGCGGCTCATTCTAAACAAGCGACGGGACACTGTGGAGAACGTCGCAGGCATGGCCTTCCTCCTAGCAGCAGATCGTGTGCAGACGGGCAGCTACATCGGACTAGACTACATAATTGGGGACACAGGCATCTCTCAGGGAAGGTATGCCAAAAACTGACAACACTGGGACTTTGTACTAAGAAGATGTGTCCAGCAGGAGCCTTAATTTGCTACATAACAAATTACTGTAGCGCAGTGAGCCTCGATAGAAGACACAGGCACACAGAGGAAGCGCAGCACACAATGTGGAAGCTTAGTGGCACTCTTTAGACTATCAATATCTCGGGCTGTCTGGATATAAAATATTCAAGAGAGAGGGAGCAAAGATGGAACCTTATTTTCGAGCACAAGGTGGTAGGATTATTAAACTGTCATTTCTGCTCCATCTCTGTCCTCCTCCCTTCAGAAAGAGTGATGTTTCATTAATCACTGGGAGGAGATTTTTGCACCGGGGATGTTTGGGGACAAAGCAGAAAATGAGGATCATTGGGTCAGAATTCACGGCTCTGCAGTAAAAAGATGTAATTGCTCTGTTTGTTCTGCAGACACTATTGGGCCTTCAAGGTGGAACCGTACTCCTACATGGTAAAAGTCGGAGTGGCCTCTGACTCAAAGCTGCTTGAATGGTTTCACAATCCCAGAGATACCAGCAGCCCACGGTAAGCGCATGCACATGCCTCCGTATGCAACACACCGCTATCAATTACAATGCCTCCACAATCACTAAACATTTGGTGAGACTAACTTGTACAAATCATGTTTATCTTTACATACACACACAGACGCGAGCAGTGATAAGTGTGTTTGAGTCATACCTAATCCTGTGATGTAAGAGAACCAGTATAAACTCGTAAAGAGCTTACTCACAGACAAAGCCTGCCTTTCTCACTGGATCAGCTCGTGGAAAAGCATGTAAAGGAACACATTATTTACGCAAATACATTCGAATTCTATGGCAATTTCATAATGCACCTAGTCATCAGAAGGTTGAGCATGCATTTTTTTTCTGAAGAAAATACTTGAGAAGCCCTTGTTTGAGAGGAATAGAGCAAAAAAACAAAAAACATATTAATATTAACGTTAAAGGGACGGTTCACCCTAAAATCCCGTCTTACTTGTTGTGCTACTTATCCATCTACACTGTTGTGAGCACTTTCATGTAGAAACTATTTTCTTTCTATCAAACTACATCGACCAATCGTATCACTGTGAATTGTGGCAGAGATAATCACTCTGCTTTCTCTTTTGCACATGATATTGACTCTGGCTTTGATGTAAGCTTAAAAACTCATGTCTCTGTCCCCATCTCACCCCCCAGTTCTTCTTCTTCTTTCTTTCACCAGGTATGACCATGATAGCGGCCATGACAGCGGCAGTGAGGACACATGCTACGAGCTCTCCCAGCCCTTCACCCTCCTCACCCTGGGCATGGGCAAACTCTTCATCCCCAAGGCTTCTTCATCCTCCTCCGTTTCCACGGCAAGCGCACCGCCCGGTGACCCCGGCAACCGCGTCCTTCCCTTGCCGCAGCGCTTGGGCGTATGTCTCGATTACGACGCATGCCGGGTGTATTTTTACGATGCCGACACCATGAGGTGCCTTTATGAGAGGCAGGTGGATTGTTCAGGAACAATGTATCCGGCTTTTGGCCTCATGGGCAGCGGCAAAGTTCAGCTGGAAGAGTTCACCACCGCCAAGAGACTGACCTTCTGAGGAGGGATGGCCTGTGATGATGCAATAGGACCTGCATCTATTTAATCTTTGGCACGCTCTGGAAAGAGCAAGTTTTATTGACAGGGTGATGGAGTACAATCCAAAATATTTTTCTGAAGGTCAGATATGGCGGATGCGATCAGGGTCCTTGGTCCTAAATGTGAAAATGGGATCTCTGCCATAGACTGGCCTGTTTAGAATTGGCATGTATAATGTATGACCCACACACAAGAGCATGACACTGAATATTAGTGTCCACATACAAAGGTCTTCAGAGGCTGGTGTATGGTATGTGAAAGGTCTTCTCTGCATACCAAAGTCTCTGTATCTGTTAATTGTATTTGACCTGGTTTTAATTGCCAGCTATGATCAGCTGGTATTGTAGTGGAATTGGCTGCAATGTTAATCCGCAGCTACTTTAAATCTTTATTGTTTTAACATGAAACGCCTTCGAGCTTACACTTACACTTCCTCTTTTGCCGGGTTTATGTTTATAGATTATTTTGTGTGTATTAATTATTGGGTGATCTTTGTTCCTTTGACTCCTTTCTGTAACTCTTTGTCTAAATGTAGCAGCATAGGTTTAGATGTAATCTTGGTGGACCTGAGAGAGCCTTGTAGCTACTTTAAAGCTAGTGCCTTTGTGCCTTTTTTTTTAGGGAATGGCTCACTTAGTTTGCTCTAGCAAGCAGATGTTGGTGTCTTTGCACAAGCATTATGGACATAGTTATCAGCATAAATACTGTATGTGAATTTTTACTGTAGGTAGTTTGATCACAGACACTGGTGTCAAAGTTAGAACAGTTAATGGTATTCATTCTGACTTGTTACTTATCTACTCTTGACTTTATCACAAAAAACACTACTTTTCCTCCCTCGTCACAGTTTTTGTTGAGCTGTTTTTGCACAATATGATGAAAGAAGCCTCGCACATGATAAACTTCACAATCATCACGTTTTGATCACTACCTAGTTAGCTTCTTCACTTTACGTGTTGCCGACATAATCAGCACATCGATGTCTCACAATGACGCTCACTTTTTGCTGACGTAAACATGAATCCTGGAGTAGTTACTTGGATTTAAAAGCCTCTCACTGTTTGCACAGCACTGAATGTGACTTTCAACATCACAAAACCAGCCGGGTACCAGAAGACCGTGTACTTGTAGTCAACATCAGTTTGACAGCTGCAAAGTCACTAACAACCAAAGCGTGTTGGTTCTGGTGCTGTCCGAAGTGCAACACACAGCTCTGTCTCCAGCAGCCTTTAAACACAGTTTAAAAACACAAAAAACACAGTTATTCAGGTTCCTACAGAAAGTGCTATCACTAAACACACTGTTCAGTACCTTTGCTATCAAAACCACCGTTTACTTGCAGTGCAGACGCATGAAGTGTAGCAAATTAGTTATCACTGGTGAGTTTGGCTATCAGACAGACACCTAAGTGGTTTATTGGCTTTGACTGAATCAGCTCAGATATTCCCGTCTAAGAGAGCACACCAGACAGACTGTTGTCCTGGCAACCACACTTGGTTTTTGTATAGACGTATACTGTAAATGTGCCTGCACATGGGTTTGTGTGTACATTCATGTATATTTTGATTTCTGGAGGGTTAGGGTAATCGGTGTGTGTGTTTTCTCAGGTTTCTGGCCCTGACTGGGGCCTAGTGCTACCTACCTCTATCCGTCAGGCCTGGAAAACCTTAACTACTGTACCTTTCCTCGCAGAAACGAGTTCGGTTTGATTTGCAGCTTTGTCCGTGGCCGTCAGTTCAATATCTCCGCCTTCTCTTAATTCTCAGATAATAAGCTGGTCTTTCAAAATGTTTGATTTAACTTCCATGTACATATTAATCCAGAGTATATTATTTTCAGTGAAATAAAGTACATCTTAAATGTTATCAATCGGTGTTTGCTTGTGAACTTGAAAGAGATGTGTATCACTATTGGTGGAAATTACTGTAAACATGTAACCTTGTTCAGCTGCCTTTGTTAAGGGAGTGTTTTTCAAACGGTACTAACAACCTTTTCTTTCTTTTTGTGGTGTTGGTTTGATTAGTCAGTTTAAATGTTTTGTTATAGAGTGTGGAACACATGTTTTTCGTTGTTTTCGGGTTAAAAACATTTAATAAACTCATGCTCTTACATTTAGCTGGTCAACATGTTCTGCAGTCTCAAAATGAAATACTGGATTTCTGTGACTTTGCGCATATTTCGTCTCACAGGTGTCGCCATCCGTTGTTTCACTCTGACCCTCAGAGATCACAGACCTGAATCCTGATTCCTGTATTTGAAAACTGACTGTTTCAGCGTCTTTAAAACACGTCTATGCATTTATGTATTGGCAGGGCAGGTTAAAGGTTTTATTTCCATCACAGAATGTATCCCTTTTAATTACAGAACATACAGCTGAATGTTGGTTTTTTGGTTTTTAAGGTGGTTTTCTTGTATTGGTTTTGTTCTGCTCGGGGCCACAGCACAGTAGTATGTAGTTATAGAAATCTGATTTTAAAAAAAAGGCTTGTAATCTCAACATATACACATCTGATTTTGAATTAAAATGCATCCTAGCCTGCTTTTCAGTGATGAACCTAGAACCAAATATTTTGCAGGCTGGCTCTTAATCTAATTCTGTGCTAGCACTTTAAAAATCTGTAGCATGTCAGCGACTGTTTGGCTCTGCAGGTGTGTATCATAGATGTGTGTGCAATATTATTAAACAGGCTTGTAGAATAGATGAAGACAATATGCACTGTTAACAATTTTATTTTGTGGTTTTAAATTGGCTTTTCCTTGATACAAAGTGAATTTTAAACACTACTTGTTTTGTTTTTCCTCTGCAATACTCAAAATTTTCTTAATTCTAAATTAGTGACAGTGCATTTGTCCCTGTGTGATTCCTCCAGGGGATTCGGATGTGGTGTGTAGGCTAAGTGGTGGGTCTCTGTATGTATTGTATGTAAAGATGTGGAAATGTTGTTCTTTGCTCTGATTCCTGGGAACGCTACACTTTTTAATTTGCTGTGTGGGGATTTCGTCAAATAAAACTAGTGTGTTTTTCAATCCATTTTGTCTCTTTAATATTGTTTACACGTTTGTGCAGATGTATAATTGCTCTTTTATTTACATGTTCTGGCAGCCTGTTAGGTACCATTAAGTAACACCTCCTTTGGCAGAAATTACAACCTCTAAACATTACTTCATGCCAGTTAACAGTCTAATCTTCTTAGATGTAGAATATTTCCCCGCCCCATTATTCTTTACAGAATGCTTATACTTCAGAAATGTCTTGCATGCAATGCATATTTGAGCTCTAAACACAGATCGTCCATATTTACATACCTGTGCACTGTGGAAGCATTGTAAATCCTTAATCTTTAGCTTCTTTCACTAGTTCATGTGTTTGAGGAACATTTGGGATTAGACATTTGCATCCAGGAGTGGTTAGGTTAGACAGAATTCCTTAAGATCTGGAGCTGTCTTTACACACTGTCAGTAACATATGTAATTAATTACTCCTTTGCTAATTCTGTGTTTGTATATTGATGTTATTACTGCTAACTGCTATATGCATTCTGGAGATTTTAGTCCTTCACGAGTGTTTTTTTTTCATGTTTTAAAAATTGAATTTTGCATTTAATCTTCAGCCTCCTGATTTGAATTTTTTGACTAATTTCATCACATTTTTAAAAACAATTTTGTTTCAAATGCATGTTTGGTATATAGCATTAAGTAGTTTTTATTTTGTTTTTTTCATGCTTCATTTTACAGTCTTCTATTTTTATCTTACTTATGGCTGCAGTGATACTTCACTTTCTGTGTGTCGGAGCAATCAAGTTCATCTTATCTACAACAAAGCATATCCTAACATACGAAAGGGGAACAAATAGATATTTTTGGGAAGCAAAGTGAATATGAAATCCATTCACTACAAGGCAGCAGTCAAAATCCTAATATTTAATGGGCTGTGGATGGGAAGAATTGATTTTAATGACACACCTCAGGGTGGGTTTATTGATGATATTCGCCAAAGAGAGAGTGAATTGTCCGCTCATCCACCTGCTGAAGGATGCTGAGCGGTTGGAGGAGGAGGAGGGACGTCACGCTGTGCACGCTCGCGGCCTGTCGTTGCAACGCGGAAGAGACGAAGAAGGGAAGGAGACTCCACGTCACTGAGGTGTAATATCGGCGTCAGTGCAACACACGGTGCTACCTCAGTACGGTTTCAGTACCATTGTGCGATTCCAGCTGTCCTCATGTAGGGTTTTTATAAGTCGTATGACCGCAAAAAGAAGATATAACCGGCTGTTTCCGCACTGAGCGGCCTCGGTAGAGACCCTGGGAATCCGCTGAAGGTAACGTACGGTACGTTAACTGACGGCTGCCCGCTGCCTGCTAGCCAGCCCGGCTGAACCACCGGTCGGTGCCTGCTACTGTGTTTCCTCCGGTGACCTTTGTAGCTTGCAGAAAGCAATGCACTGCATTTTATTGACATAATGTCGTAGGCACCATTAGCGCCAGAGTGTAGCCGCAACGGTTGACTGTCAGTGGACGGACACAGCTAGCTAGTCCGGGTTTAAGGTCGATAGCCGTCAAAGCGTTGTTGACGTTCCTGTTTGACAGTTGTTGGTGTCCCTCCGCGCGACTGCTGCTTACATTAACATGTGTGCATCTCAGCTCATGATAGCTGTATAATCTGGTGACTGGCTACAGCTAATTCCTGACAGAATGAACTGTGTGTGCAGTAATACTGTAAGCACACAGTGACAAAATGCCAAGGCCCTTGCCTTGTTGTGATTTAGATGTAACGTTGGACATTAAACGTGGAGTAAGCTCCAGGCGCTAGCTGTCATTATATTTGCAACCGTCAACGCAACACTTTCGCTTTTGCTTCCATTTTTCACGAGTTGCAATAAAAGATTTGAGACTTTTCTGTGCACACAAGCCAGTGTTAGTGAGTACTTCTCTGTCAACATGATCCATCTATTTGCCAGGTGTGGCATATCAAGAATCTGGCTGAACAGCAGGATTGTTGCACAGGTGTTCATCGGGCTGGTCACTCTAAAATGTGCAGTTTTATCATACAGGTTTTGAGGGAGCGTGCAGTTAGAAAGCTGACTGCAGGAATGTCCATCAGAGCTGCTGCCTGTGAATTGAATGTTCATTTCACTAACATGAGCCATCTGCAATATGGTTTCTGAGAACTCAGTAGTGCATCCAACAGTGTCCTGTTGAATTGGTTGTAGTTGTTGAGTCTGTTGGGTTTTTTGTGTTAATCTGTTCCAGCATTTCTGTATCTGCTTGTGTTTTCCAGTTTGCTGCATGTTTCTCTATGTATGTGTTGTCAGACTGGTGATTGTTCTTCTCAGTTTGCTTGTTTTCTTTTATTTATCTGCAGCATGGATTTCTCAATGTGACGTATGTGTTGTCAAAGTCCTAGCTTGTGTTTTGCTTGTGTTTTGTGTATTTGCATGTGTTTTCTTCAGCTGCATTGCATTGAGCTCTTTGCTGTAATAGATTTCATAGTTAACACATACAGTGTCAAGATGATAAATGATAAAACATTTTTGGAATTTGCTTAGTTTAATATGCAGACTTACATGTATCTTATTTTTGTATTTTCTGGCCTTTTAATTTTCATTTCCTCAGATATCTTAATGTTGTAGTCTTGAATTAAATGAACAGCTGTTTGGTCATCATATCCATATTATTGTAATATTGTTTTCCTCAAAATTCCTGTGTAAATTTCATTCAGCTGATGTACCATATATATTACCACGTTATCTACACATGTCTCAATGTAGCAGTATTCTACCTAAAATACTGTTTTAGGTTTTTATATATTATTTTTTGAGCTATTACAGATAGACGGGAAGGGGGGAGAGAGGGGGGGGGTGCATTAGCAAATGGCGAAGTGTTGGATTAAACCTGGGCTGCTGGGCACACACTTTACCAGGTGAGCTGCCAAAGTACCCTGGGAGATTCAGTTTTGATGATGTCATCCACACCATCATGGAAAACCAGCTAACTCCTTCTAAGAAAATAAACAGCCTCTAAAAGCAAATGCCCCCGGGCTAAATGAATACTTAAACTTACAGAGTCTATGATTGAGCCACTGTGTAGCATTTAGAGTAATCTCAAGATACAATATCATTATCCAGTTTGTATGAAGCATATTATTTTCTGTATTCAGTCAGTACAATGTGTATCAGTGTTACCTAATCTTCCATTACATGTAGTAGAAGATTATGGCGTTGCATTTAATGTGGATATTGTTGTGAAAAAGATCCCATCAAGAACCTGTTTTATAGGAAACACCCTGCTATTCCTACCCCATACACACCTTTAATTCTTTCAAACTGACATGTAATCATGTATCAGTGTAAAATTGCCTGGAGATGGGAATTTGGTTTATTATATAACTTGTGTGGGCTCAGGCTGTGGAGTGTGTTGATACGACAATGCCAACTACACAGCAGCGCAGGGAAAAAGACTTCAAGCTAAGCCGGTTTATTTGGCATATGTTGTGATCATTAGCGGCATGGCAGGAGGCTCCCCTGAACTCCTAGAGCTGCTGAATTCAAAACAATCTATTACCAACATATTTTGTTTGTTGTATGTGCATTGCAACAGCATAGGACTCGGTCCGACTAATTGAATTTTATTTTCAATTACATTTTTGGCTTCCAGTGGTCATGAAAACAAGATAATCGAGATACAAAACAGACAGACAATTATTGTGCTGCATTCTGTTTTGCAATGATGCTCTACGTATGTCCTGTGTTGTAAACTCCTTTCCTTTACAACGCTCCTTGAAAGCCCAAACTCACTCTCAGCCAGGCAAGTTAAGTTCAGTTCACTTTGTCTAGTGAGCCCTTGTTTGTGCAAACTTGATCAATCCAGCTGCAGCTTGGATTTTGATGCACGTCTGCCTGTGCTGTTATGGTACCTCAAAACGGATTTTAAATGCCAAATAAAAACAACTTAAGACACATATTAAGTATTTTTTGAAAGTTTATTAAATGCAGGATGTTTCCAAAATCAGTGAATAATTGTGCTAAATAATCGTGATCTCAGTATTTCCCAAAATAATTGTGAGGATGATTTTTTCCATAATTGAGCAGCCCTGCAACAGGCTGTGCTTGAGTTAGAAAAATAACTCTATAATCATCAGTATGATTGTACTGCACAATTGCTGATAATATTAACAACAACTCTTTTTAAGTTGGTATTTGGCCAAAGCTGCACCACATATCGGTGCTGATTGGGATTGTGTTGTTTACCCATTATTTTAGCAGCATTCGTTTGGTTAGCATTTTATCATTTTGAATGTGCACAGTTCCTTCAACTTCCTTCAGAAAATGAAGCACTCTAGATACCTGCCGCCAGTATCTGTAAATTTTAGAAATATATTTGTCTCGTCCTCCCTGAATGTGCTTAATTTATTTCAGTTAAGTCCACATTCAAATGGAAGTCAGGCAAACACACAGCAAATCACTTTGTGTTTGCTCTATACTTTGTTATTCAACTCAGCAGCACTGTCACTAACTGCAGTATAGAACAAAGGGAAGAGGAACTGAGTTTTGCTCTTCTCTAACACAGGTAGTCTCACTTCTTGTGCAGTGAGGTAGTAAACTCCTGCATCTGTGTAGTTTTACTTGTCCTCTACCTCTTTTTGTAAGCTCTATCCTGGGCAGATTCATGTTGAGGTATGGCATGAAGTAGTGACGTAGCTGCATTAGGTTATGTACAGTGCCAAAATGCCATATACATTTGTTTGTATGTCCATTAGAGTAATGTGAGCATGTATCCTTCTGACATTTCACTACTCACAAGGCCTGGCATCTAGAGACCACGGGTTTTCATATCCTGATATATAAGGTAAATAACACATGTTTTCAGTCTGATTAAATTTCTGTCCAATTAGTTGGATGTCTTAACTTGGCTTAATGAGCCAGGCCAGAGTGTTATGACCTGGTCAAATGGTGGTGGTGTGGTGATAAGAAGCTAAACACCACTAAACATCCGAAAAGGGAAGTCTCAAATGTGTTGACAAGGCTGCTTTGCTAAGCTGCAGTGTGTTTTGACTTGCACAGGCAGCTTCAAGTGATCCAGGACAGACAGAGCAAAGCGTAGCAGCGTTTTGTTATGTGCGTGTGTCTCATTGCAGTGTTTACTATGTCATTACTGTAACCGCATTGACCTTTTTGATAATATTTGTGGACCTTTTCATATGTTACAGTGCAGTAACTCGGTATGAAAATAGAAACTGCCTCACTGTGTATTTAGAACCTGATCAAATTTACTTTCAAGGAGGTGGCACACTCCTAAGCCACTTCAGTAAAGGGTGTTAATGTAAGCTTATTACACAGAGATCGAAAACAAAACACTTCAGTAGCTCTAACAGAGGCAGCGTCTTCAACGTTACGAGGACTACATAGTCACTGTTAGGCTAATTAATGGCAGAAAACAATGAAAATGTGAGTATTTACCGAAATGAATTTCATGGAATTGCATAGAACCTTGGTTAGTTCTTACAAGCAGTGAGACAATAGTCCTGCATGCAGAGTGTTTACTAAGGCTTTCAGATAGTGAAATTGTTGTGAGACCTTCGGAAATGAAGAATACATGAGGCACAATGTCGTATTCTGACACTCTCGCTTTTTTACTGTCAGGGAGAGACAATGTCATTGAGAGGGTAGTTAATATTCCTACTGTAGCTGAGCCACAGGCCAGATGATTAATGTCTTTTATCAGAGATTCTCTTCTATCATGGAACTTTTTGTGTAAGATGATAATCTCCCACTTTGCCTTTTGCCTTTTTTTTCATGTTTTGCTTTCAAAAAGTCGGTAACCGATTTAAGCAATTCGTACACAAAATTCTTGGAAACTCAGAGTAAATGGCTGTGTCAGAATCAGCACTTGTATGTATGAGTGGTGAGAACCACTGCAAACACATGAATAATTAGTAGTCTGCCTTCACTGTCTTCCCCTTTCTCTGTCCCTCTCGCTGTCCCTGTGGGTCGGCTCTGTCTCTTCACGTCTCAGCTGTCAGATAAATGTTAATTGTAATATGGGCCTCGTTCAACAGAAGTCACCCCTCCAGGTCTCATACCTGCAGTAGTCACATGCATTACACACTTGATTTACATCAGATTAAGACTGATCTAGAACGTACAATGTTTGGATAAGCATAAGCCCTGTGTACCTGTCTAAATGTTGTGTTTTGTTACAGATCATGTTGTTTCACTTCAGCATAAATATAAAAAATAACTGCGATGTCTCTTTTTTAGTAGAATATGTCAGAATACAAGTTGATTGAATGACAAATTCAGCCTCTGTGACCTTTCACATCCTTGTGATAACATTAGCCTTATCTTTATTTTTACCATGTATGGATGTACCAGAAACAGAACTGCACCTCAGCTAAGCATCTTCAGTATGCTGGATATTTTCAGGTCACAGTTTATATCTATTAAAAAAAGGAAATTAGTTTCTGTTTTGCTTCTTAAAAATTTCAGACTGTTGTATTTTGAAATGTTTTCATCACAGAAACTTCACAGGGAGTCTAGCAGCAGCAGCAGGGTGAACCTCACTGTTTTTGTTTACATGTGTACTACAAATGCCTGAATAACAAAAGTAACATATGACACCATTTGCAACAGAAGCATCTGCAGGATAAAGATGCAGCAGTAACTGACTCACTGAGCGTGGGAAATGTGATCTCTTAATATACGATTTCTCACTTCAAACAGTCCGTGTGTTGAAGCTCCTTGTTTTGATTTTTTAAAACTAGTATAAAATACTACGCGCTGTTCCATCACAGAGAACCTGTCATGGTCATCTGAATTTGTATAGAAAGGTGAAGAAAGCTCAGAAATGGCTGCACTTCTGAAGGAAACTTAAGAAGGCCCACGCCAAGTTCTTGGCATCAGTGATATCGGTAAGGTGCACAGAGCACAAAGGATATTAAAAGGCAATACCCACCCCAGCCACTGCCTGTTCACTTGGGCTGTGCCGAATGTCATTTTTCTTTTGCATTCAAAGCTATTGGAGCTTTTGAATTTAGCTCAAAATGTCTGTCATATTTTATTATACCATCACTTTAAAAAAAAGGAGAAAATCCTTGAGCAACCCTTAATTTGAATAAAGTGATTCATCAGATTAAATTAGTAAACCGAAACAGATTTTTTTGTTATTGTTGGTTTAAAAATGTAATTCATGGTGCTGTTAGATTGCTCTTAGAAAAGGTTAGATGCCAACAAATATGCACTGAAGCTAAATATCTCAATAGATGAAAGCATGTGAAGTTTGGAAATGAGAACATTTATGTTTTTTCAATACGTTTTGGACGTTTGGACACTCTGGAGTTATTGGAATCTGGATCACATGAGTAAGAAACAATCCTGTGCAGCCAACACCAAAATCTGAATCTACATGTAGTATAATACAAATCATATTACTGTAGCCTAATGTTCATCTGCGACTGTGCAGAAATACCAGGCTGTATTCAAATGTTGATTTAGAATTCAGATTTCACTTTGCTGCTATCTACTGAAATGTCCTCTGCTGTACCACAGCAGAGCAGCTTCTTTCCTCAGGCTGAGACTCGTCAACTCACCCTCTGCACTCCACCATAAAATAATTGTTTGTCTTGTGTTGTGTAAAACTACTGTCTTGTAGAATGAGAAATCATTGAACCTTGAATTTGTGGTTGTCACAATAATCGAGTGCTTTATCACTTACCAACAGCAGGATGTGAAACTCTTAATGGCCAGGATTTTGTTTGGGTACATGCTGAATGTGAATCTATGTTGATGCAAGTTACGTACGTTAAATGACGTTTTATGTTTGTTTGTTCCCTCAGAGTTCCCCTCTGCCTCAGCATCTAGATGGGTGAATCAGGCTCACGCCGTTCCACGCTTGTGTCGCGCCTGCCGATCTTCCGCCGCAGCAGCAGTAAGAGGCAGGAGTCTCTCCCCTCCTCTCCGTCTTCAGGCGGAGTGGGAAATGGCGTCCACAGCTCATCCCCCTCCAGCACCAACTCCAGCTCTGGCAGCACCGGGAAGCGCCGCAGCCTTTTCCGCACTCCGTCTCTCAGCTTCACAGCTAAACGGAACAGTGAACCACGTGTCCAGCCTATAAACCTAAACCTCACACCTCCGCTCACCCAGGGCACGGACTCAAACGGAAATAACCAGCAGACAATAACAACGTCATTGTCAACAGGATTCAGTGAAGGTGGTGTACGCCCCAAGTCACGTCACTCATTCGGTTTCGGCAGCCACAAGAAGAAAATCACACGCTCTCAGACCGAGGATTTTGAGAATGGTTCCTCATCCTCCTCCACAGCCAATCGAAATGTCTTTATAAACTGCATCAGTGGCTCAGGGGCCAATGAGGGTGACGACTCTGGGTTCCTCGATGACTACAGTGCTGGCAGTAATACCAACAAACGGTCTTCACGCCAGAAGAAACAGCTGCTGCCCAAATCTTTCTCAGCTCACCACCGCTTCTCCCGGACCTCCGATCACCACAGACCTCCAGAAGTGAATCTGGAACCTCCAAGCTCCACCACCATCACTCCAGGGGCAGGAGGGGTCACCCCGGAGTCATGGCCAGGCGAGCTGCTTGGTGCTGGTGGTGAGAGCTCGCTCCAGTCTCCTATGATATCAGAGGACCGAACCACAGCTATCACCCCTTCAGAGTTCATCCCCATCACGGAGGATTCTGTATCCGAGGTGGATGCTCTGCCAGCCCCCAGCCCTGGATCTGGTTTAGGCCCAGGATCTGCCCCTGTGCCTGGGCTGGGTACTGACACAGCTCCACCTGACCCCCCACCTGCTCCAGAGAACTTAAGCGTGGCTGTTTCTACCTCTCAGGTAACTTGTTTATGCTCTTTGCTCCGTCTTTCTGAATCATTGAAGTTGCTTTGCAATCAAATCACCAGTATGGACACACAGCTCATTTCATGTTAAAAGATTGCTTGTAATCACACTGTAACAGGATGTCTTTCGTTTTGATAAGCATACTAAATTATCCGAACAATAAATCTTTTTGCTTGTTCTAACAGGAAATTATTTGTGAAAAGATGTCAGTATTAGTGCTTCAGGAACAGACAGTACAACTACAGGTGCCCTTGGATGTCAAGAACGAAACCCATAAAAGAGGAATATTTATGACCACTGTGTGGAACCTGTGAAATGTAGCATAAAAATTGAGCACTGGGCATGAAAAGTCCTTTTATTGAAAGAGCTAAGGCATGAAA
Organism: Chelmon rostratus; assembly: GCF_017976325.1. Classification (NCBI taxonomy): domain Eukaryota; kingdom Metazoa; phylum Chordata; class Actinopteri; order Chaetodontiformes; family Chaetodontidae; genus Chelmon; species Chelmon rostratus. The sequence goes on along the minus strand of NC_055662.1, from coordinate 18,983,602 downwards.
AATAAAACCTACGCATGTCTGCAAACTGCTCTCCACATTTCACACCTTTGTGCCTCACAACTTTTCTTTCTTCAAAGAATTTATTTTATTTTATTTCCTGGTCAAGGAGGGAACGCCAGGAAGGAAACCATTTACCCACTGTAGCAGTTGCAAAGACAAAGCTCTCTACTTAGTCCATTGAAGAGTAAATACTGTATGACTGTGTTATCTAAACATGCGCACTGCTGCCTGAGGACACAAATAACCACCTACTAAATGAGTTCTAAAGCAGGCTCTTCTTTCTCTAAACTGCTTTTAGCCTTATTGAAATTCACAGTCGTTGGATTTGAATGTAACATTTTAAAGTGCTGTTGCTCTGTTTTTACACAAGGAAGTGTCCTCTCCACAGGTTTTCTTCACTCCAGCCCAATCCAGCACTGAGAAACCTTTACTCCCCGACACCAGCACAGCCAACAACACCGACTACGAGACTGCCATTTCCCTCTCGGAGCCCGAGACCGCTGTACCCTGCCTACCTCTGCAGGAGCAATCACTGGAAGAGAGGAGGGAGCGGGAGGAGGAGAGAAAGGAAGCGAGGGAAGAGGTGTCAGCCGAGCAGAGGAAGGAGATGGTCGAGGAGAGGAAGGCAGGTTACCACACAGAGACCACAAGTGAGAGCGAGGCGTGCGTGGTGCGCAGCGAGGGTTGCCACTCTAACCCAGAGCAATCGGAAAGGAGGGCAAGAAACACGCTCTCTGTTCAAGAAAGAGGAAGCTTCTGTGGCTGTCACGAACCCAGGTCCTCTCACTTGAGGAAACCACATGCAGGTATGAAACTCATGCAAACACTATCTGGTTGATCACAGATTTACAGGCAGACACACACAAACACACACACACACACACAAACACACACACACACACATACACTTTCGACGACAGAGGTTGTTGTATGCTGTACAGATTGTAAAGCCCATTCAGGCATTTTCTGGGCTTTATAAACAAAACTGACTTGACTCAAATATCATACAGCAGTGCTCAATGGGAGCTGCAATGCAATGCTTGTTTGACATTCTTTTGTGATGGGGGCTTCGTGAAATTGTTGACCAGGTATGTCATCTCAAAGGCAGCAACACTATTGACTTCTTGCCATGCAGTTAGATTTGTTTGCATACATATGTAGCCTGTTGCTTGCTAGTATGACACATAAGTTATGCTTTCTTTGGTTACACATCCGCTCACTTTTATATGAATTGCATGAGTACATTTATCATAAAAATTAATTACATTGTGTGGTTTAAAGAGGAACAGAGGACATGTTGATATTTTCCCAAGGGTTATATCTAAAGTTATACTGTATATGAATTTAATGAAGTAATGAATTAATCAAACATCAAGAAAATCACTGTGTACAGTGCTGCCTCACTGCAGTCCTGTAAACTCTACATTTTGACACAACAAACGGTGATATGTTTGGTAGTGTTTATTCATAAATATGATATCACCCATATCATGATATGTCACTGTTATCTGTATATTCTTCAAATAAATTCGCAATAATCTCTACCAAAATTCGAAAGTTATTTATTTGGTGGTTGAAGTGAAACCACGCTCCTGCTCCTTCAGTGTTGTTTTTTTTTTTTTTTTTATTACCTCCTCATGCACGACTGCACAAGTGTGAACAACATAGCAAATGAAAATCTGTGGGAGTTCATTAGCAAGCCTCTCTAACAGATTCCCACAGGAAACCGTTACGTGGAGGTGATGCAAACTGGCCTAATAACAATCAAAGTGTTGTCATATTTGTGTCTCACTCAGCTTGTTTCCACTTGATTAGTGAAAACTACTAAATGGTTTCTCTTCAAAATTATTTAGTGATTCATCGTTTGGTAAAAGTCAACAGTGTTTCGACAAATATCCTTTACAACTTCACTCTTGTAGCTGTCACTCCTCCTACTAGTAGCAAATCAGACAGTTATTCTGAAGAAATGCCTCAGTCTAATAAATCAGTGCCAGTTGTGGGATGACAGAAGACAAAGCGTGTGTGTCAAACTGAAAATGTATTCTATGACCAAAGATTTGTCACTGTCCTCCTCACTTCTTCGACAGCGGCTATAACATATTGCTTCTCTGGAAACAAAACAAAAAAAATCTCCATAAGGCTGCAGTCCATTGCTCTACTTTCCAACAGTTGTTTACATCATGGCACACTTTACTCAGACAGTAGACTGTATAAAACATGGATGTAGTCACCTGCAGGTTTTTGAAGAGCCATTGAGAAGCACAGTGATGGTGGCTCTGGCTGTCGCCATCTTGGCAGCACCTGACTCCACCAGTCCAAAAATAGGCAAAGAGGTGCTGCGTGGGTGGCTGAGACAGGCCAAAAGAAGCCTGGTTGCAGAAACCTGCCAGCTAGAAAGTAGCCATGTCCATCGTTATGCATAACTTTAAGCTTTAATATAATTTAAACAAGTTGAGTTATATAAAAATTCACCCCCTGCACAGTTGTCATGAACAGGGAAATAAGCTATTAGGAGACAAAAACATTTTTCATACCAGGCTGTAAACATGTTTGTTTCGGTTGTAAAGTGGGGCATTTTAATGCCAGGGTCTGTGGGGACTGACTTGTTTTTGGTGGTAGCCTCAAGTGGCCAGGAACTTTGAGGAACTGCAGTTTTTGGCACTAACGTGTTGGCTTCATTTTCAGCCCTGAAGGTTGTCGCTTGGATCAAACACTGGAAATCATGAAATTCTGGCTGAGTTTATTATCCTTTCAGGAAAAGATTGAGCATTCAAATTCATGAGGGGTGTTAGCAAATTTATGGTTTCACTAAGTAACCATGTAATTAGGAATCAGAGTTTAGTTGCTGCAACTGATAATTGCATAGTGTCGATAGAGACATGTCACTTTATTTATGCTCTGCTGGCAAGCATAGCACTATCATAGTCAAAGTATTCAACAAAATAACAAGGATTACAATTCCATTTATACACATTCCAGCACAGATATTGCTGCAGGAAGTATGAGTTCTAGTTGAAATGCTCAGTTTGATCTCATCCTGCTGTATAAACTGTAACTGGGACTGATGTAACTGTACGATGTGTGCTGTTGTGTATTTTAAAGTTGGCATGACTGCATAATCACCTGCTAGCAGTAACTTAGTGTGGAATCAGTGGCCTAATGTCAGATTGCAAACACACACACACACAGTTTGTTGCAATATGTGCTGAATTTTGATTTATACAGAAATTTTAGCTTCCAGGCATTGGTAGCTACTGACAGACTACAGAGATAACAGTCGAGCTTGTCTGTTGGACTCTGCAACAACAGTTTTAAAATATTCATTTTGGTAAACAGTGTCACTAGCCTCTGGTATGTGGGCTCCCATGTGTTGTAGGTCTGATTTTCCTTTCTGGTTGAAATGGTCTGAACCTCTAGTAAAATGGTTGGAGACATGGTGATTATGGGTCTTCTGCAGAGGTGATCATGGGTCTTCTGCAGAGGTTTGTTTTGCAGTGCGAAGCCCAAACTGCGAATATCCATGCTCATTTTTGACAAGCACACTAGAACAAAGACAAGAAAGGCGACACACACATACACAGATCGGAAACTGTGTATGAATGTGTGTGTGTGCGTGTGTTAATGTGTGTATAAGTGGAAGAGACTATGAAGTGCTGTCTTCAGAAAATGTTTTATAGCATGTTGCTCAATGAGAGGATGTGTTGATCTGTTAGTAGATCAAAAAAGAGCAATTATAGCAATCTCCTGTTTGTCTGACTGAGGAGTATTGCCCCTGAAATCTTATTCATTATGCACTTTTATTGTTGCATAGCAAGCTCTGTGGTGCTCAGAGCAATGTGATTCATACAAAACAGGTATAAATACCATTTGACCAAAATCAGTATGACTAAAGAGCTTCATAACAGATTTAACTTTAATGCTGAATAATGCTGAATAAGAAGTAGCTGCTTTGTCATTGAGTTTAATAAAAACAAACAACACATTTTCCTACAGGAAATAGGGCTGACTGCTACCAGTTGGCTGTGGAATCACTGTTACAACAGTTTCACCTTTATTAATTTTTTCTCTCTATCACTTTTTGTGTACTTCTTGATTCCCTCTAGCCTCTCTGTGTAGCAGTGTCAGCCCCTATCATGAGGTGATGCGGATGGAAAGACGTCTGCGCTCCTCGTCTGAGGGGGCTGGTGGGCCTCGTATCCATGGAAACCACAGAGATGCCCCGGGCATGGAAGGATGTGGTCTGCTCAAACACAGAAACAACTCCTCATCATCCAAACTGGGGAGTCTGGTAGGTCCTGAGCTCTATCTCTTTGTGTGTACATGTGTCGGTGTGATTTTCTCTTGTGTGTGCCGTTGAAGTTGATCATCTAAATGGATTATTTTACAAAATTTAGGTCATGCTCGGTGTGTGGGCGTGTGTGTGTAACAGTTTGCATTGTAATTAAGTTGTTTAGGTAAAGCATAACTGGGCCCTAGACACACACACTCACACAATCACATGTAGTTAGCTCGACTAAATAGCTTAGTGTGGGCACTTCCTCCTCTCCAAGTCCCCACAGCAAGGCAAGGCAGAGCAAGTCAAGTTTATTTATATAAAACCCTCTCAAGACGCAAATGAAAGTACTTTACAAAAGGGAAATAAATACATTTCAACAATATTTAAAGACATGATGAAGAGGAATATGAAAATGAATTAGAATAGAAAAAAGAAATGGAATAAAAATAGAGATAAAAATGACCGATGGATATCCATTGCTGTGCAGTTACATGGCTGTAATAAATTTGCCCTACTTAATAAAGGAAATAAAACTATAGGAGAGAAAATTAATCTGTCCAAGACAGAAAAAAACAAGTGAGAAGGATAGCCACACCATCCATCTTTACCTTTGGTAGCTTCGTTGGAGAGCATGTTTGTTTCTCTATGTATGTTTCTTTGTTGGTGTGTTTTAGACATAGCCTACGTTCTGGGACAGATTTCAGTCTAAAGTCTCAGGGAAGGCTTGTCCAATTGGGGACAAAAGCCATATTCATGTGTAAGGGTCTTTGTCTGCACTTGTGTGTGTCTTTCTGTGCTTTCTGTCATCAGGGTGAAATGTACATACAGGAGCTTCTTGTTTGTCGTGTCGCTGTTTCTAAGTATTTCAGTTGCGTTCTTTAATGTACAATGTTTGCTGTGCAAACATTCATAGCATGCAGAATATTAAGCTGACCTTAATACTGAGTAATACTGAATAATATTCAGTTCCTGCTAACATCTCAAATCAGATATTGTTCATAACACACTGTTAATTTCAGTGTCACAATACTCCTAACCCTAAAGTGACTGATGGTGTGACTAGAATGATGCCTTTAAAAGTGGACTGGCACTGAACAGTTTGTGCTGGGAGGTAAGGTGTGGAGCAGAATAGTGTCAAAAATAAAGCATTGCATAATGGTATTTATAAAGTGACTACACATTTGGGATTTGTGCATAATTACACACAGATGCATACTTTCACAAACTTGAATCCATCTTAAAAAGAGACACCATCTGCCCTTAACTTTAACAGTTCTGCACATCCAGGACAATACTATTAATTTCCTGACTCAACACTGGATCGCCAAATTGCCGCTGTAATTGTCCGCAATTATAACCAGCTGCTAACAAATTCCCTTATAATGTACTGTATGATAAGGGATCCTTTCTAATCTCACCAAGTCCCCCATGCCTCTGGCCATGTAAATACGAGAGGTGCTCTGGTACCCCCTGGGCAAAACCGACCACAGTGCACTGGATGGTATTGTGCAGCTTTGATTCACAAAAGTATTGCTTTTAATTTTCACTCACTTTAAATTAAGAATGTTGAAATAATTGCTAAAAGGGTTTATTTAGAAATTAATTGACTGTTTACATTAAGAGTGTTAGTGGTAATTAAGGATCCAGGTAATCTCAGAAACGGACTGCTCTTAACCTAATTTTGAGATGTGCAAGTAATTTAATGCACTATAAAGAGAGCGAAGTGGGAAATGTCCCACACAGTGATCAACAGCTCTGTACTGACTTTGCCATAACAAAGTGGCAGCTCAAGTCTTAATGTGTCACTCAGTACAGTTATCCAACAGCTCAAGTTTAGCATAAGAATCTTTAAATAAGTAATACCGCTGCCTGAGTGTGTACAGTACACATAAATCTGAAAAGCACATAATAAAAGTTTGGTTTCTTACATTTGAAGCTATTTAAGGCAAAGCCCTGAAATTAAGTTCAGTGCGAGTGTGGATAAAGTACTTTGAAAAACTTCCTCAATCATCTGTAGGATTTAAGCATTACTGTATATCCTGTTTCTTAGCTTAGGCTGTCTAACAAACATGGAACTGGTCTTTGTTGATGTATGCTGTAGCTATATCCACATTTGTTTCTGGAGAAAGGCTATAGCCACTGTTGTGTATGGGGTGGTTTTCTTACATCACACACGAGGAGGCTCTGTGGGAGGAAAGCTAGTTAAAGCCAATCCCATTTATTTTACCAGGGACTATAGGCTTTTACTAAGAGATTAAAAAGGGTGGGGATATAAGCACGTTGCTATGTACTTTAGTCTTCTTCAGCTTCTTGACATACACTTCACCAAACGTTCAGAAATCTCATCCTTTCCTTCTTCCAGCCTATGAAGGGTTCTTCAGGGACCTGAGTCGTGCAGAGGATGCAGGAGCTTTGGAGTTTAGATTAAATTATGCACTGCCACTTCTCTTTCTTTTAGCTTTGTAAAACTTTGGTTAGCAGAGGACACTTTTAGCTTATATGAACAATGTCACAGTATGCAAACAGTAATATCTTTTAAGTAAATACATAACTAAAGCTAGTGCGGGAACCATCTGCTCATGGTTTATGCATGTACAATGTGGCTGACTGTGATGTTTATGTGTTAAGGAGGCCTGTGGGACATGGCATCTGCGCACAGCAAAACAGTGGCAGGCTAAAGCTCACTATACCAAACAGTATGCTGGATGTGCTTTATTATTGCTGCGTCATGACAGCCCAGGCAGAATATAATTATCATAAAGCAAATGAAGATTTGTTTTGCAGTGACAAATGACTGACTTTGTCGAATTCAGAGATAAAATATGAGGTACCTCTGTGAGGCAAAGCAAAGCTGTGTTTGCTTGAGCTGTTTGGTGATCTCATTTCCAGTTGTTATTGTTGTTTTGATACCCCTTTGGGATGCTGTGAGAGATTTATTTTACCAGCGTACACAGTGTTGGTTGCTCATAAGTTTCCCAATGACAGCTATGATAATATTGAGGCGGGCTGACTGAGATAAGAGAGAATTTCTTGGGAGCGTCCTAAGTAATTCTTTTTTGTCAACTGCACACAAACACATTTGTTTGTAGTTTGATTGACATATATGGCAGAAAAGTTCAACTGCAATTCATTCATTACTTTGACTGTTACTTGTGCATATCAGCAGTTGCTTTTCAGCTTGCTTGCTTGCTTGCTAGACACTGTTGGAATGCAGGGCGCCTCTTGTTTTCATATCCTCCAGCCTGATTGCTGCCTTGTAAAGGCTAGATATCATCAGTGACACTTGTATTAATCATACAACAGATAAGGATTCACTCCTCCAAAAAAAATAATTTTAATAACCACAACCAGACGGCTGGGTTTTAAAATCGAAAACCAATGAAGATGCTTAAAAATATAGGTATTGAATGCTCACTATGCACAATGACATCACATAAAAGCAGTAATAATTGTCATAAACACATAAAATCAAATTAAATTTCAAACCTGGACACACAGCACAGCTCTGAAAGCAGTGGTTGATAAACAAATGTATCTCTTGACTAGTATACAGCCCTGCCTGACAACTTGTGAAACAGGAAATGAACAGAAGCTGGGTTATATTTCACTATCAAGGTCTGTGGGCCCTTGAAGCCAGAGTATAGTGAACAATCGCCTGTGCACTTTGTGTTCTTATAAACAGTCATCATAGTGCATTCATTTGCATATTACTGAACAACTTAAACGACCTCTTTTAAGATATGGACCAATTTTGTAACCAGAATAACAGCAGGTTCACATACATTCATGCATTCATTAGGTAAATGTATATCAAAGTGATTATGTCAAGAACTTCTTGTTCATATTCTTGAATGTGTTAATTTGAACCATGTAGAGGCTAATACAATGGTAAATGCACCTGGAAAGAATGGAGTTGATAGTCAATTAGGGGCTCATTAGCTATCAGAGAGGAACAAGAGTCTGCAGGACTCCAGCCCTCGAGGCTTGGAATTGACTACCACTGCTGCAGAAACAAGCTTTAATAGTGTTTCTTAATATTCACTGAAACTTCTTTTCATTCACAGCAGTGTGGCTACAGAGCTCAAAGACTATCCTTTTAATAGCTTTTTGGTTATGTTGATGCACTCAAGTCTTCAGAGTATATTTTTCTGCTTTATTTTGAAATGACTGTCTAGAGTAACCTCATAAGACAGTTGGCTCAAAATTCTTCAGATTTAATTGTAAGCTGGTATTGTGTATTACCTTGTTCTAGTAAATGTAAGGCTCTGTTTCATTAAATATACTTTTAGTGCTCAAAATGTATTACTTGGCTTTGAGCGTACATCTACATTCCATCTTCTGTGACCACCCGAGGCAACAATATAACGTTTTTAATGGCTGATATTTTGACTAGTCATTGCAGAACAGGCACAGGTGTAGCATAACAGATAACAAATGATGGTTTGTCCCAGTGAAAAGTGAAAGTGCTTTCAGGCTGTATTTCTCCAGGCAAAATTTATTAGCTTGGTGTGGCAAACCGCAGGCAGCATAGGAAGTAGCGTGAGTAGGATTATGAGCATAAAATGAGCGAGCACGGCTAGCAGGTGAACAGCAGCACTCTAGAAAGCTGTAAAAATACAGCTTCTTATCAAACACTTCACTGTCTTGAGTTTCTGTCACTGTCCTTGCATTCACTTATCTCACTATGCAGTTATAAACAAGACTATAAACAAGCAGTATATCCTGAATTAGAGGTCAGTCATGCCCGCTCTCTCTAGCTCGTGTGACATTGAGGAACCTAGTGATTCCACAGGTCAAAGTTCAAGCTGAGCTCTGCAGGAAATGAAAAAGGCAGGTCAGGTTTCAACCGGAAGCGAATACATACCTCGTTCTGCATAGACAAAAATGGGGAGCAAAATCAGGCCTTGCTGTACTTTAAGCTGTTCCTCTGACCCAGCATGCACGATACCAGGGCCTGGAAACTGCAACCAAATAGAGTGAAGTTGTTTTCTGTGTGCTTTTCTTTGCATGTTAAAATGTCCGCTGTAAAAAAGGTCAATAGACATTCAGACGCCTTCCAATATGTCCCTGTTAAGTACTTAATCTACTAGAAATCCTCATCACGTCAAGACTACATATTGCGGGAGTAGGAAATGTAGATATCTCACTCATGGCTGTAGTCATATTTTCTGCCTCAGCAGCATCAGTCACACAATATTCTCATGAAGTTGTAGACTTTACAGTATGTGGGAGGAATCCTGAATTAAAATATGTACCTCAAATTTACGACCATGGTGAAAATATGAATTCTGTGGTGAACAAAGTCAGTCAACAGGATAAAGCACTGGGATTTAGTATTGGTCTTTCCTACATTTTAAATTGCATTGCTTGTTTAATATGAAAAGGCTGTTTGCTTTGCTCTGGGATGAGTGATTATTCTGTGCTGACAGGAGTACATAGTTGTTAAAAAAAATAACAGATGTCAAGTGATGTGACTGAGATGATGTGTGTAAGAAATCAGTTTCTTTTCTTTCCACAAAGGGATTTACAATTTGACTGGACATACAATCCTTTGTTCCCTCAGGCACATTGTAAACACAACTGACTGTGAAGTGTCTGCTGAGACAGAATGAAAGTAATTTGTTCGTCCATATATTTTCCATCGCTAGAAGCCATAATACCTGGCTGCAAAGCCAAATCTCTCCACCCTTGATCTTAATGCATTTGCCACCCTAAAGCACTAAATAAATGTAATTTTCATACACTGTATATATGATTTCCACAGAATGTGAACAGAAACCAGTGGCCTTGATGGAAAGACCCTCTTGCTTCCGCTTCCTCATATGTTTTGTATGTCACTCTGCTTGGCACTTAAGAGATGGAGCCATCTTTTAATGAGACCTGAATCTGATATTATCGCTATTAACTCAAGGATTATACTCACTCAAATCACATAAGCGAGGTAAAAAGGTGACATCTCTGGGTTATAAAATCATATTAACACATTTCTGTGGTTAGAGGGGCACATTAAAATGGGTAATTTAGCTTCAAATGAAGTCTGTGTGCAATAGTATCACATGGCATGGGTCTTCATTTCTTTTCCAATACCTTTTAGCTATTAGCTTTAAAGCCTGAAATGAGGTCTTCTGTTCAATTGCATTACACTGAAATGCATTCAGGGTTTTTTTCTGATGTTTACTGCTTAGAGTATCTGGTGAAATAACAGTAACACATTCATACATACACCACGATGGCTTCTTCATGTATGCATGGCCTTAGAGAACATTGATTTAGCTATTTGGAAATGCTTCTTCCTTCATCTCTATCTTTGTCTCTCGCGCACACAAACACACACACACACACACACGCACACGCATAAAAATGGACAGACTTGTGGTTGATTGTTAAGCATGTCACTAAGCATCGAGGCTTTGCACTCAGATGGGAGGAGATCAATACATGGTGTGCCTGTGAGATTCTTTATGTCTGAACAACAGTGGTGAGAGCGGAACAGAGGTGGTCATTGGATTTTCTGATCCATCTGCATCAACAGATACTCCATGAGATGGGTGCATAATAGATTTTGGCTGTTGATATTTTGCTTTGTTTGAAGTTTGTCGTTATATAAGTGCACAAAGGTTCAGACAAGGCCTTTCAAACCAATATTAAGTGCTCTGAAAGCCTGTAGTAAGCATCATCCACTTTTCATTTTCATTTCGCCTTGTCTGAAAGGTTGTTTCAGGGGGAAAAATATGTTCAGAACCAGGTTAAAGCAGTACTCATAATGAATAATGAGTTCTTTTGGGCTTGTGAAGTAACTAGACTGGTGAGATTTGCTGCATTGGGATAATTCAGTGTATCGTATGGCATAGAAAAATAGCATCTTTGTGGTGCTCATTATTACCACCTACATTGTATGCAGACTAAATCAAACATGGACGACTACTATCTGCAAATATTATTTCCTTTTGGGTCCAGAGTAAATGGAAAGAAACCTCCTAATAGTGAAATTATCATGCAAGAGCAGCTCATGTTGGCTGTTGAGAGTTCTTCACCTTTCATGTGTGTGTGTGTACATGTGTGTCAACAGTGTGTGTGTGTGTGTGTGTGTGTGTGTGTGTCTGTGTGTGTAAATGCATATGTAATTCAGTGAAAATGTTCAACCAAAGAGCATTGGCCTTTTTTTTTTTTTTTTTTTTTTTTTAAACCAGTGAAGCTCCCTGCTACAAGTATTTCTTTTTACAGGTACAATGATTATACGTTCTCTTATGGAATGCTTTGTAGTGTTTTAATCATTTATTTGCTCTCTTTATTCTGGTAGCTACTTTTTTTTAGGCAGTGGATTTTCCTTTGATGCCCATCAGATGGCAGTATTGACTTTTGAAATGCAACTGAACTGAAAGGGGCTTCATGCAACACTGAAACTTCATGATAATATCAAAAACATGGGCACATTTACTGAAAGATTATAAATGAAGATTTTGTAGTGGGCAGTAAGTGGTTAAACAAGACTCCCAGCTGTCATGTGGATAAATGGGAAAATCTTAGCAGTAATTTCTAACATTGAAAAACTGGTGGAGGGAGGTTTAGATTTTTATGGCATTGTTGAATCATTATTATTGCTGGATTTTTGAGAACATTGGCACTGACGCCTGAGTTTATTTAAAGCTATATTCGATGGTCTTTCACGAGATACCTCTGGCTTTGATATGAGGCCAACAGGGGGATCTGCTGTATGTGGCACTGGGTACTCAGACACCAAACTAAAGTGCACTTGCACATAGTTATGTCCAGATTATCTTACTTTAAATGAAGTTATTTTGCAATGACTCCATCACACTTGTAACTGAATAACCTACTTTGAATTCAGTGGCATTCATCAACTTTTAAAGAAAAAGGTTCTCATGTTGAGTATTTGGATTTCTTTTTTTTTCTTTTTTTGTTACTAGAATGTAAAATATATAGCCTTTCCGTGATCAGTGTTCATGCTATATGCTTCTGCACATGCTGCCCTAGTAGAAGTAGATTAGTTTTTTCAGTAAGGATATCAGCGCTGTCGTGTTGGTCAACATCACCCTGTTTTCTGTGAGGTAAATGAACATGATGGTGCAGTTTGTTCGATTCATGACAAGTTAAAGTCTTGGGACAAATGCTTTTGAAAGTCTTGATCGTGAATACCATTTTAAATCACATGTATACTTACTGTTCTTTGTCTCTTTGTCAGTGTGAGAGAAGAGCGAAATACTGTTGATTTGCAAAGTTTTTCTTGTTCAGCAGGTTTTTGTTTTTTTTGGTTGAGAAGCACTGGAAATGTTGACAGATGTTGCACAAAACCACATCCTCATTTGGCACATTCATTGCTTTCTCAAACCGAACCCTAATGATCCCCACATAACAGGAGCAGCAATATGTTTTCATGAGCTCGGATGCAATGATGAGGGACTAAATACCTCATTAAGTGCAGGCACAGTGAAAAAACATCCCATTACCTAATTATATCCTAATACCCTACCTAATAACTAAAATAACACAGATATGATTGGTAATGTTGATGAAATCTCTCTGGTTGTCTATCTGAATGTTATGATGAGTGCTGGATTAAAACTGTTGGTCATAATGACATGGTTAGACAAAAAGTTCAATTCCAAAAGTATTTTTCCTCTATGCAAATACAGAACAATCTTATTATTATCAACAGTTTTGTCAGGTATATATTGTGTGTTTTAAGTTTTTTGGGTTTTGCTCTTTCTCTTCAGGACGTTTTAAACAACCTGGGTTCCTCAGAGCTGGATGAAGATGATCTCATGTTAGACCTGGACCTCTCTGATGATCAGCGACATCGACACGGTAACTTTCTGGGCAAGTGCGTGGGGGAAACCATTAGAAGATACAGATGATACACCAGCTCACTTTTTTCTCTCTCAACTGTATAAAGCAAGCTGATTTTCTGCATCTGTTTAAATACTAATGTGCTGGTTTTCACTTTATGATTACTGTAGTACAATAGGTTTAAGGTTTAAGTCAAATACAGAATCAATGCTATCAGCAGCTGGGTCAAATACATGGCCTCTTTTTTTTTTGTTTTATATCCCTGACGTATTCCTTTCCTCTGTGCGTTGTTGTTCCTCTGAAAAGAAGCTGAGAGTTATTAAAAACTGAGCATTCAAATCTTGAGAGCATCTGTCACATACAAACTGTTGCCTTTCATCTATCTCTCCTTCTATTCAAGCGATGTCTGCTCATATTTTCTCATTGTCTCATTCTTTTTCCCTTCGTTCTTGCTTTTCCTCTCTTCACCCCCCTCTTCGCTTTCTTCCTCGCTCTCTCTCTTCCCCCTCTGTCTCCCTTTTACCTCATTAAGCCACCTCTATTCCATCACCTTAAAACATGAAACCAGTACTCTGCCTGGTTCTGTTAACATGTGACACAACTTTGATGTAGCTGCCTCATTTACAGCGATTTATCTCCTTTGTTGTTTTGGCATTTCAGTCACACTCCTCTTGACTTGCCTCATGGTTGAAAAGTGACTGTCAAAGGAGAATTATTGCTTGTGCTCTGCCACAGTTCAACATGGAGTGCCACACACCTCCTTTTATATGAGAAATAATTTAACTGAATGAGTGAGGTGGGTAGCTGTAACCACACCACATATTAATGTGTTGAGAGGGACCTAATACAATTTATCTGAACATTTTCATGTCTTAAGAAGGAATTCACTGTTCTCTTGTTGTGAGTAGATGTATGTGAAATGAAGTGATTGCGTGATTGCGTTTGCAAGCACTATTCTTATTTTATCATGGGCAAAGTTACAAGCTGTTGCATATACTGTCTGTATTGATTATGTTTCTGTTGAGCTCAGATCACAAATGTTCGCTTCATATTAACATACATCAAACTGCAAAGACTAAATATATACATTGACTCTGACAGTCGGTGGCTCATGAATAAAATGACTCAGCTCAGTAAACACAAGTTTAAAATGTGTTAATCTACATTTTTGTGCTTCACATTCCTCAGATACAGGGATTACATGCTTTACCGTAAAAATAGTACATTTACCCTCAGCTTGACTCTCATCATGTGTGTGAGCATGTCTAGTTTCGACTCTCATCTAACAGATCTCAGGGTCAAATTATATATAAATGCGAGGTTAGATCCGTCTATCTCCAGGCAATATTTGAGTCCCAGATGAACTCACGCTATATTACAGTTGCAGTCAAATAAAGTAAAATGCTCAGAAGCACTGTGGACTAAAGAATACAACAGTAGCCTCAGACCTCATAAACTGAATTTCCTGTGCTTATGGGAGCTGGAGAGGTTTGGGAGGGAGGGGTTTGAACTGAGTGCTCACACACCCACGCAAACACACACCCACACACATGCACACACACACACACACAAATTTAAAACCTCTCTTACGGCTATGGATGATGCAGAGCTAAAGGAGGCACAATCATTAATATACACACTAACACACAAGTGTGCATGCTCAGTCATTAGACCTAATGGTTTGCAGACTGTTGCATGAAATTAAAGGTTTGATGAATTGTTCTCATAAAGTCAAGGGACTAAGACTTTGTACCGGAGATGGAAGAGTAAGGTTCTTCCACACAGAGAAATAAGGGACAAATTTAAATACATACACTTACACACACACACCTGTACACACACATTCAGGCAGTATACACAAAGTAGATGGACCAGATACATGCAAACGTACTTATAAAGATGTACAGGCGCATGCAGACACAAACAGACACACGCAACTGGACACACACCCATGCTACGCACCCGCACACTCTCACTAGCACGCCTTAACTTTACCTCTCTCAGGTGGCTTGTTGAAGCCTTTATTAAAAAGCAAGCAGTTCACAGCAAATTTACGGCCAACAGTGTTCATCTTCAGGGCTCTGTGTTCCAGGCGCAACTGTGACTCATGCCCTGTGGAATCAGACAGGGACAAAAAGAGAGACTGTAGACCTTTAAAAGACATGAAGAAATGCCAAATGTTGGCTTCACCACCAACTTTTATTCCAAACTCTCTTACACTCCTCTGTCAAATGTGCTATTAAAAGCAGTCATATCGTCATTTTTTTAAACAACTGAATGCATCATCATTACTCAAACCCATCAATACTGAATTTTAATAAGCTACTTTGTGACATGACTTTTGTTTTATACATCGTTCAAGTGACAACTGCAATTAGGATATCAACTATCAACTTTTGTTTTGGGTGCACAGTGTCCAGAGAAGACTCCAGTCAGTCCCTGGCCTCCTGTCTCAATCTGCTCCCCTCCCCCATGGATCCATCAGGAGATCGCATCCCGGGCAAAGAAAACAATCAGAGGTAAATGTAAAAATTACGCGTGTATGTGTCTGTGTGTGTGTATTTGTGTATATATGGGCAAGACATTAAAGAACTACAATCACTTGCAGAAAAGACTGGAGAAAAATGGCCTGTCAGCATTAGCTGCCCTAAAACAGGATTCACTGACATACAATTGGAGCATATGAATGGCTCAAGGATCTGTTTTGATGCACTTACCCTCTTGGCCATAGGGGCAGTCCTCCTCTGTACAGTATATCTTAATAACATTACAGCTACAATAGAGCTTTTTTTTTTTACACCACACACACACACACACACACACACACACACACACTACCTTGCCATTTGACAGAAAAAGAGGGAAAGGGTTATTGTCAGTTCTTTGAATTGCTGATATTGAATGTTCTCTATAAATGCATAAAATATCTAATGTTGGTCTCTCCCTTGGAGATGAAATTAGACTCTAGCTCAGAAAGACGAAGGGTAAATACATAAATAAGTTCTCTTCGAATGAATATGCAAGCTGTCTTTCTGTTCTCCTCTGTGTCCCAGTAGCCGGTGGCTGAAAGGCAACACTTTCTGTTTGTGTGTTCGAGTGCCAATGCTAAGGATGGTTCCATATCTGATTCGGCCACTTGTTTCTTCTCTACACTGACAAAGCAGGATAGGTCTGGATAGGCACACACATCTGCACAAAGATGCATAAACGTAAACACACACTCAGGAGCTCTGTGGATAAGGCTTATTTGGTATTATGCAGTCAGCGTGTAATATAAATGAGTTGTATTACAGTAGTATCATCCGGTGATGTGTCTCACAAGCCAGCAGATCATTATTACTTTACCTTCAGTTCTCCTCTTTCTACTCCCTGGTCGAATTCATTTCATTTCTGCTTGCACCCATTGAGTAAAGTTTGTGTCTATCCATGTACTCCCCTCAATAAACTGGCTATGATCTACTTTGTTTGCAGACACATTGAGGGTCAACTTGTGTGGGCGGTTTTGAAGTAGAGGTTGAAGGATTTACACTACACCATTGAGACACTGGACTCGGCCTTGGCTTCTTTTTTTCTCTTTCAATGTTTCACCGAATAGAGAGACATTTTCTGTGTCTAGACAGTGTCAGTGAATCAGGCAAGTTGGGAGTCAACCTTTTCAACCCATCCAAGGTTTGTGTCAGACCGTTCATTGGTTGTTTCATTTAAACTGACTTTTCCACTTGTCTTTGAAAGCATTAGAAGACCGTTCATGTCCACATACACACACACACTCACACTCTCACACACACACACACACACACACACACACACACACAAATATGCATTATTGCATTGCATTGCATTATTCCTCTCTGTATACAAGGTCAAGGCTAAAATGTCTTTTGTCTGAAACCACTTTTATTCTATTTGATTGAGTTTGCCTGGACTGCAGCTTCGCAGTTCTAGAAATGCCATAATATGAGGAGACAGCTCCATCCCTTTCAATCAAATTAGAGACAGTGAATTATAATAGTATCCTTGTAGCGGATCAAGGGGTTGAATGAATGAATGAATGAATGGATGGATGAAGGAATAGTGTCTGAGTTGTATAGCTATAAATGCTCAAACCTCTTTGTAGTGCTACTCTGAGATGACCCATAATATTTAGACTTATTTTTAACCAAAACTCAAAGCCATGCCAGTGGCTTTGTGAGACTGTACTTGGGCTTTGAGCTAAATGGTTCTGTCAGCACACTTACATGCTCGCAATGATAATGCTGAATCTGTGATCTGAATTGTGACCTGATGAAGGCCCTAAATACAGTGTTTGTGTACGACCAAAGTTGTTACTATTAATCCTGTGGGGGACATGACCCTGTGTACCAAATTTAAATCTAATAGTTGATACGTTGGAGTATTTCAGTCTGGACCAGAGTGGTGGACCAACTCACCAGCGCACTGACATTTCCATCCTCACAGCCATGCTGCTAGTGTCCATCCATCCATCCATTTTCTTCCGCTTATCCGGGGCCGGGTCGCAGGGGCAGCAGTCTAAGCAGGGATGCCCAGACTTCCCTCTCCCCAGACACTTCCTCCAGCTCTTCCGGGAGGACCCCGAGGCGTTCCCAGGCCAGCCGAGCGACATAGTCCCTCCAGCGTGTCCTGGATCTTCCCTGGGGCCTCTTCCCTGGGCCTCTTCCCGGTGGGGCATGCCCAGAACACCCTCCCAGGAAGGCGTCCAGGAGGCATCCAGTAAAGATGCCCGAGCCACCTCAGTTGGCCCCTCTCAATGTGGAGGAGCAGCGGCTCTACTCTGAGCTCCTCCTGAGCTCTTCACCCTATCTCTAAGGGAGCACCCTGCCACCCTGCGGAGGAAACTCATTTCAGCTGCTTGTATCTGAGATCCTGTTCTTTCGGTCATGACCCAAATCTTCTTGACCATAGGTGAGGGTAGGAACGTAGATTGTCCGGTCAATGGAGAGCTTTGCCTCTCGGCTCAGCTCCTTCACCACGACGGACCGGTACAACGACCGCATTACTGCTGCCGCCGCACAGATCCACCTGTCAATCTCACGCTCCATCCTTTCCTCACTTGTGAACAAGACCCCAGGATACTTGAACTCCTTCACTTGAGGCAGGAGCTCTCCTTCAACCCAGAGGGGGCAAGCCACCCTTTTCAGGTTGAGAACCATGGTCTCGGACTTGGAGGTGCTGATTCTCATCCCAGCTGCTTCGCACTCGGCTGCAAATCGCCCCAACACACGCTGGAGGTCCTGGTTCGAAGAAGCCAACAGGACAACATCATCCGCAAAAAGCAGAGATGAGATCATGTGGAGATGAGATCCAAACCAGACTCCCTCCGGCCCTTGGCTGCACCTAGAAATTCTGTCCATAAAAATAATGAACAGAACCGGTGACAAAGGGCAGCCCTGCCAGAGTCCAACATGCACTGGGAACAAGTCTGACTTACTGCCGGCAATGCGAACCAAGCTCCTGCTCCGGTCATACAGAGACCAGACGGCAGTAAAGGGCCCCGGACTCCATACTCCCGAAGCACCTCCAACAGAATGCCACGAGGGACATGGTCGAATGCATTCTTGAAGTCCACAAAGCACATGTGGACTGGTTGGGCAAAAAGATATGCAGTAAATTCTCATCTCAATGACCTAATTAGTTCCTCTTTTATGTGCCACCTGTATCACAACCCAACAGTTTGCACTTAAGTGCGTGCGTGCGTGCGTGCGTGCTACTGTTAGTGAGACAGTGATATGATACAGTGGGCTTAGGAGGAAGAGTTTGTTCAGTTAACCTCTCCACAGCAAGGGAGCAGTTTTTGTAGCTGAAGTGCAGAGCAGCAGACTAACCTCAGTAAACACAAAAAAAGACTGGATGGAAAGTGCAGCTATACTAAGAAAAAGAAGACAAATCACACCATTGAGGCATAGACAGACTTTCAGACTCTTGTTTCTTTTGATTTCAAAGTGGGGAAAAAAAGCCCAGAGTTGTGAATCCATGCCAGTGTTCAACATGTTTTGATCCATTTTGACTCCGAAAACATTGCGACGGGTCACATAATGGAGCCAGGTCTAAGTTTCTTACCCTGATGAACACGTAGCTGCTGGCAGGGGTTAATTTCCCAGTGTGTTAGCTCAACATCCTCACTGATTTTTCCTTACATAACACTTTCAGACAGATTGGACTGAAAAATGGGTAAAGTCTGAGTGAATAAGTTCAGATTGGGGAGGGGAAAGAGCACAAAATGTGTTTGCCCAGGGCTTGCTCTTTCTCCCTCACTGTCTTTCTTTCTCTCTCCGTCTCTCTTGCTCTTTGTCTCAGGTTCCACATTCCCTCGAGGGGACATTGATTTGCTGGAGGCAAAGCAAGCTCCCTTCTGTTCACACACAAGAAAACACAAATACACACACACACACACACACACACACACACACACACACACACACACATACACATGCACATGTAAATAGACACACACCTGTCAGTCAGTCAGCCTGTCCAGAGAGAGTATCAGCTGCAGGATACTGCTGGCTGCCTGACAGGCTGCACACAACATCTGCTAAACACACGCACGCACGTGGGCACACACACACACAGACACAAACACACGCAAGCACGCATGCACGCATGCACGCATGCACGCATGCACACACACACACAGTCTTGCATGCACACCTCCTCTTTGATGTATGACAGTTGGATGATATTGATGGCAGGCATTTAAATCGCTGTTTATTACTGTGTGTTTATTACTTTGTAAGCATTCATAACCACAATAACAAAGCTATAGCAGTCAAAGGTATGAGCTAAATATTTATCATGGGTGTGTTTTGGCCGTAATTTGAATTAAACCAATCAGAGTGTCATTTCGCATTCCCTTTAAAAGCCAGGTGTGCCTGCACCTGGATCATTGCTGTTTAAATGGCGGATTCTGCAAGATGCTGCTGGAATCAGATCTGCTCCTGCACAAAGTGAAAGTAGACCATTTATGGGAGCAGCAGGAATCCACCAAAGTTCCCTGAGGTATTCAGCTAGTAAGATCTTGGGAGGATCTTACTACCTGCATAATGGCCTCATTGAATAGCAGTAAAATACTGTGCCATTGACTTAATTGGTAGAATGGATTGGATTTATATAGAGGTTTTTTTTAGTCTACTGACTGGTCAACCGTTTACAACTCTGGCCACACATGCCACGCCTGTTCACACACTGATAGCACAGCCAGCAGGAGCAATTTGGGGTTCAGCGTCTTGCCCAAGGACACTTCAACATGCAGGAGGAGTTGGGATAGAACCACCGACCCTCTGATTAGTGGACAACCCACCCTACCCACAGAGCCATAGCAGGCCCTTTAGACCAGGTTCTTAATGGCCAATGGTGCAGTCGCTTTCTGCTCCCTCCTGATAACAATGCACCAACAATGCACGTAACCACATCCCATTTCAACACCAACATGCCGATGTGCGCACAGGTGGGCGTGAGCACATTTGCTACTTACACAACATGTGTGCTTGGCATGAAAATCTCATCTGCGTTCGTTGGAAACCAGCCATGACACGTGACTAGAAATATGTCCACCACAAAGGTTTTGTTGAAAAGCAATTAAAGAAAGAGGAAGAAGGGGTTTTAGAATAAGTCAGATTTGGGTCAGGTTGATTTTAGCTGAGAGTAGTGCAGTGTTGTTCTCGAATGAACTTGTAACACAGCAGCTTCATTTGCTATTCTCTAATGCTTGCATTTCATATTTAGATGCTGAAAGAACCAAATTAATGAAGGCATACAGGGTAACATATTGACATAATGTAGATGAGCCAAAAATATTTAAAAATATAGCACGATGAGTATTTTATTTTAATGTGCTGTGTTACATAAAGCCCTCTTTGGTGTGTTAAGCTGTTTTGCCAGTTGCAGTACTTTAGATGATATTGCCCATATTCACTATATGACAATAAGACACTAATGAGTGTGCCTAAGTGCCTTTTGGTTGGTGGAAAAGGGGGCGGAGGGTACATTAGTCCAGTGACTACTGAATATTTGTCTGTGTGATGTATCTTCATACCTGCTTTGTGTTAAGATAGCGACGTAAAGACTTTCTAGACCTGTGCTAAAAGTGACCTTGTATAACTTCTGTTATGATTTGCCGCTATATAAATAAAATTGACTTGACTTCTCCCTCGTCTCTCCTATAGAAAAAGACACAGAGGAAATTAAATCTTGACAGTTGGGATATAGCTTGCCTGTTTCTATGGTAACGGCGGTCTGCCTGTTGAGTGCTTCTCTTCCCTTCCTCTTTTCTTTTCCCTTTTCTCTTTTCACTGCCGTTGATTACCCTGCAGAAGACAAACAGTCTGAGGAGAGGACATGCAAACACTCAAGAGGTGTCCTTGTCTGTCAATGCGCAGGTAGAAGGACTGAAAGTCTCAATCCCCATATAGCTCTAACATTCACCTGTTCTTGCATTGGCATCTTAGGACTTGCTAGAAAAATGTCAACATTTATGGACAGATCCCAGTCCTCTCCACTGACAACTTAATTAAAGATGACTTCAGAGTTAACATTTTGTTTCTCCTGTTTATATTCCCCAAAATGCACAAGGTGTGTTTTCGATATCACACTGCCGGGACTTTCGTTTAACAGGCTGCCGAGTCATAATAAGTATACTACCTAAAAGCTGTGAATGTCTTCCTACTACATGCCTTAAGCTATACAGAGTCACTTCTGCAATCATTGTACACGGAGTGACCATCTTTTGTAGTTTGGGGGTTTAATGTCTTTCCTGTTTTTGTTTTTTATGTGTGTCCATTAGGATGTAAGAGAAGAGGAGCAGTTGAAACAGAATTAGCTGGGTCTTGTTAATTAAATGTAGCATATATTGCAACCGAGAGGGGAGTATAAGAAAGACTGTACTTGTACTTGTGCAGCTAGGCAGCACTGAGCAGCAAAGAGAAGTGTAGAGAAGGCCTCTGCTTGTTCTCTGTCTTCTTCTCTATCTTAGAAAAGACACCCCCCTCTCACATTTGCTTTGATATGGCACATAGTGATGTACTCTCAGTCGGGCCTGAAGTCTCCCATCGAGACTTGTAATCCGTGATTATATAGAATTTGCTCACATACACACATAAACAGAGGAACAAATTTGTTTAATGTTAATATGATTCATGAAGTATATCAGCCAAGTCGTTCCCTAATCCCACCTGACTTAATATAGTCAGCAAAAATAACACACACACACATCTCCTCCTACAGTAAGCCATCTACTTACAAACATTCACTCACATGCACACATGCACTTTTATAAAAATAGACAAGCATAAAGAATCCAGCTGAGCCTTGGAGTGGAGCTGGGGACAGATAAATGCACTGCAGCATGATTTTCAGACACACACAGCATACATTGGGAGTTGGAGGGAACACAGAGTCGATCCCCCTCCCTCTCTGTTCAGTTTTGCTGGTATATAATGGTGTGGAATTTGTTAATCCAACAAGCAGTGACAAAACTTAGTCTTTTATCTTGTGTTAATCTGTGTTTTTTGGACTTTTTTACAATGCATGTGAAAGAAGATTTGTTATTTTGTTCCCGACACATTCTTTTTAAGGAGATGGCTTTGTTTGTTCTCACACTCCGTGCCCACAGATTACTTGTACTAGCTGAGCATCACGCTCTTCAGAAGTCTCTGAGGAAAAGATATGGCTATATGCACTGACGTTTTTAATTTTCAGACCAGCCTAATAGGCTAAACATAAAAATCTTGTAGTGTGCGTCTTTTGTCATGCTGTAGCCCATTGCTGTTGTTTAGCTTCTAATTTTCATTACTCTGTTGGGCTTATTAAATGTTCAACACAGGGAGACTAATTAGTGTTGGCTTCCGGGTTTTTCCCTCTTGCTTTGAGTCAGAACTTGCGGTTCTGATTTGTAACGCAGAGGAAAACATCAGATTGGCAATGAATAAGTCATTTCTTCGCTTTCCATTACTTTGTGGTCTATCCAGGAATGAAAGCAATTATTTAAGTGGTATTCGCTGTTTCTCGTTTGTTAAGAGATGACATGAGTGTTTTATCTGCCTGAACTTCGATGTGCGCAGGTTTTGGAGGATATTTGAATAACAAAGACAGGGGCACTCTTTTTTTGGCTCTTCATGCATTGCCAGCCTCTCATCTCTTTTTGTTCTGGACTTTAGCATACCGTATGTAGATTTTGTTGATATTGTAGAGATTAGAGGAAAATGTGCAGCAAAATGCTAAAATGTTTATTCTGCAGTAATACATTCAAATGTTGTTGTGTTTGAAACGCATTCCTTAAATTACTGACAACAAAAGCATGCACTGGTTACTGGTTACTAATATAATTGTATGTATATAATTGTATATGTATTGTAGTCGTATTCATGTTTGGGCTTAGTTGCTGTCTGTGCTGTAGCAGCTAGCAGTTCATAATAGATGAGCACTATTTTCTTTATTTTAAACATAATCTTAGTCATTCTGTTTTCTTTTTTAATTTGTTTCATTCAACCCTGTCACTCACTGTTAAGTACGTGGCAGTTTGAAAAGGAGCTTTTGAGGATGCACAGTATGCTTTTACACTTTCTTTACGAGAGTTAGATAATATCACTCTCATATGTGCACCAAGTGGAGCGATGTTTATCGTAGCTCAGCATAAAGACTAGAAGCAGGGAGAGACAGCTAGCCTAGCTCAGAGCAGAAGTATAAAGACAATAATTTGTGATTCAGGGGGGAGTGATGTGCTGTAACTGTTTCTTGGCAAACAACAGCTGGATGCAGCGACTGTGCACAGCATCCTTAAGGCTTGTCGTGACAATGATGTTGCCAGGTTTGGTACCATTTTGCCTGTTCAGAGACTAAAACTAAAACCTGTGCTCACTGATCATATCTGGCAACCCACGCTGTAGCAGGAGATGCGAGACAGAAGTGCCGGATGGATGGATAAACTTTTGTTTATGAAGAAACAGTTATAGCACTCCACTGAAAACCACACAGTACTGTTTTTGCATTTCTGTTTTGTGTGCAGATCAAACAAAAGAGATACAATGTGTTAATTGAGCTTTAGAGGTACCGTGGGCGTATTTTTGAACTTCGACAGAGACAGAGCTGTTTTCCCAGCACTGGTAAACTTGGCTTTGCACACTAAGGATACAGTAAATTATATGTAGAATACTCTATCAAAGCAAGATTCCACTTACTGTCTTTGTAGCCTTCTGTATGCATAATACCTAATTAGGCAACTAGTGTCTTAATTTGAATAAACAATTTATTTGCATCTTCATATCTTGCTTACCAGCATCCCTCTATACATGACTATACAACATATATTTGTATTGCCATGGAAACCACTTGATGACAAGCACACAATATCCTGGATTAAAGAAGCTTATTCCTGGTGCCTTGGCATATTTCCATTTCATTTAATCATAATCAGAGTTTATGCAGGTGATTATGAACAGGAAATTTTGTTTGTGTGCACCAACTCAAAAAACATGAAGGTTAAAAGATGCAGAATTAATAAGGGGATATTGGTTAACGTATTTAGAATTGCTGTCAATGAGAATATGAAGTGTGAGACTTTGACATGGATCTGACCTGAGTGCAGATTACGAATACAGGGTTGACGTCATGTTAATCATCTGTTCCTTGCTATGACTCAGCAAGGGAGCTTTTCTTCATCGGTGCTGTTATTTTGTCATGGTGCTGAAAACAATGCCACTACAAAATAACAACAAATCAGAATTATGACTCATCTTAAACAATATATTTGGCTCTCTGAAAGGAAATTAGGCAGTCTGACAGTGACTAGAGGAAATGAGACAAAAAGGAGAGAGAGAACATTTTCATTTATTTTGATGCCGTTGATGTTGTTACAGACCATGCTCATAAAACATTAGCCAACACTCTGCTTGTCCACTTACCGTACACATACCCTAGACTGGGAATTTGCAGCTTCAGTGTACTTCTCCTCAATGTTACTACAGAAACCTACATTTATAATGCATAGTATAACAATGTGACCTCTGCGTCTCACTGTTGGATCAACAGTATAATCTTATCTACTCACAACTGTGATACATATTAGCAACCTAAGGTGAAAATACTGTACAGTATCATTGCTGATATATTTCTAATAAGTCTCACCTCAGCTTTTGCACTTTTAACTTCTTGTAGCTGCAGGGTCAGGTAAAATATAATGAGGCTGAGGTTTCCTGAATAAACACAACCACAACACATTATAACGTAATTGAAATTCTGATCGTTTATTATCGTGGCGTTAGAATAACTAGCGTAAAATTATCATGTCCTTAAGTCATGAATAGAATAGATGAACATTAATATGCACTCCAAACAATGATTCCCTTTGGGTGGAGAATTTGCATTTTTTAACATGGATTTGTTTTTTTGAGCTTGTAAAGAAAAAAAAATCAGCCTCAGTCAACCAGTGGTTGCTTTTATGATCTATTGTCACCTTTGGCAGTCATGCTTTATTTTTTGCCCATTCTTATTATTGAGAATTGCAAAAAGGCACAGATACTCTGAAATCAGTGGAATAAACACTAGTATCATTAAATAACAGTAGCAGAAAGCCTGCAGTGTTTACACAAAAATGTATAGAGTAGCATGTCTCAGATTTCCTGGGGCAGTCACTTTTGTTCATGGTCTTTGTGAAATAATTGCAGGGTTTTTGTGCTAAAAAGTGAGAATGTTCTACTTTAGTGGAAGATTGCTTTAAGGCTTTCACACAGGATAAAATTTTGGGCAATGTGGCTTAGCAGTGTTCTCCTAAATAGGAAAATGTAATGTGACACATGGGACAAGTATTAAATAGATCTCTCCAAGCAACAAGAAGTTTTGATAGTAATTAGTTTGCTCTGATAACTCCAGATGGTTGCTCCCCCACAAAAGCTAGTGTGGTGGGTCTTAGCCCCTTTGTATGGGGTTAGCATTATGATACTCACAGAGGTCAAGGCAGTGGACAAGTGGACAGTAGTCTCAGAAGATAGTACATACAAAGTCAGCGAGAGAAAATTTGAGTGAGAGGCAGGAGTAGAGCAACGCTTGAAGAAAGAGGAAGGCGGTACAAATTTCTTCCAAAACAAGTGCAGAATCAGAGTGCAGAGTGCAAAGGAAAGCAGAAAGGGCAATTAGGTTAATCAGAAAGTTACCCCTGCCATATTACATTTGTTTTATATTCCCTCCCTTTCTGTGTCTGAAGACCTGAATTCACCATTAGATTCACTGCCTGGAGCTTGGCTTGTGCTCACTCTTTAGTCACAGATGCACTTTATGTCGGAGATGAGTTTAATGGCAGCATTAAACATCCGTAGCCTCAGGTGCTGAATAAAGATGAGCACACTGTGTCTGTCAGATGGAAAGAAGCACTGACAAATGAGGGTGATCATTCTCCAATAGCTGTGGTATACTGTTATACTTGTGCATGCATGACACACAGATGTCTGCGTTACACACATGTACGCAGCCATACACACATGTACTGTATATTGCATTGTCCTCATAAATATATTCCTGGTTGTCAGTAAAAATTTAATGGTGAAAAAGTTGGCATAGGGAACCGACTGCCTTTATCACCGTGTCTCAGTGTTAAAGTGCCCTTTACTGTTTTTATTCATGAGACAATGCAGTCTTTATATAGCTGATTGACAAGGGTGCAGCCCACCCCTCTTCACTGCTGCTAAAGATAATGCACTTCAATCACACGTAATTTATTTGAGTAGCAGTCATTAATTGTCACTTCACACACTAACTTAACATTATATAAACGCATGCATCTAAGTGTGCGTATAGCAATAAGTGTGTCTTCGTTGTTGGCTCTGTGTTGTTTATTGCTTTTGTGAACGTGCGTGCTCGCGAGTGTGTGCACGCATGTGTCAGTGCGGGGAGCCAACGGCCCAGTAATAAAACACAGCGAGTGGTAAAATAATGAAAGCCATAAAAACGCAGATAATTGGCTTTTTCAGGTTGGTGAAATGGATCACTTGTAACTCTGCTGTTGAGAAATGGCCTCTGAGTGGAGAGGGGTGAGCCAGAAGGATGGAGAGGGGAGTGAAAGGGAGAGAAAAACAGAGGGGAAAAACCGTGTTTGAGAGGTGAGGAGAAAGCAGCACAAGAGAAGAAGTGAGCAAGAAAAGAAGAAAGTGTGATGAAAAGAAATGAAGGGGTGAGGCAAGAAGGAGAAAAGAAAATAGAAGATGGAGCAAAATAAAAAATACAATGGAAAGGAAGGAGGCATTTTTCACACTTACTTTTGCTTTCCTTTATGTAATTATTCTGAAAAGGCTGTGAAAGTATTTAATTGCACTTTTAGCCATGTATTCACTTGTAATTAACTTCACACTGATTTGGTCATGCAGTACCAGTTTCAGCCACTAGTCGGTGTACTACTACACCTATATAAATTAAAATTAGGACGTTGTCTTATTGTGTAATCTTCTAATTAACTTCTATCACCAAGTCCTATTCTCTGCATGCACATACATACAACCTACTCAGCGGGGCTGTGTGTGTGTGCATGTGTGTGGCCATGTATTACTCATGTTGTGAGGACATAAATCTGTTCACGCGGTCACATTATGGGGACTTGCCTTCCTTATGGGGGACAAAACGCAATCCCCATAATATTAATCATTGTATTTTAGGGTGAAGACTTGGGTTAAGGTTATGGTAAGGCAAGTAGTGGTTATGGATATGGTTCGGGTAAGTCTGCAGGAAATGAATGTAAGTCTGCGTAATGCCCAAAATGATGGAAACGCGACTGTATGTGTGCATGTGTGCGTGCTTGCCTGCATGTGTGGGCATGTGCGTGTGTGTGAGTAAGAGAGTGTGAGAGCGAGAGAGAGAACACAAGTTGTAAAAAAAGAGAAATGGGGTGAGTGTGTCGGCCTATCAGCTCATGACAGTGAAAAGACAGATGACCCTGAGTAGAGGAACGGCCTCCCTGCCTGTATAACATCTATCATCACTGAACAGACTTGTCTTCGACTGTGCCGTGCCATGGTGTGTGTGTGTGTGTGTGTGTGTGTGTGTGTGTGTGTGTGTGTGTGTGTGTGTGTGTGTGTGTGTGTGTGTGTGTGTGTGTGTGTGTGCGCGTGTGCGCGTGCGTGCGTGTGTGTCGGTGTGGGTGCGCATGTGTGCTCTTGCACGTATGTGTGGCGTAATTATCTGCAGACGATTCTTAGCTGGGAAACGACTTTGTCTACTCCGTAACTGCAGTCAAAAATATATACTCTGACACACACACACACACACACACACACACAGGCACTTTGGCAGTCTTCGCCAAGGCTGCTGTCATTGAAACAGTCACTCCGTTCTATGTTTTGTTCCTTCCTCCATGAAACCTTGGTTTCATTCAGTTTAACAGGGATCCTGCTCAGTTTATTCTGATGAAACTCTTGACGGAAGATTTCAGGTCCAAAATATCAAACCGCTGAAAGTGCTAACATCTGTCTAGAAAGTGGCCCATTGCTGGTACAAATGGCAGATATACTGCCAACATTGTGGTCGTGTTTAGATATATTGGAAATGGAAAAACTGACCTCCTGCACAGAATGCAACATGAACCTTGGTGTTTGTTGTCAAAGTCAAGGATTTATTACATCAACTATTTCCTTTATTCGCACTTAATATTACGAGGACTTACAATAAAATTCTATTGCAAATTATCATCAGATGGATATTATTCATAAGCAATAAGGTCAACTAATTTGTTGAAATAGAAGCAAAATAGTACAAAATTCCTTTTCTTCCACTCAATACCGCATCACAAAGGCCCCAGAAGTGACCATGAAGGTACTATTAAGTGGTACATACTGTATTCCCATTTAAAAAAAAAAAAAAACATGTTGCCTACAGTAAAACACATTTTCCTCAGTTGCTCAGTTTAACCAGAAATTTTTCCACTTCTCGTCTCCTGGTACCGTAAATGCCTTGCATAAGGGCACCTCTATGATTGTTGTTTCAGGAGAGGCGGAGAATGTTGTTTGAACCCTTCGCCCACTCATTTTCCTGTCGCTCTGCGGATTTGATGTGCAGCGCAGAGGTTAAGGAAGAACCCAAACCTGAAACCCTGGTGAAAGATAGAGAGAGGGCAAGAACATCAAGCTCAGAGAGACACAGACATAGAAAAACAAAAACAAACAAACAAACAAAAAACAACTTTTGAGAGGGAAAAAAACCTTTCTTGTCGCACTACCACTGCGCCACTTGACAAAAGCTGTCAGGAAGAAGAGGGCATGATTGATTGCATGTCATTTATTTGCACTCAGTTCATCCCACCTAGATAGCAGGGTGGAGCAACAGAGAAATAAATGAAGAAAGTTTACTCCAACCTGAGATGCCAGGCAGGAACAAAGGCTTGAAAGAATATAGTTTAAAGGGGAGTAAAGCACCCGTGGCTGCTTGACAGACGGAGCTCACCTGTCCTTAAAAGACAGCAGCCTTCATCGACATTTGTCAGAGGTGCTAAGCAGAATCCCCTTAGGCTTTGATACTGCATCAGGTTAGTGTAGAGGTTGTCAAAGTGATAAGGAGAAAAAAGAGACAAAGGGGCAAGGAGAGGGCTGATAGAAGACTCGGGCTCGGGCTCTGGGTAGGCTGGGGTGGAGAAGGGAAGAACAAAGTAACGTAAGAGAGAGGGAGCTTGGTGGAGCGGTTCATGGTTGCAGATTGATGAATACAGAGTGAGAAAGAGGGGTGGGGGGAGAAGGTGAATGAATGATAGTGAAATGAAGAAAGTGGGGTGGGATGGTGGACCAGTGAAGAAGAAAGCATGAGGGCAAATAAGGGAGGAATTCAGTCTGACCTTTCCAGTGAGACGTCTTTGGAGTGGCTTATTTTGATCGATATTTTACTGATATGGTCTTGTTTTGCTCAAAGAACATCTCTCCTGGAGAGTTTGCTGTCTGACTTAATGTTCGTACGTACTGTTCACTTGATGATTTTTCTGTGAGAACGGGACAAAAGCATCTTAATTTCCTCCCACCTCCGTCTAAATGGTCATCAATCAGTCAACATGAACACAGTCTCTTAATGATAAAGAGCTCCTGATTTCAGCACCCATGCCTCTGTTCACTGCCGACCGTCCCTCTCCTCCTTTTCTTGATATGCAGACTGTGAGCCTGCTAGTTGTCTTGGTGGTTTTCAGACAGGAGGTTGGTATTTCGCAGCTCACCTTTTGAAAATGTCATAATGAAGGTGAGATACACAGTCCCCCTTTATGCACCTCTGTCAAAATATCACAACTTGGCAGAGAAATGTTAATGCAGGAATTTTAAAACCTGTTTGATTTATCTATGGCTTAATTGTAGTTGTCTTTCCAGTTTCTTGATGGCAGCTTTCTTTTACCACCTGAAATGGCTAATGTTGTTCACTGTCACTTTTAGCCTTTAGCCATGTCGCTTGGTCAATCCAGAGAAAATTTCCCCACCCTTTGGCAGCCACAGTTTTCACCCACAGAGGCCAAAATTTGGCGTTGCTGTCAGGAGTATGGTTGAAGGTGTGTGTTATGTTCATGCCAAATGGCTGAAAGGAGGCATGGCGATGGAAGATTCAATGGAATGGTTGGTTATGAGCCAAAGGACAGCTGATTAACTGTTCATGCCAATTGGCAGATAGGGGGTGAAGTGGAGGAAGTGGCCTTCAGGAAACATGACCAAACTTTGTAGGAAGACACCGACATGTATGCAGGTGGTCACAGCTGTTCAAATTACACTGTTTCTTTCCTTTTATATAACATTTATGGCTTCATTCTAATATTATGGTTAAGTAAGTAATCAGGAATTGCTCTAATTGCACTCGATAATGTTCCCCGTCTGTAGTAAAGTTTATATCATGCTGCTGTGTTTCGACGGGTTCAAAACCACAATGAACGTGACAAAACTGAAAGTTAAGTTTTATCATTGTGTGCTTCTGAGGAAGAAACATAATCTATGCATTGCTAATAGTTTTCCCCATTCAGAGCCCACTGGCCTTGAAGCTGAAGATTCAGCAGGCTTTTGTTGTCTCCCTAGTTTTGACATTTAGAAAAATCTCTTTGGTCCAAGTGAGGGTCATCTTCACATTTTATTGACTGAAAACCTGACTGCCTTTTAATTGTTGTCATTGGAAAAAGAACACGTGGCTCTTTTTAAAGGTTTAGTTTTCAGCAATTCAATAACAAGTGTGGAGGTTATTTTTACAAAGAGCTACATGGCTATGCAATGACAATCATAATCGCACAAAACTATCATAAAGTATGCTGTTGCATTTGATCTCTCGATGAATTTGACATTTTGAGTGTTTGAGGCGCCAGGCAAGATGTAATGGACCAAAATATGTTATTCAGCTGTACTTCTTTCAAAACGGTTGAAACTGCAAAACAAGAAGAGCTTGATCTTTGTTTTGAGACTGTCTTAATGTCTGGTGGAATCTAAAGTAGTCTTACATCAGAAGCAGTTAAAAATTAGGCTTCAGGTAAAACTTGAACTCTCAAACTAACAGAACAAGCAGAGTGGGCTCCGAGCAATGAATGACTATGACAATATAGTTTTTATAGATAAGGTCGGTGTTTGTAGTTGTGGTGCTTCAGCTGAGCTTTACTGTTGGCTGGAAGGCAAAGAAAGATGAGGACTCCTGTGACATTGATCAACCCTGACTACTGTTCAAAGTTTCTCCCAGTATCTGTCCTCTGCTACACTAAATAGGTGTTGAAGGTGAGACAAGGAACAGAGGCCATGCACCAGAGACCAAAGACATACTGCTCCAGAGGCCTGTTTACTGTTTAATGGACTGTGCTCTCAAATGGGACAGTTAATTAAAACAGTGCTGCGGTTGATCTCCCCCTGTTGTTTGTGTTCACGTGTGTCCAACCTCACGCAACACCAGGAGTGTCACAGCTGTGCAGAGGAATAGAGACTCACATTGGGCTTGGAGGCTTGTTAATAATCAGGCCTTGGGCGATGACTTATGAACTTGTCTGTTTTAGAGAGATTTCATCTCTTCTGTCTGTCACACTGCCGAAAGCTTTGTTAATTAAAAAGGTATTGCTTCACACACACTCACACACACACACACACACACACAATCAGTTGGATGCACAAGCACAAACACATACGCTGCATTGTTCCTGCAAAAGAATAATTGTGGGCATACAACAATACAAAACACTACATTAAGAATCCTCAAAAAAATGTGAGAAGGATCACACAGCTGCGATGGGCTATGATGAATCAAAGCTCTTGACAATGAAGTATCCTTTTGAGTTGATAATGATGGTGAGACGTAGGATTAGAAGATGGTCTTTGATCTTTGAATGCATTAGTGTGTACGTGTGTCTACACATGCATGCATTTGTATGCGCCGTTAGTGTTTTATCCGTTTGAGTGGGTGTGTGTTGTCACCTCAGTATCGTCGGTTTTAAATCATCTTAAAACAGACTTATTACAGAAATGAGTGCTCGTTAAAATGGAGTCCCTAGGGGCTCCAGTGGAGCTGCTGCTATGCACTCTGAATGTTGCAGGTCTTGGTCTCCATCCGACCTTTGTTATCCCATCGACCACCCCCGTAGAAATCCTACTTCTGTTGATCTTATTCCCTTGTGTTTTCACTATGTTTTATGTAAAGCCTGTAGGAGATTATATGGTTTACTGTTTTGCATCTAATTGTTACATATTACTGAGCAATTGACTGTTTAATAGGCCATTTTTGTTGGACTCACCTGATATTGCACTGGATTCTGTGAACTATTGGATTATTCAGAAGGTGCTGATATGTTGATATTACTGTGTAATGTATCATCCACATCATCAGTAACAACCAAAGTCAGTGAGCCTTTGAAAGATTCCTCTGGCTGCCTGTGGAGAGCAGTGGGCAGCAGTGAAGACAGGTCAATGATCAGGTTTTCACACTGACTCACACTAACATGAAATCTCTTTATTTCTCTCCTTCCCCTTCACTCTGCCTCTCCTCCAGGGAGCCCAGCCGTCCAACCAGCCTGCTGCCTGCTGACTGGAGCTTGGGGCCTGGTTCAGGGAGGGAAGATGAGCCCTTACCTCCAGGGCTGGAAACCCTTCCGCTCAGACTGATGCAGCAGGACTGTACTGCTGTCAAAACCCTGCTTTTAAGGCTGAGACGTACACTGCAGGAGGTGGGATATGCACACACACACACACACACACACACAAACACACACACACACACACAAGCATACAGACTCTTCTTCACGTGGGTTCATACTCAGATTATGACATCAACTCCAAAGATGAAGATTCATCCCAGAATGCCATTCTGTTAAGTGGCACTTGGTGCATGCAGCGTCACAGAGCACAACAATAAGACGACTAGAAGCTGAAATTCATTGTTATTCCTCTTATACCTCACTGACAGACCCTTCTCTGATTAAATTATACATGCATCAAATTGTTTTAAACCAGTAAGGGTAAAGGGTTAGCAAACAATATGAAGCAATAGGCATTTGGAACCAAGGCTGTACAGCGCTCTAAAGACAAATTCTTCACTCTGTGTTTTAATCAGCTCTATTTCAGCTCCATGAAATCATCTCAAAGTGGATGCTTTTCCGCCTTTAAAAGGTCTCTGTAATCATTTTGTTTTGTTAATTTAATCAGATTCTACATTTGGAGAAGGAAACTGAGAGGCTTATTTGAGGGTTTTCCATCACATTCTTTATATGCACACACTCACACGCCGCACATTATTCCTCCTGTTTCAGAGCATCACTCTGCTCTTTAAATGCTTTAACCTGCTTAAAGCTAAAGTTTTACCTCAGGCTATGAGGCCATCTCAGCGTAAAAGTTGGGAAACCAGTAAAATTACATCCAGCCCACTGTAGACGTGATTAGCTGTAATAGTCACTTAGTAAAGCACTGACACGTTGAAATAGCTGCTCAGGGTTTAAATGTAAAACCCAGGGAACCATATTGATGGCCACCCTGTGCAGTGCATGCAATCTTTTTAACTGTGGGATTGTTTCACACCAGAATGTGCAGTAAATAGAACATCATAATATTCTAGCTTTTTAACTTGTAGAACATTTCAATTTTTATCATTTATTAAGACTTTTTTTTAAAGAACACGAAATTGTTATAAATGTGATTCGCATGCTTTATTTGGGGTAATTGCAATTTGCAGAGAGCTTGACTTGGGGCAGATTCTCAGTCATAATGATAAATTATACAATCAACTGAGAAATGTAAATTCCAATTTTAGTTAGAGTACAGTTCACACCAGGCCAGAGTGATAATTACACTCCTTTGGAAAATGGCTGAAGCCTAAACAATTGCTCAAGTTTTTCAAAGTTGTGTAAGCACAGCGTCAATAGAACTGGTTATTTGGAAGTTGGAGTTTGCTGGTGTTTAATATACTTTGTTGTCTTGTTTTTAATGAAAATGACACATTTTCACTAACACCCTTTGTCACTTTGTTTTGAGGGTTTATGACACATTTACATACAAAAGAGGGATGTTCGTAACACCTTAAACTCTGGAAGTTGAGCTGAAAGAACATCCATTAGTCTGGCTGCTGTTTTCTTGTAATCTACATGGGTGACTGACCAAATACAGCGATATTATACGGACCCACACTCACAATTACAAACACACAAAAAGACATATAAAAGGGTGACCAGACCTTCCCTAACACCCCGCCATTAGTACCTCTAAACTAAGATCAAAGCCAGCTGTGAATTACAGCCCACAGAGACATATGTATGGCTTTCACCTCTCCTTACTGTTCATTTCTCTGTTTTTCCCGTCCCTGGACCAGTGTGAGAGAGACATGAAACATGAAAATGATAAAATGATAATTAGTGGAGAGAGACATAAACTAGAGTAGTGATGGGGAGAATGAAGGGGATGCAAGAGAGAGAGAGTACACAGCAGTAGAACATGAATATGAAAGAGGAGATACTTTGCCCTCTTTGCTTGCTCTGTTGTGTCATTAACTTGCAAATTTTGTTACCTTCCATCAGTAGATGTAATCCATTCTGCAGCAAGGGGAGGGTGACTCGGCATGTCTGGATGCTTTGCATATTATTTGCTTGACCTTCTGGTATTGAGCCCACATCTTCCGTTCTTTTCCTTTGTTTACCTTAACTTTATCGCCCCTAACTTCTCTTCTCTTTTCTTAAATGTCAGTCAAGACTCTGGTCAGCTTCATATGTCACACATAACACAGCACAGTTCCATTCCAGTCATCCTCAGAACAACTGCAAAGTCTGGAGATGCTTTCAAAGAGGCAAACATTACCATGAATGACTCATGCAGTGTAATGTAACATTTCTGAAGCCAGGCGCCAAAAGTCCAATATTTATCTCATTATCTCCCAGATTTTCTGCATCTGTTCTATTTTATGCCAACAGTCACAACTGTAGCAAGTATTGTAGATGCTTTCAAAAACTTTCTTAAAATATACTTTGTATGGTAGCCCACTTTAACAACCTAATTAAAAAAAAGAAAATACCAATTGCAAAGTGACAATGTACAATGTACAAATACAATGACACAAGTCAACAAACAGTCAGGATTGTGCAGCAGTTTTGATAGAAACATAGGGATTAGTAGCCATCTTCTTGCATTTTAACCAAGTAATCTATTATGTCTCAAGCTAGACTGAGCACTGACCTTTCATATTTACTTGTTCTTCTTCATTTAAAGTGTTGTTGCCAGCTGAGACAGCAAACAAGAAAACAACATTTTTATGCTGAAATGCATATGCTAAGAGCAGTTGTTTTAGCCATCTTCATGAACTAGTCTCACAGTTGTCAGCACAGTCTCACAGTTGTGGGAATCAGTGGAAAACATTCTAAAAAGTTATGCCACTTTCTCAGTTGCTGAGAAAAGATTATGACAAGGGGTAAGTTTGGCCACCTAAGTTTGATGCATCCCTCCGTCTCTTTCATTCATTTGTCTCTACTGCCTGTAGTTAAGGTTTAAGAATGACCCAGAAAATGACATGAACGCGAGTGTCCTACACAGAGCATGGAACACAGCTATTTACTTTACTGATTACACTACTTTTGCATTACTTTCACCAAAATAGTCACAAAAGCACAACAAGCATTATATTACTGTTTGTAAAAACGCTATTGCTACTATAGCCTCAGCATAACCTGGTCTGGTCTGGTGGCAACAACAACACAATATGTTAATTAGAATAATGTTACACAAATCTTGTAAGTAGCTTTGTTATATTCCTTCCTTACTGGGAAAATAATATTTTACTGTAACGTGCTGCCCCCAAACACTGATCATTACACATGACATCATATTCGTCAAATGAGCATTTTTAAGCTAGCTGTAGAGCCTCCATGCTTGATTTCTTTGTCTTTCAGAAGTTTCTCCCATTGGTTAAAGGAGGAGCATTTCTAAAATGCCACTGTCTGTGTGTGCATTAGTGTTTTGCCGAACACAGTGATCCCCGTTTGTCAATGTCAGCCGTGGATTCTAGCAAAACTGTGACGGTCCCATTTGTTACAGAGTACACAGTCTGTGGGCATGGTTGTGCAATATCCACACATGCACCGCCAGGCCCAGTTAGTTGTTAGTCTGTCCATCCCAGTGACTCTTGCCCCCTGGTTGCTGCTTGACTTGTGGCAGCAGCTAAATCTTGCTGCCTCTACCAAATCTTTTCAACAGCTAGTGTTGGATAACGGTGGATGTGATAAATGTAGCAGAAAATGCTGTTCATTACATTTCAAATATTGCCATTCATCTCTGCACCCACCGTTACACCGGCTTTTGGAAAGCAGTGGAATTGTGACATATAGTAGCTGGCTAGTATGCTACCCATCAACAGTTCTAACCAAGTGTGAACTGACCAGTTGTCCACCATTGTTGCTGTTTCAGACGCATGCTCATTACACAAAGCAACAATTGTCATTTGTTTCACACGTACACACAGATACACAGAAACCAGAGTTTTGAAAAATCTACACTTAACAACATTTTCAAAAATCTCATTTTTAGTGACCTAAAACTCAGTTTGCTTGTGAACAGGAGGCCCACAGGCAGAGGGAAATGTTCAGTTTGCAAAATATCTGTGTGCGTGTGGTGAAGGCCTTAGTTTAACAGAAACTCCTGAGAAAACTCAGCAATGCCCAAGCAGAGTTGATATTTCATATTCAAAGCAATCACCCTGTGTTTGCCAAAGAACTTACGAAATTGGAAGACAGTATGTTGCTAATAGTGCAGCTTACCGATAAGAAGCCAAATGTCAGTGAGAGTGAGTGGGCTTGAATGCACCTTGAGTTATTTGAAGGTTTTTGTGTCTTGATTTAACTGATGTATGAATGTGATTAAAGGGGTGTATCAAACTACAAAACCTGCTTTCCTTTCTAAGGCCATTCATCATCTTTAGACATTTAGCTTCTGGGTAGTGCAAGTCATTAAATCTGGAGCTCCCAGGCAGCTTTCCCCATTCTTAAATCTGAAAGGCTTTTTACTGAACCACATCTAATTGTGGGGACAGTTGTGTGTTAAGGCCTGTGGGACAGGGGTGACCTTAAAGAGAGTGTGTGTGTTAGAGAGAAAAGAGAGAGGGTGTGTTTGGGTGTCAGTGAGTGTGCGCCTGTCTCTCTACATAGGGAAAGGCATTGATCACAGATGACACATTGAGGGCCTGACGCCATAACACACCTATAATTCTGATAGGGAGGTATGCTTCTTTAAAAGGTCAGCCAAACCAATAAACCATCAAGTTTATGCTGTGCTCTGATGTTTTTCTTACCATCGAAACTCTGACAAGAGGCCAAAAATATGCTCAAACAATCAGAATTTTGACCTAGAGTGCACCTTTTTAAGTTTCCTTGATTGCCTTGATGGTCATTTGTCTCACATCACGACGACTGGCTAGCTTATAAATCTGCAAGAGGGTAACAGATGGTAAGAAATAGACCATATCAGAAAACCAAGTATTTGGAACCTGTAGTTAGCTCCTTGCATGTGCTGTCATGTCTTTACCTTGCATTATGAATGCATTACTGAAGACACGACTTTATCTTTTCCCACTTTTCCATCTGTCCTATCAAGTCCTCCCAGGTGACAGTTTGGCCAGCCTCTGCTCTTTTTCATGAAAGTGTGCATGGTTGCATGCATGTTTGCATGTGACAGTGCATGCAGCCTTTATCAGATGAATGCACGCACCATTTGCGTGTGTACGCGTGTGTGCACGTATGTGCGTGTGTGTGTGTGTGCGTGTGTGTGTGTGTGTGTGTGTGTGTGTGTGTGTGTGTGTGTGTTTTGGAACCCCCTCTAGCTGCCCCTGCTCTCTACCCACTAGACACGTGTTGTTGAGGAGCTGAGCCAAAATGTGTTTGATCACAGCTGGCTTTAGAAAACACAGAGCTTATGTAAGAAACATGCTGAAAAATAAAAAAGTTACATCA
This sequence comes from Chelmon rostratus, assembly GCF_017976325.1. NCBI lineage: Eukaryota > Metazoa > Chordata > Actinopteri > Chaetodontiformes > Chaetodontidae > Chelmon > Chelmon rostratus. The sequence continues at coordinate 18,945,125 of NC_055662.1, read as the reverse complement.
TGGAGTTTTATTGATATGTACTGCCAAATTTTCTGAAACCAACTATCCTACATTTTTGTAAACTAAAGGTGCTTCAAACATAGATTAATGGACTCAGTGTAATATTGCGCTGCAGATATTCTGTAAAACGTTGCTACTACACTAAGGTTTAGGATGCTGCATCTTAAATGAACCCCTATTTTCATAGAGCGAGTATATTACAGCTCCCTCTTATGTTCTTATTGAATGAGTAGCCAGACCTCTAATGTTTTTGCCAGTATTTCTTAGCACCTAAATGAAACTGCAAGAATTAAAATCAAAAATACTTGCAGATGCCTTAGTTTTGTTACAAGATGAGTATTGAGTGATACTGATCCTGCAAAGATCATTCTGTGCACATCACTGGCTTATCAGTGCATTTACACAAACCCCCTGTTGATGTTGTTTTTATATTCATGTTTTTGTCTTTTGCAGAGCACAGAGACGAGTCCTGCCAGCAGCCTTCAGTCTCTACCCATCAGCCCTTGCAGTGAAAAGTCCCTTCCATTTAAGGTAGCCTAAAGCAGACAATTTTATGTTGCTTTATGCAAATGGACAATACAAATACAAAACTTTGGCTGTTTTTGTTTGAGAGAAAAAGAGCAATGTTTACTGAGTATTTAGTGAGTGGTTTGGACCAGCTTTCATATCATTGCCATCTGTCAGCAAGTTTCTCTGATGTAACAGATTTAATGTCCTGAATTGGCCACCCCCAAAGAATTTTAGAATTGGCCTGAATTTCTTCCAGATTAGTTGTCGTTTGACAAGCAGCTTGAGGGGCGTCACAACCTCTGATTAATTGTCTGAATGATCAATGATCCGGCTCTCGGACGATTGGGTGGATATCTGGCAGGTCAGGAATTTTGATCAGCCATCTTGCAGTTTGAACAGTTACACGGCTTCTGTCAAAAGATCTGTTCTGAACTTTAGTCAGCTTGTTTTGTTGTTATTGCAGTAGTTTTTTACAAGTTCTAGCTAAAACTGTAGTCAGGAGACTGCTGTGATATAAAACTGAACTTTGCTGCAGAACACAGAACATATTGTCTGCATCTTCCAGCCATCTGCAGCTCCATAGTTCACTCTTTTCTTCTTTCTTTCTGTTCATAGTAGACTTGCACCGAGGAACGCAGCTTTTCTCTCTTTTTGTCAACATTGTTATCTTGTTTGAGTAAACTTTGTAGGAACTGTCAATGGACAAAACAGACTGGAGGCTCCATGTTTACATTCATTGTGAGCAGCATGTAACTGGTCAATTGAGGCGAACAGTGTGAGCATAAAAGTTGACGGCTCTTGCTGTGCAGAAGTGTTGATTAAAACATGTAGTGTGTGCTAGAATGAAGAAAAAGATTAATAGAAACGCACAATGTCAGCACAGCTTTAAAATGTGACAGCAAAATATAGTTTATGCCATGGTTTTTCACATTCAGTGTGGTATTTTTGCGCAGCTCTGTTGTGCTTTGAATCAAACTATACACTGGGCAGCATTTACTCACACAGCCCTCAACTACACTGAGCCAGCTAGTTGAATTAAAAGAGCGCAGCAGCCTGTCTGTGATCAAAAATATAAACTGAGTCTTCCTTTGATCCGTGTGTCTCCTTCGGTTTTACTCTTATCACAACAATTAACAGCCTTTCTTTCCACACCAGCTTCTAATGAATCGTAAAGAGATCAAATAGGAAGAAAGGAAGTAGAGGAGCAAGTCAAGGAGGGCCATGGAGAGGGAAATGTAAAGAAGAGAAGAGCGATAAAAAGCGTGAGGCGGAGATAAATTGAATGAGAGAGGAGCAAAGTGCTTTGCTTGCCATGGCAGGCCCCAAACCCCCTCTGTCAGCCTAGTCCATCAGAGCTGTGCCATCTAGATGAGGTTTATTAATCTCTGCGGGGAGTGTGTGTGTGTGTGTGTGTGTGTGTGTGTGTGTGTGTGTGTGTGTGTGTGTGTGTGTGTGTGTGTGTGTGTGTGTGTGTGTGTGTGTGTGTGTGTGAGCAGGGTTAAAGTTTACCAGGGGAGGGCTTTTCTCTGAGATTTAGCTGAGTGACAGCAGAGTTCTTGTTCGACCGTTAGAGGAGATAGGAGCAGAACGGATGAAGACTCCTCAACTCTGTGGTCCAGTTTTAAATCATGTGGTGGTGTTTTATTGATCTGCATTGTATTAAAAGTTGAGCCTGATATTTTGCTCCTTCCCTTAAAATGTAGTCCAGTAAAACGCAACCACAAACTAAAACCCCAGTGTCTGACACAGTGCCAACAGATATTGAGCATGGCTGTTTATTGAGAGTGCTGCTGTACTCAGTGTGTGACTCAGTGCATGCACATGTGTTTAAACAGGGCTACACACAGTACCTTTTGTTGGTACAGTTTGTCACTGTGTCTTAGTTTGTGTGCTTTATTTTGTGTTTGTGTGTGTATGAAAGAGGGTGTTTGTTCAAGTGCATGCCCTCTTTATTGACCTACATGGAGTATTAGTGGCAGCTGGATGATAAGGAAAAATTAAAAATGTAGGATGGGACACAGCATGAAGACAGCAGCTCTGGCCCACACTCTCCCATGCAGGAATGTACGGATGGACAGACAGGGAAGGTGGACAACTGGGAGAGTGGGATCAAGAGAGGTTAGAAAAAAGGAGGGCAAATGTATGATTAAACGGCCCAAACTACGAATATAAAGACTTGACCTGGAGGCAATAAATTCAGTTCAGTACCAAAATAAAACATAGAAAACGTGCAATAATCCAGTCATACAGATGGATCTCAAGGTTCAGTCCATGTAGTAAAGGCGGACGATCTTTGCATTGCAGTCATCCATTAACTGGTTTGAAATGAGCATGGAGGTCCATTCTTGACTTTGGGAACACATTAAGTATCTGTAATAAATTTATTCTCAAAGCAAGGTTCACTTACTTGACCTGTTCCTGGAGCTTTTGGATATATCCTGTATGGTTTGAATGCCTCTGGTGAAGTAATGCACGTTTAAGGAGTCCTTTAAAATGTTCCAACATGTCACAGGATATTCAGTGAAACTTTGTTAGGGTGGAAGAAATTTGAATATTTTTATTTATTTGATTTATATTTTTCACTTCATTGTTCAATATTAACAAAGCTGAGGACCAGATTATTAAATTATGTGTGTGCCAAACTTTGACTGAAGAACAAGCACCAGCTGGCCTCCAAGTGTTAAGAAAATCTGGACAAAATTCTTGCTCACAAACAGTGATTGAAAGCAAATCTGTAAGCTTCTATTTTGATTTTCAATTGTAAGGATGCAACCCCCCCCCCCCCACCCTCCATTAGCAATGGAGCATTCATCCTACATATCCTGAATGTCGGCTCAGCTGATCAGGAGTGGACTGTGGTTTTCTCAAAGGGTGAGAGGGAGTGGCAGCGGCATGGAGATTGATAAAAAGAGCAGCACGAAAGCAGCAAGAGTTGGAGGAATTGAGGTTAGGCGGGAGATGGAAGCAGGTAGAGGAATGAGATATATACATATATATATATATATACACACACACACGCACACATATATGGAAGAGAATAAGTACGAAGGCGGAGGCAAAGGCTAACCCTTTGACAGAGCTGGAGGCACAGAAAAGAAACAACATAAAGATGGAGAGGGCATATTGCATAAGGAGAAGCTGAATATGAGGAAATAGTTGCAATGCTGAGAATAGGATATTGTTCTACTTGACTGTGAGATAGATTGAGGAGCGAGGGGATGAGGGAGAAAGGCTTTAGGGGAAAATGTGGAAGCTGTAGTTGACAGTGCATACAAAACTGAACGCATTCAGTTCGATGACATTAAGTTTGATCACTCAGTAAAAGAGGAGACAATGAATAGCAGGGGGTAAGAGATGGAGGTGAGTGCGGGAAAAGGAGGGAAGAGTTTGAGGAGGAGGGCGGTGGAGGAAGAGGGAAAGGAGGGGAAGAAGAAAAAGAGGGTTTGAGGGAGGGGCGAGAAGAAGAGAATTTGTCCTGGCACTCCAGAAAACGACTCTGCGGGTGTAAAAATAATCTACGGTAGCCACCTGAGAGGCTGCAGTGTCACAGTGCGCCCTAGTTTAATTTAGACCCAATGCATATGACACGATTTCTGCCAGATTTTGTCCCAGTTAAAATGTTCTACTGTATATTCCAAGACTGAAAATCTCACACTAGAGTTGTTGCCAGAGGTGTATTCAGAGCACCAGTGTGTTAAAAAAAAAAAAAGTTGAGTACAGCAACTTTTCTCCATACTTAATTGACATTTGTGTACGTTCACCTTTGTTTTAGCAGACATGAGGAACATCTTTTTATAGTGAAACATTTATCATTGTGTCAGATGCTGCATGATTAGCAATTAATAATGTATAATTATAACGACTGCAAATTTAGAATTATAGACCGTTCCCAACTCCACGGCAACAGTATGAGAGGGTTAAAAATATACATGCATGCAGGAGAACATTTAAAGATGCAAGCTTCATGGGCATACACACTATGCATGTTTGACTCATGCAAACATATATAAAGATGAAGAAAATGGCATTTTAGAAAAAGCAGAAGCATAAAACAGACTGCCATTCTCATCCATCAATCTCTCACTCCGTCTTTGTCTTTTTTTTTTTTGGCTTTCTCGTTCCAGATAACCTTTTCCCCAAACCCTGTTTGTAACAAACAGCTACGATGGCCAGTTTCTCACACAAACTGTCACAAACTGAAGTGTGTTAATGTGTGAAAGAGAGGGAGAGGTGATCAAAAGAGTTCTCAGGATTTTCTGTCCTGAAATCCACATTTTCTGTTAAATGTCTGGTCCTCTAGAGTTCTTGAGATAAAATCAAAACCCTTTATAGTGAAATTTGAAAAGGCCCTTTACATCTCAAATTATTAATTACGGCAGTATCTTAAAAAGCGAGTTCAGTCTGGGGCTGGTTGAGCTACTCCGTTAGAGTAGGTCTAGCTTCTCTTTTTTCTTAGACTTAAATGTTTCTTTGCGATAGTTGTCTAAAAATGAAGACCAAAAAGTTTCAAGTCATCTAGCCTACCCGAGTCTTTTTCAGCACTGAACAGCTATGTTTCTGAAATTACAATCCATGATACATGCTGATAAAAGGAAAACATGACTGGGACGTGGAGCGAGAGTGAAAGAGATTTACTGCAGTTATGCCTTAGTAATATATATATATATATATATATATATATATATATATATTAAAAGGCTTGGACAGACAAACACTCAATGACAATGACAATAAAATACTTGTGTTATTTCTGAAGTCTGGCTGTTTGTTAGATCTAAGCCATAGTTAAAGCTTGTCTTTGTGCAACACAGCACATACTCAGTATATAAAGACAACATATTTCATGTTTAACCTCATCAGCTTCATTGATTTTTGTAAATATATGCTTATTTTGACTTTGGTGCAACTCGTTTCAAACAAGTTGGGACAGGAGCAACAAAAGACTTGGAAAGTTGTGGAATTCTCCAAAAACACCTGTTTGGATCATTCCACAGGTAAACAGGTTGATTGGTAACAGGTGATAGTATCATGATTGGGTATGAAAGGAGCATCCTGGAAAGGCTCAGTCGTTCAAAAGCAAGGATGGAGCAATTCACCACTTTGTGAACACATGACTGTATAAAGGATGTTACTACATGCTACATTCTGAGGAACACTTCGGAAAACTTGTCACTGAACACAGCTGGTTTGCAAATGATTGCATTTTGTTTTTATTTCCGATTTACACAGCGTCACAACTGTTTTGGAATCGGGGTTGTACATCAGCACTGATGTGTCTGTGGCTTCCTGTGTCTGCAAAATGAAATACAATAGAAGTACAGTATTTCACTTCATTTATTTAGCATGATTTTTATTACCTCTTCTGCTCTGTTTAATGTCTCTGATAATTCCTCACAAAAGGCAGCTCAGTGGCTACATTTCAGGACATCTAGGCAGGTGCCATCTCTCCTCTGTTTCAAACAGCGTAAATATTACAGAGCGGGTTTGACAGGTTATCTAACTGTTTCTGTGTGAGGTGTCAGTTTTGCAGCCTTTTGAGGTGCTTGGGACAGATCAGTGACAGGACTTCTGCTGTTCACCAGACACAACATGTCCTCCAGTTTATATAGGATGCTTACAGCGCCAAGTGTCCAGATGTATAGGATTTTTGCTAGCACTTTTTGGTACACATATTCACCATTGACTAGTCACTTATGTTAGCGTGCATTTTAGTAGCGTTAATGGTGAATATGTGTACCTTGCTCTAAAGTGTTAATGAGCGTTTTACCATCATAGCATACTTGAGAAATAATGGTGACCTGGTGGTTAGATTCTCGTGACAGCTCAGTAATTAATAAAGACAGGTGACAAAGGTCACAGTTTTTTATTGTACATTCTTGAAGGCATGATACCGTATGTGTATGTGCAAATGACACATTTTTCATCACCTCCTCTCGTTATTTTTTTTTCTCTTAACGCTGCTTCACTCGCCCTCTTCTGTCACTGTGCATAAATAGTATGCTGTTAAAGTCATAATTATAGTAAGTCAGGCAGATACAGACACAGGGCAAATATTTCAAACCGCAGGTAGGCAGCTCAGTGCTGGATGTGTGTGAACAGATTTGTGCATTTATCTTTGAGATTGTATGTTTCCTCATCCAGCCATGAATATGAAGAGTTACATACTTTACTGTACGTTGTCCAAGCAGCCACACAAGACAACATATAACCACACCGAGGACTGCCGTGTTAGATTTAGGCTCGTATCACGCTGATCCAGTGTTCAGTGGCTTTAGCATTCTACATTTCAGCACTTTCTGTACTCAAGTTTTTGTTCTCCAGTTCCATACAAGATATCACATATGTTGCTTTTTACTTCATTTAAGGGTGCACTGTTTTGACAGTTAGTATACAAACACGTGACGTGCTTTAGAAAATGAGCCTTTTCAGAAACAGTTTTCAAATAAAAAAGTGGTGGTTGATGGCTCAAACTGACTTTTTTTTTTTGTTTTTCAGGCTTTGCGTTGCTCAAAAAAATTTACCTTTTAAAAAAATTTACATGCTGGCATTTTTTTCAGACATGGTCAGATCTGTATAAAGTAATTAGTAATTTGTGTGCAAGGAACATTTGGTGGTTGATATAATATGAAGCCATGTGTGCAATATGTATAAAGATGAGCTGAGAAATGATTATTTCTCTCTGTTCATTGCATTTAATATACTTATGTCAGGAGCTCCTGTTAATCCAGGTCTAACTGGAGATCATCATAGCTCACATATCTTGCCTTTGATTTGATAGACTTAGAATTCAGTTTGATTCTTGTGATCACATATGGAGTTCTGCGTGGTCTCTGCCTACAGTGGTTTCTACACCACTCGTAGAACGGGTTTTCTTTTAGGTCTTCCAACCAAGAATTCTTGGCTGTTAGGCTACAATAAAAACTAAAGGTGATTGAGCATTTGAAACAGCTGCCCACAACACTGGAACTGCCTCCCTTTGGGCTTAAGACCTTTAAATAGCAGCTTAAAGCTCATCTTTTCAGATGAGCCCTGCTTGTTTTGTGTTTTGTTTTTGCTTCATTTCTGTTCTTTTTTTGTTACGTTTTATATATTATTGCTAACACCTCCAAACGCCTTTGTATGTTGTCATCCTGTTAGAAGTGAAGTAGGAAAATGTAGTGACACTCCAGTCATGTATGGTCTCAGTGATTATACCATTTTACATCCCTTCTAACCCCTTCGAATCACAAGCACTTGTGGTTCAAGAAGTGCAAAGTTGGATGGATAGATTGATGTTGGGTCAATTGGTGTAAAGATAACAAGGAGAAGGCATTTCATTATGTTGTTTTTTTCTCACACCCGTTCCCTAATTTCAAGAAATAGGCAATTTGCTAAACAAATTGAAGGAAAATGGTGTTGAAATAATAAAAGCAGCCCTCATATTTTCAAATGTGTGTTGCTCAAAAAAGTTAACAAATTGAATAATTTCTTCTAACAAGGAAAATGTTATTCATCTTCGTACCCTCTTCAACTTGCTGCTGATTGCAAGCGTAAAGTGGCTCAACCTCTATACAAAATCACATAAAGTGGATGCACTCCAATGATTCTGATCAGATTTATCCCCTCTGAGGCCATTCCAATCACATTACAAATAAATTTGTATGCCCCACTTTTCGTCCACAGCCTTTTCTATTCAATCCAGCCTTGAAAAATTGGTTTGAATGCCACCTGATGGGTGACTTAATGCACATTGTGGTGCTTTTTTCAGCAGTAAAGTTTGCTCTTAGCTTTGTCAGTGTTTCCCTCTTTTGAATGATTTGTGCAGGGTTATACATGGTAGGGCTGCTTAGCAATGACTATTTTACCTAAAATAGCCATCTCCCTCGTTTTCCCGCTGTTTATACTCTTAAGCTCTTGTCTGACCCGCTAACAAACCACACAAGTCAATGAAGTCCACATGGATTTAGTCATAAGCCTGTTCTGAACATTTGAGACACGACTACTGACATGTAGTGTCATACACGTACACACAGGGCACGGAAGCAGACACACTGTGCAGTTGTTGCCAGACAGCTCATTTAGAACAGCCTTCAGTCCTATTCGGGTGAGATTAATTTTAGAGTCTGACTAATGTAGTAATTGTCACAGCATGTTAGTGGTTTTTCAGTCCCCTCTAAATCTCATGTTGGTAATTTTTGTGCTGTCTGTCTGCGTGTGTTCTGGCAGTAGGAAAAAAAACACTGGTACCTCCCCTGTAAAGCCTGGTAAACAGAGTTCATTTTGATTCAGTGCCGCAGGGTTTTGTTTTTGTTAATTGTTTTTCTGTTTCCTAGTGGGAAAGGTATTCTTTTATTGGTTTTATCACCATGGAAGCACTTAGCGAAGCTTTTAGCTTTGTCCTCCTTGACCATTATCTTCTGCCCATGTTAGCTCCCAGACATCGATTAGACCTGTAAATTGAGGAAGCAAGGAAACAAAACCCATCAAAACTTTCTGAGACGTTTGCAGGTCTTGAGTATATTGGCCTTTATCATTCATGAAAATTGTGAAAAAATGGCCACCACCTCTTTAGCTGTCAAGTCAGGATGGAAAGTGCATATTGATATAATTTTGAGGAGACCAGATTTTCTCTTCACGGCACAGTAATGCTCTAAACAAAGTGCTGTCTGATGGTCCAACAGTGGTAGACACACCCTCCCTCCACACCGGCAAACTGCAGAGGCTACGTCAGATTCTATAATTTCCTGAAACCAACCATCTGAAAGTCAGAGGCTCATGTCAAGCATTGGCCGGTATGCAGAGGCGAGAGCGTAAGCAGGGTTTAACAGGAAATCTGCAGGTCTAGAAAAGACAAGCTTATTTATATGGCACCTTTTAACAGAAGGGAATTCAAGTTGTTGTGTACATTAAATGAAAACGCCTGGAATTCTAAGACCTTGAAATAAAGTCTTACTTGACAAAAACGTTTCCTCTTGCCTGCTGTAGAAAGCCATGTGAGTCATAAAATGGATACAAAGACATTTTTGCCAGACTTGTAGCAAGTGCTATCTCTACTGCTGGCTACAGTTGCTGGAAAGCTCATTGTCTCATGATAGGCAAGTGCCGATTTGTTGAACTTAATGGCTGAATTAATCATTGGTTAATCCATCTATCCATTTTCTGCTGCTTATCTGAGTCCAGTTTGTATAAAATAATTGAATCATTCTGAATGATTGTCATGTACTGCTGTAAAAAACTGAAAACAAATGTGATATCGTGAACAATTTTTGTTTTGTTGAGCAAGATGATCAGCAAGATAGTCTTCACAAATCGCCCAAAAAATGCCACGTTTATGCCTATAAAAGTCTCAGAATTCACAAATAGGGTATTTAGTGATGGATTTTAGGTCATAGAACAAAACCAGAAAATCAGCCTCTCTCCTCACTCAACAAGTGTCTTTATTGTGTAGTGAATATAACCATTGTTTATGCTTCTTTAATTATTTTATTTTATTTTTTCTATTCCTAGCTGTTTACCAACATCACGACATACATGGTATGACACACCGTCTACAAGTTCCACTTTTACATTTCTGGATGTTGATGTCAGAGTAGCAGTCCGTGCCTCAGAGAGGTCATTTAAAGGACGGTGTTGTAGCTATATGGTTCCCTGTGGTCTCCCTCTGACTCTCTGTCTGTCCTTTAGCTAGATGGCTCCCCACGGTCTCAGACCATCATGCTCCGCCTCAGGCCCTCTCTGTCCTCTCCTTCTCTCTATCACTGTCCCCCTTTCCTCATGCCCCCCCCCCCCCCATTTTCCTCCTGTTATCTTGCCCCTCGTTTTTTCTCTCCTGCTTTTATGTCCTTGAAGAGGTAATGACCATCTGTCTGTCTGTCTGTTTGTCATTTCATTCTCGCCCTCTTATCGCTCCTCCTCTCTCGCTCTCTTGTTCCTCTCTTTTTTCTCTCTTTTCTCTTCCTCACTGTGTGTTGCTGTGTTTTAGAATGAAGTTGAATATTTTAATGAAAACTGCTGCGTCTGGAGCTTATTTAGATTTCTGATTTCTGACCTCCCCTGGAGCTGGTGTGTAGCCTGGGATCCTCTGGCAGCTCCCCCCTTGGGTGTTGGACAGTCCAGCCAGGGTCTAAAGATGACTGGGCTTTAGAAAACCCTGACGGTGAAAATCTGGATGGGCATTTTCTCTTTTTGCTTCAGTGACTTTTAAACACAAGTCATTGGCAACTAATTTTACTTGAGGAACTTATTTGTGCAGTGGACAAAGGAGACAAAAAACATAAACATCAAACACATTTTAAAATGAGACATTTTTCTTTTGTGTTTGCTGTGAAGCACTGCTTTGAAAAATGCAATAGGAATAAAGTTGTTATTTTTATTATTATTCGCCTCTGTCTTCTGCCTCTGTTGCTCTTCTCCATCCTCCCCACTGTAATGTCCCCTGACAACACAAGGTCATGTTAAAGTGCTGTGTTCTCTGGGGCACCGCCATAGGACGCACTAAGTTTATCACAGAGACGTAGAGTAAAGAGGAGATCACAGTCCTGCGTGCACCACATGACAACTTTATTACTCGCACACACTAGCAAGACCAGTAACAAACGCTCATAAATGCACATAAAACACTTGCAAAAACACGTAAACATTTATGGGAACAGCCAGAGAATCACACACACACACAAACACGTTCCCATGTTGTCATCCTCTTAGGCTCTATGTATTGCTTTTGCGGGAATCTGGACCCTTGGATAAATCACTGCTGTCTGCATTGCCCTGCGTAATGTGTAACATGGTGTCTCGCTGCTTGTTGTTTAGGATCCCGGCAGAGAGGAGGCCTTGCTGCAACAACTGAGAGAGAAAGATGAACTGATTCTCAGACTGCAGAATGAACTGGTAAGCTCCATCAACCAGCAGATACATAACAACAGGAAGGTTTGTTTTTGAATGTCAAAACATAACAAAACATAATCAGCATTTTTATTGATTTCTGACTTCCTCTTTGCACCATGTGTACCATTTCTGCAAAGTCATTTTGAGTCTTTTAAAACACTTTTTTCCTGGGTTGGTGTTTTGACCTTCAAAATGACTGTTAGTCATTGCACAGTATTCACTGGGGAGCTAAAATATGATGAACAAGTTGCCCAGACAGAATAAAATGATCATGTGTTTATTTGGTAGTACTATTAAGGCAGGTAAATGTATTTAAATGTTGATTTTATTGTCAGGAGTTTTGTTATTTCATAGTTCTGAAAGAAATACAAAGCATTTACCAAACCAGATTTCTCTAAAAATGACAGCTCTGTTTTGACATCTTGGTATAACAAATGGTTCTATATGCACACAGGATATTCAGTTATGGGAAATACAGTATAAAAGAATCTAGTAAAGCAAAATGTTTTTCCAAAATGCTATGAAGTTTTTGAAACTAATAAGAGAAGCAACTCATGCTCTCAGACATTGAGAAATGGGAGGCTTGCTCATCTAATTTTATCTCTGTCACAGTTTCTTTCTCTTAGTCTCTGTTTTTCTAAACTTTGAAATTAATAATTGAAATAGCTTGAATGTTTTTAAATTATTTGTTTTACGGGTATAAATTAAAGACTAATTGCCTTTGAAGCGCAATTTTTTTTCATTCCCTTTTAAACATTAAACAATCCTTCTTTTTTTTTAGAAAGGTTAAAAAACATTTCAAAGAACTGGAAAGTTTTACTTTTGTTAATGAATGAGCAAACCCGGCCTTTCCTCTGACGCTCTGCTGTGTGAGACTATATACAGCAGAGGGAGTGACGGGAAAGACTGACCATCAAAGGCCACAAAGAGGAAATGAATGTGACAATGGCTTTATAGTTGGCTCAAAGTCACACCATCAATATCACATGGCGTGGCACCAGAAAGCCCATCTTTTTCATCTTTGTTAATGTAAACTGCTTGTTCCCGCCAACTTAATGTAATAGCAGAATTACTGCGACTCCAGTGCAGCCAAGAGAGAAGTATAATGTTCTCACAAATTTGTCCCTGTAGACAAAGATGGGAAGCATTGAGTCATTTCCATGTTTGGATGTTTGGAATAACCAAATTATACTCAGGAAATGTAGGGATTTACATGCAAAATATATTGTGTTGTCTGTGCTTTTTTTCCCACCCCGTTGGAAGCTCGATAGTTGGATCATCTGCAAAACTGCTCCATACGGCAACGTTTTTCATCGTTTGTCATCTACAAGTCTGTAATTTGTCACCTGTTCTATCAAAGCAATGTAATGCAGACATTATGCCAGGCCTCAGCAGGATAGTGTGCCAGTGTTATGGTGCTGTTGTAAGAGATGCCAGTCCAACCCACTGACTTGAGTCCCATTTGGCATCTGTTTGTTTGATCACTTTCTGGCGCTCGCATCTCATTTTTCTCTCTTGTCCTTTTTTGTCTTTTGTCCTCTTTTGACTGTGATAGCATTCTTGCTTCCTTCCTATCAGCAAAACCTATCCTCCTCTCTCCTCTTTCTTTGTGGGCTATATTCAGCACAGTGTGCACGTAATGGTGGAGTTATTGCACATTTGTATTCAGACCTCAGACTTTCCTGAGGACTTAAATGGATCTCTCAGAAAGCGACATGCACAGGTAGCCCAAAACACAGGTTTCTCTGCAGTTACCCACCACTGGGACCTGGAGCTATTCTCTTGTACGAAACCCACTCTAGAAAGGAGCTGTATTAAGCTGTTAACAGGTCATCGAGCAATAATTTCCCTCTCTGAAATTCATGTCGACAGGAAACGTAACATACTGTACACTCGCAGAATAAAACACCTTTTCAATTGCAGTAAATCATTTCTTGTAGTTAGTTCCATTTTTAATAAATACACATCGTGGCCTGTAATAATCTATAATGACTTAAACATTTAATCATCACTTTCTTTCACAAGTAAATGGAATTCATTAAATAAAACACTTTAGAAATTACTACTCTAACCAGCCCATTAGAAGTTATCGAAGAAATGTGATGTGGGCAGTCTTCAGTGGCTCAGGTTGATTGATCTGTCTGGAGGCTGCTGGATCTTATATTTTTAGCTGTGATAAAGATTTAAGATTGTCAAAGGATTATAGTGGTGTGATCAAGAAGGTTATTAACCAGAATAAATTTCCCCTAAATGTGTCAGGAACTTTGATGTGTTCTTGGGCTGGTGCACCAAATGACTGATGATGAAAAACACAAGTGGAATTATGGCTGCGTTATATTAATATTTTTTTATCAGTCTGATCCAGGGACTGTCAAAAATGTCCCCAGAAATATCCCCCACACACATTCACAGACTGTCTCTTTCAAGCACTTGGTGGGTTTCAATCTCTCTCTGTGTGTCTGAGATGGAAAACATGGGAGTAAATAAACATGATTATGAATGAGATAAGTGTTAATGGAAATCTGTGCTCAGCGGCCGCTTTATTAGGCACACCTGTAAAATCTAATGCAATCTAAGGTTTTTCTCCCCACCAACGATGGGCAGACACGCAGGGGGAAGAATATTAAAAACATATTTCAATAAAATGCAGTCCAGTTCAGCACTTCTGCGAACCACAATAAAAACTGAGCATTAGTATCTTTGTAAGGGTAGAATTTATGTCTGAACTGTTGTATTGGTTTGCATTAGATTTTACAGGTGTAACTAATAAAGTGGCTACTCAGTGAATCTCAGACATATAAACATGACGTTGGGCCTGGACCATGCTTGCATCTAACATAACTCACCAGTGGAGATCGGTGAGTAGCTTGCCAACCCCTGGCAATGAGCCAAAAAGTCCATAATTCATAGTTCACCCATTCCACAAAATCAGGTTGTTCTCCACTTCCATCCTCTCTCCTCCGTGGACCCACCATCAAACTGCTCGGCTCCCAGGCTGGCCTTTCCCCGGAGCCGACAGCAGTGCACTAGCCGGAGTACGGGAGGTAACTCCAGAGTTGTTGGAGAAACATGAAGCTCGTCACTTTGGTTTATTTTTCTTTTGCCAACTGTTGCATTGGGTCTCAAAATTAAGAGTTTTTGTTTGCTCCCTGGGTTCCTGAAGAGGTGTTTTTTTGTTGAGATTGATATTGAGTGCTGACTGCCTCCTTGGCTGAGATCTGAGAGCATTTTCTAGTTAAGGATCTAATTATCATCATGGATTATCCATGTTTTTTAGGAGTCTGTCAACACTGACACAGGCTCTTAAAAATAACATTCATTTTGTAAGAAAGTGAAAATATTGAACAATAGGCTAATCAGCCTAAATGAATTACATTTTTTTTTTCTTGAATTCCAGCTCCAGCTCCCACAGTGTCTGCTCTGAGAAATTCCAGCCCTCAGACAAGTGTAGTTGAGGACCCCTGCTATGGGTTGTTGTTTACAGCGGAACAATTTCCCTTTTTTATTTAATCTGTATAATTTAAACTAGACATTTTACTTAACTGTACAGTTCACCTTACCTTTAGTCTACTTGTAATTGTGATTTTACACATACTGTGTAATTGTCATCCGCTTCACCTGGTTTCTTAGGGATGGAAGGCAAGACCTTGATTTAAAGCACAGGTTGGGTGCATTTGCAAATTACGTTCCTAATACTCAACAAAAAACAAACCTGGCAGCTTCACAGTTAACATTTAAACTTGAACCTGGCAGGTCCAGTGAAAAGACCCAAACCAACAGTCTAGCAGTCCGTCTCTCAATACAGACGGACAGGTAGATACTGACAGGTCACAGATCTATCGATTCATTTCCAAAAACAGCAAGGAACTGTATTTCTTAGCAAATGTGAGTAAATTGTTAGGGACTATTTCCAGCTGTAGATCTGGTGCGGTAGTGAGTATTTACAGCAGCAGCATGGGGGGATTTAATCAAAACAAACAACAGTGCTCGTGTTCATGGTAATGGAGGAACGTGTCAGCCAGCGCAACAGTGTGGCTCACTGATGTGTTTTTAATGGTTTTTGGACAACAATAAAGGTCTATGGCTCAAAGGAGTAAGCTGTACTGGATCAGGCTACACAAACAATACTTGTTAGCAGAATCAAATCAGTGTTGGTTTTGGTCTGTTCATAAGATTTGTTCATAATACCAAAAAATACATAATATCACCAGAAGTCTCTAAGTGGATGCAGTTTGATCATTCTCTCTGTTTATCTCTGTCTCTCTCTCTCTCTTTACCCCGACACTTTTTCTCTTTCTCCCTCTCTTTCTCCCATATGGTGACATGATGAAGCCACCAATTTTCTTTCCTCCACATCACACGCGGATTCAGCAATCAGTCTTTAGGGCATGCAATTGCTTTTGCATGCACAAACGTGCACAGATTCTTTGAGTGTGTGTGTATGTGTTTTTGTGAGAAAAAGCCATACATCTGTTTGTGTGTGTATTGATAGATTATCTAATACTACTAACTGTATCCTTGGTGCCTAACCTTATTTTTTATCTGCACCGTATGCCCTTGGAACAAAGGTCATTCTGTCATTGCTTCAAATTTATTAAGTTGTGCATTGTGGGACCATTCACTTGTGAACATTTGTGAGGGTGTATGTGTTTCTATGCGTGAGGGATACTATGCCTGCCGCAGCTAAGTTGAAGTGCAGGAAAGGGCAGCTCATAGCCAACGCTCTCCTTGCTCTGCCTCCGTCTGTAAATCTGCCAGTGAAAACCTATTAATTATCTCCTAGAAGGACCTGCTAGCTGGCTGGCCATCACTACCTGTCACTTTTTATGAGTTTTCTCCTCTCGCTGCTGGTGCATTTTGTTGAAGGACCATGCTCCAACTGCAACATTTAGCTGTGGATAGCCTCCCTTGCTTTTCATGTAGGCATGGGCATGACTAATGAAAACAGATTTTGAACTCAATGTCAGCTCAGATCTGCTGGATTTGAACAAGATAGTATATATTCAGGTTTAGAGCTATGTTATCATTAACTTTCTTCCATTCTCCTCACCATTAACCCATCCTTACACCTTGTCTTAATTTGGATGATTAATTTCAATCAGAGTTAATAAATTTCAATATTTCATAGGCACTGCAACTTTCTACTCATTCTGTTCCCCTGCCCATGAGCGTTGTAGTGCGAGCATGTCAAAATGATTAGTGACATCGTCATAAAATGCTCCTGGTGGAAATCGTGCTGGGTTCGTCTCATTCACAGTGTTTGCAATCTGCCTTTTCAAAATAAGCACATAGAGGTAACACATGAATTGGCAGGTTCGTGGTCAAGGTAAAAGTGCTGTATTTTGAAGGACAGGACCAACGCTTTTCTCTGTACACCTCCGTCTATAAATCTGCCAGAGGAAACCTATTAATTATCTCCTAGAAGGACCTTTCTAGCAGGCTGGCCAGCACTCGCTGTCACTTTTTATGAATTCTTCTCCACTGGTGCACTTTGAGGAGGGTCCCTGCTCCAATATTTGGCTGTAGAAAAAGTTCCTCCCCTATTCAGCCCAGTTTTATGACCTCTTGGATTTCCAGGAGAAGCAGCCAAAAGGGATTTGGGTTTGTTGAGGTTGTTTTAGACTTGCAGTTTTTTTTTCTTTTTCTTTTGATAGCTATCTAAGCTTGGAAGCACACTATACTAAATGTTGTGAGCAGAGGCAAGGCATACGTCTGCTGGGAGAGCATTTAGTTGTTCTGATTTATTTGTATTTGATGTTCTTTCTTTATGAGATTTTGGACACAACTGATGGGTGTATGTTTGTTTCGTATGCAGGAGAGTGCCAAAGCTGTCCTGAAGATGAAAGACTGCCAAATGACTGACCGCACAACACAGACAGAACACATGGGGCCAGAGGTGAGATACACTCTCTCTGTCTCTCTCTCTCTGTCTCTGTCTCTCTCTCTCTCACTCTCTCTCTCTCTGTCTCTCTCTCTGTCTCTCTTTCTCTCTGTCGCTCTCTCTTTCTCTCTCACTGACTCTCTGAGACACAAACAGTGCATTGCCCATTTCTATCACTGAAAACATGCTTTACGTAAGAACGCCTGGACCTGTAAGATTACATATCACTAAATGAAGCTCGATTCTAACAAAAACCACGATTGCAAGCCCCTTTCTTCTCTATCCCATTACTTTGTTTTCCTATCTGTGGCAGTGTTTTTCATGCTTAGCCACAGCTGCCATTTCTCCACCGGTCTTTCTTTTCTTTCCCACCTCTTTAAGAGCATCTTTTCACATTGAGCTAAAGCCCTAATCCATCTTACTCTTTCTAAAGATGTTGCACTGCAGTGACATTCATATTATATTCCACTACCTACACCTTCCCCAATTCCCACAGTGCATAGAGAGGGTGCTGTGCTGCATCCTACCTGCCTACCTGCCTGCCTAACGCCCTCAGTTGACATGGCCTCTTTGGCTTCACTAGGGGCTGACAGTATGGGAACGCAGCAGACTTAATGGATGAGTGTCTAAATGTGGCTGCCTGAAACGAAAACAGGAGCAGACTTTGGGGTCTGTTTCTTTGTTTCTCTCTTTTAAAACATTTTTTTCATCTTCTCCTCAGAAAGTTCTTTTATACCTTTAATCCTGCGTATAAAGGTGGCAAGAAATGGTGTTAAAGAATTGTGTCATTGTGTGAGCAAGTTTGGTGCACAGTACCCACACTAACGCACACACACACACACACACACACACACACACATACAGAAAGACACACACACACACACACACAGGTAATGTTTGACTTTTCTCAGGCAATGTCAAAGTGCAAAATACATGCATTATTTGCATGTAACAGAAAAACTTTTTCATCTATGTGTTGCTGAACACCAAATGACTTTTCCACTTCTGTGACTTTGTTTTTTTTGCTACACAGAACGCTATTATTTTACTTAGTAAAATGATAATTTGCTCTATAGCAGTAAAATTCTTAATATGAGGATTCTGATATCCTCCTGATGTGAATGCCTGCATGTGAGCAGCAGTATATCTCTACCTGCACTGGTTCTGTAAAATCATAGGACAAAGTAATTAGCTGTAAATTGTTTGGTTATTGTTATGATGATGATGATGAAGATGATGATAGTTTTGCAGTGGATTAGAGAATACGGAGGAGGGTCATACACAGTAACTATGAAATAAACTAACACAGTTAAATGATCAGTTATGATTCTGCTCTGCCACATTATGTTGCTCATTGCAGCTACAGGTTTATTGCCACTAAAATGCGAAGCTTTGGGCGCTACATTTGCCAGGCCCCCTTGGAAACAAGGAGGTCCTGAGTGTTTTCTCTGACTCAGAGGGGAAAAAAAGAGGATTTAATTGTCTTCACATTTTTCATGCAGCTAAGTGAAATGTCACTGCCTCCATGGGCTGTCGTGTACTCCATAATCTTGCAGCCTGAGTAGAATATCGAACTATAAAAGACCAATTTGATGTTTGGACTTTGTTTGGTTATTATGTGACATCCTGGTGGTGGCGGAACAAGATCTGATAAAGGTGTTCACAGTGGATCTGGTGTGTGCATCTATGCTTTAATAATGTGCACCACTCAAATTATAGACTACAAATGGAACACATACTGTACCTGCCATCCCCAGATCACAATAAAGAGAGTCAATCAGCTAAATGGATAGGCCTTTACAGTATACGTGCAAGCTGTTATGGATCAGGGTTGAAGAACCAGACATTAATCTTCACCTCGCTAGATTTAGTATAAAATAGAAATTAAACTAAATTCTGGTCATGAATATGCAGTAAATTTGTCTGTTGTTCGAAGCATGCAAGAAAAAAGTGAAATACAAAACATACATATTGTAGTAGAAGTTTGTGTGATTTTAGAAAGGTCCATGTAACTAAAATTTTTAAAATAGATTCACATCTAGGTGCCCTTTGCGCAGTGCACTATTAACCAGCTCCACACAGGCCAATGGCCAAAAATGCAGTCAATGTTGACACCAAAATAGCAGTGCAGTGCGGGTTGCTAGTCTCAAGCCCCCCGACTTTGACTGTGCGGTGCATGACAAGTCGTCAAAACAGGTGCAGGCAAGGAAGACACCTCACTGCACCTCAGGAAAATGCCACTTTGCTGACTGCGTGTGCATGAAGTTTCAGCCTTGAATCCTATCATTTTCCCATAACTGTCATCATTCTTTTTCTTTTTCTTTCCCTACGCTTAAGGTTCCTTTCTTTCACTTTTTCAGGCATGCAAACACATTATTACACACACATTACACACACACACACGCATATGTCTGCACTGTGCTCCGTTTGCAATCACTGACAAATGCATTTCTCATAATGAAGCCTGAAATGGCCTCACATAATTGTATGTTGGTACTGGAGGCTGAAACAAGAAAAGGTGTGGGTTTGTTTTGTGTAGTTTGTTCCAGTGTGCAAATTTGTATGCATGGCCATGTGTCATTGCCTCTGTGTCTGCCTGTGCAAGTGTGTGAGTTTGTGTTTGTTCAGTGAAGCAGCCATTAGTCCTGGCCTTGGACAGCAAAGTCAATAAAATCGCTGTTGAAAGTGTCAAAGTAACCTCAGTCAAATAGGTCACATATATGCCTCAGACATTATAATTCATTCAATGTTGTGGTTGTTTGTATGTATTTATGTGTTGTCGATGTGTGTCATGCCTCACATGGCATGATTTGCACATCAGTATGATGTTGCCTCTAACAGAGTATGCATTTAGTAAAACTGCTGTATTCACTCACTTTATAACTGTTTGTCCAGACGTTCTGTGGCCAAAAAGGGAGAAAAAATGGCCTGGTATATTGAGAAGCTGCAGATTTTTTTTTCTCCCTGACATTCTGATTAATTTCAATTAATTTGATTAAAACGAATTTCACCTTGATTTGCCTCACCAGGAGGGTAGTGAGAAAGGAGCTCTCTCTTTGCTCCTACAGCAGTCTATATGAGGAGAGATTTAATCTTTGAAGATTCACTCAATTATATCACCTCTCTGATGTGAAGTGGTTTGATTAATTGGCGGGTAATCATTTGAATTCAAGTGGTGCCACTAAGTGTCTCATCTACTCTGCAGGTGGAAAACAGCATGATATTAGCATACCAGATATACCGTATTGGTGCATTAAAGAAGACTCGGGCAATACTCCAAAATTCTCATCAGTCTCAGAGAATTGGAAGTATGTTGGAGGTATTGTAGTATTCTCAACTGACCCTAAACTCTTCAAATGCAAAGTGTTTGGTCAGTTCCACAATAACATTATTTTCCTAATAGTCTATGTCCATCTTAAAAAGTCTGGCCAGCAATCCACCGTATGGCGTTGCTATTATAAAACCAGTACCTAGCTATAGAGGCTCCATATGCTCAGGCCCCTTGAGTAGTTGGGCTCTTAATTAGAGGAGCAGCTGGCTGCCCGCTAGCAAGCTAGGCTAGCAGCACAGGTGACTTAACTCAGCAGTACCTACAGCATGTGCGGCCTGATTTTAGCCTCCCCCCTCCCCTCCCATGTGTGCGTGACTGTGTATGAGAGAGAGAGAGGGACTGAGTGTGTGGGACATGCTGCGGCGTGGAGCAGGCCTATATGGGTTAGCTACCCCAGTGCATCGAGGACAGTCGGCTAGCAACAGAAAGTGTGTCTACAAGTGGGGCAGCTATTTCTGCCACCTCTGCCACTTCACGAGGTCGACCATCTCACTCATCCTCTCTCCCTCTACCTTACTCTCCTTTTCTGGAACGTCCTACTACTTTTCCCTCACTCCGTTGTCCTCCTCCTTGTCTTCCACTTGCTTTTGTTCGCTGATCCCTGAAAGTGCAAAAGTTAGCTTTCAGAAGTTCCTCTCTTCTCCTCTCCTCTCCTCTCCTCTCCTCTCCTCTCCTCTCCTCTCCTCTCCTCTCCTCTCCTCCTCAGCCAGGTTTCCAGGGCTCCAGGAGTCCATCAGGGATTCTCCTGCCCTGGTTTCCCCACCGTTGGACACTCTGTCCTAGGAACAGCTCCTGGCCCCCACATTCTATCCCAAAACTTTAGGCCAACTTACCTCAAAGTTCCTCTTTTTTCAGCTTTAACAGGGCTACCTTGTCAATTGCTGAGTTCTAGGAAGGTCCAGAAAAGAAAAGGTTGTTTGGATTACTGGGGTGCATGTCTCCCTCCTAACTGACAAACCCTCATGTGCTTTAAATGATTTGTTTGCTTTAATTTTGAGCTCAGATCAATGACAGTTTAGATTGTCTTGTTAGTTTTCACAGCTGTAGTTAGTAAATGGAAATTGGCTGCATTCTCAAAGGTAATAATGGACTATTCTGCATTTATCAAACATCTATATTCCCCATTCCTCCTACAATATTTTTCTTATTTTTTATTTCTGCCTACATAAACCAATTTAATATGCAGTATATTGACAAAACCTTAATGCCTCTCAATCTACCAGATGTCAGTCCAGTCTTTTCTTGACCTTGTTCAGCTATAAATGTAGCCAAATCTGATTTTATGATGGCAGATTGCAGCAGTAAATGGGTGAGAATGTGAGGTGAGAAAATGGGACCTCTGTAATGGCTTAATGCAAAATAAAGCTTCGTGAATTTGATCTACAACCTCAATTAAAAATTTCAATCCTCAAATGTAAATAGAGCATCCATCAGCAGATGCAGTATCTTTCCATCACTGGTTTCCTTATTATATTATGGTATTACAGACAGTACACACTGACAGGGCACATTGGAAGTGATTTTTTTTTTATATATAGTGGTTTTGACCCTGTGTAGGTCACATACTAAAACAGTCTTCAGATACAATGTGTGCAGAACAGGGGCACTACATACTTTATAATATTCTGCG
Source organism: Chelmon rostratus (assembly GCF_017976325.1). NCBI lineage: Eukaryota > Metazoa > Chordata > Actinopteri > Chaetodontiformes > Chaetodontidae > Chelmon > Chelmon rostratus. The sequence continues at coordinate 18,922,910 of NC_055662.1, read as the reverse complement.
ACCTCATAAAGAGCGCTACTAAGCAAGACCCAGATATCCACCTGAAGCTGACAAGTGGCAGTTTAGTGAGAGAGCCAAACACAAATTGAAATGTGTTGACCGACCCCCATTTTTCAATTTTGCACTGAAAGATTTCTCCACTTTCTGTCAGTGCGCCAGCGTAGAGATGGCAGGTAGGGTGAAAGGAAAACTGAGACGAGTAAGACAGAGAGGAAAAAAGGAGTGGGGTTAGAGAGAAAAGGCAAAAAGCTATTTTATGTCCCGCAGAGACTCTTAAGAGCTGGAGGTATGGTGGCTGTTTGAAAGTTTTTTAGAGGGGACTGAATCGATTGAGATTGCTTTCTTTCAGCGAGCTAATTTCATGGGCATTCTTAAAAGGAACATTTTATGGGAATCAAAAGCTCTTGATGGTTAGCTCACTTTCCCGCTCTGTCTTTCTCACTCTCTTCTCTGTCGTTTTCTATTCTCCCTAGATTTATGCAACTTTCCTTTTTTTTCGCCTCCCTTTTTCTCCTGGCATCGCACGCACCCTTCTCTTCATCCCCTCTCTCCTTAGTAGCTGAAAAGAATGAGAGAAGCGGAGGGATCGCTGCGGATCGTTTACCGTCTGTTTGTGGGCCATTACATTTGAATGGAGAAACATTTAAGCAGATCATGCAGATTTTCCCCTCTTTGTGTCCGATTCCGTTTTTCTCCTCTCGCCATCTCAAAAGAAGTGAGGTGCGGAGTGACTTATTGTATGCGCCGAAGGAATCAGCTCTTTGGGCTAGACATTAATTTCATATGAAGGATAACACAACAAAAAAAGCCAGGTTAGAGTCCAGATGTATGTGTGTGAGTCTTTGCCTATTTGTGTGTAAATGGGGAAATGAATGCCTCTTTAGCTCAGGGCATCATTATAAATCATAAAAATGTATAAATATTAAGGTTAGTAAATTAATATAGTTATTTTGCAGCTACTAGTTGTAAGTAGATAAAAAAAAAAACTGTGCTACAAAAACCTGTTAAAATAATTGGTGCATTAAGTATACCCATCTTAATTTGTATATGTGCCTAGTTTTGATAGCAGTTGTTATTCTAAACAGCAGATTTCTCAGTTTGATTTGCGAGACTGCTCACAGCTGTGACAGATAAATTGTTAGATATAATGATATGTTAGACAAACATACGATGACTGACAGCTCATGCCAAGACAGGGCATGAAAAATAGGAGCTGGATTATCAGATATGTCCACGTGTGACCCTGCAAAAGACCTAAGGTCGAGATGGAAATCTTTGAGCAAAGGATATGACTTTGCATCCCTGTGGAGGACAATCCCTTAAAGTTGTCTTGAAAAAAACAACTTTATCAAGAAAACAAGCACATAGAGGCTCCCTCAGAGTTTAAAATGGAGTGTGTGCTTAACATCTGTTAAAACACAGCTCTTCATTTTTCATCCAATACAGCTACCGTTGTACTAAAGCTGTCTGGACAATTGTCATTGCACTGATTTGTCCCCAGCTGGCAGTAGATGTCTTCATTTGTTCTGAATCCCAGTGGTCTTTTATCTTGGAATTATTTGTCAGGTCGTCATGTTACACAGTACCTCATTATTTGCTAATCCTCATGACTGATGCACTCACAACTTTCAACAAGTAAGTGTCAATAAAGTCATGCTTGTTGTGATCAGTAAATATCACTTTGATCGTACATGAACTCAGGTCAGAGTTTTTTCAGGCTTTTTTTCAGGTTTTAAAGGTGGATAAAGTCTGAAGTACAAATGAAAGGGTACATAATCTGAGTTTAGCCCTGCTGCATATCCATCAATGCTCCTTAACAGTTAACGGCTTACAAAGGCTTTCTCATTCGGTGTCAGTAATATCACTTCCTAACACCTTTCAGCTGTGTGAAAAGTTATTGTCACAACACTTGTACAAACTAAAGCAGAACAACCATCGATTCTGTTTCTTTGCCTTCGCTCTGGGGATGTTTTTATCCATTGTTATTGATCCAGAGGGTCAGAGGAATGAGATGGCTTTGGTATAGCTTGCCTTTAACTTACTGTATGTCCACCTGTTATTGACACAGAGCATGTTCAGCAGACCCCCCGTTGAGAGAGCACTCCTAACGAACGCCACTGGTTGGTCTTCTGTGTATCTTCCTGGGGCTGGGGAACCCTGAATCAACATGTATGATGACACAGATCATATGAGCCTGCGTCATCAGTGCTCTCTACGTCTGTGCCAATTAAAGCAGGAGGATGGAGGGTCCAGAGCTGATTGTGACTATGTAGGTCTCCAACTCCTATTCCTGTAAACTAGATCATTTTGTACAGCTGTACTGAGTAATGGTGCTACTAAGATAGAAGGATAGAGAGAAAGAGGAGGAGATACGGGCTGAGCACGAGAGAGGCCGTTTTCTGCCCTACTTAGACTTTTTATACATTCTTCTTTTTATGCCTGTCAGTCTTCCTGTCCTTCCATCTTTCTTCCCTTTCTTTATGATTTCCTTAATCCCTGTTTTCTTCCTCTTTTGTGCCCCTCTGTAAAAAATGCCCTTGATTTTCCATCCTTTCTCCCTGCACATATTCATGCATTTTCCTCAATCTGATCACTCTCCATCTTCATATTGCTCCTCCTTTCTCTGTCCCTGCCCCTTACCACCTTTTTCCCTCCATCCTCTATCTTCACCCCACCCCCCTTTCCCTGCCATCCCTTACGTTCAGACTGCTTGTCCTTCATCTCAAACATTTACTTTTTCTTTCCTTTCCTATCTTTCCCCTCTTGCTTTCCATCATGCCTCTTTCACATGTTCCTCCTCCATTCCTTTATATCGTTTCGCTCTGCCTTGCTACATTCTCATCTTTATGGTCGGCCTTTCACCTGTATACCTCTCCATTCACATTCTCTCCCTCCCACTTCTCCCTCATCTCCTTTATTACCGTTACTCTTTCACCCTGCCTTGCCCCTCCCTTTCGCTGCTCATCCTCTATTACATTTTCTCTCCAACTCTTGTTAACCCTCTCCTCTCCTCTCCTCCCTTGCTTAAGGCCATGAACTGAGTCTTGGTTGTGGCTTTTGAACATAACTTTTACTCTCTACTTTGTTTGGTGACTGATATTTACGCCCCAGTGAGAGAGGTGTGTTCGGGCATTCACTTGTTCACATTGTGGGAATAAGTTAACTCAAATGATTTAAGGGGGGGTTGTTGATGATTATTATACATAACTCACACAGGAGTATTCATCCCGCAAGGTCATTCTTATGGGAGTATTTAGAATGATAGGGAATAGACAAACAAGAAAGGTCAGTCATAGTTATGATGCTTATTTTTATTAAACAAGGATCATTATTTTATGGGAGTAAGGCTGTGTCTATGGGAATAGGGTATTTTATTGTACTTTTATGTGACCATCAACTTTTACTGTTCAAGACCTCTTTCCATCTGCCTGCTATAGAGCTGGGCGTGTGTTCTTTTGAGGCTATTGGCTCAGGTGACATGAGAGTAGTATCAGTTTTCTCATCTAACTCTCGTCAAGGATACAAATATACTTATTTTTCTACACAGACAAAATATTCCTGCAAAGGAATGTGTTGAATATGGCCAAAATTTTAGTTGAAATATTCCAAAAATCATTATCAACGGAATGTGAAGAAATACCCGTTTTTGGCTTCCTTCAGTCTTGGGAGTCTGTGCTTTGTCCCGATCCGGCCGTGTGCTTGGTGCTCTGAGCTCCAGCCAGCAATAGGCCCACTAACTGCACAGCCAACAGAGATAACCACCTCCCAGCAGCTACTAGCTACAACCAAAGGTAACTCCAGCAAACAGTATAGTGAGTAGCAGCTAGCAGTTAGTCTGGTGATTCCTACACATTGATCCTTTAACCACAGTTTCATTAACACAGTCGCTATGCTACAGCCATACAAGTTTGGTGTACTTATACTATGTTACTGTATACTGTAACATTTATTTATATTATTTAAAAATACTTTAAAATAAAAACAACTAAACTAATGTAGAAACCATATTGGGGTCCTCAAAATAAATTACCTTACTATTACAGTAGCTGGATAATAAATTCTCATTTAAATGCAAGTTTACAGACCAACTGTGCTTTCTCTGGTACCTTAAAAGGGGACGCAGTGTTTACTAATCGTGTTTCCTAATGTAGTTTTTGAAAACATAATAATTAGGAACAGCAATAGACCTTTGCCTGCTGGTACAACATGAATATGGATAACATTGCTGACTATGTGGAGGAAAATACCATGGAAATGCTGTTATTTTGGCATTGTGCATATATGTTTGCAGTTCATGTCTTTGTCGCATGGCCTCTAAGCTCATTGTCGTGGAATCGGAATAACATTTGTAGTTATTGGCAAGCAAATTGCTCTGTGGGTACACGAAGAACAGCCCTGTGTGGGAACGCGATGAGAACAAACCACCAGTATTTTTAAACCCTGTACTTTGCTGCACTGTCACCCACGAGCTCTATTTTTTCCTCTGTTCGTCAAAATTGGTGTCACTGACGCAAAGCACCTTACACCATTCATCAGTATTACAGAAATGAGGCAAGAATCCTCGTTCAGTGTGTAGCATGTGCACATCGTTAGGACTTTTAATAGACAGTAGCAGACTTGTACTGATGCAGTGAGGGAGTGAATGCATGAATGAATGAATGAATGAACTAAGCATGTGGGCGAGTCACATGAAAAGTGTGTTTATAACAGTGACCGTACAGATGAGAAAATGAACAAGCATTCATCTTTATGAGCTGCTTTGCATCAGTGACACTGTTTGTATTTGTTCACTTTGCAAAGAGCAGTTTGTCGTTATTTACACGTAATGGGAAATGACAGTCTCCCACTGATAAATGCACTTTAGGGGGCAGCCAGTGTTGGAGGTTGATTTACGATTGCTGTGAAGTATACCAAAGTAAAGTATTGCTTCCTCCTCTGATCTAACAACAATCCCTCCTTGTCTCCGTCCCCTCTGTTTTTTTATTGGTTGCTCTTTGTGTCAACGTGTCTTCTGTTTCCAGGGCATCAAGGCGCACGGGAGCGCCACTTTGTCGTCAAGGAGACAACTGAGTGAGTGTCTCTGTTCTGATATCACCTGACTGGACGTGACTGTGTCTTGTAGTTGTCTACCTTAATGTACCGTGCTAGATGGGAGAACAGGGGGTCTTTGTACTGAGGCTTGATTAATCTACGTGGCTCCGCAGGCTGATTAAACTCTCATCTACAATTGTTTTACTTCACAAATCAGCTAATAGAGCACTTATTCCATTACTTTTGGAGACGCTTAGTGTAGTTGTGATTTACACACTGAAGTTCTGTATTAATCAATAACTAGTTTACGTTGAATTATACTATAATATCTACTGATGTAGAATGTGTTACAAAAGTCTTTAGGCTATAGCAAAAAATCCTGTTATATCTTGCCCTTGACAAGCCTGACCTATGTACATTAAAGGAGATGGTACTAAAGTGTCACAGAATCCACTGCTGGTTATGTGAAGTGAAATGATTGTGGATAGGTTCAGATGTGCCAGTTTATGTGTTAATCAATCCTTGTCTGGAGACCCTCTGAGCGAGGAATGCCACCTGCACTGCCTTGTCCTGTAATGTAGACAAGAATGCTGCCTATTGTACCCAATTTAAATAATCCTGCCCCAAGTGATGGTGACCCTAAAGGATCTGGCGCCAAGATCTTCCCTTTTCTGGTATGAGTCAATGCAACAAAACAGCCCTGTCTGTTAGAAGTCAATGTAAAAGCCAGTGTAATATAGTCTGTTGTTTAAGTCAGTGGTTTAAGTCAGTACAAAAATCTCTGTTCAAGCACAAGTCAGTGGTACAGATGATTTATTTTTTAGTGTAATTTGATGGTGCAGACCATTTCTGTTCTAAGCCGATGATCCTGACAAATGACATGGTTTCAGATATTGAACAAGGTGAAGTGCACTCCGGTCTGCATATTCTTGAAGCTCAGCCTTCAAATGCCAAGTAAAGCACACCTCAAAGATTCTAACTCATGTAAAAAGAACCAAAATGTGTCTTTTGCTCCAATGTGCTAGCTGTAGTCATACATCCTGTATTCATCAGATGCTATTTGCACTGTCCAGTTCTATAAAGGAGACTGGCACATGGCATCCTAACAACTAACCAACTAATCGGGGATTTGCAAATCACAGCACTTTATTTTTTCTCCCTTTTGTGGGACTGTTTTGACTAATGGAAATTAATCAACCACCTGCCAACATAAAAAAAAGAAAAAAGAATTGCTCTTGACGTGATCTTGTAATTTTGCAGTGAAAATAGCAGCTCATGATATCAGGCTGCAGACTGTCTGAAAAGTTTGCATTTTGAATACCATAGTGTGAAACACTGCACAGAAAATATTATGTTGCAGGGGAGTTCAGGAATTTCCTGAAGTGAAAACGCCTCCACAGAGGAAATCTAAATAAAGTGTTCTTTCTTTCTCATGTCTATTACCTGCTTCCTGCCTACCTACCTGCACTGTACTGGATTGTGCTGAAGTTGAGCTTGCATGCTTTAGGGTTTAGAGCACTGACATGTGAAAGCAGTGTCCCAGCCCTTCTCTTCCTGTGTGAACTTTAACCCTGTCTGCCATTGCACTACGAACTGCAACCCCACCTGTCACAGCACTTTATAACCTTTTATTGACCTGTGTGACCCGTGACCTCCATATGGGCTTTAACCACCCTTCTCTCAATCACACTCGCATAACACACACACACACACACACACACACACACACACACACACACACACATTCATAGACGCAGACATTCATGCACTCAGTAAGGACACATCTAATGTTAACCATAAATTAGGACCTGTTTCTGTGGTTTGCCCATATTTGTGTGTGTGTGTGGGCGCATGTGTGCTTCTCAGGGAAGTAACCCCTGTGTGAAGGTTAAAGCGTAAAGAGACAGCAAGAGCCATTAGAGCTTCATTTGTTTGCTCCATTTGCGCAAGGGCACCTACGCACTTCCATGCCTTTGTATGAGTGTATGTTTGTCTGTTTGTGTATGTGTCGTTGAGTTATTTTTACACAAACATCCAAAGTTGCTGCAAGAAATCTGTCATCATCCTGTGTGTGTGTGTGTGTGTGTGTGTGTGTGTGTGTGTGTGTGTGTGTGTGTGTGTGTGTGTTGGTCATTCTTTTTGCTCATTAAACTCCTCAAGGACTGACAGTAATGCTGTGCTGTTGAATTATTAGTCACTTCTGGACCTGTTGCAGGGCAAGTATAAATGAGCTAAACCTCATTTATTCAGCAAGGTGGAACTAAATGTCAACCACCATGGCTGACTGCTGAAGCCAGAAGAGCCTCATGATGCAGTTCTTATAATGTCCACACGGTGCTTTGCCAAAAAGACAAAGATTGCATGTACTGTGAGACAATTGAAGAGACCCCTGACTTCTCTTTAGAAATACAAAGTCAGTATTATTTTCATAGCGATGGCTAATTGCACCTCTTTTTATCTATGTCTTGGTTACCATTTTGTAAATTAAAGCTCCATCAAGAAGTCGTCAGGGTTAAAGAGTCTGGGGCCACATTTGCCTCTCAGGCAGTGACAGTCTTCTGTGGTGGTTTCTGCTCATTCACCACAGCTGAGCTCCCCTCCGGCTCCACCAAATTTGGATTTTCCATCCTCCAGATAAATAAGAGTGTGGCACTGAGAGGTTAACCTGAAGTCCAGGCATCATAAAGCTGCACACACTACATCTATTCCACAGTCTTAAAACTCTGACTAAAGTAATAGACTGTTACATTCGAGTTATGTGTTTTGCAGTGCCTCATAAAGGCCGGACAGAGGAGGCTCTACAGACGGACCACAGCTTTATGAAATGTTGTGAATTCATTTGAATTGTGAATACATTTAAGTGCCTTGTAAACATGCATCTGCATTTGTTCGTTGCAAAGCTAAGTCAGTGCTTGTGTTAGTGTATATGATTGTGGATTGAGGGTGGTGGACAGTGGCAACATAGTAGAAAGGGGTAGCAGGAGGACAGAGTGAAAAAGCAGGTGTTTGTGTCAGTCTGCGTGGGTATGCTAGCCTGCCCAGTGGCAGTCACGCCGAGATTAAAGATTCCTTTACCCAGGTGGAGGTTGCATGCTGGAGGAAGTGTTGTGTACGCGTGTGTGTATTGCACATATGTGAGTTGTCCCTTCTGGGGTTGTATGAAGGCAAGAACGACTCCCTATTTTGAGTGTTTCAGTGTGCGTGGATGCATGTGTGGATATATCACAGCTTTGATCCTCTATTTCAGGTACCCAGTACGGTTCTGTTATTGCCTGCCTGAGACGGGCAGATGAGAAAGTACAGGTGTCGGGGTGTGTTCATCTGTGGATGTGGTTTCCAGCTAGGGACAGATATTGTCAAGGTAATACTGGATGCATCCAACTGGCTCCTGCCATCTGCAGGTGGTACTTTTCAGGGAGGCGGAAGCGAAACCATTCCCAACAACCACGCTGTGCTGCCATACAAGAACCTCAGAGGTGGGAGCTGTCTGTGTGGGGTGTGTGTGTGTATGTTTATGTGCTCGCATGAGGCTAGCTCCGATGCTGGCTAGCTGCCAGAGCACTTATCTAACTCTGATCCGCAGCCCTTCTTGCTGTGACTCCTAATTATAGACAGAGGCACTCAAATAGACACATATACACACAGTCTCTACATGCTCTCCTGTGTCCCATTCACACTAATGAGGCACTCTCCCCGAGGAGGTACCCACACTCCTCGCTCTTCTCTGCTTCTTGATAGAGGCCACCAAGACCACCTCCTCTGCCAGCCTCCCTCCAAGGCTTCTACCCAGAGAGAGAGAAAGTTACACTTGTGCATGCGTGCAGACAGACACAGTGACATAGAGAGGGAAGATTAGTTAGAGGTAGGAATGTAAAGAGAAAAAAAACCTGATGCTGAGAAAAGAGTGAGAGCTGGAGAAATGCAGCGAGAAATGGAGCAAAAAGAGAGGGGATGAAAGAAAGCTGCCGTTGGGAGCAGAGGAGATAAGAGAGAGGACTGCCAAGGAGCGAAGAAGCCAACAGATAGAGATCGTGATGAGGGAATGGACGGCAGGGGACTTGGAATGGCTTGTGAGAAGAGCAGGGAAGGAGGAGAAGAGAGGGAGAATATTTGTTCTGTTTACTTATTGAGATCCAGGATGCATGATCACAATCCCTCTGCAGTCCCACAGGCTTTCTCTGCCCCCTCCATCTTTCTGTCTCCCTCCCTCTCCTTGTTTCCTGCTTCTTTTCTCTCCGTGTTTTCTTTCCTCTCTCTTTGCCCCCCTCCCCTCCTCCTTCCATTGTCATTTTACAACATGGTGAGCATGGCACTCAGTCAGTTGCTTAAATCCTTCAGGATTGGGCCCAGGTTGCATTAACATGTTATACATTACTGCAATATGTTGTATTCAATCAAAATATCTTTTCGCTGAACACTGAAGGACTTACTGCATTAAACCCAAATCTGGATTTGTTTAAGGGAAGCCAACTCTTCTTCTCATGTTTACAGTCAGTCCAAGCTTTTACAAGCTATTTACAGCTTCCTAGCACATCTATTTTAAATAACAGCTGTGCTTCTATGATGAGCTCAATGATTTTTTTGGCACTGGGGGAAAAAGACTTGAAATAAACAAAAAGTAAGCAGCAACAATAAAGTGCATTTCCTTGCCTTACATGGCCCTTAACGCTTGATGAAAAATTCACAGGCAATCCATAATTTCTTGCCTAATGTGCTTTAAATGTGCCTTCTTCCTGTGCCCTCTAAATAACTTTATCAAGGTAATACCACTCCTGCTACCACCTCCTACTTCTATACCGAGTGCTGACAGAGGAGAACAAAGCAAACAGAACAGGACAGGACAGAAGGGACTGTGGTGGCTACTGCTGCGTGCCTCTCATCCAGGCTAACCCCACCTAGCCCCAGGAGCAGCACAGGGGAGAGAGGGGGCTGTCAGCAGAAGGTGTTTGAGTGTGGGTTTGTGTGTCAAAGAAAGAAGAACAGAAAAAGAGAGTGTGTGCGCATGTGTTTGTGTGTCTCTGATCTGTGCCCCCATGTATGGCTCTCTCCCCCACGGGCAGGGCAGAACGGCGCAGGGAGGCGGGCACCTAACTGGGCACAGATGGCAGCAACAGACAGGGATGGTGGCGGCATAAACACGTTAATAAATAATTATCTGAACAATGACACTGGGTACACCAGAGTAGGCAGGAGGGGGACAGAAGGACAGGAGGGGAGAAGGAGACTGGGAGGGAGGACATCGGAGGAAATCGGAAAGATGAGGAGAGGATTTGAGAAGGCCGGGAGAAAGAGTGACAGAGAGGGTAAAGGAAGGGGACAGGATGGGAAGGGGGAGGGATGTGAGGAGAGAAAGGAAGTAAAGAAAATGAGGAGAAGCAGTCAAGTCCAGGACAAAGGAAATGAAGGACGAATTTAAAATTACAAAAAAGAGTGCAGAAGAGTAAAAATCAGATGAGCTCCAATAAGCATCAACAGCTGCTGATTGAGTTTAGTGTCCAATGTTCTTAAGTCCAGTAGTAGTTTGAGCATCAATGTTCAGCAGCTGCTGTACAACCTCCAAGCCACGATCTCCTTTAGCTTTACATGCAGAGCTCTTACAAAGGAGTTAAAAGGATTGGACAGGGTTATGGTGGAAACAAAATGGAGAAATCAAAAGGAGAGTATGAGAAGGAAATGGAAGGTAAAGAGAGGAGAGGAAAGGGACTCAAGTTCAGGGGGAAAAAAGAGACAAGGTGAAGGATATAGATCTGTGAGGCAGGGGAGCGGGTAAGGATGAGGGGCGATAAAAATGGAAAACATGACAGAAGAGAAAAGAGGCAAGTCAGATACTGTATGTGGAAAATCGAGGTGAAAGACAGATGAAAGCAGTATTCTGTTCAGTGACAAAGTTGTGAGGCTTTAGGAGGACAAGGACCCAGTGCGTGTGTGTGTGTGTCTTACCAAGTGTGGCCCTAAGTTTGTCTGCATTATGTGTCATTTTGTGACCTATAACTGCTCTTATCGGTAATGAATGAAGAGAGGTCTTTCTTGCCTCTTGGCTCCCTCTCCTCTCCTTCTCAAACTCTCTGTCAACCCCTCCATCCCCTTTTTTTTTTTTTTTCAGCTGCCACCTGTTTCTCTTTCCCCTCTGTCCTTTTTTCTCCCCATCATTTTCTCTCTCCCTCCCAGCTCCCCAACTCTCCAACCAACAACACCTGTGGTCAGATATTAATTTATTTGAGTGGCAGGTTAACATAATTAGGGGCCCAGAGATTGACTGCAGTATGTGTGTGTGTGTGTGTGTGTGTGTGTGTGTGTGTGTGTGTGTGTGTGTGTGCGTGTGCGCGCGCGCGCGCCTGCTGGCTCTCAGCCCCTTTAGATATGTTCCAAAAGGTTGATACCAGATTAACATTTTAACTCGGGCGTCAAGAGGAATCCCTCTCTCTCCTTCCCTCACCTCCTTCACTCCTTGCTCATTTTCACTCTGTGTTTTTTGGTCATGTTTTCCTCATAAGTAATCTTCCCATTAACACACATTAACAGTGACTGAATGATTAATTGATTAATTCATAATGGTTCGTCATTGGATATTATACAGCTTTAAACATATCAAGTTGTGAGTGCAACAATGAAATGGCCACACTTGTAATGAGAATTCTTTCCAATCAGAGACTTTGTCCTCTGCATTATTTTCTATTTGTGCCTTTGATTGAAGCAGAACATCAGTGCAGCTCAAAGGGCATATGGCTTTTGAGCACCATCAGTGGTGTATTTACAAAGGAGTTGACTCTAGATTATACATGAAAGAAAAAGTCAATTTGACTAGATATCCCATCCTATATGATCCTGTTTGGTCCTATCAAATTGATATGCATTTTTAGCAAGAGAGAGGTGCAAAAAAAGGAAAAGGAAATTACTGAAATTTATCACTCCTGTTGATTTCCTAAACCAAAAAAGGAACATAATTTCAATTGCAAGCTCTTACAGAAAAAGTGGTGGCAACAGTTTGTGTTCAATCGGCCAGAGAGAATGACAAATAAGACAGAGGGTGTCCCAGATGAGAATTGCTCTCTTTCAAATATCATCGGCTGTAATCTCATGAACTTGTGTTATGAGCACTTGCAACCTGCCTTTAAAGATGAATGTTGCTCTGAAACGGTTTTAGCTTGCTCCTTTGTGGAGGATGGGAGCCGCAGTCTGGTTGGCTGCTGGCTGCTATCCATCCCTACGTGCAGTATGTTCCATGCACTCATATTTTCCACAAATATGCCTAAATTTACAGCCTTTGTCACTAAGGTGGTTAGCTGTGAACTTTTGTTATTCATAATTAACTTAAGCAGACATATTTGCATGCTTGTCATTTTATGTTAAAGGTTTTCACCAATTTTGAGCATTTTAAATGGCAGTATATTCATCATTCTATTTTTTATTTTAGCTACAGTCATTTTTGCGCCTATAACATAGAATTACTGCTGAACTGACGAAAGTACTGACTGTGCCTCATCACCTATATATAGGGTATGAGGCCATTTTCATAAATCCTAAATTGAGCTGGCATCTCCACTCCTTATCCTGTCATCCTGGTCTTTGATCCTCCTCTCATCTGCCACCGTTCTCCTCTGTCCCTTTTCCAGACCTCCTACTGTCTTGGCATCCTCTCCAAGTGCTGCTTCCTTTCATGGCTCCTCTTTCTCTGTCTGTATGTCTGTCTGTCTTCACTCTTATTCCTCACTTTCCATTTTCAGATCAGTATCACTCCTGACACCTGTCTTCTTCTGTTTTCTGAATAACTACTGATACATTTTTTTCTGTGTGGTTCTTGTGCGAATATATTATATTACGTCTGTGTTGCATGGATGTGTGTTTGTGTATTTTAGGTTTGAGGGTAATGATGTACATTTAACTGAGGCAGACTTAACTGCTCTTGATAAAAGCATTCCTGTATTGTAGATTCAATTTAAACCCACTTCTTACCATACTGCTTTTTTGTACGTGTATAAAAAAACGGGCCATTTTCTTCGGCTGCTGTATTTCCTTTGGTAAATGTGGTTTGCACACATACAGTACACAAGCAGGCAATCACACAGATCTCTAATGGCTCACGTGTCATCACTTCATTGCATTCACTCTGCACATAAACAAGTACACTTAGTCTCCTGAACTACTCCTCTCAGAGTCAGCACAGCTGTTTTGATAAAGCTTTTAAGTGACTATTGTCTGTGTCTGTGTTGGTGATGTTTTCTAAATAGCAACATGTGTAGAGCTTTTAGTTAATTTAACGTAGAGCATCCGGTCTTCAGTCCGTGTACAGGATTGTGTGTGTTGTTTCCTACTTCACTCCATCACACCTCCGTGCTCTCAATCCATGTTCATCTATGTGCTTGTATTCATTTGTGTGCATTCCATGCCCATGTTCCATCCTACTCATCTCACTACGCCATTTTCTCTTGTGTCTTCTCTTATGTTTTTCATCTATACATGTCTACCTCCATTTGTCCGGAAGCAGTAAGCAGCATGGTATGACCGAGGAATGAAACAGGTATGGGTGTCTGGGTTGGGTCAAACTGCAAACCTGGGTCTGAAAATTGTTTTCTCCCAATGTATATAATTACTGCATTCAAGCTATATGTTCAATATTTTATATCAGATCTGTTATGAAGGGCACCAGCATAGAAATAAGGTATGAAATCCATATGAAATCTTGCTCTTTTTTTAGCTTTCCATTATTTTTTGTAATTGATTGATCTAGTCTGGCAGGCCATAGACTATGTAATGGTCTATTCGCCCTCTAGGCAGGGATAAGCTCACAACTGGCCCAGGTTTGTATGTGCCATCTGCCATCTATCCATCATTTATCTAACCATTCATTGCTTAGCCTGTTTCTCTCTCCAATCAAGACAGCTGAACATTTGATTTACCTTTGTTATGGTAAATGTGACCTCGTGGGTGTATTCCAAAGCAATCTAATACTATGTAGGTCTCAGTGCTCTCAAGTGGCTTTCTCATCCCTGCCAAGTCTCCTCTCCTCTCCTCTCCTCTCCTCTCCTCTCCTCTCTTCTTCTCCTCCCTCCCTCTCCAAAGATGGAAGTCACATTCCACATGTAAAGTCGAACAGTATGTGTAAGGATACAGAAAAGAGGAGGAAAGAAAAGAGAAGACAGTGATGATTATAGCAAAACAGCCACTTTAGACTATCGAGACCCTTTTTTTTTTTACCCTTTATTGATTTGAGCAGGGATTTAAGTTGGTGATTTCTAGCTGTAAAATAATAATAGAAGCAACTCTCATTAATCTTCAGATGCTGATTTCAAGTCTCAATCTTTGCCGAGCTCCATGCTACGTGTCAATTGAAAAACATCAGATAGATTTATTAACTTAGACTCCAGCGTCATCGGCTGTCTCTGCTTATGCAATGTGAAAATTAGATTTTGATGATTATATCGTGTCAAATTTGATGCACTCAAAATAGCCATAATAATCAGCATTCATCATTTCTTGTTGATTCCTAATCAACATTTATTATTTGTTGTCTGTTGTACATGATTCTCTTTTTGATTTGTAGAAATCAATCTGTGTGACTCAGCAGCGAATTGCATGCCCTAACTACCTGTCTGCAGGTAATACATACTGAGTGAAGCCACAGGTTGTCCATTTTGAGTGATGGCAGGTTATTTGCATAACTGTGATTGCATTGCCCTGTTAGCAGAATTAGGTGTCATATCTCATCTCAAGTCAAATTTGTCACTATTTCTAAATCTGTGTTTGCTGTTGCCACTGTACACATTATGCTGCATTATATGTGTATCAGACATACCTGAATGCATCAAAGGGATTATGTTTTGTTCCTTGGAGGAGTTGATATGCTTGTTCTACGTTATCTTTGTCTTCCCTTCCAGTATGAATCAGCTCCTGTAATGTCTATTTAATGTTGTTTGGGCTGAATTCGCTGTTTGTAATGAAGATCACACTGTTAGCAGAGGTACAATGTAAAAGGTCATTGTGTGACTTTTGTGTAAAGCAACAATGTTAGCTCGCTAAATCGCAGCCTCAGTTCATCATTTTTATGTCATCTAGTAAATTTGGAGCCATTTCTAATGATATTTCTATCGGCTGAATGAGACAGTGTTCGACAGTGAGCTTAGGCAGATAACAGGGTCCACTCTGCACATTAGCCTGTATTGGAGGAAACTGTCAGAGTCTAATTTTGCTTTTCAGTTGTCCAGTCAAGACACAGAACAATGCTGGGCAAATGGTCTACTGTAGAAAACATGGAGGATTGTAAGCGTAATTGGTTTGGAGCTGCATGAATCTGCCTGTGGTGGAAATATTTCACCTCTGAGAACAGACCAAGCAGCAGAACTATTGCGAACGGTGGGGCATTAGATTTTTGCAGGCGGACACAATAAATCGGTACTTTGAATTGTGCTTCTCAAATCTAGGCCTATTATATGTGCTGCCTGTAGCCTTACACATATATAACACTAATAAAACTGAGAAATTGAACGGACTACCTTGAAGAGAATAATGAGTGTAACGAGGACCATGCCGCAATTTCTGCATTTAATAGGATTTAGTGAACACAGCTGTGCATCTGCACAGACCAGCATCACTGACTGAATGTGACAAATGCAAAAAAAAAAGAAATAAAAAGCAGAACAATGCAGAGGACCAAACACAATGCTAGACAATGGTAGTCAGCTTTCAGATAACAACAAAGCCACTAAGTCGCTCTTTGAAATTAGAGCGGGGGCATTCGACTCTCTCCTTTGGAATTAGAGTGGATCTGAGGGAGATAAAAACTGAGGTCACACGATATTAAGTTGAGTGTTTTGGCCCTTGAAGCCCTCAGTTCCCCCTGACTCCCCACCTCTGCCTGCCCCTTCTTCTCAGTTCATGGGTTGATTGATCTCCTCTGGCCATACAGCAAGTCACTTTAAAGTCTTCTAGAATTAAAAATTGATCGATTGATTCATCTTCAGTATTAGTAGACTGCGCATTGAGCTTTAAGCAGATAATTTCATGGGCAGTTATTTAAACTTGTGCAACTGCGTGCATGCATGTGTGCGTGTCTCTGTGTGTGCTTTCAAGCATCCTGTGTATTTGCTGGTGTGAAGATGTTTGTTGGTGTGTGAGAGTGGGCTAACAGCTGGTGTGTCTCAGTGTGTGGGGGTCTCAAGGGGAAAAGACATGAGATTATCCTTAGAGCACAACAGGAAGCTACTTTAACTCTCCTTGAAACTAACCAAAGACTTCCTTTAGCTAGGGTACACTTTCCTGGGTACGAGGGATTCGTGCATGCTTCAGCCTCAGGTATGTTCTCTATTTGGTTATTTATTCCAGTCGTGGACATTGTTGTATAGCTGGACAGTGAAGCTCATTGCAGGGTTTTTATTTGACATAGCACAATATTCCCACTTTAGATAATTAATTCCTCAGTTTTAAAGTTTTGTGTAGCTGACAGGGGTGTGGAAATGTGTTTGTAACATTCAAGAGCAACCAGACAGGCCATACAAAATTAGAATAGAGCTAAAACATTCAGGAAATTAAGTGTCTTGTTTCTAGCTGGCCAGCCAATGTGTCTACATGTTGGTGTGTTTGCCTACAGGATGGAAAAGGCAAGTGGGTTAGTCATATATAGTGCGATGTGTTCTGATTTGTAGCATAACGCACACACGCACACGCGCGCGTGTTAAATAATATCTGTCCGTGCTCTTCCTCTCCCCTCTCTTCTATGCACGCTTGCTCATTCCTTCATTACTGTGGTAGACCAGGTCTTTATTAATGAAGGGACATCTGTTTCATGAAAGCAGAAAGATGCCTGGGAGAGAGAGGGATGGGAGGGGGTCTAAAGACGAGCGCACGCAGAGAGCAGAAATGAGTGAGGGCCAGACAGAGAGAGATGGTGGGTGGTTCCAGGGGGTTTAAGGCAGTAAGAGAAAATAAAAAGGAAAAATGAAAGACATAAATGAGGAAGAGATGCCCCATGTTTAGACAAGAGTCTCATAAAGATTGATACAGTGTGGCAGTGGGGCCCTGCTCTCGTACCCATGAAGTTATGTGTTCAAATCACTTATACACATCACATATATCATCATAAAAAGCTGCCACAGACATACATTCCCTCACAACCACACACTGCGCTCGGCTGTATGAAGTTGTAAAGTATTTCATTAATCATAATTATGGCATGTAGCACGGATTAGTGCAAAAACTGCCCTCTAAAGCCACTGTTAAATTAAAAAAACATGGCATAGTTTGAAATTGTGCAGAATTCATGGTTAAACATACAGGCAGGAAAAAAAGAGTTCTGTGAAAAACTGTTGAATGTATGTATGAAAGTGTTTTTATCAGAGGCTTTATTTTGAGAGAGCAATCGCAAAGAACAGCGCAAAGCACAGGGTCATGGCACACGAGGACAATGAGGGCGTATCTAAGTGTACTTGTTATATAGATGCAGCACCCTGTGCACCAAAGCAGGACAGAATCTGGCAGAATAAACTGTGAATCAGAGGGATGAGGTGATTAACTGCTCATCTCATGTGTCTTAAATATCTATGGCAAAAACAGTGGCAAAAAGGATAAAACTAGCTCACAGAATGATAACAAAATACAAACTGTCATCTCCAAAAAGGGACGTAATATTCAAGTGTAGTTCAGTCCGTGAATGTACGGCACAACAAATCAACAAATTCATTGCTGTATGGAGGAAAGTGAACAGTTTTTTCCTGCTCTGTGTGTTTCTAATGCATCCTAATGCATCTCATTCACCCAATGTTGGCACGGCATTAACTGGCAGACGACCAAGTTACCCTACCAGTAAGATGCTCTCAGAATCAGAGATGTTCCTGTGGTCACTTTGCAGCGAACTCGTGTTGATTGTACATGATTAAACCAAAGGTAACCACAACGGTTCATCATGTGTAGTGTTGCTGCACTTCACAGGCTGCATATGCAGCACACATAATCTCTATACATTCTAAAAGAGCAGACTAAATTACTGTCACTCAGCATCATTAAGTATTTGCTGCACATCATTCTGTCACTGAACAGACCAGGTGCAGTGTAGGATTTTCTCAGCACCAGGTCAAAAACCCAGTTTCCACCAAATTACCAACAGCTCGCCTTGCATTTTTTCATTTGCATGAGCTCCTCCTCTGTCGCACCTCTCCTCTATAAAATAGAGGCACATTCATTCGTTATGAAAATACCAACATGTCGTGATACTCTGACACACTATCCTGTCTTGTTTTTACCTTTCTGAGAACCTTTTTTTAGTTTGAGCCTTGTTATTATATTTTGACCTTGCTAGCAACCCAAACAAGCCACACACATTTGCTGATGCGTTAGCAAGTGAACAATAGGAGCAGAATAATTTTATGGCCAAAATTAACCATCCATTGAATTATGTGGAGACAGCCAGTTTGTACTTGTAAAAAATGCAATAAACTGTTCACACCTATTGTTATTCAAGTGCTGCTGGCCTCCATTATAGCTGGCAGTGGGTGTGTTACATTTCCTGAAAGTCCTTTTATAGAATGAATTGAACTCGACATTCACAACTTCCATTCACTATAGTCCTTAAAATAGAAAGAATAAAACAGATTACGGTAGAGAGCATGCAGCACAAAAATGTGAAACACCAGCAGCACAGAACAAAGTAGAACTGAGTGGACTAGTAGTGAAGTAGTAATGTTTGTGCTGTTAACCTCAAATGACAGATATGATAGGAAGTGGGAAAAAAGGGACAGAAAAGGATGGCGAGGAAACAAAAACAAAGCAGATAAAATAAACTGAAGGACGAATAAAGAAAGTACTACCGAAGTAGAGAAAAGGACAAAATGAGTGCCGTGCAGTGTTGAGGTCAGCCATGGGTGCAGAGGTATCACACACATGCGCACACTCAGTGGCCAAGGTCAGATAGAGTCACAGTAGGATCACAAGGTCCCTGCAGAGGACCAGGTTATAACTGACAACTATAATTAGGCTAATTAGTGCAACAAAACCATCATCACAGTGGGTAATGACCTGGGCCGGCCAGCAAGGGTGATGGATGGATAGATGGATGAGAGAGTGAGAGCGTAGCAGATAGACAAAGAGTATTAATTAGGGTAAGGCTAAGGGGAATGATGGATGGATTAGTGCGAGAGCAGGAGGAAGAGATAGACAGGCTGGCATTGGTGCACAGGGTCATGTGAAGAGGAGGGACAGAGGTCTGGATATGAGACACGGAGAGGTTACCTATCAGACACCTTTGGTCTGTCAGTCTGCAGGAACCTGTTGTGCTGCTACACCTCCAGGTGTTTGGTTTTGTTTTCTTTGTTTTGCTTTTGCGCTAATTCACTTTCAAGCTTTGACACATAAACACAAATTCAAAGTACTGTCTTTTTTGCATGTCTTACGTGTCTAATGTCATATTTCCTTTAGTCGCACCAGTACATCACAGCTGAATGAGGACACAGAGGGATCAAGTTTAATGCCCCAGTTCCTCAGACCTCCACTGCTGCTTTT
Organism: Chelmon rostratus; assembly: GCF_017976325.1. Lineage (NCBI taxonomy): Eukaryota > Metazoa > Chordata > Actinopteri > Chaetodontiformes > Chaetodontidae > Chelmon > Chelmon rostratus. Next base: position 18,903,392 of record NC_055662.1, on the reverse strand, counting down.
GTCTTAAGTGTTGAATTAAGACTGCTGGCATGGCCTTATTGGTACTGTCATGAGTTAAAGAACCATGCATTGATCTGTTAACTACACAATTATTCAATTATTTGATCGACAATATTAGTAATTTTGAGTAATCGTTACAGTAATTGTGAAGTCAAATGCTGCACATTCTGTGGTTCCAGCTTCTCCAGTATAAAGATTTCCTGAATGTTAACTGAATGTTGGGTTTTGAACTTCTGGTCGGTTCAAGAGGCATTTTGAGGCAACACATTGTTTACAGTTTATGTCAGTATGACATGAAAATCAATTCTGAGAGACATTGAACTTGCTTGAAAAACCCTCCACAATCAACTTTAAGTGTGTTTGCACTGACCCGCCTTGCCTGGGTTTTTTATTTTTTAAGGACAAGGACATTACATTGCACCCACAAGCCAAATCTGCACCCAACCAAATTCCACCAGCCTGTCAACTCAACCACTGACTCAGCTGGCCTCCTACTCACCCACACACTCCACCACTCACTCACCCACTCACTCATTTATTTGTGGAATATACAGATTAGAATGTCTTGGAAGCAAAGGACATGAAAGCGTGTGACATGTGAGTGAAAGACTGTGACACACACACAGCAGGGGAAAAGAAATAGGGGAATCAAAAGAATCATGAAATAGAATGCAAGAGCGAGAGATGGAGAGGAGTAAGGCATGCCATTTTCAATGCAGCATTATGTGCATCATTCAATAAATGGCAGGTGCAGCAGAGCTTTCTCTCAGTGCATGCATACAGATATGTGTATATTTAAAGATGTACAGTCAAGGCCTTTCATGGGCAGTGCGTTAGTAGTACCACTCACATATTCTCACATTAAAATACTGTATGCTGACAACATCCCCATTTCAGATAGTGTTCTATCCTTTTTTCCCTCTCCAAAATCTAAGAAGTAAGTTCTACACTGATCCTGAAACGGGTGGTTGCTCCAGTTAAAGAACTGATGTCAAGCTGCTTTGCATCACTCTCTGAAAATGCAACATGAGGTCTGTTAGTAATTCTGTCTTACTCCCTTTTGAACTCTTTCTCTGTCAGTTTGAGGGGGAGGCTTTAGGTGGGTGGATGGATTAACTATGTAGTATTGGTGCAGCTCTTTGTAAGATGCAGCACAGGTCCGGGTGAGATATAGTAGGATGCCACCTAAACCCTTTTCTTCTCCATCCTCCAGTCATTCTTATTTTTCACACTTCAAAATGTTGCTGTAAACATATGGACAGCTGAGGCATGAGGGATGTTTGAGGAGTCAATAAATCAGGACACACAGATTCATCAGTTTCCCTTCACCTCTCCGTGGTTGTCCAATCACAGGCCTGCCCAGGCATCTGGAAGCCTTGTTTAGCTAACAGTCGTGTTGATCTGCCTGAATCGTCTCATAGATTGCTCATGAAAGTTGTGCAGGATGTGACCCCTGACTAATTTCAGTTGTGTGGGAGTCCTTGTTCTTTTGATGCAACAACTTTGATGTGCAACAAGAGAGCAACAAGAGAGACAGAAGATTTCAAATCTGCTGACAACAACTTTCTCGCCAAAGAGTGCTCACTTCGGAGCAAGTCTTGTGTTTTGATATTTTATTGCGATTAGTAACCTTCTGTAATGCAGAGAGGATCTTCAATCACTGACTGTATCGGCACTGAATTTTATTTGTGAAATTAAGGTAAATTTACATACTTTTTATTAGACAAGGTGACACACTTCTGTGTTGATGGCTGACAGGTGCATTTTGAATAAAAGTCTTGCACAGTATAGCATCAATCCATCCCTTTCAGAATCCCTGAGATAACCATCATTGGGAAGTACTGATGATTTCCCACTTACTGTGTGGCTGTCTTCAAATTTGCATGCCCTTGGTATGTTTCATGCGACTCTGAGTGATGCAGTGAGTCATTGTGCATCGGCTGCTGTGGGTTTTCTGGACAAGTTCATTACGCTCTCGACTAAATGGGACTCAAGAGCTTTAATGTGTTTTTTATTGATAGATAATGGATGAAAAATATTTCAAAAGGTCAAATCAACACTGATATTCTTAGTACAAACAAAAACAAATCTCCAAATTACCATCCTTTTAAAGGTATTTGCATATGCTATTATCATCATTCTCCGCCTTAATTACAACCAAATTCCCACTTTGGTTTCATGGAAGATTTTTTTTTCTATGATTGAAGATCGATACAGCAAGAACACCTTCAAGCTATGAAGGCATATTTGATTTTATAAAGCTCAGTCATGAATGGCAAACTCTCCATTGTCTTTGATTCACAAAATATTGCACATGCATGTACATGTGCGACCTAAATAACCTTTAAGGTTTTGCTTATGAAATCTCAGTTTAAATATACAGAGGTTGTAGTCAGTGGTTGGTTAGGAAAGACTAGTATGACAGAGATGAAGTTCAAAAGGATATGTTTGAGCAGAGGAAGAAGAAAATTTAGCAATTAATAATTCTCCAGTTTCCTTTGGTATCAGGCAGTTATCATGTGATTGAGAGAGAAGGGAGAAGCCGGAGACAGTCTGTTGGCTCCTTTCAGACATTAATGAGCCTTTTTTTACCCTTATTTTGAAAGGACTCCCTTAATATAGCAGAGAAGTCAGGGAAAGTTTTTTGGGAGCTGACGTCACACACACACATGCATACATTCACATGTATGAACTACTTTACAGCCCAAATGTTATAAGATTGGTAACTAAGTCGGTTCTTTTTTCCCCCCTCTCTGTATGAATAGATTATAGAATTGAACTGTGTCCTCAAAGGGACCCAAAATGGGGAACAGATGGAGTAGAATAGAATTACAACAATCATTGCAATTTTTGGATAATTCATTTTGGGTAAAGTGGACAGCCGTTTATGTGTCATTGCCCAAACAATTTGTAATGCATTTCATGTTTTAGCTGTTTATTCACAGTTTTTAAAAAGCGTAAAATTACATGAGGCTGCTAAGAGATCACACCAATCGCACACATTTACTAACTCTCCCATAAAAGGGAATGGCACGAGCGGGCATTTGTTAGAAATTAAACAAGAGCAGCATAGGTAAATTAGAGCACCCACTTTGTCAGGAAGGAAGAGAATTTAGGACACATATTTAGAAGGAGCTGGAGAATTGGGACAGAGACGGAAAATCTCAGAGTTGCCATGGGCAGCAGTGGAAAGGAAGCTGCAGTCCCTTTAGTGTAAGCATACAGTGCTTGTAAATTTCTCCAGGGCGTTTTACCTGAAGGCCCTCAGAAAGACTTCCTAAAGCAGGCACTTGAAGGCGCTGTTTTTTGTGCAAGGTTTACAACAATGCAGATAATGGTAGGAGCACCAGGATGTGCTATTACATGACTTCACGGTTTCCCGAATTATTCCGTGTTAATTGGTCGTGCTTGTATCACTTAAAATGATGGCTCTGGTACTTTCTATTCCCATAGAGCGAAGATGTGCTTGTCATGTGAATTTCTGACTGAATTACCCAGCGCTGGAATAATGAGTAGGCTTTGAGTGCTTGGCACATGATGGATCTCTCAAGAGTTTTTCCTGGCTTCTGCCTTACTCTGAGATATGATTCAGCCTCTCAGTAACCTTAAATATGTAAGAATGCAGTGAGGACCAAAGTGCAGTTCTGCAAGGTAGGAGACAGAGGACGTGTTTAGGAAGTTTATTGTCTTAGCAAAACAAAAAAGGCTACAGCCAACAAGGCTATCTAGCTAATCTGACTTGGCGACTGTCAATCTAGAGTGCTGAAAACAGCACACTGTGTGTGTGGGGAAACAGGTGACGTCAATGATTATACAAGTTAAGTTAAGCTAGAAGCAACTTTCCGCTGGTGTGGTCAGGGAGAGAGAGAAAGAGAGAGTGAAGCAGCACCCAGGATAGCTCCCTAGTTGCTTTCAGCAGCAGGATCAGCACCCTGGAGAGCGCCACAGCCCACAGTCCTGACAACAGGAGTAAAACAGGAAGAAACCGCAGTGGAAGCCTGTTATTGGCCGGTGCTTGGACTGAAGCACTGGCATACTGCAAGCATCGCAGCAAACACTTTTTGTTGCCTCCAGTTCTTGTTTGGGGTATTTTTTGTCCATTTTTCCCTGCAAAGGGCTTCTAGTGCACTGCTCTATGCACAGTTTCTATGACGTTTAGGTCGGGGGATTGTGAGGGCCATGGCAAAACCTTCAACTTGTGCCTCTTGAGGTGATCCATTCTGGATTTTGAGGTGTGTTTAGGATCCTTTTGTAGAAGCCATCCTTTAACTTTTTTCTTTTTTTTTTTTTTTTACAGACAGTGCAATGTTTGCTTGCAGAATTCGCTGGTATTTAAATCAATCAATTCTTCCCTTTACCAGTGAAATGTTCCCCTTGCCATAGGCTGCAACACAAGGCTGCAACCAAAGCATTCTAGTATAACTTTATCAGGACTTGTTCCCAAAATTCATCAAGATGTTCCTCTCTTATACCTTTGTGGGTATCAATTATCTTAATTTTCAGAATGCTGTGCATCTACTTAGAGGAGCCCATGGCCCATGGGATTGTCACGACAAGGTTTGAGGAATTTATAAATCTTTGATATTTAGTCACTTAGCCTTTTCCTACGATGATTGTGATCAAACCATAAACGTAACAAGCGGATTGAGATCAGAACCCGTGGTAAAGGTTAGTTAAAAGTGCTCAAATCTCGTGGGGGTTCCCAAACGTTTGTTGTTCTACTCTTTTAACTATTCACAGTGACAGACATTCTGACTAGAGGTTCCCAACCCTTTCCATGCCACTGCCTTTAACTGTGTATTATATCAATATATTACTGTATCATCATCGGTTGGCATCATCTTCAACACTGTCCGTGGTATGCTCCAAGACAGTTAAAGCAACTGGTCTGGTAGAAAAGGTAGAAAGAAAAGCAGGATAGAGAAACAGAAATTAATTGTGTAATGAAGTGTGGGTGCGTGCGTGCGTGCGTGCGTGCGTGCGTGCGTGCGTGCGTGTGTGTGTGTAAGATAGATGACACAATGACTTACAGAAAATACCTGTCATTACTTTAACTGAGATTTTCAAAAGCATATTTTGAAGTGCTGGAACGTCTATTCTTCTTTTCTTCTGAGGATACTCATTGACATGATGCATTCCCTAGCCCCCTAGCCCCAACCCTTACCCTTACCCTAACGTAACTCTTAAAACCAAGTCTGAACCCTCAGGGTCTTGAAGGTCTGTCCCAATGTGAGGACCAGCCAAAATGTGCTCATGCTCGAGGTCCATAACTCAAATTGGTTCTCACAAAGATAGCAGTACAATTACACACACACAGGTGATTTCAATTATTCTAGCTAATTACTGTGTGGGTTTATACAGACTGTGCTTGATTGACATCTTCTTCACTCTCCTGTTAGCTTTGTTGCACTTGTTAGCGTGTGAAAATTTACACCTTTATCATCTTTCTGAGTCCAAAGAGTTTGGTGACAACACAGAATCTCCAGAATATTTCCAACGTGAGCTCAAACAGCCAGAGTAAGACGACTGTGCAGTGATTTAAAAGGTGTGTCATCCTAAAGAGAGCAAATACCTAAGCAGTAAGTTATCTAGTGCTTTATTTGTTCTTAATTTAGGTTCATTTGTATAGATTTGTTTTCACCTCATCAAATAATCTTTTTTTTTAATCATTATCCAAAAAAAAGCCTAATTACATCTTCTGTGATTCAATTTTGTAAACATTAACGCATGAAAAAGTCCAAAGGGGATGAAATACTTTTTATAGGCTGCGCATGTGTGTGCATTCAAGTGCTTTAGAGATTCTGCAGGCTGAGATGAAAGGCCATTTGCCTTTGAAGAGAGGCCCGTATCAGAGCTCTACACTGTTCTACATACTGCTTGAAACCACAATCCTTTTTTTTTTTTTTTTTGTCATTTTAAAAATGTATTTTGAAACTTGGTTGTGTTTTATTTATACCTTTATTCTTTGTCAGAGTGACACTATGTCGTGTTTCATTGTCTTGCCACACATTGCCTTTGTTTCTGTCACCCGTTTGTCTTCCATGATGATTTTTTTTTTTTTTTTTCACATTAATATATCATGCCTCTGTCTGACATGTCTGTGCTCAGGACTGAATGTTTGAGTTTCCTCATCCTGTATCCTTTGTGAAGAAATGTAGGCAGGTCGATTAAGACAAGTAACAGATTTTATATTGCCCTAAAGAGTTGTAAGAAACCGAAAAACTATTCGTATTATTATCCTCTTCATTCCACTCTATCACGCAGACATCCCCAAGAGTTACATTCAATAATTTTGAAAGAATTAGAAGTGGAAAACAAAAATGATATTTTCCCACTTCACTCTATGGCAAGCTGCTAAATAAATCACAATGAGGCTTTAGAGCAACATCAAATAGCATGTTGATAGAAAACAAAAAATGAGAAAACATTCAACTCCAGCAGCCTCTTACACAAGTTACAGTAATCATATCGCTGTACATGCACACACCCATACAATCAAATCCACACAGGGACACACACTCACACACAATAAACCATGCTCCAAGCTATTAAAAAAGCAATTAGCTTGAGCTTCATCTGTGAGATCCGGAGAAAAGGCCATGGGACTTACATATTAGCACAGAAGGAGAAGTATAGAGGAGGACTCAAAGGAGAGAGGAGAAAATATAAGCTTCATGCATTTAAGATCCTGAAGACATCTGTGTGTATAGAAAAGGCAGAGGGAGATGATGGTTGGTGGAAAGACCTGTTGGCATGCCAGCTGAGGCAACGCACAAGATGCAAGACATATATTATGAACAAAAATACAGCACTCAGACACAGAAAGAGACAAATGGCCTATTATTGTCAGAACCAGCTAAAGCCAGTTTCCACCCAGCGTCTGTACTGGAAATGGAAAAGAGAAAGTATTCTTATTCAGAGCTGCTCACTGTATTAATAAGAGTTAACATACAGCTTTTAATTGAAGTTGCATTTCTTTCCTTTTGTTACACATTTGGGGCCTAAAGTGCAATCTGGATATGCTTAAATTGTTAAAGATAGATGTGTCTGATAGAAAGTTGATTGATTGATTGATGCTGGTTACCCACAGATACTTCGCGGCATTAAATCCAATTAATTGTTTAATTTCAGTGGAGCAGAAAAACTGATAAGATTTGCTATCAGTTAACAAATGATTTATCATCTTGTCAGCTGAACCACCTCTACCTGTAATGTGGGTACAGCTGAAATTATGATGGAAACATTATGAAATCCATTTTATCCATGAATTTCTTTTTAAAACTGGTGCTATGAGTACTTTCCCAAAGTGATTTTATTTCTGCTACTGTGCTTAAAAAACGAAACCTTACCAAACACTTTCCTGATTCGACCAGCAAGTAAAGTGTAGAGTGAATGTTGCAGTTTTTTGTTGTTATCTTTTAGTCTGCAATCAAAGTTCATCACAGCAACACCACAGTGCACATTGAAAGACCAATTCTCTACAAATCATACACAGAAATGCCCCTTTTTCTTAATAAACAACACAAAATGTGGAGAAATCTTGTCAAAGATCTTTAGACCATTTCTAATATTGACTTTCGTCACTGTATAAACTTGAGAAACCAGGCCACTACCATGGCATCTTGTTTCAAACATGAGATGCAATACTTCAGTCTCTCTCTGAGCTTCATATCCACCATCTAGCTCATGAAAGCCAATTACATGACTCTCATTAACTCGTAGTCGTCCTCTTTGAACATGGTTAATCATGCACGGAGTGCCAAGAGGGTAGAGATTAGGAAGCATGAACACACACATGCAGAAACATGTCAAGGCGCTGGGGATTGTTTGTTTAAAGGATACAGAGAGCGGACAAATAAATGCTGACAAGAGATTTTGACTCGGAGCCGGCAACTGTGGTTGTTTTATCACTATTGTTCAACAAGACCCTTTAGTCCTTACTTGTGCTGTGTGTGTTTGTATATTTGTCTTCTTTCCCTGGACATTAGATGATCCAGCTATTTCTGTTGCAGATGGTGTGTGTGTGTGTGTGTGTGTGTGTGTGTGTGTGTGTGTGTGTGTGTGCGTGTGTGTGTGTGTGTGTGTGTGTGTGTGTGTGTGTGTGTGTGTGTGTGTGTGCTACCCCAGGCATAGATGTACCCTTGTAGGTCGTACAGCAAGTTGATGTCAAATGATACATGGCAATACAATGTGTGTGTGTTGCTCACTTACACATGTTGGTATGAAGCCAGATGACTAGAAGGGACAGTGGTTCATTAAACACACGCAGGGCATTGAGATCACACACACAGCTTCGGTATACAGTAGAGAGCATATTAAATCAAGCACACATCCAGCATAACACTCACTCAGACACACATCAAGATGTCTCATAGGCTTACACACATGGAAGAAGAAACACAGACACACTCACACACACACACACACACACTCTCTCTCTCTCAGCACCGGGTGGTCTAACTGGGCCTCCGGTGGTTCAGGACAGATTCAGGACACTTTGGGTTCATTAGTCAAACCAAAGTAGGACAGATACCTTTAGAACTTAACTCTCTTCTCCTTCCTAGTCAGTCTTTCTTCTCTCTTTCTTCTCTTGACCTCCTCCTTTTTCCTTCTCCTTCTCCCCTCATCTGTATGATCTTTTCCCTTCTTTTTTCAAAGTCTCCTTTTCATCTGCTGGAAACATAGTGCCATCTGTAGCAGTTCTAGCCCTCTCTTTGTTCTCTCCATCTCCCTCCCTCTCTGTAATACTCTCTCTCTGTCTCTCTCCCTCTCTCTCACACACACACACGCACACACATTGTCTGTCTGTGAGATACACTAGTGTGGACGCAGATACAAGCTGTGAGTTTGATCTGAGACAATTTGCTGCAACATTAATGAAAGCATAAACTCACATGAATATTGATGAGCTATTCTTTTGGAATCTGCACATTCCGGATGCCCTAAAGGCAAAATGGTGAGACACATGCATGCACACGCACACACACACACACACACACACACACACACACACAAAGACGGAATATTTCACAGACAAATATTGCAAATGAATATTCAGTGATGACATGAAATCTGAAATTGTCATGGTCTCTCATGTTGTCCCCCTCTGAGCAAGGGAACTCTGCCCACTTAGACATACGGACACACACACACACACACACTTTTGTCGAGGTGTTGGTTCTTTTGTGTTGATTTCAAATGTCCAAGAGAAGAAGTTTCCATGTGGAGCATACTATCCAGCGGATATGCCTCGTGTTGCCTGTGCTTGCTCGTGTGTGGGTGGTTAAAGTTGAAGCTGCAGCATGTTGGAAAGTCAGAAAACCCAAAGATCCTTTTGCTCCATTCCAGTTTACGTTCATGTGAAATTCATTATTGAAAGACATAATTTGAAATTCTGGGAAGTGCGCTTATCCACTTCCCTTCTCAGACATTATCAATACCACTTTCAGCCAGTTAGCTCAGTTTAGCACCATGACTGCACTCAGGGCCAAGCAGCCAGCCTGACTGCGTCCAAAGGTATCAAAAGGTGCCTCCCAGCATCTCTAAAGCTCACTAAATAATACATTATATCTTCCAAGTTGTGGTTTTATGGAGGGTTGTGTGCTGGAGTATTTCTTGGTGGGCACAGTGATTTCCTGGAGTCTTGTTGGCATTGTGAGGTTGCCAGGCAGCCAGCAGAGTCTCCAGACTTCCCATCAACATCAATCTGTCAGAGAAGTGTGTCTGAGTGTTTTCTGTGTTTTCCTGCGTTTCTGTTTAATTGTGGCAAATTCTCTTCCTGTGCTGCGCTTTATTTTTTCCTTCACGTGCTAAGTTTTGCAGCATTTTTAAACTCAAGGGCAATCTCTTCAGAAATCAACTGTGGGTCTAATTTGTTTTCACGAAAGAGAACAAGACTCAGAGTGTGCACAGTGAATGTGTTTATATGTCCAATGACAAACTGAGAGGCGGTCAACCTCATCTGAAACGTTCGCTGTGTGTGTTGTGTGTTCTGTCACTCTGGCCCTGTCCTCAGAACAGGGGGAATTTAACGAACTTTCAGTAACATCGCTGCTCAAACTTTCATAAACCTTTGTGGCTCTGCTTGATTGTGTATGCATGTGTATGTGAGTCAGTGTCTTTGTGTGTTTCTCCGGTTCCCACAGTTCTCTTTCCTCGGTGCTTTTCAGGGACACAATGAGAATGATTAATCATAGAATGAATCTCTTTCTTTCCATCTCTGTCGTTCCTCATTCTTTCTCTTACATCAATACTCTTGCATGCACATAAACCTATTCTCTTTCATGCCTTTTATTGTCTTCTCTTTGTGTTGTCCCTCTGCCTCTTTCCTCCGTCTGTGTTCTCTTTGCTGCTGTTTCTCCTTGTGTTTGATAAGTCAGGAGAGAGACAGACGGACAGATAGTCAGTGTCGGACTTTCAAGGCCCTCAGGTACTCAGAGATATGAGACATGACACTTTCCGGTGCGTGCACCTGCACTCACCGATAACGCGCATAGGCTACACAACCACACACACAAACCCATGTGTGCACACATGCACGAATACACACAAACCCTCATATGCAGCATATTCACCACTCAAACCAGGAGTGACAGTTGACAGATCCACTCCAAAGAGCCTTGGAGGACAGAGATCGTTTCCTCTCTCAGTCCTTTTCCCTCCTCCTCTCTCTTTGCGTGTCTCTTTGAGAGATTTGGTATTTAGCGACTTCATTTTATTCAAAGTTATCTCATATAATAACAGGAGTTGTCATTTATTGTACATATCACACAGTAATTACTTGATTAATCTGTAAACTGTTTTTTTCAGCATCGCACAGATTTGTTAAATACTCTCTTCTCACTGTTTGACAAAATTTCTGCCGGATATGGATGTGCCATATTTCTGAATCAGATGCGATGCCTTGACAGACCAGATAGCCAGTGTGATTTTTACTCGCTATTTTCACATTTGGATGAATGGAGCACAATCTGTGTTTCCCAGGTATTGGAAAATTATTCAGCCCTTGTTTTGCTCAGATTTGTATTTACAGCTGCTGCGCTGTGGCTCTCTGCAGATAATCTTCCCTGTGAGGCCGGTTGGTCTGTGGCCACCCTAACTGCTACGCAATGGGCAGTGATTTAAATACTGCCTTTTAATGCATCTGCCGATAACCAGGCTAAAAATGGGACAGTCCAGAAACAATGACAACACCGATGTAGAATGTAGGCTAATGATCTCTGTGGCTCCTATATGAGAAAAGATTCAATTATTCAGAACAAAAATAGTTCATTAAAACATAATTAGAACAAAATAACTTTTGCAAACTCATTTTCCGTGTCCAACCTCATTTGGAAAATGTGTCTCATTTGGAAAAATTCTGTCTTTCTGGAGTCTGGAGTGTATCTGGAGCTGTGCAACTGCTATTCTGCTTAGCTCATCCTAGCATAGTTTGTGTTTATAGACATGAAATTCTGCCATAAATCTTTGCTCGAAAAGATGGCCTCATTTCATGATTCATGCTTATGATGGTCTGACTGCATTCTTTCTTCCTTCAGCGAATTGCTTGTGCCAGTGTTCGGCTGCTCTGGATAGTCTGACACAGTGTTCCCCTTTGGAGCATCTGTATTAAATGATAGAAGAGTCATGGACAAGTCTATGTGTGTGAGTGGGTGTTTGTGTTATGTTCAGAGTAATAAGGCCCCCATGGTCTTTGCAGCGCTCATAAGGTGGTAATCGTCTCCTTCTCCTTGCACAAGTGGAGAGACTGTGTATAAACTTATTTTATGAATTGAGACGTCCTTCCCTTTCTGATGTACCAATGACGACTGCACAGGTCGATCTCCTGTCAGTGACTTTTTGCTTTGGTGTTTCTATTTACACAGATAATGTGATGGATTGCCCAAATAATGAGGGAACACGGTTACAACTTTTTGTATTATTTGTCCACCCATACAAAGAAACAGAAAGTGAAATATTAGCCCATGCATATACCCCTGTAAGTAAACTGTTGACAAGCATCCACTAATGGACTTCAAGCTTTTGCGAATGCTGTGTGCTGAACAGTCAAACTAGTTAAATTTGTCATTGTATTTCATGTGCTCAGACAGTTGCACTCTGTTTAACAACCATTCATCAATAAATGTTTCACAGTAAAGCTGCCAGTATCTTTGTCGGGGGAGCTCAGGCCTGTGGGATATATCGAGACCAGGCTTTGAAGTAAAAAAAAAAGAAAGAAAGAAAGAAAAAAATACAATGTCAAGAATAAAAAGTCACAGATTTTTCATATAAAAATACAATAGTAGGCTGCATTCAACAGAAGTTAGCAGAGACTGAATGCACATAACTCAAGTCCATTTGTATTGACTTAAAAAACAGACTGCTATCTTTTTCACCATAAGTCATCATTTATTTTCCTTGGAATGGGTTCTGATAGCTGGTTCGATTTTGGATCTGGTACCAAGTTGGTAAAATACCCAGATTCTGAAGCTTTTCATTCACAATCTCTCATCGTTGTTTTTGCTTCTTTCTGATGCATCTGCAAAAAAACAAGCAAAAAAAGTGCAACATGTACAAATATGCTAACTAGGCAGCTCAGTGTTTAACAAGACTGACTGTGTGACTATATTCACCATGCCAACATAAGTAGATTCAGTGCTGGATTCAGATTCAATAAAATGCTGTCGAACCCCATCCCCATATATCCCTGTCCAGACGTGTGAATTCTCCTTCAGTGTTATCTGTGCTTTGGGTTTTATATGGAGGTGAATGAACTTTCATTATTGGTACTCACAACAGTGATGAAATGATATTTAAAAGATTCAACAGCAACATGTCTTTCCAGAATGTCCCTGTAACTGTGGATCTCCACAGATGTCACTGTGAACAGTTTTCACTGAAACTACTTTCTACCAAAGAAATGGCCTCTATAAAAACTGTTGACATTGTCTTCTGTGTTTACTGTCTGTACAAATAGTCACTAATTCCGGGGCTAACTGACCAAGTGGGGCTTGTTTGTTTTTGTGAATCAAGGTGCATGGCGCCCATGCTGTTGCACAAACCCACAATGTGGACATGCTCACTTAGCTGTGACAAACAGGTACTCGCTAATTTCATGACCCGAGGTGCTGATGCAGCAGAGGCGCAGAGGGGGCGCAGATGTGAAATGGGTTGAATTAGGAGGAATTAATTGTAGGTGTGCTAGAGGTTGGCAACAGTCATAGCCAATCGAATCAGCTAATCGTATTTTCTTTTAAAGCAGTGCATTCCCTGTCATGGCACACTGACAGATGCATAATAGAGAAGAGAATCCAGGCCAAATTCACCAAAGAGAAAATCGATGTTTTATCATGGAGGTCACCAGTGCATGGTCACTGCGTTTTATCTAAACAAGCATAAAAATGTGGATTTTAATGTTAAGCCATTGACTGAGGTGTCAAGGATCATATGAATGCCAACAAAAATGAGCTTGGTAGCAAAATGTTCACCTCTGTGTCCTCGTGATACACTTAGGCTTTCTAGTGAAAATGTATTTCTCATACGTTGGGTGATTATATAAACTGCAGGTAAAGCATAATGTTTTATCCAGCCCGAACAGGAAAGAAGAAAGGAATATATGATATCCTATTATAAAGCACATTTTCAGCAATTTGCCGCAGCACTGTACTCGTGGCCACAAAGTCGATCCGCCAGAGCAGCTTGTGTGAAATATCTTGCCTGAATGTGTCATGGCAGAAGCCCCCCTCTCTCTCCTCTTCTCTGTGTCGTCTTGAGTGGAGTGTGGGTGCAGCAGGGCAGTCAGTTGTTCTCAGTGTGATGACACAGGTGGCAGCTGCAACATTATCATCAGGCCGCGCAGACATCTGATGGAAAATCTGCTCATTTCTTCTTTCTTCCTTTGAGTTCTCTTGTCTTCTCTATTTCTACTTTCCTCTTCATCCTTCATTTTCCAATATCTCTTTTTCTCCCTCACCCCCACCTCGCAGATTTCCTGTATTGTTTCAGCTCTCCTGGGCTGTCACACAGAACAAGATGAGAAACCGGGAAAGCAGCTTATCAGCTGTGCCAACTGACAGGAGGGTAGTAGAGTGTGTGTGTGTGTGTGTGTGTGTGTGTGTGTGTGTGTGTGTTGTAGTGAGACTGTATGTGTTGGTAATAAGGTTTGGCGCTTGCTTCTGTGTGTGTGTACTTGCTACAGTATGAGCACATAATTGCATGGGTGTGTATGAGTATTTGTAATCAGTCGGTGCACGTGTGTGTGCTGCTGCGTCTGGTGTAGGCTTTGATATACGCAGACAGAGAAAAAGAGTCTTGGCTCCCGTCAGCTTCATGCTCCATCAGCGCTCACCATTGCGTTGCAAGCCCCACTGCTCTCAGACACACAGACATATACAGTAGACACACACAGTCACACAGACTGTATATGCAGATGTACACATCTGTGTGAAGATGCTTACAGCCACATATCAGCACCACTGCTGCTACAGTTCCTGAGCTCTCCCTCATGATGTATCGCTCTGACAGTCCTTACTGTCATTGCTACAATCTTCATTGTTTTCCTTACTGTCAGGTTGTCAATCTTATCCTGTTATTCTTAAGCTCTTGAGCCCCTATACCTTGCTGCTCTCTTTCACACTCATAAATTTGTCCACACACATTTGCAAGTATACTACAATGCAGAGGTAAACATCTGCAAAATTCTCACACTGACACTGCCAACCCATGGCCTCCCAATGAGCTTGTTGTTGGACAAGTCTCAACACTCTACTTAAACTGCGTTATATACCTTTTCAAAAGAATATGTTGAATAGAAGAGTGTGCAAGAGTTGTTCTGTGCTTTAGCTACTAAATTTCTTGTTGATGTTTGCTTTTTAAAGATTCTGGTATTATTGTACTTTGTTTGCATTTTTCCCTTTATTCTTTAGTTGTAAAAACCTTTAACTGATATATACAAATGCCTCATTAAGATAAAACAAGATATTACTTTATTGATCCCACACTAATGGCAAGAATAAAAAATGAAGAAGGAAACATTACCTTATAATAATATCTTGACACCTTATTCTGCCCACTTTTAAGACCAGCCTCATATTTATCCATGTTTTAAAACAGAATTTCCATTATTAGAGAAAAGGAGGACATACATTGTGTTTTTTTTTTATGTAAAGCTGAAACGGGTCAACCTTGCACAATGATGGTGAGAATTTGGGATTCAGAAGGCAAAGGGACTGATTTGTAGATTTGGGTGGTACAGGTGGACAGGAGGCCCACTGATGGTGAGCACTGGTTGTAGTTATGGAGGACAGATGTACAGGGGTCCAGTTTGTGCATGGTATATGTGATCTGGAGTATCCTAAAGTTGTTGGGTGCGGTGTATCAGACATGACAATGAAGTGAGTTTTGGAAGAGTTGGACGTTTTTTCGAGGAGTCCGGTGAGGATGCACCAGCCAGAATACGTTTTGAGTACAAACTTCCAGGCCCAGATGCTTCAACTGGAAGGATAGTGCACTGTTGGATTGTGACAGTGAGTCTAAATAAAATAATATTTTTTCTGTCATGGCTTGACAGGGAGCCAAAACAAGACGAGTTTGTGGCCACAGAAGGGAAACCGGTGGAAAGACATGGAATAGCCAGAGTTAAAAAGTTAAGAGAAGTTACAGTGAAGTGCAATAAGATGTTTGGGTGCGCAATAGTCAGTGATTAATGGGCATGCATGCAGGTAATTCCAGTGTTACAGTGGAAGCCTTGGGCATAGAGCGGGACAGTACAGCTTTCCCGCCCCCGCAGCCAGGAGGGTGAGACTGGTAGAAGGAGGAGAAGCCAACAATGGTATCCTGATTAAGGTGGAATAATCTCAGGTTTACTGCCAGGTCTCAGCTGGACAAAGAAAGTCAAGCCAAGGGAATGGACTCTGACAAAGAGTCCAACTCTAGGTGTGGCCAGGGTTCCTCATTGTGAGGATAACCCTCGGTAAAGCAATGCTGCCAACACAATCTGATGTCCAGATAGAAGTTACAGTGTTAGTTTGGGGTATTTAATGACCGTTGGTGACATCTCTGAGCTGTGGGAATGGTAGGTTTGCAGTGATGGAGCATTAATCCAGACGGAATAGCTGTATGCACATGGTGAGCAGTAGTGACAGTTTACAGGAACATATTGGGAGTAATGCTGAGCATAGATCGCAGCTTCTGCAATAATTAGACAGCACCAGCAGGGACCGTGTTGACACCTGGGGGAGCAGCCTGGTGCAGCAATCAATCCAGTTACAGTTGAAGTGCAGTTGAAGGAGGGGTAATTAGCCTCACATGCTAGTGTGGAGATAAAGTCAGGTGGACGCAGA
Organism: Chelmon rostratus; assembly: GCF_017976325.1. Classification (NCBI taxonomy): domain Eukaryota; kingdom Metazoa; phylum Chordata; class Actinopteri; order Chaetodontiformes; family Chaetodontidae; genus Chelmon; species Chelmon rostratus. The sequence goes on along the minus strand of NC_055662.1, from coordinate 18,887,073 downwards.
GGTTTTGTTTGCAGGAGAACAGATAAAACCATTTATTCATTAGCTAAAACCTGCAAAACCTGTTCAGGGTCGTAGGGGGCTGGATCGTCCGTCAGCACTCATTGGCTTCGAGGAAGGTCTCACCTGGACTGGGTGCCAGTCTGTCACAGTGCTAACACACGTTGACAGACAAACACATTCGCACCTACAGGCCATGTAGAGTTTCCAGTTCATCTGACCTGGTTGTCTTTGGATAGGAAAGCAGGTTAGACTGAACTGCCATGGCAACGCTCTCCAAGAGAAGTCACAATCCTGAGAACCAAGAAGTGAAGCATCACCTGACGTAAAGGGAGGAGTGCCAGTTAAATTTGGACTGAGTAAGTAACAGTACAATGTCAGTCGTGCTTTATTTTTATGTCCCATTTTTTCATAAACAATTAAGAGAAAACAGAAAAAGGGAGAAGAAGGGCCAAGATGGTATAACTAGACACAGATAAAGATTCAAGCATGGATATGGGGACGGTTGTCTATTTTTTCTCTGTAAAGGTGAATGGATTGCGAATGGCGGTTTTTATGTTCAAGGTGACATGGATACATGGGTGTTTGAGGCTTAATGGGTAATTGTGTTGTGGATAATTGAGCTTTTATGACTTAAATCAGGCAGCCAGCCCCACTGAGCCAAAATGAGCAGCAGCACACGACAAGCACGTAATCCCCAGCAGTCCTTTAAAGATAGAGGCTTTTGGTCGTATTGGTGTTACCCCTGCAGGGATGTTGGTGTACATGTGCTGAACTTTGTGATGAGGTCAATGTTTGCTAATTAGACAGTATAAAATCTGCTTCATGACTGATATTTTATTGAAAAATGAAGGCGATTCTGTCTTTGGAGGGTAATGGGACCCTTGAAATTGATGTTGACACATTAGTTGCTCCGGAGTCCACAACGTAGCTCCCTGTTGAAATGACTTCAGCTGTTTTTCTTTCTTGCCGTATATTGATGCTGCCTCTATTACACGTACAATCTCTCTGCTTTTCCCTTTATACCCGACTATAGCTTTCTAATTATCTCTCTCTTTCATCTCTAGTAACTTTGGGTCTGTGCTGTCACCTCTTACTCTTTTTTTCCCTTGTTGTTCCCCTCATCCATCTGACTATCTGCCCTCTTGCTATCCTCTCCTCCTCTCCTCTCTTCTTTTGTTGTTTTACCTCACTATTACCTGCGTGTCATCCCCTCCCCTTATTGTTTTGACCCGTTCTTATCACCTTATGTTATTTCTCTTTTCTCTCTTTAATCCCACTTTCTTTCACCTTTCTCCCTCCTCTCCTTTATTCTTTTTCACTCTCTGCCTCCCATCTCTCCTTCCCTTGCTCCTCTCTCATTTCCTTCCCTCATCTTTACTCCTTCATCACTTCCCTTTTCCACTTCTCTTGCTTATGGGTCTGGGCAGTGTTCACCAAGCATATTGGCTCAGGCTGGTGGTCGATGAGTTTCGCCATGATTACACACACGCACACACAGACACATGCGTATGTCTGTGCACAGACCTGTTGGGGATGGTGGTTGATGATCAGTGCCAGACTCTCAGCAGCTATGCCCATCAGAGTTGCTCAAGAAACCTCATTAGGCCTCCTGGCCACAGCATGGCACTGGCTTGCCAGCCTGCCTTTTCCACTCTGGGAAGAATTTGAAGTCCTGGGGCTATACACTTCTCAACATCGACAATCATAAGTAGTGACTTAGAACCTCTGATCAAACCCAAGTGAGGCAACTCCAGTCTTAGGCAGGGATCGCATCAGACACCCCTCCATATTCCCCACAGCCATCTTGATGTTGCGAAGCAACACGTAATTGGCCGTCAGTCAGTTGTGTGCCTGCAAGATACACAGATAACACGATTCCAGAAAAGTTGGGTTGCTGTGTAAAATGTAAATAAAACAGAATGCAATCATTTGCAAGCTTCCTGAGCCTATGTAGTAATATCCTTTATACAATCATCACCTGTTACCAGTGAACCTGTTTACCTGTAGAATGTTCCAAACAGGTGTTTTTGGAGCATTCCACTACTTTGCCAGTCTTTTGTTGCTCCTGGCCCAACTTGTATGAAACGTTGTTGCTTCATATTCAGAATAATAAATAGTTACAATAATCAATAACGCTGATGAGGTCAAACATTAAATATATTGTATATATTTGTACGTTCAACTGAGTATACATCAGAATGGATTAGCAAATGGCCACATTCTGCATTCAGGCTTTTTAGAATCAGGGTTTTATATTCAGGCAATCAAAAATATTAACAAACAAAATGCAACTAAAACTTCAAATGCCCCACTAATGTTCCTCCCTGTGATGATATCAAGTACCTCGAGATGGTCAGCATTAGAAAAATTTGGCTTTGGTCCTTGTTTTGTTGTTGACAGTTAAGTTGGCCAAAAATAATTGTACATCGATGGTTAAAAGTGAGCTCACGACCACAGGTTGTTTGTTCAGCTCTTCTAGCCCGTCCAGGTGAAGGAAATGTCACTCTCTCGCTCAGCGACGTCTCCATCAGTGTTTCTAGTTGTAAAAAAAGGAACAATGGTGAATGGCTGCTCAAAAAGTCACCAAGAGTCATCAGAGGACACAGTGGACTAATTTGCATTTTGATTATACAGTATTTGCCACACCGGCCCTGCTCTCCCCAGGTGCTCAGCAGAGAATGGGGTTGCACCGTGTGTGTGTGAAGTGCTTTGAATCTGAATTCTTCGCATCAGATGAGAAACACAAAATAATTGATGTTTGTGTGCACCAACAACAGCACATCAGTTTCTCATGAGTTGCTGTTGGAAGACCTGGCATATGACAGAGGCATCAAGTTTGTGGCAGTGGCTAATGTACCCCCCAAGTATCTCACACAACTCCCAAGTGTGTGTTTGATTTGTGGGTGCGTGTGATGGCTTATGTACTGTATATATATGGTTATAAGATTTGCAGCTTTAACCCCAGGCTATTGCTGTAAATAAGTTTGTTTTCTTTTCCAAATTTCTTTGTAGTGAAATAGGGAAGTGATGACTCAGTCTCAGACAGTGTAATATATTCAGGCCTTCAGCCACATTGATATGCAGTGGAGATGTCCTGTCTGAGATATTGTAAGTCTAAATATTTATCACACACACACCCCTGTTTGATACTTGGGTTGCAGTAGGTTACTCTGCTTGGCTGCTGTTATTCAATATAACATCATCCTAATGTAGATAATTTTGCAGTAGTACAGTGACAGCACTGAAGATTGGTCACTTTGTGAGCCGATTAACTGCGCAGTACATCCCATCAGTGTCCTGCCTCTCAGTGAGTGCCGCCAGCAGGAAGGTCCGGGATGTGACATCCAGCCAGCTGCTTGGCGGTTTGCTGCAGTGTGGGGTTGGATTGACAGCTAGAGCGATGGAAGCTCAACTTTGGTCCTGTCCATCGTTCTTCATCATCTCAACCCCAACCCCACTCCAACTGTCACCACACCCACACCAAAAACAAACAAAGCAAAACTTAGCTCCCTCCACCTCTTTATCTCTCTCTCTGTCTCTGTGTGTGTGGTCCCCAGACCGCAGCAGCGTACCATCAATCCTCCAACTGTCAGGCTCTGCTCAGCCCTGCCTGCCGCTGGCATACTTAAGCACCACGTTACATAACAAAGAAAGAGTGAAGAAGGGAAAAAAGAAAGGATAGAGTGGTGGTGAAGGTGAGAGATGAGAGAGGAAGGCAGGTCAAGGAGGGGAAGATAGTGAGAGACAAGGGAAAGAAAGAAGGGACAGATGGGGAAGGAGAGCAGACTTGGTGGCAATATTTATGCTTCCTGGACTTCCTGGACCATCTGATCAGGCTGTCAGACATCAACTTGCCGAACTGTTGACTAGTGCTTCGGTTTTGCGAGTACATTTCAGAAGGCTGTTTTCCACACTGGCGGGTTAATGTGTGTACCAAAATAGTCGTGTAATAAAAGCGATGCTGAGAGTCTCAACCTCATTTTGGTGACATTTACAGGTGCCCCTGCTCTCATGCCCGAGTTTGACACAGACACAAGGACTTCATGATGCATTCAGGTGCACCTTATAAACCGGGGCTCTATATTTGAATGGCCACGAAGGTTGTTTGAAATGAGAAAATCTCGTCTCATTTTCTTTGTTGGAATACATAGGCCTACAGCTGTCATTACTTTATTTTTCTTTCATTACAGCATTTGAAATAATTGGATGCTAAAGTCATAACAATCCCATTCATTTCTGCATGGGCAAATTTTCTTTTAAAAATGAAATTAAATCTTTACTGCAGCATTTTTAATAAGTAAATACTAAAGTCATAGTCGATATGCATACATTTTGGCCGAAAAATATATGCATGTTCAAAATAATTAATTTCATTTCTTTATTTAGTGGGTATAGACTATTCCGTGTTTGGGGTCTATGTTAGCAGTGTACTTATGGAAGCAGGAAGACAACTGTATAGATAATATGCACATTTGAATATTTTTAAGTCATATCATTGCATTATTGAACAATGTTATCGCACATCATGCTGGCATGCTGTTAGCGTACGAAACCTCCAACATTCAAATACCCAAACAGCTGAAAGCATTTAACCCTTGAGCATTAGCACTGACTGAAAGGAAAAGAAATACTGAATTGTAAGTGCTTTAGCAAACAAACATCAGCTAATCTTGTTAAATGTCAACAACCAAACCCTGTTCCTAATTTTCAGCTCTTTCATAGCTTTTAGAATTCAGTTTCAACAACTTGATAATTTCCGGTAACTAAATATGGTCCATTGACCATAACAACAATAAAGATGGCAGTGTGCAATGCTCTTTTCTGTCTTCGCCCTGTTTTTGTGTCTTTTCCTGCACTTCCTGCCCAGTCCAGTAATTCACAGTATTAATTCTGACCCCTAAAATCATTCACCTGTTTTGTTCTGTCCTCTCCTGTTCTTACTTTGCTGGAATTACTCTCCTGATCTGTGGCAGATTTACTACTGTACTACTGCATTTCCTGAATTTTAATGTGCTTCCTGTATCATATAATGTAAGTTCAGTTTTGCGTAAAAATCAGAGAGTGGTGAGGTCGTGAGTGAGACAGTGGTTTTAAAATTGGGAGGACTCTATGGGAAAACAGTGAGGAGAGGCAGAGGATAGAGAGGGAGTGAGGATGCTGCCACAGGCTGTAGAAGAGGCTCACTCCATGAGGGGATGTGTGTTGAAGAAAACCGGCAAGTTCAAAGTAAAGGTATGCGATGGCTGCAGTGTCACTCTTTGATTGTTTGTTCCAGATTTATGCAGCAAAGTGTCTTCAGTTGATGTGTGAGGCTCTGCTGTACACACCTTTCCTGTGAATGCTCCATGACGTTAGTTTGTCTTTTGAGTCCCCCTGTAACAATATCATCAGTATCATTGTGGTTAAAGAGACAAGATCAGATTTACAGTTTGGGTCCTGTGTTTTTGCACTTTGCCAACTGTCATACTGGACATAAATATGCAAATGAATATAAATGAGACTGTCTGTTGAGATAAAGGTAGATAGGCTGAAGTGGGATGGTTTGGGCTCACGCATCACAGTTGGAAAATGTATTTGGTTATATTCTAAATAGGATTTAGAGTACCATCTGTGTGGGTGTACCGCACTGTTATTGTATCTGAACACCCCGACGTTTCACACTTTCAAAGAACCACCGGATTACTTTGTTCACAGAGTACGTGGGTGTCAAAGAATATAAAGAATTTACATTTGCAAACTTTTACCTCTCTAATCTCACTGTGAAGAGTGGGAAACTTTTGGGGCTCAATTCATTTCAGCCCCATGGCCTTCATTAAAATTAGATGTGGGGGTGCAGGGATACTGAGCCATGGTGTGTGATTGATGGTTAGTTACAGAAGTACTTCTGCTTACATTGGGCCTGTGTTACACCTGGCTGCAGTCTGTTATGTTCTCTATAATAACTTATTTTTAATTTGTTTAAGGGGAACAAAAGTTGTGAAGTAAATCTCCCACCCCCTCTCTTCTCCCAGTATAAAAATTACTAAGACAGGCAAACATTGTACAGGGATGTTTTAGGGTTTTAAGGAGCTCTTTTATGCAAGCTTGGCCATTACTACATTGCTGTGTTCTTCACTGCTCAATAAAACCAAAGGTTGCAGGAGAGGGCCTCCTTAAATCACTCTGATTTACCTAGGTCTATGTGTGTGCGTGCGTGCTTGTGCGTGTGTGTGTATATTTATAGGACTGTGTGTGTGTGTGTGTGTGTGTCTGTGTGTGTGTGTGTGTGTGTGTGTGTATTAATGTATCTGTGTGTGTGTGTGTGTGTGTGTGTGTGTGTATTAATAGGACAGTGCGTGTGAGAGAGGCTCTCCAGAGTGTTTGCGCGCACACAGGCCGTTCTGTCACTGGCGAAGAGGCAGCCTGCTTGCCGCAGAGCGTGTACTTGAGAAAGGACACCTGAGTTTGTAAATCAGTCCTGCGCTCTTCCTCTCTGCGCCTTGTCGCCTGCTCTACTGTTGTTCTCATTTTGCTTTATCTATGCTTTTAATCACCTTCTCACCAGTCTCTTACTCTTTTTCTCCCATCTTCTCATCTCTTTCTCAATTTGTTTACTCCTCTGTTTCATTGGGCTTGACCTTTCTTCTTCCTTCCTTATTCTTGTGCTCTCTCACACACACACAGTGCCCCGGCTTTACCCCAGTTCTCCAGTTGTATTTTAATTAATTTCTTTTTTCCACACTTGGATAAGAGATGTGTCTTTGATACAGAGCATGTGTCTTTACAACCAACTCTTTGTACTGCGCCTGGTAATTATTTCTTTCAAAGTTGTCTGCCAATTTGTATCTTACTGTTCTTGCCTTACCTTCTGTTGTTTTCTCAAATATCTGAGGGTTGAAAAACACCCCAGATTTTTTTTTTCTTTTCCTTTTTTTTTTTTTGGAAGATTAGCGATTTAGCCCTAATTAAGCCGTCCCACATAAACCTCCACGACCATAGTGGATATTCAACGGCGTGGCAATTCCCTCATGTTTTTCACAGCACCCCTATGTAGAAAATTTGGCTGGAATGGAAATTCTCACTCCTCTTAATTAGATCAAGGAATCGGCAAGAAGTCTTGTAGTGTTTATCCACCCATTAGAGCCCATTAGAAAGCAGAGACACACTCCCAGAGCTCTTTAAGTAAGCTGTATAGACAGCGACACACTGTTTGATGTTTTGGCAGAGTGCTGTTGTGGTTTTTTTCAACAGTTGGACATGAAAGGACGTAGAGACTCAGCTTTTAAAGACCAGATTGTAATTCAGGTTTACTGTTTCTGTGTACTGCAGGTAGTGAAGTACAAGCATCAGAGGCATGAAGTATAAACTGATTAAGGCATCATTAACAAATATACAAGGCCTTTGTAGCCAACATTCCTGACTGAACTGACTTACACATTATTATGTAAAAAAAAAAAAAAAATCAGGGAATTCTCTACTCCTAAGACAGAAAAGAAAATCTTTCTCTCTCATGAAGAGAACAGAAAGGTTTAAAGCAAAGTTGACCCTGTTCACTTATTATTCTTTTTTTTTTTGACTGTTATTGTGACCTTGTTTATTTATCATATTTATCCCACCCTGTACTCGGTACTGCCTCAGACTAAATTAGAGCCCACCACAGTCACAGCTAAATCCTCATAGAATCCTTTCATACTTTGAAATGCAAAAAAAGCTAGAAATAGCACCTCACAGTAAGATATTAAAAGTCTGGTGGTGTTCAGGGGCTGGAAACTCTCACAAGCCATTGCACAGACAGAATTTTCCAACACAGTATAATTAGTACTACTCTCATTTTTTATGAAAAGGACTGCTTTATTAAATATAATCATTCTGTCCAATTATTCATTAAAGGTGTATAGCATGTACAAAAAAATATTTTTTTAATCTATTGACCCAGTGTGTGCTTTAATTAAAGATGATACCTTAATTTGTACTTTAAAATCCAGCAGTATAGAAAGTGCTGAGCCGAATCACCAGCATGAAACTGACAACATGTACTTACGAAGCTCAATGTTCACCAAAAAGTCACACTCAACGTGTCACACAGACAGAGGAGGTTGTCGAATTAGGGTAGCTGAGGTGGGCTGATTCAGGGAGTGAATGCAAGCAGATTGCTGCGTGTCTGAAGTGTTGACACGCGTCGACACGGGTAAACAGGACTGTTCGCAAAACAGCCAGTGCTAATTTGCAAGGAAAATAAGCGCAGCACACACCACCGCCAGCGTGCGTTGACCTTTATGCATAGAAAAAACGCATGTCAGTAAGTGGGATGAGATTAGATTAAAACTAAGAAACTGACTAAATTTAAGTTGTATCAAAAGATCAGCAGGAAGGTGTCTGTGGTGCAAATTAGATAACTCCTTATTTCCGTGTTTCGTTTTATCTTGAAATGCTTGTGACACTGGCCAATCATACATCACAGCTCAATTATCCAGTTTCTTTCTCTCTCTCTCTCTCTCACTTCTTTTCTTTAATTTGATTCCAGGTTGACCGTATTAGCTCATGAACAGAAACAGTTTCATTGAATTAGCATAGCCCCTGTTCCACTGAACTTATTCAGCTAGCTGTGTTCTGGCTAATTACATTTCTAGCTCTCACGCCAAATTTCTGCAGACAGCCTTGACACAGTAATTACATTGCATTTGCATGCACAAGCAAGCATTCATTCGAACGGGCACTAAATATATGCACGTGTATACGCGCAAACATGCGTATTGACACACACGTCGCACAGTCACAGTACGTGCGCGTATTCTGTACAGAACACATGCTTATACAGAAGCACCCCACACACAAGGAAACACACACATCCATTGTGTTTGCAAATGTCAACTTAGCTTTCTCTCCCATGAGGTTCCATGTCGGAAGATGTTGTGTTACTTTGGTGAGCATTGTACGCATGGTCCCAGTGTGGCTTTGGTTTGTGGTTTGTGTGTGTGAGTGTGTGAGAGAGAGAGAGACACAGACAGAGAGAGAGAGAGAGAGAGAGAGAGACGGGGACAGTGATGAGATATGTTGCATAAGGGGGTGCAGTGGAGTGTAAAAGAGAACAGGTGGCTTCTGTATCTGCCATCTAGCTTTATGTGCCATATTCCCCATTGTGTGTGTGTGTGTGTGTGTGTGATAGAGAGAGAGTGAAATCCCATTGCTTTGTGAGTGGGATTTGTGCATGCCTTGAGCGCATATCTCTATACATGCACACGTTAAATTGTCCTGTTTCTCTCTGAATGTTTGTGTACGTGTCTGCGTGTGTGCGCCTGTTCTTTAGTGAGCAGGGTTCCGGTTGGTTTAGAAACAATTAGAACAAGCTGCAGGAGCTCAGAGAGATCGTTCTCCAAATGTCACCCAATTAACAATCTATACTGAACACACAACAGTGCTCTCTCTCTCTCTCTCTCTCTCTCTCTCTCTCTCTCTCTCTCTCTCTCTCTCTCTCTCTCTCTCTCTCTCTCTCTCTCTGTCTCATTTTTTTCTCTTGAGACATGGTGAGTGACTAATTCTTGAAAAACGGCAGGTTCACATCTGACACTGACTGGCAGACAGAAGGTAGAGTAAATGCTATAGTCTCTTTAACATCCGTCTCTTTCCTGTTTCTCCTTGTCTTTCTCTCTCAGGCCAGTCATCCAGGCCGGTGGTCAGGACTCGGCAGCAGCCTGCCTCCAAGGGACCGAAGGGTGGTGCGGGGTACGGGGGCAGCACTCGGAGGGGACCACTCTAACCAGCACCTCCCCCACCACCATCCACTTCTGCACGGCCGGCCTCCTGCCTCCGAACGACACACTGCCAGGGAGGAGCGCCGCTGCCAGGGTGTCTTGGCACAGCCCACAGCCCATAACCCTGCTCCAAATGTGGCTGCGGGCTCCTCCAGCCTGTCCTCTACCACTTCTGCAGTGTCAGCTCAAGGCTCACCGACCACTCCAGCCCAGCTTCAAGTTTCAAATCCACAACCAGGCTCCGGTTCAGCGGCTGCTCATCACTCCGCGATTCCATCTCTGTCCTCCAGGCAGCCAGAGGGGGTGTCCTCCTCTTCTGAGTCCTTAACTCAAGGAGGAGGAGGTGGAATGAGTCTGTCAGGTGGGGTAAGGAGAGGAGGAGGAGAGCACCATCCCCTTAGCCATATCCCCCGTGCAGTCGGGGCCAGCTCCTCCTCAAGCCTGCACAGTCTTGCAAGCAGAGGGAGCCCCTCTCAAAGCATCTCATCGTCCGTCCAAGCCGCCCCTCAACCTCCTACTCCTTCCTCAGCCTCCTCCTCCTCCTCCTCCTCCTCCACGTTTACGGGTCGTTTAGGACAACCACCTCGAGGCCCCCTGTCTCTGCATAGCTACAGTCGTAAAAACGTCTTCCTCCAACATTCCCTACACACCTCAGAGCTGCAAGCTCTGACGCAGAGAGACAGTTGAGGGCACACAAACATTTACGCCATCCCAAACACGAGCAGCCATATTGACTCCCGGAATCATCAACCACACACTTACAATCCAGACCAACCCTTCGCTGACATTTTGTTCATGGATTCGCTCACTTGAACACACATTCATGCGCAAGGTCACACACACACACAGAGTATGTACACACTGTGAGTATGAAAAAGGCACTCACCCGTCTATCAGAACACCCACGTTGTGTCATGCTGACAGTTTAGATGTGCTTACGCCCACAGACACAGAAAGTGCACACACACACAAACTCATATCCGCGCGCGCACACACACACACACACATGCAAACACACACACCTAGTTATACACACTTAAATACACGCTTTCACACAGAGACATCATCTGTGATATCTCTGCCTCACAATCTGCACAAATAACAGGCCGTTAATACTGAACGAAGAGATGAGGTATGTATTTGTGTGTGCATTGTTAAAGATGTATTTTTTATCCATTTATGTGATAATTTTTACCAGTTTAAAACCACGTGCTGCTTAAGGAAATATGGGATTGACCATAATTTGTGCTGGTTAGGATATATTCTCACATTGCCAAACATCACATCTGCTCTTCATTCCTTGATGTCCACCAACAGAACTCCAGATGAAAATACCTGTTTAGAGGAACGTCCGCACCATGACCCTTTTACTGCATGCTTTTTAAAATTTAAGGACAACACAGGTGAGCATTTTGTAGTGCAACAGAAGCGGGATCTGGGTGAATTTTAAAGTCTTTTCATAATGTTTCAGTATCAACTCTCACCTCGCTGTTTCAAGAAGGGAATCAATCCTGAGTGTTTTGAGAGCCGAATGTCTGCCCTGTTGCTCCCTTCAATAAGACATTAGGTGGACTTTTCGTTTAATGCTGGACCGCTTTTTTGTAGAAATACAATGTTGCGATATTACTCACATTATATACAAGAGTCAGTGTATCTGCAGTGTTGGATTAGTCCAATACAGAAGTTGAAATGAAGAGTTTCATTCTAAAATGAGATGTCTGCTATTTGAATAGGCACTTCAGTATAATGGCAAAATGACACTTGAGTCGGGTAAGTAGCACTACTGAACACATAAGACAACAAGAGTTTTAGATTTGGCACAAGCAGCATTATGTATTTTTTCCAAAATTGGAAAAAACAAGTATCAAGGTTTTGGAATGAAGCCCTTCAGGTCTTCTTAAGGGCTGGGTATTGAAAAGGAATACTTACTGGTGCTTTCCCAAACGACAAGTGTCACTATCCATTTTTTAGGATTCAACGAAAACATGTTTGAAGTAATGGCATTTCGGCTGGCTGACATGTTTTCTGTGACAATTTTTCTTGAGGCAATCAATTGAGTAGAGTCTGATTCTGCTTCAGGGAAATGACAAAACAAATATTGCAAAGGAAGTTCTCTGCTTGATCAAATAATGAAAAGACAGAAACAGAAACATGATTTTACAAACTATCCCATTTGTAAAATCATCAGCATCAGGTTTTGGTTTTTTTTTTAACTGATACCCAGTCCTTATATGTTAGCCTTCTTTTATCGTCCCGATCTCAGATGTGTTGGGGTTTTTTTAAAAAAACTGACCTTACGAGTCGCCATTTGGTACAATAAGGCTTGCAATTACGTTGTTTTTGACAGTAGGACAACTGCTTTTTGAATGAGATTTACATGAATTGTAACTGCCATGATTTGAAAAGCATCATTCACACTTTAGAGACAAAGCATGTCACAATTTAACAAGTGAGAAAACCCACCTTTTCTACATCTATGAACAACTGGGCTGGATAACAACCTGTTCAATCTGCCACTGTTGAATATGATATTTGCTCTGCTCAACTGACTAGGCCGTCGAGCAGCCCTTTTTTCCCCGTAGGCTTTAGGGCAAACAAATCTCTTAATGTCAACCGGGAGGCGGGAGCCTGCTGCTGAGCACAGGCCAGAAGTTCACGGCTCCTGGCGTCGACAGAAAATGTTAGATTTTGAAGAAGTTGTTGACCTTGTCTGTCTATAAACGGCACCTGGCTGTAGGGAGGTTGTATAAATTGTGTGTGTCTGCGTGTGTGTGTGCTTGTATGTGTGTGTTGTAATGCACACCTCATAAGGGAAGGGAAGGTAGAGGTGAAGAAAAGCCTGAAGGGAGACAGCACTGCTCCCACCGGTGGAAGTTACAACTCTCCCTCTGTTCTGCTTCACTTGCACACTGCTTCTTCTTTTTATCCCCTTTTTTCTTCATTTTGCATCGATCCACTCCTCATTCCCTTTCAATCTTTCCAAGCCCCTGTCTCGCAGCATCCCACTCTCCTGCATGCAAACTTACATTCCGCTCTTCTTTTTCAATCCGTAATCTTCCCTCTCCCTCTCTCCCACCTCTCGCCTGCTTAGCTTGCTTACCCACAGCTTATATTGTCATACAGGGTACCTATCACAGACTCTGTTTCAGTGGCTCTCAGTCCTGTGCATTGGGACCTGCAGCGCTGCTGATTTTCATTCCAACTGTCTAATCAGGGAATAATTTTACACCTGGTGAATGCAATTAACTACCTGGTAGGCTAGACGGCCATCAGCGATGTGACTCCCGAGGATCTGGACTGAGAACCGCAGCTGTAATATGAGCCGAGCGTTCCCTGCTTGGTTTGTTTACAGGTCGAGGGTAACAATGTTTTGTCGCTGGCTGACCTGTGAAGAACTGCTATTTACATCCCGTGTCAGTGCATGCATCATAATGTAGTTGACACCATGCGAAATACCATAAGGGAGTATTTGGCCCTGTTTGCATTGCCCACTCAGGTTTAATTTTTTCACCGTGTCTCAGACAGCTGTGCTCGTTTCAGCTGTGTTCAGATCAGCAAACCACAGAGGTAATTTGCTGGTTAATGTCACATATCATGAAAGGGAAAAAGCCACATCTGAGATGGCAGTTCAAACGTGGCACTGCACTGAGGTCTTTAAAAAGACATTGCTCCCTGTCACATTGTAAGAATGAACTGATATTGAATTTCACTGCTGGGAAACGAGGGTCCAGGAACCCTGTAATCATGAAGCAGGCACACCTCACAAACCTCAATTCTTCACTTTATTTAGCAGCATGTTGTGCATTTAAGACATTTTATTTGTTGGAAAGTTATTTATTGTTTGCTGCCTTATTTATATTTATTGCCATAGAACCAGTTTCCTAAAAGCATCTTGGCACTAACAAATAAAGATAGCAGTCATGATGATCATCATGATGGAAATGACAATAATAATAATCATCATATTATTGTTATGATTTTAATGAATTACAGTTATTATGCTGTCTTAGCTTTTTAATGTGCTCACTGTAATAATGTTTGTTTCTTTATGAATTCTGTGAATAATGAAACCGAACTGTATAATTGTACATAAATTATTGTAACTGTTAATGCTCACTGTTGATGGAAACAATCGTTTCAGGCTCATGTAAATGACACTTAAGACTCGGGTTCACAAACATTGTTTGCTGGCACACAACAGACTAAAACACAACAATAGAAGTGAAGATTTTGTTTCAAATGCAGTGGGAGGTCTAAGGTGTTACCAAAGTGTTTCAGGCTACACAGTAAATCACACATCAGAAAACTAATCAGACCAACTTGCTAAATTTTACATGTAAAGGCCAGTTGACTTGCTTTGGTGTAGGATCGCTGATTCAACCTGTCCCTGCTCTGAAATCCAGCCTTTGCACTATGACGATTTCTGCTTGAGATGACTTTGAAGGACAAACTTTTGCCTAAATGTGTCAGAAAAGTGGATGATGATAATCTACTTAAGCTGCTTTTTTCAGTTCAGGATGAAGTCTGTGGCATATAAAACTTTTGGGTGAACTCATACTGTGAGCCTCTGACCAGTTAGCAGTTTAGAAGTTTTGTCTGTTGACAAGAACTGTTTGATGGGCTTATCTGTTGTCCAAAAAACCTTGCAGTGTGTGTTTACCCAAAGTATTTCTTTTCAGTTTTTGTCCAAGATTTTTTTTGTCATTACCACAGTTGTTAGTTCACATGAAAAATGTTGTATCAAAAGATTTTTGTCCACTGTCTCCTTATTGTTAATATTTAATACAAATAAAAGTGATGAAAACATTTAGTGGAGATTATGATTTGATTTTCCATCACTAATGTTGTGCTTTTCATTGGATGTACCGAGGCGATGAAAATAAATCTGCCGACCACCAAAGAAGAGCTGAGCAATAAAGCAGCGAATCAATCAGACCTGGGCTCCGTCTCTCAGGCTGGGTAGATTTCACTGTACAAATCCCCGAAGAAAAGAATGAACAAAATCAAAGGCTGAAAGTGGAACGTACAACAAAGTGATGAATAAAGAATAAAATCTTAGGGGCCATCACTCTAAAAGATTCAGATGAGAAAAACTTTTGCAGCTGTAACATCCGAGTGGACTTTAAAAGGTTGCACACGGCAGCGGGTGCAGATGGAAGTAATTTTACCTCATTTGACATTAGCCTCCAACCTGTTTGAGTGAGTTTTCATTTGGCAGTGACCATAAAGTATGGAAGTGTTTAGAAAATCAATTACGTTAGAATGACTTTCTGTGCATGCGTTTGTGTGTGTGGGATGTAGACTTTGACTGTTTACCCCTTAGGGAGGACCCGTGCACGCTTCTCATTTCTGGATTCACTCAATTAGTGTTGGTGATGTTATAACTGGCTGACTAGAGCGCACACACACACACACACACACACAAGCACACCGGATTAGAAACAGCAGTTTTGATTCTAACTTGCTGTAATTGATCTGACAGAAGGTCAGCAGTAAGCACACTACTGATTAACAGAGCTTTGAAGTCCAAACAGATCAGGCCACATACAGACAGGATGGGTATTTTTACTGTGGATGGTGGATCCTTTGTAGGCTGTAAAATTAGCATTTCTGGTGTTTGGTATGTAGTCCAAAAAGTCAAGTGCTAAAAGGATAAATTGATCCATTGATTGGCAGAATTATTATTGATCACTGATAACTGTTCAAGTGAGTTATCAAGCAAAAATGGCACACGGGCCATTTCTAGCCCGTCAAATCTTTGCATTGCCTGCTTTTTGCTATTCTATCCCTCACGCTCATGGCTCAGGCTTCAGGTTTTTTTCCTCCCTTTTCATTGTCTTTGTCCTGCTTTCCCTTCCCTGGTGTTTCCAGTGTTTGTGTCTCTCTGTCTTCTTGCCTGTCTGTGCCAAGAGCCATTGTGAAGCTCAGTGTGGTGGCTCCGGCCATCGCCACCTTGGCAGCGCCTGACTCCGCCAAACTCCCTGTTAATCCAAAAATGGGAGTGTGGGTGGAGGCGAGGCCGGCTGACTGAAGCCTGGTTGCTGAAACCTAGCAGCTGCTGTCACTCACACCAGTCATGCCCATAATTATACATAACTTTAAGCTTTAATATAATTTAATCAAGTAAGATATAATAAAAATTCACCCTCATACAGTTTTCATGAGCAGGGGAATAAGCTATAGACAGCAGAACTGTTTCTTCAGACTCTCATCATGTTTATTTCTGCAGTTAAGTCTTGTGTTTTAAGCTTTTTGGAGCCGGCCTCAAGTGGCCTTTCGAGAAACTGCAGTTTTTGATATTTCCACATTGGCTTCATGTTTCAGCCCCAGACCTTGCCTCCTGCTCGGTGCTTGTTGAGTGTCTGTGGGCGTGGAGTTCCTCTTCCCACCTCACCTGCTCCAGTGCTCCTCCTGACTGCATCAGCCAGCGCACCTGCTCCTCATCATGTCCTCAGCATGCAGTATTTAAACCCCGGTTCACTTGCAGCCAGATCGATTAGTCTGCAATATTAAGTTTTCCTTGCATTTTTGCTCTAGTTCTTGCTTCCTTGCACTTCAGGTTCAAACCTCCACCTGCCTACCTGCTGCTCAACATCTCCCAGCTTATCCTCACCTGCCATCAGTCTCACTGCTCTGACACTCATCGCCTGCCCGCCTTGAGCTAAAGGTAGCACTTTGTATTCTGGTAAATTAATTACAGGTGATTTTCAGTGTTTTCCTCACTTGACTAGGACTAATCTACACATGGCTAATGTAGACTAAGAAATTAAAATTAATTAAGAAAACTTTGACAAATAACACAAGCGAACAATCAGCACAAATCAATGGATTCAATATGAATCAATAACCGTTGATTGCACCCTTAGAAAAAAATCCATTGGAAAGTACAAGTTTTATGAAAGGTGGAATGAAATCTCACAGTCAACAGTTGGTGAAACTGAAATCAAGCAGCCCAGCCTAAACCCAGCGGGCTCGTTACTGATTTTGTTTGGCGTGCCACAGTTTGGTCTGCGACTTCAGTTCGGCGCACAGCAGGCAAGCCTTATTATGGCCGGCTGCACATGAGCCACAAAACTCCCTTTTTTATGGAATGCTGCAGGAGAGTTTACAGGATGCTGGTTTTGTGCTTAATGACTGCACAGAAAAAGGTCAAAATAAAATGAAACACAAAATGAGACCTTTAATTTGAACAGAATGACGATAAAATGCTCAATATGAAACTGGAAAACAAATAGCTTTCTCGTGGCCCTCTATCAGGCCTAAGTAGTGTCTCTTAGAAGGTAAAACTATGCAGCTGACCTGACTTAAATAGGTTAAAAAATGTGGGTGTTTGTTGCAGGCGATGCTCTTTAAAGCATTTTAAAGAGCATCGCCTGCAGCAAACATTGCATCATGAATCATTTACCAATAAAGTGCTGACTGGTTCCAACTGACACTTAAATGTGGGTACAGTGGAAGAAAACGAGAGTATGGGGAGCAAGGGAGTAACAATTGAGCATTTTAAAGGAAAGTTCATTAAGCTCCTACCTATGGGGTACATTGCTGTGCAGCAAAACTGAAGTTAGGGAAAAATGGTGTAAACAACTGTGTTCTTATTGTGTAATTAAAGAAGAAAAAGGGGAGAACGGCTACACGTTATACTACAGTATTTCATTAGTGACCTTATTCATACAACAAAATGACCCTGTAAATCTCTTACTGTATACGAAAGTGTTACCTCTTTTTTTCTCTTCTAACTTTGCAGTCCCAGGTCACAGCTTGGCTGCTCCACCTTGTACAGGGCTGTCCCGCATTGTTCTGCTCTTTGTTTAAAAAGGATTTGTCTCAGCGGTTCAATGGGTCAGCTCTTTACATGCCCGAGGCAAGTGTGCTGCCAAGGCTGGGAGCAACACAGACACCCATTCACACAGTTCTACCGCCAACCTTAAATTGGGAAAAACAGCCCGTATACATTTACCCATACAAGCCACACCTCCATCTTTTTGGTGATTGAGAAATTTAGCAATTAAAAATGCAATAAAAATGACAGAAACCTTCTGATTCCCTTAGGGTTGTGCAATCAACATTTATCATCCTCTGTAACCTGCAAATAATAACCAATTGTCATTTTACATCCTAACTAAGAAGCTGCATGCAAATTTCTCTGAAGTGGAGTTGAGATAAGGACTCATTGGTAGCTGTGGGTTTTGTATTGAGCACTGACGGCCTCCTTGGCGGACAAGTGTAAGTTTTTTCATTTTCTAATGAAGCATCTAGTCCTCATCATGGATTTTCTATTTGATTTTGTTGCAGGAGTCTGTTCACACTGATACAGGCTCATAAAAATACCAATGGTTTTGTAAAAAAAAAAAAAAAAAAAGTAAAAATGTGAATCAATAATAGGCTAATTAGGTCTAAATTTTTTCTGTTTGTTTGTTTAAATTTGAAAGTCTGGATGGAGGAGGAAGCCTGAGTTTCTGCTCAGACAAATTCTGACCCTAATAAAATGTAGCTGAGGACCTCAGATCTGCAGCTTTGTAGACTGATAGGTGCAGGTGGCTTTGAGTTAGAGTGTAAAAGTGTGAATTTCATTTTGTTTTGCTCTGTGATTGCTGACTGCTGGCGGCATGTTTCACAGACTGACAAACTTTTCGAGATGACACAAATCTTGTCTTAAAGTGAGACTGCTATTTTTGTCAGATTTTTAATCACTGTTTTCTCAAAGCTGGCGACACTTCAGAGTCCAACCACTGAGGGAATGAATCTACCTAAGTGGACAGCTGGTCTGACGGAAGAAGTTGAAGAAGTAAGTAACTATTTCAGTCTGTAACATTTCATATGATGCCTGAGGGTGAAGCATTTTGGATGGATTTGGATGCTGTTGTGTTTCATGAAAAGATTTGAATTTGAGAGGGAAGTGGCTTGAAGTAGCTGAAGCTGAAGTACAAAATAAGTCCTTAAACACAGAGCACACAGCATCTTTCGATGTTCAGTAGCTGGATAATTCAGACAATTTGAACAGACAGAGCCAAAAGAGGAATACTTCAGATTGAAGGTGACGGCTGAAGAGAATCTACTACTTTGCAGTTCTGCTTGTATCACAAATAAGATCATCACCTGACCACCACTGTACATCTTTGCAGGCCCCCACTAGTTCTGTCAGTTATGACAGATACTCATGACAGAAAGAAACATCACTATGATTATATTACAGCGTGGGTAGAGTGTTTATTAAATGTAAGATCACATACAGTATATATAACTTCCCATAAATGGATCTGTAAAGGATGAGTTAAAAAAGGAAGATTCTCTTGTCAATAATCCAAAACAAGTGTGATTCCTCTGCCATCGTGCAGCAGAAGAAAAAGGCTCAGAATAACGGGCCTGAAAGTAGATGTGGTGGTAGATGATCTAACTGGGCTGCTGAACCACATATTCCATTATGCATTGGGCTTGGGTCAGAATGACCTTCCACTCCAAGTGAGCCGGGCCCTCCGAGTTTTACGGCTTGAACCCAGAGGCTCCACCTCCTAACACAGTGGTGGGTGCAGGTCCTGGCTGCAGGAGAGAAGAAAAAATCTTCTTGGGAAGGGCAGCTTGGAATGACAGTTAGTTGACAATGCTGGCTTATCTAACACTATAGTATTTTCTATATTCACCTTATAAAACACTTTGAGCTGCATTTTATAAATGAGAGGTGCTGTGCAAATTTCAATTACTTTATATCCTGCTTGGTAGCTAAACATATAATAACACAATGTATTTTTGATTATATTTACTATCTGAATCTGTAAGGCAACTGTTTACTCCAGCTGTCAGGTAAAACATGTATGTGCCTCAACAAAAGTAGGTAAGTAGGTACTTCTACGCTTCTTTTTTTTCCCTCGGTAATGAAATGAAATATAATTAATTTATAATTGTACATAAGAAAATGCTTTTACAGTGGGAGCTTTCCCTGCAGTCACATATGTGTTTGTACTCGTTTACTTTTCCTGATATGACTAATTCAGTCATTATTGTCGTTATTAGTAGTTTTCAGGCTTCTGTCTGTCACTCTCAGCCGGAGAAATATACTGTCCAGCAACATTTTTTGTTTTCATCGTAGCGTTTCTTTTAGCAGCGGACGCTTCTCCTCCTCATCTTCGCCGTGAGAATCTAGTTTCCAGCTGCTGCTTTTATATCTAATGTTACTCCCAACAGAAGGGCCTTAAAAGCAGCCTCTTATCAGCATGTGTCGCAGGAGCCAAGTAACCTTCAGAGGGAATCAGACAAGAGTCGTTCAAGACGTGTTCGGCGGGAACAAACTGTGAGGAGACAGCACACAACACATCTGCCGGCGAGATGGATTACAGCGCAGGCTCTGAACGTGCTGTGGAGGAGATGGAGTGGGGAAACGTGCTTTCCACGCTCGAAGTGGGGAATGGTGAAATATTAGGAGACACACTATCCCTCCACCTCCACCTCCTCCTCCTCCCGGTGGGCAAGGATTCGACACCCACCCTCAGCCAGTGGAAAATCTGAGCCGAGGGTATGGTGGGAACAGCTCCACACAGGTTTCAGCGGCCAAGTTCATTAATGGCTGCTCCAGGACTGAACGCTGGGCAGGTTGCTCACATCATCAAGGACCACTGTATGCTCTAGCCATCATGCAGACTGATCACCTGTGCAGCCACGTAGGTGTTTCTAGCCAGGGGTGGGTAAGATGCTACTAAAGGTTAGGCATATCATAAGACTTGTATCATGGTGTCTTTCCCATTCCTGTGATCAGCCTCTGAGTACTGCTTTAGTGTACAGTATGTTGGCAGAGTCTCCTCATTATCACACAAGCACTTTGGACAAGACTACTGAAGATGGATTCACACAAACTATCTGAGCAAGCAAACAAAATCCCTCCAGACTACATATGTTCCTGTGATGCTCATTATGTTGTTTTTATTGGGCACTGCGTTTGAAATTGTCTTCTGTGGTAGTTCACAGTAAAATTGTGTGTTGTTGGTATTTGAAATAATTTCTTGAACGTGTTTATTGTAGCCTTCTCTCGCTCCTCTACCTGCCGTATCAGTGGTCTGAGGATGACCCAAGTGCAGCAGCCGCCAGTCACCCCGCTGCTCGTCCACACCCAGCTCGACCCTGGTTAATCGCACACACTCTGAACTATCGTCGCTGTGTGGTTGTGGACACCGTGCAGTGCAGTTTAGTAGCATTGCTGTGAGGGAATGATATCAATGCTGAAACAGTGTGTGTAGAACAAACACACACATCTTATTCTGGATGTGTGTCTTACAGTTACAGTTCAAGACTCCAATAGTCACACATTTTAGAGCTATTACAATGGAAGTCAGTCTTGTAGCTCAAATACACATATTTGTTAGGTCAAATAAACAATTAAACAAGGCTGTCTGATTTTCAGGTGTCATCTTATAGTTCAAAATGACTTGCAGGTTAAATTAGCTTTCTTAGATTTTCTTCTAGTGTTGTGGCTGGATGTGAAACAGGCTTCACATTCTGTTACCCAAAATGCCATCTGTTATTCAGTAAAATCCACCACTGATGTTTGGAATCGTTAGTGATTGCATTTACAGACCACTTTGAATTCCCAAATCATTTTTTTTAATAATCAGAAATCTAAAAGTTACAGTTCACAGGTGGATGTTTTAAATAACACTTAAGTGACTGGGCCATTTATGATAACAGGTCAGAGGTAGAATCTAGCTTTAATAAGCTGGAACTCATTAAATGCTGCATTAACAAGGCCCCATAGCTTTTCATGTGCACACTGCTGAGCCTATTTACAGCTGCTAGCATGACTCCGAGTCTCGTCACTCCACACATGTCACTACGGCTCAAGCAGTCAGCAGAGGAGAAACTCTCACACCTGGTAAACACATGACACCACTGCAGCTTGTCTAATCACCTGTTCTGAGTGTGTTTGTGCCTTCAGTCTGTGTGCCAGTGGTGAGGCCACCTGAAGGTAAGGACCAGAACCTGCCTCCTGGTGGATTTATGTAAGTAAACACACACACACACACATGCAAGCAAACACACACAAGTGAACAAAGCTATTGGGCTTCAGTTTGTATCTTCACACACACTCTTTCTATTACTTAAAATATCTTTGCCAAATTGCAGCAGGTGTTTTCGCTCCCTCTCTGCTGCTCCGCCACTGAACACCTCCCGGTCAGTGTAAGTGAGATCTGGCCAGTTTTGATCGAAATGTCCTTTTTTGTGACCACTTCATGATCTGTAGTTCAAAGGTAAGGTAACTAGGTAGTGTGTGTTTACAGTATATGTTTCAGACATGCTACAGACTTCATGACAGCTTAGTAAAAGTTTTCTGCAGACATGCATGCAGACGTGATTGTCATTTATTGTCACATGTACAGAGAACAAATTCAAACTGAGGATTTTCAGCATTTCATGGCACAACTGCACTGTGGGAGTTTGCACTGCAGAGCACACTGTCAGCACACTGTCAGTGTGTGCTGACCGTGTGTTGTCGTCTGTCCACAGTGGAAGAAGTTGTCAAAACAGGAGCAGGTCAAATATTATGAAGAGGCTCACAAAGAGAGACTGCTCCGCTCACAGAGACACTCCGACTGGTCATCCTGATATTTCGCTGTAACCTTCAACCTCACATCCATTGATGCCTCGTCATCAGACTCTCTCAAACTCATACTGCCAAGTCAGACTGTCCTGAACTAATCTTTATTGTTTTCATTTATTGGTGTGACTAGACAATCTTGCATTTTCTTGCATTCTTGTCAGAGGAGCTGGATTGGATAGAACACATATGTCATACCGATTCCATAAAGGGCCGTGTGGCTGCAGGTTTTAGTTCCAACCAAGGAGGAGCACACCAGGCCAACCAATCAACATCAAGGGATCACTTAGTTATCCCTGAAGACTGAGATCAGCTGATTAATTGATTCCAGCCTGGTGTGCTCCTTCGTGGTTGGAATGAAAACCTGCAGCCACACGGCCCTTTATAGAATCAGTTTGACATGCACATAAAAAAGTGTATTTTGACCCATCTAGCACTGGTTTGGCAAATAATTTGAAAAAATAGGTTATTTAGACAAGACGCATTACACGCTTCATGTAATGCTGAAAAGCATTTTCTAAGAAACAATTATTTTTCATTATATATACACAAACAAGGCAGATTTAGTGGACATGATAGAGTATTCAAAGGAAAATGACAGCATGCCGTAATTTTACGTGCATTGACATGTTTTAAAAATGGGTCCACCTTTAAAGAAACTTTTACAGACAAAACAGTACAGGCAATCATCATATCATTGCTGCCCAAACCTGGGAAAGACCATTTGGGTACATTTTTTTTTTTTTTTTGCAAAAATATTAGAAAAACATCTATAAATGCTGCATCCATTTAATTCACCTGGACCAAATAGGCAGCATTAATTCAATAATATGAGGAGGCCTCTGGGGACTATGTGACCTGACCTCTGTGGCCAGCTCTCTCCAGCATCCAGTGGTAGCAGTGTCACTGGATTCGGAGAAAGCATTCGACTGAATTGAGTGACCACACCTCTTTTATGCTTCTGGTCTGAGGTGTTTACAATGGATTACAGCACTGTATCATGAACCTGATTCATCAGCTAAATGCATCGGTCTAATCTCAGCACCTTTTCAGCTTGACTGCTCCGCCAGACGAGGCTGTGCTTTGTCTCCATTACTGCTTATCGTAGATTTAGAACCATTAGCACGCACAACCTGAAGGGACAGGGGTAGCACAGGTGTTTCAACTGTGATCATGATTTCAAACTAAATGTATGCAGATAATAAATAAAAATTTTAATTAATGGTGAGGCACTGTACTGGATACCCCCCTCCTTTGTTATGTGCTGTTGTATAATGTGTCATAGTTCTGTTCTGTATGTCGTGTTGTTTCTGTTATTGGTCGTCGACCTGCAAGGTCGAGGTCAAGTGAAGCCCAGAGGCCAGATGTGTCATGTCTCGTCAGATGTGTTAATGTGTTTTGTTCACAAGCGTCATGTCTTGTCTTACACTTCCTGTTTTATTGCGAAACCTAACTCTCCTCTCGTTTCAGGCCCTTGACTTCCCGGTGTGTTTCCTGCCTGTCTGATTGTCTACCCCGCCCTTATTGTCTCCACCTGTTCATTGTTACCTTGTGTATATATAGTCCGCGTCTCCCTTTGTCCTGTGCCAGATTGTCTCGTGCCATGTCTTGTACTGCCTTGCTATCTTGCGTTCATGATCCTTGTCTCCTGCTATTCTTGTAAGTCTTGCCATTAGTCTAGTGTTATATCTTTTGTTGAACATTGCTACCTTGCCATTGTGATTTGTCTAGATTTGTTGTACTTTGTTATCCAGCCCTTGTGCTTAGTCTTGCTTTGCGCCTTTTGTTGTTACCTTTCTCCAAGCCTTTTTGTACCATAGTTAGTTTTATTTACCAGTCATATTTATCCTTAGCGCAAATTTGTTGTACTTTGATATCTTGCCTAAATTATTTTGTCTTACAACCTGAGTGATTTCAGTTAATAAATTTATCATTGTTTTTTGAAAACCCTGCTGTCGTGTGGGTCTGCATTATTGAGTCCAGAAACCTCGTGCCTCCGGGCTTGTCAAGATGTATCAACACCTCGTATGCACAAAAAACATGCATACACCATTTCCCACACAAAGGCCTGGAAAAAAAGCAAGACAGATTATTATTAATCAGTATTCATCCTGATTTCTCCTGCACTACCATATTGGCAAACATTTCTGTCAGTGAATTTTGTTGTACTCAATGATGGTCTGAGGATTGGTTCGTGAAAGATGCTTTAGCTGTGAAGCTGTTGGAAACGTGTACGCTGCACTCTGGTCCTGGCTTGTATGACTTTATGGTGTCTTGTAAGCCCATGCCGGCCGGGCATGGATATATGCGGCGCTCAATAATAAAGATTTATTAATTCATTTATTCCTTCATAAACTGTTTTTTATAAAAGAAGATTGTCCAGTGAGAATGTGCACACCTTCAGCATACTCCAGAGACAAAACCTTATAATAAAAGATTGTTTCTTTCTGCCGTTCACTGATTGAATTATTATTTTTGCTGTCTACAGAAAATCAAAGGCACATTATTTACATTCCAGTCATTGTTTCCCTGTTTGTTGTGAGACACTCTGCAATGTCTCTTTCAATATGAGAGCAATTAAGTAATCATTGATCATCTTTCTGACATTTAATAATGATGATTGAGATATCACAGCCGATGATGGTTCACAGGTATATGTGTTGCATTAGTAATGCGGGCGGTGATAATAATGACATAATGATAGAACTGCACAGGCCAGCAGGAGTAAAACAGTACAGCTCGTTAGCTTAGCCTTAAGGGTTACTCTCCCAATAGAAGGAGAAACATACAAAGACAACACCAACAGATCAAAATGAAAACATTATCTGTTCTCTCTCTCTCTCTCTCTCTCTCTCTCTCTCTCTCTGCAGACATACAACTGTTCGGACCAATACTTAATTATTAAAAATACAAACTCTTGGAAAGAGGAAAGGTCAGTTTCTCCATTGTCATAAATTTCCTTGGCAGCCGTTGTCCACCTTCTTTTGTTTGCTGTTTCTTTGTCCATTTCTCAGTTATTGCTTTTTTACCAGCTGCGAGTCATACTTTAACAAGATATATGTCCTGAGCGTTAAATTCATTTGGAATATTACCTCAGTATACAGAGACAAAACTCGAATCCATCTCGAAACCCAGCACTGACTTGAATATTTCTGTTTCTATCTCTGGCCAGTAGGACTGGATTGCTGGACATTTGCAAAATATGTGAAAGCCATTGAATTGTTCCATCGTCTCCAGCACAGCCCAGATTCTGGTCAATCATTCTGTAAATATTTTTCATCTTGGAGGAATAAAAAACCTGACAATATTCTTCTATGAAAATTCTCTCCATCAGCCAGAACTGGAGGTGGTGGTGGATTGTGTTTTATATGTTTAACCACTCTTGCTCTGTCAGGGTTTTGTTTGCCTCCTTCTCCCGTTTAGCTTTAACATATAAAGTCGAATGCTTCTCAGAAGACTGTACATGTGAGTATATCCATGATGCCAGTTTCTCGTGGATGTTATTTGCATCAATGAAAGCACTGATGAGACTCATTTTGGTTTCCTCATTGTTACGTGCAACAGCAGCACTGTGTTTTTTGTGTCTCTTCTCCCCCTTCCCTGTGTTCTTTCCAGGTGATTACAGTACTAATACACACACCTGCGTGGGCTGGCCCTGCTTGCGATTGGTTCCTGCTGGCCTATCACAGAGGGGAAGACCTTTTAAAATGGAGGACGTTGCTGGCCCTTCTCGCTCTCTCGCCATTCTTGTGCTGATGTTGCATTTGTTTAGTTGTGTGGTGGTTTTTGGCTGTGGTGGGAGGTTACTTTTCTATTTGGGACTAGGTAAGTGGGTGCCCGATACATTTTTACACACACACAGGTGATTCCACTGTCTAAACTCACTAGGTATATTGGTTGTGCCACCCCTGTATTATTTTTGAGATGTTCCTTTGTTAGACAAGTCAGGTAGGCATTTTGTTTGTGTCTTATTTTCGTTAGACAGTTCAGTCAGGCCTACTTTTGTTATATTTATTTCATTTGTTTCGGCACAATCACTTTGTCCCATCCTCCCCCACCTGAGTGTTTTTTTTGTTACAATAAACCACACTTTTTTTCACTTCCACTGTGACTTGTTCATTTCTTGATTGTCGTGTTGTCGTCTGCCTGGGCTGTCCAGGTGGCCGTAACACAATTGGGGGCTCGTCCGGGATACTTTTTTCCTGAGCTATGACAATCAGAATTGTTGAGTCAAAGTGGTTGTGTGATTGAGAGCAAGCATGAGCTTTAGTTTGCAGGACTTTATTGATGATCCTAGTTTTGAAAAACTTGATTCATGCCGCAAGGATGATTTGTTATGTATTGCAGCACACTTTAATATTCCTGTACAGAAGTATAGTGTTAAAAAGGAGATCAAAAATAAAGTTTTAGAGAAGCTAGTGGAGTTACAGGTCCTTACAGACCCTCTTGCTTCTGTTCAGGCAGAGGCTGAGGCTCCTCCAGAGGAAGTTTCTGTGGCCAGACCAAGTGCTTCCTCTGTGCCAGATGATGATGGGGGACAGCAGGTTGCACAGACCACACCTCATGTGGATAAGACTGTCCATGAGGGTCCTCCTGCAACCTTGCCTCGTTTTGAGCCTTTCTCCCCAGAAAGTCATGGGTTTAGTGGCGATGCCAAGTTAAAGGTTCGTTTAGCTCGCCTTCAACTAGAGGCACAGGAAAAGGAGAGCAGGCGGAAAGCAGATTATGACCTCCAACTGCAGGTTCGCAGGTTAGAAATAGAGGCTGATAAGGAAGTCAAGTTGCGGCAGCTTGAGGTAGAGGCCATGAGAATTTCCTCGTTGCAGGTGATGGCACACACATCTGAGAATTTGGCACCTTCACAAACAGTTTTCCACAAACAAAGTTTCGATGTTAGTAAGAATATTGCTCTGGTCCCAACATTTCGAGAAGCAGAGGTTGACTCTTATTTCAGTGCATTTGAAAGAATTGCAACTGCACTAGAGTGGCCAAAGGACATGTGGCCTATCCTTCTTCAATGCAAGCTGGTCGGTAAAGCACAAGAGGTTGTGGCGTCTCTTTCCTTGGAGAATAGTTTAAAATATGATGTGCTGAAGGAGTCAATTTTGCGTGCCTATGAGCTTGTGCCAGAGGCTTACAGGCAGAAATTCAGAAATCACAAAAAGTCATGTGGTCAAACCTTTGTTGAATTTGCACGAGAAAAGGGGGTTCTTTTTGACAAGTGGTGCAGTGCTAATGATGTCAAGAACAGTTTTGAATCTCTTCGTGAGCTGATGTTATTAGAAGACTTTAAGAATGCTTTGCCTGAGAGGATGGTGGTTTTCTTAAACGAACAAAAAGTGACTACACTGTCTAGAGCAGCTGTCTTGGCTGATGAGTTTGTTTTAACACATAAAAATGTGTTCATGTCTTCTTCCCGTCCTGACAGAGTCACAATGTCTCGCCCCATGAGACCCGAATCTGGCCACGCTCCTTTTGAAAAGTCTAAGGTACCACAATCAACCCCTCGAGACACTCGTGAGTGTTTCTATTGTCACAAGAAGGGTCATGTCATCGCTGATTGTCCTTCTTTAAAGCGTAAGCAACAGTTTCCCTCTAGCTCCTCACAACCAAAAGCCATGGGTCTGATTAAGACTGTTTCACTTCCAGACACCGAAATGTCACAAGATGACGTGGAGGATGATGAACCTGATCCCTGTTTCAAACCCTTCATCTCAGAGGGCTTTGTTTCACTTACTGGAGATCCAAAAGATCAACAGTCTGTAACTGTCCTTAGGGATTCAGGGAGTGCCCAATCCCTTATTCTAGAGGGCATCTTGCCTTTATCATCTGAATCATCATGTCACTCAAGTACAGTAGTTCGTGGTGTTGAAATGGGTTTTGTACTTGCTCCTCTACACAAAATTCATCTTCAGTCTTCCCTGGTCAGTGGGTTGTTCAAAGTGGCTGTCCTTCCTGCTTTGCCCATTAAAGGTGTTGATTTCATTCTTGGCAATGACATAGCTGGAGACAAGGTTGTGCCAGTCCCCGAGGTAGTAGACAGTCCCGATCTAAACCTCGAGTCCGACAACACAACCCAGAAATGTGAAATCTTTCCTGCATGTGTGGTAACCAGAGCCCAGTCCAAGAAATATGGTGTTGACTTGTCTGATTCTTTCCTGGTTGTTGAGCAGGATCCTGATGCTGTGATGGAAGAGTCTGAAAGTTGGGTAAAGCTACCAAACGCTATCAAACCTGCAGATGCTGCATCCTCCTCTTCCAGTCCGGAGGTTATGAAACTACCAGCTACCCGAGATGAATTCATTGCAGCACAACAAGGTGATACCACACTTTCAAAATGTCATTCTTCTGTTCTCAGCCCTGTGGAGACCAAGATGAAGAAAGTTGCCTACATTTATGATGATGGCCTGTTGATGCGTCGCTGGGTTAACACTGCTTCGGAGGAAGATGCAAATTGGAGTGCACCTTACCAGGTTGTTGTGCCTAAGGCTTATCGTTCGCAGGTGCTGTCCTTAGCTCATGACCATCCATGGTCAGGACACATGGGGGTGACGAAAACCTACAACAGAGTCCTTAAACATTTCTTTTGGCCAGGACTCAAATCTGATGTTGTCCATCATTGTCGTACTTGTCATATATGTCAAGTTACAGGGAAGCCCAACCAGGTTATCCCCCCTGCACCTCTTTGCCCCATTCCAGTAACGGGAGAGCCATTTGAAAAAGTTATTGTTGATTGTGTGGGACCATTGCCCAAGACTAAGGCTGGAAATCAATTTCTACTAACAGTGATGTGTGCTTCCACCAGGTTTCCAGAGGCCATACCACTCCGGAAAATAACAGCTCCAGTTGTCACCAAGGCTTTGGTAAAGTTTTTCACAGTGTTTGGTCTGCCGAGAGTGGTTCGATCAGACCAAGGGACCAATTTCAAGTCTAAGGTGTTTGCCCAGGTGCTTAAAACTTTAGGCATTGAACATAAGACATCCAGTCCTTACCATCCCGAAAGCCAAGGAGCACTTGAGAGGTTTCACCAGACCATGAAATCCATGTTGCGCAAGCACTGCCTTGAGTCTCAGAAGGACTGGGATGAAGGTGTCCCATTCATTTTGTTTGCCGCTCGAGAGGCTGTACAAGAATCACTAGGTTTCAGTCCCGCTGAGCTAGTGTTTGGACATGAGGTCCGGGGTCCTTTGAAGGTCCTTAAAGAGCAGTTGATCACACCAGAAAAAGGGGTCACACATATTCCAGAATATGTTGCTAAGCTCAAGGATCGCCTCCAGCTAGCCTGTTCTTTGGCTAGAGAGGCCCTGACTTCTTCCCAGGTGAAGATGAAAAAACACTACGATCAGAGAGCGACAGCCCACTCATTTCGGCCAGGTGACAAAGTCCTGATTCTCTTGCCTGTTTCTGGTACTGCCCTCTCAACAAAATTTTCTGGTCCTTATGTTATAGAGAAAAAACTCAGTGACACAAACTATATCATCAAAACCCCTGATCGCAGGCGGCGGACCAGAGTGTGTCATGTCAACATGATGAAACAATACTGCTCCAGAGAAACCCGGAATGAGTCATCTACAGATCACAATGTACAGACTGCTGTCTCACCTGTGGCTTCCATCTCAAAGGTGAGCTCTCTTGATGAAGATGGTGATGATGAGTTGGTGATGCACAGTGCTACACCACAGGGGGCAAGACTCAGTAATACTGAAGTATTGTCCGATTTGTCCCACTATTTGTCTCATCTCTCTGATGACCAGCGTTGTGATGTTCAGAAGCTCATCGGTGATTTCCCTGATTTGTTCAATGACATTCCCTCACAAACGTCTGTTATTGCTCATGACATTGTTCTGACAAACCCAGCACCGATAAAACAGCATGCATACCGGGTCAATCCCACTAAGAGAGAAATCATGAGAAAAGAGGTTGACTATCTCCTACAGAATGGCTTTGCAGTCCAAAGTTCCAGTCCATGGAGTTCTCCTTGCCTTCTTGATACGAAGTCTGATGGAAGTCCAAGATTTTGTACTGACTTCCGCAAGGTAAATGCTGTCACTGTTCCTGATGCACATCCGCTACCACTTATTGAGGACTGCATTGATGAAATCGGTCCGGCACACTTTGTCAGTAAACTTGACATGTTAAAGGGATACTGGCAGGTTCCTTTAACTCCGTGTGCCTCTGAGATTTCGGCTTTTGTGACTCCTGACAGTTTCCTCCAGTACACTGTAATGCCCTTTGGTCTGTGCAATGCACCTGCTACTTTTCAGAGGCTAGTGAGTAAAGTACTGGGAGGTGTTTCGAACTGCAGAGCATATCTGGATGACGTTGTGGTGTATTCAGATGACTGGCTTAGTCACATGACTACACTGAGGGAAGTCTTCACCCGTCTCTCCAGTGCTTCTCTTACTCTGAACCTTGCCAAATGTGAATTTGGAAAAGGCACTGTGCTTTATCTTGGCCAACAGGTTGGACGAGGACAGGTGCGTCCTGTGGATGCGAAGATCTCTGCCATCACAACGTTCCCCACTCCTACCACCAGAAGAGAGTTGCGTCGTTTCCTGGGGATGGCTGGCTACTATCGCCGGTTCTGCAGGAACTTCTCCTCTGTGGCCGCTCCACTGACCGCCTTAACCAGTCCTTCAAAACCATTCAGTTGGTCCAGTGAGTGTCAGCAATCTTTTGAAAGTCTGAAAAGTCTTCTGTGTTGCACTCCTGTTTTGTCCGCACCCGACTTCTCTTTGCCCTTCAAGCTGGAGGTTGATGCCAGTGCAGTCGGAGCTGGGGCTGTCCTTCTGCAAGAAGACCACCAGGGCATCGCTCATCCTGTGAGTTACTTTTCACGAAAGTTCAACAAACATCAACTCAAGTATTCTACCATCGAAAAAGAAGCTCTTGCCCTACTGTTTGCACTGCAGCATTTTGAGGTGTATCTCGGGTCCAGTGTGAAGCCTATCCAGGTTTTCACAGATCATAATCCTCTCGTGTTTCTCTCCAGGATGCAAAATCACAACCAACGTCTGATGCGTTGGTCCCTAATTGTTCAGAATTTCAACCTCACAATCCGTCATAAAAAGGGATCTGAGAATGTCCTGGCTGATGCCTTGTCACGTGCATTGTAGTTGTGTATGTAAGTGGTGTTGAATGCACCCTTGATCTTGTCTGCTCTTGGAAGCTAAGCAAGGGTAGGACTGGGTAGTAGTAGGATGGGGGACTGCCTGGGAATAGGCTTAGGTGCTGTAAGCTTGGTTCCAAACATTAATGTTTGGACTTATATGGGTGGGGGTGTTACGTGCAACAGCAGCACTGTGTTTTTTGTGTCTCTTCTCCCCCTTCCCTGTGTTCTTTCCAGGTGATTACAGTACTAATACACACACCTGCGTGGGCTGGCCCTGCTTGCGATTGGTTCCTGCTGGCCTATCACAGAGGGGAAGACCTTTTAAAATGGAGGACGTTGCTGGCCCTTCTCGCTCTCTCGCCATTCTTGTGCTGATGTTGCATTTGTTTAGTTGTGTGGTGGTTTTTGGCTGTGGTGGGAGGTTACTTTTCTATTTGGGACTAGGTAAGTGGGTGCCCGATACATTTTTACACACACACAGGTGATTCCACTGTCTAAACTCACTAGGTATATTGGTTGTGCCACCCCTGTATTATTTTTGAGATGTTCCTTTGTTAGACAAGTCAGGTAGGCATTTTGTTTGTGTCTTATTTTCGTTAGACAGTTCAGTCAGGCCTACTTTTGTTATATTTATTTCATTTGTTTCGGCACAATCACTTTGTCCCATCCTCCCCCACCTGAGTGTTTTTTTTGTTACAATAAACCACACTTTTTTTCACTTCCACTGTGACTTGTTCATTTCTTGATTGTCGTGTTGTCGTCTGCCTGGGCTGTCCAGGTGGCCGTAACACTCATTAATTCTAATAGTTCTATTGAAGTGATGACTGGGCTGTAAACGTCTGTTTATCTAGATTGTGGGTGTCAGTGAGATATCAGACACTTTCCAAGCCTGTATTATTGAGATTAAGCAATATGATGTAAAGCCTTTCCAGATTTTCTGTTTAAACCTCAAATCCAGCTGTGCAGGTTTAAAATCTCTATCACATGCCACACATTTGAACAGCCTTGCATTTCTCCCCAGTTTTCCATCCTTTGTCTCAGATATTGAGAAGGGCAATTGTCCAGCAACTTAATTTATCTTAATGCGGGATCTTAGAAGTTTTATCACCCAATAAGGATTGAAGGGGGATATCCAATCGACTTAATTCTACTTCTTTCCATTTTGCATTGTAATTAGCATTGCATCAGCAGACTAAGTATCTTCATTGTGCTGCTTTATAGGAAATCCTCCAGGCATGGCAGAGACATTCCTCCCTTTTCTTTTAGTAACTAGTGTTTTGAGTCGCATCCTTAGCTTCAGGCCATTTCATATAAATCTGGAAATCATTAGTTTCCATTAGTATCGCAACAGGTAGCGACTGAAAGAGGAACAACAATTGCTTGTTTTTATTGCCTCTTTGATAGACCAGTAACTTATATTTTAAATGTTAATCACATCATTTGGTATGTTATCACCAAAGTATTTAATATTCTTAGTTTTTCATTCAAAATTCAAAATTGAGTAATTCTAAGAAAGGGTTTAGGTTTTATGTAGTTTATATCCTGAATAAAAACCAAACTGTTCAAAGTGGAACATGAGTTTCAGAAGGCTCGAGTCTGGATTCAGAAGAAAGCCATCTGCTTACGGACGTGTCCTGTGCTGGGATTCCTGTTATTTCAACAGCTTCTCTAATTGCTTGAGCAAGTGGTTCAATGAATAATGCAAAGAGGGTGAGGCTTAAGTGCCATTCTTGATGGCGTCCCCGTTCTAGAGAAACTGCCCCTGAGAGATCGCCATTTATTTTAATCTGGTCAGTGGGCGAGTGATGGATTTAAGACATCCTATAATTTCATCATTAAAGCCAAAACACTGTAACACCTGATAAAAAGAGTCGAAAACCTTTTCTGCATCAAGTTACCAGATAGGTCTCTATTAGCAGCATTCTGTCCTCGCCTTTCCCACCTTTGGGATCACAAATAGGCCTATCCCAGCGTGTTTCCAAGACACTGAAGTCTCTCCAGTCTAAAGAACATGGTTGAAACATTGTTGAGGCATATGTGTCAGTAAGGCCCTAATTGTCTTTGCTTTAAGTCTCCATGTGGCATTATCAGTCTCTGCTTTTGTAATTTCTTGTGCTACCAATTTATTTTGTTTGGGAAAATCTAGAGACTCCATGAGGCCTGTCCTGGCCGAAGGTTCTGCTGATTTAGATGAAGCTATTTTTCTAAAGTCTGTTGTATATCTTCTGGCTTATGAAACATCATGTTGCCATGGGGTCTCTGATTTTAAAAACCGATCTTACAGTTTCTTGTCAAATTTCTATGCCACCATTTTTTTTTAGCTCCGTAATCACAATAACTTGAGTTAAATCTCCACTTGGTTGTTAAATATTTTAATGAATTTATTGCATCTATTTTTTCTATAATTGGGGGTCATTTAACTCTATGTTTTCTTTCCTGTTTTTAATTTGACTGTCCTGTCAGTCAGTTGTCTCTGTATTCATTTTTCTTTCTTGAAAACCACACTGTAAGTTTTCCTCTCGCTTCTTCAGGTCTCCAGCGGTGCAGCAGGTGGAGTGACGACATGCTGACAGGTGATTGGGGGCGTTTCCACTTTATCGTTGACTGTGGGAGCGGGAACCAGACTTGATTAGCAGAGTAACTCCATCCCACTAGCACCGGCAAACTGTACCGCGTTCAGGACTGTTTTCCTGGGGACAGCTTTCAGGAGAAGCTACTGCACTTTGAGCTTGAACTCCAATGAGACCCATACAAATTGAACGTGAGACAGCTGAAACAACAGTGTAAGTGAGTTTTCTGCCGTTGCTAATGAGCCGTGTTTTTTGGGGAAAGTTAACGGTAACTTAGCTAGCTAGTATTTAGCTATGCTAGCAGCAACGGGCGACTATATTTACGGAGAATGTACAGCCCGCTGGGAGGCCGGTTAGAAACTGGACTGTGTCTGGGTACAAAACGAGGACTACGTTGGAATATCTGTGGACGGGAGAGAGCTGGACATTGGCCAAAATATCAGTGGAGTCTTCAGTGCTGAGGGACCTCAGGTTTGACTGGAAACTGGACACTTTGCAGGCATGAAGGACAACGGTAGGTGAGGCAAACACAGTCCTGTCTTTCACTTATCTCGCTGTGCCTCTTTCCTGAAGGCTGGCCGAACTGACCAACCCCATAACCTTAACTTTACATCTGTTTGCGTGCTTACATTGCTTGAACTTGTGAAGCATACCGTGTTTTCCTGAATACAGCCATAATTTCTATTATTAATTACACCTGTGGCGTTTGTCCTGTGATAAGACACAATGTCTGTCTGGAAACGTCTGTGACGCGTGCTTGATTGGAGCCTGTGCAGATGTGGTCTGAAGAATAATAAGTAATTTTCCTGAAGTCCTTAGTCTTGCATTATCTTAATTTTGCATATACTCACTCTCCTCAACCCATTATTTCATATTTTCTGCGAGGATTACATGTTATTTAACCTGAACTGCCTCTGCTAAGCTTACACTTCCATGCATATTTTATTGTGAGGTGAAAAAAACGACAGCCCCACTGGAGGCTGAAGTATGGTCACTGGTGCCAGCAAATCACATATGTCCCTAAACCTCAGTTTTGTTCATTTTGGATCCACACCATGCATCACAAGTGTTAGAAGAGGACATAAGTAGCACCATCTAAGCAGTTGCACGAGACGTTACCTCGTCCAGTACTTTTCTTGTTGACTTCTAGACAGATCAATAACAGTTTCCAAAGCGCTGCCAGACCACTCAGTCAGACTGTGGCTTCTTGCTGTTGGCTTAGTGTGCTGTGACAGGCACGCTTCCCTTATGTCTGCAAGCCTGGAGTGAAGGGTTGAAGGAAGTGGGTGGTGTTTATATCTGTGTGTGTGTGTGCGGGTCTCAAACTGCTCTCAATTACCTACCACTTGAATCTGCTTTACTGTTCTGGTTGAATTTAAGTTTGGACTTAAAGCATTTTTGTCATTGTGACACCTGATCATTGATGCCTTCAGTTGCGTCGTCTACGACAGTGAGAGAGACAGAGCGTGAGAGAGACAGAGCGTAAGAGAGTGTGTGTATCGCAGTCATCTCTCGCTGTCACTGTGCCATTTGTCAAAATCAGTGGGGATGAGTTGGATCCATTTAGCTTTGTCCCCCATCTGTCTCTTACTCTCTCTTCTGCTCTTCCTCCCTATCTCTCTCTCTGTCATTGTCCCTTTCCTATCTCTATCTCTCTCTTTATCTCTTTGAGCAAATCACTCTTGTTGTCCCCCCTAACTGTCCAAAGCAAACCTTATTATTGCATTGCATGGCCAAAAGGCTATTGCATTGCTCACTTTGCTGCAAAGGCAGACACACATGCACTCAACGCAGCAGGCAGCCAGTCACATTTGGTACACAGCCGCAACCTTCTCTCTTGCCTGAAGTTACAGAGATTACACACACACAGGCCCACTCCCTGCCAGCCCACTTAAAATCGGGCTAGTTTGCTGCTCTAAAATAAGAGAGCTAAAATCAGACACAACTCAAGCTAATGCAGGTGCTGAACAAGCCACCTGAAAGATCCAACTGGAAACAAACTGCACATACACAACATGTGCAAATGCGTTCCTTCCCTTAATAAGAACTTAAAGCCAGTCAGTGAGAGAAAATGGAGCAGACTTATTGGCATGTGGTGACACTGATAAGCAGAGATGGTGTGGTTGTTAAAGATGTAGGTGAGCTACAGAGGAGGTGGCAAACTGCTGAGGATGTGGATTACTGATACCTCTTTTAGATCAAAGCAAGGGCGTCTGAAAAATCAGTGTTTCCTCTCAGTGTGAATAGCTTAGCATGCTGTATCCAGCCTGCTTTTGGAAATATTCTCTCTCTCTTGGTTAATATCGGTGCAACAAAGTTTAACACAGGTTACTGTAACTCAATATATTGTAGATTAGGGGTGTGTCACATCATACTGTTCACGATGATATCACCTCCACTTTGTTCATTAGGCATTTGGTTTAGTCCTAATTCTGTCACTGACACAAAGAGATGCCCATCTGTATACTCTTGGCATAGTTTGCTTTCCAGTTGCAAAGCGATGCGAATAAGGAGTGAGGGATAATTTTTACCTCAACATGCCTCTTTTAGACTGTGAGATGATTGCAGCCCATATGAGTAATCTTGGCTGTTTCGCATGTGCCTAAACCCAAAGCAGCCCATCAATCTTTCAAGACAGATAAAAGTGTGCTGCACCGAGATCTCACTGACGTGCATGGCATGTGATTCATAGAAGACACCTCTCTAAATATGAAGGTGATTATTGGAACTGTTTCCCTTTTTTATTTCAGTCATACGTCCAAGGAGATTACAAGGCATTGCTAAAATGAACATTAGCTTCATAACAAAATCGGTCTTTGTTTTTGTAGTTTTCCTACTGACATTTCCCACACCAATTGGACTGCTGAGTTATAAGGCTGTTATCACACTGGTAGCCACTGCTTTACAATAGAGTTCAGTAGGGCATGGTACACAAACTAAAACAGAAAAGCAGATGATGTATTTATTTATGACTTTCACGTTATAAGACATGCAAATTTGAAAAGCATTTGCAATTTAAAATATTGATTACCAACTGTATTTAAGCAAACTGATTTTTCTGATTAGACTCGCAGCACTTGGAAACTATTTGGCTCCTGCTTTGTGAAGTATTTTCTTAATAGTAGTGTAAAGCTAGTCAGTGGTGAAGGGGCAAAAAGGTCTATTAAGCTGTTCAGCAGTTTATATACATCTTTACAAGTAATAGTGCCGAGTATCTTGGCCACACTAAAGACACAAAATGAAAGGCGGGAATTGAAAAATGTTCCTTTTAAATTTTGGGTCCCTGCAGGAGACTGCAATTCTAGCCCACCTGTGCCGACATCAATTACTGTTATCCCCTGGAAGAGGCACCACACTAGTGGCAAGATAAGTCAGTTAGAGGTCCAGTGGGTTGCCCAAGTAGCCATTTGAGTTACCATTCAAGGAATGCAATGACAAGCCTCTCATTAACCTCCTACTTCTCATCAGTGACTCGATCAGTCAGTGGCCTCTCTTTGGCACTGCATTTGGCACTCATACTGCTTAATAATTATCAACAGGCCTCAGACACAGTATCAGTACAAACAACACAGACACATCACTGCTGGCTAGAAGATGTAAGAAGTTGCAGTGGGCAAGTAAAATGCATCTTAGTTTACAATATCCCTTTGACACGCAGCCTCAACATTTATGAGGCCCAGTAAAACTGGCTCTATCTAAGGAAGTCTTCAAGCTTCAGTGAGCAAGTTTATCTTGATTCATCTCACATGTTTGATTCATTTTGCTGCCAGTAGAACACTTTCTACCTCCACTGTATGTTCAAATGGCATTCATTAAACCCCTAAAAAGTCATCTGTGTTCATCAAAATTACATATTTAGACGTTTTGCTAGCATTATCTGGCACACTGCAGAAGAATAGAATCGAAAATAGAAAAAAAAATCTCTATATGGCAGATTTTCAGATTCTTCGATAATACACGAAGGCCCACCATTCCTCCTTTTGCAACTTAGAAACTGAAAACAAAACATGTCTTTGCCATTGGTGAAACTTGCTTGCAAAATACCAACATGCAGCTGCACCTGGTTTCTCCCCTGATACCCCTCGGAAAGCCCCACCCCACAAGCTGATTATTGATTCCTTAGGCATGTAACATATGAACCCCTGGCTCTTTCTGATCATTAGTATGATCATGAAGTGACTTGGTTTTCATTGGAGGGGGTTCTTAATATTATACACAAATGAACTTGAGTCAACCTAAATCTGATTACAGTTTGTCAAAAATATTAAATATATAAGTTTATTTTTGGTGGTGGGCAAGACTATTCTAACAACTCTGATCTCTACTTTTAGTTCATTGCTCAGATGTTAAAATGAGGCAAAATGTTTGGCCCACTCAGTCCATGAAGTATTTGTCTTATAATTGTAAATATTCAGTTACTCCCCTTTTCCCCATTTCAACAATTACCTGTATTGTGGTCATCGTCACAACATCTAACTCTGTTGGCCTGGGGATTGATGCACATGGAGTCACCAGCTGCTTTTTTTCACCTAACAGTGGGGAGCTTCACTGAGGGGGGGTGATGCATGCTGAGGTTCATGCTCTCCGACTCATATTCCCCATTTGGACAAGAGCCCCAACCACCTAGGAGGAATCAGTCGTTCAATGAGGACATGATCCTGTATTGACTTTCACCCTTGACCAGCGCCAACTTTTGTTTGTTGGAACACACCATCAAGCTGGAGGCACAGCTGCGGGGAACTGAAGCCAGGTCTCTGCATGGTGGGCGAGTGTTTTGCTCCTAGGCCATGCGAGCTTCCCCACAGAGAAATTTTAGGCAGGATAATTGTTACAACTACACAAATAATGCTGTTTGTAGGCACATTGGCATCCACAAAATGATTCAGCTTGAGGCTTTATACTGCGCTCAATCACACTCACGAGCAGTGGAGCTTCCTCACCAATCCTTCACCACCCTCAGCACTCAATTCAGGATATGTGCAAGTTTGCATCATCCTCTTCATAGTGATTCACATTTGTTGGCCCTGTCAGCCCACAGTGTGTTCTTCCACTCTCCACTTTGGCCTCTGCGTGTGAAACCAGAGATTTTTTCTGATATGGGTCGACTTCTTTACACAGAGACATCGTTTGACTCTCCACTGCTCTGCTGTCTTCCCAAATACAGAGGAACACATAGCAGATTTCAGATGACATTTTTAGAATGGCTTTTTTCTATTTGAACTAGGCAGTTGGCGTAACACAGTTGGCATAGTTTTATGTTAACGTACTCTACGGTGTTCATGTTGCCCACTCAGTGTCTCTCTGCTTTTTGCTACTGGACTACCATGTGTACAACACAAGACAAATTTAGCCTGGGCTTTTACAGGAAGCAGATGGTGGGGTATTATGTTGACGATACTGTTAACCACCGATGACTCTTCCAGGCGGCCCACTCGGCATCTCTGCTCTATTCCTCCCCCACCGAGACTCAAAATATTAAACATAATGGGCCATTTTTGGCTTGTAAGAGGAAACTGGCACACTGAAGAGCTTAATTTTGTTACCATTCTCTTTTCATTTCTTCCTCTCGCCCTCTCTTCCTCCAGTTCCCAAGCACACTCTTGCTCCTCCAGCTGGCATAATGTGAGCGTCAATGTATAGTCCAACAGACCTTACTTTTTCTGCTGGTGCAACTTCCATCTGCAGAAACTTTCTGGAAACAACATAAAGACTGTTGTGGATTTTTAGATGGAAGTGGAAATAGGATTCTTGATTTCAGAGAAACACCCGCTGCCACTCAGGTCACCGTAATAATCTGTCTTTCTTTCCCTGCTGTTTCCAGCATTTTAGAAATACTGAAGTCGTAAGTCCTGCTCCCCCACCCCCCAGGAGAAAGCTTTGAAGACTTCAATGTAAATATTCACCTTTCAGGACACTTAATCATAATTCAAGACAGTTACTTAATCACCACCCATGTCCTCTGGCCTATTTAACTTTTGAAGTAAAAATAATTAACAGGATTTTATAAGTTGAACAAGGAAGTTAAGTTAGATTTGCTGCTGAATCATTGATGCTATATATCTTTACTTGGTCAATGTTACCTTTAATTTGGATTTGACAAGAAAAGAAAACATCTTTTGTGGTCACAGATTTATAACACATCTTTCAGCAGTATGCAGCTGAATCAGGTGCTGTTCAGTTAGAGGACAGCTATGATTTTTGACTCTGATGAAGATGCAATAAGTGTTGCAACGCTTGTTTGTGCAGTTCAAAGCTGCAAATCAGTCAGTGCTGGAATCCCTTTTTTCCTTATAATTCTGTACCTGTGACTTAAACATTTAAGAAAGAAAGCATATATTTTGGTGACATTAGCTCGAAATAGACAGTCTTTATTTTGTACATGGAAACTCTAAATTCCATCTTCGTGTGTAAAGAAAGTTGGCTTCATCTGGCAGATTTGATAACGTCCAGATTCCACCCAGTTGCTACAAAGTGTCAAACCTCTGAGTCTATGGATGTGTGAAGCAAAACAAAAGCCACCAGAGGTTATTTTGCTGTACTGTCTACTGGGAAATCACCTCTAATCAAAAGGTCTTCTGATCTTCAAATCTGACATCCATGATCTTCAATTAATCTGTAACTCCAAAATCTGGAGTAGAAACAGGAAGGAGGACCTAAATGATGCTGTTAACCAATCCCGTAAAAACATAGTATCAATGAACTGCTTTTAACATCTTACAACAGGTAAGACCAGCTGCGCGTGCGTGCGTGCGTGTGTGTGTGTGAGTGTGTATTGAGCCACTGTATAGTATTCAATGTGGTGTCTTTGTGTATGTGTGGGGTGCTCTGCAGCTGCAGCAGCTCTGTCAGGGGACCACAGCAGTGACAGCAGGCTCATTTGCTGCATGATTATCGACGGGGTTGTTGCGACTGAGAGGAAAGGCCGCCTACGTACACACTCAGACACTTTCACACACGCTCACACACACACACACACTACACACACTGCTTCTTGTTTAAGCCAATTATGCAGGCCAGTAACCTGCCATATGGCTTCTGCTAGTTCAGAATCTGTATTTGTGTAGATTGTGTGTCTTTGTGTGAATGGTGTCATTATAACACAAAGTCAGATCAAGCCTAAGGCCACAGAGCAGATGACAAAGAAAGAGAAATCTTATAGGCCACTGACAGTCTAGCACTGTGGAGGCAACTGTGTTGGCAACATGTTCAAGTTGAATCAAATAAATATTTATCCACCAATCAGTCCATCACGATATGTTTGATGAATTTCTAGTTCGTGATCCTTAATGTTGGTCAAACAGTGGAGAGTTATTTATCTCATGGATGGATGCATGCATGGATGTAGAGCAAGGATTTTGGCAGAAAGAGAAGCCAAGGTACAGATATACAGCTACCCAGACACACAGATCAGAGTAATCTGAGTAAAATAGCCTGCTTTCAGTCCAGGGTAATGATGTCAGTGCTACCACCACAGTAATCCATTACGGATTAATGGATTGGAAAGTTCACATAGTGTTGCTGCAAAGTCACACAGGGACACTGTTGCACTTTTGAGCTGTGGGATAATTTGCAAATTGGACAAATTTGGTGATCTGTTGTCAGACAGATGGTTTAAAATGGTCTCTCATCTGTGCAAGAAATAGGGGAATAATTCAAATAGAAAAACATGTATCACAGTATTCATGCTTTATGTCATTATTTCATGAAATGGGCTATATCCAAATCAAATATGTGACACAGCCGTCCCTATTTTGAAGAAATAACGATGCATAATTTGTTATTTTGAGCTAATGTGACTATATCCTCTGGTA
Organism: Chelmon rostratus; assembly: GCF_017976325.1. Classification (NCBI taxonomy): domain Eukaryota; kingdom Metazoa; phylum Chordata; class Actinopteri; order Chaetodontiformes; family Chaetodontidae; genus Chelmon; species Chelmon rostratus. The sequence goes on along the minus strand of NC_055662.1, from coordinate 18,845,269 downwards.
ACTATGACGAAAATCCACGAAGATGATGGACTACCCACTTCTTTCTCTTTTTTTGGAAGTTTTGAAAAGAGAAACAGCCTCAGGCCTGAAAGGACCACTGAGAAATTAGAAAATCCCCCACACCTGCACACACACACACGCACACACACGCACGCACGCACGCACGCACGCACACACACACACACACACACACTCACTCTCACTCTCATACCCATGCACATCGATATGCACCAAACATAAGAAGAGTGGGACCGCAGGCTCTTCTGCTTCTGCTTTGATGTGTGTAAAACAGAATGTTGCTTGTGTGCATGCATGTGTGTATGCAGTTGCGTAGTCTTGTGTCCTTTTGATATGGTGGTATTAAGGTTGGCTGTGCAAGTCCAAGGTAATCTGTACTTTCTAGATTTCATGACGGCTGCAGTTGCAGCCACTAAAAAAGCATGTGTGTCTTATTGAAGACTGATCATGTCTCACCACCTCTTACAGACAAAGGTTAATGCTTCGTAGCCAGTGAGCTGTTGCCAACAGGTGCTTTTGAATTTATCTCATAAATATTAGAAATTGAGGGGCTTACCTTTTCACAGTTCTTAAAAGCTAACTTAGATTTTTAATGCAGATAGTTTTTATTGCAACTTTCTCCTCATAAAATTCCACACTGATATGGAAACGCTGGGCCTTAAGGCTTTGGTACCCAAGTGTGAAATAATTTCTCTCTGCCTGTCTGTCTTACTTTCTCACTCCTACTCTGTTTGTTCAAAGTTCAAAGTCAAAAACAAACAGATATCACATTGTAGGCGAGTGTGTCAAATATCCAATGAAGTATTATGTGGTCATAATCATATAATCAGCATATAATGGTTTTTGAGACAATTTCATATTGTCAATATTATATATATTATCACAGATAAATCATATTGTAGTGATAGTATAAAAACAGCTGCTTGTATCTAAATGTGTTGTTTCTGGAGGCAAAGATGACAAGGCTGAACTGGTTTGACAGATATTAAAATCTTTGCTCATCATGTTGCCATTCTCAATGAAATATTGCTTTTTTTCTTTCACTGTCTCCTCCTTTGTGTGCTGTAACATACAGTACTACATCTTGTTATTTGAGTCTGCTGGCTTCTTTACTCCAACATTGTGTCTTTTGTCCATTCTTATCTGGCTCAGTATGTTGTGCTTTCATTTGTGTTTACAAGAAGAGTCCATACAAACAACCGACTGATTTGATGTACAGTGTCTTGATTTTTCTTTTTTTAATTACCAGTATGAAACTTCTTAGTTCTCATCTCTTGTCCTTCGGCATTGGTGTTGAGAAACAGGCAAGACAAATCATTCAGTATGTGTGAGAATAAACTAATACAAGTTTCATTTTAAGGCAGGGAAAGTTCATCTAAACTAAAATGGCAGATGCTATATCACAGAACAACGGTAGTCTTGCGTGATCGGGCTGTACACTTCAGAGAAAGGTGAAACAAATGAGCTGCATCGATTGAATTTGATGATTGTTACACTAGTGTAGTCAATATTTAATTGACTCAATATTTAGGACATATCTGTGTGCCAAAACAAGCTGTGATTGAACTAATTGTTTCTTGATTGATTCTGCATCATAATAAAGTGTCCCTGCTTTGGAAAACACAACCACTGTGATAACCTACACATCTGGCAGCTAGTCTCAGGAAATAATAGACATCAAGCAAGTGAATGCGTGTGGATGAAGCACTTGTTCAGCTGCTAAAATGTGACTCAATATAGTCTGACAAGGGTTCAGATGTCTGTTTTGGATGATGATGATTATAGGTCTCTTATCTGAATCAGAGTGTGAGCCACAACATTTTCAGTATGCCAGAAAATGGCAAAGAGACATGAACTGTTAAAGACACAGCAAATTATTCTCAACAAATCATAATTAAGACCTCAAGCAGTCTGTCCAAGTCCATTACGGTCAAACATCATAAAACATGCAGAGTAACATTTAAAATGTACTTATCCAAGTTTGAAACCAGCAGTAATACAGCAACATAATACTCGAAGACAAAGAATGATGGCACACTATCTAAAACAGAGCTATCACACAGTCGATATTTTAGGAAAGAGTCTGGTCGTACCCTGCAGTATGCTGTCAGAGCCTGAACTGCTTTAAAACTGGAGCAAGATTAAACCATGCCAGATACAGCCAGAAATACAGCACTACCTGTACCACCTCCCATGCTGTGGTCCTTGCAGTGTTGCTGCTTTAGGCAAGATCATGCACGCGATCCCCCCCTACACACTAGCTCACACACACATACACACACGACTCTGTTACGGCTCAAACATCATGCAGGCACCTACCACACACCATGAGCTGTTTATAATGTATGAATGTGAGATGTGAAATGTTTGCAAGCCAAGGTGAAGATTAATAAAATTAAATTACAGCTTATTCTATGCACGAGTGAAGTTTTTGAAGATAAATTTAAGGTGAGTAATACACAGCCTTGTGAAGATGGACTATTGGCTGAATAGAGTACAACATTCTCATGTGTGACTTCCCACTCATCCCGATTTTAGAAGCCAAAATGTTACATAACTGAGTAAAAATATTCAGGAGGACACATTCTGTCTTTATCTACCTTCTCCCCTTAATCTGTTCTCTCACTTGTGAAGCTACAGTTGTGCCTTTGTCCTCCTTATGATGGTATGGCAATTTAATGTTTTCTTAGATGACCACAACAGGCAATAACACTGTTCAAGTGGCAGATTTCAGTCCTGGTAGATTTGGCGACTACAGGTCGACTACAGGTCACAGAATTCTGGGGACAGTAAAGCAAACTATTGTCTTTTTAATAATGAAGACAGGCTACAATTGGCCTTCTCCCACCATAATCTGACTTTATGATGAGTCTGCAAGCAGCAGGGCACAGTGAAACTGAAAGCATTTTGTTACCTTGCTGTGAAGTTGTGGGTGTGCAGCCTGTCCCCTGCAGGCCTTTATCTAACAGCCCACTGTGACTGCTCCTTCTTGTTCCATTACTCCCTGCATTGTGTCAGACTGATCCACAGACAAAAAATGAATAGGGATTGTCCAGAGGGGTCTTGGTCTGTTCAGGTGTGCTTCTTCCATCATGTGATGTAGCTGCATTAGGCAAGGAGAGTGAGGTATGGGTGCTTGGGCACTTCCAAAGGGTCCCTAAGACAGCTTTAGACTACGGAGCTCGGTCACAGTGCCCTTGCATCATTAAGGCCCCACTGAGTGTCCTTGCTTCTTAAACTATAAAAAATGTGTGCAACAAAACATGAAATGTCTACCTTGCACTGCTGCAGGTCTACCTTGTCAGGTAAAGTGACCTTCGTCTGGCACTTCACCTAATAATATTTTTATTTTAGTTATTTGAAAAATGAACTACAAAGTACTACATAAGCAAGAATGTCTGAGTATGCTGCCCAGTGTTATACATCCTGAGTTGCACCAGAGTACATTTCTGCGATACATGTATACAGTGGTGTGTGATCTTCTGCCCAGTGTGGTACTTGTGTCTCTTAGTTTCTTTGTTCTGTTGTCATCTAGCCGGTGATCCACGGATCAGTTCACATCTACAGACAAGAGTATTAGTCATATGATGTCGAAGGATTAACTCAGTCTACCTGTAGCTCTTTACCAACTATCGACTGTATATTATGTTTGCTCGCTCATGTCAAACTGATTTTAATTGTTTATTTGTGATACTTCCTTTCACCCTGTCCAGACCCCCCTCCCATAGACTGAGCTGCTCAGAGCAGCAGGCCAAATCAATCACTATCACTTTTATCCACACAAACTTCATGGCTGAAATGTACGCATTCATTTGCCTCTACAAGCCTCTGGAATAGTTTTGGTCAAAAACTGAACAGCACTAGCCTGGTGCAGAACAAAACTGTGTTATTCAGTGACAGCTTTCCAAAGAGCTGCTTCATGTGAATAATTTCCGTTATGGAACATTCGCTCTGTTTTTGTGTATTTATAGACTTTTGTAGAAAAACAAAACAACAACAACAAAAAAAAAAAAAAAGGGATCATGTAAAGCCCCACCGAGCAGTCTGAAAAATGGTGCTCTGTGCCACACGTCCTCTCCATTTGCTTCGTGTACCCCACTGGCACTGGCTGCAATCAGTGGTGGAATTTTAGGTAAATCACTTGTACCTGACAATGACCTAAAATTGTCCCAACCTCTAGTGAATGCTCACTTATTACCAAATGATGAGTGAATGTCTCTGTGCCTCTGTTGAAATCACTTCAGTGCATATTACATCTCTGTAAAGTGACCTTAGTATTTTACTTTGATGATTAATTGATTGATGATTAATGAATCTTGTTCTGTTGCTTGTTAATTGTGCAAAAATCAACATATTTCTACATGCTGATTTACTGACCTATAAACGAAACTACACCTTATTCTGTCGTGACTAGTGAGCATTCTTGTTCTCTTTCTCTCAAATATATTTAATGAGTGATGGCCATACATCTGTTATTCACTGATTGCTTCACATTAGAAAATGAACTGGAATGGTAGAATATAATTTGATATGATTGTTGAGTAATGTACCACAATCATGTTGGTATTTCCAGCTTGACTTAGTTCAAAAAGGTGGCCTGCAGGGCTTTTCCTTGGCTTTAGTTGCAGCCTTTAGTTGCAGTCGAGTGGTCAACAGCAGTGTCAGCCAGCAAAAACGGCTTTCAGTCATTCTGTCTTGTCCATGATTGTGATGCATTTAGGGGGAAAAGTAGGGACCATAGTATTGAGTTTTTTTAATGGATAAAGAAAAATGTTTCATTGCTTATGAGTTTGTTTTTTGATCATCATCTTAAAAAAATAACTTACTGGCTGGTATTTACAATTAGATAACTGCTTGGTGTAGAATTCACTTGTTTAGAGTTTTTCCTGCCATTATTCGAGCGGATGCACGGGATTGGAAAATTAAGCATTTTACATTTTATTTGGGGGCTTCTGGCACCCACTGCCTGGGGTGAAATCTTTGATGAAATGGCGTAGATCTCACTGAAAAGTAGAAAAGTAGAAAGCGGTGCCTAACATCACGTCGGAACTGGTTTACTAATTCATGATGATAAGCACTGATTAAACGATGTTCACCATACTAATAGTGTGCAGCAGGGAAGCCAGATTTTTGTAGACTGACCCGGAAGTTGGCATCGCCCTGGTTTCCCCGACAGTGGGATTTTTACATTGGATTTTGGATTTTTACAGAAAATAAGCTCTGTGACAAACAGAAGTTGATACTTTAACATTTTGTTCAGCAAGGTAATCTTCAAAAATGGAACATCATTTATTTTATTTTATTTAAAAAAAAAAAACAAGGTTACGCTATAAAATTAAAATGATCTGTTTTCTGTTTTAATTAAGAGTTATATTATTTGTCATCAGAAAGAGTGTCCAATCATGTGGGGGATGGATGTCCATGAAGTCTTCAATGAACTTGAGTCTTGCATCTGCTGCCCAGGTTTTTACAAATCTTTGGGCCCTCCTATAGCATCATTTAATCACTTGTAAGCATTGTGTTAACCGCAAAAAACCTGTCCAACAACCCACTGTCTTCAAGACAAGGAAGTGCAACAATGCTAGCTCATTTTCAGGTGTAGGACTTACTCCTTCAACACTATTTGAGTATGAAACTGCTACATAGGTAGCAAATAAGTACAAGAAGACTGTCAGTTAAGTACTATGCTTGCATTGTAAATGTTTTCGTAGACTTTCTACGCTGTGAATTCATGACATGCAAGTGTTTTTGCGATAGCCCATCTACTGTATGCACCATCATCAATTTATTGCCCTGAGCAACAGAAAATAAAACTAGTAGTCACCAACATTGTACTGACAAGTCTACTGGTTTGAAGCTTGTTGTTGAGACTTTGAAATAAAAACCAAATGTTAAGCAAAGGCATGAGGAAAAGTTATGTAAAAAAAGAAATGTGAAACAATAAATGTTAAACAGTGCAGCGAGTTTGTCCTCATTTTGGAAGTAAATAGAGTCATAAATGGTGGCGATTACTGATAGTTCAGTTGCTTTAATAGTGGGGACCGCGCAATATTTTCTCTTTGATCCTCACAATTTTGGAATCCAGTCCCGGGCTGGACGGGACGGTTCGGTCGTTTTTAACTTTTGGTGAATGTAATTTATGAATAAATATAATTTAATAATAAAACAATTATTTAGCTATTGTCAATTTAGTCTTTAAGCTTTATGGGTATTATCAATAGTAATAATAATGATCAAAACTGATCTGATCAAGTTTTCTTCCCCAAATCCCCCCACCTCCACACACAATGCCAGTGGTAGCACAGCACCTCAGCCCTCTAACAGCCTGTGGTCACCTCATGTGTGTAATTGACTGTATACTATCGTAGTACAATTTAACTTATTTGACACCTAGTTGTGCAGACTTTGTGTTTATTTTGTGTTGGCTAAAGACTGGGGCAGCTACAGCTTTTTGTTGATAATTTGTGCAACAATGAACTTCTGAAGGCCATCATTAACTAACTAACTTAGGGCACAGATATTAAATTACACTGTTGTTTGGTGCTTGTTGCAATTAAAGTCTTTATTTATTCACGTATGATAAAGCGCCGCAGTCAGTGGTTGCTTGTCCATCATGTTTGATTAGGAGATTAATCAAAGGATCTAATGTAATTCATTTTCGGACTGATCTATATGATTCAATTTAGTTAAAAGCTGTGGTTTTCAGACCACAACCTAGCATTTATTTGATGTTGTTTAGTGTGTTTGAATTAACCTGTTTTACCAGCTCAACAACTTTATTCCCACCCTCTGGTCTGGTTTGGTTTTTGCATGAATCAAAGAGAAATGCATTAGCGCAAAACAAGTGAAATGTTGAACTTTTGTTGCTTTTGTTAATCCCATCTGCTTGGTTCAAATATATGCTTGTGCAGAGTTTCACTATGTATGAGAACTAACCGTGTCTAGCTGGCCAACCTAAAGCAGTAAATGCTGTTGGTCTCCCGCTTTACGAAGCAGGAATCACAACAAAATGGAAAATGTGTATTCATTCATATGCAGTATAAAGCAATTATTTCAAGAAGTCTACCTAAAAAGTATTTATATAGCATTAATAATTGCATGAGACAGTTAACATTATCTCACATACTGTAGTGGGAGCCTGTAAGATGAGAATTAATTAATTAACATATATCAAATTAGTAACTAATCATGTGCAATAAAGAAATATTTACACTGTACAGTATGTCACATCCTGACACATCAGAGAGAGATGGATGCAGACACCGCAAGAAATGCAATCAGGGAGGGAAATAGTAGACACATTATCAGATAGACCATCACTGGTATTGAAGTAATATTATCCACATTTTATTTCAAATTGTTACAATGTAATGCGAAGGTTCTCCATATTTTCAGTCAGCTTTTGTTGCTGTGCCTTACTAAATTAACCAAACTAATCTGCAATTACACGATAACAGAGCAATCATAATGTGAGGACAGAGAGAGATGTAACAGCACAGCATCAGCCAAGACCTGAACACACTGCTTGTGTACTTTGAATCACCTTGGTAGAGTGAGCTGCCAAAAAACTCACAGACCAATTTTCTGCTGCTGTCAGTGGTTAGAAAGATTTGTCTTTGTCCACGGGTCTAACCGTCCAATCCACAAGTTAAACAGTGACAATGAAAATGTTGTAAAACTCTCTGGGGTACACAGTGTAGTACCACCTTCCTTCATGACCACACACATACAGACAAACACACAGACTTCACCTTTTTCTCTCCTTAGTCCATCAGAGCCTATCCCATTCTGAGTCTAAAGCATGTCTCTGGAGAATATTTATTTTGACCTGTTTTATGGCTCCCTTGATGCTTTGCAACTGTGAGCAGTCATGTGTCTTATTGATAATGAAAGAAAGGGGGAAACAAAGAGAGAGAGGGATGAAAGAGAGTGAGAGCGAGTGAGTCATGCATCTATTTGATAATAATGACCCATTGGTTCAGAAGTGTGTCACAATCTCAGTGGCAAGGGAAGCATTTGACACGCTCAGGACATTCTTTGGTTCCTGCCTGCTTCAATTAAGTGCCTGCTGTTTGTGGCTTTAGAGCCTGTGGCTCCACTAATCTGATGTGTGTCTGCGTGAGTGAGTGAATTAGTGTTTGTGCATCTCCCCATGTGCATTTGTGCATTTGTGTGCGTGTGTGTGTGTGTGTGACTGCTTGTGCCTGTCATGTGCGTGTTTTTGTGTCTTTGCAAGGCCCTGCTGATGATGTGTTTGGGCCTCGCAGGTTTCTTAACCTGCTCTTTTAAAGTTGTTGTCTTTCAGTCACCTCCAAAACAAACTTTTGTTTCACCTTATTCCCACTGGTCTGACCACTAACTTCAGGACGCTGCTAGAGATGTCTGTGTCAGCTCATTTTGTTTTCGGCTGGTAACTGGTAGCTAACAGGTTATTTTCCCCCTGAGGAGCATGCTGGACACCTTTCAGCCAGTTGTGTCCTGGAAGATTTCAATGTACTGTACAAATGGTAGTAATTTGGGTCAAATATTGTCTGCGTTAATGGACCCTATTTTGTCTAAGTGAAGAACAGAGATAATAATTTTTGAAAGTTGTCCAGTATTTAGTGAGAGCGCTGCAGCCTCAAAGTGTGCTGCAATGTCATCGCTTGAAGATGACACTTAAAGCCTTTCGAGGATGCTCCTTTCATACCCAATCATGATGCCATCACCTGTTAACAGTGAACCTGTTTACCTGTGGAATGTTCCAATCAGGTGTTTTTGAGCATTCCAACACTTTCCCAGTCTTTCGTTGCAAAAATTAATCAAGTTGATGAATTTGGATTGGGGGTTGTACGTACGCATCTGAACAGACATGGATGTAAAGTGCAGCTTGACTAGGTGACAGAGACATATAACTGTGAGGTGGTAATTCTTTTTCACTGTGATGAGGATGATGATAAAAAATATCTCCGGGGATATTTGTTATTGGAGTCTGTCTGACGGTTTTGAGGATATGTATTTGAGTAGCGATGTTCTGTTGACTGTTAACGCCCTATCTGCTTATCTGCTTAGTCATCATATCACATATGTTGACAATTTGCACTATTCAATCAGCCACTGTATGAGGGCTTTTGACTGGTTCTTATTTTTGAATGTTCAGCTGCCCTCTTCCTTCAATCCCACAGTAATATTGTAATGCTGAAACATAGTATTGTAAACATAGAGAAGTCATTAAGTAACAAACTGGCTCTTAAATGTCTGTTATACAGACGGTTTTAAGGACAGAGACCCTGGCTCTATCGAATGGATCAACAGTTCATATTATTGCTTGTGAATCCAACTTTTCTTCTGTAAGAGGGAGTGTTATTTTTTCTTACAAAAGTTATATAATTTCACATTAAAGGTATGAGGATTCACCCCCTTCATTACTCTTATTGTCTTCATTATCTACATAATATATAGTCAGGGAAAAAGAAAATGCACCAGGCGGTGGGGAAAAAGGACTTAACCAGAGTGCATTAGGTAGACAAGATAAATGGAGCACTCACTCAGAGGAGTGAAGGCATGATGGTGTGTGAAAAGATTGAGCACATTTTGCTAACAGTGCTCTACTGCATATGAGGATCATTTAATTATTGACAGTGATTTTTAACCCTTTGGACTGGTCTTACTGGGTTGATCACCCCCCAGCTACTTGTCCCTGTATTTTATTAGCAATTGTTGGAAGCTCCTGGCATATTTTTTACTTTCTACCTGTAAAACTTTATCCCAGTCTGTCTCTGTCTTTCACAGAGATTTCTTACTTCATGGCTGAATTCTTCAAGTTGAGTAACCTTAGCACTATAATATTGCATACTTGAATTTAAAATTAAGTTAACAGCACTGGTTATATTGCTAATTGAATGTGTCTAATGTAGTTAGACGGATTTATGATCTGCCCACTTTTCATCTTGGCTGTCATCATTGAGGCCTATATGCCATGACAAATCAATCCAGCATGTATTCAACAGTTAATTTTATCATAAGCTGCTTCACCATGCCTGACTTTACCAGAAGTCTGCAAGAGTTAAGCAGATATTTTATCCTGTTCAGTTTACTGTCCTAGACAAATCCATTCCACGTGCTTAGCCCTAGTCTCTCTAAAACTATGGTGCCAAGCACAATGGAATTAACTGCATTTATTGTTGAGTATTCAGTGAAACAGGCAGGGGTCAGAATGAGTCTTCCAATATCATTACAGGCAGAGTGTACCTGGCCAGCCATTGATGTAGTCAAATATAGAGTCGCCGTTTTCCCTTTACATACAATTGCAGAAACATCAGAGAGGGATGGGGTCAGATTGAATTTAACGGTTCTAATGACAAAGAACTTCACTCACCTTGTACATTATCATAATTCGGTTCATGACTAAGTAAAATCAAAAAACATGTATATCGTGCAGTTCTTCTTAAAAACAAAATAAAGTCCCAAAATATCATATTGTGACCTGGAACACTTTCTTTTTCCTTTGTGCAGTTATATGTAACACAAACACTGTTCAAATCATCTTTTCATATAAGGAAGAATATACATAAGACTCATAATTTTCCTTTTTGTATTGATGTTTTTCATCATTTTTGTCAGCATAGATCAGTTGGAACATTTATTCTGATATAACCACAGACCTAAAGATGATGTTTCCTGGGGTAATAGGGAAGAGTAATCAGTGAACAGTAAACCGTAAACAAGCTGCTTTTGCAACATTGATACACAATGAAGTGACAGAGAACAATGCAAATGAGCTCCTGATTATGCGCCGTCTGGCCCCATGTCTTGGGTGCAAGTGTAGCGTCATCATCACGCTCATGTGACGACAGCGTTCATGCAATACTGAAGCAACTGTCTCTACTGGTTCCGTCTCCTCCTCACATTTCAAAGCATTGAGCAGCAAAGGAACAACCAAACTTTCTGTGCTGTGTGCAGTTTTCTTTTGATATGTGTGAGTATTTCTGATCTATTTTCCCATTAAGACTGATACATGTGATTGACTGTTATGTCATTCATAACTCATCACTGAACCTGATGGCAAATTAGGCTATTTTCATATTTCAACCTCCATTGCATTGCCATAGGCTGCTGTTTACAACAGCACAGCAAATGCAACATGCCATCAGAAACAAAATGTCAGGTAATAACAGGAGGATAAAGATAATATGATGAAAGATGAAATGATGATGAAACACTGAAAAAACATATTACGTGAGTGGAAGACAAACTCCAAAAGGCCTAAAGTTAAAGATTTAACATTCTTTTATAATATTTTAAGCAAGAGTAGTGTATTGGTTTTGTTTTGTACAATTCTAGTGAAAGAAAAGGAGCACCATACAAAAGCTTGGGCACCTCGAGAGATTTTAGCTCGAAGACAACTTTTACCAAGATCTCAGACCTTAATCAGCTTGTTAGGTCAATGGCTTGTTCACAGTCATCGTTAGGAAAGGCCAGGTGATGCAAATTTCAAAGCTCTATAAATACTTTGGCTCCTCAAGCCTAGCACTCTGAAAATTAAAATAATTGATGCCCACAGAGCAGGAGAAGGTTAAAAGAGGACCACAAAGCATTTTCAGGTAGCTGTTTCCTCACTTCATAATGTAAGTAAGAAATGGCAGTTAACAGGATTGATGAAGGTCAAGTTGACGTCTGGAAGACTAAGAAAACTTTCAGAGAGAACTGCTTGTATTGATTCAATTAAGTACCAGCAAATTCTAGAAGCAAACATCAAACTGTAAAGGAGTTGAAGATGAAAATAAGAATACAGAATAATCTGAAACACACCTTAAAATCCACAATGGACTACGTTAAGAGGCACAAACGGAAGGTGTCACCATGGCCCTCACAGTCCCCTGACCGAAACATCATTGAAACTCTGTGGATCAACCTGAAATGTGCAGTGCATGCATGACAGCTGAAGAATCACAGAACAAGGAACCTTTTGCAGAAAGATTATTTTGCTTCAAGTCAGAAACATAGACTTGTGTCATAAATGAACACTTCAGCTTGCTGTTACACAGCTGTCCGCTGATTCTATGGAGCTGGTGCTGACAGCTGCGTAGATTAAAATGAGAGTGTATATGTTGTGTGACATGTGCAAGTAAAAACGTCTTATTCGTTTGCGTTCTAGACACAGGGGTAAGTCCCTTGAAGTAATTAAAGAGTTTTTGCACAACAAATGTTGATTTGTTTTTTAAACACTTTAAATCTCAAAACTAATTTCTTGGATTTTAAGAATGATATAAATAAAAAAAAACATTAAGTGTAAGAAGTAAAGCAGCATATTAACAGATATTCTTGTGATCACAAGCTGGATTTAATGCAAGGCCTGGGAAATAATACCTAAAATCATTACGACAATTAACTGCCACATTCACCTTGGTAACAATTAATAGATAGTCTGTAGTCACAGTGCACCTCCTTATTAATTCTTTGTCCTGAAAACTGAGTATTATGTATTAAACATATTCTCTAGTGAAGAACAAGTATTTGTTTGTTAAAATACTTTGACTTAACACTAATAGTTAAAAACATGCTTAAAACGGCAAAGTGGAACAATGCCAGCTCAGCTTATCAAATGAATCCACACTGCTTGTGTTCATTTGCCTATAGGGATTTGTTATTGTACTTCCAGGTGTATTGCTGGGTCAGTGGTAGACTATATAAAGAAATGAATTTATCCAGCATATTGATATGCCTAATTAGCTCAATTACAGAGCCAGCCCTATTAAATAAATAGTTTGCCATCCCCTAGTGTTGGGCAAAATGTTAGGATTTTCCAACCAGCTACTGTCAGCCCAACAAGCCTAATGTATTTGTGCAGGTGTGTCTCCCCACCACCTGCCCACAAGTGGCAGGTTTGCTGCATTTCTGAGCCTTTTCAGTCTAATGAATAAACAAACTAAACTCACAAAATGCCAAGAAAGGAGATATTGTAAGACTTACGTTCCTTATTTAACAACAACAACAACAAAAAAATGCAATCATACACCTGAATTCGAGTAATTTTTGCCAGACTAAGACTAGCTTAATTGCCTTGCTATGTCGATGTTGTTGTAAAACACACTTCACTCAAATCCAACAGAAGCAAAAAAAACCTCTTTCTTCAGAGGCAAAACACTGCATTTGCAAAATAAAATGACAAATCACCAATAGCCCCAGCTGGTGATGGACTCAGCCATTCGCCAATCACCCGCATAGTCATCCAGTCACCCAACCCTACCATCCCTTTACATGAAACCTGCACTCTGACCTTCCTGTTTAGGTCAATTTTAAAAAGGATATCTCTTTGCAATCAAAACTGTATCACAATTGTCAAACCTAGAAAGTGCCATCCAACCTTTATCCCTTATCCTCAGCCACAATCTCACAGTAGACACAGCTCTTATCAGTGGTTGGGAATCAGTGTGCATCACTGAGTCCTCCACGACTTCGGTGTATCCCAGTGTCCATTTGACAGAGGCCCAAAAGATCAGACAGTTGGTTTTCTCTCTACTCACCTGCTCCTCCTTCAGCCATGCTTCCCTCACTTTTTCTATAGCTTTCAGGGTCAGCTGGCTAGACAGACAATTAAGCCATCTCTCTATCACCTGAGGACTACTGGCACTGCATACATATGTGTGGGTGGGTGTGTACCGTATACTATGTCTTTGTCAGTGTGATAACTTGAAACTGTACAAGGACACCAGGGGATATTGTTTTCAGGCTTCCATAGTCTTTTAATGGAGCAGATCTGAACAATAGCTATCTGTAAGCCTGTAAGCATGTATATATATATGTTTTTTTTAACGACCAGAGGAGAGTAGAGGGATAGGAAGAAAAAAAAGCCTGAAGGCAAAGATATTAATAGGGTGAATACCCTTTTGATACTGTTGTATTATGGTTTAACACATACACATTAGGGTTGCAATGATATGAAATTTTCACGGTAATCGTCTCAGAAAATATCACAGTATATATATATATATAATATTATTTTCTGTTACAATGAGTCTAAAAGGAATGAAAACGGAAGGGTTTTTTTTGGTCTAGCAGATGCTTTATCATAATTTCACATACATTTATGCCCTGACAGATATGAAACTTAATATAGCTTGAAATATTTCTTAAAATAATGCTAATACAGTAGAAGTCAACACCGCAGGTTATCAACTGTATACGGTATGATAACCATCAATTTTCTTGACTGCAACTGTCATATATACACACATATTTAAGTAACAGCACAAATATTTCCCCTCACATCCAGCATTCCTCCGTTTTCCTCTCCTCCATCGCCTCAGAAAAGCATCTTTAAGTAAGGAGCAATAACAATGGAGGGGTGGCAATGAGAATAGTAAATTTTGAAACCAGATTACCTCCCTCCTTCTCTCTGAAACAAGTCATTCAGGCAAACAAACGAGGGAGAGGGAATATGAGCTTATATGTGAGAGAGAGGATTGATGGGAGGGTATTGGTAAAATTTACACTCCTGGTTGAATTGACAATTATCCGGTGGATGAAATTGGAATAGGGTTGCAGACGTGGTGGGGACCTTTTTTGCAGTGAAACCCAGATGCAAATATTGGGATAATTTACATGAGCGCTTGATACCCTCTCTGCCTCATATATTCAAGGATTTAATAGCCTACTTTCCTCGCAACTCTTCTCGAAAACAGAGGAAGAAAGGGAGTAAGGCGTCAAGGGGGAGGAGGGGCTAGGGGAAAAGAAAGGAAGAGACAGATGCAGAATAGAGCTAGGAGCAAATTCAGCCCTTAATTTGCAAACCATAAGCAAATTATGGGTACACAATTTCTTTCCTCCTGCCAGTAGCTGGTGATGCAGTTTGTTTTGGCTGGCTTGCATTTCCTCGCTACAATCCACAAGGTGGGCCAAATACCAAAGCCACCTCTCTGACCTGGGGCAAAAAGGCACAGGGAGTAGGGAAGGAAACAGAGAGATAATGACAAGAAACCCAACCATGAACACAATCAGTAGAAAGGCTGAATTCTTAGTACTGTATTGCATAGAAACAACAGTTTGGTATGTTGTGGGGGGCGGGGGCAAAATTGGTTTGCAGTTACAATCAACCTTTAGAAAGGGTCTCCAAGGGCATAATACCTAAAGTAGGAAAATCTGCAAAGGTTACTCGACAAAACAAAACAGAATCATGACAAATAGATGGGTACAGAATGAATAATACAGTTGATCCATTGTTTTCTGACACACTTCTATCTCAGTCTTTTTCTTTTTTACTGATTAATGCCGCAGTGTATCAGTGCTTGAGAGAGCGTCACAGACACGTGCAAAAAGACGCACACACTCCATAGTCACCTGAGTGATTGTGAGGTAGGGAAGGCTCATTAATCACGTCAAGCCAATGAGGAGACAGAAAGCATAGAAACAAGTTAAATGGGAAGTAGGTTCCTTCCCCTGGCTTTGTCAGACAATTGCGTTTGTGACTATGATTGAGTGTGTTTGCCTGCATGCATGTTGTTGGAAAATGAACTCCTTTGAGAGACAGCCCCTGATGTATCAGCACTTACGAAGTAAGTCGCTACCCTTAATGTAAATGCCCTTGAAATAATGGCATACTAAATATTAGTGGAGGGAATTTTTAGGCCAGTTTAGGAAGTGGTATATACATTTGACAATGCTGCCAGAGGCTCAAGGGCAATTCATTTTGCTCTTTTCTTTTTCTCTTTTTTTACTGTCATAGACATTGAAGTTTGAAAATATAGAGAAAAAGGGAAGATGGAGGAGGGAGGCAGATGACATGGGATAGAGGTTGTGGCTCAGTGACGTTCAAGTGAAAAACGTGTCTGATACGCTAGTGGTCTAGCAAGGGGTTAGACTGGAATCCAGGACATCAGTTACAAAATACAGCCCCGAGGCCACTGAGGCGCCAGGACAAGCCACTTAAAATATTTTCCTTTTATTGTTCTGTATGGTACAGTAAGTGGTCACTTCAGCCGCCCTGGCTGCAGCAGAACTTCTCTGTTGCAATGTCATGATTCATCAGTCCTGATAACTTCAGGCATAAAATACAATATGTTTGGCACCAGCTCAGAGGGTGAATGATGTCCAATAAGAGCTTATGTTTTAGGCCATTTAACAGACTCTGTGTTTACGGACTGCACTAACCGAACTTAAGACTTGTTCACATGGATTGCTTTAGAAGCTGCTTCATTCAATCCTGTTTACATACAATATAGCATTGATGGAGTCTATGCAGTGTCATACTTATTAAGGCTGCCTCTTCAACATAAGGTTACAACATCATGATTTACAACCAGCATTCAACCCTAAACATTATTGTGTTGCTACTGGCTTTTCTGCTGCTTTTGTGAAAAAGTGGCAAAAATACAAATTGTAGAGTGTTCTTTTTATGATGTTCTATCGGAGTAGATCTAACTGAGATCTCATATGTTTTGATTTTACTGTCCTACAGTGGTTTTTTTTCTTTAATAATTTTAAACCTTTTCATTTAAGCAAGAAGGACACTTTTTCTTATTTTGCAGGAACAAACAAAATGGTACCAAAACGCTTAAAATCCTAATATTAATATATGTATATTTTGTTCACAAGTAGCCACACTAGCCTTTTTTTCCCTTTTTTATAAGTCAAGGGTCCATGGATATAAATCCTGTCAGCGCAACACTAAACTCTCTCCTCCCACGAACAAAACTATTGTCTCTTACACCATACCTGCTGTGCACCATTTAAAAACTCTTACACTCTTGTTCATAATGTAATAATACATTGTATGCATTGTAGGCAAGTAACTTTTTTTTTGACCATATATTTCTGTTAGTAAATTTGAGCTTTCCATGGATTTTAGAAGTGAACGAAAGAGAAAGATGCTACTTGTAAAGTCCTTCAAGGCCTGTATGCCTGTGTCCCTTTCTGCCTCAGCACTAATGGCAAACACACACACACACGCACACACACACACACACACACACACACACACACATCTACGTGTAATTTATTCAGGGCCTGCCCTTGTATATGTTGAAGTGAGAGTCATACGGTATAGAGGTCATCCCAAAACACATACATGCACACACAGATAATATAGCACGGAGAAAGCAGTTTTCTTAAATGTTGTCATTTCTGGCAAATTAACTAAATGAAAATGATTAAAGACACATAATTGAGCAATGTGGTATCTACATATTTGTTTGTTTGCTTGTGAACATAACATCATCATGAATCATAGGGTGAAAACCCATCAGGTTAAAAATGCTACAGTGTTGTGTAATGCAGTACTCCACATAAAAAAGAAAGCACTTACACCCATAGGCAAAATCTATTCAGTACTCACACACTCTTCATATGAAAATTATGCACTTGAGTCACAGTGACCTTTGACCACCAAATTCTAATCAGTTGATCTTTGAGTACAAGTAAATGTTTGTGCCAGATGTAATGAAATTCCCTCCAGGCATTCCTGAGATTTCATGTTTGCAAGAATGAGATGACCTTGACCTTTGACCATTAAAATCTAAAGAGTTCATCCTTGAGTCCAATTGAATGTTGAATTTGTAGAAATTTGAAGACATCCCCTTAAGGTGTTCTTGAGATATCGCATGCATGGGAAATGGATGAAAGGACAACCCAAAAATATAATGCTTCTGGCCAAAACTGTCACCAGCACGGACGCACAAAAATGCTTAGCCTTTGCTATATTGTATAACAAACTTCCTTATTTACTTGTTGACCTAAATCTTTGTCAAAGTATGGCTACTTGGACTTCAGTATTTGTTGGTGCTGTTATTACACATCCAGGCAACCATCTGTGAAGAAAACCTTCAGTTTGGATATGGTATCAATTCACTAAGACCACCCATCTCCTCCAAAGCTTCCTCCCAAAAGCTGTTGCCTTACTTATCCAGCCTGCTGAAGATTCTCTCTAAAACCTCAAAATCTTTGGGCTCCTCACCATCTAATGAAACTGTAAGTCTTACTTCTGGCACTATTGATTGCCATGGAACGTATTTCCTTGTTTTTTTGCTCCTCCTTCTGAAGTAGCTAAACATCTCAGAGAACTCATGTTTATGTCGTCATGGTGCACTGGACCCATCCAGTTATTGTCAGTGACTGTCACTGTGTGGCTGTAACCACACATTTTTTTTTTTAATGTTTTCATGAATAGATTTGGATTGGACTTATCATCAAGAAACAAATGTTATTTTGGTTATAGGTTTGATTCAAAAAGCTTACCATAAAGTGAGTTACACAGTTTTCACCACGACAGAGAAATTTGTTTTGGTGAAAATTTATCTGAAGGGTTGAACTGACATGATACCGTAATAACCATGAAATGACACCTGTCATGAACATGAAGGAGTCTTTCTGAATGTTTGACTGTTGCTATCAAGTGACATAAAGTCTCATTTGGACTGTCATGTCATTTTTAATGGGGATTAGGGTTAATTGACTGCATTACACTAAATTACAACAGTCATAAGCACCTATACAGATTTTTTCATGTTCCTGACTGGTGTTATTTTCTGGTATCATTACAAAGTCATGTCAGTCTTATGCGCACCCCTTCAAATAGTATTATGTTTGTTTTTCAGCTGTGAATTATAAATATAGGTTTTATTTCTATCTAAAATACCTGGTTCTTACCATTCTTGTCAGAATTCTTTGTGTGGGAATCTTGTAAACTGAACATTGAGCATTGCTTTCCTTTAGAAAAAATCTCTGTAGATGTGTCTAATCCTCACAAACCCAAACAAAAAAAAGAATGGAGTGCCCTATGCTTTCACGTAGGCTTTATATTGGCTTTGAAGAGGCTTAACACTTCCTGCTCTCCTTAGGGTGCGCCATTTGGCTCCCTCTCTTGTCAGCTGTATTCATCTGAAGTGCTAAGCAACAGGCCAGAGGTTTAGATAATATCACAAGGCCTCTATTTACTATTTACTACTCTTGTGATGAGAAAAGTGACTGTTTCCTAGCTTTGGCTCTGAACTCTGCTTCCACAAATTGTCCATTTTTAACAAATGGGGTAGTAATCAGGAAAATAGTTTTCCTTCAGATGTCTTTCAAGTGCCACAATAAAGAGAGAAAAACATAATTTACAGGTTGTGTTAAGGTGAAAGCCATAAGGATTGTCCTTCACAGATTTTACAGAAGAGTGTCCCCCAGTTTATCTCCATACATCAACTCTTAAATAGTGTTTATGACTAGAACTAAGGATATAAGTCAGACACATAGCAGGAACAGAGTCCTCTGCTGTTGGCTGAAAGTACTACTGGTGACTGCAGACCATATCATGAGACAATGCAACAAGCATCCACACCACTGACCCATAAAATAGTCTGTAATCTCCCTGACTCAACATCTAATTTTGATGTGTGAAGTGGGGAAAAAGGAAAGATGGGAAGTCTGTGTAATGTCAGAATATAATCGATGGTCCAATTGGATACAGTGTTTTCTGTGTTTAGACAAAATGGTAATTTGTAGTTGGTTTATATGCTCCAAAGAGAAATACATCCTGTGGATTTGTGCAGGGGTAATTGCTAGACATGGTGGGATTAAGTATGAGCAAATCAGGAATGGCCAATCAATCTGTTGCCATTCGATTTAGATAGCTAACAACTCAATAGGGAACAAAGATAAAGACTTGTGTCTTTGTTAGAGGAGTGAAAGAAACCTCAATATCTCAAGAGACAGGAAGGCTCTGAGAGAAGGTTTATGCATTTTAATTTAACAGTGGCTAAAACAATTTTTCAACTGTTTTACCTATACATTGTTAAGTAATCAACCATCATTTCTAGTATACTGCTTGGGGAAAAAAAAGTAAATTCAGTAAATTTTCCTCCAAATGTAAAAACAGACTTTTAAGTTTATTCTTTGGTAAATTTCTTATCAGTTAAACAAATAATCTGGCATTCTAACAAAAGCAGCATGTTAGAATAATTTAATATTGTTCAGCATAGACTCGGATCTCATTTCTAAAAATTAGAAAGAAGTTAATGTGTATCTTAAATGTGATTTTTATGCTGTGTTTTTAACAGTCAAAAAACAAGCCTGGCGTGGCTGTCAGTCTAAATTAAGTGTGGATATAACTTCCAGCACCAAAAATGTAATGAAGTTCATTGAGAAGAGATGCAGTGGAGCAGGAGTCATAGCGACAACCTGTAAATGAAAGTATGTACATAACAGGCAGAATTAAATTCTTTTAGCCAGCTGTTAGCAGCCAACAGTCAGTGGCTGATACATAAACTATTCATCATTGTTTGTTTTGCTTCTATACTGTGTAATTGGGATGTTTAACCACAATTAAAGCCACCTTATGGTCTATGGTAGGGGTTCTCAAACTTATTAATAAAATTATTGTTACATTATTGTTTTAATATTTTCACTTTCTAACAAAATTAATGTTATTTTTGTGAGTATCGGTGTGAATAGATTCCTACAAACATGTAAAATCCATGCTAATAACTAGATACGTAACTAGAGAAAGGTCTCTGACCTCTGCTCAATAAAAAAAAAACAACTAAAAAACAAAAACCCAGTTCAACTACCAATGACTAATGGGGAAAAAAGATTCCTCTTAGGGATCCCAGGAAGCAAACACAAATACTCAGTTTGACACTCAATTCAACAGTTGGCCAAAGAAAATAAACCCAGCTGACACCTCTTGCGTGTAATAGACAAGCTTTGTGATTCTTCAGCAACTTTGGAGTTACCTCCTGTAGTCTGGCTAGTGTTCTTCTGTTGGCTCCAGGGAATTCCCAGCCTGGCTTTGGAGTGGTTTGATGGTGGGTCTACGGAATACAGAGGATAAAGTTAGTGAATAATCCCATTTTGTAGAGCAGGTGTGACTATGAATTATGGGCTTTTTGGCTTGTCACCAGGGGTTGGCAAGCTAGTCAGCTGTCACTCATGGTGAAGACTGGACCTCTTCCAATGGTGAGTTAGACGCATGTATTTTTGGACTTTATTGATATTGTACAGAATGGATATGACCCATGGGCTGCTATTAACAATCACTGAGTTTGGGCTGGGTCAGGATTGACTCACTGTTTGGGCTGCATCAGGACCGGCCTATGGACTTTGAGAAGCCCTGGGCTGTGGTCTGAAATTGTTTCTTAAATGCAGGATATCTCATCTTTTTATGCAGTGTTACTCTGGAGCTCAAGTACATTCCCAGCTGTAATAAATATTTTCAGAAATACTACAGTATATATTCATTTTGAGAGATATTAAATACTTTCAGATCACTGATAATTATCGAATTACAACCTTAATGCATGATGTCCCGAAGGAGCACACAAATGATTATTAAGATCGATATTAAGAGGAATTAAGGATTGGGGTAAAAATCCTTCACGTAAAACATATAGCGTGTATTTTGTCCAACCTTTTAGAGCCCAAGGGATTTGAAGTTTTAAAGTTGTTATTATACATATGAACAAACTTGAATTATGTGGATCATCAACAGAATTCAGTACATCTGCAACGATGGCAACATGTTCCCAAAGCGTATCCAAAACAAAAACAGTAGCAGGTCAGCATCAACACAAGAATGTCTTCTACTCTAATAAACATAACAGCTGAGTCAAATACGTCAGTGCTTTGAAGCTTTGTTCAGTATATATAGAATGTCCTTTAAAATGTTTCACAATTACATTTTTGTACTTCAGTCCAGCTTTAATGTTTAAAGATTATGCTGATATGTAGCTGTCAGGACATGATGCATGATATTACTACATGTCATGTCTCCAGCACGATGTGTTAAAACTGAGCAGCTCACCAAAATCTACGTTCTCTTCAGTGCCACCCTCAGGAGGCTCAGCTGCCAGCAAGAGTTCTTCCAGCTCACTGATGGATGGAAGCTTTCTGCATTGTTTGATTATCTAGCTTGTGA
Organism: Chelmon rostratus; assembly: GCF_017976325.1. NCBI lineage: Eukaryota > Metazoa > Chordata > Actinopteri > Chaetodontiformes > Chaetodontidae > Chelmon > Chelmon rostratus. The sequence goes on along the minus strand of NC_055662.1, from coordinate 18,823,383 downwards.
ATATTATCAGCCATCTCTCGAGAAACTTGCCTTATACACGCTCTTCAAACATTAGAACGAAACCCTCTTCAGCCTGGGGTGGAGAACATGATGACAGACACTAAGTCTGTGACGTCTTTAAAACATGGGAAGTCAGACAGGTTTTTGCTTGACTGCTGGGGGTCAAGAGCCATGTTGCGGGAATAGACAAATGTCAGCTTCATTTTCAAATAATAGCTTTTAAAATAAGATTTTAATGTAAGAGCTGGTTATTTAAAATGTAAGGCATAAAGGAAGTATGCTCTAGCATGGATATGATTGGTAGGTTGTATTTAGCTTCCTCACAACCATTATTGCGTGCATCTCACAGAGTAGACACAGGGAGTCACTGACACAGGGGAATAGGGTCACAGTTCCTCTGGCACACATTTCTTTCACCAGTTGTGGTGGTGATGTACTAGAAGACTGAGGAAGAAAGGACTAACCAGTGAGCTTCCCTTAATTTAGTTGAGATTTGAAATGAATCTGAAAACTAGAGTGAGAGCACAAGGGCTAAAAACAATTAGCAAATGACCCATTTTTCTCTATCATGTCAGCTGCCTTTCAGGATGTTCACCATTTTTCTTCTGGTTTTATCCACCAAAGATTTAGTTTTGATTGTATTCATTTATCATATGTTCCGTACCAGATTTTTTGGTAATTATGGATTCTAATAACTTTAAAGCATAATCCAAAAACCTTCAGTATGTTAGAAATACGATTCAGATTAAATCACTCCTGAAAGGTGATATCATCAACATTTGTCCAATAGTATTTACAATTTCTGTTTTTGTTTCTCCTAAACATCATTGTTTGGGCGACCTTGTTTTATAGCCCTAATGAAATCAACTAATGGCCCTCTGGTCAGTGGAGATGGAGACAGGGAGAATAGAGGAGTTTAGAGAGGGGATAGATGGGGAGAGCAAGATGGGGAAAGATGAATGAAAGATGAGAGATATGAAACTGCAGAGAGAGAAAGAGACAGGGAGAGTTGGAGGAGGAATGGAGGAGGTGCAGGACTGTGTGCCTGAGCAACATGAAAGTGAAAGTGGGCCGCAGCTGGACTAAAGCTGGGGCAGCCTGCTATTAACAGAGCGCAACAGTGTGGAGCAGGGACTGTAAAGAGCGCTTCAATCTGTTGTCCTGGGCTCTGCCAACCTGTGTTCATCATTGACTACATGTCCTTTCTTTTGCTTTAATAACACCTTTGATCAGGTCTGTGTTATGCAAATCATTTTGAAAGGATCATGTTTCTAAAGTAAACTCTCCTCTCGTTATCCATTTAACAGAACAATTTGGATATGCCTCTTCATATCAAAAATGTAATGTAATGTAGTATTTTATATTTAACACTCGTCCTAAATTGATTTAATTGAGAATTGCCATCTTTGCTTTTACTGTTCTCTCTTGTACAGCTGGTGGTTTGCTCCATTTCTCTGCTAATATCCACCAATCCTGTTAGAAGCTTTTCTTTTTAAAGTAGCTTTGAATTTTAAGACATATTCAAAGAAGAACTGGTACCTTGCCCCTGGCAAATACAAAGGCATTCCTGAAAAGCAACATTTTTGTGACTACCTTAGTTTGAACATTTAGGCTTTGTTCACACTGTGACTGTCCGAACTGTTTTTTCGCAAGTGACTGATTGCATGTGTGTGTCCAGACATCACCATCGTAACTGCATGGGTTGATCAGGTAACAACGTAGGTGCCAGTATCTATGTATGCTTGTAACACAGCGTTCCAACACAGAAGCATGAGAATTGGAGATCCATCACCTGGCCCTCCAAAAAAATCATGCTGTCGAGTCACAGTGCTTAATTGTTGTTCTCTGTGTTGTCCTCCCCACTGTTCTGCTCGTTAACACTGTGGAATATGCTCAGCCGCTCTGATGTACTTCAGTCACTCTGAATTTGACGTTGTTGTTGTGTGTTGCAAGTGATGACTTGGAGTTTTCTTTTTTTATGTGGCAAGAGTATTCGGACTGAGATGCATCTCAAGCATTTCAAGCCACCTACAAATGTGGTTTGGATCTGGTTTGCAAAATTGCATTTTGCAATTGCGCACACACACACACATACATATGCATATTTATTTATTTATTAGTTTATCAGATTACAAAAATGTAACATAAAAAAGATAAAAAAAAAAGACAAACTGTAGCCTATAGTACTCTGACAAAAGTAGTCAACATAGGCCTGCTCTGCTAGTAGTAAAAAGAAAAGACTTATAAAACAGTAAGTCTACTTTATTGGGAATACCAGGGCAGGACATGGTTCAAAAGCAAGCAAAGCATTTAAATCAATCCAAAAGGATTTGCTACCATTGTTCTCTGCGTAGCGCTAGCTGGACTTGCACGGAGTGTTGCTATTTTCACAGATTTTGAAAGGTATACCAATCGACTTTCATCCTATCCCATCCTTGAGAGGATTTTGATGACACATTGTCAGTGCTGACTTCAGCCAAGGTGGTGCCTTAGGCAGGCTTGGAAATTTTTTCAGGATTTGGTCTTGAGTGCTGATCTCAAGCTGGGTTCTTCATGAAATCCCTTCCAGTAACACATTAAATGTTGCAGGGAGTGCAAATCTTGTAATAGGTTCATATAAGCCAGTTGACATGGACAATAGACAAGACCCCCTGAGGTTGTATTAAAATTTATTGGACAACGATGATGCATACAATGTCTCAAAACCTCAGCATTAGGGACATCTATTCATATTTTCATTCATATTTTATACTTATGACCAAGTAAAGCATGTTGAGTAGCTGCTCCAGTTTGATGTTCCTGGATCAACGTGCTTCTTACAGTCAGAGTTGGCTTTGGAGTCAGGAATAATTTGTTTTGTGGCTGCTTAGCGGAAGCTAACTTCCGGGTTTCAGCATCACTCATGGCTAAACAGTACCCTGGTGTGACAGTATCATTCAGACAAAAAAATTTCAGCACCACAGAGAGACTGAGAGAGAGACACGCTTTTTACTATTGTTTTGGGAGAAGTTTGAAAATATTATATACCGCTAGTTTCTAAAAATGGATAATCTCATTTTCATCAACATCACAGAGGGCAGTTTCCAGCTGTGACTACATTAAACAGAGAAAGCAATGGCATTTAAGTAGCAGTGAGTGAGTGCACACACAAAGAGGTGAAATAGCTGGCTGTCCAAAATAAATCAATACACTCTAATCAGTATGCTGTCTAAGTTCACTAAACTTTGGACAGAAAATCTGTTTCCAACATAGCTGTCTTTCTACATTATGTTTCTGACTGTCTTAAAGATAGGAAATTGAGCCAGTGTCCTGTAAACAATATAGTGAAAAGTTAGCAATAATATTGAGCAGTGCTTAAACATTCCAGCAATTTTATGCTCAACATGTATTGCTGTTATGATGCACATTATACATACAGTATATGTGGCACAGTTTACATAATTTAGGTGTTGTGTCATAGAAATACAGCAGGTTACAACTCCAGGTTCAGCTCCAATCACATTGAATAGCCCTTTGCTTTTTTGTTTTCTTTTATTGAAGGTGAGATTACAGGAAACTGTGACATGGGGGAAAGTACAAAGAAAGTAAAAAAGAAATAGAAATAAAGACGTAATAAAGAGCAGAAAACATAATAACAAGTGGGTGGGAGATATCGGTCTTTGGCTCAGAATGTGACTTAATGGTGTGCTGTTAATGTTATAAACTCATAAATAAATAAACAATAGCAATAATAATAATAAAATATTATAATATATATATTATATTATAGTATAGAATGTTTATAGTAGTATGTACAGTATATATGGGTACACACACACACACACACACACATACATTTATATATATATATATATATATATATCTGTGAATGTGTGTGGGCTCATGGTCCAACCCAGTCGTTGCAGTGGTCCATAACACTTGTCAGTCACAGTTACCCTAGGTCATGTGGTGGGGAAGCAAAATAGCCCTTTGCATTTATGTAAATTTTTTTTTAGTAGAATGGAATTAGGCATGATAAAAGAGAGGGTAGGAAAGCTCCCAGTTTAAAAACTTCTGCACTATTACCACTTACCATTGATTTTTTTTTTTTTTTACAAATTAACACGATGGACAGCTCTGAGCTAAAATGACATGTCAACATCACAAAGAGTTTGAACAACTATTCATGGCCACTGTTTTTTTTTTCTTATTTTTCTTTTTTGAAAGAAGGTGTTAGAGTTAAGATGAGACAGTAGGGTGACAGTAAGATCCAATTTTCAACAGTATACTTCAGCAGACAGTAGAGATGGGATTTATGGCTGAGGGGATCTTGGTGAGCCGTTCCTTTCAAGGAGCCGTTCAAAAAACTGGCTCATTTGGCTCATTTTTATATTTATTAAGTTTTAAGAAGGCAGTCTGGCCTTAACTCGTTTTATCTTGGAAATAATCACTGGGAGGAATGAATTTAGATATCCCACCAATATGAGTTTGAATTATTCTGAAATATTGATTATAACCTTATTTGACATGTGTGGATTAGATTTTAAAGTCTGATCTGGATTCATTGTAAATATTCCATATCACTATGGCTGCAACTAATGATTATTTTTGTTGTCGACTAATCTATTGATGATGATTGATTACGTTACGTTACGTTACGATATTACGTTTTTAAACAAATATAATAAATATATTAAAATAATGACACATAAAACATGTATCTGTAACAGCTGATATATTTTTGAACATAAAATATCACTGTGACCACAACAAAAAATAAATAAATTAAATAATACAAACTTAAAGTGCAAGTGGTATTAAACAAAAAATCTTTGTAAACAACTAACTCAAAAAAGCTGCAGTTAACCAGCCTTGCAGGTTATAGAGACAATACTGTTTAAACCAATGAAGGAGTTGCTTTTACTTAAAGCAATTAATTCCATAAAAGTAAAAAAAGAAATAAATAAAACAAAACATCCATTTTGACAATTGGCAGTTAAAATACCTGAAACAAATTATCACTGACTTTTTACAGCTTAAATGTGGAATTAATATGCTCCAAATCACACAGTTGATAAGTGAAAGATGTTTACAATTCAGTATAAACGCTAGTACCGACAGGGGCTGAAATTATGTATGTCAAAGCAGCTTCGCCTCTGATTCATTGATTTCTGCCGTGAAATACGCATTAACGTGAGTGAACTAGCGTTCCCTCAGCAAGCTTCTGACTGATAGACGTACGACACAAACCTATTATGTACGTGCATCATAGGCGGACGGTTAATTAACCAGTTAGCATTGTCTAGTTGGTTTATGATTTAAGTAAATTTTCTAACCTCTACTACAAACCTGTCTCACCATTTTTGTTATGGCCTACGAGCCATAATAAAAAACATCTACTCTGCAACGTGTCGTCGTTTAAGGTGTTCGTGCATTGCCGTTGTGCTGCCATGAAATGATAGTTGAGCTTCACAGATTTTACATTTCACGTATTTCGCTGGATTATTTTCTGTGAAATGTTCAAACTTTGGAAAGTTTAGGTCGGAGATTTCGAGCCTCTCCCTCTGAATGTTCCGGCATAATTCATTCATTTATTTTTCTCATGTTCCTTGCTCGATGTAAACGGCGAGCGATACTCCCCCCTTCCTGTAGTGCACTGAAGTTACATATGAGCACGAAGCGGACTGTGTGTTTTTATCATACATGACTAGTCAACGCTTAAATTTTCGCGTCGACAAATTTTTATTGTCGACGTAATCGATTACGTCAACTAATCGTTGCAGCCCTACGTATCACTCTGCTGTGACATGAATTACCCTTTGTACAAATTCTGTGTATGTATGTAAACCAAGACTTGAACACGTATAAACATTAAAAAACAAAGCAGGCTACAATCAATTTCTGTGCAAATTATTTGTGGAGCCTGACTTAAAATACTGCATTTAGCCTTACTGTCTGCCACGAGAGAAAAGTACATCCAAATGCTGCTTCGTTTCCTTAATTGGCTCATTTTGGCTTCTCCTCGTTTAGACCGCTGGCTGCTGTGGCTCTCCAAGGCAGGGGGCATTCATGTGTTTCTGTGTTGTTGTTTTTTCTTTGTTTGTCTGTTTGTTTTGTTACTGGCACACTCACGTGAAGGCAGCGTGCACAACGTGGCGTGATGCTATTTGCATATCTAATAAACATCGCGCAGCTGAGCAGCGCTCCTCCCCATGTAACTGGGGGGGGCGGTTCCCAGCTGCGACTCGGTTCCCTTCGTTCATGTTAACGAGCCGTTCAAAAGAACCAGTTCGTTCGTGAATGTCACAACACTAGCAGACAGAGCTCCTGTGAAATGTTCTGGATCCTACTGGACTGTTGGTTGGATTTCTGCAAGGTTTAGCAAGTTATTTTTGGTCAGTAACTTAGTGTATAGAATAGACACAGGAAATCCAACTGAAGAGAAGAGTTTTTATCTCCATTTGGGATGCCTATTTGTATCGTAACAGCAATGCATTATGGTATTATTCGTGAATTTATTTGTACAGTAAACAATCTCTGCTTGGTCAAGTAGTTCATACATTGAGGAAAGACGCTGAATAAAACTGAATGCAATAATACCCAAGGATGGACAGTGCTGCACTTCAGTTCATCCCATAGTTTAACCAGAACAGAACAGTGCAATCTGTTGTTCAGCACAAGCCACAGTAGGCGGCTCTAATGCTTTTACTGGCAGAAAGTGATGCTTTTGGTCATGTAAGACAGCAGCATTCATCAAGATGCTTAACACCTTCTGTCCACATTGCACAATGACTGAACAAATGCTGACATGTGATGCTTGCATGAATGAAGGCCTGCATCTGTTTTGACATTTGAATATCACACGACATCATGCAGTACCCGCTGATCTCTTGGCTTTCTCAGTGTACTGAATTTGAAAATGCCCGAGCAGTCACAGTGCCAAGATACTATGGTGCCTTCCGTATTCAATGGATTGGGCAGGGGAAAAATGCTAACTGTGGGAGGTTAGCATAAGAAATAACTCAAATGATGTGATACGATAGGTGAGAGGGTAAAGCAAGGTTGTGTCAGAATTATTTTGTATGTATAATAAAATTTGGATTTTCTATATAATCCATGCTGTGCTTTACAGTTAGTTACATAGTTGTTGCGACTGAGCATGCACAGAGATTTCAGATAAAGAGTGTGTTTTATCTCTATAGGTCCTGTCTGTGCAGTGAGCTGCTTTAATGTAATAATGGGCTTTAGATTGGATAGTGTTACACAACACACCCAAGGACTGCAATAGAGCTGTGACAGAGAGCAGCAGGGGATGGTTTCTAATGCTCCTGAGTGTAGGAGTACTGATATAGAATGGCTTTATCATACAGCATGTCTATTTACTTCTAAAACGCCAGTGACTTTGACATTGTGGCACTCTTGTTTGAGGTAGTTTATGCATGCAACACAAGAATCATCTTCAGCAATAGCAAAAGCCATGCATTGCTCAGACAGGGTTTGACTAAAATGGCAACAACATTACACACTGGACACGCACTATGCCAGCCTTAAAGAAGACAACAGTTACCAACAAGTTACAGTAATTTACATTTTTACCAGCGCCATTTATATACATTTTCCTTGTATGAATGCATATTGATTGACAGTGGGAAATTTAAATGATGTAATTTTTAAAACCAGGACAATAAAGTAAACCTTATTCTTTGGTTGCATGGATCAAAGTATGAATAAGAATATTTTCACTGTTTTAGCACTGTACCCAATAACAGTCGACAGTTCTCTGACATCAGTTGTTATGGAGCACCAAAATTAAATATAGAGTAGTGGGCTCAAAATGAATATGATTTTATTATATTCATTTAGAATATATATTTAAATATTTTCCTTTTTAAATCATTCAAATATTTTTAAATATTCGTATTTTTAAATAATTTTTAAATAATTAGAAGTAGTTGTTTAGTCTATACAAACACACAAATGTCCATCACAAATCATTAAAGCCCAGAGCTTTATGTATTTATTTTTCATTTGACAGCTGCAGACACATGAGATAACACCTGACAAGTTCCATACATTTAATGGCTGACATGGATGCGAAGGTTGGCCCTGGAGAGTATTCTCCTGCTTGTGCAATGGCTGCTTGCCAACAAAAATGCTGTATATCATCAAATCTAACATATCAGTCATTAATTTACTCATACAAGTAATTTTGACTTTTCTGTACCGTTTACACATAATAATATCGTTCTTGAGCCTCGGGATTCCTTAAACAGTTAATTCACAACTTCCAGCCACTTAGAATTGAGAATTGTCCATGGCCATGGTATAAAACAGAGATAACCAAGCTCTCATGATGTTCTGATCTTGCAAGGTTATGTTTACTCAATACGTGAATGCATTTGTCAGTTTATAATGTGTTATTTGATTGCTTGTGTCAGCAATGAAGCTAAGAAGATAACTAGAAAACCTTTTCTCTTTTTAAATTCTGAGTTTTTGTAGGACAACTGAAGACACAGACCAAGTATCTGGAAGGTTGCGGGATAGCATTTGTAGTTTTAGGGGTTCAACTCCCACTGGGGTCACTCATGCTAAAAGATTCACACTCATGGAACTGTAAGCCTCTTAGCATAAAAGCATCCACCAAATATCACATGTTAATGGCCTATATTACCATATTTTAGCTCCACTGAGCGAGCACAGCTCCCTATGCGATATTTCTGAATGTTGAGGTTTTAAATTTCCACCCTTGGTGGACGGCTACTGGGATATTTTTGCAAAAGCTTCCTCTTGCCAAATTCTCCATTACACGGTATAATAGAAGCTGATCAGTTCACTGAATACAGTAGAGCTGAATGTTAGCAGTCAAACGTCATTCTGACATTGTGTGCATGCATTCGGTAGATTCCTGACAGTACCTGATGGACATTTGGTTTGATAGAGAGCATGCAGAAAACCATCATGTGGTTGTAACCCCACAGGCACAAGTCAATGATCCTGTTCAGTGTATGTTTTCATTCCCACCGGGCACCATTTGTAAAATGTATGCACTTGTGATGCTGTAAGTCACTTTAAATGGATGGAATGTAGCACTCCTGACTTCAACAGCATCCACATGGGAATGTTCCAATGCTGTGGGCTGTTGGAGTCTGATAAAAAAGTTCTACCCTTCAACACTGCAGAGTGAACACTTCTCAGTTTTAACACTATATTGGATATGTCCCATGCTGTTAACTGCTGGAGCCTAATAATAGGCTTATGGCGGAGATGATGGCATACAGAGAGACACAGTATCTATACTGTGTATTTCAGTCCTATATCCTAAAGCCAAAGCCAACACAGTTTAGCCGTTTTCAAGCACTAACTTTAGCTTACCTCGCTAACTGAAATTTTGTTACCTCAGTGTATAAAATTCTATTTCAGTGCTTGAAACACAAGCTTAATTTCCTTTTGCAAGTCATCATCAGGCCTTTTGCCTAATCAGTCCCTCCCCATGAGCACTTCAATGTGGAGTGTCACTTCACGTGAAGTCACACTTGCACAGATAGAGGACACTCTGTATTAAGAAGAGGGTGTGAATAAAAAGGTTATGTGTGGGACACACTCAACATTCTTGACTGTGAGCAGCAGACAGGTGTCACCATGGATACTGATACCTCGGTTGTTCAGCTTCAATTACATAATGTTGCTTTCCCCCTTCGATGTTTCAAATGTAAAGCAGTGACCCTGTGTGATAAATTAAGTTGTGCACTTCTTAGATTGATGCCTGCATGTACAAAGACAGTGGTACACAGCATGTATTTTTTGAAACTCCACTAGATGTTTTGATTTTGTCTACCATAAAAAGACAGTGTAAGGAGAAGGGTTTAAGTGCATGGCCATTCCCTGGCAGGTTTGCCTTTGTGTACGGCTAGTGGAGTATGGTTAAGAGTGCCCTGATGTACACTTGCAGTTAGATGATTTTATTTTCCACTTGCACTCCCTACCAAATAGTTTTGGACAGCCCTTAATGTGACAGACGTGACGCATGAAGGAGGTACAGGGGGTAGATAAAGGTGGAGTGGCCAGAACTGGACTGAAACCTATTAATGACGTGACCATTCAACATACATGTCTAATATGCAACATTATATAGTATTTGTTATTGATCTATACTAGATGCTATACTGGAAATGTTAGATATTTGAAGCTCTATGGAAATAGGTGTTGGCTGCTTCAGTTCAATTTCAGCACCACCCCACTGGACAGCTTCAATGCTGAACAGAAGTCTAGCGGAGCGTTCCAGCACCATTACATGAAGACAGCTCCCCAAACTGCATTTGTGACTTGTGACAATGCTGCAAGAGCTGAAATAATCATTTTCACTCAAAGACAGGGTCGTGAATAATTCCCTCTAACCCTCGAGCCCACAGAGGGCTGACCTTAACCTTAGCTCTTTAATAGTTAGAATTTTTTTTTGTTTGTTTTTGCTTTGCAGCAGATTTGCTGAGTGAAAACATCCTTCTTTGACAAGGAAAGGAAAAATAAATGAGGGATTAATACAGGGACACACTTGACCAGTTTGAAGTCTTGTAGTTGTCCGATCACATATTTGAACTGCAAATGTTATGTCAGACTAAAATCCACCGTTTCATTATCGCAATGGGAAAATGTTCCTTTCCTCATTTGCACTTGAGAGTCATAAACATTAGAAATACAAGGAGGGAAAATCCAAGGGAAAAAGGGAGGGAGTGATAGAGGGAGAGAAAGAAAGGTGTGTTCCTGTATAATTACCCCTGAGAACCTACACTCGGCACCCTGAGTTAGTTCAATACCAAGGCCCCAGGCTAGGATCTACCTCTTTCTCTCTGTCTTTCTTATGTTTTCTCAATCTTTCAATCTTTGCCTGCCAGTACCCATCCCATCCCACCCCCACTCCAACCCTCCCAGTTCTCCTCACCATACTCCTTTTCTTCATCTCCTGGGTCAAGGGGAATAAGAGTATAAAGGGATTTTATTTAATGGCTCGCTTCAGAAAACTTAATTTACGTCCAGACATTTGATGGAGAGGTGAATAACTAATTAACGACAGGCAAAATGCTTGGGAATCAAGATTCTAACCGGCTGTTTTACTATGCAAATGCTACAGACACAATGCACACACGTACCTACAGAAAACATGGAGGTCAAAGCGTTGATCACATTTCTTATCTTCACACAGCACACACCTTTTCTTGCTCCGTGAGAAATATCCCCAAACCTCATATATTTATAAAAAAAAGAATAGACCAAAATTTCTTGACTGTTTTCTGCTCTTTCACCTCACCCTTTGTTCTCTTCCCTTGCCTGTCTCCACTTGCCTGCCTTCTCCTATAGTCTCTCCACTCTTAGATAAGGAAATACTCGTTTGAGTGTATCAATTATTCATTTAAGATGAGTTTAGATTTAAGTTGTGTCTGTGTGTGTGTAGAAAGGGTCGATAAAGGTGTGTTTGTGTGGTGTGTGTATGTGTGATTTCAATGCCACAGTTGGGAGATAATGCCATGTTGCTTGGGATTGGATTGGGCCCTGTGACGCCCCAAATCACATCCCTTTCTGCCATAGCAGGCAACAGCAATGGGTAGGTGGACAGGTAAAGCACCTCTAAAATATTGCTAGATAACACAAAATATAAATAAATAAGAAGGTAAATCCCATTATTAGTAGAACAGTGGTGAGTCATTGGCAAGGGTGCTGATGGATAACCTAGCATGCTTGGCTTTGGTGATATTACTCTTTCCCGTATGTGACCCACCTCTAAACTACGCAAGCACCAAATTATTTTTACCAAGATACTAAATATCAGTTAAGTTGCAAAGAGAATCGGGTTTGGGTTTGCAAGTGTCAAACAACTCCGCTTTGTAATTCAGTAGTCTTTGCATCACCACACAAAAGGAAAAGGGATAATAATCGACTGTTGACCAAAACAAACCAACCATTCTTCTGTTGTTTGACACATGTCAACTTTCACTGGCAGTTAAAACAAAAACATAAAAACCCAAAAAAGACCAAAAGTGCTGCTTTGGTTTTGTTAATGGATACACAAATAATCAGGTTGTGATGATCTTTGTTGTATTTGTCTTCCGTGTGAGAATAAGTCAACTCTCTGGGTTGTGAGTGGCCATTTGAAAGTGTCTGATGGTACTCAGGCTTAATAATTGCTGTCTGGTCTTTCGTGTGAAAGCACGTACAAACTAACACACATACATGTACACAGGAACAGACACTCACACACACGCGCACAGAATGATAGCAGGTTTTGCTTTAGACACAGTAATGTTGTCTTTTACTGCCCTGTCACTTAATGGCTTCAGTGGCAACACATAAAGAGAGCCATAGTTGCTTTATACAATGTATGGAATATCTGACATTAACTCACACTCACATCCATGTCCATATGAATATACAGATGCAGACCTCCATGTAGCCACCCCCCCCCCACCTCAAGGCAGATAATGTCCTTGAGATGCAGTGACAGCAGTAGGCATGCATACTAACAAGCCACTCAGCTCACACCTGGATTACTCTTTGTCTCTGAGACGTAGATGCATGTCTGTCTGCTTTTCCTGAACAGTGTGTATGTTTACCTTTTTAGGCTTGTAAGACCATCAAAAGGCTTTTACTGGTATATCCTCTGTAACACCTAGATAGAATCTCACTCACACGGCCTTGAACACTTTCAAGGTGACTCTTCTACCAGCTTACAGGATAAAGGGCAGCAACCGTTTAACAACAAAGGAGGAGCCTACAGACTTTTAAAAGACTTTTCATCTTAAAATGTTTGTCTCATTTGTATTTTGCTCAGTGAATAATAACAGTAAAAGTGGGTGGGAAAGTGAGAGTATTCTGTAACATCAGTGTGAAATTCACTAATTACTTAACAGTCTTATTGGCTGTACTCTTAATTAAGTGGTTAATCAATCAAAGATGTTTTAGTGGGTTAATGAACTAATAAAAACAAGCTTCATACAATTATGCTGTACTTACAGTGTCCAGCACCCTAAAACACTTACTATGGCACTACTCTGAAATCATATACATATGAATGCTACATATGAATTCTCATTCCATATTTGTGAACTGGTACAATATTTGTGTTTTTCTCAGAATGTTAAAAAGAAAAATAGGCTCCAGGCGTTTTTCTGTCATTTTGCTAAAAAGAAAAATCCTATGCATAAATTAGAGAACTACTTTTGAGCACTGTGTTTTACAAGAAATGGTTTCCACAGCAAAAGCAATTGCTACAAACAAGAAACTGGTGTCTTACCCATATGAATTATCCTCAGTGCTGTCCACGTATGGTATCCACAAATTCCCACTAGCTAGTCGTAGTGAACCATGTATTCCGGTAAAATTTCACATCAGCATTTTCTGACATGTCTATAATAACCTATTAGACCATTTAACATACATTATTGCTTCATCCAGAACTGTCTCTCCCCTAACAAGGTGGAGATGCATTTCACATGGCATATATTGAAGTGGACACTAAGCATAAGTAATTGGTAATGAAACTAATAGGTTCCATCCATTTGGGAAAATGTTCACTGGCAGACATGGAACACATCCCAGTTTTTTGTTACCTTTATTATTATTATTATTTTTACAAGTAAAAGTCATATGTTTCAAAAACCTATTTAAGTTGAAGTATAGTAAATGTACTTATTGAATTTCCACTGCTGACTGTACATTAGTATTGAAACAACTGCTCCATTAAAGGTACAGTGTGAAGTTTTTGACCAGTAAAGGAACTGTTGAGCAACATTTGATAAGTGGGTTCTCTGCATTCTTTGAATCATATGTTCTACCAGCATCCAACAAATACGTACATCCACACTACAATCCAGGGGAATTATGAGGAATGCATAACCTATTTTGTAAATCCAATCAAGTGGGAAAAATAAATATGAAAATAATCATTCATTGTGGAATCAGAAGACATAATTCTGGATGCACTGTTACAAACCAACATATTTTTGTCTAAATTTGTCTCTGTCATTTCTTTCAGTTGATTTCAGGTGACACAAGCCTTTATTTCCTGTTTATTTTTTACCTCTATTTGAACTCTATTCTTTCCTCATTGCAGGTACCTTCATCTTCTCCTCCTCTCTTATCTTTGACTTTAATACACATCTCTTCCAATTAGCAGTTTTAATGAACAAGAATGTCACATTAATGGCACAAAGCCTGAGTAGTTAATGTTGCATGACGGACACAAACTATGCAACACTTTATCCTTTGTGTGCAGCTTATGTACATATACACATACACAGACTGTGTTTGTGTGACTGAGAGTTACCCGATTTCATTTTGGGTCCATGGCCCTACTTTTCACAAAGACAATTTTGCCTTTTTAATTTTGTTTACAGTTATCAAGAGTGAGAGCTGCAAAAGAGAGAGCTGCTGGTGGTGACAATGGGTCCCCACGGAAGAGAGTCTACGAGATGGTGAAAAAGCTCTGTAAAAGTAAAACATTGCCGTAAGGCACTAACTGAGTGTAAAACTTGTATTACCCAAATGGTCTTGAGCACAAGACACCAACTTTCAAGGATTTGGTGTTTGGTGTTTTTATTGAAACAAAATCATACTCTCAAAGATCCTTTTGTGAAAGTAAAATGGTCCCACAGGAGGTAAACAGAAACGTAAATCTAGGGTATTGGCATGTACAGTAGACAAACTGTTGATATAATGTGAATATCACAAAATAGTTTTTTTTGCAATTTATAAGCAAGAGTTTTGGTACGCATGCCTGAGAGTGGCATAAATTTAAAGTTGCTCTCCAGGTATTTATTAAACCCCTAAAAACTCATCTCTGCTCCTCCAAATTACATGTTTAGAAGTGTTCTTTACATTGAAGAAAAATCCCTTCATACCTTTCTTTGTCTTAGATTAAACTCTACACCTTTGCTTTCATTTAGTATGTACGGCTGTAAGTAGTGCCCCCGTCTACCTCCAACCACCCCTCCACTGCTCGCCTGCAGTTTCGACTTATAAAACACAAACCTCATCAGCGGCTGAGTGATCTGAGAAAATGTTTTGAGTAACGTTTGCTGTAACTTTCTTCATCAACACTCTCAAGCCGTATAAAATGTCCTGTCAGCATTTGACATGAGTCATCATGTAACTTGGCAGGCTAACGTCGGCTAACATTATCTAGCATGCTGCAGATTTGTTTGGATAAAGACAGAAAAAATAAACTTACTGCCTCACTAACACGTTGGCTTGGACCCCCTGTGCCCCCAGGATAAATGGATGGACATTCATTATAAATTTGGTAGTAAAACGGTGCTCTGAAAAAGTCTACTGCAGGCGACAGTTTGCCACTTTGGTTTTCAGAATCTTTGGTAACTGGTAAGGCACATCATTTCTCCTTTTCCAACTTTGCAACCAAAAACAGAACACCACGATATGAACAATACTGATACATCTCTACACCTGGCTTCTCCTCCAATACCCCTCATTTCACCATGGGCCCTCCCCGCAAGTTCACAGGACTGGTTCCTAGGTATGTTATGTATGAATTACTGACTGTCTGAGTCCTTGTGAGACTGTCACCTGAAGTGAGGTGATACTGTTTGTCTGGTTTGCATCTAAAAACACCATGTGGACATGTTAACAAGGTTAAAAAGTTGATTTTAGTAGGAGGGGGTCTTTAAAGAGTAAGTGTGCACATTTGTATGCTTATGTGATTGAATATTATTCAGAGGTCTAGAAAGGTCCTGCATGGCTGTGGGAACAAATCAGTGTGACCACAAAGACACAAACTTGTAACTTATTTACAACTTGTCTTTTTTGAGTCGAACAAGAACCGAAAGTGAAAAATAAATTGCATGCCTTCTGTCACTGTTGAGAAGTCAATCATTTCTTCAGTATCACGATATTGAGTCCACATTTTGTAAGGATTTCATTTTGATGCAAGTGCAAACATTGGACATTGCGGAATTGAAGTATTTTATCCTGTTTTATCTTTCTTTTTTGTGTTTGTTTACGTTACCTTTTGCTTTTTCTTATCTTTGTATTTTCAGATACTGCTCACTCACCGAACAAGAGATGTTCCCCTTCAACGTGAGTGGTTATATAAACATTTAATAATAAATCAATAGCGTCAAATAGGAGGAGTGAGAGCAGCTTTCACAGCATCAGTATCACTGTCAGTTTAATCTCCTATTCCTTGAATGCGTACACAACAGTCAGTCCAATGGTAGCCCGAGGCTCCCAACAATCCTAATCCCTAATCCAAGGTCTGGGGCAGATTAAAAGGAACCCTAGAGACTCCAGACCTCCAGGGAGGCAGGGATGGATAAATGGATGATAGGTGTGTGTGTGTGTGTGTGTGTGTGTGTGTGTGTGTGTGTGTGTGTGTGTGTGTGTGTGTGTGTGTGTGTGTGTGTGTGTGTGTGGATAGAATAGATGGACAAAAGGATGGGAGGATAGGTGCAGCAGGGATAAATAAGTTTGTATGGGATGAAGAGAGGAGATTTCATATGGTGGACAAATACAGGGAAAATATTTGATTCAAATAAAAGAAACAATAGAAGTGATCTGTGGGAGAGTGGTACAGGATTGTACCCAAACCACACAGCTGCCAGGTGAAGTCGATGGACATGAGTTGCTCGACCCAGATAACCTGATATATCACGAGTTATAACCAACCGGCACCCCCGTCACCAGCTCTTGGTGAGGTGAGAGGTAGACAGCGGGTCGATGGATGCCTGAGTGCCCGTGGCAGAGCTACGACTGGCAGATTCCCCCTCTCTTCATCTGTCTGTCTCTCTGTTAGACACCCCTCTGCATCCCCCGCCCGCTCTGACGGGCACATCTCGACTCTCTCTTTTTCCAAGGTAATTCCAGACAGTGGATGCGCGCCTCGGCTGGCAACTGCTGCTACCTCTCTCTCTCTCTCTCTCTCTCTCTCTCTCTCTGTCTCTCTCTCTCTCTCTCTCTCTCTCTCTCTCTCCTAGGTCTCCTCCCGCCCCTCCTCTCTCCTTTTCTCCCTTTCTCCCCCCCTCCCTCTCTCTCTCTCTTTCTCCCACACGGACGCGGCATACCTCCTCTTCACCAGCCACCGTGCGTGCTGGCGCCGACGCGAGTACCCGCATTCAGAGTGCGGAGTGTTGTTGCGCGCATCCTCGGTTAATTTTTCTCCAGATAGCCGAGCCTACATTTTCCCCTTCCTGACGCAGGAAAGACGTGTGGCTTTGGAGCTCTTTAATTCTGTGTCTCAGAGTCCTCTGCATCCCGGTGTCTCTCTCATCTCTACGGGAAACTAGAGACAATTTCGGAATATGGTACCTCTCCGTGGTAATGCCATGTGACAAGGCTTTTTCTCCATTTGGCATTGCTTCCCCCTCCAACAAAAGTCGCAGTGTTCGTCTGTGTGTCCCGGCGTTGGTGATATTGAAAGCGGGGCTAAGTGAAGGAAAAATAAGAAGCTTCCTGTGAAAATGGAAGTTTTGGCCGTTGGCTGGGTCCGTTGAGGCTGCCGCTGCTGGTTTGGTGATTGGTGCAGGAGGGAAACTGCGTCGCCAGGTCTGAAAGGCTGGGAATCACGGGTCATTATAGCAGGACCTGCTTTTCAAGATAACTAGGTTTTCCCTCACGTCATCGAATGGTTAAAGATTTATTCCTTTAAATGAGCGGCCACATCCTCCTGCCCCTCAGTTCGCCTTAACGCGGCGGCGTTTGGATGCGGTTTGTTTTCTCTGCGGCTCAGCGTCTCTCCACTCGTCCAGAATATGATTTAGTGTTGGGAGGGATTTCAACAGGGTACCAGTCTGTGACAACCCGGGAATCTCTACTTATTTTCCTCTACAGACAAGCATCACACTGAAGCGTCAAGAGAGGAACATCTCAAGGCAGATATTTCAGGGAATTTCCTTGACCGCCCTACAGATGGACTAAAAAAAAAAAGCTCCGGTTCTCGGGATTTTAACTCTGTTCGCTCTCACTCAGAGAGCTGTGGTTTTCTCTGGTTTTGGGGGGAAATATCTCTGGACAACATGAAAGTTATCTCGGCTATGTTGCTCGCTGCCGTTTTTTGGAGCCAGGAGTGGAAGTCGGCGCTCTCGGATTCAATCATCCACATCGGTGAGTTACTGCGCCTTTCCCCTCTTGTAATTTGCGGCCACAATAAGGCTCTCTGTGCGTCTCTCAGGGAACAGATTGGATGCTTCAGCCTTGATATGCGCTGCGCTGCTGAAAGCGCAGCATTGCTGGTGATTTAGTTGACGCTCTGTGGTATTTCGTGGGCTTTCATATGAATGTAGATGATTGCGGTCACGGGATTGATGCCATACTCGGAATGGGTCCCCACCAGAGATTTTGGCAAATCCACTTCTTTATATTACTGGTGAAATAGCGAACTAGATCTGTTATGCGCCATTATGGACATCGTTACAAAAGTGAAGTTTGCATTCCAGTTGGGTGATTATTGAGCATCAGTTTTTTGTAGTTGTTAGTTCCGGGCGGTGATAGCATCTATAGCCACATGAATTGATCAATAAAATCATTGCATGCCACGTAAAGGGACTGCACATACAGAGTGCAGCGTTTCCCTAGAATTTCATATTGAGTATCTGTGTGCGCACAGGATGCGCGAAAAACAGGTGGTTTAGGATGGCGTGGTGTTGCCCTGTGTGGCAGACGGATTACCCTGGATGGTAGCACATTTTCTACGTATAAATTTTCCTGAAGCCCAGTGGCATTACCACCTTCCATCGTGAGGTACTGCAGCGCCAGCGAAAAAAAAAAAATCGTTTTATGTCCTAACGTCTTTTCCGCCTTCCACCACCACCGGCAAAGTGTGGCACTGTTGTGTTGAGTGTGATTTCGACATCGGGGAGCGTATTCTTTCAGGCAGTGTAGCAGCGCCTCCGGCTCCGGCAGAGAGAGAGAGAGAGAGAGGGAGGGAGAGAGGAGGGGGGAGGGGGGCGCTGGAGAGCGTGTCTTGCAGGATGAGATGAGGACGCGAGGTGGTGGTGGGCACACATAATCGTTGCACAACTCGGTGGCCTCGAATGGGCGATAGACCAGAGAGAGAGCAGTGTTAGATGCATGAGTGAGAGTGAAGAGCAAACAGCGCACACACGCACATGGGCATGTACACACGCAGCAGCAGCAAAAAGATAAGCACCTGTCCACGTTGAACTGTTATTTGACCGCATTATGCACATTGCCAAGATCACATCCATGTTTCAACAAAAGCGCACACGCTCATACACACATGCCACACATTGTAAACCACCAATCCAAGCCACTGCATTAACCTGCCAGGGAGGGAGGACTGGCCCGTTTGATCCATTTAGGCCTTGGCCAGCTGATTTACAGAGCTGACCCCAGGCCAATCTAGTGGCTACCTGGACACATTTTGCCAAGAGCTGGATCAGTTCGAGGTGTTTGTGTCTGGGCTCTAGACCAAGCTGATGCTTCATATCAGACTTACAACAGCAGCATGGCCAAATGGATGAGATTTACACAGGTCAAGTAGAAAGTGAATGTGTGTTATCTCATTTGCAGACAATGGAAAAAGCGTGGCTTGCCAATCAAACCAGGTTGAAACCTCTTCTTGGGGAAACCAAGCATTACAGGTGTTGTGTTATGAATGAATAGTGCAACTGGCTTGCCCACTGTGATGATTTTTTTTTGTTTGAAGATACACAGATTAGGTTGTACAGGAAAGGTTAGTGCAGTACAAGGGAAAGTGCTGATGGAGAAGAGTAGTAAATTCACACTGGTGCAGAAGCCTTCCCCTACATACAGGGTTGTAAGCTGTGGTTGTAGCACTACGGGGGATGGCAGTGTAATCCACTGGTTCGACAGATCACCCTGTGACTGGATGGTTTGATCCCAGCAGCAGCCACATGTTCTGCAAGTGTCTCACAGCAAGACACTCAAACTTTACCTGCTCACTGACTCTAAGTTTCTTTTGATTGTCAGCAAGATGACTAAAACTGCATGGTTATGAGACATTTTTAAGCTTACCAAGGCTCTTCAGCTATGTGGGCTCTCTGCACTGAGGTCCCTGCAACCTAAACTGGGTCAAGGTTCTTTATATGTACACTGGCTGGGGTCTATTCTTTGTATATAGGCCAACTGGTACTGTATTGTAGTGTTCACACATGGAGTCTCATGGCTCCAGGTTCTCAGCAGGAGGTTGACCAATACCATGTAAATTTACTTGAGGTGTCTGCTGTACTGGCATATTTACGTGCAAGCTTGGTTCTTCTCATTGAGCAATAGCCCCTAAACCTTTCTGAAAATATGAATTTGCTTGGTGTTTAAAATGACTCCTTACTGGTGGTTCTGGCATTCATTACAGTCAAAGCTAGGAATAAGAATACCTATTTATATGTTTATATTAAGCTCTGCTGTAAGTCTGCCGTATAACTGTAAGCAGTTCATTAGCACCCCAAAATACTACACATATAGACTGTATACTCAACAGCAAACATAACTAGATGCAGTGCTTTGATAATATTCAGTTTTTGTGTTTATCTGTCTGTACAGTATTTATATACAAAGTGAATAGTAAAGATGGAGAGATATAGTGTTGTACACTGTATTAGCCCAGAGTCAGTAGGTAAAATTAGGCTCAACAAACATGGGATTTACAGAAGAAGAGGCTCTCAAATCACATCCAGTTTGCAACATAATCCATACAAATCCCAGATATATGTTTAAGGAGTGAGTTTAGTGACATGGATAATAAGAAAAGCCAGCTATTCCTCCTTGACCCTGTAGTGGAAACCCAGCCAGTGAGTGGTTTCCAATTAGTAGAATAGACAGTGAATGCTGTGGGTAGTTTATTGGTTGGCTGACTGTGTTTCTGGTTAGTTACAATTCCATTTAAGCAATGTGTTATCGGTTACCCCCCCCCTGCCCCGCCTGCATAAACAAGCGTATGTTGTGCATGCAAGTGTATGAGTGTGTTGTGTGTTTGAGGACAAAGGACCAGTGTGGGCGGTTGGTTGGTGTGATTTCAATCATTGTGTCTTTTTTTCCCCCCTCTTTCTCTCTTCCCTCCACCTTAAATCTAATCAATAGTTCATTTCCTTGTTAGCCACGAGTACTTTGAATCACAACAAAAGGTTATCAACCAAAAACATTACTTCTCTTTTCACATTCTGCCTCTCTCTCACCCACACTCATCCCCCCTTATCCTCGTGTCTTCAGCAAAGCTTGGAAACAGCAGATAAACCAGGGTGTGGATACAGTGGACACAAGTATAGCAAGCATATTATGATTTGCTGTCATTGTTTTCTCACAGAAGGTGGTATTGTTAAACGAAATAGGAGCCACAATTGCAATTCAGTAGTTTCTGCATGTCAGAATTCAGCATTTTGCAAGTGGAGATAATTTTCGTCCATGAAGTCCATTTTTTTTGTCTCGATCTTCTCTCCAACACAGGCAATGCTGACCTGCCTGTGTGTGCATGTGTGTGCGCGCATCATATTGACTTAGGACTGCATGAGAAAGAAAAAAAGTACTATACCCAGCAGGCGCATCACATTGACATGTCAGAAGTAATCCCCCTTTAATCTCTTTGTTGCTGCTAAAGATGGAAAGAGAGAGAGAGTGAGAGAGACAGGCAAAGAGAGATGTATATCAAAGGGAGAAAAGATGGCAGCCTGAAAGTAAAAGGCAGAGAGAAACCAGGAGGAACAAAGGGAGTGAAGCTAGAGTTTGTGTTGTCATCATCTACCCTTTATAGCTATCTATACTGCAAACCTGTACCGTCCTACCACAGAGTTGCCTTTATTTTGGCGATATTAACGACAGTGACCGCCAGACATTTTCATCTTGCACTGTCCAGGCATTAAATGTGATTGAGCTGCTGGCGAGCTGGCACCGCTGCCTCGCCCGTCTTTCTCTCGCTGTCTCTCCCTCTCTCTCTAATGATCAGCATGCAGAAGGAAGGGGGGAGTCCGCTTGCCTCTTGGTCCTCACTGCATCGTGTGCTGCATGGCAATGGCCCTCTGCTTTATGAGGGGGGTTCGTATGGATTCTGCACGTGTGTGAGAGAAGGACGGACGGAGAGGGAGACATGCAGAGAGACATAGTTGGGAAGTATGTAGGGTTGTGTGTGTTCTTGATTAGTTACACTCGGAAAGTCACTGTGATTTATGCAGCCAGATTAAGTCCTCACTTGGGAGCCGCACTGGTTTTTAGCTACGCAGTGTGTCAGAGTGCATCCACTGGCTCACCATGCATCACGGATGAGGGGAAGAAGCCAGCGAGTGAGCCTGGTTCACCCCTGCTCAAATCATGTATTGTGTACTGGCACACTTCTCGCTCACTCTCAACCACATCAACGCACAATTCTGATACCAATCACTGAGATACAGTATATTAGATTTGTCCTGGCTGTACTTACAAGATTTAATGCTTGGTCTGAGCCTACAGATGAATACTATTCATAGTTGTTCACACATTTCAAATGCCAAGGATGTGGAAAATTTAAATGAATATGAGGTGGCTACATGTGACACAATGTCTTTATCTTATATAGCAACATATCACAGATCCCTCTATGGTTATGGCCTATGTCTCTTCTAATTGCTCCTGGCTAGATCACAGCAAAGTAGAAAATAAAAGAAAGAACACTGGGACAAAGAGAAAGGCAGAACATTTCTTCCTTGCAAGCAATCCCCCACAACCGCTTGTAAGATGATGCAATTGTGCAGCTACTAATGGAGGAGAGTCTAAGCTGATTTTGCATGACCTGTGTCATGTCATGCTTTGTCATAGGCTCTGTTGACTATGTTATACCTAAAGTCATAATACAAGACTGATTGGCCTTCATTTAACTTGCAGTACACCGTGAAATTTGTACTGCACACAGTGTGAGAAGAGGCATTAGAGAAAGCTTCATGTCAGAATCAGCCATTGTTGAGTTTTACCATTTTGCTTGTTTTTTTTGTTTTTTTTTTGCCAAATAACTTCTGGCCCAGAATTTTGAAGATTCATTGATAAATTACATCCGTTTGTGTCAGATCATTTGTAAAAGCACCTTGCAACACTTCTTAAATACAGTACTTTCTTGATGTGACAATGTACAGCAAGCAATACTGAGTGTGGGAGAAAACAGAGAAAATCATATTCTGGAGGTCTAACATACTGTGTTACCTCTCATTCGACACTTCATTAAAGGACTTCACAAAAGTGAATTAAGTGCATTTAAGGCTTGATGCTCTGCAGAAAAGAGGATAGCGGTGCATGTGTATTTATGTTATTACTTGCTGTTTTGTGTGTTGTATAACGCAGTTCGTCAAGATTTGACTACCAAAAACCAGCATGTGTGGTCGCAGAATTGGGCCGAGTGTGACATCAGACTAATTACTGGGGTCCAGTGAGATCCATTATTACAGCGCCAGCTTTTTAGTGCTGTTGCTTAGCATTCATATTTTGACCCACAATGTCTGTTGTAACACAAATGACAGCTGGATGACACAAATTTTAGGCTTTTCATTGTCAGATTTCAAACTGCAGGCATTTTTAGATCTGCAAAACATTGATTCACTCTTTGGGTGCACATTAAACAAATGGTGTGTGGACCACATTACTAATGATGCACAAAATTAGAACGGTAATCCATTTTTAGCAACATTTGAATGAAGATTGCCCTCAAATTTATGTACAGTTTGTGTGTCTGTCAACACGTGTACATATTGAAGCATAACAGAAATATGCTTGGTCATGTTTCCTTTCATCTATTGACACCTAGTGCCGTTCTCAGCTTCCTGCTGTAGACAAGGTAAGCTCTGGGAGACCCACGTCATTTAGATGAAAGGGGACAGAGAGAAAAAGTTGTGTTATCCTTTGGAACACCCAGTTCAGTTAAGGTGATGAGGATCAGCCATAGATTATTGGATCTATGCAGTGTATGCATGCATGTGTGCGGGGCTTTGTCCCGAAATGGCGGTGATTGAAAGAGGAGGATTTCTGTCATTTAGATGGAGAGAGTTGAAAGAGCGAATGAGAGGTTTCCATTGTTTGTGGGGTGAGGAAAAAAGGGGGTGAGAGACGGAGAGGGAGATTTGTCCTGGCACGGCCTGGTTTTTCTTTCACTCTTGTGCTATTCTAGTCTTTTCCATGGAGAAGGATTTCTAAACATCTTAGTGTGTGTGAATGGCTGTTCCTGCCTGGTTTTGTCTACGAGTTTCACAGCTGTCAACATCGCTTCCTCTTTTGAACTCTCAGCTTCTGTTTGTGTGTGTGCATGCACACATATTTTAATCTGCAGTTACGCACTGAGTCAGACGGGTGGGGACTAGGCAGTGTGTATTAAATGCTTCACATATTTTGAGTTATGTATCTATGAGTGTTGACAGATGTGCTGGTCCATGCTTTCTTTTCCTGGGAAGATTTAGCACCTCACCTGTACAGATGAACAGTGGAGTTTTATGTGTGTGTGAATATGATTTACAGGGGTGCAAAATGTGTGTCTGGTTTGTGTATGATTGTGTGATACTTGAGACTGTTGTGCATCCTCTTGTGAAGGAAAGAGACAGACAGCAGCTCTCTGATGTCTGTACCTGGTCATTGAGGCAGAACCCTTAACCAGGCCACAGAGACACGGGGAAAGAGAGAATATATGTGTGTGTATTTCTGAGGTTGAGATGGACTGACAGGTATCTGTGAGAAAAAGTATGATTGCTTGTCTGAGGTTGACTGCAGATGTAGGTGAGGAGAGACAGTGCAGCCTCCGCCGAAGGTGCTTCATCTCACCGCAGCAGTCAGTGATGCAGGTAGAACAGACCAGATGGCCTGGGAAGAACTTGTACAACACATGCCCGTGTTCCCGGATGATTGTATTGTTCGTTTGTGTTTATCCAGTCGTCACACGCAAAGTCACACACGCTGAAAGTCATCTGAGGACAAGAATCTTTGTTCACAAGAACAAGTGTCAGTTTTCGTTTTGAGGAGATTGACCTGAACTTTCTGTGAGCACAGAAGCATAAAGATCACACACACACACACATACGACAAACACACTCATCCAAAATGTTAAAAATGTAAGGGTACGTTTTGTCTCTGGCTCTGTATTCTTAACGTTGTGTTTTAAACGAAGACATTTTTACATTTTCTGCTCTGTTTGTTTATCTTGGGCACAGAAAAGATAGCTGTGATACAGATGCCGGGCAGTGGCTGAAAGGTTGCTCTTCATACAACCGTAGCCAGTATAGAGGCTTGTTTTGGGATGCATATTTACTGGGTTTTCTGGATAATGTAGCTGAGTAATACCTGGTGCATTAGGTCTACAGTATGTAATCATGCTAATGATGAGAGAAACTTTAAAGTAAAGTAGAATTTTCTTGTCATGGACTAAGCACTACCATGACTGTCTGTCTGTCTGTCTGTCTGTCTGTCTGTCTGTGTGTGTGTGTGTGTGTGTGTGTGTGTGTGTGTGTGTGTGTGTGTGTGTGTGTGTTTGTACATTTCTGTGGCTTGTGCTTTATGCACATATATGCTGTATGTGGGTGTAAGTGTCCTTGTATGGTGTTCTTCCTATCTGTACTTCCTACATTCTTGCAGTTGAGTGAGTATTTACAGCTGCCCTCTCCTCCCTCGCTCTCTTTCCTCTTCACGGCCTTGTTCGCCGTATCTCTGCTGACACAAATGCTGTTTTAGTCTTCCAGCAATCTGCACTGCGTCTCACTGGGGCAGAGGGTGCCCTGAATGTGTACGAAATGTGTTTTTGTGTGTGTGTTCTGTATTTGTCTGAACATCTCAGGCATGCATGTGTGTGAGCATGGTCATACATTAAGCAGCGTTCATACTGCCAGAGCTTGCATGCATCTCAGAAGCTCGTTTGTGAGCACATCTTCTTCGGACTGCATTCTGTATGGGCACTTGCCAGGGTGTGTGGGAGGGTGTGTATACTTACGTGTCATCACGCGTGTATGTGTATGTGAGTGCCAGCTTAGTTTGCTGGCAGTGCTTCTCCTATGAATTATTTCCTCTACAACTGATCATGGGCAGGCTGCTTTTCATAGCACTCTAAAACACAGAAAGCATTGCATTGACGCATTTGTTCCACTATGTGCACACGCACACATAAACTATAGCATGTGCACTCACACACAAACACAGGAATTAGAAATACTCACACACATTCACAAAACAATATGCACATACGTACAACATTTTTAAATCCAAGGAACAGTGTTTTCTTTACTTTATTCATTTGGAATTTTTTTTGAAGCATTCACATTCACTTGACAAAGGTCGAGCTTATGGTCTTCCTTCTTGAATCATTTTTTAATGTTATTTTTCAGCAATAATTTGTACTGCTGCGAATGGAGAATCCAAAACATCAGTGTTATGAAAAATAGCAAATGGCAAATATTATGCCTGCAGCTTCTCTGAGTAAACACTGTATTTAGCCACTGCACCGCTTGTGGGAAAAGACTGCTGATGCAAACCACCTGCTATATGAAGGACTACAAACACACAGGATCAGAGCAAAGGGATGATATAAGTAGTTGGAATAAATGACTAAGTTGAAATTCAAATTCAGCATAGCTCCAGATGTACTTCTCTGCTGTGCTCTATATTTGCTTTGGATGAGCTGTACATTTTGTATTGTCTATCTTCATGTGTGTGTGTGCTCTTGTGCCTATTGAATATTGGTCATTTCATTTCTTCCCAGCCTGATATCAAGTGAATTTCCACCGTGCTGGTAGATTCTTTTTACTAGTTCACTCTTCTACAGTATTTTCTCCTTCACTTTTTTATTTTACTCTCGTCTTTCACTCTTTTTCAGTCTCACTTTTCAGTCTTATTCATTCTCTCTCATCTTCCTCCCTCAGCTGGTCCATTTTCTCCTTTATTTTCTATTCTTTGAGTTTTACCTCTGCCTCAATCCTTCCTTTGTTCTATTATCTGTACCTGTACTGTATCTCTTCTTATATTTCGCCCCCCCCTTCTCTGTTCTCCCTCTCTCCATCACTCTCCTCTCTCTTTAGTCCCTCCCTCTCCTTGATATTTAATATGCTGTCAGTGATTACAGAAACATGCATCAGAACTGAGAGGTGTTAAACACTTTGATAATCACTGTCATGGAATCGTAATGTGCTGTTTGTTTGTTTGTCTGACACACTTGGCAACACGTTACAAAGCTGCCTGCATGTGCCCATCTGGAATGTAGCTTTCAATCTTGTCTTCCTTTAAAGTCTGAAAGAGAAAATCAACAAAACGAGTGGGAGAGATCAGTCAGAGCACGCATTTGCATATGGTTTGCATGTTTGGATTTTGAAAATTATGTCCTCAGCATGCAGAAACAGAACTGACCACTATTGTTCTTGGCCATTTTAATTATTAAAGGCTGGCACTACCTTTCATGCCTGCAATATTAGATTACTGTGGTTAGTCACTCATGTTGACCTGAATAAATTGTGATTCAACTTCTTAAATCAGAAATGAGAGAGAAGGTGAGAACTTAATGGATGCTACATTATGCACAGCCTCTTTCTGTCCTGTTAATGCAATGTATTGTACCGCGCATTAGATTCAACTAATCCAATTGTGAGTTAGTCATGGCTGGAATGACCTGACTCCGAGACCCCCCCACCCCCACCCCCGCAGCTGTAGCCCTCATTAAGTGACCCACTGCAGCAAGTGTAACTGGATGTCTGAAACACATTCACACTTATTTTTGTTGCCTTCAGCGGTTTCAGAGCGCGAAATGCACTGTTGGATATCTGTGTGTGTGCGTGTGTGTGTGTTTATATATGGGCTCACACTTTCTTTTATCAGAATGATGTTGTTGAGCAAACTGAATGCACAGGAGTATGTCTTGCATGTAACAACAGACATCTCTTATAAAGACACATGTATAAAGATAACTGTACTCTGAATGTTTTTTTTATTGTATGCAAACATTGTTTGGGTTGCACTGAGTTAAGTACTATCAAACATATGGAATGTGCACATAAACCACAAATCACTGTGCCCATAGGCACATAATGTGCATGCGTGTCCTTGTGCACATGCGCATTATGTGGGAAAACAGATGATACCTGCTTTTTTATTCATTGCTCCAGGGGCTCTGCTAGTGGTCCAAAACTGATATATTAGAATTCACTACAAATACAGTACCAATGGATATAGTGTACCCTTTTTTTATTTATTTCACAGTTTTGTCCCCTGACTTCCATGTTATAAAAGCTTCACATGTACACTCTTGGTGAGTGAACTACATATTGCTCCACATGTTTACTACACTCAAATTACTTCTATGTGCATCCATGCAGATCAGCGTTCAGTAGATTGCAACAACACAGATCCTGAGGCTAAAAAGCTATACTGTGAAATGCTTATGTAGACAGTACATGCAGAGCAAGCAACATTAGCTCTACTAAATATGTTTGACAGACATTAACAGAAGGGAGCCAGAGCTGGCTGTGCTGGACCATTCAAACACTGCGTGATAAGAATTGATAAAGGTCTAACTGTATAGCTGCAGATATACAGTATATATGCTTGTTTGTTTTGCACTGTTTCAGGTTTGTATCCTGGCATGTCTCAAAAGTGTGATTTACAGCTAATCATTTGTAAAAGACACAATTCATCAGCATACAACAGTATCTCACAACAGGTATTGTTATAAAATATGCAGGATGTGTTATTCTGAGTGGATGTATAATTCTTGTGTGTAGCTCTGAATAAATCTACAAGTGCATGCCTCTCACCTGCCCCCAATGTGACATAATTCACAGCTTTATAATAGCTTGCAAATTTGTATCCTAGAGCAGGTCGAATAAAAACTTCATTGTTATTTACAGCAGTGAATTCCATCGGGACAGGTAGCAAGGAGGCTAGCACATTGATTATGGCTGCATTTTTGTGCTGATTACACAGTCAGTCTAATAGTTACAGCACCCAGATTAAAAGGGTTGAACGTAAGGTGCAGTAGGTGGGTCCAGGGAAATGTTTTGCTGGTGGATTTTTTTTTTTATGCATGTGGTTCGTGAATGTGTCATGCCATTTGCTACCGTTTTTTACATAACATTTTTCTGAATCACATTGGGATGTTTACCCCATGATTCCACACCAGGAACCATTCGCATTCTCTTACCCCCCCTTTTGTTTTTCCTTTAGTCCACAGTCTCAACCTGTCTCCTCTGCACACTGCTCCTGTCCACATGCACCGTCTTCACTCCAAGCTCTTTAACCATCTGTTGACCTACAATCAACAGAATATTCATGTGTTCACTGTTTTCTCTTCAAGCGTATGTTCCGTTTCTCTTTTGCACATTCTTTTTCTGGCTTTTTTGTTCTCAGTGAATACCTGAAGGGTGTTCTCCTCTCTACCAGCTTCATACATAGTGTTGGATCTCTCTGACAGAACATTTCATAGCTGTACTCATTTATACAGTAAGAGAGGGAAAGTCTGTTCTGCAAGTAGAGTCAGAGTAATTGCTTCCTGTCAATCTCTGTATTAATATTGTCACAGTACCAGAATTTTAAACTTTGATACCTCTTTGGATGCCACAGCAAAAAGAAAAGTCCTAATAGTTTTTTTTGTCAAAAAAACCTGCACACAACACTGGTACAGAAAAAGTCACAGAACACCTACCAACACATTTGTAATAATCTTAATCGTAATGATTTAGGACCAGTTGATTTTCTTCCCTGTTGTTTCATCTGTGCCACTTTGAGCTAGAAAACTGAAAATCTGACAAGCAAATGTACAGTTAACAGAGATTTTATCATTTTTGAAAAAGTACCATAGGGGTGCACGATAATTATCGGGCCGATAACAGGAAATTATGATGTAATTCCGATAAGTCCGATATCATGACGAATAGCCTCGATAACATTTATATTTTTGTCAGCACGGCAGTGCCTCGCTCCCACTATGAGACCCGAATGGCCTGCAGTGAATGCAGTGAAATTCTAATCAAGAATACCATCTCATGCCAAAAAACAACTTGTTAACTCTGTCATAATTTTGTTAGTTGCTGACTTGAATTAATATTTGCAGTATTTTTCGACATGTTACACATTAAAAAATAGAAACATGAAACTTAATAGGCTGAAAGAACGACTAGCAAACGAGGTAACGTGGGAATGTACATTACACCTTGAATGCAGGATGCAGCACAGCGTGCTTACATAAACAGAGTTCAGACTTCTTCAAAGTTTCCGAAACAGACAGTTCACTGGTTATTCGTCACAAACGTTTCAAGTGAGTTTCACAAGCAGGGAGACATAGCACAGGCTTTAATACTTCAAACCTGATCAGCCACCTGAAACATAACCACCGCTTTGACCGGGTTTGGAAAGTGTATGAGGATGCCCGGCCTGCTAAAGATGCTAACATTGGCAAGCCAGCCGCAAAGAAGCCACTGGGGACTTACACACATCGGCGAGGCTTTCGAAAAGTCCAAGAAATTTGCCAAAGATGACCCATGGGCTAAGGTTATTGAAGATTTAATCATGGATGTGATGGCTCTTGACTTACTGTGGACCAGGGGTCGGGAACCAATGGCTCGCGAGCCAGATGTGGCTCTTTTGACGGCCGCATCTGGCTCGCAGACAAATCCTTTGCGCACGCGCGAGCCAGCGACTAGAAAGCCGGTTCGCAGTCATTTCAGTGGGAAAGTGGCAAACATACATGTCGTTGTGTCTATCTATTTATCTATCTACCCATCAATCACAAAGGCAACGCAGATCGGGTAGTGACAGGCACTGTTTAAGTGAGGCTGCCGTATTTTGCTGTTGAAAATAGCGGTCGATGTGCGCATGAGCAAAGGGGCGCACTACGGCTTGTTAATCCCGCTGTCAGCTAACTAATTAACTAATAAAGTCTCAACGCCTGCATGAAGCTTAACCTCACCACATATCAACCAGACTACAAAGCCATCAGCAAAACCATGCAGAAACCAGAAGTCGCACTAATGGTAAGAAATACTCATCATTAATTAGCAACAGCATAACAATGTTATTAAAAAGAATTCAGAGACTTATTGTACTTTAAAAGTGTTGAAATTACATAAAATGCACACATTTACTTGTATTTTTAGTTTTAAACATATTGTATGGCTCTCCTGGAATTTCATTCAAAAATATGTGGTGTTCATGGCTCTCTCAGCCAGAAAAAGTTCCCGACCTCTGCTGTGGACTGTCCTTTTTCAGTTTGTTTACATTGACAAGTCTGACTTGTGTCAGTACAGTATGACTGCGCATTATATTTTATTGTCATTGAGGAATGCACTTTTTCAGTTTGTTTACATATATAAGTCTAAGGGATAATGTATCTTCCTTCAGGATGAATAAAAGATGTCATCCTGTCGAGGTTTATTATCCCGCTTAGAACATGGCTTCCTACTAAAGCATTCAATAAAGTGATTAAAACATATTTTATTGATTTAAAATGAGCCTACTCTCGTCTGTCACCGCTCTCACTGCGCAGCGGCTCTGAAAGTAAACACGAAGCAACCGCCTCTCACCGTGTGCAGGCCGGCAGGCACGATAACTTATATCTTTACAGTTATTCAGCGAAATCATGTCAAATGTAGAGAAGTGACGGGATATCCCAGACCTGAGAGAGACATTGCTGACGACAGAGTTTGGTTTGCCATTATTTTGTACTGATGGATAAAAGACCCGCAGCAGCTGATTTCTAAGTTCAGCATCATACATTGAAAAATCTGTCTCCAGTTTTGTCTCCACTAAGCAGTCTTTAGCACATTGATTGCCCATGCTGTGTTTTTCTTGCTGTTTTTTTCGTGTCTATCCGCTTCAATCTGGTCAATCTCTGTGTCCTCAAGTCTCTTGTGCCTTAATATCGCTTCTCCTGTCGGTCCAGCGTTGTTCTTTACTTTTCTCGTCTTTTTTGCTGGGGACATCATTCTCTAGCCGAGTGTTTGGTCCTCTCCAAACAAATTAAAAGTAATGTACGGAAAATGCTCAATATTTTGCTGCTCAGATCAGCTGGTGATTTGTTATTGAGCTTGGTACATTAAGGAATTGCCCCTTTACTCTACGACTGTTAGGAATTCCTGAGCAGCCGATTGTCTATCGAGAAATAAACACCGCTGAATTTTGGCGATTGACCAATCAGAATTGAGTATTTCCGTGCTCTAACTTGTGTCAGTACAATATGCACTGTGCATTATTTTTTATCGGTTTTAAAAAACAGTTATCGTGCATCATCACATCACAAACACCACTTGTAAAGTGCTGTCATAGACATAATTCAGTGTGTATGAGTATCAGTATAAGTATGAGTTCAGCTTGAAGAGGTGCTCCTAAATTCAGAAGCATATGCTCCAAAGTGAGATTTTGGTCCCTACTTATTACAATAGACTGCTGCTTAGAAAATAATCTATATAGTATGAATGGCTTAGGCTCCTTGGTTTCTTCTCTTTTATGCTACAATCGAGGAATTAAACTGCTTTAACTTGCCCTGTCATTCCACTTTTTGCCTGTCTGTCTTCATTTGGCATAGCTGTTCATAATTTTTTTGGCTTTCATTTACCTTTTACTGAATTTATTTTTCAGTACTGACACACTACCCTTTCCTTAGTCTTTGTATTTGCCTGCTGTCTGCAGGTTTCATCGTGAGAGATCTTATCAGAAATTAAGTATTATACTTGGTTTGCCTGACTGATTGAGCAGTGAACTAAATTATCTGTTACTGCTAACTTTGGTGGTGATACACTGATATCGAAATAGTGAGTAATGTGAAATAATTGTTGCCATCCTCATCATTCCATTTTGTTTTGAAATGTGCAGGTCTGCTCACTTGCTCGCACATTTTTGTGCTGGTACAGATCACAGTGGATCTTTTTTAACAGACATTTTCACTTGTAATAGCAGCCCAGTGCAACTAACATTAACAATTGCTTCGATTTATTTAAGTGTCCTACGAAGCCACACCAGTGAGATGCAGCTCCACAATAATAACAATGAAATAAAACACATTGTATCATGAAGCAAAATGTTTATTTAATCAAATAAAATACAAAGTGAAAAGTACACATGCACATACAGTAGGTCCGTTTTTTTCCCTCATGTTTTCCTCAAATCTGTATTTAACTAATGCAGATGTATTTAATTATTTGTACTACGCCTTTTATTTTCCCCATGTCTCTGCCTGCTGAGCCTCCAGCTTGCCTTGTTTATGCGGATAGTCTCCATAAAATGAGAAGTTATATGATACTGCTGTGTAGCCTTTCCTTTGTGTTTTGACTCCAGGGAGAGCTGTGTACTCAAGGCGATGTGTTGTCTTCATTTAAGAGGAGGTGGGACCCTTGAAATGTTTACACTAGATGCACCAAGTAAAATCACCACTGATGCATTTTGGACACCATAATATAAGCCATAAGGCATCGTTCGTATGAGTGTAATTGGAATCTATTTTGCTTACTCTTTTCACCCTTCAACGCACATCAAAGTGAGAGGGAGAGAGAGTGTGTGTGCTTACTTTACCTTTGTTATTTATAACCATTATACACTTGACTGAAAATATCTCTTTGCGGTATTAAATAAAAAGAATTAGAACTGGGTACTGGTAATCCTTATGCAAATGTCTTATTCAATTACACTGTGGTCCTGAGCATAAGTCTTGTAGCTAAATCTTAAAAAGTTAAGCTGCAAATCCTCTTTAGTCTGAAGGTCCCAGCTCTAATCGCCAGGATATTGTTGTTTTTGGTCCTATTAATTCCACTGATTTCCGGTGACCTGTGTGTGCGCGTGTGCAGGAGAGAGTATGAGTGGGCGTTTCCGGTATATGCATATAAATGCTTGTAAGGAAAGGTCACTCTGATTTATGTTCCTATCCCAAATCGTCTATCTGTCATTCTCCAAAAACTATATTGCGCACACATGCACGCATACACGCATACACACACATTTAAGGGAGTTAGCAGAGCTTAGAACGGGACATGCACAATAGGACAATGCTGTAATTCAGGAAAGGTTTAGTTGTGAGAGGGAGAGCAAGAGTGGATTAGTATGTATTGTGGCTACAAGGCAGCAAGAGTCCAAAGTCAGTACACAAAATTCAAGTGGAATTCACTTTAGATGGCAAAATAGAGCCAAAATGAATGCATGATCACATGCTAACTCCTTTTTGCAGATGGTCATACTGTAGTGATGGTGTGAACATTTTTGTGTACTGTGCCATGGATTTGTGTTCTGCTCATTTGCATTCACATGCACGGGAGAAGGCTTCAGGTGGATTACTACATGATGTCAACTAAGTATGTCCTGGTTTAACGTGACATCAAGGTAGTACAAATATGTACTGAAGCAATACATCACCGCTTGCTGCACCATTATGGAAAAGTTTAACCTTGCAGTTTGAAATATGATTTCCCTTCATTTAAAACAAATGTGATAAAAATGATAAAACAAATTTCTAATGGGTTTTGGGACTGGAATTGTTAGATTGAAGGGTGATTGCTGAACTGCAAATGTTGTGTATAGTGTAAATGTGTATTTGTTGTGTGTCTGTATGGATGAATACAGTCCAGATGTACAGTCCAGTCGAGGAGTGGTAGACATAGGGCAGTCAGCTGTTTATGGACACACACAGACACTCCTGTCCTAGGTCCTGTCTGGCTGTGCAGCTCAGTAGAGAAGCAGAATATGAGAACAGACAGTCTTATTTTTCCATCTCCATGTAGTTGCCGAGGGTTATGCACACTGGACAGCCATCCAACCCCAGTGCATTACTGTGCAGTCAAACCAAATCAGGCGTGTGTGCATGCTCTCATACTGTATGTGTGAGTACTATAAGGGTCACCTCAGTGCACGGTGCCCTGTACAGTATGTTTGAATGTGTGTGTGCTTGCATGTCTGAACATACTGTGAATGTATTATGAAAGTGTGCCTGGGTATGTACTGGCATGTGTGTGCATGTATTGTACAGTCCATGTCAGTGTGTGTGTGTGCAATGGAGCATATGTGTGTGAATATACGCAATATAGAAGTGAAAAAAAAAAAGCTGCGTAATGGTTAATGGGCCTGAGTTTCCTATGGGGAGACATTCCAGCACTGTTGAAATGTAGCCTCACTAGAGAGAAAGTGTCAAAGTAAGAGGTTACATGAAACGTGAAAAGTGAGCCAACATTGTGCATTCCAGTGGGAAGTGACTAAACAGCAGCTAATTATGTAGTCTGCTCATTTGAAATAATGTTAAAAAAAGCTCCCATTAGGTTCATTTGATTTGCCCTCATCCACATTTCTTCCAAGTCGTCAAAGAGATGTTAAAGCAGCAGTCTGAACTTGACACATTGTCATTTTGACAATCAACGGTGGTAATGACCTGTTCTTTATGCTCCAGGCCGAGATATTACCCTTATCTGCATTTTTGTCATTGCATCTTAAAACCTGTCTCTCTGGTTCAGTTTAAGTATTCTATAATAACTAGGAAGTTATAAGTCAGACGAGACATAAGCAAGAATCTCTGTATTCGATTCATGTTTTAAAAAATCTGAAAGAGAGGCCCAGGTAGTTAAGTGCTGTTTACAGTGTGGTGGCTTTGTTGTCGATGGTAAGAATTGTGGAATTTCATTATAAAACTGGAAAGAGCTGTAAAACATGGAATATCATGGAAATTGCTAAAATGTGAATGCAGTTTCTAAAAATTAGGGGTTTCACGATCACATAAGCATTTTTCACAGTGCCTAAGCCATAAAAAAAAACAAACAGACTATACTGCTATGCTTTGATGTCATACAACAATCGAGCTAGCAAGAGATCATCACTTCCACAGACTCTCAGAAGTAAAACCATGCCAACAGATGCAAGATGCCAGTTAGTTCAAGGCCTCATGGCTATATGCGTGGAGTCAGATACTCTGTTGGAAACAGTGAAAAACCTACGTCTGTTTTTGGTAAAGCATTGTAAACAAGGAGGAGTTTAGCCCTAACGTGAGAAAAGCCTCCGTCAGACCCACTTACCTTGTGTAAGTGCGCTGCATATGGAGACTGTCCTGCAGAAGAACTATAAAAAGTTGTGGGATATTGTGTTAAATCAAATTGATTGCTATTCATTGCATTAATAGACCTGGACACAGTAGATATTGTAGTAAAAGAGTACGAAAAAGTCTTGTGAAGTAGTTTTCTCTTTCAGTGTTTTGTGCTGTAATGCACATTTCATAACAATTGTCATCTCACAGCAGCAGGTATTGGGAGGATTTCGTTGATTTAGTTGGTACTACACAGTGGGAGAAAAGATGTCCTGGACAGCCAAAAATGAGTACATATCATGCACTTTATTCCAAGAAGGAACAACATGTTTGTGCGGTGGCCTTAAGACATATGGTTGGATGTTTCTGGTTTATGTGCATGCTTTTTTTAGGTTGTTATGCAATGGATAGTGACTGTAGTCTGAGGGGAATGCCTTTGGCTGAGTGAGACAGGAGTGGGAGAGTACATGCTCTTTCAGCACCGCTATCTTATATCGGTGGAGCTGGGCTTCTGCCTGTGCCAGCTGCCTTGGGTGGAAATATTCAGCATAGCAATGATAAGCAGACCCTCTTTCTCATAATACCAACTTTTGAAAGGTCCTGTTCTACACCCTGCTGTGCTGAAATATTTTGACAGTTGCGGAGGATACTTATAGGTCATTTCATGGTTCGACTGTGATTACGTATCTGGGTTGGATTAGTAGTTTAATTTCAGAATTGTGGTTTCTGGAAGATCCAGAGGGTGTCATGACCTTTTTTGATGGGAAAAAAATGTGAATACATTCCTCATGTGAAAAAGCCATCCTCTTGTGTATCCTCTCAGAGGGCAACCTCGACTGTAACAGATCTCACCACTGCTCAAAGCATAATATTTAATAACTTCATTATGTTGGAATATTTTTGTCTGTAACTCCACATTATAATGCAATTCCCTCATTATATTTTTAAACTAACCTAATGGCATCATGTATAAGTTGTCACAACCTTTTAGTTGGTAGTTTGTCCTGAAGGTGCAAGCGGCTCTCGAGGAAGTAAACAGGAAACAATAAAGTGAAGAATTTAACAGGAAAAAAGTTTTTTTTAACAGGTGTCAGCCCAATAGAACAGGAAGGAGCAAAAAGAAAGCTGTGAAATGAAATGCTCATCCTCCAGGCTTTGAATGTGTTTTTAAAGCAAATACAGCTTTTAAATGTAAATGTCCTGCAGAGACATCTGCCAAGGGCTGTCTTCCCAAACCAATCCAAAACATCTTTATTTTACATTTTAGCACACAACCAGTCAAAGTGTAAGTTATTAATTTTAAACCTGTGAAACTATGTTGCATTTATCTAAAATTCTAGGTTTAAATGAGTTCTTATTACAGTTAATATTTCCGTGAAGAATCATCCCAGCTGACCTGGGAGGCTGTTCTGTAAATGTAACCAGTGACTGCAATTTCACGAGGCTGGTAAGTCTCTTCCGTCATCTGTCTTGGCAGGACATTAATAAGACCTGATGAGGCGTTGTCAGCTACGTGCTTTGCCAACATCCAGGCTAGGTGCTGCTGGCGCTTGTCATTGGCATCAAGTGTGATGACTATTAAGAGATCCAACCTGATCTGCCTTACTTGGCTATTGATCACAAAAACAGCACAGGATAATTCATCATTTTCAGTCTAAGGTAGATGCTGCTACCATTTTTTTCCGCTCCTAAATTTTGAAAGTCCTCTTGTTATTTAATGACTATTGTTCAGAAGCCAGGCAGTGCTGGTGGCTCACACAGATCACAAAAATCTGACGATCATTATTTCAATTGTAGTATTTAGTAATTTAGCTAATTCCAGCACAGAAGAGAAAGAAGGAATTATCTAAAAACATATGGAGGAACACATCAGGTGTTTACGCCCCCACCCCCACAACAAGATAATTTAGAGTGTGCAGAGTAGCAATTTTTGTCATTTCCTCAAATAAGAATTTAGGCACAATGACATGGACCTAATGTCTCAGTACTTGAACACACTCACTGTGTACATTCTCAAGGGTAATACCACAAACATATGTTTGCCAGTCATATTAATATTAGCTTTGACATGCTGCCAAAGTTAGCTGTCAACTCTTTATTAACTAAAGTATGTAATCTTTATTAGATTCACGCTGCCTTTGTGACATTTTTAATATGCAAGCATCTAAACAAATTGTTAAAGTCCTAGGGGGGAACTGTCACATAAAAAATCAAACACAGCCAAGTAAACGTAGAATTGCAACACACTAATCTGTAAATAAAAACAAACTTCTAACACATCTATGTTATAACACAGGGGAGCTTTAATAAAATACACAAACGATTTGAACCAAGGAAAAGGGTTGAAGGTTTTTCGCCACCAGATGTTGTTGATTTTCATCTGTGCCGCCACTTTAAATGTACCTTCACTTTTTTCTTTCGTCTGCCCTTTGTCAGTGTCTCTCATTGGCATAAAATTTCAAACAAAAAGTTGGGTGGACTTAACAAGGAGGCACAGCCAAAAGGTAACAGAGGGTTAAAGAGGAGACAAAGAAAAAGGGAAAAAAGCTTCTCAGATTTCTTCTGTTTTCTTTGGTGTGTCTGTATGTCTGATAGCATCTTTGACAGGGTCATCCTGAGGTCAATGAAACATGGCTGGGAATGGAATCACCTGTCTGCCTGTTTCTTCTTCCTCTCTCTTTCGAACATCTCTCTAGCTGTGTGTCTGTTTTTCATGAAACGCTTCTTTGTTGTAAGTTCTCATGCTGACAGACACAAATGAATGACACTCAGTGATGCAGAGTGCATTGTGTCAGGGTTTAGCCAGAAAAATAGAGGACTTTGGCTCTTTGCATTAGTTTCACCAAAGGAGCTGTATGCTGCTGTATTTGGTAGAAGGAAAGCATAGATCGTCCACCAAATGACAGGCCAGACTTTTGTATTGGCACGCATCAGATGCCTTTGATGTGGTTTGAGCAGGTAGGGAAAACAGGTACAAAGCTTGGTCATCCTCAACATCAAAAGTGCTCTTTGCACTGCATGAATGTTACTGGCAATGTGCTCCTGCTGTGCTCCTTTTATTTACTGACACAGACATATTTACTGAGATTCACCAAAGTAGGACATGGGCCTACTTTGTAGCCTCATTGTTTTTATGAGATTACAACCAGCTCCCAGATGCTGTTCCAGTGTGGGTACTCCACTACCATACTGTTTAGAAAGACATCAAGAAGAGAATTTTGCATTGTGCTGTCATTACAATAAATTATGTCTCCATTTGTTCCTTTATCAACACTAGATAGATGGATAGATAGATAGGTACTTTATTAATGTCCAAAGAGAAATTTGCAGGCTAATATAGCAATGTAACATGTTGCATTAAGACACATTGTCAATTTAAAGCAAATTACTGCCGTGAGCAACATATTGCACATACTTACTTGTACAGCAGTGCCAAAACAAATGTTGTTATGATGTGACCCACACTACTGAAGTGGAACATTGTTGTGATCTCCTTGACAATACACAGTGCTAATTTGCTTCATACAGCTACATGGTCTTTCTTTTCCTTATAAAGATGTCAGAAATAATTTACCAGTCCTTCAGTTCTTATTCAGGCCTTGCTGAGATAAGGCAGATGCTCATAAGACATTTATGAGCTCTGTTCTTTAAATAAAGAGAAACAATGAGAGTTTTAGTTTTCATGATCTTTGAAAACTTATCTTATTTCATTTTTCTTTTTTTATTCAAAACTTTTCTTATGTACTCCGTAATACCCACATGGCTGCTTGCACAGAATAATTTCATGGTTACACTGAAAAATAAAGCACTGAAACCCAGCCAGGAGTTGGAAGGGAGGGTATTACACCACAGCTAGAAACAGGAGAGGGAATGTAAAAGAGATTGGCAGAGAGAGAACGCGAGGTTGGGACTTTGCTGATGTTGCACATAGTATGCAGATAAGATGAGCTGCCATATTCGATAGCATATGATTCCATCATGATGCATAATTTCTCAAAAGCCATGTTACAGACTGAAAACATGCTCCACTTCCATAGCTCATGGAGTGAAAACAGCTGCAGGGCAGAACGAGAAAGGCGAGGTTGGATGATCAGTTGGATGTGAATTTTGGCTATGAGAAATGTTAGTTTGATGTCAAATTTAAAAAACTGACTGATTTTCAACTAAATGTACGTACAGCTTCTTCCCAGAAGTTTCATTTAAAACTCAAGGTATGTCTGAGGGCATCAAGTTAGTGGAAATTAACAAGGGAACACGATGAGTTAGCAGAAAAGGTGGCTCAGTGGTCTGCCTCACCAACTAACTATTAAACCCTTCACTGATACTCACCTCCATCTCTATGAGTTCCATTTCTACAGTATGTTTAGCATTGTGTTTGCCCACTTACTTCTTAATTTTTTTTTTCACATCAGTCCTGTACCTGATGGCACAAGCACAGAAGTAGCAATAGTAATCATTTCAGCCAACACTTTGAATCTTCTTCTTACTGTCACCGCTCATTGTTTTTGACTGCAAAACAAGAGGTGCAGTTCTAACTTTAGACCTGCTAAAACTATAGTTGTGTCATTGTTATATGTATTTCATTTAATTTCAATACAGATTATTTCTCAATGTGGTTTTCTCATAAGTAACTAAGCAACAGGAGTGGTCCTTGAAGTAACTTGATGAGAGGGGAAGGAAAGGGAAAGAGAGGGAGACAGAAGAAGTAAAAGAGGGTAAGAGTTGTTTGCAGAAAAGCTGAAAGCAATTATTGAGTAGATGGAGATGAAAGATCTGTAAACATGAATGTATGTGAGGCAGAGATATGCAGTCAGGTGTGTACCGTCATTATGATTAGCTCTTTTCATATGACAGTAAGTCATCTCTTGAACAAATGTGATTACATGTGCTGTCATTAAAAAGGTGAAACTGACATTTGACAAGGATAGGAAGAATCATGCTTGTGGCAAACAGGAATGAGAGTCAACATTAGAGAAGAAGGAGGAAATGGCCTTGGTGGCCTCACAGATTTACACAGTCTCACAGCGAAATTGGTTTTCAAATTGCAGCAATGTAAGTTCTGTCTGTCTGCATGTGTTTGATGATTGCTGACTGTAATCTCTCTGCTCACCATGGCTCACACTTGTTTTTCATTATACAAAAAACGTATATGTGTTCATTAAAAAACAGTAATGCTACTAATGAATGACAAATAAGTGCTGAAATGAAGAGATTTGACAGAGATGGTGAAAGTGAGACATTCTTGTAGTGGCAAAAAAATAGCACTAGGTTTCATTTAGTGTGGGTTTGTTTATTATTTCTGTCTTTGCTGATTACCCAGTGTTTATTAAAGCTAATTTGGATTAAATTATGATTGCCTCTGGAGTAGCTTTGTCCTCTCTTTCTCCTCCCTTTGTTTACTGACTGATGGGTATAAACAGGTTGAGGCCTCAGAGGGCGCTAATCTGGGAATTCATCCCAAACTCTGGATTCTGTTATAAATACCTGTAATTTACTTTGTCTCTCTAGTAAACTGTAGACTCTTTTTTGTCCACAGTGGTAGTCAGCGGTTCACATTCTACTCTCTACCTCTAAGTTATATTCACTGCAGTGGGAGAGAAAGAGAAGAGAGATGAGCGGAAGGGTAGAAGAAGATGAGAAAACAAAAGTGAGATGGAGCAGGGCATGAGAGGGTTGTGAAGGAGGAGGTAAGAAATAAAGAGACATTAGGAGTGAGAAATGAGAAAATGAAAAAGGAAAGTTAAAAAGATCTGAGGAGAACTGAGGGCAATTAGAATGAATAAGTCATTAACAGATTAATATTAAAATGGACGAATTCATATTAGAATTATAAGATATATGAATGTATTGTGTCAGTCTGCTCTATCATTTCACACAACAGAAGAAAGAAAACTAGGCAGAAGGTTTCTGCACATCATTCAAGTGCATGAGTGAGAAAATCTTTAAAAAACCGTGAGAGACTTGATTCATCCAGGGAAATCATTCTCACAGCACTTCAACTATACCTGCAGATTATAAGACTACAACATGCAAATAGTCATCGGCCAAGGATTTAGAAGAAAAAAGAAAGACTTTGATTGGGAAAGGGAGGAAGAGTTAGTGACACATTTTTTTTAAATTTTTTTATCAGAAGATTTAATACTTTTGTTGTTAAAGGGAGAAAATAATTTAGGAAATATGTAGTGCTGTAGTGAATATACAGCCCAGCATAACCCAGCCAGCAGTACAAAGCAAGCTAGATTGAATTTGACAAGTTTTCAGACTATTGTCAAGATGCTGCTGATCAAAAAGGCAGTTTTTTTTTTTTTGCTTAAACTCCAGGTCTGCCATTTAATGGAGTCCACACCAGATGAAAGAGTCGGGATGGAAGCAGACACGAACTGCAAGATTCTTAGAAGAAGATGAAAACAGTGAGAAATAATATACCCGGTATATCTAGTGAACAGAAAGTACAGATATCCACATGCAGCACATGCCTGGCCGCAGTGCATTGAGCATAAAAAGAAGCTGTGTGCAAAGTTCAGTCTGCCAGCATGTGCCCGACATTTTGGTCGCGTTCTGCCTCTCTGCCCCTCTTCAGCTGCATTTTCACTTCATTGCCTTTCTCTACCTGCTCACCTGATGCCCTCTGACTCCTCCAACCATCCCAGTCATCCCACTGACTCTGACTGCAGCCACTCCCTCCTACCCTGCAGTAACCACTTTCCCTTGTGTCCCAGTGACCTGACCTCCCCCACCCACCTGCTGGCTTATCACCACTTTGCCTCATCAGACCTGCAGTATTTAACCAACCCATTTCCACTTGATCATCAATGTTGCTTTGTGTCATTGCTTTTGAGCCTCTGTTACCTTAACCTGAACTTGAACCTAGACCTGTGCCTGGATCAAGGCCAGCACCAA
Source organism: Chelmon rostratus (assembly GCF_017976325.1). Taxonomy (NCBI): domain Eukaryota; kingdom Metazoa; phylum Chordata; class Actinopteri; order Chaetodontiformes; family Chaetodontidae; genus Chelmon; species Chelmon rostratus. The sequence continues at coordinate 18,780,566 of NC_055662.1, read as the reverse complement.
ACAATGCAGTTTTTAGCTGCTTTTTCTTCACCGCTATTTATTTATTTTTTCTCTGCACTGAGAGTTACATGGTTGCCTTGGAATGGCACCTATAGCCCAGCAGTCAGAGTTTGCATATGAGAAGCTGATGAGGGATCGTGTCTCTTGCTGTTATAGCAACTGCGAGTGTTTGCTTTGGACACCTGCACAGAAGGAGTGCAGCTAAAGTGAGTCAGCTTCGTTAAGCCGTGTCAGTGTTTTTTCTCCTGTAACTTTATTTGTTTTGAGATGATCCTGCCAAAGGTCAGCAGTTGAAAAGTACCTGGCTGGCTAACACTGCCATATTTAAAGAAATGTTGATTAATGTGGGTTGTAAAAGTAATTAAGAAACAAAGCCTTTATGTATGTTGCTGGCCATTGAAGACAGTCATCTGTAGGTTTAATTAAGCAACAGGGAGTTTGCAGTGTCAAGGACCCCTGTTCATTGGAGTTGTTTGCACAGTGGGAAGTAAAAGGGAAAACAACAACCTGTGCATGATACAGGGCACAAAGCAGCAGAGAGCTGAGGTGAGCATCCCAGGGATTGTTCTCAGCAGTTGGTGGACCAGATTACACCAAACAAAGACATGAATGTAGCCGATAACACTGAATCAGATTAACCCTGCTTCTTAATTAATCCCTTAATGAACAATATGAAGTTATCAGTCGTAGCATTATGAAGCTTTTTTTTTTTTCTTTGACAAACTTTACATTTCAGTTTATCAAGCTTTTTATTATTTGTGAGAGCAGCACTATTTTTTACCTCATAACTTAATTTTATGAATCAAATTAACATTTTAGGATGAACTTTATGAGTCTGTGCTGGGTGTGTTTAAAAATGTGATGCTCCATGGGTGACATGTTTCCACATGCATAACATTTTAGTGTGAGTGTCATACACAGGCTGTTGTGTTTATATATATATATATATATATATATATATATATATACTTTTAATATTTCTTCCTGTTGATGATTATAATGTCAAATCACATATGTCCTTGCATGTTGGTGCAAGCAACCTTGCATTGTCAAAATGACTGTCCATCCCATAAGGTGCTAACCTAACTGGTGACATTTGTTACTGTTGTAGGCTGGCATTTCTAGATAATTAGAATTACCTAACACATACCCGTTAATGATGTTTGCCCTTAACCCTTACCTCAATGTTTGGACAGCTTATTGTGGTTAGTTCAGCTTGGATATGATGTCTGATGTCATATAAATTCATACAAGACAGCTTGGACTCAAAAGCAATGAATGAACTGTACTAGAATATGTCAATTTGATAACCTGACGTAGCAAAGCGCAAAGCTTGACTCTAAAAAATGAACATAATGGTAGAAATAAGGGTGCTGCTCTCATCAGACTTGACTACAACAATTTAAATGTCTTATGAGACTTAATGTGATGTGAGGATGACAGAATAAATCAACTGGAGTTCTGTCTGTTCTGTATACCTGCTTTAAAACCTCTCTCATCTTCTCTTATGTCACTGTTTTTGTATTTTTCTTTCTGTCTCCCTCTGTGTTTACGAGCACTGACGAAACCTGGTTATTGTTGGCTTCCTGCAGTAATGTAATTTCTGAAACCTCAAGAAAACAAGAACATGGTTTCCTGAAGGGGTACGGGATTAAGAAACCCATTAGTTGTGCTGTCAGTTTTGAAATGGTTTTATTCAAAAGAAAAAAAAAGCTTTTCATTGTGCATCATACACGGTGCATTGATATACTGTAGTACATCACTGATATAGTCAAAATATGCCACCCTTGGTTTAAAAATAGTAGTGGGTAGTGTTATATAACAGTAGTAGTGGAATAAATGTGATTACTGACCCGTTGCATGTGAACACAGGTTTTATAGTAACCTTGTTATCGCAGAGGATGTAAAGCCATTCTCCGTGTCCCTGCCTTAACTTGATTTCTCCCAATAACCTGGTTTCTAGTGCGCATGTAAATGTAGTGCTCATCTCTCCCTATTTTTAACCTGAGACCTCTTTTTTTTCTTCTCCTTCTTTCATTTCGCTCACTTGCTGTCAATGCGGGCTGTAATTCTCTGCTCAGTCTTTGTACAGGATCTCCTCCCTCCTCAAGATTCAGTTCGGTCTGCTGTGTTTATGCATATATACGTATAGCAAACGCGTGGCTTGGTTTAGAATAGAATGATTGATACTGATAGGGAGGGGTTTTTAAATAGAGGTACGTTTGTACATGTAGGTGGTGTCTGCACTTGTCTTTGGTAGGTCTAATCAAACACACACACACACACACACACACACACACACACACATATATATATATATACATACACACATGGATGTGAATCCATGTGGAACAGTCATCCCCAGTGATACAAGATAAACCCAGTGCTGGCTGCAATTCAGCATATCAATGTTTTTTGTTTCCCAAAGCCAAATTCAGCACCTCTGTCATATCCCGGCATCTGTTTTCTATTCTCTTCCTCTGTTAGTCTCTCTTGTTTACTTTCCAAAGATTTTCAAATGCATAATTTTCAAAGCCAAGGTCGCCAGCTTGGGGCAAACAGAAATGAAAAGCAGCAACATCAAAATCACCTTTTTTTTTGTTTATTTATTTTGTTCTTTGCCCTAAATGTAAAAAAAAGAAAAGCTTTGACAGGAAGAACTACAAAGCATTAGAGAACAAAGTTAATCACTGTGGGAGAATGCCAGGGGTTGATAAATGGAGAGACGGAAATGTAAGCACAACATCAGCTATTTGTTTTCTTTGTTGTGAGTTTTTCATCCTTCGTCCTCACTGTTCTTTTTCTCTCTGCCTTAGTTCCCTGCTTTCTCTGTCATATCTCTTCCCTCACCCTGTTCTTCAGTCTCCACTGCACTTTCCCTCACATACTGTCTCTTTTTCTTTCATTCTTTCTATCTCTGCGTCGTACTCCCTCTCTTACCCGCTCGGCTTTCTCAGTAAAATTCTATTTGTGAGGTGTCAGAGGTCCAGGAAAGCTGGGTGTGAGCTGAGAGGAGGTGTCATAACAAACAACACAAAACAGAAGAGATTGATTTAACGTTTATCGCAACAGTGCAGTGGCGGTTGAGAAAATTGGCGTCGGACTGCAGAGCTCTGTATGCTGCACAATAAGAGAGGCACATCTGAAGTTTATATCACCGTCAGCATATAGCTTACCCAATGCAATGATACAAGTTGTTGCAATAAACAGTTTCCATCTCCTGAACAGCTAACGAGAGTCTGAAGTAGCTGTTAGTTTCCACTGCAATGATGTTTTGCAGTAACACAATCATTGATTTTATTGTTGTTTACAGTATCATTTACCTTCTGGACATGTAATATTGTGAAAAGGGGAAATTTGTGATGTTTTGCGCATACGTGTGCACAATAGACATTGCTGTGTGTGCACAAATGAAGTGCGTGTTGTGTGTATGTGTGTGTGTCTGTGTGTGCGTGTGTGTGTGTGTGTGTGAACATCTCGAATGTGTCTGCATGTTTGTGTGTGTTATGGGGGATAAAGTGTTTTATACGGTCTTCAGTGTCCATAGAGAATTGTAGTGACAGCAGATAATTCTTTTAGAAGAGTCCATTTAAAATGAAGCACAGAGGAATCAAACCTCGTCACAGCTTGGGGGGGCGACTAAATATAGTCATCCAATAGACACTCTGTCACACTTGAACACACTCAAAACACTAGCTTGTCTGCTTGAACCTACATCATATCCCATTAATATTCACAGTCTGTCACTTCTGCACATTTTTCAATTTGTCAGTTTTGAAGTTGCACTCTGCGTGGACTTTGTTGGCTGTAATGCTTTCAAAAATGCTTTAGAGATGATTACTCTTAATTCCAACTTCAAGTTTTTTTGGTGTTAATATTAGCACCTGGATGTACATTAGGCAGCCATTTTATTGCACCGCTAGCTATTCAGGGTCACAGGGTCTGGAGCCTATTCTAGCATGCATTTGATGAAAGGATTAAGATAAGCGAAAGCACCGGTACTCAGAAACGTTCAAACTCTCATCTAGGGCAGCTTTAAGTCTTCAGGTCAATTGGGCTGTGGCAGGAAACCATGTGAATACAATGTCAACTCCTCACTACAATAAGTTGGCCAGAAACCAGATTGAAACCAAGGATCTTTCTGCTGTGAGGCAACACGACCTAACCACTGACCACAGGGAATTTATCCAACCTTAGTATCAACTGTATGAAAGCCTTTAAACAGGCAAAACAAAAATATTCTCCTTGTCACATAACATCTTATATAGCTGTCTGAGGCCCAACAACATGACTTTGAAGCCAAAATGAGAAAAGTGCTTTGAATTTAGAGTGTGTTATTGTAACTAATGGTTCCCCAGAATGTCGGCTGACTGGTCTAACTTTTTATAGAATTCATAAGGACACCAGTATGCACACTAATGAAGAGAAAACTGTTCTTCTGCAGTGCGGAATAGCTTAGAGCAGCAGTTGTGGCAGCATCCATAGTATGATTTGAGCTTCTGCCTCAGAACGCAGCTCATCATTCAGTGGCCAGTGTCGTAGTAATCTCAGAATAGGTAGCGACATATTCAGGTCACCATTGTTAGCAGTGAATAAGGTATGGAGTGCTGTTCCAGGTGCTCGTCAGAGGGAACCGGGTGTTTCTCTAAAGGGGAATGTGAGCTTGCGTGTATTTACGTGTATGAAAGGAGGACTGTCTCACCCATCAGGGAAGATTCCATCAATCAGTGACAGCGCTGCTATTATGAAGTTTTGTCTCTAGATAGCTATTATGAAGTTTTTGTCTCTAGCCATCCATCCGAAATCTGTCCTTGAACAGCGCATTGTCTGACAAGTGTGGGTCTATCAAACAGTGTCATTCATTTTCGCTCACCAGGGAACATCAGGAACAAGTTTCAGAGTCGACACTGGACACTTGTAGACGTGTTGTCTTTCTTTAATCCAGCTCCTATAATGGTCCCAAGTTTATTTATTTATTTTTTTTAAGACTTTGGCTTGCTGTGTTTTCTATCCACCTCTTTTATTGCTGTCTTTCAGTGACAGCTTGTCCATCAGTTTTGGCACATGGGGTGCACTGCTTTGATTTTCAAGTTGGCAATCTAACTGTCACCACATCTGTCTCATAGTCCCATTAGAGTTCATGTTCCACAAGTTTCTATCGCAGCTTTAATGAATTTTGACAGTTCTACACAAACACACACACACACTCACTCACTCCCAAACACATAGTTTAGGTATAGACATGCACATTTGCATACAGTCAGGAGATAAGAGCTACATCACATGCTATACTGCCATGCACATGCATGCTAGCTTGCGCATACAGACTTAAGACCAGAATTGTGCCTTCATTAGTTTACAGTGACAATTTTGACAACAAAAGAGAACTGTTGTCACACCCTTGGAATGATGTATGGAAAGACCGAATCTTCTGGAAATGTGTGTGTGTCAGTGTGTACAGTACATACTGTGAAGTAATGTTACCCTTCTGATAAACCAAAACTCTGTGAGGCTGTGCTGTGTGCAGCCCCTGTCCCCACAGGACCAAGTGTTTACTGAAACTGTCACATTAAGATCGATCCAACTTGAGATTAGACGAACACTGTTCCTCAGATGGGCTATTGAACTGCCAGTTTGTGTGCGTGTGTGTGTGTTTCTCTTCTCTTCTGTAGATGTGTGTGCATTAATGTGAGCATGTTGCTTTGTACGCTTGACAGAGCTCGATATTCAACAATTTCAGCATCGTTTTTTTAGTGATACCTAATGTGTGTGTGTGTGTTTTTTTTTTTTTACATAACTGGATTCATTTACTTTACTGGTGGTAATTATAACTTAGTTCTCATAGATTGAGATGTTGGAGGATTTAAGGGTGATACAAAGCCTACACAATTTGCAGTTAATGTGTTAAAACTTATGCAGCCACAAGTCTAGTTGTTTAAGCATGCAGGCAGAGTAAATTCTGCCAGTACTTATTTGTTACAGCCAAATGACCATCACAATAGATATATTGGCATATTTGTTTTGTTTTTTTTTTGGTCATCTTTCTGCTTCTCTATCTACACTGTGTGTCTGTGTAATTTCCTGGGTGCATGCCTGCCCGTCTCTCTGCTTGTCAGAGCCAGAGGGATGACTGCAGTTGGCAGCATCTCCATCTTATTACAGGGCTTTTGATTTCACTGGAGAAGCCAAATGCGACAGGAGATGCAAGGAAACGTGCAAGATGAGAGTGCATGTAATGTGGCTGTCGGCTAAGTGACAAAACAGTTTGACTAACTGCTTCAGCCTGTTTCTGTCTCTTTGCTTAAGTCTGGCTGTTTAGTTTGTACGTGTTTCTGCAACTTGAGAGGTTGAGGGAAGGAAGGCCCCTCCTGTTCAGGTCACATCTCTAACACAGATGCAGATAACCCTGCCCTTTGCCTCACACACTTTAGACACCCACTCTGAGAAGATATTTATTCACTGTAGATGACAGTTTCAACTCTCCAGAAACAAAGATGGGCCTTTTGTCATTGAAATTGGCATGCTTATCAGTCGTAGGTGAATAGGAAGTGATTCTCATTTTCTGTGCAAGGAAACACAGATGAAGCCTTGAATTCATGACATGCACAGTCCGACCAGAAGGATGCTGTAGAGCTGATATTAAATTTCAAGTTTTTGTGAACAATTTTAAGGACCTATTATGTCTGCTGCGTCTCTCTGTCAAACCTACATACTGAACGAACATATATGCACAGACTTTGATATGCTCTGAAGGATCATTCGGGGCATTCTTCAGGACTGTGTGTCGGATGCGGCAGTTTGCAGCACAGGGTCTCTATAGGGTACTGTGCTCTCTTCCGTTCTCTTCACCCTCTACACATCTGACTTTAGACACAACATGGACAGCTGCCACATCCAGAGGTTCTCCGATGATATAGCCATTGTTGGACGTGCATCACAGGGAAGTGAGCTGGAATACAAGGAAGTTGCCACCAACTTTGTCGATCAGTGTGGACTGAACTGCCTGCACATCAATTCCAGCAAGACCAAGGAGATGGTGATGGACTTCCGCAGGAAGAGGTCACAGATCACACCAGTGAGAATCCAGAGTTTGGACATAGACACCTTGGGGGAGTAGAAATACCTGGGTGTGCACCTCAACAACAAACTAAACTGGACCACTAATACAGATGCCCTGTAAGAAGGAACGCTACCGCAGGTCGTTCATTCCAACAGCCATCAGGTTATGCAGCTCAAGCTTTGTATAATGTACAGTAAGGCCCAGGAATAATTGGACAGTGACACAATCTTCATGATTTGGGCTCTGCATGCCACCACATTGGATTTGAAATGAAACAACTACAACTGAATTGAAGTGCAGAAGGTTTAATTCAAGGGGTTGCATGTAGGAATTGCATGCTAGAATAGAACTATTTTTATACAAACGCTCCTCATTTCAGGGGCTCAAAAGTAATTGGTTAAATAAACATATCCCTAAATAAGATGTTGCTTTTCAATATTTTGTTGAGAATCCTTTGCAGGCAATGACTGCCTGAAGTCTGGAGCCCATGGACATCAATAAACGCTGGGGTTCCTCCTTTGTGATTGTGCCAGGCCTTTACTGCAGCTGTCTTCAGTTGTTGCTCGTTTGTGAGTCTTTCTGCCTTATTTTTGTCTTGAGAAAGTGAAATTGCATGCCCAATCGGTTGAGATCTGGTGATAGACTCGGCCATTGCAGAATATTCCACTTCTTTGCTTTAAAGGCCTCCTGGGTTGCTTTTGCAGTATGTTTTGGATCATTGTCCATCTGTACTATGAAGCGCCATCCAATCAACTTTGCTGCATTTGGCTGAATCTGAACAGAAAGTATGACCCTATACACTTCAGAATTCATCCGGCTGCTTCTGTCTTTTGTCACATCATCAATAAACACAAGTGACCCAGTGCCATTGGAAGCCATGCATGCCCATGCCATCACACTGCCTCCACCATGTTTTACAGAAGATGTGGTGTGCTTTGGATCATGAGCTTTTCCAATTCTTCTCCAAACTTTCTTCTTCCCATCATTCTGGCACAGGTTGATCTTAGTCTCATCTGTCCAAAGAATGTTGTTCCAGAACTTGGCTGGCTTCTTCAGGTGTTCTTTGGCAAAGTCTAATCTGGACTAGTGCACTCTTTTTTTTCTCAGAATGTACCAAACTGTTGGCCACTCCTAACATTTCTGCTATCTGTCAGATGGATTTCTTTTTTTTCAGCCTCATGATGGTCTGTTAAACCTCCATTGAGAGCTCCTTTGACTGTATGTTGCGTGTTCACAGCAACAGCTTCCAAATGCAAATGCCACACCTGGAATCAACTCCAGACCTTTTAACTGCTTAATTGACGACAGGTTAACGAGGGAAGAGCCCATTCAGCCTTTTTTTTTTTTTTTTGCAGCCTTCTGAGTCAATTGTCCAATTACTTTTGGTCCCTTGAAAAAGAGGCAGCTACGTATTAAAGCACTGTATTTCCTAAACCCTTGCTCCAATTTGGATGTCAATACTCTCAAATTACAGCTGAGAGTCTGCATGTTAAGCCCATATTGATGATATAATTGTATCCTGAATGTGTTTTCTCAAACAGCTAAAATAACAAAACTTGTGTCACTGTCCAAATATTTTTGGGACTAACTGTAGCACTGTGTTCACACACATACTGTTTTTTCTTTGCAACATCCTTCTGTCTCATCCATGCTATAACCTGTGCAACATTACATTCCTTTTTCCTTAAAACTACACAATGCATGTATATTTTTATTTCCACTGTGACACACACACAGACAGATTTAAAAAGTTGATCTTATCTTATTCCAGTTTATTGCAACCTGGGTCTTTCCATTTTTTTTTTTTTTTTTTGCTATAATTTCTATTGATTTTGTTAACATTGCACTCAGTAAAGCAATTGCTGAGATATGTGAACACGGTCACTAAGTCTGACTGGACAAGACAATTAGACAGGTAGTAAACACAATGTTACACAGTCAGTGCAACTACCGGTCAGAAGAATGGTTCAAATTACAGAAATAGATGATGTAGCTCTACAGTTATAAACTGGAATATTCATCCACCGCAAGAAAACAGCAGTTTTCTGAAGAGTGATACATAAGTTGAGAATGATGCACAGACCGAAAGGAAAAATTGAAGAGAAAGATGGTTCGTAGGCGAGATATGCAGATGGGACATGATTGCAAAAAGAGAGGGACAGAACTTAAATCCAGTTAAACTTCTGTTACACATAGTACTACATTTAAGTGAATGTTTGAATGAACAACACACAGATAAGTGAACAAAACAAAGAGAACATGAGAGGGCAGAAGTTAATGTGGCCAGTCACAGTGGACAAAGCAGATGACAGGCAGAGAACATGAGGAATGAGGACCCCCCCCCCCCCAAAAAAAAAGAAAAAAAGAAAAAAGAGAGATCAGAACAAAAGAGAAATCCAAAAACAACTAGAGATAAGTCTGCAACTGACATCTATGAAGAGATGGATGCTAAGAAAGTGAGCCATACTTGCCAGTACGGGTCCCTGCATTCTGATACAGATAAAAGCAGGCAGGATAGACAGAGCGTAGATGAGCTAAAGATAGGCAGATAAAAAACCAAGGATCAGAGAATGAGGGGTGGATGATAGACTGAAAGAAACAGATGGATTCACATGATACAGGAGGGGATGGAGGGAATTTTGTTGAATAGAAAAGGATAGACGGGTGGAAACAGGGATAGAGGGATCAGTAAACAAAAGATGGATGCAGTTCAGCAGGGAAGCTGTTCAGAAAATAGACATAATGTCATGAGGTAGAGAGGTGACAGAGGAAAATTGTTGAGGATAGAGTAGAATGAGAGAAGAGAGAGATTGTGGAAATTAAATGAGGCAGCATGGTCATAGTGATCCTGAGGGATAAAAAGAAGTAAGGAAATGCTGTCATGCCTGTCGATATTGGCTTATAATGGTTTCTTTCTTTGGTTGGATATTGACATTGCTATGTTAGTCATTGTGTTTGCCTGCACCTGCGGTCTCCTGACATTGACCAGCCCTTCATGCAAACTGTTGAAGGGTCTGCTGTGAGCATGCAAAAGATGAACACTCTTTTGTACAGATGTTGCCTTACAGTTGTGTGGAACTGTCCAAAGATGGAGCTCAGATGTGCAAAATGATGCTGAAGGTGCTTCACAAAGGAGGGACAAAGGTTCCAGCTCTATAATGATGCTAAGTTAGATACAAAATCAGACTCATGTTGTTATTAAATTAACTTTTTGTGTTCAGTTGCACATAATTGTTAACAACACAGAGTTGTCCGGGGCCTTCTTCTATGGGCCGTCCGGTCTCTGTATGACTGGAGCAGGAGCTTGGTTCGATTGCTGGCAGTAAGTCAGACTTGTTCCCAGTGCATGTTGGACTCTGGCAGGGCTGCCCTTTGTCACTGGTTCTGTTCATTATTTTTATGGACAGAATTTCTAGGTGCAGCCAAGGGCCGGAGGGAATCTGGTTTGGGGACCACAGGATCTCATCTCTGCTTTTTGCGGATGATGTTGTCCGGTTGGCTTCTTCGAACCAGGACCTCCAGCATGTGTTGAGGCGGTTTGCAGCCGAGTGTGAAGCGGCTGGGATGAGAATCAGCACCTCCAAGTCTGAGGCCATGGTTCTCGACTGGAAAAGGGTGGCTTGCCCCCTCTGGGTTGGAGGAGAGATCCTGCCTCAAGTGGAGGAGTTCAAGTATCTTGGGGTCTTGTTCACGAGTGAGGGAAGGATGGAGCGTGAGACTGACAGGTGGATCGGTGCGGCGGCAGCAGTAATGCGGTCGTTGTACCGGTCCGTCGTGGTGAAGGAGCTGAGCCGAAAAGCAAAGCTCTCGATTTACCAGTCAATCTACGTTCCTACCCTCACCTATGGTCATGAACTTTGGGTCATGACCGAAAGAACGAGATCTCGGATACAAGCGGCTGAAATGAGTTTCCTCCGGCGGTAGCGGGGTGCTCCCTTAGAGATAGGGTGAGGAGCTCTGTCACTCGGGAGGAGCTCAGAGTAGAGCCGCTGCTCCTCCACGTTGAGAGAAGCCAGCTGAGGTGGCTCGGGAATCTTTACCGGATGCCTCCTGGATGCCTTCTTGGGAGGGTGTTCCGGGCATGCCCCACCGTGAAGAGGCCCCGGGGAAGACCCAGGACACGTTGGAGGGGCTATGTCGCTCGGCTGGCCTGGGAACGCCTCGGGGTCCTCCCGGAAAAGCTGGAGGAAGTGTCTGGGGAGAGGGGAGTCTGGGCATCCCTGCTTAGACTGCTGCCCCTGCGATCTGGCCCTGGATAAGCGGAAGACAATGGATAGATGGATTGAACACAGAGTTGACAAAGGCGTGAAGGAGAAGGTGGGGATGGTGGTCAGAGAGGAATCACTGCAGAATTAGTTGTAGAGTTTGGGATCTATTTGTTTTGGTTTTTTATTTGAATGGGATCCAAGCTGATCTCATAACCATTCAAAAAATATTTGTTGTATACTTGTTTTTAATAATATTGGGATAAATTCAGAACACTTCTGTTCCTGCTAGTTTTTCATATGATTTCAGCTGTTCAATTTGTTTGGACACACAATTTTAGTGCATGAAAACTCGTCTTCTCAGCATATGTGAACTATGAACCTGTTGACAATCATACTGGAAAAAGGAAACTTAGCAGTTATGATTTATCTGCTCAGCAATAAAACTCTGAGCTGAACTGATGTTTTTTTTAAAAAGTACATCAGTTATGTTATAGACAGACAGACAAACAGACATATACATCTATGTGTACATATAGATCTCTCTTTCCCAGTGTGTACAAGTATTATGGCCCTTTGTTTAAGATTTAGATTTAAGCCACATTTGAAATTACAGATGACTCCTGTGAATATGCTTTGCTGTTTAGAATTCAACAGGCCTGGAGGAATTCTGACTGTTGATTCAGCTCACAGCTGTGACCCACAGGTCTTTTTGTAACAGTTTACACTTTTCACAGGAAATCCCAATGTGATTGGGGTCATGGATAAAGCTGCCTTTTGGCACAGATCTAGAGTCAGTGTGTCCTCTCTAAATGCTTTAAACCCACAGAAGGAGGAATAAAACCTCTGCAAAAATAGCTGCGTATGGCTGTGTCTTTCCTGTTTATCGTTGGTGACAAAGTGTACGCTTACATCTGTAAAATGTGTGAAATTTGCCATTTGGTTCAAATACCAATTTGCTTTCTATTATTTTTCTCTGCTGTAAGAGAGGAAAGTCTTTGAAACCTTGCATGACGAGTCAAACCAGCTATACTTTGTATTACATTTAATTATACTCAAAAATAGTACGCTTCAAGAGATCTACAGAGAAGCAAACGCATTTCTACATTTTCCCGACCTCATGCACAGTTGCAGCTGCCTTTAATCAGGATCACATTTCAGCCCCAACAGTTGAATAAGTGGGCTGTTTGTTCCCTTGGCAAAAATAGCAGCGTAACATGAAATCAGCAAGATCACAGAATTTGTATAAATGCATCAACACTTCCATTTCCCATCTATTTTGCACCCTGAAGCAATATTGATTCACCACCAATGTTCGATGTTATTTCAATCAGTGTTATTCACTCATTGAGTAAACATCAAATTAACACTGACACAATATAAAATCAGTGCTGCTTTATATTCAACAGGACTCTGTGGTAACCTGCCAGCTGAGCAGAACGTCGATATCAGCTCTTTTTAGTCTGATATTAAGTTTGGCTGCAATTTACAGTGCTAACAATTACCAAGCCAAGAGAAGAAAATCAAACCTCTTCCAATCAGTCGATAAAACACATTCCTGATGACAAGGCAGTTGTACTTTGTGTGGAATGAAAATTTCAACAATAAACATGAACCAGAAGAGACTGATGTTAATTGGTTTGGTTTATTTAAGAGCAGCTTTTTCTGTGACTTGCTATGCTGGAAACCTTTGCAGCCCCATTTAGTTCGAGATGACATTGACTTCAGATTAAACACTGATGCTGGATCAGCATTAACGAGGGTATAAAACACAGTTCTTTGTAATGTGTGTTTCTCCTTCGAGTCACTGTGAGCCTTCTGTACCAATAAACAAAAACAAGATGGTCAGGCAAACCTTGCATACTTTCCTCTGGATCTCTAGAGAGGGGGGCATTAAAGACCTGTGTTCTGCAGCTAACAAAACAAATTTTACATAACTAATCCCCAGCTAACAGAACCAGCCAGGGAAAGATCGATAAAAAGAATGGTCAGTTGAAAGACCAGCAAATTGACCCAGCACAAACACGTCAGAAAGAATTAAAATGGACTTAAAAAGTGCTGCTTGTACAGCTTTGCACAGGAGTTTCAAAGACATTAAAGTAACTAATGTAACATTTTTAAGGCAGCATCACTGCATCTTTAGATAAGACTTTTTTTTATTGTTCTTCTTCTGTACAGTTAAGATAGGTATTCCTCCTGGCCTGTGTTGTCAGTAAGAGGTAGCAGAGGAACAGCAGCAGCTTAATCATACAGGTCCATGGAGAGAAACGTGAGCACTGCTGCCCAGCAATGCACTCTGAAGTGAAAGCCGAAACAGAGATTGAGTGCAGGGGGAAAAGCCCTTTATCTGGCCATTACTTCCTGTTCTGTTCAGAGCAGCAAAATGGAACTGAGACACGTTGGCTGGGACTGTTATATGCTGCTAACGACAATAATATCATTCCTCCTTTCATCTTCCAGAGCACATTGATAACAATAAAATATCTCAACTGTGGATTTCCCATTCAGTCCAATTTTTATCACTAGTCCTTAAAATCTGTCCATCTTGGGACTTAATAGTCAGTGTTACCCTGGGATACTTGTTTGAAGACCAGACCCATTCTGAAACCAACATGTTGGTCTCAAATACAACGAAACAACGTAAATGGAAGCAACAGAGTAGTGAGGCCAGCACAATATGCCGAAAGTAAATTATCGCCACCGAGCCCGCCTGGTAATCTATGGACAACAAAATGAAAACCAGTCAACTGAGGAAATTACTTTCCGGTAAGCATTTGCCACAGAAATTGTGAGCCAGTAAAGATTGTGAGAAGCACATCGTATCCCTGTATTTATAGCCTGTAGAACACAACAGAGTCTTTAATAAAACAACAACACAATTGACTTGCAAGACAACTTAAGACATGGCCGCATATTCACAATAATATTATTCTGGCAGGCTGATTTCCCACAGTCAAAGCTAGAATGGAGAAAATATCGCTAAAAGGACAAGGTGCCATTCGATTGCATATTGTTTTCAACGTCCTAATTGCCAGAACTTGTCATATGAGACAAACAGCTGATAAAACTCAACTCTTGTATAGTTTGTATTACTCACATAATCTTCACATCCAGGCATCTGAAGGTATGGTAAATGTTACATCTTTTGTAACCACAGAATCATCAATATCACAGTATCTAATGATCATTCTAAAGTTATCATCTAAAGAAAACGTTGCAATATAAACTGACCCGTCTCCTTTTCATATAGACTTTTCCATGTAGAAATATCGATAGTGGAGAAAGAGAGCTGTGGTTTTGTCTCTTTAGCAGGAAAAACATTTGTGTGTGTGTGTGTGTGTGTGTGTGTGCCCTCTAGCTCTCTCTCAAGAGCCAATGTGACAACAAAGAATAAAGCGGAGTAAATCTGTATTGATTGTCGGTAAATTGGTTTGCACTTTTGCACTTATGACAACATACCATTGTGAATGCAGTAAACTGAAAGGAACACTCGCCTGTTCACACACTCACACAAACACACACTCACACACACACACACACACACACACAAATGCTTCCACATGCTCCAGAGATGACGCGTAGAGCAAAAAAAAGCTGACAGAGTCAATAAACATGGTGAAAGCCTTGTATGCTGAAAATTGTTTTCTGTAGTCAGTAGGTACTCCAACAAAGCAAGTGTATCAAGTGAGTATTCAAGCAAACAAAATGCCTTGTCTGAATTAGTATTACAACAGGAGAGTTGTTGAGAAAGTAGAAAGTAGTTTCCTTGGAACACAGCTAAAGCGTATTCCCTTTTGGAGGAATCTTGCCAATGATTTCCCCGAACTAATAAGGTTTAATCGTCTCGCTTCCAACTGCATCTTCATTTGAAATGGTGAGATGCTTTAATACCCTTGAAATTTGTCATTGCAACTGTGTGCCGACAGAATCTAGTTTATCATTTAAAAAGGCTCGTAGTGGATTTAGTATTTGGAAGTCCTTTCACTGTGGATGATTGCTGTCGGTACCTTTGTAAAGTATAGGCTGTGTACATAACAGTAGACATATAGAAAATGTAACAGACTAAAGCAGTTCAAGTTTATCCTCTATGTGTAGCCATGCTATAAATCCTCAGGTAATATGCTGCAACACAAATATTTAAACATTTTAAAAAGACAGGAAAACAGGCAAAATTGGTCATATTTCCAATGAAATTTTGCACTGATGAAAAAAACGTTTCAAATTTCTTGATTTTTATTTTGTCCCTCTGAAGGTGGAATGTGGCATCAACAAGAAATATGCGGCACATTTTATCAGCCTCAGTCACTCAGGGGGTGCGTATGATTATAGACAGCGGTTGAAGTTACAAATTGGAAGTTAGTCATTGAAAAGACTGGGACTTCATATAGCACGTTATTGCTCAGTCAAAGGGAAAATTGTTTTAATATATGTGAAGAAAACTGTCGGCACCAAACTAACCAATCAAAAGTATTCAGAGCCATCAAGTCAAGTGGAGTTCATTTCTGTATAAACAAGTCATTTAAAAGAATTATGAGGCAATTCACCAAATCTCCTCTTCAAAGCGATGTGATAAATGCTTGAACAGCGGAGAATCTCCCATCTCTGTGTGCCAGTCCCAGATTACACAGTTGGGGAGTCTAAACATAAGTGACTGGAATTCAAAAACTGAGAAGACAGCAGGCCTCTTTTCTCTGCCTTTTGAAATTTATTTAGAGGATTCAGTGCCCAATTTTCTCTTGGTCTCCACATCCTATTTGAATACAGAGAATGCCTTAGCAAAATGTGCACTTTTGTTGTTGCGGCTTCACCAAATCCAGATATGTCAAATCTTGTATTCCCTTTAATCTAATTCAATAAAACCCGGGGCTCTTTGAGAACCACTTTCCATCCAGAGCGGAGTCGGGCTGTCAGTGCACGTGTGCACGCACATCAGTGTGACTGTGTGTGTATGTGTGTGTGTGTGTTCTTAGCCATGCATCATCAGACTGGTTGGCAGGTTTAGGAATACAAGCTTTCATGTTCAGAGAGGGATGAGTTGAGTGAGGCCATGCTGAAAGAGACTCAAATTCACACACAGATGACACTGCCAAGGAGATGTAGCATGTTCTTGCACTTTAAAGACTGCTTTAAACATTGTTTCAAGATACATAAAAAATACTCCACCTAAAACCCTTGAAATTACATCCAAAGCTTCTTCCTTATGTACATTTTCAGATTGTTTAGTGTATATTTTATATTTTTCGAACTACTTATTGTTAATTGTTTTTCTTTTTTGTCTTTTGTTCTTGTTGAGCTCATGTCCTTTTTTCATATGCAAGTATATTGATTCAATGCAATGCTTAAATCAGTCAAATCCCTTGTATGTGCACACATGCTTGGCCAAAAAAGACAATTCTGATTCTGATTCTATGAATACATAAATATTTTTCATTTCCAAAGTTTAATTGTTTGACATGAGATGTCTCCTACTTCATTGAAAAGTCCATTCTTAGTCTATGTGCACAGGAGGCTTCAAGTTTCCACATCACACTGTAAGTTGAATATTGGACCAGGATTGGCTTCCAGACTAGTTATGATGTCACAAATCATGCTCACAAGCCCACCTCCTTTGATTGGAACTAAATGTGGAACTAGACTTAAAGCTTTCCACTTTAAGTAGCTGAATGTGAGCCTTCTCGTGTCATACATCATTCTGCACAAAGAAGCTCAAACATCCGACTTTACAGGAAAAAAACATTTTTGAGTGGGCAGGCACTTTAATTAGTGCTCTACTCCTATACATAGTTCACTCATTCACTCACTCCCTCACCCACTCACTCTGACTCGCTGTCTCAACAGAGCTGCCATTTCTCCTTTTGTGATGCTAATGCTTTGCAATTTTTTTTTCTTTTTAGACACTGAAATGTCTGCACTTTTTAGTGTCCTTCAGGGGCTTTCTCTCAGCCATGAGACATGCTTTATAAAAGACAGACAGAGGAATAGACACGCAGGCAGAGGAGAAGAGAAACACAACCTTGGTCTGTATAGCACCACTGGAAGAGTATACACGTCAACAAAGCCATACCACCATTGTAGAGTTCTTAAAGAGCACAAATCTCTTGAGCATACACCTCAGGAATAACACAGAACACCAAACTATAAAGCAGGAACCGGAGAAAATTTGATTCTTAAATATATTTTTTTTAAGAATTGACAGCAGTGACAAAATTGCACAGTATATCCCGAGCCAGAAATACCGCTGCTCTGTAAGTGTAATACAATTGTGACATTTCTTGACATTTGCTCTCTTCTTCTGTCAACACACGGCTCTGCAGGCTTTGATCGCAGCCTGCACTTGATGAGAACTCTGACACGTAAATGTTATTTTCTTTTAAACACACAGAAGCTGTGCAAGTCTTGCCCTTGGATTCACTGAAATATTAACTGACTCTCTGAAGGCATGTGCTTAGAAATGTACTACAGCTCCAATTCAGTTTTCTTACATTTGTTCTGTTTGTGATTCTGGCTTGATGAGAGTCTTTGTTGATACCGTTTGCGTTCTGTAGCCGATGACAGTCTTTAAGTACGCACCACTTTCATTCCCACAGGTGGTTTTTCCTGTTTTAAACCACAGACATTGTAAAAGTGCAATCAGGTTTCCTTCTGCCTATAAGTGCATAAATCTAATACTCATAAACCCATGCCCGTTGTGATATAAATTTAATATAGCAGTGCCTGTCAACTTAACAATACCGAAGTCTTCTTTCTGGTTTGCAACACTGGCATTTTAATTTGTCTCTAATCACAGGCCAACATTTCATTGTAATTGCTGCGAACAAGTGGGACTGAGGCATAGAGACTAATAAAGGCTTGTGTTCATTCTATGTTGCGCAATGTGGCATAAACCTGATTATTTAAGAAATTAGCTGCAGTTAAATGTGACAGTTCTCGAGGCATAATTCTAGCTCCACATTATGTGGCGTTTATAGCGTACGTACCTGGTTCAAGTTCATTTATAAAGCGCAAGATCACGAGTTTGTCCGAGAAAGCTTTACAATCTGTCAATCTTGTATTTGTAATGTGCCATCTTTATTCATCAGAGAGCAACTTAACGCTGAGTAGCTCACAATATAGCAGCTGAAATACTGGCCAGTGGCTGTGGATGAGAGCAATCATCTTGGACAAGCCGACAGGGTATTATGTCGGTGTTTTAATTCAGAGCTTCTCAGTGGTTCATAAGCCTTTAAAACAAATGAGATTTCTGTTCTACACAACGGCGCACTTCTTCAGTCTTTTGCACCAGCTAAACCAAATTGCCTATCTGTGATCTCGTGACTCCCCTCTTATTCTTACCCCACCCCACCCCCGTTCATATCCATACGAGCCGACTCTATATATCTCAGACATAGTTAAACACCATAGGCGGTGCCCATAAACTTTAATGTTAGCTCTAACAAGATGTCAAGGTCACGCTGCTGTAATGTTATAGGAAGCCCGGCTCTCTCACAATAGGAAGTAATGAAGTTCTATTGGTCATAGTTGAGGAGGCTCATTGTTCGGCTCAGAGACGGAACGTTAATGGAATGGCTTATTCACGGCAGCCTGTTGAAAGGTTTATCATTCAGTCAAAGCGGGATGTATATTGTCTGTGCATGTCTGCTGTTGGTGTACTGTCTGTGTATAGTCCAATATGAACGTGCATCCACTTACACACACATTAATGTACACAAAATAGTGTTGACTTTTTTTTTCTTCTTTGAGGGGCTTGACACTATCAGTATTTCATGGACCTTCCATAAATTCCAGTCACTACGGGTGTGTATTAGGTGCACACTCCTCACCTCCCACCCCCACCCCCACCCCGAAATCATCTTGGCTTCAAAAACAAACAAAATGGAGCCATACCAGCAAAATCATTTTCCTTTTTAAACACATGTTATTGAATATTTTTAGTTTGAGATGTGCCTCCGTCATTCTGAGGTGTCGGATGATGTTAAATGTAATGCTCTCCTCATGCTGTAAGTTCAGGAGCAGTTCAACTCCGTCAGGCACTTAATGGAGGAAGCTGTGGGTGCATCTCTCTGGGAGATTAGTAGGCTCCGGTAGCGAGCTTCAATTCTTTCCCTCTTCTCTTTCTTTTCTCTTGTTCTCGCCGTTGCTCTCTGATTGTTTTGATCAATAATCTTAATGGATGAATCACCCTTTAGTGTGAGAGGAAAAACCACTGATCCAGAGAGAGAGAGAGAGAGTGAAGGAGATTGAAAGGGAGAGAAAGTCTTGAGTGTGAGAGCAGCAAAGAGCTTAAGAGCCTTGAACAAGTGTTATTTGACACTGGAGGTTGTGGAGCAAGTCCCACGGGTGTTTTTGAGAGTGTTGGTGGTTGTGCGTTGACTCTTTACCTCAGAGCTCTCCCTCCTTTCCTCTTTCTATCTCCGCCTCTCCTTCTCCTTCCTGCTCTGGGTCTCTCCCTCTGTTTTCTCCATTCTTCACCATCAACCTCCTATCCTTCATTTACATACGTCTGTTCGAGACATTTTGCCTTATCGAGAGCACATAAAGAAGATGTACAGTGCTGTCGTAAATCACACCCACCCAATCTTCTCAGAAATGAGATGAGACGAAGAGGAGACCACACACTGGATTCAGCGCTGATTCATGTACATACAAAAGGACCAGGACGTTTTAAGCACCCGGACTGGAGTAAAGTTGATTGAGATCTTGATTTGTATAAACTCTGTAGCATGATATTTGCCAGACCTCACGTTTGGGTCGACCACTGAGAGAAGGCAGGTTGCTTTTAGCTGAGGTGATTCAGTTAGAGAGAACAAGAGAGTTAGAGAGATTAACGATGTTGGACCAGCCTCAATAAAATTAGTTTATGTTTGGACTTGTTAGTTATCAGGCTTTAGCTGTGGTACTGACTTGCAGTATGAGCCTTTCTAAAACAGTTTACACAATGTAAATCCACTAATTTGTATAGCAATAAGCAGAAACAACCTTCATAGCAATCCAGCAGTTTGCTATTATTTAATTTACCGTATTTTGTACATTAATTCTAAATGTTAATACACTGTTCCCCTCTTATCACTATGTATAGGCTTCTTTGTCAGCAGATGATGCACATTTCTTATATTAACATAATGCAAATTAATATAGATCTGAGCAAGAAATTGTACTCTGTGCGTTTTATGGTCTCCTACATACAAACGAGTGGAGACATTTGTCAGAAAATGGTGATTCTTTTTCTTTTTTCTCTGTTGTTGCTTGCTTTTGTTAGCTGATATTAAAATGGTTTCTTAGGCCACTTTTAAGGTCATTGTTGGAAGGTATTTTGATATGCCGTCAAATCAAAGGCCACAGATTTCATGGTTAAATGAGTATTTCATTGAAAAGCCCTTACAGCATGAATGCAGCATATTTTTGAACATTAGCCTTTCATGTCTATGTTGGAGTACAGTGACAAATCATGTTTTTCTTTCTTACCATTTTGCCAGTTTAATTATGTGGGAACAAAATAGGTTTTTCTGCAGTATATACATTGAATAACCGTGATAAATGGTTCTGCTCATGACATTCCTGCCCTTTTCTGGCTTGTCTCTAGGCATTTAAAAAGCTGGAGTAAGGCTATTTATCTGCACCCCAAAACAAAGCAATACTTATTTCCAACCCCTTTTTGCTGGCATAATCATGGAGAATGTGTGTGATGCCAAACAATCATTTGTATTCTGCCTTTTCCTATTGCTTTTATGTTACAGAAAAAACACTGAGAAATTTAATATTCCTCCTTGCTAAATCACTGTTCAATCCCCCTTGCTAGCCCAAATGAGCCGCAGGTATAGCCTCTTACACAACAAAGTATTGCTAGCCTCGCTATAGCTATGCCTCAAAATGTCTCCAACTTTGTATGTAGGTTGCATAAATATAATCCTGGTTGATTCTCATTCGTTGCTGTAAAACATGGACGGTCAGACAAAATGATAGCACTGCCTTTCAGGGATTCAGAAAACTTAACAAAGTATGATGCTAAGCAATCGATTTTGTTTGGCTGTATTCACAATTTTCAGGCTTATTGGCGCAGTTTGTCAATTTAAAGCAATTTAGCCATTTTCCCTCGGTGTGCAAGCTAACCACCTGAAGGCTTGAGCAATATTGTCAGTTTGATACAGATCATGTAATTATGTGCCACAGCACATACAAGTTATTACGAACTGACGCCATCAATGCTTCTCCAGTACGAATGGATTTTTCCGTGATTGCCCAGAGGACAGCCAAAGATAACCTCAGTCTCAACCTCATTTCAACCCAAAGATGATGAGCTCTATTTTGGTTGGCCTGATTAGCGGTTTGCATTTATCTGGGACTCCTATGACCCAATGTGATATCTAGGGCTGTGTCTGCGTGCGTGTGTGTGTGTGTGTGTGCAGATGCGTCATTTTGGTCTGTTTGGACTCCCCACTGAGAGCTTTATATAATTTGTTTTACACCAAGGACAAAGTGTGAATGTGTATGTGCGGGAACACATGGACAGGCATTTTGTGCATGTTTGTAGGCCCATGCCTGGAAATGGCTCCTCTGGCACGTTTAACCTGGGAAGACGACGATGGTCCAGCATCAGATTGAAGAGAAATATCTGATGTGTGACATGTAACTATTTCTCTGTCCCTGGGTCAGCTTAGGCCAGTGCAATGATTGCTGCAGTCAGAGTTTCATTACAAGCTTTTGTCATTGACAGGATCGAGGGAATTGAAGCAGTGGCAGCGGGGGGCAAAGTCACTGCCATCTTCATTCGTCACAACAGCAACAGCAAATCCATTATCTGATAATTTTAGTTAAAACTATCCTTGATAAAAAAGAAGAAAATTGGATTTTTTATAATCTTGTGGTTACGTGTCCTGTTTTCTAAAATCCAAACTGAGTTAGGTTTTTATTTAAAATCGTAGTTTACTGTAACATTAAATCATGAGTCTAAAATAATCAAATTGTCCTGAAGATTATTTTTATTTCCTGATAAAATAAGTATGTAATGTATTGTATTGTTGTTATGCACGTCCAAAGATGCTTAGCAAAAGCATATCCATAAATTAGTATTTTTGATATCGTTAAGTGCTGTTACGAGAGTACAGTGCTACTGTTTCTTCAAAGGTGTGTGGACACTGAAATACAATCATGGCAAGAAGATTTGAATCTATTATAGGATATTTTACATATTGGAACTGAAAATCCACACAAGTGTTTGCTGTTTCAGGTTACAGCTTTGTCTAATGTTTCATGATGTGTCCAGCAACCACATACGACCAATGCTTATAGACCAATTTCCGAGGCTATCCGACACTCCATTGTCTCAACCTGTCACAGTCTGTCTCATCTATTATCTGTGCTTTGACTGACCGGTTGTGGCCTGCGGTTAGTCTTGCAGTCGGGAACCCATTGTTGTTAGATCCATCCTACACTGCAGTGTCACAGGCTGTTTTTTTTTTTTTTTTTTTTTCCATCTGTGAGGCGCTGTTTTCCTGTTTTTACCTTGATGTAGTCGGTAGAGGCCTCTTTTCAGTAAGAAGAGAAACTATTGTGATTGCAGGTGTTATACATATAGTCTGCACTCTTTCTGGTCCACTTCTTAATGCAACAACCTGGTGGATGGTTTTGCATAAACAGCAACAGCAAGTCACAACAAAAAGAAAACATTATTTCTGAGTAGTGTAACAGTCAAGGAGGATGAGAACATATGGGAATTTCTCCTCGTTCTCCTGCTTCTAATTCCTAAATGTCAGCCATTGGTCAAGACTCATCTTTAAGATAGCAAAACAGATTAACTTTTTTCGGTGCTACATTTCATTAATTTGCATACCTTGTCATAGTCTTGGATGATGTTTGAGTGCATAGATTTACATTTTCAACATGAATTAGGACTTTTTCACTGATGTGCATGTTAACTTAAACTGTACATGTAGAGGAGCCTGCAGTTTGTGGCATTATTTCAGGAAAGACAGAGGGTCACCAAGGACCAGGCAAAAACAGCATTACCATCAAGATGAATGATATCCTAAGGGCTGTCGGGGTCTGTTGTCTTTGTTTGACTAATCTCACATTGTGTTCTGCAGTTTGAGCCTGTGTGGAGATGAGGATGAACCAGTGAAGATGCTGAAATGATAGAAAACAATATTAGCTGAGTAAAATGACTCACTGTCATACACAGATGGAAACAGTTAGAGAGAAACAGAAAGGAGATGAGAAAAGAGATTTAAGATGTAAGAGAGAAGCCAACAGAGTGAGCGAAGGAGAGAAAACAGAATTGCAGATCAAGCTCAGAGGGTGGTCTAGCTCTATGCTGGAAGCTTTTCTTATGTAGCAGTATTAGAGTCTAACTTTTCACCTCTAGCTGTAGGAAGAGAGGAAAGTAGGAGGGAAATTAGAAGCATGGGGTCAATGGAAGCAAAATTGCATGGAAAGAGGGTGCAACAGCGAAGAAGAAGGTACAAGAGGGGAAGAGAGAGCAGCTTTTTCATGATAGGTTGCAAAGAGGGGGTTAAGGGGCAAAGAAACCAAAGGGTTTGAAGTCATGAGGTCTCTGCATAAAGGGGGAAGGAAGAAAGAAGTGCAACGAGCAGAAGGGAAGGGGATTGGCGAGCTACACCGCTAGCTGCACTGCATAATGCATGCGGTGTGATTTGGTGCATGTAAACGGTCTGTGAATCTTTTATAAGACCAGGTTGACCAAGTGATACCATGTGGGAGAAACAAAAACTGGTCAGTGGACAGAGCACAAGGCGTGGCTGCGGAGGGTAAAAGCCAGAGAAAAGGACGTTTTATTTAATGTGTGTGTGGGCACAACAGTTTGTGTGTTTCAGGTGGTGAGGTAGAGTGGAGAAAGAGAGAGGTCTGAGATGTTGTGGTTAAGCTCTCAGTGTGGATGGACGCACTCACTATCTGCACTAGAAACAGGCCTTTTCACAGTACAGCAAGCAAGTGAATTGGGGGATTATACAAAGCCATCTACAGAACAAGTTTCCACTTCAAAGAAATTACAGCTTTTAAAAGTTTTATTAAGATGCCTCTGTAGATTGTCTGAAGGGCGGACAGATTGGGTTGATAGTTCTGGGATTGCAGTGTGTGCACAGTGTGTTTTATGTGCTTCTGACTTTAGATATATCAACAAACCAGGCAAATAACTCAGGGTCAACAATTCTAATTTCATCAAATATTTTGGTGTTCGTTCTCTCACTTTCTTTGCCTGTCCCTCTCCCTCCTAGTCCTTAATCATGGCAAAGCTTTAAGACTAAGCCCCCAAATCTGCTTTCAAGGTGTGAATGGAATTGACTCACTCAGAGGAATAATCTTGAATCTTCAAACCTTTTTTACTATTCAAACCTTAGTCATGGGCAGATATTTTGGCTGAAAAGAAATTGAACACAGTGGTGCATTTCCAGCAGTGTTCAAAGACCTCAAAGGGCCTTGGCCTCAAAGCAAAGTCAAATTTCTGAAAAAGTTTGAGAGAGCTTGATCACTTTCTGAGTGAGAGTAGCAGGCACAGAAAGTAAAGGGCTGACAAAGGAAGCCGTGACAGGAGAAAACCACTGCATTTCATTGTATTATGAAAAATGTAAATGCATTTAATATTACGGCATTATAACCAGTGGGTTTAGGTGTACCCGTTTAAAACCTGTTATCAGGATGCATTTAAATTTTTGGCAAGTAAAGGCTTCTGACTTGGTTTTCTTTCATCACAAGCCTCTTTACTCTTCAGGGCCTTTGCTGCAGAGAACAAAAACTCAGCAGTATTTCCTAAAAGCTGCAGTACTCTTTGGTTCAATGAATTCTCACAGAATTCCCCACTTAAATGGAAAAAAGGAGTTCACCTGTAATATATCTTACAATATTGTCAGTTTTGGTGATTATGAAACACATAAATCATATATTTCGCCAGCCCCACTTGTAGCTACAGCAACAGTGTTTAGTACGACTGTAGACACGCACAGCAGCTTAATTGTGCAGGGCGCACAGGACCAGCACAGTAAGTGTTTCTCTCAAATGGAGACTGGCAGTGTAATGATGCAGTTAAAGAAATAATGTGTTGAACCCTTAAAACCCTTCTGTAAAGGATATTATTCAGCCTGAGGAATTGACACACGGCACCAGACCTACTTCTTGCCATTACTAACTGTGATCTACAGTTTTAGTTTCTCAGATGATATTCATGTGGTTTCTGTGTTATCCTGTCCTGTTGTGGAAGCAGTTTTACATCAAGCACACTTGTAATTTGAAGGTTTCCATATCAAAGCCTTGAACCTCTAAGGCTTGGGCTTGGATGGGGAAATTGAATGAATCATGCTCTCTTCTGCCGCAGTGGTGCCCTTGAGTAAGTAAGGCACTTAACCCCTCAGCAGCTTCGGCGTAGCGGCCCAGTGGCCCACAGTAAAAGACTGTGGGTTGATCCCAAATTTTAAATGTGTGTAACTGACCCTGAAGAGGCAGCTGCTGGAAGATCAGTTTACTTGGACCTTACCTAACATTCAGACATTAATAAATAAAGTGTTAGCTGCAAAAAAAAAAAAAAAAAAATCAATTTGCTGGTCCCTTGGTAAAGAGGGTCAGGTAGTAACAGAGTTCCACTTCACAGTGCCATCTAGAGTGTTAATTATTTCTTTATGCAAACTGCTCCACAGTCACTGCAACTGACATGGTCAAAATCCATCAGCAGGGCTACGCAACCACGCAGATTAACACACATGGGGGACATGTGTTAGTAGCATGAATAAATACACAAAGGACTGAACACATAAAGCAGCTTTTTCTTTCTTGAATCTGTCTCACACAGTGTGTGCCATACACACAGCCCTGTGGTGGACAGTGTTTGTATTAATCAAGAGAAAAACACAAGCAAATGTTAACACTGCTCCTGTCGATTCCCTGCTACTAGGAAAAGGGGGCACAGCGGGAGGAGTGTAGGAATAAGAGGAATAAGAAAACACAGCTCAACCAGGCAACCACTTTGCATGATTTTACCAGAAATAGGTCAGATAGGAATAAGATGGTAAAGAATGCATGATCATTCAGCATCCAGCTCCGACACACTTTTTCCCATCTGTAATTAGCTCAGGTGACGCAGCTGTGGGGACGTTTTCTCATTGTTTCTCAACACCGACTGCAGAGAGACTATTAGAGCTCAAACCACTAATGTGCCCCTGTGCTTCAGACCCCAACCACTTTGATCATGACTGACATGTATTTCAACATTTTAGTTTGTAATCCTGTCACCAACCTGTTCAAGATAGTAATGTAGAGAACAAATTGCTCTTAATTCTTTGATATGTCTTTTTTTCACAATTAGCTTTGTGAGCGTAACTGCATGTTTGCGCTTTTTTTGTTGTTGTTGTTGTTTTTTTCCCAAATACTCATCTTCTCTGCAGTTAAGCATAGCTGCATGGAACATTTCTGGAAGTAAGATAAAATGTATACTGTGTTGGGGTCTGGTCGGAGCAGGAGTCTCCCTTAGCGATTTGCAGTGGAAAAAGTGAAGTAGAGCAAGGAGCGTTGAATCTTATATCTATGATGACGTCATGGCTGTATCGCAGGGATTCCCCCGAGTCCAGGTGGGTCTTGTCCAGTAGGAAGCTGGGATTTGGATTCAAAGCAAATCTTGTACTCAGGTGTGATTTACAAAGCTTAATGGGATTTGGCACTATTTCTTTGTTCTTTGTCCTAAGTTCTTAATCAGTTCATGATAAAATGACTGTTTCTCTAAATGGAATCTGGTGGCTTCAGTGAGAGCGATGTCAAGGCTGTTCCTGGTTTAACAAAAAAGGGTCGCAGTCTTTGACAACATTATGGAAGAGGATCCCTTTAAGACACTTAGAATAACAATCTGAGGTTGTCAATGGCAAAAACAAACACTTTTAGTAGACATATTTTGACAGTGCGCAAACGCTCCAAGGAATTACGTTCCACTCAGTTTTCATGACTGCAGCTCTCTCGTTCAATGCTGAACCAATAAAAAAAATCTGTGTCCTATTTAGTCACTTACACACAACAATATGGGAAAATACGGTCCATAAACACGCATAATATTTGACCGAAATTGCCCCTATTTGTCCAGGACATTAAAATCTTCCAGGACACGTGGCCCGGCACATGGACCAGCACCAAAACCCTGATGCACACTGCAAAGTGCCACACAATTCAGCAGCATTTGAAATGCAATCGGGTTATTGAAGAAGCAACATCAGCAGCCAGGTTACACCCACCAACTAATACTGAAAATCAACATTTATATTTTAACTGTTTAACAATTAACTTTGTTAGTCATGCTGGAGCATGTGTGAACATAAAATAAACAACTGATACACGAGGGAGACACTGCAGTCTATATAATGGCTGACTCACAAGATGCATTTTTAGAAACTAGCGTGTGAGAGAGAATACCAACAAAATGCTATTTCAACACTTGTTTCTCACATGGATCTTTCAGGGGACTACATTAATGACTACACAGCTGTGTCATCTCCCCACATATCCCTTGGCAGCCAGAAACAGACAGAAGATTCACCTTAAAAATTGAAGCAACACATTTTCATTTATTTGCTAACTTTTGATTAACTAAACACAGTCATGATTTGGGTCTGAACTGATTCACACATGGTTTGTCACACGAGTAGCGCATCAAACAAGAAGCAAAGAAAGATCAGCCATGTTTGTCAATATGGTCTACTGTCTGAGGTGACCACTTATATTTTATTGAATTAATTTACTCACGTGTAAACTGATGTTGTGATTTAGTTTCGTGATCTTGATTGTATCCAAAAACCCTCTGACACTTTCGTTTTGCCTGCTAGGAGATACATTATACACTTTGTATACTCAATTTTTGGTACGATTTTCTAAATTCTACAATAAAAGTAATGCTTCAAGTCCATGTTACTTCCTCATGGTGTCATATGTGATAGATGTTGTTTGTTGTAGATGTAAGAACAGAGTTAGTGTTTAGATAAACTTGCTGGTGCACACAGCAACTTCCTCCTTTGGCATAAAATGCTAATGATTTGAAATACCTTCCTGCCAGTGGCCATGGTAATAATGTCACACATGAACGACAAATAAAACCAGAAATTCTTGACCATGTGATTTCATATCATTTTGGGCTGCTCTGTGTGCGCACCTGAGCCAACTGAAACCATGAAAATAGTTCTCGATGCATTTGGTCGGTTAAAAATTTCATACCAAAACCAGTTTCATGATAGCACTCCCTTCTCTGCATGAACGCAACTTCCTCTGCAGTAGCACAAGTGGGTTTGTTTGCATGCAAATAGGCACTATAGACTTTATGCTGGCACACAATTAGATTAGATTAGATTCATTTTTCATATATAAGAGACATTATGTTGTTATGATCCAAAACTTAAAACCTAAACTTGTTAAAGAAATGGAGACTTTAAAAGCATATGCTCAATGTCAGCATATGAAAGCACACCCTTTTGTATCTTGTTAGCTTTAATTAGTGGATTTGGGACATGAACAGTGTATAAATTAACTCATGTTTTAATTGATTCAATTATATGGAACAAGCATAGCAATAGCAGTAGTGTTTGTGCGTGTGTTCTTGAATTTGTTTTGGATCGGTACTGTGGAGGGAGGGAAGAGGTTCAAGGGTGAGTCAGGAAATGAGGGCTTCAGAGGAGTGGGAGTACAAAAGTAGGTCTAAAGACAACAGAGAGAATAGGAGGTACAGAAATAACAGGGATCGCTGCAGTACACCAGAGACTGATAAGATGGAAGCAAAGAAAAATAGGATTGTAAGGCAAGTAGTAAAACAGCAAGACAGGGAGAGTGAGAGATTTGGAAAGAGAAGTTGAAAGCAAAGAAGATTTGAAGGAACAAACAAACAAGGGGAGATCAGCGTTTCTATGCAGAGTGAAAGCAGGGTGATGAAGTGTACAGACTGAACGAAGACATGAAGTCTGAACAAATTGACGAGGCATGGAGGAGGGAGGCAGGGGGTGTAAGAGATCTGCAGCAGGGTGCTGTGTCATTGACTCAAAGTCTTGAAGAGGTATTGGTCTCAATCAACCTCCCCCAATCGTCCTTTTTTTTTTGTTTGTGCTCTCCTGCTTCTATTTTCTCAAGCAAAGAAAAGAGAAGCCTTGGAGATGTTGTTTCTTTTCAGTAGCACCTTTTACCTGTGTCTGGGGTTTTGACATAAAACACAAGCATGTCTTGCATTTTTATCCTGCCATTTCTCTAATGCATTAAACCTATTTAATTATATAGAATGACGAAAATTTTATCCACATAACCCAAGGTGATACACCAGACGCTCTGGTTGAAAAGAGCGCTCACGACGAGGCTACATACACACAAAAACGTTTCGAGTTGCTTCAGAAAATAAAAAAAATCTCCATTCAGTTGTCTGTGCTGCAGGCACAATATCCCGTATCGTACTAACAGTGGATCCCATATGTGTGTTACGCTAATGAATACAGATCTGAATAAACAGATTCAGTTTCTATTCTTCTTTAACATCCGCCAAACGCCAAATGTGGGTAGATTTTCCATCTGACAAGTAAATCTCGGAAGGCTGCCACACTGGCAGGTAAATGTACCAATATGTGATGTCATGTGATAAAAAAAAAATCGCTGAGAGTCTCTCCCATGTATTGGTGTCATGTACAGGCATGCTGCTACTCTGTGGGAGTTTGACACACACACACACACACACACACACACACACACACACACACACACACACACAATGTGTTTCTTTGTGTATGAACACTGCCTCTTGGGCGCTTCTACTTTCGTTTACCTTGTGGGACTTCAGCTACTCTGCTAAACTACCAGTTACCTCTGGTCTGCTGCTAGCCACCATTAGGCTAATTAAATAGCTATTATATAGCAGTATTTACAAGGAGTCCAGCTGTCCTCTGCAAAGATCAGAGAGTATGATCTCACAAAAGCTGTGATGCTGCGGCACCAGGACTGTGTCAGGACCAGGAGGCCAGACTTCATGGACCGTACAAAGAGCAGGGTGATGGCGGTACAGAGTGAGGAGTCTGATGAGTATGCTTAAGTTCATTACAACCGTCAGACTTTGCTCTGGCCTCTTTTTGTATTCAACATAGTGCCTTATTGTCTAAATGAGATGGTCTGAAACAAATGCACTCTATATGTGACACGAAAATGCGAAAATGCATTTAGCATTCTGACCAGTAAAATATACATCTGATTAGTGGATTTTTTCGTCTACCAGTCCCCTTGACTGGCAAGTTAAAAAAGTTCATTTCAGACACTGGGTGAGGAATTCAAGTAACTTTAAATGTGGCCTGATTATAGATACTCATTTCAGTTATATCAGAAAACTTTCCTCATTAATTTGTGTGGCAGTTTTTTTTTTTAATGTGTCAAAGAAAGAAAAAAAAATCACACAGCAGGAGTCTTGTGGGTGATGAACAGCTTGCTGGTGAAAGTCACAGACAGTGGATGGCAAGAAGTGTGCAAGCCAACAGACAGGCAGCAAAGAGGCAAAAACTGGCAGAGTGTCACAGTGCAGAATGCAATTTCTCCTTGTCGCTCCTCATCATATGCTGCCTATAGTGACAAAGAGATTTGTGGTTACTGCTTGTCATGTGTTACATTGGACTGGGGTTTTTATTGGACAGACTTATTAATTTTGTCTATTTTTCCTTTGCATCTTCCTCTCAACCCATTTTTTATCCAACCATAAACCTGTTAAGGACATTGCCTTTAAAGCCATTTTTCTGTCGTCTGTTCTTTCTCACACTTGCTGTGGCCTCCATGGCCATAACCATTATTCGTTACGATACGGTAGCTCCTGGGCTGCAGGTGGGTTGTACGGCAAGGATGAAACTCGAGCATGTGCAAATTAGCTTCTGCTTTTAGTAATGTGATCAGTAAAATCAGACCATTGGTTGAAAATGCTATGCTTATGTGTGCTATCTGTGTGAATGTAAAATAGATAAATATGAAACTTACATGCGTACCCATGCATACATAAACATCCCCGTATTCATAAAAGTGACTCGCTGACATCCTTAAACACATGCACATGTACACACACACACACACAATAAAATGGATGGGTAGTTTCAAGGGCAAACAGTAATGGACATAATAACTAATACCATTTACTTATGTACAGCCTGTCAACCCACCCTCTGTCTCCCTTAACATGGCATTACATGGCCAATGGTGTGCGCACCTGACCACATGTATGTCGCCTGGTGTGCGTGAGTTGGCTCGCACGCCGCTCTGCGTAAATGTCAGGGTGTGTACATATATTCATAGCTGTATAGGCAGCATTTACATGTCAGGAAATGTGATCTTGCGCCTAGTCGTAACTCATGTGTCCTGAACGCCACCAGCGCTTCCCATGAAGGGTGCCTGCTCTCCCCAAGTAAGTAATGACAACATAAAGCAAATTTACGGCCATGCCACTCACTCGAATGGGAAGGGGGGTTGAACGTACTCACAGATGTGCTGAGAGATACAGTATGTCACCCTGCTAAACATTGATTGTCTTCAGCTGTTTTGTCATCCAAGACTGAAGAGGACAGATAGTGGCAGTGTAGGAGGGAGAAGGAGGGTGAGAAAGGGTTACAGAGAAGGAGGTGAGGAGGTAGGAGGACTAAGAGAGAGCAAGAAAGAGACGGACAATACCAAAGCAAAGTATATTAGGAGAGGAAAAAGTGTGAGATAGAGTGAGGCCTCCTGACTATCTAGTCCTTCTTCATGAAGTACCCAAGAGCAAAGCATCATGGTCATCAATCTCTCCAAAATGGGAAGTAGGCAAGTTGGAGGGAGGAGGGAGGAGGGGGAGCAGAGCGGGACAGAGGGGAACAGGTCAAGGTCTAGAGGAGGAGCTGAGAGAGAAAATGGACAGTGGATGTTAAAGCAAAGGCGGTGAATGGCCCAGATATTCGCTGACCTCGTCCTCATTCACCACTCTGCTGGATGCCTCTCACATGGCAGAGGAAGCGAGACAAAAAGAAACTGGCGGATGAAGAAGAGAGACAGTGGATAAAGATAAGTGTGAGATACTAAAAATGGCTGTGAGGGGAAGGGGGGGAAATCAGAATAAGAGTGTGCTAGATTAAAGGCAGGCGTGTCGGTGTGAAAGACTTTCATTTCCTTCCATCTCTACCTTTAACAGCTTCCAGAGAGAACCTAGAAAACTTTGATTCCCACATCCAGACATTGACTCACGTTGGCCTCATTACCAACACAGCTCTCTCAATCTCTCATCTAAGGCAAACTTCTTCTGTTTGTGTGTTCATGTGTGAGTGCGTGTGCCCTCCCGTCTCCCTTGCGCTGTCTTTCTGTTCACCTCCCTGACACAGATTAATTGGCTTCTATAAATCTAGGTGGAGTACCAGTTGTCTATGTAATGAGTAGCGTGGAGTGAATAGGCGGAAAATTAGCATTAAATTGCACATCATGCTCTGGGTCTCAGTGTATGGCAGTTCAGCTCATTTCCTCAATAAGAACAGCATGAGGCACAGATGTTTCATCTCGTTTTGGAAAATATTTCTAATTCCTCTCGTTATTAATAACAAAGAGCTTCTAACAACCTTGACTGAACTCTCCGTGGTGTGTTATTAGCAAAGAACACAAATTAGTCATTGACGTGCTAGTCAAATATTAAAGTGGTTAGATCACCTACTGTTTTCCCAGACATTCTATCCTGGATTTTGTAATGCCTTTCAATAAGTAAACTGAGGATGTAAGATTAAGACTTTTTTCTTGTTGCACCTTTTGTGCACCAGTGTCGGAATGTGCTTGCATTTTCTAGAGATAGACGCTAAAGATTAGAACACTTAAGAGATCAATAAGTCCTTGCTTCAGGGAAAAAAATACTTACCCTAAACTTTTTGAAGAATGTACTCAGTCCACTTTCTGCTATTTTTGTCACCTTCAGGCATACTTTATTGTACTCAAGTAGTCCTAGATTGCTACCTGAGTAATACTTGAGTGTAAATAGTTGCTAAATTGGCACAGCTTTGTACAAACTTAAAGTATACTGAAGTGCACTAGTGAAAATCATTGATGATGATTCATGAGCATTCAGACACCTTTAGTACAATTGTAATATATTACCAGTGTGTTGGAAATGTGCTTAAAGTTACTTAAAATCAAGTGAAATTGAAGCACTCTTTAATCAAGCATGCTAATGAGTATTTTACAGAGGACTTGAAAATAGTTTGACTTTTCAAGAGTAGAATAAGTTAGTATAATTTTTGAAAGTACCATTTACAATACACTTACAATTTTCTTTTTATAAGCTTATGTTGAAATACTATTTTAAGAATTGCAGAATTAGTACATCCATTTTTAACACATTTAAATAGAACTTAATGGCATCTATTTAGGAGAACACTTTATAAGGTTTATGTCAAACATACTTTAAGCACAAAAAGTAAAAGTGTTCTTGTAATGACTTTCTATACTTGAATTGACTGGGTGAACTTTCCTCTGTGCAAATATCCATGATTTGAAACTGTGATTTTAACAGGAAAATGCCTGTGAAATTTTAGGATGATGGATAAAATGTGTTTATTATGTATTAATGTATTCATCCAAACATAGGATTTCTCAGTTATAGACTTCTTAAATAGTTTACTTGGCCCTTTGAAAGAATTGATGTGGTGTGTTCCCCATTCAGTCCTCATTCATTCAGTCAGTTTAATCTAGAATGACACAAGTCTGCTGTAACCCCAATGCCTCTCTTTGATGCTGAGTACCAAATAGTGACGGCCTGGCTCACTGCTATATTTGGCACATGACACAGCTGGATACCTCAAACTTCTTCCACATCAGAACAGACATACAAATCAAAGGTCACCCCCAAAAATGAACAGAAATGAAGTGCATTTGTTTTTGACAAACACATGAGGAATCTTTTGCATGTTATTTGCATTAACTTTTATGTCGATGGGTTTGTCAGCCATTGGACCAAACAGTTCCTGTGAGAAAGCCTTGGAAACTAATTTTGGACTTGTTTAAAATGCAGGCATTTGTGCACTAGGTGGTGAAAAATTGGCTGGGGGCGAGTGGAAAACAAAACAATTTCATTAGTGTTCCTGGAGGCATTTTCTCTGGAGTGATGCCTCGAGTTTACTTAGATTGTTTCTCATGGAGGCGTGCTATATACAGTTCTCTTCACCATCCTGTGGCCACCGGCCTGCGTCATGGAGACAATGAATTAATTACAAACTGACTGCTCCTCTCATCTTCAGTCAGGAAGAAATTCCCACATCATCTTCATGTCAGACTTGAGCCTGTCATTTTCTGAATCTCTTCAGATTTTCGTTCTTTCATGACACCGGAGAAGAGAGAGGTATTAATAAATTCATGAAATGGTGCAGAACTGTCTCTCACTCTCCTCCTCTCTCTCTCTCCCTCCCTTGCTATTTTGTCCGGTGCTCTGTCGGGGCACTAGTGTTATCCTCACGGGACGAGTTTCTGCCTGCTGGTTCATTACAGCGCAGGTTCGTGGAAACTAGGAAGCTATTATGGCTCAAATGGCTAGAGATGGAGACTGGGAGATGGGCCATTGACTCACTGGGAGATTATTTTAGAATGTGCCTCTTCTCTTGGGAATACTTTTAGGGCAGTTTGTGAGTCTATGCACAGTCTAAGGTTTTAGGAGAGTTGTTGTGCGTAGGTCTCCATCCATATTTTTTGCTTTTTCTGCCACTTGTGCATATATATATCAGTGCAAACAGTGGACATAAAAAGATGCCAGCGCTAGTTTGGTCTCTTTTTGTGTTTGTGTGTGTGAGTGAGCGAGCTGCTATGCCTATGACGTGTGCTCACTGGTGTATGAAACACCATGCATGTTTCCTCTCTCTGTCTGCAGATGCTGTATGAGATTGGACAAGCCCAGTCAAAGCCGTGCGGGATAAATTTAGCTCGTGCTAACACCCTTGGAGGCCTCTTAATAATTGAGAAGGCATCTGCTCCAATTAATGTGGCCCTCTAAATGGAATCCCTATTTAAATTTTCTCTAACTGGGTCACTCTCTTTCTCACTCTTTTACACTCTCTCTCTCTCCCTCTCTCTCTGCGGTGCAGTAAGGAAGAAAATGAGCTGCCTTCTACTTTTAAATGGTTTTTAGGGTTTCTGAAACATCATCTGGGATGTTTTGCCTGAGGTCTCCCAAGCGCATGCACTCACACACACACACACACACACACACACACACACACACACACACACACACACACACACACACTGTACACACATAACTGGAATAAAGTTTTGACTGATTTTTCATGTAGCCCTCTTTTGAATGAGAAGGAGGAGGAATTGGGAACTTCTTTGAACTCTGATTCAGTTGATAGATTTAGCCTATTAAATCAAAAAACTGGAGGGAGATGTTACCAGTTGGGCTTATTATGACTGAGTAAGCAGTTACACAACTTGCCTTGATTTTGATTAGTTTCACATTTACCCTGTTGGAGCTCAAATTGGATAAAGATATATTGATCTTCTTTGATAAGACCATTTATGTGATATTTAGGCTTATTTTTATTTGACGAAAGGATGGAAACTTAGCATGTGACAACTTTCTTGCGGTCCAGCATGGTTCACACGTTCTCTGTCTCAACGTTATTTAGACAGATTTTGAAATGCGAGCTTACCATTTGTCCAAGGTTTGTTTTTTGAATTTTGCTCAGAGCTACTGTAATAGTTTGACAAGTCTTGTCCTTGTGCGTTACACTGGCTAATTAGAACTCTTTTTTATCTCAGTCTGTCGCTAAATGAGCCGGTCTTGCCCTCTCCCTGACTCCTTTTTCTCTTTGCTTTCCAGTGTAGTTAAGCACACTGACTAATTATGGCTCCCTGCTCACCTTGCTCAGTCTTTACACGAACAGCCGCTGTATAAAGTTACAACTGTCGTGTAATTCTCAAAGGATTTCCTGATTTTGGGCTATCCTCGAGTCTCACACACACAGTTTGGTCTTTGTCTGTCTCTGCGTTTTAGCTTTTCATCTCTGTCTGGGTGTTTGACTTTCTCTCTTTTTTTCTATCAATCTTCATGTCTGTTTTAATCTCTTTGTGTCTGGCAATGTGTGACTGGAATCTGTTTGTCGGCAGCAGGAATCTGGGATGTGAGATTGCTTGTGTGTGACTTTGTGTGTGTGCGTGCGTCAATGCATCTGTGTGTGAGTATGCCTATGTGTGTGTTTGTGTGTGTGTGTGCCTGTGCTTGAGGGTGGATGTGTGATGCTAAAAATAGCTCCGTGGGCCATAGCGACAGGGAGATCCAGTGTGCAGCTGGAAGCTGACTCATAGGGCTGGACACTTCACTTGATGGATAACACTGTCCCTTCAACCTGCCCCACTGTACTCCTTCTTTCCCCTACTTTTACGCACTCTCTCTCTCCTTCCCCCTCCCTTTAAATCTTGTTGCAACTGCTGTTTTTACTCTCACACTCTTAAAGCATCGCAGTTATGCCCGAGTGAAAATCTATTCTACCCACTTTCTCCCTCAGCCCACAGTCCCTTGCTTCAAACCATCCAGCTTTTTTTATGAACATCTCCCCTCAAAAGTGGGATAAAAAGCAGGTCGTCACAGTGAAGTGATTTATACACAGTGATTCTAAAACAGATGCAGCATTGATAATCAATAATGAGAGGCCACAGGAAGCGCAAAGGGCCACAATTCATGGTGAAGTACAGTAACTGTAGGGAGAGCTCATCTAACTCATATTAGTATTTCGATTAAATACTCATATTTACAATAAACAGTCTGTTCCCACTGGCTTACCTGGCAATGCCATTAAACACCATGAGTGACCAACAGATAGAATTGAAAATGTCAGTAATTTCATTTCTTACCTTTACAGAACAGACATTATGACATTCAGTTCCACGGTTCATAAGATTAATATATTCACAAACCATCCAAATATTACCTAAGATTTATTTTTCCTTTATTTATTTCTTTGTTAAACAGGTGCAAAGAGAATTTAACCAATCACAGTGGCATGTTATATGTCTTCCACTGCATTCACCGCTGTGATGTTTCCTAAAGGAGATTTTTACTACGGCTTACAGAAGCTGCATTGCTTACACAGCCTAACAGTGTTGACAATTTTTCCACTGTAGCAGAGAAAATAGCTTCTTATACTGAAAGTGAGGATTATATATGGAATACATATGTATTTATTTTATCCAAGTGTACATTTATTTGGAATCCTATTTGAAGAAAACACATTACGAAATAGCTTATAGTATATAGGTATTAGAGTCTGAAAAGAGTGATCGGAATAGCAAGAAAGGGAGACAAGCAAAGAGAGGGAGATGAGTTAGCTAGAGAGAAAGTGGAGTGAGTGAGAATCAGAGTGAAAGAATGTCTAAGGTTGGGGGCAAAGAAGAGAGTGAAGGGGAAGGAGAGTATGTGTCTGACATGAATCTGTCTGCTTGTGTCACACTGGGTCGGGTCTCTTTTTAACCTCTCGCGTGCCTTCGTGATGCAAATCGTCCTAATGTGAATTTAGCATTCACTGCGACCTGCTCTCTCGACACAGTTCTGTCTCATCCTCGTGTTAAAAATGAGACGGTGGAGGACAGTGAGAGAGGAGAGCAAAGTAGACAGAGAGGGGGAGAAACGAAGAGGTTGAAAGGAGGAAACTGGCAGAAAGTCAGAATGTGTGACTCAGACGGAGTAAGATCAGGGCTGAGGAGGAAAAAACATGTCTAAGATCGAGGGGGGAAAGGAGAAGAGAATGAGAAGGGAAAGGGTTATGAGAAGTTCACAATATTGTGATAAACCAAAGATCTTGATAAACTTGTACCTCTTTCTACAGTGTATTGTTAAACCTCTCTAATGCACTGTGTGGCAATATATCAAATCCAGTCTGCTAATGCTCAAGGTAATGTACTTAAAAGCTTTTCTAAATGGGAGCAGCAGCTACTGTAGATCACAAAACTGTTGCCCACAGTCATTGGTTACATTATCAAAGGTCAGCACACGAGCGGTTTGAAGTTCAACAAGCACAGACTTTTTGCTGCAGCATGCTTTGCATGGTGCACTAAACCACTAGGGGGGAAAACAACTAAAACACGCAATGATTAAATGCTCCAGAATATCTTGTACTCAGTCATAGTGTGTTGGATTCTGCACAATATTGTTACGCTGTGCAGGAAGTGGGGAGTCTTTTTTGCTTAAAATGAGCTCAAACAATAAAAACCATTCGCCTCTCTTGATCCACTGTGATGAGTAAGCAGCAGGCAGCTTGTGCGTCTTTAGCATTTAATGTCATCAAAAGACCATTTGTGATTTCTGACCTTGTGTGTCACCATTGTGCCAGTTCATCGCCTCCCGCTTGCATGTTCTCCTCGAAAAGAATGTGATGCAAGGGTTAGTGCTTCAAAGAATGATACGTGGGCACACATGCCTGTTTCCTAGACAAAACATGACTGCTTGCATCCCCCCCCCCCCCGATCTTTAAAGAAGCCCCTGTGTAATGAGAACGCTGCTTCCTTTGAACACACACACACACGCACACACACACACGAGCAGAGAATCTACCAAAGAACTACTTAGCATACATGAAGGGTTCACGTCAAACGCACGCACACACACACACACACACACACACACACACACACACACTCGCCCTTCCTCAGCTGTCTCCTCCCTGATCATATGAACACGCAAATTCACACTCATGATGTACATAGCGCTGCACCACACACACACGCACACGCACATAGACACGCAGACACACACAGCTCAACTCAGATCATTACAGCACAGGCAGCACCATTCCACATGAGCACCATCGGCCATTAAAACACAGCTGAACGGAATACAGAGGATGGCTGAGAATTAATGTGTGCTGAGCTTGTTCCAGAGGCACTTAGCACAACTTTCTCACCTGATTCTGTTCACAACAGAAGGCAAGCTCAAGGCGTGAAACTACCTCAAAAAAAAAACATGCAGTGGTTCCAGCATAAGCTAGCCTGTAGTTCCTCCGTCTAAGCAGACCTTCACACCACTAATGGTAAAAGAACACGGCAGTGTGTGATTTGTTATTCAAGACGCCTCTTCAATAATCGACAGACTCACATGCGAGGTGTGGAAATAAAGCCATCCTCCTCCTGATTTTTTATATATTTTAAATTATCTTCTTCTAGCTGTACAGTACGATTTCCTGTCTCCACTGAAGCGTCAATTAAGTGTCTCTGCTGCAGGCTGAATCAACACCAGCACAAACACAATCTTTACAGTGTTATCATGCAGTGCAGTAGTTAGTCAGAGCCTCTACATATATGCGTTCTAATGAGATGCATTCTCGGTTTTGCTTATCTTTTTGTTTGTGTCTGTGTATGAGAAAAAACTTACTACTTGGGGAACTGTTGTGGCAGTTTTGAAATTCCACTTGCCTAGGAACTAGGCAAAAACATCTCTTACAGCATTGCAACACCTTTATTAATGCTCAGAGCCTGGCACACAAAACAAAGGTTTCCCTCACAGAACAGAGTTGAATGGTTTGTGCATCTGCCGCTACGTGACTCTACACTGTGACTGAATTCACCAGAGCTTTCCCTTCCACATCTCCCTTCCTGCTTCTCCACTGTCTTTGCAAACCAAGTGAATATGAAAGGGATAGCGTCTGCAGATTGTCCCATAAGTGATGAGACACCAAATTCATCTATGTATCCCTGATTGAAGGTTTGCTTTGATGCTCTCTGCTATCGCACGGACACTCAACAGCAGGTAATGTGTGCAGATCTTCCATTAGATTGAACTAGACATCCATTGGGAATGTGGTTATTACACTTCTGTGATCTTAACTTGTTGCATTTTCCTGGCTTTCCTGGCTGCATTACTGCATTACAGTTTACTGAAACAATAAGCTATTTTACTGTTACACAGTAGCTGATGAAATGAACAAATAGGCTATCCAGGTTACTGATGAGTTTTGTCTTAGACTGTATCACCCACCAAAGGATTAGTTTCAGAGAACATCAGTACTCAAACCCAAAGTATTTTCATAGTATGGATGGAAACACACTAGAAAATATGTGATTTTGTTAACTCTACATCACAGCACATGAATTCTTTGTTCTTTGCCTTTTTGGAGATATTTTTGTTTTTTTAATCTATTGATCTACATGACATCAGTCATTTAGACGGATGACAAACATGGCTCGATTAGAATCAGTTTTGCTGCATCTAGCATAATAACTATAACGTAGACAGTTTGAAGCTCTCTTCTGAACCTTTCTCAGTAGCATTTGTCAGACTTTCTGCACAGTGGCATTTTCTCTGTAGTTGAATCATTGAGGCGCTACAACCAGCTCTTAAGAGGAAATACACAGATCCATTCCCACAAACAAATGTTACCCCAAGTGAGTGAAGACATTTTCCCTGGTTTACTTTCTTACTCTCCAGGATCTGCCTTCCTCCTCTTACTCTGCTTAACTTCTCTTTAATTATTTTTCCTGTTCCTCTCCCTCCATGTTCTCAATACGGTTTTGACTTTTCTTGTCTTTTTAATGACATCTGCCTCATCTTTGCATCCCACTCTCTTGTAGAACTCCTTTATTCTCTGCCTCTTGGAAGAGAGAGGGAGGAAATCAACTTTGCATAGTTGCTTGATTGTGTCATGTGTTACCTGGATCATGAGTTTGGCGTCTGTCATGAGGCCCACAGGCGAATAAATCTCTCCCTTCTTCTGCTTTCTCCAGTTCTTATTTCTTACCTCTTTTTTTTCTCGTCCTCTGATTTGATCTCCATTCTGCTTTTCCCTCACCTTCCCACCATGTCTGCTTTCTCGCCATCATACATTATGGAGTAGGTTTGAAGTTGCTCTGCTAGACCTTCAGCCTGTGAAAAACAAAACTAATCTGTTGCTGGCAAGGGCAAATGTGGGCAAGTGACAGAGAGACAGACAAATGGAGAGGGTAAAATTAGGAACGGCTGGTTTGGGTATCAAGAACATATATAATGGGAAATCATTGATTGCCACCTTCTACCATCATGTTTATACTATGGCAGACTGGAGTCCTGTGAGAAAACGTGGTCACAGCTTCACGGCACAAGTGGTTTCCATACAGCATAAATAGTAATAGGTGTCATTTATGTCGGTGACCGTTTGTTGGAAACAAACTGCTGTCAGCACTCATTGAGGTAACCTCTCTGTCTGATCAGTGACTGCTACCTCTTCTTTTACCATTACTCCGTACCGTTACTAATCTTACAACCAAAAAAAAAAATACTGTTGAGCTATTAGCACTGTTCAAGGATGGCTTAATATTGAGGAAAACAGGAGGGAACAACATGCATAATGTGGCTTAACTGGCTTTCCATCAAAGTATGAACCATAGCCTGCTGTGGACAGTTACTCTGGTGAAAATGGAAATGCATGTGTTTCATCAGACAAAAGACTGAAATATGCGACATCCAGCATTATGTTAGCTTTGCTTTGCTCCTTTGCCAACATGTCCAGGAACCTTTGTGCAATGGAAGAGCTAATATTTGAGTAAGAAGCTACAGTACCCACTGTACTTTTGAGAAATTGTCTAAGCACTGGTACCTACGATTCTGTGGAACTTTAACCACATAAAAACAAAGTGACGTCTCCGTCTCTCTAATAGTAGCCATGTCCGGAGAGACCAGAAGTAGACTTGCACACTTTGTCCTTTACAGTTTGTTAATTAAATGTTTGATACTGATGCCTTGGTTTTCTAATCCTCTGTAAGTAGTCGCTAATTAGAATTACATTTCATCATATAGGGAACCACAGAGAGAGAGATGAAGCCGGCTCGAGTGAGGGCAGAAATTGATTTTCTGCTGGTATTCTTGGTTTTTGTTGCACCTGTTTTTCAGTCTCGGGAGGGAAATCTTTAAAGCCAAACAAAGCAATCTATAAAATACAATCTACAAAATATCATCTGAAGTTTGGTGACATTAGTGGAATTAAATTGTGTGTGTCTGGTCATATTGGTAGCTCTTTTTAAGAGACAGCCTTTCAACTGCTACACTTGTGATGAGTATTTGTATTTGTTTTGATCTGCGATTGCTGCCTGCAACACAGGTTGCCTTTCTGAAATATTAGGGAGACAGATTCACTGTGGTTAAAGAAGAAAGAGCAATAATAGAACTGGGACAGAGAGAAAAGAAGGCACATTAGACACAACAGGTAAAGAGAGAATGGAGGAACCCCAAATTTAGTGAAACAATGAGCATGAGAAACTGATTACACAGGAGAATGTTTGGTAAGGATGTAAAGAGAATTGGAATTAATATTGGCTCTACCTGCGTGATTTTTTTCACATTTAGAGAGAATAATAGCTTAAGCTTCAGTGTAATAGTTGTGTTTACTTACTTTTTTGGGGGGGTCTTCATCAGTGAATTGGGCGGTGTCACTATATGATCTAATTGTGGAACTTGGATCATGTGAAAACAAGTGGTGGTTTCAATCAAAGATGATCTCTAATAAAACATGACACCTTCAAAGCTGTGCCAGTGGTATTTGATGGTATACGCTTTGTGTCTCCAAATTGAGTACAGGCCCCTCTCCAACTTTGCGCCCTATTTTGATGCTCGTTTTAATGTGCTATCGTATGCTTGCTTGTTCCAGATTCCCAGCTCTTGGTAGAATGTGCTGAGACAGAGCTCAAGCAAAGTTAATTTTCTCGTCATTTGGTTTGGAAAATGTGTGGCTTGTGAAAAATGGCTTACTTGTGAATGTTTTACTTTGGTGACAATGGTGCGAAAGAATCAGTCATAGTCTGTGCTCACATTCACGTCTCTCATTGGTGTGAATAGACTTTGCCCTGCTGTTGGTCTCCTAAAAGCCACGTGATACAGGAAATGACTATTGCAGCATCTCGTTTCACAGCAGTCTCTGTTTAAATCCTGCCTTTGTTCAAAGATGTTCTTTGGTGTTGGATGAGAATGGCCTTTGATCTTTCTCCAGCCGTCCACTGACTCCTGGGTGATGACTTCGACACTTCTTCAGTCGATGCTGTGACAGGTTCTGGTCTGATGTTCATAGACAGCTGCTGGTCTCTGTTTTAGTGGTCGTAGTGTTCCCCACAGCTGTTGGATGTGATGCCTCAGCTCGATGTCTTAAAAGTGTACCATCAAAGATTATAAGGTGTTGCATGGTTTGTGGTAAGTATTGACTTGAAAACATAGTGTATATTCTGGCAGCCCAGCCGTCCGGTACAGTCCCACTGGGATGCACCTTGAGCTCCCAGTTGATTTTGCACTGTCTGTACTGGTCTGTATTTAAATCTGTGCTTTGCAATGCATTTTCATTGTCATGTATGTTGCCAGTGGAACAGACTGAGAATCTGTCTAGAAAATATTGAGTTTTCACTTCAGAAGACACATGTTAATGTTATGCCTGTGTATGTGTGACTGTATTCCCTGTCAGGTCTGTTCATATTCCTCAACCAAGTGGTTGGTTGTGCAAGTTCCTGCTCTAAAATTCTTTCTGTAAAGACTCTGAATTATATATATGAAGGAAACTGCACAGCTTTCACACATTGACTTGAGGTGTTCTTGTTGATGAAATTGCTCAGGGAAACTAGGCTGCTAATCTTGCATTTGAGAGAGAAAGGAATATCTTGTAGCATGAGCAAGATGATTTGGGACTCCCAGGAAGTGAATAGACAAGATATGGGGTATCGTTTTCCCAAAGGTTAAATCTGATGCTGTGAGACCATATAGCTGGTGCTCAAATCAGGAGTAGTGTTGTAATGCAATTTCAGATTTTTAAGAGTCCCATGTGCCCTTCTGCTTCTCAGCACTGTGCATTCTGGGTCTAATGGACATGGGGTTCCACAGCTTCCCATTAGCATGTCCAACTCTTCTGACCGTCTTTGCCAAGCTTAGATCTCTTTACAAGGCAAGTTCAAGGGGGTATCATTTGCACTAAATTTGAATTTCCTTTGGGTAATGTGTCAAGGAATTAATCAAAGCCCCCCAAAAAGACTAAATCTGAATGTGATGGAGAACTTGGACTCGAAACAGATTGGTAAAGCAGATTGGAATTTCAAATGCAAACCTCCTGGACTAATTTGCATGTGGTGCATAGCAGATTGCTTCGGAAATACACTAATCTCAAAATGAATATGCCTCCAACATAATTCTGTCTGTCGATTGTTGCAGAAACAGGGTGCTTATTTTTTCTCTCTGTACTGCTTTCAGCTGCTATTTTTATTCATGGGGCTGAGTTTCAAAAAGACAAATGTGTATCACATGATTATCTCCTAAATTATGAAATGGAGCATTTTAGGATTAGGCTATATTACTCCTCTATAACATTCCTCCTCTCTGTCTTTCCATAAACCGCTCCCTACTCCCTTTCTCTGTCTTTTTTTTACTTAAATTTCCTTATTCCCACACTCTTACTCAAGTTTGCCAATCTCTGTAGTGTGTTTCTATGTGTGTGTACACGTGTTGCAAGGAGGTGAAATTAGATTATTTCGTTTTTAGTTTCAAAGGTGATTCCAACACAAATTACTGGCCTAAATTTGACCCTCTCCTGAATGCTCAGTTTCATGG
Organism: Chelmon rostratus; assembly: GCF_017976325.1. Classification (NCBI taxonomy): domain Eukaryota; kingdom Metazoa; phylum Chordata; class Actinopteri; order Chaetodontiformes; family Chaetodontidae; genus Chelmon; species Chelmon rostratus. Next base: position 18,735,781 of record NC_055662.1, on the reverse strand, counting down.
ATAATTTGCCTATCTGGGTAATGTGGAGTCATTTGCAGAGGGATCTAATACTGAAATTACATGCGATTTTTTTGTAATTCCCAAAAAGTTGAGTCACTGTGTAAAACAAATAAAACAGAATATGATAACTTGCTCATCCTTTTTGAAAATATACTCAATTGGAAACACTTCAAAGACAATATATTTAATTTTTGAATTCACTGATCTTCATAAATATCTGCTTATTTTGAGTTTGGTAGCCGTAACACATTTCGAACAAGATGGGACAGGGGCAACAAACGACTCTGAAAGCACATGAGGTTCAAACATGAACATTAGGTCATTTGCACCACCTGCAATCAGCTTATCTCCCTCCACCACACAGTTGCATTACATTCACATAACAAATCAGCCTTTGTAAACCAGCCTCCCACTGTTACTGATGCCAAACGCTAATCAGTGGTCAGTAGTCACCAGAGCATTGGAAGCTTGAATACATTGGCAGTCACCCCAGACTTTACCTAAAACTTCCTCAATTTAAGATCAGCTTTTGATTCTGTTTGTACTTCCAGATGACCCCAAACAGCTGAGTAAAATACTCCCATGAAGCACTACAGGTGACTTTGAGCATGGAATTATCATCTTGTATGTTATCATATGTGAGCAGACGACAACAACCTCTGGCTCTGTTCACTCTTCTTCCTTTGGAAAATTTAGCTTTTGTTCTGATAAATGGCTTCCTGGTTGAACAGGAAAGCTGTTTTGAATGCAGTCAGTACATCAAGGTCAATTGTATTTTTTTCAATTTTGCTGTCTATATTATAGCCTAACATCAGATGGTGTCAATTTAATGTGTTTTCTACTCAGCATATCAGTGAATAATTTTGAAAAAAAGCTCTTTCCTGTTGTTTGTAGCTGCCAGTGATTCCCCTTGTAGCTTTTACTGAACTCTCTACTATCTTCCTGTGAAATCATGAAAGGCCTAAAATGTCTAACAATGCAGTGTGTTTTTTTTGGGCATCTTGTCCCTGCATATGGCCTGTAAATGGGTCTTGAAGTGTTGTTTTTGCTATAAAAGTTTGGTTAGTCTTAACAGAGTCTTCTATGTCATGTGGTGACATTGCTGCCTGCTGTGAGTCTCTCTGAAGCTCAAGATGAAGCATGTTGTTTTGGGGGGTTATCATGTGTACCTAAATGTGTTTGTGATAGCTGTCTCCCTGCTGACCCCCCAATGACAGACACTGGCTGACCAGGGAGAGAAAATTACAAAAGACAGCTTCCATTGTGTGGGATAATGAAGATCAAGCACCTCTCCATTTAAATTCGGGCTCAAGTGAAGCACACAGGTGACAGTAAATTGCAGAGCCATGCAAACCCATCCACCCACTTTTTTTTTTTTTTTTTTTTTTTACAAGCAGGGGAGTGATTGAAGATTGTGCTAAGTGATTCACAGTGTGAATGTATGGCGGACACACGCAGACAAATACATCCACACACACACACACACACATGCACACACAGACATGCACTCTGCCACCCATACCTCATGTACACTGCTCTGTGGGTGTTGGATCCTGAGGGCCACCCACCTTACTGCAGTGATGAATAAAACAACAGCCACTTGGAGCTGTTGCATGTGTGTGTGTGTGTCGAGAGGTTCTGCTGACGTACTGGCTTTTAAATGAACTCCAATGGCTGGAAGTATGGCAGCTTCTGGCCCTCGCTGATGTGAGTGCCTGTGCTCGCCATCGTGTCTGCATGCATACATGATAACCTGGAAAAAAATTACCTGACAAGCCGCCAGCAGCAGCAGCCGCAGCAGTGACTGATCACTGTCGAGAGAAATCTGCACTCACCATGATATTATTCACCTTTCACATGCCTTAGCATTTGTGGTCGAAGTCGAGAAAACATTCAAAACAAATATTTCATTGCTTGAAACATCTTTCTGCTATGGAGGATTTTTAATTTTGTTTTTTTTCCATCCTGTCAAGCCTTTTTGACAAAGCCATTTTTGACATGGTTAAAAAACAACTTGATTGCCTGGAAAATTGGGTTCATGGGCTCAGATCTGAAATGGATCTTAGTCTCTGAATAAAACTTGTGATGGATAACTGCACTTTTTCATCTTAAATACATATTCCACGAGAATCAATCCTGATGATTTGATTCAGTTACAATCAGTGGTGCCTGGAGAAGTGGTAATACTCTTAATTTAAGCCCCTAACCCTAATGGCACCGATGTAGCATCTTGAGATTGTTTGAAAGCAAATTTTTGTTTCAGTATGTCACTCCATCTTTGTGTTCATTTCATTTATTAGATATTAAACAGGCCATATTTTATTTGAATACTTGAGGTAAACTAACAGGGAAGGTAGGCTGCAGACTATTTTTTTTTCCAAGGATCCCAGCTACTTCCTGTCTTACCGTAATATTCTTACCCAAACCCAAACCTAACAAAGGCAAAACAAGCCAATCAGCAATATCAACTGATTAATACATGGGTACACGTAGTGCAGGGTATACACATGCCTGTATATACCCTGCACTACACCACTGAATACCACAACCACTAAGAATTTTAAATCAATAGTTTGCACACCCTAATGAGAAATCAGCAAATGATCTTTTACAGATTGTTTCACGTGTTTGCATGAATGTCTTGATTGCATTCAACTGTGAATTCTGTATCTTGTATCATTAGCTGACGATACTGTTACTCCCTACTTATAAGATGCAGCAAGAAAAAAATTTGCCATATAGTGAAATATGAACCTCTTAAGGCCAACTAAAGACTTTGCCTGATGGATTTATTAACCTGATATCACATACACACAGTCATATTAGTGCAGTAAACACACACAAAGCTTCTCATGTCACATTCACATTAGCTGCTTCTTTCTTGATGGTATGTGTCCTGAAGTCCCGCTGCGTATGAATACCGCCGAACATTTCTCTTTGATCCCAAATGAAAGACCCAAAGCAGGTAATTTGTACTTCATTTCTTTCTCTTATGGTTTTAGTCACTGCTGAATTTGCACAGCTCAAACTGGAAGGAATCCTTGATTATGATAAATTCTGAATTATATCCTGATCCTGCAAGCTCACAACACACATCACTTCTTTACAATCCATCCACCATGTCCTTATTGAGAGTGATGTCTCTGTAATGAATCTATTAATGCAACACTAGCATTAATTAGGAGCCCATTATTACCACCTGACCTCACATGAAAACAGTCTGTGTGTCATGTTTTTTTTTTTTTATTGTGTGAACAGTATGTGCGTGTGAACATGTCAGTGAGTTCGTGCTTGCTTGTGTGACCCCTATGATTGCCCACTGCTAATAGGTTTGCAGATGGAGGAGCTTTATTATGCTCTTTATGACTTTTTAACTGAGTCACTGCTCACTGCTGGTGATGAACGTGTGTGTGTGTGTGTGAGAGAGAGAGTAATGAATTTGAGCAAGGTGGATGCAGGTTTGGAACAGAAGGTATTCCATGGGGGTGAAAGTGTACTGAGGAGAGGCCTTGAGGGAAAAAGGGCTGGAGAGGTACAGAGAGAGGGTGAGAGAGTATGATAGAGGGACAGTGAGGGCAGAGGAGAGAGAAAGAATGTGAGGTCGAAGGAGAGATAAATGGATAGAATGATAGAGGGAGAAAGAGAAAGTGATGGAGGGAAAATGAGGACAGCGGAAGTGGTACTAACTCTGCTTTACTGTGTGTGGGCAGACGGATTGATGATAAAAAAGAAAAAGAACAAATTAGTAAGAGAGGGTTAATTAAAGAGAAAAAAGTAGCTAAGGCACATAAGTGCAGTACTGATGATGCATTAGTATTGCTATATTGATCATAGGCCATCTGTTTAGTGGTTATTTAGAGCCATCATATCTCTGCTGGCCACCAGGTTCAGGGAGGCTTATTTATGAAGGAAATAAACTGTGCCCTTGTGTTGGTGTATGTGTGTGGCTGTATGCACATCCGTATTAGTGTTTCTTCAGTTGGATTTGAAAGTGTTCTTGTGCTTGTGTGTGTGCGCTTGATCGTATTCGTGCACAGTAAAACCTGTGGGGAATTTGCCTTCCTTTTAAAGTCGCAGCTACACCAGAGGAGCATGGCTGCAGCAGCAGCATCACCAGGGAAAGGAATGAGGACAATTTAGCAACTGAGCTGCTTGAGTAATGATGAACAGCACACCCTGCAGAATGCACGATGGGTGTAGAGGGCAAGGAGGACAGGGGGGATGAGCACAACGGGGTGAAAAAGAGCCAGCCGGCGAGGAGACGAAAGGGATAAGATGAGATGAAGGAAGGAGCAACAGAAGAGGGTGGTGGGTGGGAGGGAAAGGAGGACTGAAAAGATATGGGATGAGAGGATAAGGGTCAGCAGGTGGGGATGGAAAAAAAAAAGTGTGAATATGTGGAGGAGGCAGAGGACAAGCATGTGATGGAAGGATAAAGATGAGAAGGTTAAAGAGGCCCGTGAGAGGAGTTAGAGAATGGTAAGAAGGAGAGCAGTGTGTAAGAGGAGAAAGCTTGAGAGAGACAAAGGGGAGGAGAGTTCAGAAGTTTTAAAGTTAAAAATATAGGAAATTGAGAAGAGGATAGGATTTGATAGCACGGGGTTGCAGGGCACCAGGGAGGAAATATAAAAGGCCGAAGATGGTGAAGAGACGCAGTATGCAAGGGGAATAAGGCCAAGGGGGGGGGGGTCTACAAAATCCATTCCTCCCTGAAATATAATATGACATTTATGATGTGTACAAATCTGGAGCCTCTTACCAGCGCTTCAGGCAAAATCCTCCCAAATGTTCGGCATTAATCAGGAGAGTGAGCTTAAAGACTCAAGGTGCTTAAAAAGACAAGCTTCTTGCTTTAAAAGCAGATTTGAAGGTTCAGTTCCCATACGGTTTGGTATGTTTACATTTTAAACAAAATGAAAGACGAACACGTGTTTCCGTTTCACTCTTCATCCTCTGCCCTCTCTCCATCTTCCCTTTAGTTGTTTCTCTTCAGTCTCTTTTCTCTCACTTTCACTCTAAGTTGCTTGCTCTCTGCTTTTTTGCATTGCAGTCACAATCCTCTGACATTGTTAAAGGCAAATATATGACCTTTTTTTTTATGTTAAAGTCCACTTCTCATTCTTTTGTTTGCCCATGCGTAACACTTCAGTTAGACTCTCTGAATTACACATTTTTCCCGTTGATTATAGCTCAGTATGAAAAACAAACAAACAATCCCAAGGCTTCCTAACTAGAAACTTGCTTAACTAGTTAAGTAAAACATCACAGGTTTATGTACATTTACTTGGCATTGAAGCCAGTAAACATACATTTTATTTGCACGGTAGCTCAGCTGAAAGCACAGGTTTGGATCAGCGCATCCAAGCACTGACATCAAGGTTTGCTTGTCGTCCGCCCTTTGGCTTTTATTTGCCAACAGTATAGCATGAATGCATTTCTACCACCTGATCCTATTGTTGGAGCTTCCAACCACCACTTACATGTAACAGCAGAGAACAGCCGTCAGGGTGTCAAGGCTTTAATCTGTGTTTCCACACAATGACAATGTACCTGTTGCAAAATAAAGATGAAAACATGTTTGCTGTGATGGATTACGGATCCCTGCAAGATGATTTTCATTTTGACATGTAAAAAGTGTTTTTCTTCAACAGCTAGAACAACACAAATAGCTATACTTTGGAAAATGGTTGGCAGTGTGTGCATGATATAAAAATTCAAATACCTTTATGACTTTTAAAGCAAATGTCAGATCATTCTTAATGAAATCTCTCTCTCCCCGTCCCTGTTTTTCTAACAAACATGCACACATTTGTATATACATACAGCTTTCTTCAAAGACATCAAGGCCATCCAAGCCAAGCTTGGATTAAATGTCACGCGGGGCGTCACACTGAACAAGGAAGGGAGAGGGAGTTGGAGAGGATGAGGGCAGAGAGCAGTGAGAGCAGAGAGATGATTAGGGAAGGATAAAAGCATTTAGAAAAGGATGTACAAAAGGGGGAGGAGAACTGGGAGGTGGGGAGAATTGAGGAGCAAAAAGGGAAGGAGGTGGAGATAAATGAGCAGAGAAAGGGAAATTGGTTGAAGCATAGGTGGAATAGAACTATAAAGCATAACGGCAGAACAAAGAGAATGAGGTGAGGTGTTATATTAAAGGGAAGAAGAGAAGAGACAGATGGGAAAGAAATCAGTCAAGAAAAAGGTTAAAAGTGAGAGGACGGGGTCAACTATAGCAGGAATGAGAATGAGGGGAAAAAGGCAGCTGACAAAGACAAAGGAACATTCAAAGCTGCAAAGCACATTTTCTTTTAGTTTCTATGCAACATGTTGATATGAATGAGAATGTAGAGAAGCAGCATAACGCTGTAATCATTGTTCTATACTGGGCATACACAGGTACACTGAATATACAACTCAGGCCATTTAGACGGTACATTGCTATCACCCTAATTATCATTTACTGATACCTTGGCTCGGCCTTAGATATACTCAAAAATCTGGCTCACAGCCACCACCTACTGTTTTAACATCCCAGGCGAGCCCGGCTGGACTGCAGCTGAGTCAGCCGTGGTTTGCAAATGAGCCAGACCTGACCAAAACCAGCCAAGCACTGACAGGAAGAGAAACACAAAGAAAAATAGTTTTGTCAGTTGTCCACTGAATCTAAACGTGCCTTCAATGAATTGGTTATTAACAAAATGTTTTCAGCTTGCTGGCTAATGAATGGCTACACAAAATAAATCCTCCACCTACTCAAAGTATGTTCATTTGTGTGGGAGAAAGCAAAGCCCTGGATGTCTACAGTAGGTCTCAACAAAGAAGAGAAACAGTCAGGCTGAATTCTGTCTCCATAAGGCGAGGGGAAAAGGTAAGGCAGGCAGAGAGACGTGGTAGAGATAGCAACGACCTTGGCACAGCTTTGTGTGACAGTGTGGCAAACGACTGGAGTGCTGCTGAACTATGACTACAAATTCTCCTGGCTGCTCGCCTCCTTAACGATGGGGAAAATTAATTTAAACGCCTATAATGAAAGAAGTGAGGTGAGGGAGGAAGAGAGGGGGATGGTGAAAAATATGTAGGAGGATGATTTTTCTTGCACAAATCAGGTTACCTGGGAGATTTCTCCATTAATACACAGGAGGAAAAACTGGAATCTCAGGCGTGCCACTGTCATCCAGCAGCATTCATACACACAGGTCAAGTATGCTCAAATACAGAAAGCTGTTCATAAAGCCCCATTAACACAGTAACGAAGGCTTCTGACCTGCTGACAATTGGTTTCCAATAGTGTGGTAATTACAACCCCATATGTTCTAACAGATAATATGCATTATATGCAAAATACATGCCTTGTACACTTGCAAAGACACAAAATAGATTTATCATGTTTTCAAATCTGCAACACCATGAGGACAAAGGTCCAGAACATTGTATGGGATGATTCAGTGTGTTTGGTAGAGCTGCTGTTATATCAACATTCCTGCTACAAAATGTCCCGGAAGTACACAAGATTATTCTGCTGACCTACTATATCGTGTTTACACACACACACACACACACACACACACACACACACACACACACACACACACACAATGGATTACTGCTCCCTATACCTGGCAAAACTGTCTGAACACTGTGTGCGTGAGAGTCTTGTGAGAACCTGTATGATAAATGTTAGAAGTGTTTTCATATCTGTTCCTATCAAACGCCACTGGCTTGCTCTGCTCCCCTGTTACCATTAATTCTTTGTCCTCTCCCTCCCCTACACACACACATACACACACATTAATTCTGGGCTGTCCTCCCAAGTGTCGAAACGCACTCCCTTCCAGCTCACATCACTGCTGTAAATAACAGTCTTTGTGTGCTCTCTCGTGTGTGTGTGTGTGTGTGTGAGAGAGAGTGCGCATTTGTGGACATTTGACACCGCAGGACGATAACCTCCCCAGTTCATCACCATCATCACTCAGCGCCACCACCACCTTGCTTTCATCATCACATTGAGACGGCAACACTTTGGTCCAGCCTTGTCATAAATCAGCGATCCATCACCTGTGTGTGTGTGTGTGTGTATTCCTCCATAGTCATTATCCTTGTCATTCGTCAGTGTTCCTGTCACATTAGCGTCATCAGCTCCAACCTGCAACAACATGTGTGTGAGTTTGTTTGATAGGCAGAAGAATGGATCCCCCACAATAATTCAGAAATCATCAGTGCCCTTTTTAGAGTCGTCTTTGCGAAAGAGAGGCAGGCAGATGCATGTGCAGATAGGGAGGGCGAGGGGGGTGGAGTCTAACAATAGAGAAGAGCTTAAGTGAATGAGACTATAGGGCCAGGAGGCAGGTGTAGAGACAGTGTCAGATGGAGAGGGATTTAGCATTTTACCTTTTTTTAGAAAAAAAAAAAACAAGCAGATGCCAGCTTTAAAAATGTGAGTCGAACCGAATGAATGACAAGAGACTCATTTTGTTTCAGCTGTTAAACATCTATTGTTTTTAACGACTGCTCCGTCCATGTTGCCTTCACCTTTTACCATGAAATCATTCTTAACCATCATTCCCTCACTCATGCCGAATGACTATCCTGAGAAGGAGCGGGCTTAATTACTGGGTCTTTATAGAGTGTGGGAACATAATAACTCTGCATCGGATGACGTGCCATCCTAATTTGTTCATTTAATAAGGAAATTGAGCTGTGTTTTGTACGTTCAACAATGTGTCTTTGTCTGCCTGAATGCCATTATCTGATTTTATATAGTTATTCGGATGGCTGAGCTGGATGAATTATTCCCCTTTAAAAATTTAAGATTAAAATTAATATAGTCATGTTTCTGCTTCCAGGCCAACTGGAACTTTGTGCAGCAGGTCATAAAAGGAGCCAGGGTAAACTCTTTTGGCTATGATTCTGGCATGACTCCATGGAGGGTGGTGTCAGTCCTTGGTCCACTGCTTCAGACTGCTTCAGACTGAAATATCTTAAATACTTCTAAATGTTCACATTGGCGTTTTTTTTTTTTTTTTTTGTATGATGTCTCAACAAGCATCGGATGGTTCCTAGAGGAAGTTTCCCGCTGACTTTAATGATGCCTTAGCACCACCATGAGTTTCACATTTGTGGTTTTTCCTTTAAATGGCAATGTAACCGTTAAATGGCTCATCATAAAATTTGCTTCACACATTCATCCTCTCAGGATCACTTGTCATCACGTCAGTGATGCGTTCACTTTTCATCTGGTGACATTATCAGTTTCCGTTCACCCAATACTTTGTTTTGTTTGTTTACTGATATTCTTACTCTGAATATCAGTATTCATGATGATATTCTTACAACTTAGTCTGAGTTGTAGTGAGTGTTCAATGCTAATCAGCAAATGTTAAGAAAATACATGAAACTCCCATGGTGAGCATTGTAAACATTACACCTCAACATCAGCCTGTTCGCATTGTCATTCTAAGCATGATAGCATGCTGATGTTATCAATAAGCTCAAAGCACCACACTGCCTAAACACTGCCTCACTGAGCTGCTGGCATGGCTGTTGACTCTTAGTCTTGCTGTTGTGGAAACCAGACTATTAAGAGCGCGTGGCTCAGTATGCTATGGTAGGAATTAAGCTGATATGAAAGCCCCAGGAAGACCTGCTTTGCCACATATTGGCTCATTAGCCTGTCATCATCCTTTCATCTAGCATGTTTTTTTTCATCCGTGTTGTTTGTCTGCTTGTCAGTTTAATACAGTTTCATTGAATATCAAAGAGGATGTAATGGTGATGGTGCGAGGTAATGTTTTGTATTTAAAGATTTTGAAATCACGAGGAGGAAGTGCTGAAGCTATTTTATGCAGATGCTTCCTTTGTGTCATGTTTTCATCAGTGCATAAAAGGCTTGGCTGATAGATAATGAATTACAGAGGATTTGCTCTAAATAAACTTAAATACTGTAAATAAAAAAGAGATAATATGTCAGAGATAACATTACTGAGATTCAGAACTGATTTCTAAGAGTACAATGAAAGACTGTAGATGGAAATTCTCAGACTTATCAGTTTTTGTGCTCCATTGTGACACCACACTCGCCTCCTCATTTTTCTTTTTACTTCTAGCATCCCTCATCCATCCCAAGAGGTTATTTGGCAGTAAGTAGACAAACACATTATTTATTGCCTCTTTATCGATGTAGAAAAAAACGAGGAAATGAATACCTAACACTTGACCAGTGGCAGACATTTGATCGATACCTCTCCACCAAACAATTTGGAGCCTTTAATTTTGGATGCTGCGGCCATTCAAATAAACGGCTGTTGTTGACAATGCTGTTGTCATGGAAGGGATGGTTTGGAAATTGGTTGGTGATTTAGTGCTGCTGACCACATGCTGTGTGTGTGTGTGTGTGTGTGTGTGTGTGTGTGTGTGTGTGTGTGTGTGTGTGTGTGTGTGTGTGTGAGGGTAAGTCTGTGCATGTGCGTGCCTGTTTGCCCGCCCTTGGGGCGTCTGTGTAAAGCAAGATTCAGTGCTTTTATTTCCTGGTTGATTTATGTGGTGACGTTTGCCTTTGCGCTCACAATCACATTATTGGAGAGGAGGAAGAGCCAGGACCCGTTGTGTGCGGATGCACGTGTGTCTGTGTTTGTAAATCAGCGTGCAGTGATGTTCGAAAATAACACGCAGCGAACAGCACTCATTCACCCACCCTCCTTTCTCCTCTTTACTTGTCTCTCTCTCTCTCTCCCTCTCTCTCTCTCTCACTCACTCACTCACTCACTCACACACAGACACACACACACACACACACAACATGTGAATTACTAAATACGCATTTAGAATATCTGCCCATATAGCCACTTCCAACGTACACCGGCTATGTGCATATTCCAAATTGCCACACTTGACCACCATGATTCGTGTTTAGATTACTGGATGAGTTGTTTTTTATCCACATACCTTCAGGCATAAGAGCATGTTGAAAACACCATTTGAATGATGAGTCTATTTTAACAACTGCATTTCTGTCTGTGTATGCCTCCTCACTGTCTCTAGATTAAACAGTGGAGTTTTTTAATCACATAAAGGTAGCTGATGAATCACTGCACATGTGCAACAGCTGTCAAACAGAAAGAGAAGAAACTGTAGGTGGTGAAGAAAACATGGAAGAAAGAGAAGAAAGGAGGGAAAATGACAGTTCCAATGTGGCAAATATTGCTCCTTTTTAAGGGGGATGGGAAGTGATCAGACTTTGTTGATACCAGCCCTATTATCAATTCAGTTTATTTCCGATTCTTTATTGATTCCCTTGATTCATAATCAATTTTTGCTGAGCTGGCTAGAGCCTGACAGCTAGCTGCAGCGACAGTCTGAGATTATCTGAAATGGATGAAATGAAAGAGTATTTGAACAGCATTTTCATTTAGGATTTGTTAGTCAGAGAAGAAATTTGCTCAGCCTGCCTGCGTGGTGCTCATGTTATTACAACAAAGGATATTTACCCTCTGTGATGGATGTGCTGCACGATTGGGAAGCAGTGGCACTCGTGCATAGAGTGTTAAATAGATCACATTTCCATCATTTATGTCCATGATGAGAAGAAAGATGTTTCTTTCAGCTTAATGCTTTTTTTTCCACCCTTATGTGAAATAATCGTTTTGCAGACATTAGAACAGTGTTGTTATCGTTCATTGTGAAATGAAACCACACCTTGGACTGTTTTTTGGACAATTTCTTGTTGCAAGTTTCCAGCAGTGTAGACGCAAGAGTTTGACTACGGGGAGGTTGTGGCTCGGGATGAGGGTTGGCTGTTTGATCTCACCTCCTCTTGTCTTCATGTTGAAGTGTGTGAGGCACCAAACTGGAAAAAACTCGCCAATACATGTGCACGAAAGGCTGAATTGGACTTTAGTGTATGAGAGAGACCCTAACCCTCTCGAACGTGGCCATTTGCGTCATTGACTTGCATGTCCAACTCTCAAACAGGCTGGCACCAATAAAAGGAATTGATAAGGTTGAAGGCACATGATTCCAGATGAATTCGACCTGGTTCTCAAAGGTTCTGGTTTTTAATTTCCAATCATAGCTCAAAAGACACTGATCAATGTCCGACTCCCTCTCTAAAGCATTAGTTTTGAAGCCATATATACAGCCCTCCTCTCCTCTCCTCTGTCCATGCATTTGTCCTCTAGACAAAGACAACCTAACATTGTCCTACTATGTGGCCAAGCTCGTTTAAATGTGTACAATCCCTCCCCTGCAGTGTCATCTTCAAGCTGATTGGAACGCCATTCATAATTTATCTCTAATGGAATAGTTAATGAGCCTTTGTGTTTCACTCTTTATCGCTTTGTCCAGGCCTGTTTGTCTCACCTCATCTATACTGCATGATTATAAAAACATCCAAGACTCAATCAGTGGGAGGGTATTTACAGTTGCCAAATGCTGATGAATCAAATGATTGAAGGACGCATACTTAATGAGGCATTTTGATGAAGTGGCAGTTAGCATACCGTTCCTAACTGCTTCAAACAGCAGTTGGTTCGGAATTTGGTGTGTAAAGGCCGTGTTGAAATTAATTGTCTTTCAGAAGTTAAATGCGATCAACAGTTCATTTGAAGTAGAGGAGAGGATGAAAGATTCAGATTTGTTGGATGAATGCTGTCTATGCCAGTTCAATTTACCATCTGCACTGTTTGTTTACTTTATAGTAACCTGCACAGGGCATAGTTGACACATTTCTTCAACTAATTTAGCAGAAACAGTATTTCTCAGACACTTCCCTGGAAATGGGATACTCATCATATCACATTAGAGCAATTAAACTCTTTTTAACAATGATTTTTCCCAAAGTACTGCACTTAATGCTATCGAGACAGCATATTTTCTCATACGTGTGGCTTCTGTTTGGACTGGACCATAACCTCAGCAGCATTAGCATTAGACTCTACGCATTGAACTATACAAGACCAATTTACAGCAACAGGCCTCTAAATGTGGTACAAAACAGCCCTCAGCCAATGTAGCCTGCCTGGTTAATAATGGAATTTGCAACCAGTGTCTTGCACACACATACACATACACACACAACAATATGACGCTTATTTTCTGGTCAGTGAAATACAGTTAGCAGCGCTTCACTGCACTGGCTTATACAATTAGTGGCCCAATGGATTCAGGGGATAAACTGGGTTGAAATGAGAGGCTAAAAGGGAAGAAAGAGAGAAATAGATAACACATGGTTAATTGGGTGTAACAGACTAAAGCAGAGACCAAATCCTTACCAGCCAGTCAGCCGTAGGTGCTGCCTTATTCTTCTGTCTCAGCAATGCTGCAGGTTGACATTTATTTTGGTGACTAATTTAGTATTGACTTGTGGGAACTTTATCTGCCACTACAGATACTGGCACTCACCAGTCTTTTCTTCCTCTGTTTCCCTTTGTGCAGCAACCATTTTGGCTGACTCCGTGTGCCCTTGGGCAGTATTTGACCTTAGAATGAGCAATAATGTCAACCCGTTTCTCCCTCACACCCTGACTTTCTCACGCTGGGTCCCAGTTCAGGGGCGAGATACTTGTGCTCCACATGAGAATGAAATAACAGATCAGAGGTTCCTCCAAATGTGGCAGAACATGTGGCTTTTTTCCCCCAAAATCTGTTTTTTTAAAGGAGGTTTCGAGATGTCATCCTTATGTCCAGATACCGTCTCATATTTACTCAACTATTGCTCAAGTGGTCATCAGTCAATGTAGATATATTACCTAAATTTCTCTACTGTTTGATGTTGCTATGAACTGGAATATGTTTCTACTTAAAAATGTTGGAGGGACTTTCTAAGGTGAAATTAGATTGAAGTTGCTGCGAAGATAAACCATCTGGGATGGAGTTGAAGGTTGAGCCTGAGACCTCACCTTTGTGGGATCCATACTTTTGAACCTCTCCATCTTACAATATTTCTGTCTTTCCTTTCCCAAAGTCCCCTAATACTGAGTAAAAGTTTTTCTTTCTTTTTCCTGCTTCCTTCCTTGCCAACAGGTGCCATCTTTGACGAGTCAGCACGGAAAGATGACGAGGTGTTCCGCCTTGCCGTGGCAGATCTCAATCTGAACAACGAGATCTTGGAGACGGAGAAGATCACCATCTCTGTGGAATTCGTTGATGGGAACAACCCCTTCCAGGCTGTGCAAGAAGGTAGGATGATAATACCTTTGTGTTGTCTTGTCATCTTGTCTCTTTTCGAGCAACAAGCAGGTGCATCAGTTTCCAAGTCAAATTTCTCCAGTTGCTTTTGTGTTGGTATAAAAGTATATTCAAAAAGAGGACATCAGTTTGCTTCTGGGCAGAGTTCCCTTTTGTTCTGGGTCAGACTGAAATGAAAAGGCTTACTTCAACATTGATCCCTGCACAGTTTCTAAATTTCATGATGTTTTTTTTTTTTTTTTTTTGTATTTTTGGTTCTAATCTTGTTTAAGCTCAGCCCTGTGGGTTGTCTGCTCTTCTAACTCTTCCAGTGTACTTACCTCCAAAAGGATTCGGTGCAAATATTGCAAAAACAAATGTAAATGTGTTTAAACTAAAGTACGTCCAAGGACAATCTTGATCTTAGTATGAATGCAGAACTTAAGTCTCAGTAACTTCAGTCTCATAACTCCTCCTTGCAGTCCTATCTCTGTTTTTTTTGTTGACCCCTTCCATAAATTGAGAACAGTGAGGCAGGGAAATGAATTCATGCATCAAACACAGCATCAAAAAGTTGGCACAAAATCAGCCTCTGCCTTTAATGTTCCCTAGATTTTCATGCATGGCTTGCATGTCCTCTGAGTTGACCTGCATCACACTGTCAGCTGAGGACAGGCCAGTGTTTTATATATTTCCTTTTCCACTTCGGTTGTGGTTTATGTTGACAGCCAGTTTATGCTATGCAAATATAGTTTTGACAAGAAATTGGCTCAGGAATGTTGATATATGGTAGTCAAACAGTGGTTACACTAGTCTACACAACTCATTTTCATCTGTGTGTACATAGATTGGGATATTCATGCCTGCCTGTCAAACAGTTATGTAATGTAGCAGCTGATTCACAAGCAAAACCAACAGGCTTGACTCTAAATTGAGCATTTTATTTGAAAGAATCTCATGTAACAAAACTTCATGAGGTCAGTGCTCTCGTATTGTTCAGCAAATGTTTTCTATTTCATTTAGTTGATATTCAAATCTGATTAATTTATCAAAAGTCCCTCACAAGAAGCTGTTTTATTTCACATGTATCATGAATGAGGTCACCAGAGCAATGGACTACGAGAGCCTTGCAATACTTTAGCTAAAGTGTTTTTTTTCATTCACTTTGACAGGAAAGTGAACACATTAACCAGATAAATTTTAAATAAACTCTAACTGCAAATGATGCTGTCTGGTTCTGATGCAAATGTATCATTAGAAATAGGCAGAAAGTTAGGGAAGGCTGTGTGGGTGGTGATATGGCATTACAGTGATCTGGTGTTCAGTACTGCAGGGCAGGCGCGAGCAGACACAGCAACAACATGCAAACAAGCAAGCATGCACAAAATACGTGCACATTTAGACTGGCATGACAGAAGCACTCGCAAAACAGGTGAGGAGACATCAGCACACTCTTAGTGAAGAATCATTGTGGTTTGTGAGTAAAGGTGACAAGAAATCAATTGAGCAGTTGTGGGCAGTGCAACTATTCACTTCTCTGCACATATTCAAACACAGCAAGCACTACATGGAGAACTGCACATCAAACAGCCACTCTCAGTGGCACATTCACTTTTATCCCTGTAACCATTTCAGTCCTGAAATACTGCAAATGATATGTTGAATGCTAACACAGTACTTACTTTTTGGTGTGATACAGCTGCACGTTGTTCATGTGCTTTTTCTTTCATTCTCCTCCTCTGATACTCGTGCTTCTTTTAAAATGATGCCATTTTATAGAGGAACGACACCAACACCAACACTAGCACATTTTATTTATCTATTTCTGACTCTGTAGACACATCAAATATTTCTTGTGAACCATGGTTTGGCACCAGATTCAATCCACCAGACAAGCAAAACACTTTTTGATTCATTTAAAGTTTTCAAAAATTGTATCAAAGCCTGTTTCCAAAATGCAACATTGCACAATGCTTTTAAATATTGCATCCTGAACTGCACGGCCGAATGAGCAGTTTGTCTTTCAGTACAGAATATCTCGAAAGTCAGTCATTAAGGTAAACTGGTGAAGAAGGAGGGTAGCAACAGGAGTTACTATTAGAAATATGACAAAAACAGTTTTCTGTCCATACATTTTTGCACTTACATGACTTGAAACTTATCATATGCCATTCTCAGCAATTGGCAGAATTGTCTTATTGGCTTCGGATTAACCAAAGCCAATGGATTTAAAGAGGCAACATGAAAAATGCCCTAACTTGGTATCAATTCAATGATTTAATTAACTGATAATCAAATACGAAGACCCCATTATCAACACCCGTCTACACACTGAAATAAACACAGACACAGACACATTACATTAGCCTTGGCTGAGAGAGTGAAGGAGAGCATTGGGAGAACACATCTGTGAGCTTATTTGCATTTCAGTCAGGAATCAGAATGCGTCCTTTTAGGAAACAATGGTGGCCTCATTGTAACATGTAGCTCTTCTTCAGAGATTAGCTTGTGTGGATTTACTGTATGTGTATGGGGGGGGGGGGGTTTGTTTGTGTACCTCTAGGAGGTACACAAACAAGGCGGTTGCTTTGATACAAGGGCTCTGCAATGTTGTTTGGTAGTCAGGCTGTAATTCTTTGAAGTCCCAACCTGAGTAGTTCTATTATCTGGGCTCTGTGTGCACGTGGGCTAAATGTCTGTGTTTGTTTCTTCCTTTTTCATTTTGAGGACAGCGAGCAGCTTGCATCTCAAGTATCTTATTTAGGATATCAGCATTGTATGAAAAAGAGACAGCTAGTGAAGTATGATGTGACAGCACAGCAGGAGGCAGCATTTGAACGCTTGCTCTTTGACCGCGCAGACTGAGCCAACAGCAGGTTCCCGAATCCTGCAGTATGTGTCGTTTTCTGTTTTCCTGTTCTTTTTTAGCCCGGCTTACATTTTTGTGCATTTTGAGTTGTCCTTTGTGCCGGAATTATTCCTTAACTTGTTGTTTGAAACTTTTTTCCTCAGTTCGGGGAATGTTTTTTCGCTGATCGTGCACATTCTTTTTCAGCAGTCTCATACATCACATTCATGAATATAGACACAGTTACAGCTCGGAGTTGCCAGGTACAACACTGTTTAGTAATGATGGCTACAGTAGAAAGCTCATAAGGAGAAGCTGAGAGCATGCAGTACAGTATCTATTGGCAGTATAGGATTTATTGAGGACAGATGACATTCAACCAGCTACTTTTCAATGACAAACTAGGTTTGCCTCACATTTTTTTCTTGTTTTATCCCTCACTGATTAAACTCCTGCAGGCCTCCAAGTCCCTCAGCCTGTTGACTGGTCTGTCCAAATTTGTGGGAGGGTTAATGAATACTTCCCTGTCTTCCTGATACTGAACAGACCGCCTGACTCATTTCCATGCCAGTCTGCCTGCCGGTCTGTCTGTTTGCCCGTCTGTTTGTGTAGTTAGCTGGCTGATGAATTGATTGCCTGTCTCCCTATCGGCCTGTCTATCTGTGTATTTGTCTAGCTAACTGGTAACTTGGCTGGCAAATCAATTGTCTTTGTCTCTGTCTATCTCTCATGTACTACGGTCTCAGTTGCTTTGCTTGGTGCCCTTGTAAGCAGAAACAAAAAACAGTTGATTACATCAGTTTATATGATTTGAATATTTTTGAAATTTGAACACTCTTAATCTGTGAACCTCCTATATTAGACAGATAACTGAAATTTCCAGACTCATCCTTTGTGCATCTGTTTGTTGAAATTACTGCAAGTAGATATAAATTATGAAATAATAACATGCTACAGTTACCTCTCCCTATCTTAGATTCTGCTCACAAAATATGTAATATACTGCAGTAAGTTGTAAAAGTGTAGCTAGAAAAATCACAAATGAAAGGACTGCTATAGCTATTCATTTGTAAACTGTCCGAACCTGCTGCAGTCTGTAGTGTGATTAATAGCAGAATGAACCACAGATCCTCTCTAGTATTTGCATACATGAAAGTATATAGCAGTAATTTGCACCTTGCCTTTCATTCAGTTTGTCCTGGCAATCTACGTGTAATTAGTACCTGATTTAGTAAGGCAGAAGCTCATTATGCAATCAGCACTTGAGACATTCTGTGGAAAGCAGAGCTCAGTAGGTGCAGTTTGGAGGTGGGATTAGTTTCCAGTCCCATGAAGCCCTCTCATCTGGTGTGGGGAACCATGAGAGGCAGAGAGAGCAACAGGTCTAGCAGAAGCTCAGAGTGGACTGTTGTAGATGTGATGATGTCTCAGAATATAGAGGCAAATGTGGCCAAATGTATGATCAAAAGAGTGTGATTGCATACCGTACCTTGAGTGATTTGCATGTTTATTCAGCAAGTTCACATTTAATCAACTTCAACTTGCTAAAACAAACTAATTCGTGTTTAACAAGCACACCGACGCCACTCCCCAGACACGGTATGATTATGATTATGAGTCTTTTTTTAATCCGTCCATTTATTTTGGTCCATTAATCACCACAAATAAGTGCAGGTTTTCATAGGTGCATGACTAGCCCAGTTCACTCTGACTCACTAGTATAATTTAATACATAGTGGAATGTGGCACAATGAGAGAAATTAATGTTGATTATTACAGGATAATTTCTAGTTTGAATTGAGAAATATGCTGGGAGGATAAAGAGTTAGAGCCCCCATCTGTGTCCAGCCTACGTCTCTGCAGCGCTTCGTTACGCCTGCCCTCCATTTTCTAGAAAAAAATCCTGTTATCCACAAAGCAATAAAACATTATACTGAAGCGAGAAATATAAAATGGCACATCACAGTAACCACTTCTCTAACAATGCAGACCACGTGACAGTGGAAAAAAAGAGAATTAAAAAGAATGATCGAAATACTTTATCCAAATGATTTACTGTGTTCTCTGCCCTGAGGGTCGTGTGTGTGTGTGTGTGTGTGTATGTGTTTGTGTGTGTGTGTGTGTGTGTGTATATGTATGTCCTCCCCTCTCCGTCCCTTTCTATCTCCTGCATGGTGCTTAATTGTGGATCTGCTCCTGTCACTTATATTCACATTTCACTCCCTACACCCTTTCCCCTCCATCTCCATAGTAACAAGGCTAGACATTTCTCAGGAGAACAGGTGGAGTTGTGTGTGTATGTTTGGGGTGGGGGGGGGGGGGGGGGGGGGGGGGGGGGGGGGGGGGGGGGGGGGGGGGGGGGGGGGGGGGGGGGGGGGGGGGGGTGGGGGGGGGGGGGGGGGGGGGGGGGGGGGGGGGGGGGGTGGGGGGGGGGGGGGGGTTGCCAGTATGTGTGCCCGTTCATGTCTCCATCGATTAAAGCAATGAGAATCGCCTAATTGGATAACAGTCTTTGGAAAGGTGGGAGGGGGAGGGATCACAGGAGGGAGGGAACTCAATAGTTGTCTCATCTTATTTTTCATCTCCGCTTAGTCTTGACACACAGGGCACACAGCCACTTTCATGCACACACTGCCATACACACAGATTAAAATCCCATCACACCTTCATGAGGCTGTGCGCAGCCGCACACTGCACTGAAACCTACGTGGTCTTGACAGACCCTGTCAGCATCAATGACTCTGTTAGTTTGTTGTTTTTAACCCCTGTCTCTCGAAACGGAATGTGGGAGTTGCCATCAAAATGAGGATTAGTTTAATTTTGACTATTATTTCATGCACTAAAGAAATAATCTCAAAGGTAGACAGCTCATGAATTAGAAATCTAAGAATATGATTAATGCCCTCAGTGATTATACAGCAGACAGGGTAGACAGCTGCAGAATTCAGCACTAAAACCAGAACAAAAATCCTCACAATGAAAGGGGAAGAGATATTTTCTAATAAACATCCCTCACCTTAATGTGTTCAGATACTAACGTGCTTGGCTTCTTAAATTGCCACCAATTTTAAAAACCGGTTGCAACATTTGTTGGTTCCAGCTTCACAGATGTATATCATTGACAGCTGAATCTCTTTGGGATTTGGACTGTGGTCAAACTAAACAAACTGCGCTGTATTTTACTGACTAACAAATCAATGATGGTTAAACATCCATTTGTTAGTCAGTAAAACAACCAAAACACAGAACTGACCAATCAATTAGTTGCAGCCCTGCAGCAAAGCCGTGTTCATTTGTTTCCACGTTAGTTTGATTTTTTATCTCCTTGAAACATCATATGCATGTGCTGTAAATGGTTGCTAAGAAGATTCAGCACCATGACAGCACCAAACAGCACACCGATTCGAATAAACGGCCTTCCCCAAATGTTCGTTTTTCATTTGCTAACCTGTCGCTTTTCCAAGTGATATGACTCTGTGCTGAGTGACAGGCATGACACCAGAGGTGCTCCATTGCATGCGTCAGTGCTACTAATTTAAGAAAAGTCTGACTGAAATCTTAACACTTTGGACAACTCTCTCAGTATTTGTGGTAACGCTGGGCAGGCATTACAAGAGCTGCTTTAGTAGAACATTAATTTCTATGATTATTTATAGGCAGAGCTAAGGAAACACACATGGGATGCTGTGGTGTTAGTATACAGAGTGACAAGAGGCATGTGGGCTGTTAACCTTTTCCACTGGGAACAAAACTAAAACAGCAAACACATTCACAAGCAAGGGAAGTGGTGGAATGTGCTTGTATAAACGTGACACAAAAGATCCTAATGAAAATGCTTCAGGAGTGGTGAAGATTAATTATTAGGGCTGCTAATGCAAAATGGAATGCGTATAAAAAATGATAATAACATGCTCCATCTTCTTAAATTCTTAATTAAAGTTTCAATGGATTAGAGTGACTGAAATGTATATTTAGAAGATTTGTCGCCTTTTCAATTGATCTACTCTGACACAGTGGAACTCTTTGTGATTCGCAGGAACGATGTGATATAGTGCTAAAGTCAGCACGAAGCAAATGCCTTAAGGGTGCGAGAAACCCTTGACTGCATGAGTGTGATGAGAATAACTAAGTCAGACTTTGTCAACTTGATGAGTACACTGCGATAATGTAAACACATTAACAAAAAACAAAAGCCACGTACCATAAGGGCACTCACTTTCTCCATCCTCATCTGTTTTGGCAGCAGGATTTTCATTCAGAATGCAAAGAAATGGAGGACTTGTAATCAAGGCATTTTGAATTTTTCCTCAGAATATTTTAGTGCTAGATGATCCCTTCCCTTCATGAAACATTAATGTGCCGTTTAAAAGATTTAAAAGAGCCCCTCCTCTAGTGGAGCCTGTCTGTAATCCAGACATAAACAAAAGTATCAGTACGAGCAGAACAGAGAAGGATGAGGCACCTACAGGCTGCTGAAAAAGGAAACCTCTAGGATAGAGGCCTGTCAATGTTCTTTCTTTTTCTGCTTCACTTTTCCACTGTTGAATGCTCCTCATCAGAAACACTTGACTTGTGATACAAAGCTTTAAGCTAAATTAAACATTTACAGCCACTATGGGTATCAACTCATTTTGGCCGATGTGAAAACAGTAGTCTCCACAGCCAGCTGGCAGCATGAGAATCCCACTGGCCCAAGTACGTATTAGCCTTCTCACCCCTGAGGAGAAAAAAATGTATGTCTGTACCTTGCAGGATATTTAACTGTCTTTAGCCACGGTTTATTTCTAGCTCTCTGCCGTTTCATGCTCTCAGACAGTGAAACATGGCTAAAAGCTGCATAGAGCTACAGAGTTGTTGATACTCTGTGGTTCAGCACTTAGAGTGAGTCAGTTTTTATGTCAAGCATGCAGGTTAAAAACCCCCTAATTGAGAGCTTGCAATAATACATTCTATTTACAATATATTTGTACTTTGCTGCGTTCTCATAATGGGTGCAGCCGAGTCTCCCATGGAAAGAGACAAAAACAATTTGATTAGTCGTGAAACTTGACTTTGGAAACTACTTTTAAAGGCTTTTTCCTAATATACTGAACCAAGCCCTTATTTTAAAAATGCAGTACTTTCAACCATCTCCCCCTGTTGAATGTGTAGGCTCCATCATGCTTCATCAGCATTATTTCATTTACTTTTGATTAACACAACAAGGATTCAGTGTCCTCCAAAGACATGGCTCAGAGGACACATTCGAACTTGTTAACTGAGGAGATGAAATTGCACCGGACTGCTGACTGTTTCTGGCTATGTGTATGAGAGAGGAAGTAAGTCAATAAAGTTAGAAGACAAAGTGGGAAAAGAGGCCTTGTTTCCTTAGTCATGTAACTTTTTGCATAATTTGTGGAAACAGTGTCAGCACGTGTTTACTCTTAGGTTTGCATAGCAGTTCAGTATAGACTTTAAGCACTCCGGACACAAGACATTTGTCACATTTTCAGCTACACTGTGGTCTTCTCAGGCTTTCCCTAGACAAGACTCCAGTATTCATATATGGTAGCATTTGAAGATGTTTACCATCAAACACCAAAACATCTACTGCAGGGCCGTAGGTGTGGTCTCAACATCGGGAGGACCATAATCATTCAAATCAGTAACCATGCAATAACCATGTAGCAAACATGCAATCGCCTTAGTAAAGCTAAATAAAAGCAACATACGAGTGTGTGTCCATTTAGCTTTTTTCTCTGGCAGAAAAGTGCTGGCAGGGCACTGGGGAGCACTGGGATGAAGCACTTGTGCGATGAGAGGGAAAAACGCTATATGGACACAAGCCCTAAGGCTACTGTTTTAAAGTCAAAGAATACATTTATTCATCAGAACACTCACATATGAACATAGCACTAGCAGAGCGCTAAATATGTTTTCAATGTGTGAAAGATTATCCGTCAAAATCAGCAGGGGGTGGTGCGTTGAGACAGCTGTTTGCAGCTGGCACCGTTCTCTCTCAGCGGTGTCCATCGTCCTAAAACCACAGCTAAGCAAACAAGTCAAATAGCCTGTCAGAGGGTACGTTGAAATGATCTAACATGACTTCAATCCAAAGATAATGCAAATGAGTTTGCAAATATTGTAGGAACAATTTTGTCCTCCCAAAATATTGGTAGGGACATGTCCCTACCGTATACATGCAAACCTACACCATTGATCTCTATTCATTTTGACGTCCCATTGCTGTAAACCAGCGTGTTTCTTTTTTGTTATACATTAGCCTTCCTCTGCCAATCCATGTCATGCAGTCACTAAAAGCTGTACCTAGCTGCCTTTGTATCCTGACTTAATGTTATTACTTGTATCTAAAAAAGCAACACAGCCATCTTGTAGGTCATTGCCCTCCTTCCTCTCTGCCTCTCAACCCTCCTCAACATTCTGTTTCCCCTCACTACAGTTGCACACATGACAATTAGCTACTGTGGAAACTGGAGCCAATTTCCTTCAATCTTATGCCACATAGTCCTTCCTTGTGTCATTCTTCCATGTTTCCATCCGTGCCCATCCTCCATATCTTTGTGTCCACGTTCTCTGATGTGAATGCGCAGAACAGTCTCGTTAGCTGCCATAGAGACCAAAGACATCTCATTTTCTGAGGCCATTCCATCACTCGGAGCCTGGAAGTCCTCCTTCTGCTGCCATCCTCCCGTCATTTGTCCATTTATCTCACCTGCCGAACAAACAGCTGTGTGCACAGTCAAACACACACAGGCACACACACACACACAAGCACATGGTGGCTTTCTTAATGCACTGACATTTTTTCTGTTCACCCTTCACTAGATTTATCCTTCATTTTTCTGGAGTAGTCATAGCTAAATTACAAAGATGTTAACCTGTCTGTCCTTTCAGCTTTATGCATTTACATCCATTTTTTCCTCATTTCTCTTTCCAGCTTCATCATTTTCTCTGTCAGTCTTTGTCTTTATTCAGTGATAAATTGCATCAATTCAATTAACCTCCCTACTAATCACAGGGGGTGTTGGTTGGGAGAGGGGCGTAGCCATGGCAACACTGACATTTTACAAGAGGCAATATGATGCTATTTTGTTTGTGCATGTGTGTGTGATTGAGTCCAGCAGCTGACAGCTGGGGACAAACCAGATCCAACCAGACATTTGAGGCTTTGAATGGTGTGTGTGTCTGTGTCTGTGTCTGTGTGTGTGTGTGTGTGTGTTACTCATGTTGTGGGGACATAAATCCCTACACACAGTCGCTGCCTCGCCTTCCTTAGGTGAACAAAACACAAGTCCCCATAATCTAAATCATTAAATTTTAGGGTGAAGACTTGAGTTACGGTTAGGATAAGATTAGGTTTAGGCTAAGGTCAGGGTAAGGGGGTTAGGCAAGTAATGGCTATGATTAGGTAAGGCTCCAGGAAGTGTGTGTGTGTGTGTGTGTGTGTGTGTGTGTGTGTGTGTGTGTGTGTGTGTGTGTGTGTGTGTGTGTGTGTGTGTGTGTGTATGTGTGTGTGCGCGTGCGTGTGTGTGTGTGTGTGTGTGTGTGTATTGCTCAGTTGGTGGTAGGCCGATTGATTGGTTGCTAGATAGAAAGTGTCATCTGAATAAAATTCAGAAGTGCATCTCTATTGAAAGGTTTCCTTCCTGCCCCTGCTGAGCATTGACCAGTGCACTCACCCCCTTTCTCTCTTTCTGTCTCTCTGTCTTTGTGCCAGTCTGTGTGGCAGCTTGACAGCCAGCTTCCCCTCTCCTAAATACACAGACAGTCCTTCACTGCAGATGGAAAAAGATCACCGTGAAATTATTTTTGTTGTGGCTTCTCCTTTAAAGCAGCACTGTCCTTCAACTGAAACCTACATTTCATTTTTGTGAATGGCCTTTTTTTTCTTCCTGCCCTTAAGACTCCACATGAAATACTTCCTTTATATTCACATTCAAAAATTTTTGGACCAGGTGAGAGAGCACATAGACCTCCTGGAGTGACATCATTCCTTCCCGCCTTCCCTCATAGTGCAGATGGACAATGAACTAGCGTGAGATGGTGTTGACGGCTGGACATATTGCACTGACACATGGTCATGAATAACCCCGCACTCGGAGGCTGATAACCTTTACATGTATAGACTTTTACATGCACAAGCACAGCAACAACAGTCCCTGGCATTGCTGTCAGACATCACTGTTTCCTCTCTGGCTGTGTTACGGTGTTGAACACAATCCAGTGAAAATACAATAAGAGATACAAGCGCATCTGAGAATTGAGTCATCTGACAGCATTGCTTTTGTTTCACTAGTTTTGTACATGGTTCCATTATGTAAGCCAGGCTGATCTGCCTGTCTTCATATTACTGCATGTTGTGACAGTAACATTGAGCAATACAACAAATCAAGCTGTTTAAAAGATTAGCCAAGCCCTGCCTTATTTGTGACTGTAATAGTGTAATATAGATTTTTCTATGCATATTGATTCTGAATATTTGAAGCTGTTTCGATACTCATTTTCTGCACTATTGATGCGCTGGTACCAGCTGCACTTTCTCGCTCTCTCTTCTCTCTGACAGCGAGTTGACACTCACACCGCTGCAGTGCCCACACAGCCCCGCCTCCTCTCACTCTCAGTGCTGTCTTCTTCTGATCCCTCGCCTCGTTTGCTCTGGTTGAATATAGCTCACAGCAGGCCGTGGTATACTGTGGGCTTTGTTACGTTGCTAGCCATTAAGGATGGCAAGTGCAGAGCCTCGGTGACCAGTTTTGGTTGGCAAAGAAAACTGGAGTGCTGTTTGGAAATACGTCGCATTTAAGGCAAGTGGATAAGAAGGGCGAAGGGTTCAAGCAAGCCCATATTCGAGTGATGCTAACAAAAAACATTTAACAAAGCACCATAACGACATACATGGACCCTTTGTGAGAAATTTTGAGAGGTTGGTGGCAGCGTCACTTAAGTATTAAACAAGATGGCCCAACAAACTGTTAAGTGTGTTCAACAGCCATTTATAATTGTCAAATCTTAACTAATCCCCTCAGAGCTATCAGACCTGAGGCATCTCAGCCAACAGAGTTTCAGGTCATAGGAAAATACTTGGACTTCTGTCAGAAGTAAATTAGATGCTGTTGTGCTGAACACAAATGGTCCTTTGTTTAAGTAAAAGTAATAATGCCACACTTTTAAAGGTGAAATACTGATAATATTTGTGTGTCAGAAATACTTCAGTAAAAGTATGGAAGTATTATCAGCAATATGTACTTCTGGCATCAAAAGTAAAAGTTCTGATTCAGCAGTAAAATGGTCCCGGCTTTCTATGTATCGTTGCTGGATAAGTGAATGCAATTTGTTTTAAGAATTTTGTGGTATATTTGAGTGGCCCTTAAATGCTTTAATTTAATTCACTTTGATTCTGTTTGGGAGCCTGCCCCTTTAATTGTTTCCATCTGATTGCATGTACAGCATTGCTACATCTTCATTACAACATAACGGCTCACTGGTGTTTTGCAAACTGTGCAGCAACTCATTTTACATCTGAATACTCATCTTAGCTCTCTGAGTGTATTACATGATCTCAAGTGGTGTTTGATTTAGCTTGACAATCTTGTTAATTTATTTTTTTTTAAACTGCTGTATCCATGCGATTATCTGCTAAGCCACAACACAGAGCTATGAAAATGTGCACACACACACACACACACACACACACACACACACACACACACACACACACACACACACACCCTAATAACAACACAGACTGAAACAGCATTACTCACTGGACAATATCAATTGAAAGTAACTCCCCCTTAAGAGTATTTGGCTGGGTGGAGGGCTGTTTGACCGGTGGACAAAATACTCAATAAATTAATAAACAGCACTGATATACTCTGACAGAGCGAGTGCACCCACATCAACACACAATACACTCTACAAATAGAAAGCCACCCAACTCTAATGCTCGTGTTTTATTAGAGTCATAAACTACACAGGCAGAGAGCAGCCAAAAAACTTTTCCTGATTTGATTTGATGCTTTTTGGATATAAAGTGCTCTCTTGTGGTCCCACTGCTTTTATTCAGCACAATTGAATTCAAGGCTCTATTGGCATGAGAGCTGACTGTATTACAAAACCGAGATGCAAATAATCGACATGTTTTAGACCATGAATTTTATCCGCACTGCGCCTGGCAGTGTCTTCATGTCTGTGCATGAAACTGTCTCCATCTAGATAAATGTCTGGCACACACACGCACATGCATGTTCCCTGCCCCCCCCACCCACTGTAACCTTAACCACCACAAGTAAATGCCTATACCCAATCATAACTTAAACCTAATTCTAACCTAACCCTTAAAACTAGGTCTCAACCTCTAAACGGCCTTTTGAAGGTTTGTCCCAAAGTGAGGACAGGCCCTCACTTTTCAAAAATGTCCTCAGTCCCAACGTCTAAGACTCAAATTGGTTGTCACAAAGATAGCTGTACAAGTACACGCACACGCACACGCGCACGCACACACACACACACACACAAGGAGAGTTGCTTCCTGTTCCAAAAATGTGGGGACATGCTCTGTGTCCAGGGACAAAGAGAATAATTCATCTGTTGTGCGTGTGACTGTGTGTGTGCGTGCATGTGCATGTGCATACCCCTTTCACCCCGTAGGGAGATTTTAATTGTTTTGCTGCAACACTGCCAGACTATCCCAACCTCAGTCTCCCTCTATACAATATATCTCTCTCTTTTTCTTTTTCTCTCTCTCTTTGTGTCTTTCAGTCACGCTTCCCTCTGTGGCCTTTATTTTCATTTACTGCTGCTCCTGACTTACACACATAGGAGGGGACATGTCTGATGAGATTTCTTTGATTCATTATGGGAAGAATATTGTTCAATTGTAGTCTTGTTCGAATACCATTTTACAAAAGTGTATCATGGCAAAACAAACTCATAGAATTTCATTCACCTTGTTGCATAAATAGAACAAAATGAGTGTATTGCCATTTGTCTGACTCATTTCTCTGTCTGACCATGTTTCTTTTTTATTTCTCCTCCACATTTTACACTGTGTCTTTCCATCTATCACGATGGAAATTATTACAGGCTTCCCGTTGGCCCATGTCTGACGCCTAGTTGACAAACTGTCAGTCAGACCACAGAGTTACCAGAGTGATTGCTCAAACTACTCTTTCTCCTTGACAAAGTGATGTGTGTAAATCACCTGGATGAGAATGGTTGAGATGGACAGAAATTGAAGAGGCGAGCAGATTAGAGGGTTATCCAGGCTACTTCTCCTGTTTTTTGGGCCATTATTGAAACTGTTGCTGGCTGTTCCCCAGGGTTTAGTTGCACACATGCCGGTACTGCGCACACACAGGAATCCACAAACAACAGAGATTCAGGGTCAGGCAGGTGAACGTGAAGAGAAGTGAGCTATGAGAAGCACTTTAATGAAATGCTTGGAAGAGCCAATGCAGTGGCAACAGCCCTAGTCAAGCACAAAAAGAGATAAGGAGAGCGAGTTAGAGATGCAGAGAGATGAAATAAGAGTGAGTTGCAGAGGGGAAAAGAAGAAGGAAATAAGATGAGCCTTACCCTCTGTGGTTTGTGGAAGAGAACTGGGAGAGGTGAAGAGGAACAGTGGCTGAGGGAAATAAGCTGTTTGACTGCTAAATTGCCTCTTCCAGTTGTACTAGTTGCCCTTCTGCATGAAGACGTCAATAATGATTGAAATGTCAGCACTGCATTCAACACAATGTGTACACATACCCACAGATGTGCAAATCCCACAGATTTTAGAATTGAACTTTATTATGGGAAATCACATTGCTGCTGAAGTGTCTTTGATGAGCACCCTCAACACTGGAAGCAGCGCTGACTTGAAATAAGACCTTGATATCTTTATCCTGTATTTACTGTGACTGTATTTCTTAGCCCTACCCTCCAGTGTAAATCGACAGCTCTGAAATTGATCATTTTCCCCTGAGAAGTACAAATATCTCTTCTCACCAATTACACGGTTATTGCTGCATTGATTATGCAGCATAAATCCCTAGTTTTAAATTCACATGTTAAAATACCATCAAGGATTTTTCATGCAAAAATGTTTTTTCCCAGTTAGTGTTTCTGTGATCATGAGTTAAAAATGATAATAATTGTGATAATTATGTTTACTGTTTTCACTTCAAGGCCCAGCCATTCAATGCATCTTTGATTAAACTGTGTGCTGAAGTGCTTGGTGCCGTCCCCTTATCCCTTGACAACTTTAGGCTGTTAGGTTTCTTGTCTCTCTGCGCCCTCTTCATTGTTCTTTCCACTGCTCGCCATTCTTTCACTTGAAGGTGACAGGGTGGGAAAGAGAGGGTGCGAGAAAAATTGAGACAAAGAGATTGAGCAATGGATAAATCTCTGCCGACATCTCCCTTCTTTCCCTCCCACATCCAGGCAGGCCCAGAGCCACACAGGCATAAAGGACATTGTTTATAGACAGGAGAAAGCACTTAGTTCCTCCTTCACACCTTTTAGCCAGAAGGTCTTATGAGAGTCGGAGAGAGAGAAAGCGAAAGGAGGACAAGACAGAGGAGCACAACAGAGGGTTGAGAGGTTATAGAAGGTGAGTGGTGAGAAGATGATGGGGAGGAGGGTCCTTCCCTGAGACGAGAAAAGAGTAGACAAAGCGATAGAAGATGAGCAGATGGGTAGAATAGAGGAATAGAAAATTAAATGAATGAGTCAGAAGAGGATTGATGGGTGGAGAAAGGAGGAGAGAGGCCAGAAAAGACGTGTGTGTGTGTGTGTGTGCATGCGTGTGTGTCTGTGTCAGTCTGAAGAGGGGGGGGTAAGGACATGGAGGTTTAAGTTGACGTGTAGTGTTGCCTCAGAGGTATCCGATCCCATCACCTCAGTTACGCGAACAGTGACACAAGACATTAACAAATCAGGAGAAAAGGGCAAAGACAACGATAGAAAATGCTCAAAGTTGACATGAAGTACAATATTATTCTGAAAGCGAAGAACAAAAGAGAAGAGGAGAGCAAGTGAGAGGAGAAAAGAGAATTTAGTCAGTAAAAATTGCAACTGTGAAAGGTTGAGAGGAAAATTAGTAGTTTGGAAGGTGGTTTTGGAGGTGCAAGGAGGGATGAAAATGGAAAAAAACAAAACTAAGAAGGAGAGGGATGCAAAATAGTTGTCTTGGTAAGAGGACTGGGTAGGTGGTGTAGGAGCTTTGGGGAAGACAGGAGAGGTCTGGGAAAAGGAGTGTCAATAGAGTGAGAAGTACCTGAAGAAATGACTGGGTGGACAAAGGAGAAAACAAGTACAAAGAGAGAGGAGTGGATGATGAGGGAGGAAAGACTGAGGACGAAGATGAGAGCGACTCTGGAGGATGGGAGAAGAGGATGCACAGAGCGTTTGCCATGTATTATCATGGGACCGCAGTGGTTAGAGGATTCTGATATGCTGTCTGTTGAACACTAATGGCTTTCTAGTTTCTCTCTGTGTATGTGCATGTTCTTGGCATCCATCAAGCTGCGATTTGATCACAAATTTCCTCTGGGAGAATTGTACCTGTGGTAAAGCTTCTTAAAAGGTAACCTGGCATTTATTTTGTGTGAAATAACCTTGTATAGCATCTAATTCATTCATATTTTATCAATGTCCTGCAGAGACTGCAGGCACTTAGTGGGGAAGGGACTTTTTTGCAGCCACAGAATGCTTGTGTGCACTCTGTCCTCAGAGGATGTCAGTCACCTTTACCAGCTGTCCTGATTCATTTTGCATTGGAGCACCTGCAGATTTTACGTGTAGCTGACATCCCAGACTGCGTATGCTCACAAGTTCACCAACACAGACTGACACCAGTGTGGCACTCTCTCCCAGGCCATAAAATTATCAATTGGATTCTTAAAGTTGCACATATTTGGTTTTATTTTCCTTTTGCGCATATGGTAAACTCTGCAACAATGATGGAAAGCAAAGTGGAGACACGGTGAACCAGGTCAATAATCATTCATGTATCTCTGTGTGAGTTGATGACTCTCTCTGTTGTAATGCCAGGAAATGTGCTGTGAAAGTTTAGCTCTAAAGAAAGTGAGGCATCAGTGTTTGCACATCAGTCACGAGAATGGACTGGCTACGGTGTTTTAGACTTTAACTATGGGCTGTCACACTAATTGTGACAAAAAAACAGAATGGTGCAATTTTTGAAAGAAGGAGCACAGCAATCGGAAAAGAGCAGCCATAAGAAAACTTTGGTATGTCATGAATACTGCAAATCAATGTGGACTACCTGGACTTGTTCAAGTCTCTCACTTTGGTTTCAGTGTTTGATTTGCACTGAAAGTGCTACCCAATGATAGCATGCAACCTACAAATCTTAACTGCAGCTTTAAGGGCAAACATGACAAGTTAGCATGTAAACCCACGGTTTGTTCAAACAGAACGAGAGGCATTTCAACAATAGAGAGGGGTGATGAAGAGTGGGATTTTTCAAAGTGAATGTGAAGGCAACCAAGGCACTATACCGACTCCTTTTGCTTTTTGCAAACACTTTTGTGGAAGTCTTCTTTCTTAGGGACCTTTAGAAAGTTGTATGTGGCCAAGCCCCCACTCTTGAGTGACACCGTCGCCCACCACATTCCACTTTTACCTTTGGATCTAAACAAAGAAATGCTCGACACCATTTAGGAAATGTTTGTGTTGCAGATGGATGAATCAAACAGCATGGCCAAATTGAGGGTGCAAGAGGTGACAGCAGTGTTTGAGACCCACTGTATGAACCTAGAATGCACTCAACAAATACATCCTCTGGTATTTTCCAAAACATAGCCTTTTCTATACGTTCTGGCTTTTCGTCCACACACAGTCTGGCCAATGTGGCTTAGGGTTCGGATTATATTGCTGCCTGTTGGTTGGACATGCTCATGACAGCGCTTCCACTGTGTTTTTGCATTATGTACTTTTGTTCCCGTCACATGCAACTTCATAGGGAGCAGTTAAATGGTTTGTTACAATTTAAACCATGAGAAGGTTTTAAAGACTAGTGGGTTCAAAATCTATTCTAGTTAGATGTTGTTGCACCATGTTTCAACAGCAGCCAAGAATGGACAAATTTGTTTTTGCGAGTACCGCCTCTTACATGCATGTAAGGAGAGGAGTGACGGAAGTGGTATTCAATTGGTTGCAATCTGCAACCTCACCATTAGATTCCACTAAATCCTACACACTGCACCCATAAACGGTGTTAATATATTGACATTGTCATTAGGTGAGGTTTAAAATATAGCAAAGTTACAAACAATATTGTTATAGTATTATTGATTTACCTGTGATAATTGTATGGGCTTTGTCTGAAGGGAGCTCCAGTCTTTAAGACTTTGAAAAAAGCCCACTGACCCTAACCCTACAAGAGGGACTGAGATGATGGGTCATAAAAACCACCAGCCAGCTCTCATACTCTGCAGAGCTTAATTGAATTACACCCTGTACTCTGCTTTGTGCACTGACTGTGTAAGTCGAAGGAAGATCAAGACGGTGAGAGAGACGCGAGTGGCTAGTGAGAGTGTGTGTGTATCCCTGAGGCAGCAATATGCTCAGCATCTGTATACAGAGAGTGTATTAAAGTGTTGAAAGTTTCATTTCAGCACAGTGTTTCAGCAACCAGTGAGTTAACACATGCAGTGTGTGTGCATTAGTTAATGAATTGAGTTGCTGATATATAAATAAGCATAATGAATAGTTGTCACAATTTATTCGTCATTATATTTGTTACAGAAATTGTTGAAGAATGAAGAAATACATTCAGTAATCAGTTGTTTGAACTGTGTCAGGAAATGTGAAATTCTATCAAAGCCCCGCTGCACAAATATAAAAATCTGGAATAGTTTATACATTATGTGTTGAACTGTGCCAGTGAACTGTTTTTATTTTCTCCTTCTTCTTTCTCCTGCCTTTTCACTTGATTTGTTCCAATGAAAAACCTCAAAGATTCTTTTATCATTTTACATCCTCTTTGATTTGAGCTCAAGGTAATATCGTTTTTAATGTTTTGACACGCGTGGGAGTCCAAATTCCCAGGCTGGGGAACCACTGCAAGACACCACTTTAATTCCTCCTGAATAAAAAATGACCATTTTAATGGATAGTCAAATTCCTGATGGCTTTTCAGTAAGCTAATTTTGCCTGGCAAACATGATTCTTAGAGTAAGTGGATAAATTCATCCCCAAGGTGGCCTCCTTACACAGAAGATCTGTGCTAAAACTACCTGTACAACATTTCTCTGACCTTGATTAATTCAACCTGGATAATCAACAGGTAGCTTCAAAATCTAGCAACAAGAAGACCAGTAATGAGGTATTTGTTAGGTGATTATACCTTCCCTGTTGTGTTGCAGTGTAAATATAACTTGGTTTGTCATTATACTTGATTTGAAGAACATTTTAAGAGCCAGAAATGACCAATTTTGGTAAAATATTTTCAATTTATACCACATTTATAGGAAATTCTGTATACTTCACATTACTGCTGACTGTTTTCTTTCTGTCTTTCTTGTGTCCACTGACTTGACTCTGTCCACTGAGTGTTAGAATTCACTCATCATCATCATCATCATCATCATCATTTAAGCATCAATAGTATAGTGTCTGCCTCTAATAGGTTTTTCCCTGACACTTAACAAATCCCTCTCAAGAGGGATGGCACTGCAGTGCTCGGGAAACACAGAAGCAGCCTGAAACTGTGTGACTCATGTCATGTCATACAGGTGCAATCTGAGTAAAAACACCCGTAAAACATGCAGCATACTTCCACCACATCCTGAGAGAACGTCGGTCAATCATCCAAGAATGGCCGTCTACATGGAAAGCTCTGTTAGTGACTTCACTCCATGCTGATCTGCGGGAGCCAAACAGAGGTGTTAAAATTTGTCCAGACAGAGGCTCACCACTAAAGGATGTCGTCTTTGTCCTGGCTGATTCCCAAACATTAATAGAGAGGGTCTGATTGCTGACAACTGGAGTTTTGCTGTCAGTGGTCCAACAAATCCATCCATCCATCCATCCATTCTCTTCAGCTTATCCGGGGCCGGGTCGCGGGGGCAGCAGTCTAAGCAGGGTAACCCAGACTTCCTTCTCCCCAGACACTTCCTCCAGCTCTTCCGGGGGGACCCCAAGATACTTGAACTCCTCCACTTGAGGCAGGATCTCTCTTGGTGCTGATTCTCATCCCAGCCGCTTCGCACTCAGCTGCAACCGCCCCAACACATGCGAGGTCCTGGTTCGAAGAAGCCAACAGGACAACATCATCCGCAAAAAGCAGAGATGAGATCCTGTGGTCCCCAAACCAGACTCCCTCCGGCCCTTGGCTGCGCCTAGAAATTCTGTCCATAAAAATAATGAACAGAACCGGTGACAAAGGGCAGCCCTGCCAGAGTCCAACATGCACTGGGAACAAGTCTGACTTACTGCCGGCAATGCGAACCAAGCTCCTGCTCCGGTCATACAGAGACCGGACAGCCCGTAGCAAAGGGCCCCGGACTCCATACTCCCGAAGCTACTCCCACAGAATGCCATTAGGTGAGGTTTAAAATATAGCAAAAGTTACAAACAATATTGTTATAGTATTATTGATTTACCTGTGATAATTGTATGGGCTTTGTCTGAAGGGAGCTCCAGTCTTTAAGACTTTGAAAAAAGCCCACTGACCCTAACCCTACAAGAGGGACTGAGATGATGGGTCATAAAAACCACCAGCCAGCTCTCATACTCTGCAGAGCTTAATTGAATTACACCCTGTACTCTGCTTTGTGCACTGACTGTGTAAGTCGAAGGAAGATCAAGACGGTGAGAGAGACGCGAGTGGCTAGTGAGAGTGTGTGTGTATCCCTGAGGCAGCAATATGCTCAGCATCTGTATACAGAGAGTGTATTAAAGTGTTGAAAGTTTCATTTCAGCACAGTGTTTCAGCAACCAGTGAGTTAACACATGCAGTGTGTGTGCATTAGTTAATGAATTGAGTTGCTGATATATAAATAAGCATAATGAATAGTTGTCACAATTTATTCGTCATTATATTTGTTACAGAAATTGTTGAAGAATGAAGAAATACATTCAGTAATCAGTTGTTTGAACTGTGTCAGGAAATGTGAAATTCTATCAAAGCCCCGCTGCACAAATATAAAAATCTGGAATAGTTTATACATTATGTGTTGAACTGTGCCAGTGAACTGTTTTTATTTTCTCCTTCTTCTTTCTCCTGCCTTTTCACTTGATTTGTTCCAATGAAAAACCTCAAAGATTCTTTTATCATTTTACATCCTCTTTGATTTGAGCTCAAGGTAATATCGTTTTTAATGTTTTGACACGCGTGGGAGTCCAAATTCCCAGGCTGGGGAACCACTGCAAGACACCACTTTAATTCCTCCTGAATAAAAAATGACCATTTTAATGGATAGTCAAATTCCTGATGGCTTTTCAGTAAGCTAATTTTGCCTGGCAAACATGATTCTTAGAGTAAGTGGATAAATTCATCCCCAAGGTGGCCTCCTTACACAGAAGATCTGTGCTAAAACTACCTGTACAACATTTCTCTGACCTTGATTAATTCAACCTGGATAATCAACAGGTAGCTTCAAAATCTAGCAACAAGAAGACCAGTAATGAGGTATTTGTTAGGTGATTATACCTTCCCTGTTGTGTTGCAGTGTAAATATAACTTGGTTTGTCATTATACTTGATTTGAAGAACATTTTAAGAGCCAGAAATGACCAATTTTGGTAAAATATTTTCAATTTATACCACATTTATAGGAAATTCTGTATACTTCACATTACTGCTGACTGTTTTCTTTCTGTCTTTCTTGTGTCCACTGACTTGACTCTGTCCACTGAGTGTTAGAATTCACTCATCATCATCATCATCATCATCATCATTTAAGCATCAATAGTATAGTGTCTGCCTCTAATAGGTTTTTCCCTGACACTTAACAAATCCCTCTCAAGAGGGATGGCACTGCAGTGCTCGGGAAACACAGAAGCAGCCTGAAACTGTGTGACTCATGTCATGTCATACAGGTGCAATCTGAGTAAAAACACCCGTAAAACATGCAGCATACTTCCACCACATCCTGAGAGAACGTCGGTCAATCATCCAAGAATGGCCGTCTACATGGAAAGCTCTGTTAGTGACTTCACTCCATGCTGATCTGCGGGAGCCAAACAGAGGTGTTAAAATTTGTCCAGACAGAGGCTCACCACTAAAGGATGTCGTCTTTGTCCTGGCTGATTCCCAAACATTAATAGAGAGGGTCTGATTGCTGACAACTGGAGTTTTGCTGTCAGTGGTCCAACAAATCCATCCATCCATCCATCCATTCTCTTCAGCTTATCCGGGGCCGGGTCGCGGGGGCAGCAGTCTAAGCAGGGTAACCCAGACTTCCTTCTCCCCAGACACTTCCTCCAGCTCTTCCGGGGGGACCCCAAGATACTTGAACTCCTCCACTTGAGGCAGGATCTCTCTTGGTGCTGATTCTCATCCCAGCCGCTTCGCACTCAGCTGCAACCGCCCCAACACATGCGAGGTCCTGGTTCGAAGAAGCCAACAGGACAACATCATCCGCAAAAAGCAGAGATGAGATCCTGTGGTCCCCAAACCAGACTCCCTCCGGCCCTTGGCTGCGCCTAGAAATTCTGTCCATAAAAATAATGAACAGAACCGGTGACAAAGGGCAGCCCTGCCAGAGTCCAACATGCACTGGGAACAAGTCTGACTTACTGCCGGCAATGCGAACCAAGCTCCTGCTCCGGTCATACAGAGACCGGACAGCCCGTAGCAAAGGGCCCCGGACTCCATACTCCCGAAGCTACTCCCACAGAATGCCACGAGGGACACGGTCAAATGCCTTCTCCAAGTCCACAAAACACATGTGGACTGGTTGGGCAAACTCCCACGAACCCTCGAGCACCCTGTGGAGGGTGTAGAGCTGGTCCAGTGTTCCATGACCAGGACGAAAACCGCATTGTTCCTCCTGAATCCGAGGTTCGACTATCGCCCGAATTCTCCTCTCCAGTACCCTGGAATAGACTTTACCAGGGAGGCTGAGAAGTGTGATCCCCCTGTAGTTGGAGCACACCCTCCGGTCCCCCTTTTGGAATAGAGGGAACACCACCCCAGTCTGCCAGTCCAGGGGCACTGTCCCCAAGTGCCACGCGATGTTGCGAAGGGGTGTCAACCAAGACAGCCCGACAACATTCAGAGACTTGAGGTACTCAGGGCGGATCTCATCCACCCCCAGTGCCTTGCCATCGAGGAGCTTCCGAACTACCTCGGTGACCTCAGCCTGAGTGATGGATGAGCCAACCTCTGGGTCCCCAGCCCCTGCTTCCTCTACTGAAGGCGTGACAATGGGATTGAGGAGATCCTCAAAGTACTCTTTCCACCGCCCGACAATATCCCCAGTTGAACTCAACAGCTCCCCACCTCCACTGTAAACAGTGTTGGCAGGGTACTGCTTCCCCCTTCT
Organism: Chelmon rostratus; assembly: GCF_017976325.1. Taxonomy (NCBI): domain Eukaryota; kingdom Metazoa; phylum Chordata; class Actinopteri; order Chaetodontiformes; family Chaetodontidae; genus Chelmon; species Chelmon rostratus. The sequence goes on along the minus strand of NC_055662.1, from coordinate 18,698,276 downwards.
GAGGTGCCGGACGGTTTGCCAGAATATCTTTGTGGCCGACCGGTAATCCTCCTCCATGGCCTCCCTGAACTTTTCCCATACCCGGGTTTTTGCTTCAACAACTGCCCGTGCCGCAGCATGCTTGGCCTGCCGGTACCCGTCAGCTGCCTCAGGAGTCCCACGAACCAACCACGCTCGTTTAGAAAAAGATCATGGTTTGGGTTAAGAACATTAATGTTAAGTATGCTACATAACTTAAAATAAGTCAGCACTGACTTTTGGTTTCACACTTGACACGGACAGCTCTTTCCTCGGTCAAAGTCCTGTGTTTGTTTGGCTATTGGAGGAGCCACCTGATGATAAACGTAACATGGGTTTTCATGTTTTTCTGGTGAGGTCTGGCTGAAGTGGTCCCACCTCATTGCTGGAATGGACTTCTTCTGATCTTGCACTTAGCAGAATTAGCAAGTGTACAGCCAGTGAATGTGTCGACCTTGACATTACAGCAATAATGTCATTCAGAAATGTCCACCACAAGTAACTCAAGAGCAGTGATGTCTCCATTTGCTGCGCTGCTGCCCGGGCACTGCCTTCTTGTGTTTGTTGGAAAGAACAGGCTTGGCACCACAACAATTTTATCCCGGGCCTCTGCCTGCTGGCATGGAATGATGGTGTGTCAAGTTTATGGTCTGAGAGGCAGGGCACAGAAAGACCATCACCATACTGCTCACCGCTGCCGTCATCCAAATGCAACACCATGAGAGGAGAGCACTGAAAGATGAAACATTGGTGTTTTCCCCTGAATGCTGGGAATAGCTGTCCAGGCTGTGCAGGTGGGTTTTCTGTGCTGACAGCAGCACACTCAGAGCCAAGGCAGATGAAACACGTCGGGCTGTGATTAAGCAGGGACAAGGGCAGCAGAGGCAAGTGGAGTGTGACCAAGCCAACCTTGGCAGACTGGTCACAGAAGAAAAATGGATGAGCACTAGACATTTCCGTGAAACTATTCAGTGCTCGGACATACAAACGTCAGTTGTGAAGCCTAAAGAGTTCCATTAAATTACAAAGCTTATGCAAAACTTAATGCAACTACATTCTTTAGAAAATGGATCAGCAGCAATGGAAAGCATGCATAATTTGTGATACAAAGGATAAAACATGCAAAAAGACCAGTGTGGTCATTCAAGCAGAGACATGAAGAGCCTTGGTTGTGTAATAAAGGCCAAATGAGACAGAGAAAGAGGGAGAGAAGCCCACAATATAAGTCAAGGTTGAGAGAAAAAAACTGATGCACTCTCTCTCTCTCTCTCTCGCCCTCGCTGACTCTCTCTCTCAGTTCCTTGCCTTGGCTCTGAAAGATTGTGTGTACAGCATAGTAATGAATTGGTCGCACTTCCCCAAAGCCTGGAGAATGGGCCCCATTAAACTGCATTAAAACACAATAAGGCCTCTGTGTGTGTGTGTGTGTGTGTGTGTGTGTGTGTGTGTGTGTGTGTGTGTGTGTGTGTGTGTGAAAGCAAGCCAATATTTCTCTTCCTCTCGCCCTGTATTTCATTCTCACTCTTGATTTTTCATTCATTCGCCGTCTGGCCCTGTGGCTCTCTCTCCCCTCTCTGAGCCCTTGCTCCCTCCTGTCCCTCTACCTCCTACTGCCATCCATCCTTCCTCCCTCCCTCCCTCATAATATGTTTTGATTCATAATAATAATTTTGTTGTTGGCTACATCCAAATCCACTGCTTCCTCTGTAATCAGATTGTGTGCATTATTGCATGTGTGTGAATGTTGGGTGCTTAATCAGTATGTTCAAAACGGCATCGTCTGGATGTGTCTCGTTGGGTACATGCCTTAGTGTTTTTTTCTGTGCGCCCCTCTTTGTTAGGTAGCTGCATGTGTCTGAGTGCGTGTGACTCTATACTCTCCCCTGTGTATTCAAATGCAAGGGGATTAGGAAGCATGACTTCCAATTTCCAGGCACTGCGTCTGTGCCTTTCAACCCTTAGACTTCTGAAACAGAAAGAAAGAAAGAAAGAAAAAAAGACTTAGTGTGGCTCAGCCCAGCACATAGCACAACAAACTGTAAAGTGGAATTCACATCACCACAGGAAAGAAACAAACAAGTACCCCAAGAGTCACGGAAAGTGTACGAATATAAAAAGCTGATTTCTTCAGATTGTTTCCGTCCTCCTAGACAAATCTGTGTTTCCACGCCATGCTGTGCATGAAGAATATGACCGCTCACAGCAGAATCAAATTTAATCTTCTAATATCTAGTCACCAAATCGCATTAAAAGGCCATTCAGGAACTGATGACCTTTAATGGCCTGTAACAGTGACCAGTTGTAATTTGAAAGCCATTAACAAACCAATAAGCCTCTTCCATCAAACAGTATCTGGCAGTTTTCATGAAAATACCACCAGCAGGAACATTTCGTAAAGAGGTGATTACTGTGATAATTACACGACTTTGTCATTAGCTTTTTTGGCTTGAGAATGAACCATCTTAACATAAATGGGTCATAGGTCTGCTGGAGGTCTGTTGTACCCGCACTATCAAAGAGACATCTCTCCCATAGTGCTTCTGTGGGGATCAACGAAGCTGTCTGATACAGACAATGAATACTTTTTTTTCCAGCAGGAAGAAAGAAATGTCTGCAGTGTGGCAATTCTTTGATCTCAGGAAAGAAATGTGCCAGCTTGCAGTGCTCAGTGGAGGAGAGGTGAAGACGCTCCCTGAATCCCGCCAGAAGCAGAATAACATCAGAAGTGAGGCAAGAGAGTAAATGTGTTACTAATGCTGATTTTCATGTATTATTGAGACCCTCAGTAATTAAAGGGCATTTTCACTTGAGTAGCCTGCAATTCTCCAAAAAATCCACTCTCAATATTTAGTTTCTTAGAATCAATATTTTTCTATGCAGTTCACTGATGAAAATTTGTAATGGCAAAGTTAGAGTGCTGGCAGGTTGAATCAATGCAAACCATCCTCTGATTACTCATAAATGTGACTGTGCTGCAACGTTGGTTGGTCCACCATGTCTCCTCGCCACCTCCAGGTCTAATCGGCTGGTACAGGTTCTTTGATGTCTGCAGGAAGCCTTAGGACACATTAATGCTGGGTTTGTTTTAGTCTGGGTTGCAAACTTTCTCACACCAAAAATATTGATGTTGAATTTCTTTGAAATTCATCAGAAGCCATGCTGTTTGTGAATGCCTTGCTACCTTATCTGTAATAGATCAGTCAATAAGTCCCTATTGGTTACGGTTTGTACCTATGAGTGTTTCACCAAGTTGACTTGAGGAAAGCAAACTTGAGAAAGAATGAACATCTATCTATCTATCTATCTATCTATCTATCTATCTATCTATCTATCTATCTATCTATCTATCTATCTATCTATCTATCTATCTATCTATCTATCTATCTATCTATCTATCTATCTATCTATCACTGTCATTTTCTTTACTTTTGGAAATTCACCTGAATTCAGTTGCAGGTATTCTATCAAATGCATGAAGGGACACAAGGATGCTCATTAGTGCCCTGTCCATGCTAATGGAGATAAATCAATTAAGACTAATGGCTAAATTATTAACATTTTACATATTAGTATAAAATAGGACCCGCTGATCTTTATACTTGGAGTGCTCCCCCATGATTTTCTATGTAAAGAAAAAATGTACCTTCTCAAAATCCTTACAGCAGTGGCAGCAAAGATGATAACTGTGTCCTGGTGTAAGCCATTACCACCGACCATAGATCAATGGAAAGAGCGACTTATCAAAGTGTACATAATGGAAAAAATAACAGCAAAGCTCAACCTCGAAATGGCTGTGTTCAAGAAGAGGTGGAACCCACTGATTACTTACTCCGGACTAACATTGTGAGACACTTAGGTGACTCAGTAACATACAATCACCTACAGACCTGGACTCCTGGAGATAAAGGAGTGTGCTGTTATTTCTGTTTACCCTCTCTCAATAAGTGTTTGTCACCATCATTTTCTTATTTAATTTTATATTCATACAAGATTAATTTAATTTATTTAAATTTTTGAATCTCTGTCTATCCTAGGAATTGGGGAAACACCTTGCCGATAGGTTTTCTGTTCATGTCTCTTTTCTTTTTCTATCTCTCAAAGGTATGGAACAAAAGAATCTAGAGCTTTTTTTTTTTTTAAAAAAAGGAACGATTCTATAAATGTATTTAAATTTGTAAAAGCTGGAAACATCAATAAGCTCATTTGTTAAAAAAAAACAAACAAAAACACTAATGGCTGAATATCAGGCCTAATTATATGAGGGCAGCTGTGAGTCATCTATTTGTGATGGCCTCCCATTTTTCGGTCAACTTGAGCACACAGTTCAAGAGCTAAACCAATTGAAAGACAACAGAGGGAGAATTGAGGTGTGTGCAGAAAAACAACATGTCCTGTAAGTCAGTCTGCTTCAAGAAACCTGTGTCGTACTGAGTGGAAAGTCATGTTCACTGTCTAACCAGCGCACCAGAGGACTTATGTCGCAGTTGCAATGACAGGGTTAAGGCTCATGTTGTGTACCCAAAAGGACACAGTTGTTAATCTGTATATAGTTTTTTTCAAAAGCTCTTCTCTTTAAAAATCTCTGATTTGGAGTTGATGAACGGTCATAGGAAATATTACCCAGGTTTCAAATAAAAATAGACAAATTGAAATGTTGATTTTATTTATAGTGATAGTAAATAACATGTAGGCATTTCTTGTGAAGTGCAGATATTATTGCCTCAGCAGAAAATGATGAGATTTTGATCTTGACTTATAAACTTTTTTTCTATACCCCAGGACAAGCTATAGCTAGAGTCAACCGCCCAAAAACCTGAAGAAAGTATTGGTTTATTAAGCTGGCACAGCAGGCTGAGGATGCCTTGTGTATCAGCTGATTGGAAGCTGTCATGGCTGTGTGGCATAACTTGGAACGCTGCTGAAATTGACATGCATTACAAGTTAACCCCTGTGTACTGAATATATGAGCCGATACCTCCGTGAACTCCAAAGAGGTGCAGTTTGACAGAGCATCCAGGTAGAACCGTGATCAGATAGCTTCATCAGAGCAATGTGGTAAATCAACACCTCTCAAGTGATTTGGTTAGACCTCGGTATAGTTTTGTTTCACATTCAGGAGACTGGGTAACTGACTGCATTAGTTCGAGTCAATGCATCTTTTTTCACAAACCCCTCTCTCCCTCTTTCTGTCTCCGTCTTGCCGTGAAGGTTATGACAAAGTACATCTAATCATGAGCTACATTGCTCTGTTTTACTCTCATTCATTCTCTCCCCCTTTTTGGATTAAAACTAGTCATGATGCTAATGAGGTTGCACATTTGTACTAGCCTATTGCTTTTGAATGCAGGCAATTCTGTCAGTCTCATTTTCTTTATCTCGGTCTTTGCTTCTTTTTGTCTGGGGAGCCAGAGGGAATCAGAGAGTGGATTGTGATGAAGACACCTCAATCAGTCCACCTGTCAGACACGCACACACCTCACTCTCATATGGGAAGCTGTCACTCCAGCAGGGAAGATCACAGCATGGGTGGCACTAAATTTCTCCTGAGTATTCCTGTGAATCGCTTGGGGCCACAGATGCAGGTGATTTTCAGTCTGGGCCTTATCTTTCCTCCCTGCGAATCATTCTCACACTTCTCTTTGTCTTGTTTGTTTTTCTCTTGTCTATATGGTTTTTGTCCCTTTTTGACTTGCTGACAATTTTACCTGTTATTCTCCTCGTCCCTGTCTTTTCATTTTCCGTACCTCCTCTTCTCTTTGTTCTTACCTTTCTTTTCCTTTTCCTCCTAATCATCATCCAACTTGTCATCGTACAACATCATCATCCAGCTCCGCTTTCATTTCCCACTTTTTCCTCCCTGTTCCTTTTTGCAGACATGATTCATTTTTGCTGTACTTGTTTTCTTTCATCTTCTCTTGTACCCCCCAACACCTCTCTCTCTCTCCCCTCCCCCCTCCTCTCATGTGAGAAGGGGACCTGGTTGTGAGAATTGTTAGAAGTCCTGCCGGTGGGCCCGGAGAACCCCTGGGTCCTCTGCGTTTGTTGTATTTTTGATTTCTTGTATCTTTTTACATCATTTCCTCTCCGCTGTCATTACCGTCCTCTGTCAGCCTGTAATAAATGGTCCCAAAGAGCCTATCACCGTTACCATGAATAGACTGTGCATGCGTGCGTTAAAAAAAAAAAAAAAGAAGAAGCTTGGTCACTCAGCTCCCATAGTAGTTAATAGGAGTGAGTTACATGAAGGAGTGACTGCAGGTGAGCAGCTGTTGTATTTTAAGATCAAACACTGAAGCACACAATGAGGGAGTGACAAAAGCCTGGAGATAAGAGACTCACAGTGCTGAAAAATACGTTCTCTAGTCCATTTACAAACATATAGTATAGCCTGTTAAAATCCGTAATATTCTTGGTAAATCTGTACAGCTGTGGATCAGGGCGTGCATCTGTGGTCCATCACCTTACTTTGGATAAATAAAAAGAAGTAAAAGGGAATAAAGAAAGCAAGAAACCTCAACCAACATTGATGGTACACTTACAAGGTTGTTAATGAGTGAGTTGCCTTGGTAACAGCAGGCATTGTGTGTATTTAGTAGTCATGGACAAATGGTTTCTCTGATCAAATTGATCTGGATTCCAGTCCATTATGTCCATGTTATTAGTTTTAACAGTGTGTAATATGCCTCCAAATGGCACTGCTGTTACACAACCCTGATTTCATAAAAGGACGCTGTGTTAAACATAAATTAAACAAAATGGGATAATTTGCTGAATTCGTTCTGACATATACTCGATTGAAAACAGTACAAGTACAATATATTCAATGTTTGACCTCATCAACTTCATTTGATTTTTGTAAATATCTGCTTATTCTGAATTTGATTCAGCAACATGTTTCGTACAAGTTAGGGCAGGAGCAACAAAAGACTGGGAAAGTTATGGAACGCTCCAAGAACACCTGTTTGGAACATTCCACAGGTGAACAGGTTGATTGGTAACAGGTGATAGTATCATGATTGAGTATGAAAGGGGCATCCTGGAAAGACTCAGTTGTTCACAAACAAGGATGGAGCGAGGTTCACCACTTTGTGAACACATGATTGTATAACGGATGTTACTACATGGGCTCAGGAACACTTCATAAAACAGTTGTCAATAAATACAGTTAGTTTTCAAATGATTATGTTCTGTTTTTATTTACATTTCACACAGCGTTCAGACTTTTTGGAATCAGGCTTTTACTTGAGTTAATACACCCTCCTGTAGCATTTTTGAATCTCTGATTCTGAACACTGTTCAACACCATCACACCTACTTTGACACCATTGTTAATTTTTGGAAATTTTTGAAAACTCATCAACATTTGGCATTGTTTGGCAGTTCTGAGTCTGACTCCTGACTTGATTAGTTTTTAATAAAGACTCAGACAGGAAGTGCACAGCTTCCAAAAAAAAAAACAAAAAACAAACAAACAAAGAAAAAAGCCTTGCTGCTATAAATCCAGATAGGGCCATCTGAGTTACACTCATTAGCCTGGTTTCCATCAGAGAGATTCTTGGCATCTAAACGTTGTCTGTTTTCCTCTACATTTCTGAACAGAGCTAAGCACATCTTCATTATGTGGCCTTAATAGGAGCATTGAATTATTGCTGCACGCCTACTGCTGACAAAGGGTAACCAAGGGTTTACTGAATAGTCTGCTTACCAAACCAAGCTCAAACAAGGCTACACGATAACTGTCAGCCTACATTTTCCCTGTAGTCTTATTTGGACAAGGTGTATGACTTTACAGTTGCACCATGCCTTTAACTGCTTTTCTCTCCCATTGCCTGTCTGCCCTCTTTCTGCTTCTTCTTTGCTCTCTCTTTTCTCCGCTCATATCTTTTCATTTTCTCTATAACAGACGATCTGTCTTTCTCTCTACCTCCCAGAACACACCAAACAGTGATTGATGAGTTTTCACATTGAGCTGTAAAACACGCGTTACTCACTCATTCTCAACTGGAAAAGCAAGACTGTGTGTGTGTGGGCATATATGTCTGTCAGATGTTTTGTCAAAACGTCTTCCGCAGGATTTTTGTGAAAATGTACAGCAAATTGACGCCGATGCTGTCAAGATGCTGCATATATGAAAGTATGCGCGGTACAAGTGCAGTTTTTTTTAACAAGCAGTAAGTTTTGAGTGACAATTCTTATGGATCCTGTCAAAGTGAAGACGGTACTGACATGAAATCCTGAATCTTTGTCTCCATTAACACCTTGCATTTGTATAGATTTTTCTTAATTCACTTAGAGGTCTGGGCTGTAGGATTTAGTGGCATCTAGCAGTGAGGTTGCAGATTGTAGCCAACTAAATACCCCTCCCCAATGGTGGCCGCTAAAAACACTTAACGCTCTCTGTAGGGCGCTATTGTTTGGTTCATCCATTCTGGCAATGCTACATGGTGGACTCTGTGGAAGAGGACCCACTCCCTCTGTGGATATAAAGATCAGCTCCTTCTGAGATAAAGAAAACAGGTGATTATACACTGATGGAAACATACTTCCATTTCCGCTAATATATCCTCTAAATCCTACAGACTGGACCGTAAAGACACACAGGTCGGAATAAACTTTGGCACTGGGCCCCAGCAGGAAGTTAGATCACCACAAGAAGCCGTCCACTGCATTAGGTGCTTCCACTCCGAAGGTCCACAGCGCTGACATGCAGCTGAATGACAGCAGAGAAAGGCACATTGAAAGTTAGACAGCTTACAGATAATTGGCTAAAGGTGAGCGTGTCAGGTTGTGATTGGATGAAGACAGAAATGAGCTGATGGAGCTTCGAGGCAGCAGGAAACTGTGGTTGTGACTTAAAAGGCGTGCACAAGGAGCTTCATTTGTCATGTACTCTATGTGTCTGCTGTGTGTTTGCATGTTGTGTGTGTGTGAGTGTGTCTCCTTCTTCTTCAGCTGGAATCAGATTGAGGTGCCTTAGAAAAAGCTTTGGCACTTTATGAAAAATATCAGCCTCTACAAACTCTTCCCTGAAGCCACTATTGTGCCTGTGTTTCCAGTTGCTACGATACCACTTAAATGTATTGGAGCTGAAGATGATTTATGTGCTGTAAAGCCTTCAGGTTGTGACCTGGACATAAGTGACCATGGTCACATATACAGTGTTGGAGTGTGTGTGTGTGTGTGTGTGTGTGTGTGTGTCGTGCCTATATACAGGCTCCAAACTGATCTGCCTCAGGACATCAGGTCGGCAAGTCAGTCATCTCCTGTTCTTTTCTATTTACCTGTTGTCTTTTTTAAATGTTTTTATATGCTTTTTAGCTGTATCTTTTATAACCTGATGATTTTATGACCTGTTTCATTTTATGACATGTTTCATTATTATTATTACAACATTATGGGGGCATTTATGTACAATCAGATGTCTTTCCCACACTGCCTGTTGAAACACGTGGTCAGAAAATGTTTCAAGAATTTTAGTTCTTCTCAGATTCTTGCATCTGTTTAGAGATATCCCCCATCTTTTTGTCCACACTTTGGCGTTTTGGTAATTTCACGTTGGCTTGGGGGGAGTCTCGACAGTCATGTGTCTCTCCTCTGATGCATGTTTGTATTACACATTGAATACCAGCATCATCCTCTTCACCTGCCATTGGATGGCTTCAGGGTTTGGTGCACACAGAGGTTCACATTATTTCTGCAGAAACTGGTACAAAATGCAGAACCCAGCACCCTTTTAAATGCTAAATGAAGATAAATGGTGTAATTTAACAACAGTAAATCTAACATTGGTATGAACGGATTGTCACGTTACTTTAGCCAGCGACACATAATATGCATTCTGACCTGACAGTGATGCTGTTGAGCTGTGCTGAGAAGCTGATCCTCGAACTGCTTGTGCATCTTGTAACTATCTAATTCCTTTGCTGGTTGCTACAGCCACATGAATCACTGCAACTCAAAGCATGCTTTACTGGTACGACAGACATCTCTCACACATGCATGTGTGTCCAGTGAGCAATGCGTCATTCCTCACTGCCCCTCTCATCTGCCACTCTGCAATTAAACTGCTGCAGGTTTTCATAGGACACACATTCACAGACATTCTGTAGCTAGATATTACAAAAAAGACAAGCTTTGGTCTGAGTACAAATAAGTTACAATAATGGTTGTTTCCAACATATGACTATTATGAAATTGAGAAACTGAAAAAAGATGACTAATTATTGATCGGGAACGGGATGTTGTATGTATATTTATGTATTGTTTTGACATGACCTTTTAATAGATGCTGCTGAAAGACATGAAGCCAGGTTGAGTCTAGTATCAGATAATCACAGCTCTGGGAGTAGCAGAATCCTGATTGGATTGTTAAGTAGTCTTTCCTGCTTTAAGTGTGCAACTTATTGGAAACTGGCTGCCGAAATTTATTTTGCTTATCTCAGGGAATCCCATTTTAGTCCGAGGAGAAAGAGGAGGCTCGAGTGGATGATAACCAGTGTGTGTGTGTGTGTGTGTGTGTGTGAAAGATGGATGGAAACTGGAGGTCTTGTGCAAAAGGAGATAATTGGTCGGGGGGGCGGATGCCTTGTGACACTGATGTAACCTGAACAATTGAAGGGGTTCTACGTAGTAATTTTCTTAAAATTGTGGGTTGGGATCAAAAACTATTGTAGAGCTTTTGGTTGAGTTTCATGAGGTCAAGAGTTTTTTTTATAACTAACTGTAAGCCCTCTTAAACCTTCATAGGGTGACATGTTTATTCAGTTATAAAGCAGTAATACTTTAACCCTTAAATGCATGTGCATGTTTAGAATTTCAGAGCATATTTCATCTTTTGGAAGCTGTGGCACCATCAACCACAACAGCCGAAGCCCAAGGTTTTCCATGGATCCTCAGATCTTTTAGCGTCCCCAAATTGGAACTTTGCTCAAGAAAACAATCCATTCAACTCGTGTTGTATGAACCAGCTTCACAAGTCTTAAGACCAGTTCTACTTTTAGATGATTCGATGATCTGATTAATAAACAGTGACGTCACATACATCTTTTTCTCCAGAGTAAGTCATCAGAACCCACCAGTGTCAAAAAACATGCTGCTCTGCACCAAACTTGACACACATGTGCTGCACCACCATGTTACTGCGACAGTAAGCTAATATAAACAAAGTTTTTTTCATTGTTGTACCCGCCATCACTTCATTCCAGCAAACTGTGAATATAAAATTTAACGCTCTTTTCACACCTCAGGTCTCTATAAGTTAGAAGAACTACTTTTAGAATTTCTGGCACTTTGACATCTGTCACAAAGGAGAAAGGCCTGCACACTGTTTTGATCCAAATAAAGAATTTATTTCTCTTTAAGAGACAGACAATGTTTTGATATGTGAGCTCTTCCTCAGGCCTCAGTGCTCACGCGTGGGCCCTTTTCTGTAAACATTTTGACATTCGAACATCAAACAAATACTTTGAGGGATACCAGGGAGTTTAGTGCTTAATTCTATGAAATGAATTAATTAGACTGGGTGTAATGTATTCCATCGCTAAAGACTGGAGGTATGCATTAAAGGGCTGAATACCCATTTTTCTGGATAAAGGAAAGTGAAAAAGACCACATGAAGTTTCGTGCTAGGGGGTTTATCATCATATGGCTCAGAATCCAAACTGAAAATGATCTGGCCTTTGGATAACCACCAGTACATCTCTGCAGTGTTTTGTGTGGTTTTTTTGTGTCTTTAACTGCCTGTGTTTATGTGTAACTGAAAATTATCCCCAGCTGTAGAGATTTGGAAAAGTGTTGACACTGAGACAGTTGGAGAGATAAGAAGTGTTCCAATTTGCACCCTTGGTGGCTTATTAGGAGCATTTGGTGCAATCCTCTACTAGCCCCAAACTACAAACACACACGCACACACACACACACGCACACACACACACACGCACACATACACAATCCTCTCGTGCTCTTGTGTTGAAACTTTGTAGGACGCACAATATTTCATTTCTCTTCTCTCTCTGCTCTCTTTTCTCCTTTGAACAAGCATGCAGCCACTTACACACACACACACACACACACACACACACACACACAAGATCTTAAAAACGATTAGTTACTAAAAATGACAGGAGAGGAAAGGAGAGTGCACAGAAATTATATTAAACAGATAAAAATGCTGACAGAAGATCAAACTTACCTTTTCAAATGCTTTGTATAACCGACATATAATGCATTTCCTTGTACACCAGACTGCCTCTACTCACTGATGATGCATCATAGAGACTTGCCAGACCTTCACTGTAGTGATACATAGCAGGTGTTGTTCTGAAACATTTTAAGTACGAGTCAAATGAAATTTGAGATGGTTGTATTTCAAATGGGATTTCATGAAATGGCTCAGGAGGAAATTACAGTGCTAATGTTTCGAGGGTTAAAGTTCCGTTCCCACTGGTACTAGTGCTAAAGATGTTCACACTCCTGGACCTGTTAGATGAAGGGCTGTGTACCAATCTTTGATTCTTTAATGGCACTGACTGAATTGCTTCAGTGCTGTCAAATATCGAAAAATGCCTTGTCTTCCGGCACCAAATTTTGGTGTCTCATGATTTTATTAATATTTAATTCAGGTATAGATTTATCACTAATACGTGCTAGCAGGGTGTTTGGATCCCAGCACAAGGACCTGAATTAGTTGGTTTTATTATATACAAAATACAGCACCAAAATATTCAAAAACCTCCTTATTAGACCCATATATGAACAGCCAGAGAGACAAGTGGACAGATGGACAGTCAGATGGATAAATGGCCAAGTGATGAAGGTGCAGAGTTTGGCAGGCAATAACACACATTTGCACATGCATGCATGCATGCACGGATACACACACACAGACACAGGCATTGTTTCTGAACTTCCCAGACAAACAAACCACATATAATTGCACAAGCACATGCAGACATCCGCAACACACTCATTTACACTCTCCAGGTTTTCCCAGAGTGGGTCTGATGGATGTGTGACAGCTGTGCTCCCTCAACCCGCCTCTCTGCCTCCCCTAATAAATTCAGCATTTCTCAGTCAACTCATTAGCTAATTCACAAATCAATATCAATGAACCTACCTTTCAGTTGCACAGTGCTCCCTTTTCTGTGGATGTGTTGCTCACCCTGTCCGTTTTCCTCCTGACTGCTTCTTGATACATACCCCCCTATAATCAATCAATATCAGTCAGAAAGCCTTTGACTTTCACACTGCGTTGTTTTTTTTTTTTGTATTTTCTCTCATGGACATATTTCTTGGTTTGTCTTTCTTCCTTACTTCTTTTTTCCTCTGTGAAGCAAATGTGCATATTTGTTTGTGAGGTGTGTGCATTTGTCTCTATCACGGTCATGAGTCATGGTCACAGTCAGGCTGGCTGGTCTTATAGCCACCTCAAGCCTCAAACCTCAATTTTTGACTCCTTTCCCTCTCCTTTATTGTGAAAATGCAGAGGATGAGATTCACACTGTTTAGTCAACTGATGGATATAAAAATATTTCCCGTCTTTCTCTGGCAAGTTCAGACAAATACAGATAGCAATGCTTGCATGTCAGGAAATGTTCAGTGACTGTTGGGGCAGACAAATGTCAGAGACACCCATGGTGATCAGAGGTCCATATGTGTCTCATTAGCAGGATCGCAGCTTTGTGTGTGTGTGTGTGTGTGTGTGTGTGTGTGTGTGTGTGTGTGTGTGTGTGTGTGTGTGTGTGTGTGTGTGTGTGTGAAGGATGCCTCTATGTGGTGATGTGCCTCACAGCCAGTGTCATCACACTTCTTGTTGTTAATTTGACTGCCATGGGAGAAATCTAGACATGCAGAGGATGGTCACAATGTCATGAACACCTGTACAGTTTCAGAGCAACAATCAGAGAATGTGTTATGCTTGCAATGCTTACAGCATTCCAGTTTTGTTGAGTAGTTGTAGTATTTTTTTCAGGTGCTGCGTTAAATTACAGTAAGCTGTACTGTGTTATTGCTACCAAGGCAGCGGCTTATTTTGCAAATAGCAACTTGGAGTAGTTACATTTTGTGAATGAGGTAAATGAAGCAGAGAATCAAAACATAGCATGCTTGAATATACAATGCAGCATCACCTGAGACGTGATGAGACCCACAATATCAGGATCATCTTGGTTGATAAAATGAATAAAAGATAATAAAGAACATAAAAAGGCTGAATTACTTCTGGTTTCCATTAAAGTCCTTTCAGGTTTTTTGATGCTTTGAAGTGAAGCACAGCTCAACTAAAAAGTTTAGCAGATGGTCAGATTGTGTGGCCATTCATCATTACTGATCTCTTTTTCTTGGAAATCTGCTTTCATGATCAAATTCAACAGCTACCTTGGATGCTTTTTTGTGGTGCGCTCACCTTTTGTTTGCCATCATTTAGATTTCCTCAGAATACGGGTTAATTAAGTTTTCTCTTGCCCACCACAACCTCCCTTTCAGCGCTCCTGCACTTTCTGCACCTGCCCTTTTGAAGCAGATCCTTTTTCCACGTCGAACTCACCCTCAAAAATGTTCTGTTCCAGCGAAGTGTGCAATCAGCCAATTATCACATCTCCTCCCCTCATTTTCGTGATCCTCCATATGCATTAAGAAGAGAGGCACACTTTACTTATTACACGCATGGTGCACCTCTGATGCCAGGCAACCTGGTCTTCCAGGCCGGTGCACCTGCTTCATAAATAGCATGTGCATCTCTTTGTGCAGAATGCATATGAACCACAGTGCAAAAGACTTCGTAAATCTGACCCTGAGTCTCCCTTGTTAATGTCAGATTGGTAAAGACAGTATCCAGTTAATTCCAGGCTGGCACAGGAAAACACTGAGTCATCTTTGCATTCTTGCCAGAGTGGAGCTCGCTGACCTTTCCTTACCACCTGGTCTCTCCTAGCTGTAGCGTTTAGTAGCAGGCTGACGATGATACTGGATGTATCCACACTGGCCCTCTATCTCTCAATCTCTCTATCTTGTCATTTTTTCTTACAAAGGTGCCATCTCTCTTCCCAGTTCATTGGCATTTCCCCATGTCTTGTGTTGAAAAATGCCCTTTCTCTTTGGAATCTGTGCTAGGCTGGTCCTTTGACTGTAACTGGCATTTGATAATGACACACATGGCAACAAACATAATGCCTTCGTGTGTGTATATCCACATGTGAATCCATTTTATGGTCTTGCTCCAAATTACATCTTCATCTTAGTCCTGCAGGTGTAGGACCAGTTAAATGAAGTTGTAACTTTTTTTTTGGTCTACATTTTCTTTACACTGTAGCATTACATTCACAGGGTCCCAGGAAGAGCTACACATCATGCTATTGTACTGCAGCATTCCCTTCCTCGGTGCAGTTGGCAGTGCCTCACAGTAGAAAGGCCAAATCTCAGAGGGAACCTTCTCTCTGCCCAGTTCAGTGTCTCTGTTAAACTGCGGTGCCATCGTATTGTGACGCTGTCACTAAATAGCTTGTCTTTTGTCTTTAATCTGTGATTTAATTGACTCTTAATGTACATAAATTACAACAACATCAACGCATTTATGTTCGTTTTGAAAGTGTTTTGGTCCATATGGAAAATTGTGACATATTGCAGAAAGTAGTCCTCCCAGCTGGAGTCCTGCAGCCTCATCTCCCCTGACAGGAATGGGGTTATACCTTCAGGCAAACAGAGTTGCCACCTTAGTGAGCATGTCCCTGGCAGGGGTTGAGCTGTCTTTGACCTGTCCGTCTCTGCCCTGTGGCATTTTTACAGTAGCCAGTGGAGAGGTTGTCACCTCCCTGGCATGCGCGTCTCTACTCCCTTACTCTGTGTTCGCTTGGCACAGGGTGACACCTCCCTGGCAGAGGTTAAGCTGTTTATACCATGCAGAGATACAGCTTTCCTCTCTCTCTGCAGTATCGCTCTTGCCCTATGCTAGCCTGGCACATGTTGGCCTCTTCTTGGCAGAGGTAGTATGATAACTCCTGCCCACTGGGGCTCTTGTTCTGCATACGGTTGGAACAGGCTATACCAGCACATCTCTGTGTTGGCACCTCTCTGGCAGCCACTCAGTAGTTTAACCCCAGCTTCCTCCGTCTGGGGCAAATCTCTTTGTTGTTCTGCAGTGGCCTCGCACAGCGGTTATCAGCTTGGGAATTACTGTGGCGCAGGAGGTTGCAAGGTTATATTTTCGGGTTGAACTTTTTTGAGCTAAATGGAAAAAAGCGTGTTTTGTAAAATCATTCCACACCTTGAACAACTCATAAATATTTTTTTGTCTCTGGTCTGACATACTGTAGGCATCCTTTTGGCTGCCTTCAATTATTGACTTGAGCAGAAATGGAAACAAAATAGTTTAGTATAATTACTCATCTTGTGCTTGTTTGCACTGGCAGTAGATACCAATATATTAATTTAGTTTTGTGGGTCACAAGCCAAGAAACCTGCTTGGCCGAGTTGGTGTTCTAGTCACTGACACGGCCTGTGGGGGCTTGGACCCTACAGGTCAGGGTAATACGAATGGCATATTCTTGGCTCGGTATCAATAGCCTTCTCTGTCTTATGCATGGTTAATGCCTCCATCGCTCGCCCTCTGTGTGCCAGGGCGCCTTCTGCACCAGATAATGCCCTGCAGGTCGGCGGGTTTGGCAGCTATCTTTCTGTGATTCAGTGGTTTAGCACTGTTTTGTCCAAGGCAGTGTGTATGTGTTTGTGTGGTTATCAGGGTCAGTGAGGAGAGAGCTGTTACCTCCAGCTCTTCCATTCTATTTGTTTGCTCTCTCTTTCTCAGTCTTCATGGCTCAATGTGCTTTCCTCCTGTGTTCTCTGCGCTTCTGGCCTCCTTACTTTATCTGTTTTCCTCTCGCATTCTTGTTTTCCTTTCCTCTTTTCCTTTTCTCTGTCCCTTCCCCTCTGTCTCCATCTCCCTCCTTCTGCTCCGATGTTCATGTGTTGCCCTGTTTATTCACTCCCACTCTCTTCCCTGCTGTCATTTCTGTCTTTTTGTCTTTTGTGCTTTCTGATCTCCTTTTATCTAAGCTGTCTACATGGTGGGCTGACAGAGACGCAGACACACATGGGAGCACACACATACTGCATGTAGAAACACAGTCATTCATAGACAAGCGCACGCACACACAGTCAAACTTTAAAAACGGGGCTCAGAGGAGATTCACATCTATATACACCCACATGCACAAACACACATGCATAAACACTATCATACTGTGTGGCTTCACCGCAAAGAGGGCTGTTTTCAGGATGAGTCACTCTATACAGTGTTTATTTCCCTCCCTCTGCTATGAAACAACAGCCTTCAGAAGCTAAAACCATGGCAACAGCCTCTGCAGCCTTGACTATGGGATCTCGGCCACATGACATCACTTCAGGAGCCACACATAGGCAGACAGACGCAGACATGAGACTATGAACACACACACCCACCCTGGCAGCAGTGTCTCTGTCCATACCTGTGGGTCCGGATCACCTTTGAACCTCTCATAAAGCCCATGGAGAGATGGCTTCTGTCTGCAGTCATCTTCATGTTACAGAATCCAATTTTGTTTGTCAACTTTGTGTGTGCATGGCATTCAGAGGGCACGGTGGACTTGTGTGACAAGAGATTGTGTGTGTGGTCACTGTTGATGAAGCACTGGATAAATCTAATATGGGACTTGGCTTCAACCTGGAGGATGAGGGTCCCCACAGAGGCTGGAAGGAAAACTTTTGGCACAAAGATGAGATGATTTTTGGGGTGGACCACTGCGGTGTTGAATTTCTCTTTCTCTAATTTATTTCCCCCCACTGTGTCTCTTTGTTTCTGTCTCTCTCGGTTGCACATAAGCACACACAAACACAGACTCTACATATAGACAAATGCAGAACTGTTTGCCACTTTTTCTTCATCTGGTGGGAGATAATAAGCTTTTTGCTGGTTGCAAGATGTAAAAAAAAGACATGCATACTCTTTTTATTTGTTTATTGATTTATTTTTCTGTATTCTAACATCACTTTGCTTTGATTTAGCATATTCCTTATCCAAGGTGACATACATGCAGTGACACTGAAGGAGAGTAGAGCTAAAAGGATTCATTGAGTCATTGATCCTAAACTCCTTTAATTTTGGCTAATTGGTCATTTTTTTAAACAAAATGTCAAGAAATTGTCTTGTTCCAGCGTCCAGTTTTGAATATTTTCTGGTTATGAAAGCAGACTGAATGTCTTTGGGTTTTGGGGCTGTTGGTTGGATAAAACAAGTCCTTTTTGGACGTCACCATGGGCTTTGAAAACTTGTGATTGGCTTATTTGATATTCGCTGATGCTTTATAAACCAAAGGATTGAATAAAAAATTTTGTTTGTTGATTGATCCATAATTATTTGTTGCAGCTCTAATAAATTCTGGGATTCAGTGCAATTGGATGTGTAGGCAGGATAAAGAGGGGATAAAAAAACAACCTGATGACTGACCAGCCCACACTGCCACCTCAGCAATGGCCACTCCATTATTTGAACATTGAAGTATTGGTCGACACCATATTTGTTTTTAGCTCCTGCTGTGTTCAAATAATTTTTCTGACTCTCTGTGATTGTTAAATCTCTCTCAGGGAGGATTCACTTCTGTCCTCTAGCAGCAACAACAGAAAGGGTATAATTGTCTTTCTGTTAAATCTGTGATGTTACATGAGAGTACATCTCCACCGAGAATCAATTGACGAGGATAATTGGGATAACGCTCACTGGATTTTCTGAGCATAAAGGTAAATTTTCTGGTTCAGAGCACTTATTACTTCTAAAAAACATAAGCTGCCCTGGCTGTAAAGCTCAAAAGCTTTCCAATTCAGAGTAGCCCTAGGCTGTATAACTCAATGATGCTGTGTGTCTTGATTCTCCAGCTACACGTTTAGCTGTGCTGGTGTCAGGTGAGGTGGTGAGAACATCTGTTGAGTTTGTTTAGGCTATTTTGATTGTTTACAGTGGTGTTTTTTGAGTATTGTAATATATGTTGCCTTGTTGGAGAGTAGCAGCTCACATGTTCCACGAAAGGAAGGTCATCCACCAGAAGACTTGTAGTCGTCTCACAGTGATTATGACTGCATCGTATTTCAAGTCCAGTCGCACTCACTTGGAATTACCAATATAGACTCATGCAGTGTGTGTTGTTGATTTTAATTAATGACTTTTAATTTACACAGCATGAAGAAGATTATGTATTATACTATTTATGAGATTATTCCCAAAAAATTCAGTTTTTCAGGAATTTAAACCGTTGATATGACAATAGATAAATACAGAATATTTTTGTTGAAGCATTTCCTGCAGTTTTTACTGTAAAAAAGAAATGGACCTGACATTAGAATAAAAAAAGAAAAATAAATTAGAATAACAAAGTGAAAAACACATTTTTTGACCTGAAATCTTTTTTTTTTTATACAGTTGGCAGTTTGACTGTTCATTAACATACAGGTATCAGAATTTGCAGCAGCAGCAGTTTTGCCCAGTAGTTTGACAAGTAATATGCATGTGCTTTGCAACAGGAGACGTGAAGGCAAATAAGCGGCCAACAGAGACGAGCCTCTCTCTAAGTAAGAGCCCTGATGATTGCTCTCACTGGGTGCTGACCTCATGCATTGGTAAACAGGCATAGCGTTGGTTCACAAAGTGTCACACATGCACTCATCCATACACACTATTCCATTTTGTGTCTTGCCCACTAGGCACACACACGCGTGCACACACACACACACACACACCATGAGTCATTTGAATGCACCTTCCTAATGCACTTGCATCTCATTTCATGCAGGCACCATTTAGAAATTAGAGTCCTCTCACTGATGGGTGAACTGGTTAACAGGGGGATGTGTTGACTTACACGTCTGACTCATGCCTCCACTGATGTGCACCTTGACAATTTAGGCACGGGCACACGAATGCAGACACTCACCTGCAAGCGTATGTGCACGGATGGAGACACAAAAACTCTTTTGAGAGTCTTTAAATTATGTGGCATCTTTACACATTCGTATTCTGGGGCAAAGTAATTTTCTAGCCTGTTCTAGCCAGAAAAACTCCACTCATAAAACAAATGACACCCCAGAGGTTTTTAGTGGACCAAAGGGTGATTACAAAGCATTACTCTATTAAACAACGGCTATTATTTAGTTTTTAGGGTTTCGTTTTATTCAAGGTCTGCAGGCAACTCAGAATATATCGTGCGGGCCTGAATATAAGTCTATTTTTCTGGATATTACACTTGAAAAGGTGGGTTCATGTTACATTTTACAAGACATACTTGTGCTTTCATTATTCAACACACTCTCTCTGCCTGACTCTGTCACTATCTGTGTCTCTATGAGTGCTACACTGTATTTCTCTGTCTCTCCTCAGTTCTGTCTCTCTCCTGGTAGAAATGAGTGGCAGTTGTGATGGGAAATAACAGTTACATGTATGTTACCCCACCAGTTGAAATACCACCAGGGTGTATTTTCTCATCTTTGCTGTTTTTATGCAAATGAGTTCTGGCGTTGTCCACCCATGGCATACCCACACAGGTTAAATAATTGATTATTTAATTTGAGTGATCAGGCCTGTTTAGAATGTCTTCCTCACTCTCCTTTTAGGTTTGTTTCACCTGCTTGGGTGGGACAAACTCTACCTTTATCACTCTATCTGGGACATAGAGTCTGGTGACTTCATGTGATGCCCAGCACCTTTAATCTGAGCAGAGGTCAAATCAGCCTGGGTAAGTGAAAGCAGCCTTGCAGCTGTGCGAGGCCTTTAAAAAGTACCCAAACAGCTGTTGGCAAAGAGAATATAGGGGTCATTAACTTATAATCAGGGTCTTATTATATGGGCCAATATTCTAATAACTCTTTCTGCTACAATAACCCTTAATACCCACTGTAATAACTGCATAATGTAATTAAACCCTCACACAATGAATATATTGGAATATGAGAAAAAACTCATACAGACTTAAGCTTTGTGAAACTTTGTGGCCTGTTTTGTTTGAATGCGGCCCTGAAATACCATAATTAACACATCCAGAACTGTTTATTATCCTATTATTCAATTTTAAGGGTCAGAATTCACTGACCAGCTGGCAATTTAGTCACATGTTTTTTTAAATATCAAGAGAAATGATGTTTTAATATCTAGTCACATCATATGATGAAACATTTTTCACCACCAGCTTGAAACTCGCTTTATATTATAAAAAGATAAAACGTGACATGTTAGTACATTATCCACTGGTAATTTATAGCTAATGGGCACTTTTTCATTATTAGTATCATTACATTATGAGTTCATATTCCAGTTTTTAAGACATTGTAATTAATCATCACAGTGTGCAAAGTTATTATATTATAGGATTTTATAAGGCCTGCGTGAGATTAGTGTCTCCTCCTCGGGGCCCTCCACTGTCTAAGACGGAAAGGTTTTATGACTACAATCTGAAGAAGGTATGGTTTTATGTAAATGTAGTAAAACATATTTTTTGATGATTCCTTTCTCCTGAAGACAGCCTGCGTTCTCTGCACCTATTTGCCAGTACAATGCTTGACTGCTCTGTTTAATAGTCAGGGAAACACTTTTGGTATTGTGCATGTGAGAGAGAAAAAGAAAATGCGAGAGTGTGAGTCCAAGACTACATTTGTTAGACAGCCTTTACTTAATATGACAAGGCAACTCTTCACTGTGGACACTAAAGTTGACACACTCAACTAAACAGATGATTAGTTCCACACTTATTTAGTGTAATGACTATTCTGAGAGACATATGTGGGGGTAGTGACAGAGAGTATGTGTTGAGAAGATAATGAAACAGTCCGACCAAACAGGCCGACAGATATGGGTTTCCACGCTCTGTCAGGTGTTGAGATAATTATAAGCCAGCAGGTGGAACTAAGCACTGTCACATTTGCCCCAATGAATTGTCCTTGAGCAAGACACTCAATTTCCACAGCACCAGAGGCCCTGGTCTTCAGTTTGCTTTGTGCTCTGACCTCCCTATTGTAAACTTTTAAGTATATAGTAATTATTACAGAGGGCATATTTGACTTGTTATCTGAGGATTAATGCAACATCTCTCTGACTGTGAGTCAGGACCCAAAATGGATCTCAGGGCTGGTTATGGGGCCTCTCTTTATGTGACTACTAGTGTGTTTTAATGAGATTGGGTCCTATGGTGAGGCTAGAGTAAACAGTTTGCTTCCCGCATTGAAAACATAGCAAAACCCTACTTTAGAGAATTACTCAGCTCAAAGGTTTTTTTTTTTTCCTGCTGCAAAGAACAGGAACATTTTATACAAGCAAGATTCCCTTTGCGCCTTTAGTGTTCATTAAAACAGTACATTAACCAGCAGTAAGAACCTTTTTGGAGCTGGTACTTTACCTTTGATGCTATGAGCCTGACTTGTAATTACCAGGAAGTGTCCAAATTTCCACTGTGGAAAAGGTTGAGGGCCAATGACAGATGTAGTGCAGTGCTGGGCTGCGTAATTAAGTGCTGCTTTATGTCTTACTGTCTTATGCTCAACTGAAACATAATGAAGTCTTCTCTAATTTACAGAAAGTGTCCAATTCTTTTTGTACATGAAGGTTGCAAGGCAGCTTTTGACATAATGTTATAAAAGACATCACAGTTAAGTAGTGATTTGTGTTTTTTGATGCCATACAGACCTGGAGGGATCATTTTACACCTTTAGATTTCTGTCGTTGGGAAATATGCTAGAATTTTATATTTGTGATTTTCACAATGACCCCTCAACTCAAAGCTCTCCGTCTAAGCCCCCTTCTATTCCATCTTCCCATTGCCGCTTGATTCATACCCAGTACCCAGCCTGTGTTGGTGGATCTTTTAAAATGCTTAAAGAGGTCAGAGCAGCCAAAATCTAGTGTGCAAACGACGCTTCATAGCCTAGAGAAACTTTTTAACATTGCACAGATTGATACCACAGGGCCAGCCTGGAGCACGCTTGCTCCCTTGTCACCTCTTCCCACCAAGCTGCAGCATTTATCTCTTGGACAGCCGCAAAGGGCTGAGTCCTTTTTAATGATTTTTCCACTATCTGATACCCCATAAGAGGATGAGGCTACTTATGAACCAAAGTCAGAAGCTCAAAAGAAAGAGTCAATTAAAAATCTTTTATCTTTAAAATGACAAAGACTCTTGATAGGTAAATGCATATTTTTGGTTTATATATATATATTTTTTCTAGATTATCTTCAAATTGTGTAACGTGACCTTGTTAATTTACAGCCCACCATGCAAGTCTTAAATCTATACCTGATTATGTGCAACAATTAGAGTTATAATTCAAATTCAAATGGCACCAAACCCTTGCACTCATATAATTAATAGTCCAGTTTATCGGTCTGAACAATAATATGTACATCCATTACTTAATAAATGCAATAGCAGGCTGCATGCGTGCTCCTTTACTGCAGTGAAATAATAAAATACTGAATGCTGTACTACAGTCTGAATTCTGAAACAAAAGCAAAGCAGAAGCAGTTAACATAGCATTGCCCACTACTGTACTCAGAATGCTCCTTTGTGTCTGTATGTGTGTTGCGTGTGTTAGCATTGGAGTGCTAAAGTGATTTTACGGTTTAGAGGCATGTCTGCTGCTTTACTGTAAGCCGATCGGTCATGGCGCAACACATGTGTGGTGCTGACTGTCGTTTTACCACTTTTTCTGTTTGGGTTAAAGGGTTAGGCAGATGTCTGTCACATATGGTTACAGGGGAAATCCCCATTTAAGCAAACATGTGTTCTGGTAATTTGAATATTTATGTAAATGTAGCATCTCCAAAGTCAAATTGTCTAAGTAGCTTTGAATACTACCTTTTATCCAGTGAGTTCGCTGGACATCGTTGTCGGTAGAGGCTTCAAGGTCAAGTCTGTGTCGCTTTCCAATTACCAGCCCCCTTCATACATCATTACATCTGGTCTATCAGTGCAGAGGCGTTTGGACGTTTAGGATTCAGAGAGAGGATTTCTCGCCCTCCCACATCTGATGGGCCGATGAGACCTCAGAACATGTGTCAGACCTGTTTTAAAAGCCAGCACAGACAGGGTGCCACTGTTTTTAAAATGGAGCCGAGAAAGACAACAAGGTGAAAGACATCCCCAGGACACAGTGACAAACTCGAGGAATTTCAAAGAAAAGTTCACCATTCAACGAATGGTTAAAATAGAGCAAAGCAAGCGGAGAATAAAAAGTGAGGAAATGAAAAGCAAAATGGCCTTTCAGAGCAGTCCATATACAACATGTCCTCAGCGTCTTTCCCTCCCACCTCCCACTGCTGATTTTTTTTCCCTTTGCTTTTTTGAATGCTAACATAAAACCAGAGGCAGAATGAAGAAAGACCTTGGCTTATTGTTAGTGTCTCCATCTCTTTCTCTCTCTCTACCAATCACTGTCATTCTTTCTCTTGCTTTCTCTCGTTTCCTCTCCTTTTCTCACTCCATTTATGACAGGTCCCCACAGTGTCCTTCAGTCATGACTTACGGTTAAAAGGCAATTACCCAGTTAGACCGGAGGAGTCTGAATCAATACATACACACACACACACACACACACATACACACGCACACAGACTTTATAGATCTCCTGGGAACACAAGAGTATTATTAAATAGTTACTCTTTTCTCCGGCTTGTGGACAGTGGACATGAATGCGTGTGTGTATTCGTGTATGTGTGTATGTGTGTATGTGGAGAAAATGCTGAATGACTTCAATGGAGTTGTCAAGTCTGAATTGTGGTCAGGGGGTCTTTCAGTGTTTTTCTGTCCTTCATGCAGAGAGAGACGGACCGTGGGGCAGAGGGAAAAAGTTTGAACAGTGTGTCCCCTCTTCAGTGAATCACCAGATCACCAGGGCTCTTCCTGTGGTTTTCTTCTTCTTTGGAAACTCTCTCTTTCTCTCTATCTCTATCTGTATGTGTGTGTGTTGTTGTCACGTTTGTGTGATGCCTGTGGTTTTCCTCTTTTGTTTTAGATCTGTGGGATATCCTCAGTGAATGGCCCCTGTGTGTCCAGCAACACTGGAGAAGAACAAAATTTATACTTTAGATTTTTTAAGGTGGACGAGATTTTTGATTAGTAGAAACAACTGTAAGCGACTGTAGTAGTAGTGGTATAAGCGACTATATGGCATGACTTAAGAACTTAAAACATCATTAAACGTTCAACAATGGCACAGATGTAAAAAATCCAAGACAGCTGGCAAGATAATCATTGTGTTGTTTTAGCTGATGCCAGTTACCAGACCGTGTGTTAGTTGTTGGTATTAATGTAGCTGATATGTCTGGATTGGTTGAAAGAGGACCAACAGGAGCAGCATCAGGGAATACTTTGTATTGCAGTTCCAGTGGTTAATAAGGTGCTGTTGATTTGGCTGGCTGGCTTTAGCGTTCTCTAATGTGGAAGCTGGGAGACGAAACTGCCACTACAGCCCAATGCACATGCTACCGTTTTACTGTAAAAGATGGTTAGTAAATTTGATTAAAGAAATAGCCGTGTAATTTCTACAAAGTAGTAAAAATCAATGAGGCGGTCAGTTCCTGTTATATACTGTTATTAGCATGGGGACAAAATGAATCAGCTCCATTTGAAGTAAGACCTGTCACTGTTAAAGACCCCATTTATGTTTAAGGAGTGAGTATCTTCCATTCCCATTATTCTGTGTGAATGCCGATATTGTTTTTTACGTGGCACTCCCAGTGACTAAAAACATTTTTTTTTCAATGGCGCAAAACGGAATGGATGCAGAATCGTTCCTGCTCATTGACTGATTCAACATGCTTCTTTAAAATATCCTTGTAATTCTAACATTTCAAGAGCTGGGATTGTCAGCTGACTTTTTTTCTACATCAAGTCATGGAAATGCACCATTTGTCAGTCAATGTGGAAACAATGAAAAACGTACACAATTCTGCACCTACACATAGATAATTTTCTGTATTTTAATCAACCTCATCATGTGAGATGCACTGAGTGTTTGATTACCACCAGTAGTTAACCTGAGAACGAAATGGTAAACAGGGAGAAGATGGCAGATACAATAAAGCAGTTTACACCAAAGCTTCCATCTGAAGTAGGGGGTCAACACCAGCCAATTAACAACCCACCAGAGGCTTCACTTTCTGCACCAACTTAAAAAGTTCAATGTGAATGGAGAGGTGAAGCTGCACTTCTACAGAGCTACAGTGGAGAGTGTCCTTGCCTTCTCAGTCACAGTGTGGTGTGACAACAAAACCACCCTTGAACTGGGACAGTTCGAAAGAGCTGTACGCACACCATTTGAGGTCACTGGCTGTGACCTTCCCTCGGTCTTAATTTTTTGTCTTTTAGCAGACCGATTGTCCATGCTGTGTTTCTCTTGGTGTTTTTTCGTGTCTGTCGGCTTCAATCTGGTCAATCTCTGCGTCCTCAAGTCTTTTGTGTCTTAATATCGCTACTCCTGTCGGTCCAGCGTTGTTCTTCACTTTTCTCGTCTTTTTTTGCTGGGGACATCATTCTGCAAGTGTTTGGTCCTCTCCAAACAAATTAAAAATAATGCACGGAAAATGCTCCATATTATGCCACTCAAATCAGCTCGCGATTTGTTATTGAGCTTGGTACATTAAGGGATTGCCCCTTTAGTCTACGACTGTTAGGAACACTGCAGAATTTTCGCGATTGACCAATCAGAATTGAGTATTTAAGAGCGCCGTCTTCTAACTTCTGTCAGTACAATATGCACTGTGCATTATCTTTGTTGTCATTGAGGAATGCACTTTTTCAGTTTGTTTAAATAGAAATGTTTGAATCTAACTTGTACCAGTGCATTAATTTTCTATGTATATTTATTTTTTGTAAACTTCTGGAATGCACTTTTTCAGTTTGTAATCCTGATGCATGTATTTGAATAATTTCAAGGGGCCTTTATTTTTTACATCAGTAAGTAATGCACCTTATTTAAATTGATGTGAGATATCAAATAGGCTTGTTTGATAGCTTTAAGAACATGTTTGAGAGGCTTGCCAATAGTTTTTCATTTGAAAAATGAATATCTCTTCATTTAAAGAGTCAAAACTGTTTTTGGTTTTGTTCGTGGTATTGATGTCATGATGTTAGGTATATGTGTGTGTTTTTGGTTATCGGTATCGGCCTTTAGGAGCTGAAAGTTATCTGTATGGGTTTAAAAAAACAGTTATCGTGCATCCCTACCTGAGGCTGTTTGATACTTGACAAATGAACACTAGGTAGGTAACAACACAAGGCAACAATCTCTTTAAGGTAGCAGCACAGAGCACTTTAGGACTCGATCATATATGTACTGTAATATATATATATGTTTCAATGTATAAATGTCGTAACTGTTTTTGCCATTCTTATTTCATATGTTTTATCTATTAATGTGTGTGTTTGCACTAAGGCAAATTCTTATCAGCTCTGTTGACGTGGCATTATGCATTGAATTGAGCTTAAAGGTTTTTAATAGATATATGAATACACAGTGATTATATTGCTTTTCCACACGGCACTCCCACGTTAATACGTTCTTGTAATATTATAAAGGTCCAGTGTGTAGGATTTACTGCCATCTAGTGGTGATATTGCAGATGCAGTGCAACCAACTGAATACCCCTCACCTCACTCTTCCCTTTTTTAGCGTGTCAGAGAATTAATGGTGGCCAAGAAACTCCATAAAGCTTGTATTTGGTTTGTCCGCTCTGGGATGCTGTAGAAAGATGCTGGTCATTTGGCATATACTTTGCATTGAGTTGTTACAGACCGATCCATTGATCACTGACTATACTGTATATATATAATATTATTTAGAAGTGTGCAATCAACCACTGGATCTTAATCTCAATCTCAAAAATCAAGTGCAAGGTTCTTTTTTGTCCTTGAAATTTTTTTTTTTTGTGAAGAGAGCTGATGACATGTTTACCCTTGGTTGCAAGTGTAGTGTCCATACTCACATACATATGCAGAGAGAGACAGGAATGTTGTCACTCACGTGGCTGATATGGATTTGTTGGCGGTGGTGGTGTAGGGGTGGGGATTTGTAGTTATGAACACATACACATCGCAACTCACATGCACTTACACATCGAAACGTGCCTGCCCATTAAAGCACATGCCCAAAAGCCCCTGACAAAACAGTTTGATTAGTGTTCTCAAACCATATTACTTGTTAAGAAGAAATAGCTTCAACACCCACACACACAAAATCCACTCCCCCTCCTTATTCCGGAGAGTTGATTAAAATGGGATTATTATGGTGTGCAAAAACCATGGCAACTCAGATTGGGGTCATTTGGGTCAATCTGTAGAAACAATAGATTTGCTTTGCTGCTGAAAACTCCATCTACAAGTCGTACTGTCTGAATTGTGTGACATTCTGATTTGTTCCTGTTTATATGAATATGGTTTCCTTTATATGTGCTCATGTGCCCTTTATAGTGAAGTCTCATATGGCTTTGACACCATTTGTGACAGAGTAGTGAACGACATGTTGACTATTCTCAGTAATGGGTTTTATAATAGTCTCAATAAGATGTGTCTTTATACTGTTTATATAATACTACTAAATCCAAAGGTTTTGCATAATGCCTTTATCATTGCAGGGTTCAAGGGATTTATTTCTGATTTCATTCACAATTATTCTCAATTATTAGAAGCTTTATGTTTCCAGACAATGGGTTATAGAAAACATGGCATAGATTTGTTCTAACCCTGAAAAAATCAAACAACAGAATCAAGTTGTGTTGTTTAAGTGCCAAAGTGGCTTTTCATTCCGAAACAGTAATATATTTGGAGGCTTCTGTTGCTAATATATGCCATGACATGCTAACATGGCTTAGACAGGCATAGATTTCTTTATCAGTTGATTGGTGATGGGAAAAAATGGCACTCAGCATGGATATTTACAGTACAGCACATACCACTCAACAAACTGACCATCCTGCCAGTGAAAATTAAACAACAGGACAAGGACATTCCCTTGGCAAATGATATAAGCACAGAGCTACCACAGTGAGCACAAACTGTAGTGCTCTTTTTTAAATAATTTTTGTTATTGTTCTACCATATATGTTATGATTATAATAATAGCAGCAGTAGCAGGTTTTATCACATTTTGTTCAAGCGAAAGTAAGCTTTCTTACTTTCCCACTCAGTCTGAAAGTTGGTGGTTATGATGGTGTGAAAGTAATGGGTATTTTTATTTACTTAATTCATACACAATACAAGTCGGCAGAACATCCCTATTTGCAGTTTCACTAAAATATAAGAAATATTATAAACAGTCACAAACAGAAAAAAAAGGATGTTTCAGGGGTTATTAGTTTTGAAATAATCAAGTGTTTTGGTCTTTAGTAGAGACTGCAGGTTATGTAATAAGCCACTGTAGTCTCTGTGAACACAGACATCCTTAGAATTAGTTCTGGCATGGAGTACCTGAAGCATCAGCCAGGCACTGGAGCAACATTAATATGTACCAGAGTTCTACAACAGTCAAAGATGAGATGTATGATGGCAATTTTCTGACAAGGGATTTGTCAAAAAAGACCAACCAACCTCATCATATGAGATGCAGTGATGAGTGTTGTAATTACCACCAGTAATGAACCCAAGAGCGAAATGGTAAACAGGAAGGCTGAGTGGAAGCAGTTGCATATCTGTGATTCCCATAATCCAGAACTCAGACGAAAACTGTAATTATATACAATCTTCTTTGCACAAGAAGCCAAGCTTTTTTCACAGACTTTTAGCAAGGTTGTCTGAAGTGGAGCTCATGCTCATTTCTGTTTTGTATCATATTGCGCACTGAATCCTTGGCGGAGTTCTGAAAGCATTTTCTTGTTAAGTATCTGTTATCATTATGGACTTTCCATGTTTTTTGAGTCTGCTCACACTGATGTTGGCGAATGAAAATAACATTATTTTTGTAAGAAAGTGGAAATATCAAACAATATCAGGCTAATTTGGCCTATATAAATGTGTTTATTTATTTATGTATTTTGAAAGTTCTGACCCTTGAACAAATGTAGTTGACGACCCCTATTCTATAGCTTGAATCTTTATGCATGGTAGATATCATTTTATTTTCATAAATGGGATTCATTAAAGTATCATACAGGATGCATTAAATGATGGTTATTTGACAAGAGTGAATGTGAAGCACCATATCACCAGTTCAAAATTTATTTGACATTCATGTGGCGAAAAGACAATATTATCAACACAACTGGTAAACAGACCAGGGCCCAGAATGGAGCCTTGTGGGACGCCCTTAGTGACCAACAGGAATCCAGATATTTACAAGAATCCCTTCCAAAGCTGACTGCTATAGGTCTAAATAAAAGGAAATATGATTATGTGTATCTAAAGGTTTTTGATCCATCCCCAAGCATTTGTGTCTAATTACATTGTGATGGCTGGGGTAAAGGAGAGCCTGTATCGCTTTCTCTGGCCATGTGGGATTGCCACCTCTGCTCCACCCCGTGTGAGGCTTAGCTCTGGATAAGAGAGTCAGTTTGCCCAGCATATTTACTGGCATGTAAGATATACCTCCATAGCCACAGATGTAGTTTTCATGTTCAGAAACTGAAATAAACAAAAGAGAAATCAGGAAAAAGTCCTCCCAGTTTCTCAATATTGACTTTCACTTCGCAGCAGTGGAGTCAAGTGAAGTGAAATGGAAGAAAGTTTGACATGACAGCAACATACAACGATAAGATGAGCACAAAGTAGGAACAACTTGCTGCCACTAGGCTAGCACCAACTACAGCTAGTGCCACTCCATTGTGTGTGTGTGTTTTTGGAGAGATGCACTGGCATTTTCATTGTCACTGATCCAGTCTTGCCGTGAATGAGAACTGCAAAATTAGGTGGGGCTAAACAGTAGAATGTGTGCATCCATGATAAGGCTTGTATCTTTTTTAAAGGAACTGTCTATAAATATAACAATGAAATAGACAGCCAAGTCTTGGATTAGAAAAGCCTTTCATCTGGGACTATGCATTGGTATAAAGTAAATACAAGACCTCAATTGGCACCGATAAAGCAGAATTCTGGATTACATGCACTATCACTTACACTGAAGGATATATAAGGATTAGTCTAATTCTATGTTGTAGAGATCTATCCAACTGGGGATTTGTCCATCAAGCCTTAGAAACACAAATACATTGCAGAGTGCTGTTTGTGAATGAGGTGTTAATATTACGTTGGGCAAGTAATGCACATACAGTTTAATTTTTAAATTAGGTGTCTTAATCGCTGCTTTTGTTGTGTTTCGTTTTCAATTCTTCAATTCTGAGGGGATTTGTTATAGAAAACAGTCATTAAAAAACAAATTTATTAAGAAAAAAATATTTAAGATTATTTTCAATTCCAAAGACAATGAGTAGCTTTTGTCATGACAGATATATTGTACTCAGAGACAGGAAGGGAGACAAATGGTTGAAAATCAAACACACACAGCTAGCGTTTTCTGAGCTTTCCTCCACCCGTCATCCGGTATATACACAGCCAGATTAGTGGTTTTGTCGTGCTACTAGGTACATTTACACCAACACTGACATTTTTGAAAAACTGTTCTTGTATACTGACTTTTATTAGTGGGAGTAAGCGTATTCTCTTGGTACACTCAGTTATTTTCACAGTACACTAACTTTTGCAGCATCCCTTTCCTCAGGAGGAGAGAAAAAGCAAGGGACATGAAAAACATGTCAGTGTGTTTGGAGAAGTGAAGCATAATTTAATCATCAAATTTTCCTTTGGCATTTACTGCAGAGTTGTGATTGATGAGTTTCTGGTGGGTACTAGGATACCATGAACTTCCTCTGTATATAAATTTATGTCACGTGCCACAGTGGTCCTGCAACAAAGTGTATTATGATCCTGACATTTAATATTTTCGTGCCGATAGATTTTTTTTAATTTCACCCCATTAAATTCAGTGAAATAAATTATACTTGGCACTTTCTGACAGCTTGATGCACTGTAGTTTGTGAATATTAACAGGTTTTCTGCAAACCATACAATGAGCCCATCAACATGATGCATTTTAGCTGGAGCTTAAAGTTGTCAGCATGACAGGCAAAGATATCTTGGGATTCAAAGTAGTCATCTACTAGAGAGAATATATATTTTAAATGCGCACATATGTTATTTTTGTAAATGTAACGTTTTATTACCAGTGAACCCAAATATTTATATCTTCCAATCTGGAAAGATGCACTGGATAGCGATCACCACACTCACCAGCTACCCTGTGTTTACATGTACAGTACACCGATACACACTGACAGACAGCCAGTCAGTCAACCAGTAAGTCAGACAGTCAAACTTCTGGTCTGTAAGTCAAACAGTTTAGTGGTCGTCCAGCCAAACAGAGTCACTCATTCATGCATTCAGTCAGACTGTCAGTCAGAAAGCTCTGTGCCTTCCAGTCAGTGAATGTAGAACATCAAAAGGCTGGAGCCTCACACTGTGTGCCTAGTGTGAATGCTCTATGAGCAGAGTAATGCGATTAGAGTAGACTGTGTGATATTTCAATCGGTTAGCACCCTGCAGCCAGATGGGAAACATGTTATGAATATGAAACGCTGCTTAAGAGGGCTTCTGGATTGACTGGTTTTACATGGAAGCATAAAATCTTTAGACCGTTGATGCCCCACCACCCCATTTAACCCAATAATTAGCCCAGAGCGTATGTGGTTGTCCACGTTCTCCACTGGGAAAAAAAAAAAAAAACTAAAATAAAAACCAGCATTCATACTACTGTCAATAGGAGTCAAATATGATACATCCCATTTATATTGACACATAGGTGTCAATTTGCATGAGTTCAAACCTAAATATAAATATTTTTTTGTCTTGAGGGCCACTGAGATACATGAAACTGTTTTTTTCATGGGTGTTTTTTATTCCTTTTTGAACATTCAATCAGCCGACACATGCTGAGAATTTCTTTGTTGGCCCTCAGTTTGAATCAGTGTATGTGCGCCACATTTTCACCTCAATCAGACCATACAGCAGTACTCCCCAGTGAGCAGCAGATAAAGAGAGAGAGAGAGAGAGAGGGAGCATAAAGCGCCTAAAAAGAGGGAGTTTGTGAAAGTGTGAGAGAAGTAGAGAGAGATTATAGAGATGAGAAGAGGCAGCTATTCATGTCTTGCTTTTCTTGGTGGGTGTCTTGTTTTCTCAGAGGTTGGTGTCAGGGAGGAAAAGTCATGTTCTGGTGTCAAAGGTTCTTACAGGCATCACTGGTATTGAAACCCAAATTATTTATGACTAGTCTAGAAAGGTGGCTGTGGCAGCAGCTGACTCTGTCTCCATTACAATCATCTGTGTGTGTGGGTGTGTGTGTGGGTGTGTGTGTGTGCAAATTCATACTGCAGGCTAGATGTCAATATTGCTAGAAGGTGCCACACCTGAGGGAGAGACAGGAGAGAGAAGCAGACAACAAACGTGAAAAAAGTTGGACATAATGTGGCAGTTTAGCATATTTGGCCTCTGTGGTGGAAGCAATGCATCAATATCCATGTTGTAGAAAGTGAGCAAGCTTCTCTGGTTCAGAGATACTTTGCTGGAGTGTGTTATCACATTATTCAAATGGTCAATTTGTTAAAACCTTGGTGAAATTGTTTGTGTGATTTATTTTCACACCAACAATTAATTTCTAATTTTGGCTTTTCGTGCTGCAGCACGCAGCAGGAGAACTTCAATTTACCTAGAGTGAATCCTTGTTCAAACTTAATAGGGAATTAATTTAGGTCCAGCTGGTGTATTTCTCTATAAATATAATTCTCATTTATATTTACTATTGTAACCCATCAACAATGCTTGTATGTTGTTGGTAATAACTGTATAAATGTGTTAGGGTTTGTCATTATGGGTGCTTCAGTCAAATTATCATTTGAACCATAAATTGACAGCCAAGTTTATTTCTGCAAGTAAATTCTATTACTGTTTCTTATAAGCCACATGTTAGGCCACAGGCTATTAAAGGGAGTAATTTGTGTTTCTCCTGCTCATGAATTTATAGAGGACTTCACCACAAGCTTTTTTTTATTTTGCACATTCTATCTTATCACTCATAAACACTGTATAGCTTTCCCCCAAATAATATATATTTTACATATTAGATATTCAATGCTTGACTGCTACAATAATATGTGTATTTGTTATGCAGCCCAACACCAAGGCAAATTCCTTGCATTTGAAAACTTCTTAAATGGGCTGTTTTCCATCTGTTTCAGTCCAAAAGCAGTTTGAAAGATTGATGAGTGACCAGCTCTGTTAACTGAGTTATGATTACTGTAATTACATGTAATGTGTGCAAAACCAGCCCCACAAACAGTGCCAATACCAGCAATTGCAGTATTGCATTGCATTATATGTTGTACCTTATTGTTTCATAATTGCAGAAGTATTACAGTTTGTGTACATATATTATGTGAAAATAGTACTATTCAATGACACCACTTCACACCTAGTAACAAAAACATTGTACTTTTGAGTTCCTGCCGTAGCCTTTCTGCTCGAGAGTTCACTGAGTGACGTGTGTGTGTGTGTTTGCACACGCAGCATGCTTATGTATTCTCCTTCCACATTAGTTTGTGAAAGAGGAAAATGTTAATTTGAATAAGTTGAATACAGTATTATTATCAGTCTCTTATGAATATTCAATGTGGCACAGCTCTCATGCGCACAAATCAACAGCAGCAATTACCACTGTGAATGATAAATTGTTGCTGGTGATAATAGGAAAATATTACTTAAGCTGAATGCTAACTAGTGCAGCACAAGCTTATCCACATTTTGTCAAATGTTTTGTCCAGGGAATAAACAGACTGGAGTTGCAGTTTGGATCCCTTAGCAGTGAACATTTTGAAAGCCAAGAAATGTCTTAACATGTAATAATGAGTAACAATCATTGTTAAAAATTGTGAATGTTAATTGTTAGTATTAATTACATGGTTTGGCCACCAAAGAGCACAAGTTTATTTGTCAACCTGCAAAATCGCCTGTTTATTTTACCATCACAAACAAATGTTTTATCATCAGATTCTCAACTATCAAAATCAGGATTGGCCTAAAATAGTATAGTGGCTATAATCTCTATATTCTCTAAAGACCACTTCAGCCACACTGACCCATTGAAACCAACAATCACTTTGATTGACAGCTTGATATAAAATACACTTACGATCTTCCTCCTCCCTTCTGACTTCCTCGTATTATAATTTCTAGCCATTCCCTCTCTGTCCCCTCCTGTGTCATATTATGAGCACCGACATGAGAGATCAGGTCCCTGAGCAGTTGTTTGAGCCCTTTTATGACCACCCTCGTAAATGTTTCTGGGCTGCGGAGGGCAGTAGATTCTTAAAAGATTAAAACCAGTATGAAATGTGGAAATGCTGTGTTGCTGTGATTTAATGGAAAGGCAATCAGGCAAGGGACCGGGAGGAAAGAGAGGCTGGAGAGGGTGAGTGGCTTTGAGAGACAGTGATGTAGAGCCAGAGACACAAAGAGATTGCACAGTTTAGAAGGCAACATTTTGTCATAGAGGGATGAGAGGGGGAGAGAGAGAAGGAGGTGAGGAGGTCATTCCTCCTCCTGAGCAGATCCATTTCACAGTGTTTTCCTTGACTCTCCCTCTGGACATCACCTACCCCCCTTCAAGCGATTATCCCTCCATTCGCCATTATATATGTGGCAAAAAACCTTCACTTACACACAAACTTATCTGTGCACTCACACTGCCAAATAGACTGCAAGCTTCCCATGACAACTATTAGAGGAAGCCAGAGACTGCAGATGTAGTGTAGTAAATAGAGTATCTGCCACTTCCAGTGACATTTTATTAATAATGTTGTCAATACCTATTGTAAAGTAACCATTAAGAGCCTGAAGCTACGCATGGCAGGGTAGCCTCCCATTCATTTTCTAGGAAGATGGGTGAACCACTTGTGAGGAACGTGATGGAGTCGCTGGCAGCATGGGGTAGGGAGAAGGTACGGGGAGCATGTACAGGATAACATCGCATGAAATCAATCTTATCATTCTCAGAAATGACTTAATTCTCTTTGGAAAGTATGAAATCTCTTTGTCACTCAGCCTGTCAGGGGGATACACCCCACTGGTTCTCTACATTTAATTTTTCAAAACGTTATTTATTTATTTTTCGCCTTCAGTTGAAAGTTAACAGTGTAGAGAGAGACAGGAAATGTGTAGCGAGAGAAATGGGGTGTGACATGCAGTGGACTGAGGATCCAGTTAGATAGTACAACCCTGTTTCCAAAAATGGGTTGGACACTGTAAAAAGTAAATAAAAACAGAATGCAGTCACATGCAAAAGAATAGCGTTTATGAAGTCTTCCTGAGCTCATGTAGTGACATTCTTAATTCAATCATGTGTTCACAAAGTGGTGAACCTCGCTCCATCCTCGCTTGTGAATGACTGAGCTTGTCCAGGATCCCAATCATGATAACATCACCTGTTACCAATCAACCTGTTTACCCGTGAAATGTTCCAAACAGGTGTTTTTGGAACATTTCCCAGTCTTTTGTAGCTCCTGTCCCAACCTGTTTCAGTGTTGTTGACATGAAATGATCACATTCTGTTTTAGTTTGCTGCCCAGTGTTTTTGGAATCAGGATTGTATGTCCCTTTGCCATCAGGCTACTGTAAAAATACTGCAGTTTTAGCAGCTATACAGATACCACTGATGATACTGAAAAGATCTCCTTGGAGAGGGGTCTTCTGTCTGCCACTGCTTTTCATCTGATGATGAAACATTTGTTTGGCGGTTTCGTATGTGACTGATTGAACTCATTGACTCATTACACATTGGGCATTTCAACAAGTCAGTCACAGTCAGTCAGTGAGGGACATTCACTGTGCAAGCAACGATTGAGAGTGGCTCATGTCTAACTGTGGAGATGTGACCTCTCTTCCATGATGCTGTCCATGCCACTCTTAACAACATGAGTGGCTGATAAGCAGTAAGACTGGTGATAGATGTATGCAGCTAAGATAATACCATGGTATTTGAGGGTATTTCTGCGATAACATCGTTATGACAACATACTGAAAAATATTTTTTGTTTAGGGCTGACAATGGCCTCGCAGGATTTTTGGCTCGTACCCAACTGGGTGCTTCTACTTGAGGTTGTTTGTCTTCTTGCATCTCTTACATATTACCATGATTTGTTGGACATCTGAGCTTTTAAAATCAAACCTCTTCCACACTAGTCACTCCTCTTTCTTGGAACTAACTCCTCCAGAGTGGAGCCAGTGTCAGTGTCACTTTCACTTTCAGCCACATATGAATTTGATATATTCTACGATGAATATGCTTTTTTTTTTATCATATTAAAAATTATACCATGATAATTGTGAATGATATGATGTGATATAGCACACCCCTATACGCAGCTAGACCAATCAGAAATAACCTCAATTATGCTCATATGGAAGGTTAAATAAAATTTTTTAACATGCTGTATTATGATGGAGGGTCTAGATAAACAGGATCACCATGTTATTAATGATTAGTATTGACCTGATCCTCTACGGGAGATAACTGGACCAGAAAAGTGCACTAGAAGCACTTCTTATAAGGGTAGAGCCTATAACTTGCCCTTCTTTTAGCCAAACCATACCTGCATGTTATTCAATTGTAGTAGCCTGAAAAAAAAAACATAAAGGTAAGCAGTACCATACAGTATGGGAGATGAACATTTTTCTTCCAGATCCAGCTTTTATTTGCTTTCTTTTGTTCTTACTCTGTGGTTGTGATCTCTCCAGTCACCCGAGTAATCAACATTCTGTTCTGAAGTTGGTTTTCAGTCATATAACCCAGCAGGGCAGCTTGTCCCCATGTGTGTGTGCGTGTGTGTAGTTTTGCAGTGTTTTCAGTATGAATTTTTTGGTATTTCCATAAATATTAGTTTTTGTTTCCTTCAGATTTATCCCCTGACATCTTTATGGGGAAATCAAAGAAGTTCAGTCGCTGAAATTGCTACAGAATAATTTAATCGCGATGTCATTCATTTTTTAAAAACCTCCTCAACTGCTTTGACCTCGTTATTTTATGTTGCGGAAGTAAAATGTGTCAGACCCAAATTAATGTTACAGATACATCCCATCCATGCTACTACTTTGTAAGTCAAGGAGGGATACACAATATAGTCCATTCAGCCGGTAGAGATGTAAGCAAGTGGCGAGTTTGCTATATTTTACAAGCTCTCAGCTTTTTTAGTCAAATAAATGAACAAAATAAACTCAAATCTGTACATCTTCAGAATTCAAGTTTCTCTGTTTTAAGACGGGCTTAATTGCCAGGTTTAACTCATCGTACAACACACTCGACAAACACAAAATAAAACTCAACAAAGCCACTTTCTCTCTTCGTCTTACTACTCTTGCATTAACTGCTGTGACCTTCCTCTTGCTGTTCTCCCAGTCCACGGCTCTCCCAGCCTGCCATGACTTCATCGTCCCTGGAGTCAGAGTCATGGTTGGAGCCGCTGTAAATCACCTTGGCACCGTTTCCCCTGTAATCAAACTGGCATTCGTTGGTCTTGGAGGCTGTGTTCAATCCTGATCTGGCCTTGTTCACTTGGAGGCTGCTGAGCCTGGTGTAAACACCCACAATCCCCTAGTGCTCCAAGCTCTCCAGTCAGCTTGTAAGGCCACTAGCTGCATGGCTAACTAAGCTAACAAGCTAACAGCAACTATTTGCTAAAACCAAAGATAGCTACAGCAAAGAGTATAGTGAGCAGCAGTTAGAGGTTACCCTGTTGATATGCTGCCTCCCTTTTGTTTGGAGTGATCCTCGACAGCTGGCCAGTTCCTCTCTTTCAGGTTGGTCCTGCTTGTTTGGAGGAAGGACTGGGGTTAAGGGCTTTGACTCAAACTCAAACAGCAGATGCTCAAGATGATCAGGAAAGTGAGAGATAAGAAGTCTTTTTCCCCGTTGAAGCCATCTTGAACTAAAAAATTCAGAGAAAAAAATGTTTTCGTTCCAAAGTATGTTTGCTACCAGTGCTAGCACAAGTAATGTTGCCTTATGGGAATCACAATGTTTATTCAATCTCTCTATTAATGAACAATTATCAGTAGGCATGAATGAAGATGAAGTACATATAGTGTGAAGACAATCTGGATGCTGAGTCAGGTGTGGGACAATGTCAGAACCATGTGTGCTTGTTGTGCTTTCAGCTGTGAGAAAAGAGAGTACAAAGTTGGAGAACAGGTGGCGAGTGCTGGGTCTATCCCATCAACTCACTGTCCTGTTACAAGCTCAATATTTCCACTCCATTAAAAGAAAAACCCAGCAAAGGCAGCAGCAACAAACCCAGCAGATGCAGCTATTGACCCTTTCATATGACATGGCAACTCTGCAGTTTGTAAAACAAGTTGCTACTACAATATCTATGGGTGTGTTTTGTTGTTGTGTTTTTGAAGAGACTTAGAGAGCTGCACTGGACTATAAAAACCCGCCTTTAAAAGCGTACAATATGCCCGTTTCATGTACTTAGCGGCTACGTAAACCTCCTGCATGGGTATATGATTGTTTGTTTAATGAAGATGCAGTCATTTAAGACATTGGTTCCTACGCTTAACCCTACACCTATGAAATTTTAGGTCTTTGGTTGCTTGAGTATGCTTTTTTAGTAACTATAACGTGTCTCAAAATGCAACATTTCTCGCTAACATGTTAACATGTTTTACCTGTGGATCTTTTTTCGATCACACCAGCCATGTTATGACTGACCTGCCATAGCATACATCATGCATATTCTACGCTAGTTAGCCCCGCAATCAGACCGATTGATTGCAGTTACAGCTGGCTGATCAATCACTTCCTGGTGGCCATTTTTCAAAGGCATTGGCATGGGTCAATGCAGCCTTGATAGATGAGAGGGCCCGTGCTTGATTTCAAACAACGCTCAGACCGTGATGTCCTCTCCTGGGTGTTGGTGCTTGAAAGAATGATAATGTGCACAGGCTCGTTTATTGTTAGCAGCAGGGATCGGCCTCTCTCTGTGGTCAATGTTTCATGATAATCACACGAATATACAACAATCAAACCACTTAACAGTCAAATATGCACACGCTGCAGTCAGCTAATTTGTTTCCTCCTCCTGTCTGGAAAGGCGGAATAAACAAAGTACAGTTATGCTGGTTTGCATGTAGCTGTGTTGGTTTACTTATATTCCTGTTTTTCCACTGTGGATGCTCTCATTTTTGTCTTTTATTCTTGCAGTTGAGTGTGAAGAATATCCGTATCTTTGCTCGTCACTGACCTTGGTACTTGAGTTTCAAGTTATAAATGGCAGTAAAAATGATGGCTTGCTTTTACCTCCACCTCACAACTACACTGACTTAACCCCTGCATATCTTACTGACTACTGTTTGAGTGAATGGCTTGAAATCTCATTACGTTTTCTCACATCATCTCCCTTTGTTGCCTGTGTACTACACCAACATATTGATAGTACAGGCGGGAGTCTTGCCAAAAAATGAGAAAAACTCTCTTCATTGATTTTTGTGCGGCGTTTTAAGACTATACCACTAAATCCATAACAAGAAAAAAAAAACTGAGAGGGGTTTTTTACTCTATTGTGGATGCCAACGATGTGAGTGGCCGCAGTGAGAAAAGTCAGAGTCAGAGAACCGCGACTACCAAACAGAGCCATTGGTGTGACTGTTATTGCCATGTCACCCAGGAAATGATGAGGTCCAAGAGATATTAACTGCTGCGGAAATGACAGGTAGAGTAGTTTTGAAACTGACGGTCCGGTGTTGTGTCCCCATCTTAGAGGGAAAGTGAAACAACAGAGCAGAAAAGAATGAGTAGCAGTCTCAAGATGGCCAGCCAGATGAATAGGGTGTCTAAAACTGCTCAAGAGAAAATGAAGACTATCAATTTCACAATGAAGGAAAAATGGATAAAAAATGAGTGAGGAGAAGAGTAGAAACAAGAAGACGAGGAGGATGAGAGAGATTGATGGAGCCCAATCTATAGGCAGCTAGTGTACAGGTTCCCAGGAAGCTATTGATTTGAGGCTAGCATTGATCTTCACACCGTAAATAAACACCTCCACACTTATGCAAGCAGAGGCAGCTTAGAAGTAAAGGTTGAGAAGAATGTCCTTGAAGGTATCAACACTGGAGTTGGTAATCCAACATGTGTTGTTTTTGTGTGATTTCATAACCGACAAGACATGCTTTTTTGCAGTGGTGATTGAGGGTAGATCTGACTTCCTTCCAACAGATTTTCTCACTAAAAATAATAATAATAATCTTACTGTGAGAGTTCCCCTTCAGTCTTGTAAATACAGTATATGTGAAACTCTGTCTAAGCTCTCATCTCTTGAAGAATTACTTTATCACATAACCTACTGGGATAATCATGTCTCTACACATTTTGTCCCGTTCTGTCTTCGACTGCATGTGTTAGACATCTTGCGTGCAACAATTTTAATGGAATTCCAGTAGCAATGCTATACATTATAGGCTTTCCTAAATCCTTGAGAGTCTACGTTATTAATATATTTTCACTGAGGCTTTAAAGTGTGGATGGTAATGTGATTTCTTTGAAGGAGGTGCTATTGGGAGTGAAAGGGAAGCTAGGATGGAATAGCTCATTAGTGTACAATCAACTTAAATAAGAATCATTGTCTTTTTGTTACCTTAGTGAGCTCTTTATACCTACTGAGGCATCGGGTCCTCTGTCATGGAGTTCACCTTGTTGCACCGCTATGTTTCTACAATAGCCCAGAACAGACAACTGAACACTGGCTCTGGTGAATGCCTTTAGTGGTTTTTGCGGCCACCGAGTGAGGCGAGGGGTATTCAGCTGACTGCAGTCTGGAAGCTCACTGCTAGATGCCACTAAATCCTACACAGTGATCCTTTAAAACAGTTCTGTGTCTGTTTGTGATATGTTTTTCTGAGTGGGTGTCTCACTGTCTGCATGCTTTAAGTGTTCCGGACAGAGAAAAAATGATCTGGATTGACTAAAATCCAATCAGTAGATAGTAAATTATATGCTCTTTCCAAAAACTTGGTAAGAGCTCAGAAATCTTGTTCTGAAAGTGCACATCAGGACCGTCTGGACCCATCAGTTCTGAGGAGGAACTGTAGAATCATTAGTTCCAAAAAAGAGCCATTTCATACGGTTTCATCATCTGAAGGCAATCCCTGTGTGCGTGTGTGTGTCTGTGTGTGCGTGTGTGTGTGTGTGTGAGAGAATGCAGCAGTAAGTGCACCCTTGCCACTATTACAGTTTGCAGATCAGAGAAAGCAACACACTTGTGTGTGTGTGTGTGTGTGTTAGCATGCAAGTAAGCTAGAAGAGGATAACAAAGAGAACATCAACTTTTAACCTTGACTTGGGAGCTGCCCTTGTTGAAGCCCTTTCCTCCTTGCGAACTGGCACATTAAATATATATGGAGTCCATCGTTGCAGTCACGTGCGTTCCCGCATGTGATTTATATGAGCGGCGCTAGAAGTCACATCAGCACTTTACAACCTTGGTTTGATGTCAATACACAACCACAAATACAGGGTGTGCTTGCAAAAACTTGAATGCGAGCACACTCTCACACGTGCACATACTGCACACACACATATCGAGCACACGCCGGTATACATGCACTCACACACATCATGCACACACACACAGTAGTTCAAAACAGTGAAAGATCCTATGGTGAAAGATGCTGGCTCAGCTTTATTAGCTAATGCTATT
Organism: Chelmon rostratus; assembly: GCF_017976325.1. Lineage (NCBI taxonomy): Eukaryota > Metazoa > Chordata > Actinopteri > Chaetodontiformes > Chaetodontidae > Chelmon > Chelmon rostratus. The sequence goes on along the minus strand of NC_055662.1, from coordinate 18,655,474 downwards.
TATTAAACTCCAGACTGCGTCCCCAACTGTAGATTTCCCCAGAGGGATATACTGAAAACAAATGACCACCCAACTGCAGTACAGTGAAGTGTATATATGAGGTTTTCCTTTTCTCTCTCTTTTTAACTCTCTCAAAAAGCTCCTCTTTTGAAACACTTATCTCTTTTATCCCTTAAAAGCTCCTGTGATAAAAAAAACTTGACATTTTCTACTTTTCCTCCTGTGTTTTTGAAATATGATGAAAAACTGTTTTCTTTTTTTCCCCCACCCCTCAAATGGACTAACTACATCAAAAGCTCTTTTAGCTATCAAAGGTCAACAGTTGCCGTGTTTTGATGATTACAGTAATAGAATGAAGATGTAAAGTTAAATTCTTCTCCTGAGTGGTCCTGAGTGCTTTCCATTGTGTCTAAGTGTTTAGAAATCTGTTCGGTTTTTCAAATGTTATTCAGCACAGCACAAATATAGGTATCCACACAACCTGTACACTCAGACTGACACATAATTACTACGCTCTCTCACGCTCACTCCTGGACATCATCATTTGTCTGCCTCAGATGGCAATCGGGTCACTTTGTCACTCAAATGTTTTTTTTTTGTAAGGAAATATAGCCCTCTGTTGTATCCCTGTCTGTGCTTTCTGTCGTAGTTTTTGTAAACACACACTCACACACACGCGCAAGAAAGCGGTAGTCCTCTCTACTCTTAACATTTGGCAGAGACACTGCCAAGTCGTTGCAATTAGATATACAGCTACAACCAGGAAATCGGACTTGGAACAGATGTCTCTCTTGCCCACACGCTTAATGACCACCCCACAACATAACAGAGAGACACAGAGAAGGAGACTCTGCGGCTGCTTCAGTTAAGCCAAGCAAACCACAAAACTCACTGGGCTCATGAAACCTGTCTTGGTGTTTGCATCTTGGCAAAAGTGAGTCCGTTGCATTGAGAGGGAGGCGGAGGAGTGGGAAAAGAGGCACACAGATCAAAAGGCCTCCACCGTCAGACAGTCACTATCCCTTATAGAGAGAAGCCCAGGGGGTATGAGCTCAGGAATTGTTTATGAAGGGTTTGGTTTTTCTTTCAAGGCACTTGCATTGTGGTATGTTAAGCACAAGAAAGACAAAGGTTTTGAAAAACAGGAAGAATGAATTGAAATCGCTTTTTTCCTTGGAGGGAGTAGTAATTAAAAACATTTATCATTACCAGCAATCCCATCTCTATCTTTCAAGAAGGTCAGACAGTGTAACAAAGGGAGGGAGACTGAGCAAAATAAGTTAAGAGATAGAGAGAGAGAGGGAAATGAAGGGATGGAAATTGCTTAAAGCAGTAACAGACTGAAAGATGCTAGTAATAGTATTCCAATCATTTCTGTTATCTTCCTGTATATATGACTTTTAAGTTGAGACGAGTAAAAAAATTTACAATCCGTGTACCACAATGTCTATCAAACTGTCACGACCGCAGCAGGAAATTAACAATTATCCTTCTCATCTCTCCATTTGTTTGCCAGTCTGTGTCCGTATCCTCCCGTCTGTCTGTGTATGTCTGCAGAATTTCCTCTCTATCACTGAACTATAGAGCAGAGCAGGAAATTAACAATTATTCTGCTGATTCCCTCCCTTACACTGACTGTCTAGGGGCTGCGGGAAAAAAATCAATGGCTATGTCGCAAATGGCCTACTGTCTGTGTGGTTTGTGTGGGTGTGTACACACATGTATAGGTGTTGTGTTGAATGTGTTGTGGTGGGAGAGGCGATGAGTATGTCTGATGGGTGGACAGTCAACAGCATTTAGTATGTTAAAGTTGGTGCTTTGTGCAAGATTTGCTTTCGACATGAGATCATTCATTGACCTTATACATCAGTCCAAGCTGTGTTTGTTCCTTGTAATAATATTGAGTGTGTGTGTGTCCTTGTGTGTCTGCACATGTGTTTAAGGTACAAGTTCAGCTTTATCTATATCATTACAGCCACTTTCTATTATGTAAATCTACATTATATAAAAAAGGCTTGTTGACTAACATCTATAGCATCAATAACATCGTATTATTGTCTATGAAAAGCTGAACTGCAGAATTTGAATTAATCTTACCCTCTGTTTGTCTTTCTCCTTCTTTCTTTCATGCCTTCTGTCTACATTGATGTCACTGGTCTCAAACAAAGGTAAGTGTGTATTAGTGTCTATATGAGTGTGTGTGCATGTCAGTATATTGTAGCAGGTGGCGGTGCTATCTACAAAGCAGTTGACCCAGGTTCAAATTCCAGCAAACGTTCGATCTTTTAGGGATGGATGGATTATGCCTCTCGGCATCAGCAGTTAAAGTTGTGCATACTATTCTATAATTTGTTGCTGTAGTTTTCTGTTGATAAAAGAAGAAAACAAATGTCAGTTATTCATTCTTTTCCACTCTCCTTAAAGTTGACATATTATGCTAATTTTCAGGTTTTTTGGAGTGGAGGTTTTGATGCTTTGTAGTTCAAAAAATGCACGTTTCTCAAACTGTACATCGCTGAAGCACATTAAAATTACCTTCTGTCTGAAATGCTCCATTTTAGCTCCTGTCACCTTAAGGCCCCACCCCCCAGTGGGCTCTGATTGCACTTAGATGTAGTCAATTAATGGAAATGAAGGCTGGGCTATTGACAAGGCTTTTCAGGCAGTTCAGGAACAGTGTTTTTTGTGGGAGAGAATGGCTTCCTTTGACATGGGCACACAAAGGGAAGGGAAGAACCCAAAAACGTAATATGGTCTCTTAAACATCTTAAAATAGCTTAACTTCCTGAATCATTTTGATGATCGAATGATGATGATGGTTTTGAAGAACAAATTTCTCCACAACATTGCAACAGTTCCATCATCAGTCTTCCATATTGTATTCAATACTGCTCCAGAGCTGCTGATTGTTTTTTGTTATTAACTACAGTTCTTTCATGTGAATAAACTAGACAAATTGGAAACCCCAGACTATACGGAATTAATTGGAAACCAACTGTGTGAAACCAGTTAACCTGTTGTCCATGAAGGCCAGCAATTAATTGGCTATCTACAGTATATGGTGACAGCTGAAGGATGTGGTTGGTAGGAAGGAAGTAAAGTGCCCTGCTTTCATGTAACTTCCATATCACTGGTTGCCCTAAGGTGTATCATCACACTCAGTTAACCATTATGCTAACCTTAGCCTTCAATGTCAACATGAGTCAACTGACAGTTACCCAGAGGACAGGTTTCAGTCAAGGCTGAGACTTCATAGGGCACAAATCATGCAACATGAAAGGGAAACACACCATCGATGCCAGAATATCTTTTGATGTAAAAATTCCGCATTTAGCCCGTAGGCCTACTAGCACTGGTCACTAATGAGTAAACCTGTTTATTTTTTTGTTATTAGCATCATTTGCCATCAACATTATGTCACTAGTTTCAAGGCCAACGTGACGAACCACTGCACTGACCAACCGTACAGGCCTTAATGCATTGCATGTGTATATTGTTTGCAGTGTGCTGCGTGTAGCCCAAACTTCAGGAGTTTGTGCCTTGGCCTTTACTCCATCTTCCATTTAATAACAGTTTGGTTCTGAAAAAACATGTGGCAGTATAAGATTAACTTGGTAAATGAAGCAGTGGCAGACATCGCCCACCATAGATTTATGCTTCATCTATCCTTCGTTGACATACATTGCCTTGGTAATTTGATGTCAGCGCCACATAATTAAATTTGCGATTTATGGAAGGTAGAGATAAGATTATCTGAGACATTTTGTATATGGTTTAATGAGTTTTTTCACAGCCTTGCTGTGTGATGCAACAGTTGGCTACAGTACAAAGACACATTTAAGATAGCAGGTGGCTTCCATTTACCGTTAAAACCTGTAGAATCTAATGCAGTTCAGTACAAAAGCACTGTCATAAATGGAACCTTTGTGAAGCTTTTTTATTGTCGGTAATGTTGAGACTTTGTCAGAGAAGTGTTAATTCAACTCTCATTTGTGAGGCTGCAGTTAGTAGTGTTGCTGCATTGGATTGCATGTATTGTGAAGTTATTGTCTTCTGTAGTTCATTAACTAAGTATTAGAAGTTATTTTGTTGGGCCATAAACTATTGCTAGCAGACAGAATTACATAATACAAAGGTGTGGTCTTTGTGATGTATTTTGCAAGTTTTCATGGTGTGGTGTCCTCCTCTTTTACTGCACACTGTAAATGTCATGGAAAAGGTGGACTCTCCCAGCCTGTAGAATCCAAATGAAATGTTTAGACTCTTGTCCTCTGACCTCAAGTTATGAAATCATAATTCCACTATATGAGAATCATTTATAGCACTTAAAGAACATGAGGTCATATCCCACAGTTGCAAGATTTCCCTCTTTAAAAAGAGGTATCTGTTGCTTCGGCAGGGAGATGAACTGCATTGATCCACTGCTGCAGCAAATAATTGTGCATACAGTAGATAAAAATACAACAACAAAAGCATACGCTGTAAGATGATGTCCTCATTATGCTAATGCACAGCTATCATTGGCAGAGAGCATTCTTATTACATTAGCTATTGGCTGGTTCACACATTGTAGAACATAATGAGACAGTGTATACAGCTGCTTGTTAGGCTGAGCATAAAACTGCAACAGGGAAGTTTAGACCATGAGTCATACCACAAGACAGAAACAACCTTGTATGAAACGTGACACAGCCAAAATCAAACATGACTCAGTTAAAATGGAAACATAACATGGCAAAATGTTGCATGTCAGTTCTGCTCTACATGATTGGAGTTTTTTGTGACACTGCCATCTCATGAAAGGGCAGTTGCCCTGAAGGGATCTCTTTTGCTGTGACATTTTATTTCTTTATATATAAGATTTTCAGGTTGGTTTGCAGCTTAGCTGTACTGTTTTTGACTGCCATCCAAACAAGGCATTTGTAAATGACACATTTTTTATTTTTGTTTGCATAGTATGTCAAGTCAGATTTGCTGTTGCAACTCCTGGAAAGCCTTGATTCTTTGAAGCCCCCAATCCATTTACCTTAAAAAACCATCAAGAACTTATAAACATAAAAGTGCATAATTATAATCTGATTTCCTCAGAAAAAAGATCACAGCTTGCTATAATTCTTGTTCTCAGGGCAAAAATGGCTGTGTTTTCCTTCTTCTTCCAAGAATTACATTTATCCATTTCAGCTATTAAATCATCAACTGACAAATCAAACTCTGAAGCTTTGTCCATTATCTAGCTGTGAGGCACAATATTTTGTGTGCGTGTGTATCTGGAAAGAGGGTTTTGCTGGAGCTAAATGCTAGTATGGTATTTATCCCCAGAGCTAGATTCAGAAATAGATGTGGAATGGTTGAGAAAATTGCTGCAGGAACTCTTAAATCTACCCTTTGACATCTCTCTCCCCTCTACCCATTTGGATGCATGGATGCCACCACAAAGCACAGGGCATGCACACATCATTCACGCATCCACACACACGCACACCTCATTACGTCTAATCACAGTCTGACACCCATTATCATACGGACAGACCCTCACTCTCGAGTGTCAGGCAGAGAGGACAGATATTGGCGGTGTTTCTGTTTGTTTGTCAGCCGGTATCTTCTCTCCACCATCCTCTCCTGTCTCAGTCAGCTAGTTATTTAGCCAGTTAGTCAGATCCGCAACCTGGCAGACAATGTGGCCCCCAGTCAGTGACGCTTTGACTTTTAGTGATATTTGTATCACCATTAAACAAGTGAACAGCCAGCCTTTCAATCAATCAAACAACAATCCGAGTGTGTGAATTCTGGTAATTCAACAGATGAAGCTCATTAATAGTCACTTGATCATTTCGCATTTTAGGTGCTACAAACATGGCTGACGGAGCGAGACAGAGGGATGTGTGGTCTTTTGTGAGGTATTGTCATATTATAGCCGGGGAAGTGTGGGTGGACGGGGAGGAGAAGGAGGAGTGAAAAATGAGGGCAGGGGCATGGATGAGAAAAATGAGCTGGAGATAGGGAGATGGGGAAGAGCGGAGAGGAAGTTGTTTGGAGGTCAGTTAGTATATTGTCTGAGCGTTATTGTATGAATAGGAAAACACACACATGTGCAGACACATGCGGAGCAGCAGAGCGCCAGTGCCTCGAGCAATAATCTTTTCATCCATCAACTGTATTATAACAGACCCACCACGGTCCACATGTTCTTTACTGCCGACACTCCCACATGCATGATGCATGGATGAAGATCAGACATCGCATACAACTGATAAGTGCTTACCTGTAACCAGATATCCATCTGTGTTTTTTTTTCTTTTCTTGTAATCTAACATCTACAGACATATTGCTTCAGAGAAATGAGATATGAGAAATGCCAGACAGGAAAACCAAATCATTTTTTAGATAGGAGATTATCATTCCTTGGCAACAACCCGCATTATCTCACAAACCAAGAGGAAATTGTTATTCTTCTATTTTTTCCCTCTTTAAAGTGAGATTTCCACTCTGATACCGGCATGGTGAGAGAAAATCCGTCACAGGTTATTTATGAAGAGAGATTTCCGCATGCAGTACGCTTTTTGACATATTACTTAAGGATTTAGATGTAGTGGGTAGTCACTCAATTAATCAAGCATCCCATTTAAAAAACACCAATATTTACTCATGTAATGTGACAGACGCTACAAAAATTAAAGACTCAGTTGATGTTTTTTGTAAAATTAAGGGGGTTTTTTTATGTGGATGCATTTTCCGGATGCAAGTGAATCTGACAGCGCCAGCAGTGTTCTCCAAATGTACCATTCCAAGGTTGAATTTAATTAATTTCTTTTTAATTCAGAAACAGCTGGTGTGTGTGGGTGTAGCTTGTAATTGTATGTGTGTGTGTGTTTCTGTCTGCTTGTTTGCATGGCTGTGTCCATAAAGAAACTGCATTATTTGGCAATTTCAGGCAGCTTCCTTTGAGAGAATCTTTGATAAAACATTAAGCACATGAACACAGTGCAGGCACACTACTGGAGAGCTTTCAGTTTGTTTTTGATTTTAATAAAATTCAATGTATAAATGTGCAAATTGCCACCAATTCTTGCCTGTGTTCTCATCTTTAGATAAGGAAGAGAGTTTGATAAAACAATGTCACCAGGAGGTTCCTTCAAGAACCGATGTGTAAGATTTAGGGGCATTTATTAGCATATTATGGCAAAAATGGAAAATGATACTCATAAGTATGTTTTCATTAGTGAACATTCACCTGAAAATAAAAGTGTTTTTATTGGACTGAGAATTTTATGTCAGAGGGATTGGGTCCTCTTCCACAAAGTCTGCCATGTTGCATCGCCAAGTTAGCCCACAAGAGACGAACCAAACACCGGCTCCAGAGAGCATTTTTCACGGTTACCGTAGTTTCTCCAACTATTCAGTTAGTTGCAATCTGCAGTCTCATCAGTAGATGCAGTTAAATCCTACACATTGAACCTCTAAGTAGCTGTTCTGGAGCTTTTGGTAATATTACACAGTCCTCCTCATCAGGTGAGTTGCCCAGTATTTAGTGAATTATCTAAAATTGTAAGCCTGCAATTCACTCATAGCATGCATGCTTTTATTTTATTTTAGGGTGAACTTCAAATGTAGGCTTTCTATCATATATTTAACCCTATCAAAGCTCAGCAGAACACTTTTGACTTCTCTTGTGCTTCAGTGTTACTTACTGTCTCAAATAATAAAGTCAGGCAAAGTTACTGAGTCAAGTGGCTCATTGTGAAGTCCGATTGCAGCCGCAATGAAGCACCTGACAAAACGCTCCATGCTCATCATCCGGGGAAAGGGTTTTGGAAGTTGAGTGTGTGTGTGTATGTGTGTGTGAGTGCGTGTGTGTGCATGTGCATGTTTGTGTCTTCTGTTGATTTAGACAGGAGGAGACATTCTCAGCTGAGTGCTTTTATCATCAGGCTGAACTGCCCTGAAAGTTTTCCGCTGTGTTCCCTCCGGGTAGACACGCACTACATTTTGAACTAATTAAAGTGATATTTCACTTTGGCGCAACATTTACCGTTTTCACTAGTTATATCCTCATTTGAAGTTCCTGAGAGGTGAACTGCCATCATTGGCTGTCCCAGTAATTAACAATGACTCTCATGTGTCAGTTTTCCCTTCTGGTGGTCAGGAATTCACACATCAAATACTTTGGCTAAATAAAGTGAGATAATGTCATTTTTATGTGTTTCCGTGTGGATAACTTTGCAGTGTATGAGTTAATTTAGTGCCATTTTCAGTTATTAGCTGTTGATAGGAGCTTGGGGAAGAAAAGAAAATGTTATGAAATACTTTTCAACGGCTCTTCAGTCAGAAGGTCCCTCCATCTGTCCTGAGGCAATGATGTAGAGAAGGGTCAAAGTCTGTCGTCTTAGGCTGCTTCTGCCTCTTTACTTTCATTAATGAATGGTTGCTGGTGTATTTTAGTGAAAATAATTTAAGAAAATACTTAAGGTATTATTACAAATACTTTTTTGCAAAGACCACAAAGAGTGAGAGAGGAGCACAGTCTTTAAAACATCTCTCAAACTTGCAGAGTAAAATCTCTGCACGCACTCACACTTCTGACTTTCCATTTCCATCTCCTTCTGGGCTCCAGTCACAACAAAATGCTAGCAGTACATACACATACACACACACACACACACACACACACACACACACACACACACACAAAGACACACAAATCCAATAAGTTCTTATCTGGATCTGAGTGGCTACACACAGTAAAACCTCTGTTGTGCTGAAACACCAGGTTTCATATCGCATGTGTATCATAGCCAGATCTGTCATCATCTCTGGAGCCTGTGTGTGTGTGTCGGCGTGTTTGTGTGCGAGTAAAGACCTCAGCCATGAGCAGCCATCCAGAATGCTTATCTAGTAAATCCAACAGCTTGACCGCTTTTTGCTGTGGCAGCAACACACAGACACACTCTCTGTCACACGCAAAGCTCACAAACACACACTCACACCACACGCTCATATAGTCACAGCAAGCCTCGCCCTGTGCTGTTACGCCCGGCATGCCAGTGTATCGACCGTGCCATCATCTGAGCACAGATTTGGCCGTCCTCGCTGCTTTGAAATCCCAGTCGCAATACTGTGAGCGTGCATGTGTGTATATGTGCCCGTGTGATAATATGGACGCGTGCAGATGGTCTTTTTTTTTTCTGATTTGTTTTCCGAAATTGTCCAAATTTTTGCATCCTTTCCTCTGTTGTTCCTCTGTCGCCCCTCATCTCTCTCAATGTTTCTGTCTTTACCATCCCTCTCTCTTCCCTCCATTCAGATGAGATTAGAATTGTAAAAAGTTTTTGTACCGCTGCTCTGTCTGTTAACCCGTGTTAGCCTGTCTTCAGCTCACAGCTAATACCCAACATAGAAAGGAGGTGAGTACATATTCTCTGTAAAAGTTAGTGTTTCAGAGAAGCAGCGGCTGAGCTGTATTAGATTCACTTTATAGAAAATGTTGCAAAGATTAGCTTATTGTTTAAGCAGATGAGCTGTGTTGCCATCTCATTGTTTTGCTGTCATCTCACACTTCTCTCAGCTTCTCTTGAGCGTCACTCAAGTAGCAAACATCTCATTGCGTCTACTCATGGCGATCGCACTTACAACATAACAAACCTAAAAAAAGAAGAGGACAGGAATTAATGAAACTGAACAGGGCAGAAAGAAATGATTTGAGTGCGTCATCGTAAGAAGAGCGGTTGTAAAATAGAGAAAAGAATTATTTGCGACTTCATCATTCAAGGGCTGGTGTTCTTTCTGCTGGCTCCTGCGTGTTGGAGAGGAACAGATTTAATTCTCGCTAATCCGCCATTTAACCCAGATGCACACAGACACATGCACACAGACTACTAATTAGCATGATGATTATTAATGCATGCAAACAACAAATTGCATCTGTCAAGCAGACCTCATGTTTGGGTGTTTGTTTATTTGAGCAATGAGGAGTTTGAAAAAAAAATATATAGTTTTTTATGTTCTGTGTGAGCATGTTTTCTGTGTTTTTTTCTTGATGAATGTTCTGATTAGTTTTTAAGTTGTAGCAATTTTTTCAACTTGTTGCAAGTTTATGGGATGTACAAATTCAGTTTGATTATTTTTCCCATTGATTTTCAGTGAAGCATTCTGGCCTGACATTCCATGTCCCCATTGCCAGATTCTGAGTCCAGGGATTGGGCCGTCGGGGCCCCCGCCCACGACTTCCACCCAAATCCCATCGCATCGGCCCCTTCTGATCCCTCCTGCGGGTGATGGGCCTACTGGAGGGCGGGCCCACGTCGCTCCTTCGGGCTGTGCCCGTCCGGGCCCCGTGGGCAAAGGCCCGGCCACCAGGCGCTCGCCTGCGAGCCCCGACCCCAGGCCTGGCTCCAGGGTGGGGCCCCGGTAACGCCAATCCGGGCGACGTGGTCTTCCTAGGTCTGTTATACTTTATCATTAGGGCTATGGAACCGCTCTTAGTCTGACCCGTCACCTAAGACCTGTTTGCCTTGGGAGACCCTACCAGGGGCAATAAGCCCCGGACAACATAGCTCCTAGGATCATTCGAGTACTCAAACCCCTCCACCACAATAAGGTGGCGGTTCAACAATAAGGTGGCGGTTCGTGAGATTGACAGGCGGATCGGTGCGGCGGCTGCAGTAATGCAGTCGTTGTACCGGTCCGTCGTGGTGAAGAAGGAGCTGAGCCGAAAGGCAAAGCTCTCGATTTACCGGTCAATCTACGTTCCCACCCTCACCTATGGTCATGAACTTTGGGTCATGACCGAAAGAACAAGATCTCGGATACAAGCGGCTGAAATGAGTTTCCTCCGCAGGGTGGCAGGGCGCTCCCTTAGAGATAGGGTGAGGAGCTCTGTCACTCGGGAGGAGCTCAGAGTAGAGCCGCTGCTCCTCCACGTCGAGAGGAGCCAGCTGAGGTGGCTCGGGCATCTTTACCGGATGCCTCCTGGACGCCTTCCTGGGAGGGTGTTCCAGGCATGTCCCACCGGGAAGAGGCCCCGGGGAAGACCCAGGACACGCTGGAAGGACTATGTCACTCGGCTGGCCTGGGAACGCCTCGGGGTCCTCCCGGAAGAGCTGGAGGACGTGTCTGGGGAGAGGGAAGTCTGGGCATCCCTGCTTAGACTGCTGCCCCCGCGACCCGGCCTCGGATAAGCGGAAGATAATGGATGGATGGATGGCATTCTGGCCTGTTAAAAAAAAAAAAAAACTATTGTGGTATTTCTTCAAATAAACATTTTACCAACTGAAGAGTATTCATGTAGTTTTCCCAGTCACTTTAATATACAACTGTGAATGTAATGAACAGTTAATTTTACCAACAGTGTATTCTTACCTACCAGAAAAGCTAACTGCTAGGTTTTGGTCCATGGATTCATGTCATCAGGAGGGAGTGATCATTTCTGAATAACAGATCACCTTTAACTGATAAGGCAAACACTATGCCATGGAAAAAAAACAATTAATCGATGAAAAGAGTGATCCCTGCATACTGTCTCCGAACCACAAATCCATAATTAGGCAACGTTTCAATCCCAGATCTGTCTCCCAGATCAGTTAGAAATGCCATTTTGCTTGATTGGTTGCATAACTGTGTTGGCGCTTTGGATACAGCTTTAAAATGTTTGCATTCCTATTTTACAAATATTCGAATGTCCATATCAACAGCAGCCCCTCTGCTGTGTGGTGTCCCACAGGGGTCACTCCTTGGACCAATCTTTCTTTCATTGTACATGCTTCTTCTGGGTAATTTATTTAGCCGCTTTCAAATCACTGTTATGCCGATGATACACAGATCTGCTAACCCCAATAACCTGAATCAACTGTCCTTCTTCTTGATAGCTTAGCTGCCACCAAAATCTCATAATTTCTTTTACTTAAACCCTGACAAAACAGACATTTTTTATTGGTCCTGATAATTCTTCCCTCGCAGTTGATCAGTTTATAGGTCCATTTCACTCCAATTTGAAATATATCACAAATAATCTTTGTATCACCTTTGATCAGTACATGACTGTAGACCAACATGTGACGAAACTTGTTCACTCCTGTTTTCTTTAGCTAAGAAACATCATAAAAAATTCTGCATGTTGTCTTCTACAGATCTTGAACTAGTGAGTCACACTTTCATTTTCTCTCACCTTGATTATTGTAATTCTCCCTACACAGTCTCAGTCAAGCTGCTCTAAACCGGGAACATTTAGTTCAGGCTATTAACTTGAGCTACCCGATGCTCCCGCATTATCCCGTTCTTGCTTCCCTCCATTGGCTTCCTGTAAAATTGAGAATAAAATACAAGATCCTGTTGATTACTTATGAGGCTCTGCACGACCTTGCCCACAGTAACATTTCTGATCTCGTGGTTCCGTATTCCACTTCTTGACCAGGCCGATCCTCTAATCTCGGCCTTTTATCGATGCCCCGCTTCAACTGCAAAACAAAAGGCGCCCATGCCTTTCCTGTTTTAGCCTCAGCCCTCTGGAGTCATCGTTTCCCATCGATTCAAGCAGTTTCTAAAAAGGCATCTTTATAGGCAAACCTTCTTATAGATCTCCACTCCAGGCTTTTTTGTCTCTGTCTATCTCTCATTGTGCTGTTATTTATATTGTGTGGTATTTTTTTTTTTTTTACCTTATTTGCATATTCAGTTTTATCTTTTTATGTGTCGACATACTGTAACCCCAAGAAGACCAAAGGCTAAGTTCTGTGTGACAAAGGTTTTTATGTTCTTATATTTTAAAAACACATCTTACATATATCTCATCTCTACCACTGGTCAAATGATGTATGAGAGCCAGAAATCATTTGACAGGTCTTGTAATGCAAACGTATAGTACATCTGTAAAGTAAAATGTATGTTTAGAAATGAATCTATCTATAGATTATATGATCATAACATGCTGGTAAGTCATATAAATTAATTCAGTCCAAGCACCACAGCAACGAGAAAGTCAGCATTAGCATGCAGTATGAGGCACTTACTCTTCATCACTCTGTTACCCCCTGCTCTTTCTCGCTTTGTCCTTCCCTTCCTCCGAGTGCATTCTACCTGACTATTGAAATGCAATGTGAGGCGGAGCCACAGAGAGTGAGACAGACAGCCTAAAAGAGTGAAAAAGACAGTTCAGGCATTTTCCAACCCATTTTTGGAGCACTACAGCCATTTATGTATCTCAATGGGCCTTTATGAGCAACAGAATTGAGAATATCAGGAAAAATGGACTCAACACATTCACGCTCTCCATTTTCTCCAGGGAAGAAAAGCAAAGTGGAAGGCGAGGTTGAGGGCGATGCTCTGACAGGAAATGCAAAAGGTTCCAATAGCACTTGGGCGTTCGGAAATATTTCAGGCAGGTTTCTCAAACTATCGGCTCCTGAAATTACCTTTAACGGGACCAGAGGTGCTAAAGCTGTTTGACACACAAAGAACTTTATTGACAGAGATAGTGGTAGTGTATTAAGAAGAGCACATCGGGAGCATCAGCACTTTGTGGAGGGTGCTTAGAGTGTGTTTGTGTGTGTGTGTGTGTGTGTGTGTGTGTGTGTGTGTGAGAGAGAGAGAGAGAGAGAGAGAGAGAGAGAGAAGATGCCCTCAGGCTGTGAACACTGAACAGCACACTTACCTTTTCACTGCACTGATACTGTATTCCCCAATGAATAACATTAGACACACACACACACACACGCGTGCGTGCACACACACACAGTCATGTTTCCATCACTTTTGGGGACATTACGTGCCTAACCCTAACCTTACTGTAACCTTAGCCCAAGTTTTTACTTTATGTTATGGGGATTTACATTTTGGTCCACAATGTGACTGTGTAATAAACAGATTCATGTCCCCACAACTTCAGTACTACATGTCCACAACACACACCTCTCTCTCTCTCTCTATCTCTCTCTCCTCTGGATGACAGTTTCCCTGCTTTAATAACTGTGGCCATCTTCCAGGCCAAATGTGTCTGCTGTCAAGTACGGCTGGACGGCTCGAGACGGAGAAAGGGCCTAATGTGTGTGTATGCTTGCATGTATTTCTGTGGGCTCGCACAGTTTATTTTTTAACTTTGATGTCTCAGTGATGCTACATAAGACGACTGTGTGACATCAGACTTACATGAGACTGGCGTTTCTTCAACAAACAAGCTGGGAAAGGCTCCAGAGAATCCTGTCACTCAAAGGAATGTCTTGGTTTGTGCGTCTGTAATTCCAGTGTCTGACAACAGTGCTTCATGAAGTGAATAGGACACCAGACACGTGAACCCTTCCATTTGTCAGTGCACCTCTTACAACCCTGTGGATATGAATCTCATTTCTTTCATTCTATTGTATTGTACTTTAGTCTACTTGCCTGCCAGAGATCTATTGATAACATTGCCGTGGTAATCAAAAGCATAAAAGCATCTCCCATCGAAGCTGCTATCAGGGTATTTTCTGAAGGTAATGTTACCGTGTTTTGTGTTTTACATTTGAATGTGTTAATACAGTGTGTGAGATTTGAGTGTAAGGTTTAGACTGAAATATACACAATGTGAAAGACAGGATTTTATGTGGAAAGTTGTTCAAGATAATCACGTTATTTAATTATTAAATAGTCTGTTCACAGTGATTATAAAAGGACAAACAACACTTGAAAATGGCAAAGAAAAACAACTTTAAGGTGCCTACTAAGGGAATAAACAGGAAAAAAAAAACATTTTATGACATTTTCAAGTGAAACAACAGGCCAAATGCCTGTACAATAGGGTATAAGTTTGTTTAGTCTAAATTCTGCTCTAAGGGTTAGAAAAATGTTTTGACTTGATGAAGGTTGACATCACTGAGCAAAACATGAACGCACTGTGCACAGACACACACACACACACACACACACACACACACACACACAAACAAACACCACTAGCAGCATGTCAAGTTCCTCTTGAGCAAAGCTACTGTCACTGCTTGTATCCCAGAGCCAGCAACTTTAAGAGCATCAGCAGTTTGGGAGGAGTACTGGGAGATGTGTGTGTTTGTGTGCCATTGAAACAAACCAGCAAGGCAAAACCACTCCCCTGGCCTTCGCAGCAAGACCTCTTCTAAAAACCTTTACGCCTCCCGAAACCCAAACATCCATAATTTAACACATGCACACACACACACACACACACACACACACTCACACGTATACACACACACACACACAGGCACTTGGCTTTTAATATATATTCAACACAGATGCCAAATTTAATGTTTAAACTTATCTTTCCAAAGGTATTGTGAGATAAGAAACAGATAAAGGGCAAATGGGCGGGAGGAGGGAAGGTGGTGAGTGAGAGGACGAGAAATTTGGTCTGCCCGCATTTCTGGACACAGATTTACCAATTACATTTTATTTTATTTTATTTTATTTTTTTTAACTTACACAACTTGCAGAACTTTTTATCAGACAGGACATTCATATTGAATACCCTAAAAAAAAAAAGACATTTTCTAAAGAGATTGTAGCCAGGCTAATAAAAATGCCAGTGGCCATATTAGATGGGTTACCTGGATGACAGGTATCGAAGGCAAACACATAGCATGCCATTGTACCACTCCATCCTCCACAGTTGCTCCTGCATTTGCCAATGCAAACATGACCAATGAATGGGAAATTTGGATCCAAAATAATGGCTCATGAATGCAGTTTCTGTAAAATGCAAGCAAGTTTTTAGAGAATTAAGGTCGGACAGGAATGAGAAACCTGAATTTGAATCCTTTATGGTGCAAGTGATGCTAATATGGTGATAAACCTGATGATTTAAGATTTTTATTATTTTGTTAGTTTTATTATTGTGTAACACCAGAAACACAGGAAACAATGTCAGCCAGAAAAGGGGCACAGGTTTGTGCATACACAGCGTTGTGTTGTCAGTCGCAGCCCCTCGTGAACCAGTGCTAATAGAATAGCAGATTCAGTGATTATGTTTTTGCACGTTTTTATCTCACATTAATGATGTTACACAGCCATTTCTGGGCTGCTTCTGCAGTTGCTAAATCTGTTGAAGTAGCCATATATTGTGAACTACATGACTTTGTTCATCTTGTGTATAATGATCCCAACTCTCATCCCTTTTCTCGGTGCATTGATCCACGCAAGGCATCTTTGATCATAGTCAGGTAAATTACTGAATGTTCTCAAGGATTTTCATCCTTCTCCCAGCAACATGTGAGGATCTGTATACTTAGATAATTTGGACTGAGTGCATAATAATGACATACATACATACATACATATATACATAATGCTGAAGTTTATACATCTGTGTGTTGATCAAGATCACACAGGTCGCTCCATTGAACTGCAGTACTGTATTAGTAGGCAGATAAATGAATAAACTAATTACCCCAGCTCTGCTTAAATGAAAATAACCAACTGTATGTCTGACTGGCCCAGATAAGTGAGCTGCCGGTCCACCGAAATTGAAGTTACATCTGTCAACTTACCTAACTTTACCCAAGCCCTTTCACATCCCTGTGGTGGATAAATTTTAAACATTGGGCTAAATGGTAGAGTGGAGCAAGACAAAAACATCAAGGTGGTGCTGAAAAGCTGAGAGAGAAGAGGTCGAAGTTCCCTTTGGCTGATGTTTTAAAATAACAAATTATTCATTTCGCGCTGTTACCAGTCAATCACCTGAGCCTAGTGAGCCTGAAGGCACTGGCAGCAGAAAGCAGCCCATTTGAGCCCAGCGATACCGTATCACCTGTTAGTCAAGGTCTTGCAGCTGTAGCAGTGAAACAGAAGACAATAGTGATAAGAAGAGCAAGGTTAGAGTTTGCCTAGCTGGCTCTGTTGCGTTCTCGACTGCATTTTGTTGAAATATGTTCAACTTCTCATAAAATTGATGCAATCGTCCATGTTACTTTTCATGAAGCACCCAATCACTGCCCGGGTGGGGCAGAACATTAAAAAAGGTTGATGTGATACAACAAACATTCAGAAAGCTCATAATTATGCATGAATGCTTATGATTAATTACCATTTAGCCTTAAGGGATTAGAGGCTAATCATCATTGTAGGCTGTTTTTCTTGCAAGGATTTAATGAAGCAACAAAACCTTCAGTTGGTTGTTACAGGAGTTAGAAATCATGCTACCAGATGATAGGTCACTAATTTTTTCATGAATGTTGGCTGCCATGCAGTGTACTTAAGATTGATGGACTAGAAAGCTCATAATCTGAGCTATATATATATATACTGTATATATATACACATGTGTGTGTGAGTGTGCATTAAGTGAGGCTTGCTTAAAACAAAAAGATTGTTTTGTTTGGTGTTATAAGATGAATAGAAACATGCACTGTAAAATTACGTAGATGGCTGATTATGTGTAAACCTTAGTCAAGCTTTGCAAAAAGGAAAAAAAAATCAGTTTATTTCATTGATTGAAAACAGCACTGAAATGTCCTAAAAGATGTTAAAAAGCATCCTCCTCCTATTGTCTTGACTAGTCTAATGAAGTGTAGCTATTATCTATGTAGGCACTAGAGAACAATGCAGTTATGTGTGGGTTAGTGTTCAAAGCTCATATTATCATACATTATGCTATTGTGCACCCAGGCCTAATTGGTTTAGATTGTAGAAGGAGAATTGGCCTAAACTCAAAAACCATCTCATCCTGATTTACAGGGCATATCTTTATCTTGGTGGAGATCATGAAAGCTTTGTCAAACATTGATGTTGATCATTATTATGAAATATAAATACAGTGCACAGATCAGTATAGTAGGTTTTTTGGCCTTGTTTAACTACCTTGATGAGATTTGAGAAAACTGCGGAGATGTCTAAGTGTGAGTCAGTACACAGTGATGTCACTGTTGGATTGAATACAAGAGTGACAGACCACACCCATCAGTGGTGCTGGCTGTGGGTCACAGGTCGCAAACTTTTAAAATTAATTTGTTTTTATTTGTAGCATAGTTGGTGAGTATAATGTGATCAGGAATATGCAATCAAGCAAATGCATTCACAAATCTGTACAGCAGTAGTTAGAAAAGTGCTGCGGGACTTTCTGAAGGGAAAATATTTTCTGTTGTGTTTATACTTTATTTAACTAAATGATGACAAAATAGCTCAATTACTGTACTTGCTGGCTTGTGCTCTCTGTTATTCATCAATTAAACTGGCTTTCCAATTAGAAATCTGTTTGCGCGTTTGGCAGCTTACCAAAAATATTTAATAACTGACATTTCATACTTCAGTAAGAGAAAAAAAAAATCTAATATTGATCATTGAGCAATCTCAAAGTAGTTCAATGAAAGAATGGTTCCAAAGAAAATACTGAATTTTGGCCTGGACTCGCAGATGAACCTGATTGTAACACAGTACACCATCAAGCAGTCTGTTGTTTTGTACATTGTGCTTTTAAGTAACTGATGACTTCTGACAGTGTTCCCAGCAGAAACATCTTTGGCCAATTTAAGCATAACATAAATAAATAATAGAGCATTACAAATAGTGTTCATTCCTATTAGAACTACACACAGTCTTTATATATAAGCCTCCCAAACCTTGGTCCAAGTGTGAGAACCACTGCCTCATGGACAGTTTCCTGTTTAAGAGAAAAGACATGTAAAATTTGTATTGCCTTCTTACGTCTTAGCATCCAAGCTTTTTTTTTTAGCCCAGCATCAATATAAAAGTTTGCCTCTGTGGACTCCAGAATGCATCACAGTAGAGTTGCAGACTTACATATGTGTCTTCTGTGCTTTGTTTGGGTGAGGTGAGTGCTCCTCCCTATTTTGCTAAAAGCCTCTAGCTGACAGTTTGCGTGAAATATCTGCAGACTTTTTAGTATATTGTATTTTAATGAAGGATAGCGCTATTGTGCCGTTCGACAGTGATAACTGGGTTCAGAGATACCAACTGCCAACAGTTCCTTAGTAATCTGGAAGTTGGTTGTATTTAAGGGGGATCTTCAGAAAATAAACCACCAAGTTGAATAGTTAGGGTCTGACCCCTTGAAATGAACATCTTGAGTGAGTGCTGTAGACAGTTCCCAGTAAGAAAGCTTTGATCCAAGGCCATTGATATAGACCGTTTTAGTCATTTGGAACATAAGATAATATCTACACAGAATTCGCAGGCTTCTTCTTGCACCGTAACACAAACTAGGCTGAAGATGCACTTCATGTATGCACATATAGTATGTCCCTGCATGACAACATCGCAACTAGCAGATTGCCACATAGACATGTTTGCACACACACTTCATCTGTTCACGGCTCATGTCACAGATGACCTTCCTTTTTAGAGCTATACTGAGTCAGTGGATGGTTGTTACAAGGGACGCCACATTAGTCAGCTGGCATGGCACAGCTGGGAGGTGCAATGTCTCCTGCTCATTACACCGTGCTCTCCTGTATGCCATTACCAGTCCCATTTCATCCATGGTTACTGTGCATAAAGAGTTGCACAAATCTGTATACAACATCACTAAAGCTCATCCATTCATCGCCGGCACAGAGCTCCCATTCAGGCCGACGGAGCCAGCTTTGCCTTTACTTGTGAAACAAAGACCAGATTAATTTGGTCCTGAATGATGATTAACAAACAGCCAACCCTCACATCATTCTTTTAAAGGAAACTCATTTCTTTTCCTTGCATTTGAGAAAGTTGAATCATTTTTTTTTTGTTAAACTTTTGTTTTTGTTAATGCAGAACCTTGGTTCCATCAACAAAGCCTTCGCATTTTGTTGTGCGGTGTAGGCACATGTCTAACCATTTACTCTGCAGTGGTCTCACTGTCACAGAGCTATTACACTGTGCTAAAAAAGTTAACTTAGCAGCGATCTTGTTGTTGAACTGGAATGGACTGGACTGGGAGAGGCAATATGTAAAGCCATTGAACAGTCATTGAGCAACTGATGTATTGCACTTATAGGACTGCAGACATTTATTATAGTAAAAAGACTAAACTATACATTGTGGATAGACTGAATTTATATAATCGCATAGACATTGCATTGAGCTATATGGGTGTGTGCTTTATTAAACATTTTTAGGCTGACCGGATGCTTTTCACACGAGACTTGCTTTTGTGTAGTTGCTGGCTTCAGCCTAGTCGTTTATGCAAGTATGTTAACATTGCTTTATATAATACGCTCCAACTTCAAAAATACAACCCAGTGATTCCTTCAAATCAGTTGATTGCATCTGCTTTTTTCCTCTTCCCTCTAGTCTTGGCACAGCTCGCATTATTCAGTTGCCAATCACAAACCATTCAGTGCTCCACCTGAAGCTCTAGGATTGAGTTTGCTTTGCGTGCTGTCACAGCCCGGCTCAAGGCTGGACAAAGGAGGAGAGACCACATAAGTTGAGAGAAGAGAATATGATAGTATATTTATTTATCATATTTCAAAAAGAAATTGAAGTAAAGACAAACTAAATACAGTAAAATTTAACATTGTGGAAGCCAAGGGAGAGAGAGACTTAGGCCTATATAGTCTTACAGCCAGACCAGGTGAGCTGAGATACTCTAAAGATGTATTTAGTGCATGTGGGCCAAAACTACAGCCACCACAACACAATACAATTCAAGACAGCATAGATTATTATAAATTATTCAGGTTAAAAAGGACTGCATTAATTTCAAGGTAAAGCAAGGAAAGTGTACACCTGGTTGCTGGTTGGTTAAATTCAGGCTTCCCAACATTAAACCCACAGGAGAACCAAAAAAGCAAAACAAAAAACAAATAAATCATGCTGTAGTTTCTCTGGAAAAAAACAAACTCCTTTTGCCAATTCCCTTGTGCTAAGCAGGAGTAATTCATTCTCATTTTTGCTGTCACTGATGAAGAGAAGCCACGAATGGCCGAGACCACTGCCGTCTCAATGAATAAACAACTCTTCTCAATAGAACAGCAATGTCCTTTAAAGTCTAAATATGAGTGTCAAAGAGACGTCCCTTTCTCACTCGCCCTCTTTCTCCCGCTCAATCTCTTTCGTCTGATGTAAGGTACAGAGCAGGCTATTATCTGCCAGGAGCTCATTTTCTGGTTCCCACACTCTGCCACTGTGGCCGATCAGCATCTGATGGGATAGGCAGTGTCAGAGCCCTAATCCTAATGATCTGTCTGCCTGTGAGAGAGAGTGAGTGACGAGTGGAATTAGGAAAAGATAAACAAGCATAGTCTATAGCCGGGCAGCTCAACGAGAAGAGAGACAGAGAAAAGGAAGAGCACATTAGACTGACTGAGAATAAGGCTGCAAAAAGGAAGTGATGGAGTAAGCAATGGGATTGTCGTGGTGAGGCCGTCGAATTGGCCTGTCACCGTCACTCACCTTGCCCTCATCTGCCCTGAT
Source organism: Chelmon rostratus (assembly GCF_017976325.1). NCBI lineage: Eukaryota > Metazoa > Chordata > Actinopteri > Chaetodontiformes > Chaetodontidae > Chelmon > Chelmon rostratus. The sequence goes on along the minus strand of NC_055662.1, from coordinate 18,634,126 downwards.
GCTTGTTCTGTTGGATGCCTTAATACTGTATATCATGGCTATTTTAACACAGCTACCATGCCTTCACCCTCGAGAGAGTCAAAAGTGCGTCGTGATGCATGCATTCATGGGGCGGATGGGCCTGCACTGTTCATTTCAGTCAGTATTAGCCGTCCCTGAGACAAAGAGACTGATGAGAGCATTTTATTTTAAAAAAAGGGCATACATTCTATAAAGCTGCGTAATCATGTGTATACATACATTCATATTTAACAGAGGTGGGCACACACAACATTATTGCTCTTGGCAATGTCAAATGATAGTATTTAATAAATGCCTTCAATGTATTAGTCATATATTTTAGAGCTTTGTGTTATTTTTCACTTAGCTCAAACCCCTAGCCATGGGCTCCTCTGGTAAACACTCACAGCTAGAATTTAATGTGTATCACTCTATCTACTCCCTGTCGGTTGCCCATTCCAGTCCCTCTCTGATTCTGAAGCTCTCTTTTCAGACAGTCTTCCTCCCTTTTTTTTTTTTTTGTGCCACTGATAGCTTTTTCTTCCTTGTTGTCTCTCTTACCTCTCTCCCTGCACAGCTTATTCTCTCTCTCTGGCTCAGTCTCCCACTCCCTTTCCTCTATTTTCATCACCCTGTCCATCCCAGCAGCTACTTTGTCAAGATCTCATTGATGGAGTGATGGAGAGAAGTGAGCTCGACCTCAGGTCTGGGATGGTTTGCTGCAAGCCCTGCCGTGGTTATTAGAAAGAGGCCCCGAAACAAACGAGAATCAAAGATGTTTAAAAGAGTACTTCTTCTGCGCAAGATTGGCCCCATGTAAGCCACAGAGTTCACGCAGTAGCCTCCAAACAACTTTCTTGACATCTGCTAGTCTTGAAGGCACAAATGCCGCATTTGGAATTGTTCCACATGCAGAGTTCAAAATCCTTAATTTGCAATAAAAACACCAGTTAGAACACTGAAGCTTTGTGATATAATGTTTCTCATTTCTGCTTGCTGAATCACTTGTCTTGTCTTTGCTGATAACACACACATAGAACAAAGGATCAAGCATTCCTGTTACTACTGATATGTAGACTCCAAGTTTAACAAGAAATCCAAACATAGACATACTTTAAAAGATTTGTATCTTGACCTGCCTTTACTGTAACTATGTTTTCATTTGCAACTTTCAATCAAGCAAGGCAGAGAAAATCAATGTCACTAATCTGTAAGTGAAAGTGTGCAAGTCGCTGTTGCTGGTAATAATTCAGTGCAAAATATCGCCATTCTGTCAGACATAAGAGATGGAAAATTAAAGAACAAGTTGTGTGTGTGTTTCTTTGTCTGTGCCCATTAATAGACCTGTAGTAATTATCTTTGAGAAACAACAGCATGACTCTTGCAAAGCAGCGTCATCTGGCACCTGTCAAAAAAGACTGCTTGTTAAACAACAAGCCAAACTCAGTTTTGACCAGAGTTATTAATTTATTTATTTTTAGTATTTTAGCTCAGGTTGTATTGTAATCATCAATACACAGCAATATGGTTGTAAGGCAGGGAACAGATGGTCTGGTTTGTTCTTCATAGCTCTCTTTGTTGTTATCCACGTGGATGCTATCTCAGTTGTAATTCTCCTCCTGGCTGACGGCAAAATTGCCCATCTGCACATCTTCAAAATATTATCTGTGTATAATGACAGAAAGCATCTTTATCCTTGGTGATTCATTGCCTGTGAAGAAAACTTCATGATTCATGATAACTGATCAAAATACATGGCAAGTTGGTAAAAACATAAAAATGTAATAGAGAAATGAGTGATAGATGGAAGGGAAAACCTGCTTACAGTAGAATGACCAGTTAGTGCAGGACGCCACAGAAAATGAAGTGAAAAAGATGTATGAAAAGGGCTGACGGAGACAGAGACTAGACCTATTGATTTCCCTTGTTCCCGTCTTGCAGTGTCTCATAAAGAGTGACGCACAAAAAAAGAACAAACACTTACTTTGTGTTCCAAGTTGGACTCTGGACTCAGGAGAAATGTATCTGGTATTTCTTTGTCTCGCTGGCTATCCAGGTGCATTAAGCTCCTCCTGCAGAATCCCGTGGCATTCCCAGGTCTGTTCTGGGTCTTCTCCAGGCTCTCCTCCCAGTTTGATGTGCCCAGAATACCTCCGCAGGGAAGTGTTCACGAGGCATCCCAATCAGATGCCTGAAACCACCTCAAAAGGCTCCCCTCAAAACAAAGAGCTGGGATTTTTATCCGAACTTGTTGCAGATGTCTCGTTCAGTCTCCCTGGATGAGCCCAGACACCCTGTGGAGAAAAATCCTTTTATCCGCAATGTTGATGGGTCAAAATCTAAAACAGTCTGAGGTGGGACACTGAATCCAACTGAAATGATGAAATGAAAGACACGTCTCAACTAAACCTTCAAAGTGGCTAATTTAGGGTATTTGGTTTCTAAAATGTTTTATCCAACCAATTCCATTTCCTCTTGCATAAGAAATAATTGAGCATGGAATCCATTATAGATTATAATACTTCTCTGTTATGAAGGCTGCTGCAGATCTCCAATGTTTTCTGTGATGCTCGGCTTTGAGATAATTCACTGAAAATGAATTTGAGATGAGTCATGACATTCGTCCGAACTTTTCATTTTAAATGTGATTTGTGATTTGGTGGGACTCAGTGGTGTCAATGAAATGTCATTTGAATTACATTGAATGTATTTGCAAAGTGATGGTGTAGTTACTGGTCAAATTTAATCAAACTTAAAGAAAATTCTGTCTCAATATCAATATATAGTGTTTTATGCTAAAGCGTGTACAGTCTCAGTGAGACCCCATAGATACTGTATATAGGTTTGGAAAGGTGTCAAAGGTCAGCATTATTATCACTTTGCGTGTGATTAAACAGTCAAAATGTAGTTATAGCCCCAACATGCTATGCACAGAAAATGTATATACTTCAAGAAGATCAAGTGTAACATTCTTTGAGCTACAGGAGCTATAGCTGTGTTGACTGTCTATTTTTGGCCATGGTAAAAGGTTGATTTGGGAGACGCTGTCAGGTTTGCTGGAACTGAAAGATATTTCTGACATTACCAACTTGGAGGGCAGCTGGTACAGTGGCTTTGCTGAAGCCATGCCTCCTGTGACTAATCCAATCTTTACAGGATAGGAAACTGCCTGGCTCACTGATTGCTTGGCTTGTCTGACTTTTATTGACTGGCTGCTTTGCTGGCTGATTTGAAGGCTCTAGGTAGCTGCATGCATTTACAGTCCTTCATTCTATGACTAATCTAGTCTTTACTGGGTAGTGGTTGGACGGTTGGCACATTGTTTTTGCAGTTGTTGGCCGGCTTGTTTGGCAGAAACGCATATTCTATCAACTTAATAATACGCAGCTGGTTAAAATGACTAAAGGCTGATTATGTGACCAATTGTGTCATAAGCTCTCTGGCTGCTGGCCTGTGGTACAAACCACTCTTTTTGTAACACAACAAAGCCGACTTGCTTGTAAAATGACATTTTATTTTTCAGTAGGATTTAAAAGATGAACAGACCTGTGGCTCGTTACAGGTGTATAATACACATCATTAGAATATAACTGTATTTAACACCAGTCTAGAAAAGGTAGAGCAGCTCCACAGGAAGAGAAAAGACAAAAATGAAGATGAGAGAGAGAGGGATGTCAAACAATGAAAGAGCCACAGCAAACAGGAGAGATGAATCCTCCAAATTAGCACAAAGTGTCAAGAAGATGAGGCATCATCGTCGCCTTTCTCTAATAAACTAACGCTGCCAGGCCCCTGCCAGCTCCATGCTTCACACCCTCTGAAAGGTATGAAAAATCTTTGTTTTGTGACACTTAGAGAATTCAACCCGACACAATCTCGGATAGTTGATGATCAACTCTCCAAGATGAAACCTAGCATCCAACTTCGAAAAAAGGATAGACCCTATGTATGTGTGTGTAGCAGTGTGTGTTATGTGTTTGGCTGCATTGACATAGTGAAGAATTGGATTTTACATTGCAGCAGGAACAGCTCTCATCTGTCAACCTACAGTCCCATTTATCAGTGTGAGAGTGAGACCTGTGAGAAATAACAGGGGCGGGACCGAAAGAAAACAAGGCGATTGCTTCATTACATGAGGGAGATTTGGAGGGATTCCCCATTTCAGTGTCCGACTATAGTTTTAATGCATACATCCAACTTTAGATTGGTCCTCAGTAGCCTGTTGTTTTATCAATAATCTTTTTGTGGATTCCTGTGAGTAGAAGAAGAAGGAGAAAAAGTGATACGGCCAAAGCGGAGGTAGGCAAGAAAGCAGGAAAGTGGTGGAAATGGTTGAAGTAAGTCTCATTTAGATTGTCAACATAGTGAGGCAGTTCTTTGCGGTGAGGCCTCCACGACGTCAGCTGTTATTTCCACATTCTGACACAAAATAGGACATGAAAGAATTGTTCCATTGATTATGGAGCGGCTGTATTTCTGCACGGTGCAGCAATCAAATATTATGCAAAACCAATACAATTTCCTCCTGAATCAACAACACTATCATTACATATCATTACATCCTGCATGCAGGAAAAGACATTCATTAGAACAAGTAAAAATGCATTGCTTCTCTCCCCTGTGCCTCAAAGACTGTCACAGAGTTCGTCCCACATCGGCTTGTGTTCTCGTTTTCCATTTTGGTCCATCATGACTCACCACCACCATATTCCCCACCAGATGACCATTCCCAAGTGAAAAACAGCCCGCTGGTAAATAAGATATATTTCATGCTGAACAAATGCAATTCAGATGGCAGAAATGGTTCATTTTCTCACCTGTGGTGAATGGTTCATCCATTTCAGATCCAATTTAGGGTTTTTATCCTTAGAACATGGCCAGTAATAGATTTAATCTTCTTCACAACTTTATGCTGCCAACATTAGATTCACTGTGACCTTTAGCATTTCAAAAGTACAGTGAACTTAGTTGGACACTTTTATGGGCGGTCCATCATCTGGATTTGTCTTTTTAGTGTTTGTGGGTATGAGAGAGGAGTAATGTACTCAGGGAAAGGCAATGAGTCAGTCTGAGGCGTATCCATCTTAACAAAGAGGACCGAATGGGCAGATGATGCTATTGTGTGACAGCACTGTATAAATGATGGTTCAGTGTAGAAAATTGCTCACAGGTTGTCTGGCAGAGTGCAAAAGGTTAGATTTAAAATGTTTTCTGTGGGTTGCCAAGGCAGCCAGTGTGTGTCAATAAACAATCAGCCTCTCTCTTGTTCTGTGTTGTTGACTTTCGGGACTACTGGCCTCCTCCCACTTCAGGTCTGGTCTTTCCTTGGATGAGCCACGTCAGTGCTGGCCATGACTCTCGTCAACTAGAAGGCTGAATGGGTCCCTGGCGTTTCTAGGGCCCCATGAATCTGTTTTAATTTCCTCCAGATTCTGTGTTTTCCATTTAAGTTTTTCTGAATTCTGGCAGGTATGACAGAGGGCTGCTCTCACTTCTTGTTTACAATGCTTGACCAAAATCGAACTTAGCCTTTTCTATAAATTGTAGCCGCATTTTCTCAATTTCTGCGATATTTTGCAGTTTACAGTTGATTTCGTTTTCATGATCAAATTCTGTGATTTGGTTCGTGTTTCATGCATCACATAAATCATATGGCCCTACATTTCTTCAACCTACTAAATACAGCTAAATGCGTTGCATTTTCTTAACTTGGTAAAGTCCAAACCTTTTACACAACATGCCCCCAAAAGCTCACTTAAAATGCGATCACTCACTCATCAAGTTTTAAATTATTCTTTTAGAAGCTTTTAAAACGACAGCGCTCTTTCATTAGGATGGGCAGTTGCAGCTGTTGAATGCTAACAAAGTAGCTGTTACACATATTAATCAAAATGAAAAGGTGTGAGAATTTTAGTAGCCAGTGCAAATAGCCATGTAGCTAAAACTGGAGAGGATACTTTGGCTTTTTAGAAGATCAATGAAACAAACCTGCTTTGAAAAAATACATTGTGGAATGAAAGCCACTTGAACAAAGACTAACCGTGATGTTGGACTTCCATCCACCCCAACTGATGCAGGATTTGGCTCTTAACGCAATTTTTTCTCCCCATGTGACAGTTCAGACGTTAAACCTCTGACAGGACTGTAGCTGCGTGTCCACGCTCCATTTGATTATCACAAACCTTCTAAATGGCTTTTCTGGATTGCATGTATGTAAATTTAAAATGAAAGTTTTACATCAAGGCAGTGAAAGTATTTGCATCTCAGCTTTTCCACTGGAGATAAGATTCCCTACTATAATCTCCACAAAATGCCATACAGTACCCACTGACAAGCAGTTCATACTGTATGCTGGTTATGTGCCTCAAACATAACTGCATATACTCTTATCTCCACTGTCATATGCAAACGCAAGTCTTGCTAATATATATATCACTAAAAAAATAATTCATCCTACACATTGTGATACATAATTATTCCTTACAACGCAGAAAATGAAGAGGACGAGAATGATCAGTGTTCCCAATGCAAATATGCCTTGACCTCCTACAACATATACACTTTAAATTAAATGTTCAGCACACAGAAAGATACCTACCACCCACGCACACACTCAGAAAGAGCCTCTGTGCAGTTATTTATTTGTTTTCCAGCCCAGGGTTGAATAACAGAATGCTAGTTGTAGTAACTTTATGCTTTTCACAAAACAAAAAATAAAAAAAAAATCTAAATTATTATGGTAGAGTGCAGTGGATGAGTTGAGGAGTCTCACAGCTTAGGGCTCAGTGGTCTGATTGTAAGGTAGCGGATACTTCTGTATCATTTTCCAGACAGCATCAGGGTGAACAGGCTGTTGCTGTGTAGGTGTCGTCTTTCAATATGCTTTGGGCTCTGTGCAGGCACCTCACCGATATCACCAATGCTCAGTAGTAGCTCCAGTGATGTTTTGGGCTATCTTCATCACCCGCAACAAAGCCTTCTTGTCCTGGGTCATGCACATCCCGTTTACCAGGATGGAGACGTGTGATGTCCAGTGTTGGCTAATGTTGCTTTTAAACTAGGAACTTGTACATTACAAGATAACTGCCATTAAAAAGTAACTTTAATTTAACTCGTTTGCAGTACAAAAAACAAAATCCCTTTGAGATTCCTTTTGGATGTTGATTAAATTGCATGTAGCCTACCATGCATCTACTTTTAAATATATTATCTCTACTGTCATTGCATAGCCAAGGCTACAGCCCGTTATCTGTAATACTGATAACAGGAATAACAGAGGCAATATCCCCTTTACAGGTCTTGATAATGATTATGTTTGATTTCAGGTAAACATATAATCAAGTGGGTACCAGGGCTTAATTCATATCACCTAACAAGGTCTTGCAACATGTATTTTTTTTGCATTTCAACTGCAGTGAAAACAGATGAATTATTTGAGGTGCATGTAGGAAAATAGAAACTGAGGATACCTGAGTGCTTAGCTTTCAGGCACTTCTTCAAGTTTGAAGTAGAACTCTTTGCAGCTGACAGACACTTTATCACCCAGGCGCAGTTTGCATTTCGCTGTCATGTTCTTGTCCCTGTTACCCACAAATTCAAAAAAATGTGAATACTTCCATGACTTAAAGGCTGTCCTGTCTGCCATCTCGAGCTACACATGCGCACTGGCACGATCGTAGGATTTGATATCTTCCACTAGTGTGCAGCTACACCCAAGATGTAGGAAAGAAACAGAAACAGTGTGAATGTGTCAGGAATTTTCAAAAGGAACATGGAAATACATCAAAATGTTAACACCACCCTGCAAGACTGTTGATTTGTATTTGTAATTGTATGTTTGTATATGGAAACTGCTGCCCTGCAGAGTAATGTTTATATGATTAATTGGTGCTGCATCAGTGTTGTTTATTTGGTGGTGTGAGAGCTGTGGTAAACACTCCGTTATTTGACGCATTTCAATACAACACTTCTGCCAACACTGTAGCATCTGTCTGGACAACATGTCTGATACAAACAGGAGAGGTGTCGGATGAGAGACCCCTTCTTCAGGACCACATTTCAGCGTGCGTGCGTAAATGAAAAATCTATTGGTGTAATAGCAGCTAGTAGTCTCCATATTAATTAACCTTTATGGACTGTCTGCCAGCTCTTCACTTCATTCACTATCTTCTGACACACACAGGCACATACACACTGCTGGTTCTTCACTCCTCCCCCTATCTGTGACATTTACCACTCTGATAGAGACGTATACTGAAGTGGCTCGGGCCCAGAATGCAAATGTGTGTGTGAGTGTGTGTGTATGTGTATATGTGCATGTGTACAATTGCTCTCTGGTTGTTAGGGCACAATATGATGAAGTTATTTATAAAGGCTGATTGATGAATGCAGGTATGTGAGTGTGCTTGTCTGTGCGTCCCAGTGAGCATTCAAGTGTGTGAGTTGCGTAGAGCACTTAATTGCTCCCTGCAGACATTTATGCACTAACGCACGTTGATGTACGAAGAAGGAGAATATCATCCACGTAATATACGTACATGCACATGGATAGACTACACTGTCCATACTGAACTGTCCACTGAACATGGACTTATTTAATGCTATGGTTGCAAAGACTGAGATTGATTGAAACTTTATTAATCATGGGAGGGAAAGGCGGGATGGCGTAAGTGTGTGTGAAAGACAGAGTAATATAGAGTGAAAAGGGATTGAAAGAAAGGTGGGAGGACAGCAGCGAGAGATGAGCGAATGAGCTCAAGGAGAATGCAAAGGACTGAGAGACAGGTGGCGAAAATAAAAAGATAAGTGCAACCTGACAAACATTAAAACTAAAACACTGAAACAGAGAATAAATAAAACAGCTCACAGGGGGAAAATGCCAATTTTAAACTCAAGGTAGAACATCTATTTTAGACCGAGTAGCAGCAATACCTACATGCGTTCTGGAAAATCTAAAAGAATACCTCCTCAAACGTGTGCATTTTATATAGAATGGGTTGTTTTAATCATCTGTGCGTGCATCTCTTTGGCTTTAGCTGTGCCAGGGCCTCTGGAAAGGATAAACACGTGTGACACATTTAGTTCTGACTAACTGTTATATTTTTACCAACAAGCATCATACAGCCGCGTACATATTTGCAATAATCAAGCCGCTGTTGTACTGAGTCACAGCTGATGCAACAGGCTCCCGAATCCAGCAGTTGGCATAGCAGAGCTTGGCATCTTCCTCCTCTGTCCTCTGCATTCTTCTGTTCAGCTCACAATCTCAGAAAGCCAGCAGATTGTAGATGGAGGGCTCTCCTCCGTCTGTCTTTGTCTAAACAATTGTCAGCTGGCAGACACTCAACATCCAATGCCCACAGTTCTTGTCTCATGCTTCCAGATGCAGCATATACTTGGCATCATCCCCCACGCTGCTGTCCTCTCTCCTCGGGGATGGGAAGTAATACTCACTCTCCCCTTTTTTCGAACCTCCTTATAGCCTATTAATACACCCTTCCAGTACCCTGACTAAGCAGATCATTGGTTTACAAGGCAAAACAGGTGTAACAACCGAGTCCTGCCAACGGAAAGAGGCACAGCTGTGCATACTTGCCCTGATTACTCTGCTGCGCATTTGAATCACATTTTGATTTGGATTGAATTCCAGTATAAATGCAAGGAGCAGTGCAGCGCAGGGGGAAGAGGATGCAGTTCTTGTTTCTACAGTACCATTCACTCCTGTTAAACAGCAGCAGTGTCTCTATGACGGAAAGCTTCACCCTCATATTCCTCAAAGGGTTAGCTGAAATAACCACATGCTATTAACGAAATCATCCAAATTCCCATGTTTCAAATGAGATCTTCAGACACCAGCTTCACACGTTTTTCAGAGAAAGGTCACTTTATTTTCCTAATTTAATGATCTGCCTCTGAAGACCATGTGAGGGTTGCGATGCAGTCACAGACTCTGTTTAGTGACCAAACCCAGTAGCACAGCAACGGTATAGAGAGGCAGAAAGCACTGTAAAGTCAGACTATCTTCACATTTAAGTCAGTGAATCAAGGGTTTATTTCGACCAAACCAGAGTCGGTGACAGAACAGTGGAAAGACTAACCAAGACGGTTTTGCTGGGTTTTATTTTTTTTTCTGTGGAGTTTCATAAAGGGTGTTTTATGATGAGGTAACTTGGCAGTTCAGCTCGTCTTAGTTTAGTGAAAGAGAGAAACTTGAATTCAGAAGGTACATATATAGTTGTATTTTTCTGTTTAATAGGGGAAAATGTGTAAAAGTGTTACTGAGGAAATGATAAAATAATAACTAGAGGATTTGTAGTCTGACATCACCAAGACATCATTACTTTTTACTGCTTCCAACATTACTAAGCACATTATAGATTCACCGTTTCCATTTTTCTACCTTTTACCGTAAAAGCCCTGGACATATACACTGCGTAACTGTCATCAGTGGGAGGTTAAACCCACTCAGAACATTGCACTAACAGGCAAACATCTGCAGGGTCAATTGTTAATATATACCAGCAATGGCGGGTTGTTGAGCTGATCAGTCAGGTCAGAGATATTTAAGATAGCACCCAACCCTAGATTCCATGTTTCACGATGTGTTTTACACGTTTGTAATATCCATTTCAGTGGTTCTAATGACAGAGCTGTCTGTCCTTGCTTTGTGCTAAGATATCTAAAGGAATTTTTAATTAAATTTGAATTCAATTTATTTTATTAATCCCACGACTATGGGAAATTACTCTCTGCATTTCACCCATCACTGCTTGACGAAACGCATGTAACATGCAACATGCAGTGAACCACACACAGGAGCAGTGGGCTGCAATCAAGCGCCCAGGGAGCATATTGGGGGGTTAAGTGCCTTGCTCAAGGGCACATCCGCCGGCTAATGGAGGGGGATGGGAGACTTCACCACACCCAATTTTCTCTGCCAGTCCGGTGGGGGAATCGAACCGGCGTCCCTCTGCAGTCAACATAGCTATTTGTCAAAACAAACACTAACTGATGCAGTTTTGATTATAATCAACAAAAGTAATTAATGAAAAAAAAACTGAGGGCTGTGTGGGCTGAAGCTTCCCTCCACATTTTTGGTAGGATACCTCCTGCTACGTCACACGTTCCTGCTGCTCCAGAGACTGGTTGGTTGGGGCCCCTGTACATGGAGAGTGTTATTTGGGAGTAAACATGTGAACGTCCCTGGTGTTTAGCACCATATTTTTATTTTCAGGTGAAAAGATGAGGCTTGCAACATGATATGTCATAAAGGCAACACCTGCCTCTCAGGGGAGCTGTGGAAAAATGTGAGGGGTAAAAAAAATTCATCTGGCATCACAGCATGGTCCATGTGAAGAAAACGAGTTTGTCTCGTCTGTGGAAGACACTCTCTGCCATCTCTGTGGTTTTTTGAAACCCATTGCTTGTTGAAGTAAAGGCCCATATGTTTTAAGACGGCAAACCATACTATCTGTGTGCAAGATAATCCCTGGGACACGACTGAAAACAGAAGTACCCTCACAAGTTGTAGGACCAGTAATAACCTCCAGAGACTGCTAAGAAACTCTGGATTACAGCTGACCCCAACCCAACCTCTCTCACGGTCAGCGTTGACCCACTTTCTTCCTCTCTTTAGCCCGAGACCATTGCAACGTTGGCACCATGTTTCACTTTCATCATCACCGCCTCATCTTCTGTTCTTTTCAACCAGAGGGAATACAAGAGTGGAGGAGGAGATGTGGGTGGGTGTGAGAGAGGGAGGAAGCCTGCCAAACAATCACGCCCCGGCATTAATTGGCCAACAATAACCCTGGTTCTACCAGCCAGTCCTAATCTGGCCCCTTTGGCTAGCCTGCACTTGATTGGCTAGATGTGCTCACACAGTGCCCTGAGTGCTTCACGGTTTGATGATCCCCTTTAATTTCCTTCTATCTGTCCTGCATCATTTTTCTATAAACTCTTTTTCTCTCTATCTCTTTTAAGCAATTTAATGTGCTTTCTGCTCCATGTCTCTCCCTTCTTCTCTTTCTTTCTGTGAATTAGGCAGCCAATAAGGCATGACATGAGGCCAGGGGGATTTGTGGGTATTAGAGTTTATTGGGGTTCACAGCCTGAGAAAGAGCAAATTATGTAGCCAGACATATTGCACAGGGAATATTTGTGTTTGATTGGCAGCTCCTTGACTATAGTGTGTGTGTGTGCGAAGATAAGAGAGAGAGAAAAGGAGAGAAGAAGACACCGAGAAGGCATAAGTATTATCTTCATTATCAAATCATGTCTGCTCTTAAGTGACAAAACTTAGAGCAAACGTCTTGCTTAAAATTTAAGGTTTGCAACAGATTATTTTGCTGACACATGAGTATATAATTGCTATAATTAATGACAGTGAAAATAGTTCATACTACGGTGAAGCAAGAAAAATGGTTGTTTGGGATATTAACCTTTTAAAATTGGGGAGGATTGCAGCTTAGTTAAATAAAATATTTGAAATCCATTTATTTGAAATTAAATTGAGCCGTTTGAAACGCTGAGAGGTTTTGATGCCAAAGCGAGCCCCGAGGACTAAATTATATTAATGTAATAGCACACAACACAAATGTTAATACATTAAGGTGAGAGATACAGAGGAGAGTTTTTTACCCCCGAGAAACTAAAGGGACGCTCCATATAAGAAGTCAGACCGATTGATAGATAGAGAAAGAAAGAGAGCGACAAACAACCAATGACTGCCTGAGTTTCCTCCCTAGTGTCCTCTATGACTTTCTGTTTTCAGCGGTGGTCTACACACACTACACACACACACGCACACACAGCAGGGAATGTCTAAGCCAGGCATGTCAAACTCATTCCATAAAGGGCCGTGTGGCTGCAGGTTTTTGTTCCAACCAAGGAGGAGCACACCAGTCCAACCAATCAACATCAAGGGATCACTTAGTTATCAGCTGAAGACTGAGACCAGCTGATTAATTGATTCCAGCCAGGTGTGCTCCTCCTTGGTTGGAACAAAAACCTGCAGCCACACGGCCCTTTATGGAATGAGTTTGACATGCCTGGTCTAAGCCCATCTACATCCTGTTCACAATTATTCCCGACAATGCTCTCACCCTTCCTCTCCCCTTTTTCAATCTCCTCCTGTCTACTCCCTTTCACTTATCGTTGCTCCTCTCGTCTTCTGCTCAGTCCTTTCATCATTGCGTTCGACAGACGTTTTAACCCTAACACCCCCTAATTGCTTTTCCCTTGACACCTGACTCCAACTTATATTCACTCGCTGCCTACTTTACATAAATTTTCAGTCCACCTGTACAGTTCTGGAATGATTGAGGTCATCCTCTGTTTATCCGAAACTGGTCTCAATGTTGGTGATTGCCTTTTAATTCAGTGTACGTATGTCAGACATGTGCATTAGATGACTGTTTCACTCCTGATGTTTTACTCTATGTTGAGTCTTTTTTTTTTTTTTTTTTGAGCAAGAAATGTAAAAACACTAAATATTGCAGAATTAAAAACACAATGTAGGAATGCAGTAAAAGGACAGAAAATACAAAAAGTAAGTGCATTTGTGTCAGGGTCAGCAAGTGAGATTGTCATGACCCGTGCCATGCACGGCGTTTTTGTTTAGTTTCTCTTGTTGATTCTTGGACTTTGCCTCAGAGTGACTTTAAGTCCCTCCTCCAGATCCCCCTCCACCCACCCTGCTGGATTTGAACTTTTTGGACTCTTGTTTTTGTTCATGTTGGGACATCTGGAATCTGTCCCTTAAGGGGGGGGTTCTGTCATGACCCGTGCCATGCACGGCGTTTTTGTTTAGTTTCTCTTGTTGATTCTTGCCATTGCCTCATTTAGTTACTTTTGTCTCAGTCATGCCATGTTTTGTATTAGTCTCTATCCTTGCCATGTCTTGTTTGTATTTTGTTAAGCTTCCCATTGTGTCTTGTCTTTGCCTGGTTTTGGTTACTTCCTGTTTTATTTTGAAGGTTCATGTCTTGTGTCTTTGGGTTGCTTTACTTCCTGTGTTTTCCCTCCCGTGTGATTGTCAGATTGTTTCCACCTGTGTCTCATTAGTGTTCCTCCCTAGTGTATTTAAGTCCGTGTCTTCCCCTTTGTCCTTGTCGGGTCGTCGTCAACACTACCTTGTCTATGTCTCTTGCCAAGCCCATGTATTCTTGTAGCCCATGATTCCTTGATTTAGCCCTAGCCTGTAAGTGAGTGTGCTTTGTTGTTTTTCTTCATGTCTGTGCCGTGGATTGTGTGATTGTCTCCTTGGTTTATCTCTGTCCTTTGTTTGCCACAATTCCCGTAAGTTTGTTTCTTGTCTTGTTCTTGTCTTTGTTCCTGTTTAGGCCTTGTTTTATGTTAGTGCTCCACCATCCTTGTGTTGTCTGCGTTAGTTGAGTTTCCAACCCATAGTCCTTTCCTGATATTTGTTTGTAACCTTAATAATCTAGTTTCCATTTTCCTTTCATAGTTATAGCCTTGCCGATTTGTTTGCCTCTTGTAAGAGTGATTTTCTGTTTGACTACGTTTGTTATTTAGATTTTAGTTTCTCCATTTTCTAGGAAGATATTTTGAGTTAGTTTTTCATATCTAGTTCTTTCAGTTGGTCAGTTCCCTTTTTTTCATAGCCCTTTGTGCTTTCCTCCTTTCAGGAGCGTTTTTGGTTTTCTAGTTTTGTAGCCATAGTGTTTTAGTTTTGTCATGTTTCATGTATGTGTGTTCTTGCATTGTCTTTGTCATGCCATGTTTTATGTTAACATCAGTTGCTAGTCTCGTCTGTGTCCTAAGTGTCTTGTTCCAAGTTAGTTGTGTTTTCCCCGAGATTTGGTTTATGTTGAATTAGTTTTGTGTTTAATAAATTCATTTATTAATTGGAATCCATAGTTTACGTCCCCTTTGTCTGCATTTGGGTTCAACCCCTAGTTCCCCTCTTAGTTCCCCTCCTAGTTTCCCCTTAAGTCCCCACCTTCCTGACAGATGAGGAAAGAAAAAAGGTGAGAAAATCAAACATTACATATGTTCACACTTTGTCCACCATAATTGTAGCAGCTCCATTTTCAGCAAAGTTCCTTGCTTTTTTTTGCTTTCACCATCAGATACCATGTTCACATTCTTCATGCAAAAAAAGAGCAGAACATTATGTAGCCATAAGATAAGATCAACCTTACTAATCCCAAGCTTGGTGAAATTTGGTGTAACAGGCAGCATCAATAAAAATAGTAAATAACCTCTTTGTCACTCTCCATTCTCTCTTCTATATGTTCAGGTTTGCACACGTGTGTTATCTCTCTCAAATTCCAAACAGTTTCTCTTTGGAAAAGTAGGATTATGCAGCAGTAGAGCAGTAAGTCTGGACTTGTACAGTGGCTAGCCGCTCATTCTCACCAGGGAGCAGTAATACAGAACAACAGGAGGAATAAAAAACAATCAGACTTTATTTCAGTTCCTGGGTCCTGGGCTGGCTTGATTTGCTGAAGTAATTGCTCTCTAAGGTCCTGGAAAGAGGGATAAATCTCTTTCTCTTTCACCCACACACAACACGCACACACACTCACAGCCGGCACACGAGATACACATACCCACAAACTCAAACAAATGTGCTGCGATGCACATGTATGCACATTTGTGTGTGTTTGAGTGTGCGCGCACACACACACACACACACACAAAGAATAATACTCAGCAGCTCAATCAGCTAAAAGGGAAAGCATTTATATATTACATCAGAGGGGTAATCCAGGTTTTTTTTCGACTGTACTCCCCTGCAATTGCAACCAGTAGTAGCAGTAATTTCCCCTCAGTTCTTCATACGTTATAAATTCCACATTTTTTTAAGCAGAGAGCAAGAAATGGTGGCAATGCATGGCAATCATTCAGGCAGGTTAGCAAGAATGAAGATCAGCAGAAGCAGGCAGGAAAGGAACAAACTCTGATGCATGATAAAACACAGCGGTATGATATCGCTGGGAAAAATATTTAGAATATAACATTTAGAATTTAGAATAGGGCTTGTTAGGTGTGGAGGGTAGACTGTGGGTAGACTTAGACAGATAAACAAGCTGTCAACTATGCAGACAGGATGGTAGACAAATATGACTGGGCTTGTGTAACAGTGAATGTGTTGCCACGCGCACACAACGCAGAGCAAAGGCTGAGGCACAGACTGAAAGAACAATAATATTTTAGGTCACAGTTTGGGATTCTGTGAGTATCGCCGAACCAAATCAGGGCTCATCCTCAGTGGTTGGAAATGTGTGATTATAGAGCAATAAATGCAGATGTTATTGGGCATGTTCTACTTTACCTGACAGTTAGTGCCATCTGGATTTGACTTCATTGCCAAAGATGGTTCATCTCAGTTGCACACTTCAATTGTGTTTTTAAAGGAGAAAAACAAAGAGAGATAACTAGACATTCTTATGTACTGGATATGTGTAAGGCACCTGAGCGTTCTGTACCCTACATGAATCAGCTGCCTCAGATGTATGCTAAAAATGAATAGTGGCTATTATCCATCCGTGGCTTTACTGAGTGGGCTCCACTCATCCCAATCTCTTTGAAAAGGGAGGCTCTAACAGGAAATCACACACTGTAGTAAAGCTTAAAAGAAGAGACTCAGAAATAATAATCTATGATAATAAAATGCTCTGAATAAATTTTACTTTTTTTGCTTGCTTCCTAATACTGGGTTTTTTTTTTGCACTCTTGTTTAAAATACACAGCATGTCCTCATTTGTAACTTAGAAAACAGGAGTAATCTAATTATGGTAATCATGAAAATATCTATGTATTTATTTATTGTTTATAACACAGGATATGTGCCATTGTTGAGGGAGACAGACAGACTGTTGTGGGGTAGCTGCAAGTAACAGCTGGTGACATGGCCATAATTGTTCATTTGAAACTGATTAAGAGAAATCAATACAGAACCCACAGCTCTAAACAATCAATGTAAGGCCAGAGTGGAGAATAGGGCAGATTGTTTATGTGAGGATGAGAGAAAGAGTTTCAGTGGGTGTGTGTGTGTGTGTGAGAGAGAGAGAGAGTTTTTAATTGATTGCTTTGCTGATGTGCATGCATTTTAAACTGAGGGACTCGTGTCCCTCAAGACAAGAATTTTAGACTGTATTTCACTACAGTGCGTTATTCCACTGTAGCTCACCTTTTCTCTGTGTCTCACCGCATGGTCTCATTCTCCTCTTTGATGTCCTTTTCTTCTTCCCCAATCAAAATACAAAATGCACTTTTCTTTTTCAGCTGTTGCAGTTTGCCACCTCCATTTTCTCCTCTCTTCTTTGTCCACATCACAGTTTCACTTTCATTTCCAGGCTTGTCCGAGTTGTTTTAGTGATTACACACACACACACGCTTGTGTGCACACAAGGAGTACTACTTCTTTTACTCACATCCCACAGCACTTGCCTTAACACACAACCATTAACATCCCACACCTCTCCCTAAGCCTGGAGAGGTGTTGCCAGCTCCCTGCAGTCCACGTTCACATGCACACACTCACACTCACACACGCTTATACACGGGAGAAACAGTTTTTCTTTTTTATTTATGTCCCTTGCCAGCATTACAAGAGGTATTGACTGTGGAGTCTATCTGCTCCAGCTCACAGTTAATTGCATGAAGCTCATGTTCAAAGCTGTTATTCGCTTCTGCCCTCCTTGGGATTACTTACACAGACACACACACACAAACACACACAGACGCAGTTGAAGAAATTAGAATTTCCACAGATTAAATAAGAGAACTGTGTACATGCAGGGTGTGTAGTCAATATTAAACACCTGCTGCTTGAGCATTCATTACTTTTCAAGTGTGTCTGTGTGTTCCTGCAGACTTTCTTTTAATGTTTCCTATTGTACAGTGACCATTAATCATTCAGACCTTGTCACCCTCTTAGTCATACACACACGTAAAGACAAAACACATGCACCCACAGAAGCACACACCAAACCTGATTTATTTAGCTGGTTATTGCATGATACAGATAGGAATTAGCTTCTAGAATAGTGTGGAAAGCACTGGCACACCTTGACCATTGTCTCCATTGTTTTACAGAGACCCATAATCACAATCTGATTACCATTTATCCACCTTTGTTTGTGTTTGTCCGTCTGTGTATGTGGCTACTTGAGTGTCTGTCTGTGTGTGTGTGCACGTGTATGTGTGTGTGCATGTATATTTAAATGAGTTGGAGGGCTTCGGGTGAGCCTCAGAGACGGAAAGGTTGCAGGTGCTCTTGTGTGCGCCTGATTGTCCTTACTTCCATGTAATGGGATTGAATAAATTACTATTCATATACTGCATGTGTGTGTTCGCCTGTGCTGTTGTTATGCAGATGAATAGATCTGAATAAGGCAGAGGCTGTCATCATACAGATGGACGCACTAAAAAAAAAGAAAGGATGAAGGCCGACATGGACAAATGGCCAATCAATCAGTCTCATGTTACTCATATGCAGCCCTGTCTCTCCCACTTGTTACGGCTGACTTAAATAGAACAGTGTTTGGGGTGGAGATAGGAGTGTCAGAATTGAATGAAGGGTTTCTGTCAGTTTTTCTATGACAAGCCTTGAGATGCTACAGGTATATTTCAAAATCAATAAATAATTACTGCATCTATTTGAATATTTCACATTTTGTTTTGCTGGAAATCTCCTTGATTTGCTGAAGGGCACAGAGGGAGATCACACTGGTAGAAAACAGCAGAGAAACTGGCACCATTTTGTTCAATGACAACTGAAGAATTGAATGAAGTGCTTAAAGAAAATTCACTTCAAACCTGTTTGTTGTCTTCAGTAAACTAATGAGGAAAAAGGTCTGTAGTTGCAAGAATGCCTTTTGGCAGCTAGGCTTAATAAGGAATTTGTAACCTTGACATTAGTTACAACATACAGAAGTATCGGTTATTTTATGTGTGTGGAGCGAGATACAGTCTTAGTGATTAAATTGTTTCATTCTCATTTAAACTGTGAAAGCCACAACGGCCCATTTTGACCGAATGAATTTGAACTATGATCACTGTCTTCATTAAATTGGCAGCTGATAGTGGCATGATAAAAATAATTGAATTCCCACAGCATTTTTCTCTCCTTATTTCTGAATAGGGTTCAAATCGCAGTCTGCCTTCAGAGGTGTTGTTTTTCAATCCATGCCATTTGGTTATTTTCTCCCTTGAGCCGTAAGCCTGGAGGGGATCATGCGTTTTGTCCACATGTATGTCTTTCTGCTGCTAATCTCGCATCTGCTGCACCCATCAGCCTACCATTTTTTGTGCACGTTCATGACTGTTAGCTCAAAGACCTCTCGTGGCTCCAGTAACTCAAAATCTTTGTAAAAATAACGTTGTACGCTGCTGTGTTTAACCACCATTGACTGACTCCTCACTCCTCTTAACTGGCCAGGAGCGCCACAAGCGATAAACAACTCACATGCCCTCAGATGGTGATGCATGAATCGGCTGCGACATAATCCGAACCCTTGGGTACGCATAAATCATCCACCCGCCACCCACCAGAACAAATAATTTTCTCCGATGTTGAGCCCACACCTGCGTGGACATTCCACTCTACCTCTACTGGTCCCTGTAGACTATATTGCCTCTTGTTTTCTGTAAAACACCTGTCCAAGTGATTTCTTTCTCTGTTCTATTGGTGTATGACTTTTTCTTTAATCATTTACCTAAATGAATAGAGAGGCTGCTTTCAGTCATTTTAGTATTTTTTCCAGTGATATCAGTTATGTCACTTCAGCAAATCTTGTGGGACATTTAAGCAGCAAAAATAAAAATTGTAGTTAAAAACAAAACAGGGCAGAAGAAAACAGGAAACAGAATTAAACTTTTCACCTTGTCGGGAGGATGGCTGCTTTACTCTAAACAATTTCACCCTCTGAACCTGAACTGTTTGTAGAAGAATACAGAACATCAGTTAACATTCGATCCTGACTGACCCTGTCGGCATGTTGGAAGATTTTAATAATCGATGAAGTTAGCTGCTGTTCACCCACCTGCAGCCTATCGACTGTTGTTCAGAATGTTCACTTTTATGACCCAGTCTGCTCAATCCAGCCCTCAGACACACCTGGCTCAGATCTGCACTCTCATCTCATGGGAAGAATCTACTTGGTGTATAAAGACAAAACAAAAAAAAGCTCACTGGAGAAGTTCAAATGTGCCAATGCAAAGCAACAGTGCTCACACCAGTATGACACTGACTGAATTCTTATATATTAACATCAATATTTTATGAGTAAAAATGTGTTACCATTACGCAAACAACCCGAACTTTGACTGATGTTATTGTTAGTGGGGTCCCCACCTGCTTTACTGTAATTCAAACCATGTTTTAGAACGCCAGGCTCAGCGCAAATGTGACATTTAATTACAGATGTCTTTTGGGGCTTCATGTGGATAAATGGGTGCATGTGGCTTTGTGCATGGGCATGAATGCACGAGTATGTATACTCTATGCATACGTGTACGCCACTGTGTTCACCTGTGTTCATACCCGTAAAAGTAAATGTCAGTGTGTAATTAAAATAGCTGCAAGAGAGGGAAGTTAGGCGGGGTGGGTGTCTAAGCTCTGCCCTCATATTATGGTGAGGATTGAAGCTGTGATCAGACTTGGCAGCATGATGAGATGTTTCTTAAATGTCAGCTACAAAGCAGGTGTTCATACATTTGGTAGACTTTGCAGAAGGGAGAAGAACAAAGGAAAAGATAAAGAGAGGGGAAGTAGAGAGACAGCAAGAAGTTTTTCATTGTTACAAAATGTATGAGATAGTAACAGGAACAGTCTGTTCCTGAGCAAAGCTGTACAGGTGCCGAATAGTAATTTGAAGCATGTTCCATCAAAAGATGCTCATGCTTATGCTTAACTGTTTGCATAAGACTAAAATGTAGGGTTTTATAAAGACAACAGAGACAGAAGCAGGCACAACTATTACTTTTCAGTGCCCTAAGACACTGTTGATACCACTGATGGCATAACAGTGTCAGCACTATGACACTCACCTGTCTGAGAAACAAAATGTGTCTCACTATATCTAAAAAAAGAAGAAAAAAAAAACAATATCTGATTTTATTTGTTGCAAACAACTGTCAAGTGAATGTTTATTACAGAAAGCTGTTTGTTACTGGAGCTAGACATGAGCTGCAAGATTAGAAATATTCACTTTAGAATGAAAACAGAGTAATGAAATCCTATGCAGTTCTGACTCTCGTGGAATGGATTATTAGGTGAATGTAGAATATTTATTGCATTATTATTTGACATCCAGGCTTCAGGCATGTCACTTTCCACAGGAAAGCACCTAGCTCAGCATGGCATGGAGAGGGGAGTGACAAATTAAACTTCCCCCTGTTTGTGGGTGGCTGAGGCTCATAAAATGATGCATTATTTGGTCAAAGAGCATACCAGTGGTGTCTGTGTGTCCCAAAACAGTTATGTTCTCACTGAAAATGGTAGCATTAGCACTGATGGCTAAACATAAGCAGCATGTAAATATTTGATGAAAAGGACCATGCTGCAGCAACAATGCATCCACTGTGTGCCCCAACTGTCTCTTATAAAAGGTCTGACATGTACTTTGTACTGTGTAATTTGTTTTTAGCTGACGTAATTTCCTATCCTCTGCTATCACTGTATCACAACACGTTAATCACTGCTTATCAGTCAGCAAGCCACATCATTGTACGTATAAAGCATCTTTAAATAGGTGGAGATTGCAAGAAAGGCAGGTGGAGAGAAAGCAAAACTATGTGTAGAGGTTGAGTGTATTAGAGAAATCAGCAGAGAGATAGGAAGCCAGTGAAAAGAAGACGGAAGAGAAAAGTAGATAAGGAGTAAGCATGTGCAGGCGACGGTGAAAATGGAGCGAGAGGACGACAGAGAAGCAGCCTGAATGTGAGAGAGTGATACATAAAAGAAGATAAAGACAAGGTGCTGCCAAAAGAGTCATTTGAGCCCATGTGAAGAGGCACGTGTAAATGGTTTACCCGAGAATTTACATGTTAAGCCTTGTGTGTCCTTAACATATTTTGTTTCCTAAAGCAGCCCTCCCCACCACCACCACTACCACATGCTCCCAAATCACACACACACACACACACACACACACACACACACACACACACACACACACACATACACATATGCACACACACTCCCTGCAGGTATCAGCCCTCCACTGAGCACTGAAAGTACTGACATGAAATGAAGCCACATTTATTCTTTAAGAATGGAGGAGAGAAAGATGAAAGGGAGGGAGAAAAAAAGAACAAAGATGGAGAATACAGCTGCTCTTAGAGTTGGATTTCTCTAGAATACCGCATAAGGGTAAAGTCAGTGAGCTCATGGTCAGTGCCTCTGTTTGCTGCCTCTTCCCTTTAGTGGCCATTTTCACAAAACATGGCAGTAGATTGCACAGCAAGATATACTAAATATCATACATAATGCACTCTCCCAACAGGAAATCACAGTCTACCAACCAATGTTCCTTAGCACTCATTTGCCATGAGAGAGGCACTAAGTGGTTTCCACAGCGGTTAGGAGTAATTGCTGGATTGGCTGCCAATGGCATTACTGAGCTTTCAAGTTCAGCTCATAAGCAATGTTTTGTGTCTTTCCTTCACATTAAGTTTGTCTTTTCTGTGCCCTTTTACCAAAGACAGTATTACTAGACATAAAAATGGTTTATCCAACCAATAGTTGTAAAATTTGGATGATTACATACATATGCATGCATTGATTTATGCACCTATAGGTATTCAGAAGAGAACTTGTTCAACAGGATAGAATAAAATAGAGGAGATAATAGTTTTGCACACTCTACAGTCCCTTCACAGACAATGTTCTATATCCTGTGTTCTATTTGTCCTTATCTTTACCTTTGAATTGGACATCTTCTGATATGAGTCATATTGCACGGTCTAACAAGGCAGGCAGAATGCATTATGCTGGCACTGCAAGAAAATCAATTACTTTCTACAAATAGAAAAAGTGAACACTTTTATCAAAAAGGCCTAAATGCTTTCGCAGTGAGATTAAGAGTCTCTAGATCAGATACATTTAAATATCATGCATGCACGCATGTGTTTCCTGTTTGATAACCATGACACTCAGCAACCGTGTGCCTCCAGAAATCAGGAGCGTAGGCGTTTAGTTGTATGAAATTGAACACACTGCTCAGATTAACTTTTGCTTTTTGCATTTGAGGCATTTTTGCCCTCTAAGTGAAGGCTCTATGTTGGAGATGGCATCTCTCTCTCGTTCTCTCCCTCGCACACACACACACACACACACACACACACACACACACACCCCAAATGATCATCTCTGAATAGAAACATGAGAAAGTGTGATGCGATTACGTTCTGAACAGATGATCATTTTACATTGTTCATTTGAGGTCATTCGAGTTGTTACATCACTCTTAAACTTTTGAATAGAAACATTCATGTTAGTTATATACCATCTGTTGTGTCACATTTATTAGCAGTATATTCTGAAGAGAGTATGATATTGTGTGTTATTTCCCCTCTTCCTTGCATAGTTCATAGAGTTAGCATTTAATTAGTGAGGATCTTCCAAGTTCAATAAGCACAGCTACTAAAGAAGTCCCTTCTTGTAATAGAATATATGGATGCTGCACAATTGCTTCTCTGGCCCCACTGCCAGGAGATGGGCTGAGAAAAATCATGTTATACTCTCTTTACTGCGGTCAGTAATAGAATATGAAATTGTGTAGTAATTACTTGGTTGGAAGCCGCTAGAAATTCCTCTTCGGATAGAAATGTGAATAGTGTAGCAGGTATGAAAAAGTACACCAAGGGCTCCATCTGCATGGGGCATTTGCCATTTTTGTTACACTGTACATCTACAGTAGGGCACTGTAAGGCAGGATTACACAGGGCTATTCTAAATACATGGTACCCCATGGCAGGAATCCTATTATCCTGCCGAAGTATGCTGCTGTGAGCGACGTGCATTCCAGTATTCAAGTTCCACTTCTGTATCACTTGATATTTGTCTGTGTGGAAGGTTCTGAATGATAGAGTTATTTTAAACCTTTTCATATTCCTGACAAAAGGCATCACATTCCTTGCTGTGGTGACATATTCAGTGTAGCACAAGTAGGTGGACAAATGATAGCACATTTTTCCTCATTGTTCACTGAGTTGTGTTGATGTTCCTCAAGGCTAGTGTTCTGCATCACACAACGCTCAAGTGCTCATACTGTATAATGCAGCTGCACACACAAACAAACGTACACACAAAGATCACTGTGCTACTGTTACCAAGAGATAGTTCAAATCACAGCACTGTAACCCCAATCTGAGGGCTAATTGTTTCCCATGGCTAACAAAGGCATAAAGTCCTCCACGTTGAAAACACTTGTCAATGTTGATGCAATAATTTATCAGCAGCTGCTGTGAGGTAGCAAGCATCCATCCCATAGAATACTGATGATTTAGAAAACTTGCACATCTAATGTTACTTACAAGCGGAAGAGGCCCAGTCAGTCCTGAACGTGATTGTGATCGCCAACGACGAGCCAAAAATCCATAATTTATAGTTCACATATTCTGCAGAATCAAATTATTCTCTATCTCCATACTCTGTTCTCTGGACCCACCGTCACAACGCTCGGCTCCCAGGCTGGTTATTCCCTGGAGCTGACAGCAGCGTACTGGCCAGACTACGGGAGGTAACAGCAGGGCTGCCAGAGCATCACAAAGCTTGTCTATTAGGCACAAGATTATTTTCGTTGGCAAACTGTTGTATTGAGTCTCAAAATGATTTTCTCCTGTTTCTTTCCTTTTTTTTTTCTTTCTGGGATCCTGAAGGGGAGTTTTTTGTTAAGATAAGCACTCATTCATCGGTAGCTGAACTGTGGGTTTTGTATTTAGCAGACTGCCTCCTTGGTTGAAGCCTTACAGCATTTTCTAGTGTCAGGTTATCATTTTGGATTTTTCCTGTTTTTTGGTGTATACTTTGGAGTATGTTCACAGTGATATAGGGTCATGGCAATAATATTAATTTGTAGTAAGGTGAAAATATTAACAAGGTTAGTTAGACTCAAATGCATTATTTTTTTATTTGAATGTCTGGCCAAAATGTAGTTGAGGACTCCGTCCTAGAGTTCTCTTTATTCTGAACAGCCAAATCTTTCCCTTTTGTAAATTAATACTTACTACCGGAACTAAATCTTGTTTAATTGTCACACAGTTATGAAAAGAGAATAACTATAATCCACTGACTATCAGAAAAGCAACATTGATGCCTTTTTGTTTGATTTCTGTGGTGGTACTGAAAATAGTGATTTTCGAGTTTGCGAGGCCAGTAAGTCATAAAAATTAGACAAATGTCACACATATTATATCCTGTTCACTGTCTTTGGTGTTGCTCCCACTTTTGTGCTCTTGGGGCAAACCAAAGTCTATGATCTACGCTAAACGCCTTACAACACATAACACACAACTACATGTGCAGTCAATTTTGATGGCATTCGCTCACAACACCCAAGCTCAAATGCCAAAAGATTGTTCAATAGAAGTTTCTAAAGCAGCTGAGGTCACCCTCTGTGGCCTGTTCTGAAAGGTGGTGGGTTTGCAGGTGTTTTTCCATGCGTTTCATAGAAATGGCTATGGAAAAGTACTCTTACCTGTCCCTACAGCTTATACAGTCCACATTGTACTGCACACTGATTTATTACGCCTAAAACAAACTAACACTCATTCTCATTAGTAGATAAGGTCTTCAAATACCAAGGACGCACCCAAAGACATATTTAGATATATACTTTGAAACTAAAAACTGACAGCTCAGATTTGTATCTTGCCTCTCTGATTCTGATTGTGCAGTCATATACAGTCAATAAGTGCATTAAATCACTCATGATTTAGTGTGTTTTTGGATGTTGAAGACAGTAAAACAATCACTGTTTAATGGTTAGCAGAGTCATTAAAAGAGTTTATCTAACCACACAAGTTACTTGATAAAGAAAGCACTGTGTGTTAAAGTTAATAAGCTTGGTGAAAATAATGAGCTTCGCCAACAAGGAACACCTCATGCATATTGTACAAGATTATCTCACGAATAATACTGCAGAACTACTTTGCAGTTTAGATCAAGAGCACCTCGTTTCAAGCCACTTTCAGTTTTGGACCCTGAATCGCACCACGTGTGCAACCAGAGAAAGAATCTGTAACCGTTGGCAACTGGGTCAACAGGGATATGGTTGCTAATGAAGAGCCATCCAGTAGCTGTTAGCTCTGATCGCAGAGGCGTGTTTTGAGCCTTGACAGGGCCAATGAGGGCACCCGCCTGGCCGTGACCTCATGAATATGAATGAGCCATTGCAATCGTAAGACCTCTTTGATAGGCTATATGCGAATTGTTCTGATTCGGTTGTCTGAAGTGATTTCCACTGCACAGTGTTAGGATCTGAAAACAGATGAGAGGTGTAAGAGAGAGATGGAAAGATAGAAAAGCATACACACACACACACACACACACACAGTGAGAGAGCGAGGATGCAAAGCACAGCATTTGAATATTGATGTGCCTCTACATTGAGAGAAGGTCCTAGTTCATAAGGTTGTTAATGACCATATACTGATGTAAGAACTAATGAATGGAGTAGCATAGATACAGATAATTGCATGTGCAGAATCATATGCCAAATGTGCTGCATTCAATGACTGATTACTTTGTTTGGGTAATGAGGTCCACGTCTATGCCTGCCAGCAATCTTGCAAGACATCTGTGCACAAACATACATTCACAGTGTAATGAACACAGGAATGCTTCCATTGAACTGGCAGCTTGATTACGTTCCCTCAGTGTACATGCTTCAGTCTTGGATTTTATCTGACTAGATAAGTTATCTCACTTGGTGTAAAAATGTTGACTGCAGTTGAAGTTGACCGCAGGCAGCTATGTGTGTGGCTGACACTTGCTTTGCTGTGATGTGCACATCTGCTGTGAGAACCTCCAACTTACAAGACCAAATAGAAAATGTTCTTTTATGACAACTATATGTTTGGTGTGTTTGTGTGTGTGTGTGTGCGTGCGTGCATGTGTGTGTGTGTTTGTGTGTCAGATAAGGACACAAGTATCCTTAACTCCCCTCTCTTGCCACCTGGGTGTTATCGTCCCAGACTGTCCTGCCACCTTTGTCAGATGAACGTTGACAGAGATGAGCAGATGGGTCACTCTGGAAAATCATATGCATGGAGAGGCATGTACAAGACATTACATAAGCTACAACTTGGTTTCTCTGTATTTTTACAGGTGTGTCTAGATGATGATGATGAAAAAAGGTTGCATTGTGCAATGCAAAGATTCTATTTGCTCTTCTGAAGAAAGAAATACAAATGCCCAAACTCATCTCTGTTAGGTTAAAAATACAAAAGAAAGCGAGTGATCCGTCAGTAGAGTGAGAGTTCACATTGGTATGTACTTTGTAGTCTTTCCCCTTCCTGCCTCTTTTCCCACCCTCCAATGCTCTGTTTCATGCAGAAAAACATCACACCATGGAAGTAAAATACAATCTCCAAGCCATTTCATGGGACCTTTAACTACAAAGTGAATGCTACTCACATAGCGATCTTTATAATGGTATACAGCACATGACAGGGCTTTGTGCCTGCAAAGGTGTGTTATTGTCAAGGTGCACATCCTTTTTTTCTAACCTCTGCCCGTTTGCTATTTTGTTGACATGCTGTGAACTTGATTGCCTGCAGAGGCGCGGTACAGGAGGGGGTATGTCAGCAGTGGTCAAGCAGTGCCGTGCGACTTTGTGAGAGACTGATACCAGCTGCTACCACACCTACTGATAATGTATTTCCACTATAGTCTCATCCCGTGTCTAAAATTTAGACATATCTCCATTCTGAATCAAAAAGAGGTAAAGTTGCTGAACCCATGACTGGCCACATACATGGATATTCTGATGTATTTCCTTTTCTTTACAGAATATAGCAGCTCTGCCTCTGCAGGAAGCCTAGTTGTATTGTGACTCATAAAGTATATGGAAAATTAGATGCTGTATTTGACATGACCGTACTTTTCTATCAATGCTTGTGTCCTATGGGATGACACAAATTATTATTTCCTCAGACACAAAGCCTTTCATCCTGCACATAATGATATATCACCTTAATTTTCACTCCTTCACAGTTACTTAATGTGCCTTAGGCCCACCCACCCCTTTATGTAGGAGTACTTGAATTTTTGTTATCTCTTCTAAAGTGCAGCTAATTGCTACTTTGAGCCATAGAGGGAAAGTAAACTGAATATGTTTAATAACATTAATTCCACAGAAGCATTGAACACGGGGCACATAATGGAAAACACAACTATACAGTGACAGAAATCTTTCTGCCTCTCTAGCACACACACACACACACACACACATAGACACACACACATACAAAAACCACATGCATATAACACAGAATAACAAAGCATTTTTTGTTTGAAACTGTCCCTTTTTGTGTCCATAGGATGATGCAAAAAGTGCTAAAAGCAGTCTGGTTTATGGATAAACTGTATGGGGCGAATATGTAGTCTGTATGTGTGTCTGTGTGTATTTACTGAGTTCATGTAAGGATCTTTGTGTATACTTGAGAAAGAGGTTGATACTATACTGATTTCTAAACCCTTGAAAACCCAAATTTGTGTGTGTGTGTGTGTGTGTGTGTGTGTGTGTGTGTACTTCTAAATGTTTCTGTGGGAAGACAAACCACTACACTGCAGACGTTCTAGCTTCTAAAAGCACCCTCTTGTGAGCCACATGCTGCCATCATTACTTAGAGCATGGCCTGGTTCAGCCGCCAGCACTAAACATGGGGTGGTAGACACTGTGCCTTATGGGGTCTTTTAACTTCACAATTGGTTGTCCCAGTTCTGTCAACCCACCACGGAACAGAGTGCGCACAAACACACACGTGACTGTGGGTGTATGTATGCAGGGCTGTGTATCTCTTTGAATGCACGTCTTAGTGTATGTGAATGTTTGTTTTCTCTGCCTTTCTTTAATGGAGTTTGTTGAGAGATACTGAGCTAAGCTCCGGCTCCTTTCTTTTTGTTTGTGGGTAAACCGATAAGCTCTAGGTCACTAGTTCATAAGTAGACCTAACTTAACACCCAAAGTATTTTAAACTTCTAGAAGTGGAGGATAATCATATTTGTTTCATCCGAATAAGTTTCCAGTTCACACCATCTGTTTTTGTTATTCATGAATGTTAATGTAAGTCATATGAAATCATACTTTCAGACTAAATAATGTAAATTATATAAATTATAACCAAGCTTAAACAGGATTTAACCATCATTCATAGTCGTAAAGTCATGTAAAAGATTGTGGTTAATAACTGATTTTGGGCCAAGGGCTGATTTGAAAATATGAAGTTTAACATGTATTAGCAGCATTTAGTCTAACATAGCCTACATCAAAAACAGCATACAGCTGCTCCAACACTTGTGGCTTAAGCTGAGAGATGAGCATGTTTTGTAAAAGCAGACACAGAACCAATGGTTAAACACTGATTAAAGCAAATGGCGCTCAGGTGCACAGCATGTGTCAAAGGCTGAAAATGTGTTCATATCGAGAAGCAATTCAGTCTGACCTTACAGCTCATCTCCTGCACGTTGACAGTCTGCTAAGGCTCAAAACACGCATGGACAGAGCGTGCACGCACACACACACAACCACACACACACACACACTGAGCCTCTAATTGAGTTAATACAGCAGCAACCTACTACTATTCCCTCACTGCTTTTTGAAATTGTAAATAGGGGGAATCACAGGGGAGCATTTTTATTTTCTCTCATAGCGTTTTTCTTTGGGCTTAATGAGCACTCCACAGCAGACTGACAGTGGGGGATGAGAGTAATGGGCACAAGGCCAGTTGGCTTGATGGGCTCATTTGACTTTGCATTGTCTTGCAGATAGTGATTGGGATTTCTAGCACAGCTGGTTGATAAAAGCTGGGCAGTGGCTGACACTGGTGTGCGTGTCCACTTGCTCCCATCATCTGTCCCCTGTAGCCTTGATGTAGTCCATTAGCAGAGCCTTTTAAGAACGTAGAAAAACGTATTCTGAGTCACAGATTTCCTCTACCCTCTTGATCTTCAACCAACATTCATGACATGACTCTTAATCGCTGGTCAGCAGAACCAACCCCAGAACTTCATGGTACATTTTACATAAACAAATTCCTTTGTTTATCATGTCAGTATTAACATTCATGTAAAACCAAAGTGCTCATCTCTGCAAGAATCTTACAAACTGTGAATTTGGCTTGTTCAAACCTCAACTGTTGCAGCTGCTTTGAATCTCCACGCCAGCCTCTCTTCCTATATGATGCAGTTCGCACAACACTGAGAATGGATGCGATGATAAAGCCAGTTGTCATTGCATGATTTGGCTGATGAAAAGCTTATTTGGGCAAGAGATACACTTCCGCAGCCAAACAACCATTGAATGTTGGAAGGGTCTGTCATTCAGCCTTCTGTGCTATTAACCCCCACTCAAAAGAGATTGGCACACAGAATCAGAACTAGCTTCAGCTGCCAAGTGCACCGTGTCAAAATATGCACACACGCACAACCATATGCAAACTCATGCATACATGCATGTAAAAAAAAAAAAAAAAAAAAATCCAGACATGCATGTTTATATTACTCCCTCTTTCAAATTAATCTCATATCAGCATTTTTTTTTTTTTTTTTGCTTTTTTTATTGTTGTTATTGGCTCGAGATCAATGTGAGCCTTGTGCATGTGTACCACTCCTTGCTCTAAAGACTTTTTTTTAATTCATATTTTGTGTGATATGGCATTAAAAACTGCTACTGGCTCAGGGAAACAATAACTCACCCCTTGTTTTTGAAACACCATCCTTGGCATTTATCTACTGCCTGTGTGAGACAGTAAATCAATAATTAGTAATATTTTCAAAAGGATAAATCTCATTTATAGATGAAGACTTGGGTGGTAGATTAGTTGGATGGAAAATGTTTGCCTCCACAGGTGAAAATAGGCTTGTTTTATCCCTGAAATTGCAAACATTATTAACTTAAACCAAACTACCAGAAACCGTATTTCAGCAGTTGTCAGTCAATTTCAGAGACAGAGGTACAATTATGTGTTGTAAATTTGGCATCAATACTCATCTTCTGATTCTGAATTCATTGACAAGAAAGCTTAAACACCACTTGGTGCCCACAGCAGTGCTACTCTCTAGACCAGATTGTGGCTTACAGTGTTTTATATTTATATTGTGGTTTTTATAGCTCAAAGTATTTTAAAGTGTGCCTTCATGACTTTTAATCCACTGCAATTAGGGCTCTGACCCTGATCGGCAGTGGCTCCGGTGATGATAATCAGACCAAACCCACTGTGATAACCTGGCAGATTGCCCTCAAGTGAGCCATTCAGTGTCTGCCTTACTGTGTTTGAAGGGCTGGGGCAGTCATAGAGGTGGGTGACAAAAGTGTGGAAAGAGCAGTCGTTCAAACAGTTGTTGCCACTACTTCGTGTTTGTGTTAGCTGAAAGGCTCTTGAGGTCCCTGCAATATAAACAAGATTAGGCTAAACAAATGACTCAATACAATTGAGTGTCTCATACTTAAATTAATTTCAGGATTAATTTAATAAGTAGGATTCTCCTGTTTCAAAATCTAAACAGTATGTGGCTCAATCCTCTTGTAAGGCTGTGAGTCAGTCATTTAGGGTGTTATACTTGTGTATAAAATCACTTGGGGAACATCTGTGAAAACCAGATGTGTAATATCTGAACTAAACTTGTCTTGATTGCTCTTTTATATTACCAGACTGCTTTTGAGCCTGTTATCAGGTTGACTGGCTATCAAGTGTAAAAGTATTATTTGTGAGACCTTGCAGATTAAAGCGACCCTCGAGGAATATTCACATAATGGAGTTAATGTGTAAAGAACATAATAAAAGAGTTAAAAAATAATTGGCATGCTTGAACACTGGCTTTGATGGTAAAGGGATTAAAATGGGGATACTTTCCTCACATATATATGCAGCTGCTATGTACTGAGTATTCATCACAGTGTGTGAGGGAGTGAGAGAGGTGTGTATGTATTGGATAAATGGTTGCATCCCTGGCCATTTTACCTCTACAGTGCATTGATCCTGTTCATCTTAACTGTACACCTGAGGCACCGCCAGACTAAAATCAATATGGAATCCTTGTGATCTAACATTACACATGCTCTCATTCTCTTTTTTCTCCCTCTGTCTCCAAACATGCTGTATGTGTGATGGGCAGTCTGGCAGGCTCTCCCTTACTTCACCGCTCCAGCACAGAGGCGCCGCCGCTCGAAAGCCACATCCAATTTTGTAGCACAGCCACACTCGGCCCGATGCATGCTGTTCATGTCACACTGGAACTGGCATCAAACACAGTATTTCAATCTCTTCAAGATAGTACGAGACATAAACATATTTGAGTTGTTTTCACGCTTCTTTTGAGGGAGCTCCCAGTCAAACATCTACGGCTCATTTTGAGGGAAAAAAAGCGTATTTGCTTACTCAGCTCAAACAAATACTCCTCTCTTCTGATATTGTGGATGTTTTGGATGACTATTGGAGTAAAAGCGTGTATGTGTGCATGTATATCTTTGTGTGTCTTTGGGCTTTTTCTGTCTTTTTGCTGTGGGCTGGAATGGACTGGGTTTGTTTCTGTCTGGACTGATAAGAGGAAGCCGCTTACATCCCTCTCTTATCACTCTGCTCAGGGCTAATATCCCTTTTATTTTTTCTCTCTTTCACTCATTGTCACCCTTTGTTGTTGGTGGACTGGGAGGAGGTTCAGCAACTTATCAACTGCCTCTCTCTTTCTTGTCCTTCATCTTCTTGCCCTTCTTCCTTGTTCTTTCTCTTCCTCCGCCACTCAGTGCCAAAGTACTTCAAGCCACCAGTGTACGGTTTGAGTGGCAACAGACAGGAAACCGTCCACAGATCGTGCCTCCTCAGATGCCACAGCAATTTATAATTAAAACATTTAAGATGCATCAACTTCAAGCGTTTTTTTGAGGTTTATGTGTGTGTGAATTTGTGTGTGTTGTCTCCACGGGCCATTTTAAAACAGATAACACTGCTGAAGTAGGTTTGAACACCCTCCCCTGTCATCCACACGCATACAGACTTGAAGTGATTTTGGTCTTCTGATCGGGGGCAGAAGGTTGTATGGGATCAGCAAGCTGGATTTAAGTTTTCAGTAACTTTGCTATCTTATTTCCTGTTTTGCTCCTCTTCTGGGTGACTTTCCGTTGGCTTGGATTGCCTTTCTCAGTGCTCTTTGCTGAAGAGAGAAATGCATTTCTGATGCAGCGTGTGATGTGCTGTGCCTGTATGCATATAAGAGATGCAAATGAAGAATGCATTCCCACGTACAGGCAACACAACAGGCACGAAGCAATATTTCTGGTTGCTTTCATATGTGCAATCTTCTAATTCTCCACAGTCAGGCATCGGTAATGTAACTGATATCACATACACATTGTATTGGATAAATTCGGCCACATGCCCATGCCAGAACACAGTTGTGTCAATGTTTTGTATGTGTGTTGAGGTATGAATGCATTTTGTGTTCAATTCTCCTAACACAAGCTATACCACAGGGACTTGCTCCTTCAACAATCCACTTTACTGGCCTGTAAATTGCCTGATTGATGATATAAACGTCCTCACTCACTCGCATACGGTGGGCCCAGCACTTAATGTAATCATGATCCATTTAAATCCAATTTTAATGATGAACAACAATAAACTGCACTTTTGACTCTGTGTGTGTTTCTTGTTATGCTGTTACTGTTCTTGCATGATTGTCATTCAGTTTCTATAGCAGTCTCTACCTGCATGTGATAGGGCTTATATTTATCACAATCACTCACACATTAATTTCATGGACCCTTCTTTTGGAGATTGTCAATTATGAGGAAAAAATTGGGTATGCGTTTATTAATGAGGAAACCAGTGGACTGGAATATTTCTTCAGTTTATTGGCAAAGAAATGTTAAAAACAAATGTACTGATGACTTCAATGAGCATGAAAAATAGATTTGCTGAATATAGGCGTGAGAAACTAAAAACACAGGGCAGATAAATCAGGATTTTTCTTTTTTTATTTACATCATTCTGAACTCATGTCTATCACCTGAAAATGCAGCCAGCATCTTTTAAGGTGAAGTGAGTCATTCTGGACAAAAACATTGTTGATATTCACCGAATTTCAGCGAATATCAACATTGTCAACATTATTGATATTCGAGTCACCCCACCTTTAGGCATGACCAAACCAGCATTACAGTTTATGTGTTCCTGCATATAAATATACATTCATGCATTATACAGTCAGTGACTAATGCAGTCCAATAGAACAGCTCAACCATGAATTCCACCTTCACAAAGATAATAATAATGTTCAGTTTCACTTTCACAGAGGTGCTAATTTTGCTACAGGTTTATTGTGATAGTTGTAGTTTGTAGTTGAATGCAGCGGAACTGAACTGCATTGTACTGAGAGGTGTTTCTAATTAATATACATGAGGCGTGAAGAATATTAGAAACACATTTTAATATAATGCAGTGCAGTACAACACCACCACTAACTGTGACCTAATAAACATACAATAAAATTTATATCTCTCTGACAAAATTTTCTTTGTAAAGAGGAACTTATAGCTGAGCTGTAACAAAGCCTTAACAGGACACTCGACAGGAATTACACAAACCCCCAACTTCCACTGGGCGTGTAACGGTTTGACGAAGTTAATCGCTGCCATTGCAGTCAATGGGTGCATTTCCACCTGTTGAGTAGCATCTTCACATCAGAAGTGTCCGAGAAGCTTTTCAACACTCTGATGGACGACACGTCAGTCTACACAGAGCAGATCGAGCCAGACAGGAGGTTACACACAGGAACATAAATAACCCTGTGCAGACTCCCGACTGTGCATCAACACTAAACATAATTAAGAAAAAAAGGAAACAGTTGAAGTGCGAAGCCTGCTTACCCCTGGTAGAAGCACAAAAATCAAGAGAAAGCGAACAATTTAACATGATCTGAACAAGTCAACAAAGCTCAACTGGCGGAACACTCTGCTTCTAAAACAGGACCAGTGGGGATTGGAGACGCGTGGAGGACGGAAAAAATACCCAGATAAGTGAGAGGTGGCGTTACTTTCCCCCCAATGATCTGTTACATGCTGTCTTCCATTAATTACACATTAAACACACACACATTAGGTGCCAGGGTTATACCTCTTGACCTCCCCTAACTAAACTATGCACAACTACACTTTAAGTATATGAAAAAGAACAAGCTCATGCACACAACATCATGCCCCGTGAGTTCGTCTTTAACTTCACATCCACTTTGAAGCTCTTGATCTGTGCAGAACCTGAATCACATGAAAAGCACTGATCCACGCCTTTCATCCTCAACATACATGCTGGCTACGAAAGCCACAGTCGATGACAGGGGGCTCAAGTAATGTTAATCTTATCGACTACTTGAAAGGATGCAGTGATTTAGTGAATACGCAAGCACTCCTGCACACACACACACACACACACACACACACACACACACACCAAGGAGCATGCCTGATTGTTTGATGTTTGTTTATCCTATCTTGCATCAAAGCAACATCTCTTTCAAAGAATGTGTCCTCCTGGATAAACATATGTTAACCATGGCTATGTCCCACGGTAGGTGCCTGAATGATTGCATTATAGAAGTATTGTGGACTTTTGTGGTGGTAACATTGCTTATTTGTCCCGATTCCCTATTTTTGTGTATTGGGCCAGAGGGAGAAGAAAGTCAATGAGTTACTCTGTGCATCGTGTCTTGACATCATGTCTGAAGACGCAATCACAAGAGAGACAAGGAGAAAGTAACTGGAATTGGGAAACATATTCCCAGCCCACTTCTTTCCCTTTGAAAATTATGATATGAAATCCAGTAAGTGAGGCAGAGAATTGTTTTTGAAGGTATCTGACAATAGAGACAGAAGAATGATTCAGTGAATCAGCGGAGTGCAAGGTTACGTAGTTATCTTACATTCTTCTTTGTGAGCACTCACCTTTGTGTCTGGGAAGCTTTT
Organism: Chelmon rostratus; assembly: GCF_017976325.1. Taxonomy (NCBI): domain Eukaryota; kingdom Metazoa; phylum Chordata; class Actinopteri; order Chaetodontiformes; family Chaetodontidae; genus Chelmon; species Chelmon rostratus. The sequence continues at coordinate 18,597,968 of NC_055662.1, read as the reverse complement.
TAGATTAGGTACCTAAGTGATGAGGCTCAGGGAGGCTAAAGAACCAGACCTGTGAATAAAAGAAAACCAGCAACCTTCCACTCAGAATACCCAGGTTGGGGGAAACGAATGAGCGAGAAAATGGATGGGCGGTGCATGCTCGTAGTCGCGTCTGCTGCTGTCCATGTGCCCTTGAGTCAAACACTACCAGTCCTCAAGTGCAGGTTCATTGTTGTGCTGACTGTGTGTGCAACATTCTGGCAGAGGACAAAACAGTGAACTGTTGAAAAGCAGCATACATGATCAACAAGTTTTACCACCTTGAAAACTGAAGATGTATCTCTTTCCATCTCACTTTACTGGACACTTCCCGCGACGGCGTCAGATGGTTTCGTTTCTGTTAATTACACCTTTAGTCTGAACTCAGTCCACTTAATACCTTAGAGGAAACCTTGACCATGCAGCAATAAGTGACTGGCTAACAATGAGTAGAAAAACATCATGCTGAGGCCATTTGGGCTAAAGATACCATCTGGCTCAATTTGCACTCAAATTATGGAGGACCATACTCTCTGCAGGATGACAGGCTCAGTGATCTCAATTACAGAGATTATTCTCGTGTCAGGTTTAAACGTAGCTGTTGCATTGTTTCGTAACGTCTGTACTCGACCGTTGCTGTATGTTCTCTGTATATTTTAATGTGAACCTGTGAGGCAGCCTGTGACTCTGAACCATTGGGCGGCCTTTTATTTGAACATTTACAGCAGCTTCTTAACACCATGAACGGGTACAGAAAATTTAAATATCAGCATTGCCTCAGCTGCATGGTATTTTAAACAATTAGAAGCACTACTTCTATCATTAATTTAATAATTGGGGAGGTTTTGGTGTTCCTGATAATGCATCCATGGGATCCATCGGATTTTCTGCTAAAATTGAACTTGTAAGTCACGCTTAACTTTTCTCGTATGCAAGCACTAAATAAGTTAGAATAGTTTTCAGAAGTTTTTACAAAAATACGGATCATCTTAACGGATGGTCAAATGCAACTTGATCTATGTTTGCACTCACTCTTGTACCTATGTGTGTTATTTTGTTCAGTGGATTGATAAATAAAGTGATTAGTTGATTTGTGTGCAATACTGGATAAGAATAGTCTAACATTATTCTGCTTTTCTTTTTTGTCTCTCCTCTCCCTCACTCCCAAATCTTCTGTTTGTCCCATCGCTTCCTGTTTTTCTCTCCAACAAGGTAAGAGCCAAGAGTTCAAATGTCTCCTACACCTGTTAGTGTAGTGTCATCACACTGCCAGCACCTTGTCAGATTTCTCATGTGAGCGTGGTGTTTCCATGCTCTCCCCACACAAGCAAACTTATCTTTAACAGTGGGATTCTTTCACTACGTCTGCACCAACAGACGAGAAGTCAAAGCACTCTTTCACGTGTCTTCAGTGTGTGGGCTTTAGCCAACATTTTATAGCTTCTGCTTGAGGTAATCAGTAGGCCATTACTGCTTCTGCTGGGATTTTGAGCCTCTTAATTTCTCCATCCCCTTGGAGGGAAGACATTTTGTGCCATGTGGCAACCATTTTAAATATGCTGATGCAGTGTCTGGACAGGTTGGTTCTAATTTTAGCCACGCTGTGTACATGATAGGAAGTCTGATCGCTTTATTCTGTATTTTTAAGAGAATCAAGGGAGCGATGTGGGGTGAACATTTTCCCCCAGTGAAAGGTAATCTCTTTACGTTTGAGCAGATAGAGGTGATATTCATCTGGGAAGTATTTATCAGCAGCTCAGGAGGATGATATAGAATGAAAAAATCGCCTTCAGTGGCTCGCTCACTTTCACCGTGGAGGCTTGTGCAGCAGCTCATGCAAAAGTTGTGACTGTGTTTTGTTTCTTCAGAGCTTATTAAAAACCTGCTGTATTGCTGAATAAATCCTGATAAACAGAAACAAGACTTTTTTTGCAAGCTGCAGTCATTTCATTATTAGCTTACAATGAAACTTCAGAGGCACTAAAGTGTCTCTTTGACTGCTGCCTGTGAACCAGACGCGAACAAAACAAAGCTCAGAGCCCACTCCACTCTGCTCTGATATTTCCAAATAAAATGACTTCAGCGTTGCCGTGTCCTCACCCTTTTTTAACTTTGTTGTGTTTTACAAAGGTCGTGATTATTCTCTACCCAGCCTACACTCATTATGTCAGAGCAATATACTAGAGAATGTTAGTATCCTGAGGTGTGAATGCCACCCTTATTCCTCCCTGCAGACAGAAGGCAGTTGCATTTAACCGCTGAGACAGTGTGCATCGCTAAACCCTATTAAAAAAGCATTTTCACACATATTACTCACATGCCCTCAGACATTGTGAACAGTGTGATGAGGATGATGAGGTTGAGTCACTGTTAGATTGCTCAATTCAATGGCTTTTTTAAAAAAATGTATCAAGACTTGCTTATATTGCCCTTTTTGCATTTGCTCTTTGTCTGTGATTCATTGCCCCGCTTGTTTGCAGTTTGGTGCTTGATAGTTTTGTTTGTGTAGAGCTTTGTTTGATTTAAAAGGTACGCTGTAACTGAATCTTCATTTGCTTATTTACATGGAAGATGTTTGCCTCTAACAAAGCATTCAGACAGAACTTTTACTGCGGGAGTCTGGGGGGGACAGCGTTTCTGCACCGACTCAGTTGTCTGTTGTAAGTCTGATTACAGTTAACCACACCCAGTTACACACCACCACACAGGATGTGGAAAGAGCATGTTCTTACTCCTCGCTGGCAGTGAAAGCAATGTTATTTGTTTGGGCGCAGTTACTCTTTGGTGTATTCCATAATTAAATTATCTTTTAGATTGAAAAAACATATAAGCAATGTACTGGAACGGTGTCCCCATAATCAGCTCTTGGTTTTGGCTAAAGCTAAAATATAATACTGTTCTTCATCTGTGATCAGGACAAACAATTTAATAGCCTCCCTTTTCTTTGTTCAGTGTCCTGTCAAATGATGCCATCATTCAAACACACGCGCACACACACACACACGCAGACACACACACACACAAACACAGACTTACCCTAACCTTAACCATAACCACTACTTGCTTAACCCTAACTTAAACCTAAGCCTAACCTTACCATAACCATACCCGAACCTTAACCCAAGTCTTCACCCTAAAATTTATGATTTACATTATGGGGACTTGCATTTTGTCCTCACAGGTGAGGCAAGGCCCCACAATGTGTCCGTGTTAGTGAATTTCTCCATTGTGAGCTCAATAAAGTCTAATCTAATCTAGATTTATGTGCCGACAACATGAGTACTACACACACCCTACAGTGGCGCTAGTCTTCAGCCACTTCCTTTCAAGCAAACCAGAGGAAAAGAGTAAGTGCGACAATATCAGGTGTGCCACAGATGTGTTTGTGTGTGTGTGTGTGGCCATGTATTACTCATGTTGTGGTGAGTTGTGGTATATGATTCAATTTCAAGGTGAAGAAGGGTGAGGGTCAGGGAAGGGGTTAGGTTCAACCCTAGGAAATGAATGCAAGTCTATGTAATGTCCCCAAAAGTGACAGAAACACGGCTGTGTGTGTGTGTGTGTGTGTGTGTGTGTGTGTGTGTGTGTGTGTGTGTGTGTGTGCGCGCGCGCGTGCGTGTGTTTGTGCGTGCATGCGTGTGTTTGCATGTATTATCAAGAACTATCCCTCTGCTGTGTGTTTCTGCTTCCTGCTGTGAGGGATTTTGCGAGGTGCACATGAAAGGGATTTGCAAAGGTTCCAAAAGACAACTCTCACACACACATTTGCATACACACAAACACACTTCCCTTTTCCTGACTCGTGGCATGTTCTGATTACCTAAGATGATCATCTGCCGTACTTATCTTTGATGAAGAAACTGAATGAAGCACTGCACGGTATAATAGTGTGCTATTTGAAATGCAGAAACTATGTTCTCAAATTAAGAGCATGCAGCCTAAATTCAAAGTGTGCAGAATGCAGACATTTTTTTAATGGTTGTTTCATTTAATATAACATTTTCTTTCTTGACGTTGCCACATTATAAAGTTCACTGAAAACCTGCTACTTTAACAGCCTCTTTGTTTGATGAGACTTGTGCAGACAGTGACCTTTAGTCACTTAACTCCCAAACAATCTCATTAGGCCTCCAGTTAATCTCCACTGACAGGTTTTGGCTTTTAACTTGGCGAAAGTCAACAAAATTAGAGACACACTTTTAAAAAGACAAAATGCACACATCTCTAAACTGAATAATGCACTGCATAAACAATAGATAAAGGGTTATTATGATGAAAAGTGACACATAAATATGCGTCTGCACACACACAAATATGGACACAAGCTAAAGTGTGTACAATACAGTACATCATTACTCACGGTGGATACCGGGTGCAGCTGACTGCAGGCTTCTTTTAATCTCTGTTAGGCCCACAAATTGAGAGTTAGGGAATTTAAAATCCTGATTTATTCTGAAATTAAGAAGTTGACGCCTAAATCTACTGGCTACAATGCACTGACAGAGCTATTTTCTGGCAATGTTAGACAGACTGCACAAAGCAGATTAGGTTGCTGTAAATGAAAAACCTAAAAACATTAGGAAGACTTTAACAAGAGAAGGCTTCACTAAAAGCAGATTAAAGCTATTGATGTTTTCCCACAATTAGAACCTGAGGAAAATATTTTACTCACATTCTCGTCTCTTCAGCTTGCACTAAAAAGCTGGCATTATTCAGCTCCTCCTCCTTTTCTCTTTGACATGTAAAATCAAGCCAGCTGCATCATTTTTAATGCAACAAATGAACAATTCTGCATTCATTTTATGAGGATGTTCAAGATTGTTGCTGTGTGGTCATGCAGTTATGAGCAGCTACATGTACACATCTGACATATTTATCTGATTGTTCGCACTAATATCAGAATAATTTTTAATATGCTAAAACAAAATTGTGAAAATGACAATATATCAACACGCTGATGTAATAAAGTCATACCGTTGTGCACCAAAACAACAAGCATTGCTACCGGCTCCACAGTGGAAGAGTTAGTTCCATAAAAGGGGAGTGACTGCAGCAGTGTGGAAGAGGTTTGGTTACAAAAGATCAGGTGTACAACAAGCCGTGGTTATGTTTAAGAAGTGCATGAAGACCGGGCAGACAGACTGCACTGGCTGAGCATAACACCGCCAAATCTTTGGCAAGTTATACCTCGTACTGTGTCATGTCATCAAGAAAATCACACACATATATATCACACACATATTGGCTAAATGACACAAAATGCAGTTTTAGATTTTTTTTTGTCGGAAAAAGACATATTTTTGTTGAGGGAGCTGTTTGTCTGCTCTACTCCCAAATGACACACACACACACACACACACACACACACACACACACACACACAGCTGTCTGTCTCATCACCCCAGTGATTCTCCCTGACATCACTGGCTATGCAAAGCCAGCAGTTTTGATTCCCTTAATGGCCTCACACTTGTCTTCTCTCTGTGTCTCTGTTCTTTATTTTATTTTTTTCTTCACCCCTCTCTCCTCTACCTTTTTATTTCCTCCTCCTTCTGCTCCTCTCACTGTCTTTATCTGCCGTTTATATCTTTAATCTCGAGTCTCTGTTGCTCACACGTTTTCTCAGTGTTTCTCTTTGTTCTTTGGGTTCATGGGTGAGTGTATGTCTGTTGTTTGAAGTGAGAATAGAGGACCAATGTGGCTGAAAACCAGGAACAGTTCACTGGGGACTAAGGGGTTCCCTGTATGTTACTGCTGCCCTTTATACAGTTAATAACACCACTGTGGCAGCTTTTATTCCATGGTTCCAGACCAAAATCCCCATATCATTAGTTTTTTTTTGATTAGGAATAGAAAGAAACATTATCATTATACTTTCAAACAAAACTAATGTAAATTTTACTCTTAACAGGAAGGCAAAAGCTTTTCTTTCTTGTCCCCCTTCAGTTAAGCAGTTGTCCTTCTGTGTGATTTTCATCACTCCGCTCTAATCGAGGAGGGAAGACATTAGACACCTGCTGTGTTAATCAGTAACATATGCTGAATCCATCCAGCAACTGAAATTACTGAATATGTGGCGCGATTCATCCTGACTGTATTTCTAGACCTTTATTAAATATTAGTCATGCTCGCTTCTCTTTTAGGCCTTAAGATCTTCTGACTTCATGTCTGCAGTTATGTAGACGCAGCCAAATCTCAACAGAATAAATCCCACCAATCAAAAAGCCTCATGACAGGCCTAACAGGTTTGAGATCTTTGCATAGCACTAAAATTTTTCTTACAGATTTTTAAAAGTAACCCATATAAGTGGCCCAGAAAATGTCTCATATGAGTATTTTCTCAGCTGCTGTCTCAATTATTCAATCTGTTCTCATTCCTGTCTCATAAAGACACACAAGGCACCCTTTAGCTTCTATATGAGATGCAGCAGGCTTTCAGTTAACTCAAATGTGGACCCATCCGCAGCAATAAAATACACCAGGCTCAATTATTATGGTTACATTTGGGCAACTAAAAGGATTTTCCATCTTAGGTCTCAGCAAGCTTCACAGGCATGGTAGAAGAAAATCAATGTTAATTCAACCCAATCTCCAGTGTCAAAATCACATGCTTTCCATTTGCAATCCTTGGATATAATGATGGCTCTGAAACAAATGACACATGCTGCTTGTTTTACCTCAGCCTCTGGTCAGTGGAAGAGCTGATCAAACACCAGGATGTGGAAAAATTAAATATGTTTCAAAATGGCAGGAAGACGATAAGTGTTTCCATTATTTTTCTCCTTGTTTTTACCTCTTCCTTTAACACCCTCTCTGCCATGCATTAGCAGGTAAACACTATTAGGCAAGCTCTACTTCCTTGAGTTGACAACTAATTCTTTTTCATTTAGAAGCTGTTATTTTGACTAACACACTTGGATAGGTGGCCTTGATTCTTAGTTTTGAGTTTCACTTTTTTTTTTTTTTTTGAAAAGAAGAGTTGATAAAAACATGGTGCAATCATTGCTGGAAGCGACTAATCACTGTTAGAAGTCTAACTGTTTAACACCACATATGACTGGGACCCCCTGCTGCCAGAGTGGGCTGAAGTCTGACTCACACACAGTCCCACACATGAGGGATGTGTGAATGTGCTGGTGTCACATTCCCAAGTTAGAGTTTTATTGTAGGAGCACTTGGTGAGACAAAGCCAGGGCCGTACTGCTTTCCAGGGCATCTCCAACACGTTCAAACCGTTGTTAAACTACTTATTTACATTTTCCTCTCAAGCCGCCTCTTGGAGTCAGGCTAATAATGATTTCTTTCTCAAGGGCAAAGAGCTGAAGTTGCGCAGTGTTATCGCTGTGCAATAAAAACTCTTATGGAGGAGGTCTGGGTGGATGGATATGTGTCAAAATTGACTTGGACACCAGGGATCACAGCTTGCATCATTCTTTTACCCCTGACCACGATCTGTCTCGACCCATAACCAAGTTGCTTCTGTTGCTCAAACCTTGAGGTGGCAGATCAGAAAACCCTTATATAAATCACTTTTTTTGACAAGCGTATTGATGGCATATTCATGTGAAACAATGAAATATTTCAGCCTACACATGATTTTTTGTGATGACTGCCGTCCTCCCTGGCCCCAGGACCTTGGTAAATGGTCTGTAACTTACTTATTGCTTACTTGGCATCAGAGAGGCTTATTTTTAGCCTGCAGAAACGGATGAATCATAGGCCCTCAAAAAGCAGCTTTAAAGCTGTCTTTTTTCTATGAGGCTATCATGAAGGGAAAGCTCTAAACAGGGCTGGTTCTAACTTCATATAATGATAAGGAAGGAGATGAAAGCCTTTTAAAATGAATTTGGAATGCCTTTGATCCCTTTTATCCATACATAATACTGACATCTGAGCACTTTGAGCATAATGCGGTAAAAATGTATGGAAAATGTGGAAATGCATGGGAGACAGATGGAAAACAAAGAATCACAGAACACTGTCACTTACAGGATGAAGAGATTTATTTTCTTTCATTTGTATCATTTTGTGTTCTCAAATGAATGCAGAGACGAATGCTTATTTAAGAAGGCAAAACTTAGTTGTGTCATATCTTACCTATTTTCAACCAAACGTTCTCACCGTAAGTGTGAGAGACACATACTTTCTGTGTCCAGTGATCTGCTTACATGGTCCACCTCAAAGGTATAGCATCGATTTCTACAGTGTAATGTGAGCCTCTCTGTGAAAAAAGGCTGACACAGAACAAAGAACTACCTGTGGGACAAACATAATACAGTGTTTTCACCTTTGGTCTTTTTTGACCAGAAAACCTGACCAATATTTGCATTTTGTAGCCAACAGAGCATGTTGGATGAAGTGCCGAAGCTCAAAACAGCCACAGAGAGCAATTGTTCTTCCCTTCAGACACAGCAGTCTGGTCTCTGGTTTGAACTTCCATGGCACTGACAATTTATATTCATTACCAGTACTCAGAAATCTATACCATAGTGTTTAAAGGGCCTGAAAACAAATATGGCTTTTTTTCCTGAACTACAGGATCTGTAACTGATTGAATAAGCTGTAAACTTAAATGTCACAGCAAAGCGATAAGATTCAGCAGCCACCTGACAAACCACATCACATCCACCTGAGCCCCTTACAGAGGCAAAATAAATACACCTTTTAAACAGGTTCAGGTTGTGTGTGATTCGTACCCTGGGCGACTCATTCAGTCTCGCTCTTTCAGTTTTATTGGACCAGGCTTTTTACATTAAGACTGACATTTACAATATTTCTTGGAAAAAAGTATTACAATGTATATACTGCTGTTGTATGTGAATGGACGGCGCTTGTTTCAAATAAAGCATTTCAACCCCACCCTTCTCTTTGACAAATTGCACCTTGCCTTTAGTCAAACAGAGTAATGGAATCATGTTGGCGAAACTGTCCACATCGTTTGGCTCCTGTTTGAACTGGCAGTAAACACAGCAGTTTATGTGAAGCACTGCGTGACTTCCGTCCCATGCCTGCCTTCTTGTGCAAACGGCTTGATGTAGTGGATCATCAACTCTGGCGTAAAGGAGCTCCATACAGATCGGCCTGTGGTGGGAGAAAATTAATTTTAAAATGTCTGCGTTGTTTCTGTAGAGAATTCTCACTACCCAAAGACATTTCTTTATATTAACGAAACTACATTAAAAAAGCCTGGTGAAGTAATATGAGAAAAAACAGACCATGCACAATATAATATTTCGTAATATCTTTGCAGCAGAATGAAAAAAGTCAACAGTGTGACAAAAGTGACAAACTTTGACGAGGGCTTGTGTAAGTTTGTGTAACTCCTGAAGTTTGGTAAGCAGAAAAGTTTTCTGGAGGAAACCCAGGTCACATAAGAAAGTTGGGTTTGGGTTGAGTTTTTAGCAGAAAAGTGCTGAATGTGCATGTCGGCGTAAAGGGTACAGTGTGCTGTGACACTTACACATGGGCACGTGAACGCACACACACACACACACACACACACACACACACACACACACATTCAGCTGACCACTATACTGTGTACTGTTGAGCCAAAGGAACAAGAGAAAGAAACCAGAGACACAAACCCCAAACAGCAGGTGCTGAATAATGTAGAAAAGAAAGGCAGGGGCACGCACACACACATACACACACACGCACACACATACCTGCCTACACCTGGTTTTTGGGGTCTAGGGGGCATGAAGCTGGCATAAGGCCCGCTGTGCCTGTCAGAACCAATCAGAGCATTCGGCGGAGGGCTGGCATTTACAGCTGATTTGTCAGGATCGGCGGGCCCATGGGGTTCGGCCAATAATAAACCTCCACCTGTGGTGATGGATCACCTGTGACACAGCTGGCCACACGGGGGGAGACATGGCCACTGGCATGCTTTGAGACAAGACAGGACCAGACACAGGAAGGAAGGGAGGGAGGCAGACAGAGAGAAAGAGAAAAGAAAGGAGAGCAGGAGGAGAGTGTGCACAGAGCTGAGTTTTCCCTCCTGTTTTGTACCACACACTGTTCTAAAACAGTGGCTGGAAACCCAACTGTGCATGTCTGGGGAATATTTGGATTTACAGCAGACAGAGCAAAGCAGGTTTGGAATAAAGTGCAAAGATTGATTAACTTATGTCTTTTTTTAATGCACAAGCAAGTTATTCAAGCTATTTTGATGTTGGTCCAAGAACTCAAGAGGTATTGGAGAAGTAAGTGTTGAAAATTAAATAAAGTTAATTGTTTGATTTATATAAAAATTGGATTGTTACTCTTACCATAATTAATGTGCTCAGAAGAAGTCTGGTTGCATGTAAATTGAAGATTATAGCAGTGCTGATGATGAGTGATACTTCTGTTTAACTAGTTCAGCCATTTAAGCATAATTGCTGAAGCTGTGAGCTAAAATCAGTGATCTTAGAGAAGGTGCCCCCCCCCCCCCGTCATGAAACACATTAAAGGGCTTGGAACGGGAGAAACAGACAGCTTTTCACTGTTGATCTGCTTTTTAAGGTACGTGAACACAATAACGATTAGCTCAATTTCTGCCTTTTTTGGCAGGTAAAGGAAGGTGACTGTAGGCAAGCTCAAAGACAAGACATAACGAGGCAGGGAGAGAGACAGAGGTGCGTGGGATGTTTGCATGGTTGGAGACCAAGTGAGGAGGGGATTGGATGAGAGAAAGTAAAGGGAGAGAGAGAGAGAGGTCTGTGCTGCATTATGTGAGGACTACGGAAACAGCGTAGGTGGAGGTAGAGAAACAGACTCCAGAAAGATCAGGCATAGCAGATGTAGGACAGTGCCCATCTACAAGTATGGCTCGCTCTCATCTGTGTGGTGTTGCCCAACAGTTAGAGGAGCATCAACTGTTGACTGTTGACAAGTACTGACCCAGCAGGAAGACTGCAGGTGTTTGGCACATATTCGCCATCTCTTCTCATTTTAACCTGCCTGCCAGTGGTTGCTGTAGCAGCTCACATGAAGGTCTGAATGGCATGTCCTTGCGCACACAGACATATGCACTCCAGCACACAAACTTCTCCGCACTCACAGAAACCCACACACGAGCAAACACAGAGCCTTCACTTAGCTCAGTGCCTTGTCAGTCCTTCAGAGTCTTATTTTAAGTAGCAGTCATCAATAATAGATGTGCTGAGGAGAATAATTGATGGGACACACAGCTTCCTCTAATGCTGCTTAGTTTGACGGATGAAGGGACAGCAGAAACTCTTCTTCGGGAGTCATCCTCCACCCATCCACCCACACACACTTGTATACACCCACACTTGACTTGATGGATGGGTGAACAGCAGGAACTCTGTGGTTGGATCTTTTACAGAAGTTATTATCTTCATCATTTAGTGCAATATTAATAAACTATCGGTGAGAAGGCCAGTAATAGGCAGCAGTCCTCATTCGCTGTATGTCAAGAGTGAAAGTATGTTTGGAGCCTGGAGCGACTGAATTTCCTCATTATGAATTTTAGAGTTGACAGGACTAAAGAGATTTTGCCCAGAGCTGTGATCTAGATTGCAGCACACCTGACTAGGCTGCATAATTGGCGTGGTTCGACAGAATTTGCATATTACACCATGGTCACTGGGAAAAAAGATGTTGGTGATTGACTGACAAATGTATCTTAAAATTGCATGTCTGAACATCTCAAACAAAGTTCATGTTAATACTTTAACCTCTGTTATAAAGCAAGACACAGGGTATATTAAAGTGCAGGTAACCATAGCAACAGTACGCATTTTTCAAGGAAAATTACTAATACATTTTCTGAGTTAAACTGATGGCAAACTTTTTTCCTCCTTCTTTATTATTTTTTTTTATTTTTTGGAAACCACCATGGTGTAAACCTGGCCTCTACCATGGGCAAACAGAGCTTGAGCTCCATCTTGCTCAAGATTTGCATTTATAAGAACATCCTTTTGTGCATTATTGCTTACATAGGGCATCATTTTTACTGGAAATTGTATCTCCTTCAAGCCCCAAGCAGCCATTGAATTTGCTGAAGTGTACCAGTTCATGTGTTTATTGACAAGGCAGCAGAAAGGTGAAGTTTGAAGTAACATGTTATGTTGCCCCGAGGTAATAAGCCTTATGGCTGGTTGGGAGGGAGGAGAGCCTCTGACAGGTTCACCATCATCTTAACTTCTTGCGGTTAATAGTCTGCCATCACAAGCTGTTGCCACTCACACTTAATGCATTCACACATACGCCTTCCAGAAGTCAAATCAATCAAGTCATGTAGTGAAGAAGCAAACAGATTATAATTAGAACCAATGACTGTATAAAAAGATGAGCGGCATGACAGCTCCTCAAAGTAAACCCAAACATCTCAATCGCGTTGAAATATTTTCGCATAAATCTTGCAGATTTTTAGCCGTTCTAAACATACAAAAAAAATTGGCTGTATGTTGACAAGAGGCCAAGTCGGAGATTCGCTGTAACATCTAGTGACGAGAAGTCACTCACTCAAACGGCACTGGCCAATAAAACTAGAAGGGGAAAAGAAGAATGAGTGTGAGGGGGATAGAGTACCTGCCAAAAAGGCTAAAAGATTGGCAAGTATCTCACCAAACAGAAGGAGTCTTACATGGATTTTCGTGTTCTCCGTGGAGGGAACTGCAACAAGTCTCCCTGGGCATTAGCGTGCCCAAGAGGCACGGAAACATGCTCCGCCATTGTACTGTTTTGTACTACCCACTACAATTTATATTAAACTAACCAAAGATGGCTTCTGTCATTTTAGTCATTCTTATCATGCCAATGTACATTTAACTGTGAATATTTCTGATTCGTTTGGTTTTAATTACTTATTTGATACTATAAGGAGGTGTAACATCATGATTGACAGCTAATCCTAACCCGCGCTTGAGTCGGCCAGTGTATGAGCGTGACCTCGATACCATCCCTGATCATTACTATGCAAACTCTGGCTCCTAATGACATTACCAGGGCAAGATGGCAGCATCTGTATCCTGGGAGGAAGTGCAGATGCGTCGTCCATCGTTCATTCATGGCAGTATTCAAACGTAAAACTTGGCCTGTGTATGTCTTCTCTATAGCAGATATATTATTTAATCCCTTAAAGGGACTTACGACCTGTTGTTGACCTACTGATGACCACACTGTTGGATCATGTGTCTTTTTCCTACTTGTGTGTGTGTGTGTGTGCGTGTGCGTGTCGAGACGGTGGAAAAAGAGCTCTGTCAGCAAGGAAAAGCCAGCTTGCCCTCGGATGTGTCCCTGTCATTTTATGTGCAGCGACATCTGCTAGCTACTGCAAGGCTATTTCAAAACTGCGAAGAGGGCACGGGAGGGTGTAAGGGGATGTCAGGCCAGAGCAGAAGTGTGTGTGCACGCCTGTCCATGCCTGCGTGTGTGCTTGCCTATGCGCGTCTCTGAGGGTATTGTTCCCTCTTCGGTTGCAAAATCTAGCAGTCCCTGAAGCCAAAAACACAACATTATCCAGCATGTCACACAGCCAAAGAGATATCATCTGACTCTTTTCCAAGAAGAGGCACCCATTCTGTCTTTCCCCGAGCACTGGTTTGATACAGAAGTAATGCTTGAATCAAAATATAGTATTTTATTTTGGGTTTTTGACACATGTTAAATCATGAATTATGGCCTCTACATTAAAATATATGGGCAGTGTACATTGTTTGTGCTCGTGTGTACATGTGCACACACATATATGTGTGATGAGTGTGTTATGTATGGTTAAAGCTGTGGTAGATTTGGCTGACTGCTCGGGAGTTGGGCTGTCATGTTGGAAAAACAGTCATGCCATCTGGCAAGTTGCATATGCATCACTTCAGCTGGGTAACATTTGTGGTGCATGACTTGTAAACAGATTTTTCTATGTTCACATATGTACAAGCGTAAGTAAGTAAGTGGTTGAGCTTGCATTTGTGTGTGTGTGTGTGTGTGTGTGTGTGTGTGTGTGTGTGTAGGATTGTGTTTGCACAGGCACAGTTTTAATACAAATACTTCCTTCTGTGTGTTCACTTGTGCATGACCACTGCAGAGTGAATGTGTCTGTTCCACAGTTGGCTGGTGTCCATGGGTTCAAGCATGAAATAGACAATGTCAGGTTATTCTTTTTAATTATTCTTATTCTATTATAATTGTTTTTGATTCTCTTAATTGTTAAATGTCTGTATTCATGAAGTGTACTTTTTTGTCTTTGAAAAATCTAAATATAGTTGATGGTTTAGTTGAAAAATTTGGTTTGCTTCACCAAATGAATGTGTTCAGAGGCCCAAATTGGAGGCAGTGGGAGCTGAAGGAAAACTACATTCTTTTATGTTAAATGTTTTTGCTCAAGAGTTAATCATCCCCACAATAATAACTGTAACAATACATGACTTATATTAAAACTCGCCTAATGACGATGCAACGAAGACCAATCCTATATTGTCCTAATTGATGAACCAGATTGTACAGACTCAATCAATTGTTTGACCTGCATTACCTCCCAAAATATCATACTTTCTTTTTTCACAGCAATATGGCAAATGCAACAAGTTTCCTTGTACTTTTGGGTATTTTCAATGGAGAAATTTGCTGATGCTAAAGTAAAAAGAAAGTATGTAGAAAGAACCATTTCAAAGGGAGCCTGATCTGTCAAAGGCTCATCTCTTTATATGCCTACAATTCTTTCTCTTTCTGCAACCTACTGACTGCTCTTAAGTTATCACCTCATCCATTGATGTTGCCCTGTAACCTTCCCACTGTGTTTCATTAGTCTGTCCCGGGTTGTCCTTTTACATAACCTTTGAGTCAGTCAGCAATGCTAAGCTAAGCCAAAGCCAAAACTTGTATTTTCCTTTGAATAACACATCTGCCGGATTTTTTAATTTAAGGATTACAACTGTTCCCAATTATTTTCCCATGCTGCATTCAAAAAGAGAGAGGTGCTTTTTTAATGCAAGGATTTGTGATGAGGCCATTCAGTTGCTGCTCCAAGACAGGAGCAGGATTGGACCATCTGGACTCATATTATCTTGCTTAGACATACAAGCACAGGCATGAATACTGAACCCACTTGATGTGTATGCTCACGCGAACCCCATCATTGGCAAATGGAGGGAGAGAGTTAACCTTTGTCGTATATTTTTAGCACATTTTCCATAATGACAGATACCTCAAGTGACACTTGAGATGTATAATTCAGACATCGTTGGGACACATTTATAAATTTTTCAGCAAATATACTGCAAACCCTGAAATGCATGCCAAAATTCCATTTGATATACAGGGGAACATTGGTGCCAAACGGCCGTAATCACTACCTGCTGTCTAATCTGCATTTAAAGTGTTTTTCATGACTTATATTGACCATTCTTTATGTACAAATGAGTTAGTTTAACAAATGAGTCATGTTGTCATCGTAAAGCTCTCCAGATATTTAAGTAGTGTGACTGGTAATCACAACGCTCAAAGAGTATATTCCTTATGGAGCTTAAGTCATTATTATAGTGTCACACACACTTGCATGCGGACACTTTGATCTCAGGCAATAGACTGGTATTAGGTGTAAGGCCAGATGGTACATGACTGAGATGTTTTCCATAATGAGGAATATGAAGTAGTTAGCACCCTTGTTCTGCAGTGTGTGTTTGTGAGTGTGTGTGTGTGGCCATATTGACTATAATTAGCAAAGTAAACCCAGGTCAGACAAAAAGAAGAAACGGGTCTGTCTGTTTTTGTGTGTGTGTGCACATTTCATTCTGTGTGTGTGTGTGTGTGTGTGTGTGTGTGTGTGTGTGTGTGTGTGTGTGTATACACGTATATATGTATATATATACACACCATTAAGAATAGCATAAAGCATAAAGACATTATTTGTAGAAGGCAGTACCTGAACCAGTTAACTGTGCAGAACTGTATGTGGAAAACACGCTTGAGTGGTTGAGTGCATTTACATCAGCCTTGATGTGAAGAACCATGTGTAATGTGTGAGAGGAAAGAGTGAAAAAGCATTGTTGTCAGTGCATATTTGAGGGGATGTGCACTCTGAATGACCTCCAAAGTTATTCAGGATTATGTATTATGTAAACGTGCTCTGAAGCGTTGTTAAGGGTAAGCACTATTCATTATTTTGTTGCAACCACCCACTGAACAGGTCAGTTTTTACATTTTTATAAAGACATGTCGTTGCCATGTTACAAAAATGGTGACAGGAAAAATTGTGTGAATGTGCAGGAGGATTATAATCAGGATATAAAAATCACAATTCCAAAATATTTCTGCCACATACACCCAGCACAGTTAAAAAAGCGAGTTTTTGTCAGACGTTTTGAATTTTTCCTTCTTTGTTTCGGTCGCTCACACATACAGGCACTGCAGTCGAACATGAATGTGTTATAATGTACTATGACCGCTGCACTTAACACACCGAGCTGTCTGCGAGCTGCAGGGCCTTTAACGTGGCATGAACAAAACACTGAGAGACTGGCTAATGAGAAAACTACCATGTGTTTGTCCAGTAAACGTGAGGGGTGAGAGGGCACGAGGGACATGCATGAGCATTCACACACAAGCACATGCAGGATTAAAGGTTCTGTATATGTGACAAACAGGGGAGGACTGCTTTTGTAATATTTTTCTCATTTTCTTTATTTAGACTGCTTTCATTTTACATGGTATTTATCTCCCAGGTCCAGATTACATGCTTCTGCGGTGTAATGGCAGCCGTTACAAAGAAGGCACTACAAACACTCAACTTCAAAGACAACAAAGTTGAAAAGAAGAGCTAAGCCTATAAAGAATTTGTTAGAATAAAAATGTTGTTTAGCCCTCCCAGAAGTGGCTCTTGCGTATCACACCACTTCAGAGAGTTGAGATGTACCCATGGTAGAAATCCCCCACTTCACTACGTGCTGGCTGCTGCTCTTTCCATCATCCCCAAGTGGATTTGTTTGGAAATATTTTGTATAAGAGCAACCACTCTGCAAGTGGCTTAATCAAGAGATTTTGATTGGTTTGTTTGTTTGCATACTTTTTCATCCATACGTATGCTTATTTGGTTCTAGTGTGCAACATCAAAAGAGAAGCTGACAGTTGAGTTAATACACGGTGGCACCGGAGTAAGTTTTTTGAAATGAATTATTATGCCTTTCCTTCAAAGCTGAACAGATTTTTTTAAATCTGCATTTTGTAACAATCTGCATAATCTAACTACAGCAAAAACGACACCATCAACCGTAGTGTTTGCATTTGTGAAGTTGTTTCATCTGCTGGTATTCAGCGAGAATCAGTTGTGCCTGTAAAATCTGTGAACAAAACATATTTATACTTAAATTTACATCAGGTTTAGAACAAGACTATCTGGTTCATAGTTATACCTTCTTAAAGAGAGAGCTTAAAAAACAGTAAATGCTTACAATGCACTATAAAAGCTAAAAACATCAGACCATAAACCCGCAGTTTAATTAATCTCTGTGACACAGCTCCAAAGGTTATCTCTGTGATTCTTCAATAAGTGCTCACTAATTAGTTTACATATGAGGAAATGTGTGGTATTTGTTTTCTAATGTTCCAGTACATGCATTTAAGCGTGCACAAGAAATCATAGCGATGGCACTGACAGCATGGAGAAACTGCTCCATTTATTACTATTCATTATAAACACCAGCCTGTATTCCCTGTTGTATGTCAGGAGAAGCTTATGAAGTCCCAATTAAACTCTTAACACTCTGGCGAGCTGGAGTGTTAAGTACTTTGCCCCACATTGTTGGAAACAGATGCAGACGCAGGTACAATCAATGCCACCAACAAACAAACGATTACAAAATTGCAGCATCTCATCAATGAAACTCAGAGTAATCCACCGACTGATAAAATTCAGACAAAAATAGTCTGCTCACATTGGCACCAGACGATCCAATCCGGTGAAATACTTATTCCGAAACACTATAATAATCCATTGAAAGCTTTTTGTGTTTTTTTTTGTGTTTGTTTGTTTTTTTGTTTTTTTTTTAGAAAATGCCTGGACAAACGGTTATAAATGTGTAAAATATTCATTTTCTTTGGTATTGTTATAAGTTTTTATTGAACTTGGACTATGGTGACTCTTCATGCTGTGAAACCACTGTGTTTTCAAGCTAATAAGGCCTAGATATCATCATCTACAGGCATCTATTTGCTAAAAAAAAAAAGAAAAATGAAAAGGAAGTTCAGGCGAAAATGAAAACCTTCTACTTCATCGTCAGTGCCAGAAGCACTTACAGCGATTCCGACTGTTATAGATAAAACAGTGTTACATTTCAAAAGAGACCAAAACCATGCATGTTCTCCAAATGGCTCGAGAACAGCTTTCAGTTTACTTTGGGTATGTCTTGGCTCGGCATTTTAGGCTAATTGTACAGGAATGGTTTTAGAAGATTTGAGACTTTTCCAAGACTGTGTTCCCCAAGACACAATTCAACTAAATTTGTTCCAAATGACACACTGTAGTTTTCCAGAAAGTGACTACCCTCCTAAAAGAGACACTGAGAGACATCAGCGGAGACACAGACAGAGAGAGAATAGACTGAACAGAGAGACACGTATTGTTCAATAATTACAGTATCTGAGGGGATGGATGGTAATGGTATTATGTCTTTTTCTCTGTGTTCTGGAGCCAACTCATTAATTTAATTGAGCAATTAAGCTTGAAGGTAGCATGTTAACTGTGTGAACTGGCACTACATCAAACAATGCTATTGTTCTGGGGAGGTGTGTTCTCTCAGTGTGTCTTCTGCAAGCATGTGCGTGTGTGTGTTCATTCACACATTTGGGTAAATCTTGTGAGTGTAAATTCTGGCACATTACGTGTTTCCTGTCTGTATTATGGCCAGTTGATTAGTTGCTATCTAAATCTTTCCTCTGTCTCAACACGTAGCAGACGAGTAAAGGCAAAATTCCACCCCAAAAATGTAGAAATTGTACCGAAGAAAGTGCAGGACAGTTGGGTTAAATTGCATCAAAGTGGAGTGAAAGAGGGACTGGAGACAACTGAAAATGTAGGCCACAAGGGACCAACTGCAAAACAAGAAATCCTGACATCTTATTTTCTTTCAACTTGAACCGTTGTCTGATTCCTGATATTGGTGCAGTGAAGTTCTGACAAAATAACTGCAAGTTTCCCACCATATTGACATGGTGACAAATGCTCCTCTTGCTATGGTAAAAGGTTTGGCCAGTAATGTCTGGGAGCCTGGACCTGCAAACCATGAACACTTTTGTGCTTGTGCAGTTCCGACGTTATCCCAGACATCTTCACAATCCAGGAGCAAACACATTTCAGAAATGACCTGATCATTATGGGCATGCGGCCATTTAATCCTCAGCTCATTATCTTAAGTTTGATCCCATTCGGCCAATGAGAAAACCTGTTGGCATGCTGGTGAGTTCACAGAGTTGTCAAGAGGCGCCAGAGTAACCAGCACCAAACACAGACTGCAAGGGGAACACACTGGCACTCTGTGGCACTGGAGAGACAAACCTCAGATAAATATTGTATGATGCCTTAAATAATAGATGGGGAAGCAGGAGAAACACACCACCCTGCAGGGACGCACCGACATACACACACACGCCTTTGCACATACACACACGGATGTTATTGTTTAGTGAAAATAATTGGCATATTCAGATTAGGAAATGTGATGTTCCGTGTCAGTCTGTTGATTTATAGGCAAGATAGAAGAAACGGGAGAGTGAATCAACAAGCAGGGACTTGCCAGAACTCCAGAAACACACCACGACGTACACACCTGAAGCGTCAACTTGATTATTATTCAGATTTGAGTTTTGCATAGCAGTCAGGTGTTCCTAAATGCTCAAAGGAGGATAAAAGTTCATTCTTGTACACTGAGTAAGACAGAGACTGACCTCCACGTGGCACAAGGATAATCGGCCACCTTTTTCATTCCGTATTTTTCTTTCTTTCTTTCTTTCTTTTTTTCTGCCCTTTACCTTATCACCTTTTCCTTTCTCATCGCTAGCTCTCTCAGTTCCGCTCTTCGTCTTATCTCAGGCTGAGCAGGAGATCTTTTTTTCCATCTGTATCCGTGTCCAAGTGGAACTGTAGCGCACAGAGTCAGTGTTTCTCAGGGGAGAGCTGAGCAGACCACATCATTACCGTGCAGCAGATGTTCTGACATGAATATTGGTAAGATGTGCACAGGTAGTTGTTGCAGCAGCTTGTCACCGTAGAGGGAAAATATAGTGGAGTGGAGCAAAAATGATATCTCAGAAAGTTTCTGACCTTTCATTCTCTTCTCACAGCAAGAGGCCACACTTGCTCTCCCATGTTGTGAAATGAAATATTGAGTTTTGCCTGATAATGTGCAGTGGCTTGACATCGACACGCAGGATTTCATTCCAGTCTAAAAACCTTGTAAATGTGCCTGAGCCAGTGGGCAGTCAGCCAAAACATGTGTTCTGGACATCCACAATAGGAGGCTGGAGGAACCTCCGCAGCAGAGTATTCCTGTAACTGTTTCAAAAACATAATGAGGCTTAGAGAGTTTAATGGACTTATGATTAAACACAATGGAGGAAAGACAGAGACAGGAAAAGAGGGACTTAGCGGAATGGAACTATTTAAGAACAGCTGACTGACTTCTCTGGGCATGATCTTTTTATAACTGTATTGTATGTTTTTGTTTTTAAGATATTTAGACATTTTTGAGAGTGCTGTTATTCATGTTTTATAGAAACGATCAAAATGGTAATACCACAGCAATATCAATCGCTTTATACTCTAGATAATAATTTAATTTTACTACTGAACACTCCAGCAATCAGTTTTCCTTCGTCTTCCTACCTTGCACAACCTGGAGAGTCTCTCAGTGAAGTTAAAAAGAGAGTACCTCATCATCCAGCCAATCGGTCATTCAATCATTCAGGCAGACAACCCAATCAGAGTCACTCAGGTATGAAAAATACGCAATCCACCTTTTTTCAATTTGGAGCATCTGATTGACAATGGAGTTCTTAAACAGGCTCCTACTGTGCATTTGTTTTAAAGCACAGACAGAGATGGCTCTATTTGGGGCTTCCTGCATTAAGCTGTTTTATGGTCCCTCATTTCATGCTGGCCATGATCAAGTGCAGTGACCTTGCACCAGTGAAGTGGCACACGATTTATTTCTTTCTTTTCCCTGTGGACACCTGTTCCATATTTTTGTACCTTGCCATGCTATTGCCTGCGCTGCGTTGGAGCAGAATAGAGGGTGGAGTGTTGATACAAATCAGATGATGCAGTGCAGTTTCAGTATCACATTTTCTGCCTGCTCTTCTGCTATCTTGAATCATGGATGGTGACATGCAGCATTGTGTATTCATTAGACACAGTTGCTCACTGAGATTCATGAAAAAGGTTGGAGACGTTCTCTGCACACTCCCCATCACTGTTACTGCAAGTGCTCTGTGCAGTATCTTGATCCAAAAGCAGAAATTCCACATGCCATGTCACTTCCTTCACAATACGACTACTACTACTGCTACTGCTAATAATACAAATAATAATACTAATAATAGCATTGCAATACCATCCAAAAGAAACACCTTTCTGAATGTCACAGGGAAGTTGTCCACGTACAAAGAGGTACTACACATCAAAATCAACAGGATGTGGTGTATGAAGACTGAAATAATACCAGTGGTATTTGCAGTCCAGATCAGAACAGCCCACATATTACAGAGAGTACTGTCATCAAGTGACTTCCTCCCTGTAGCGTCGGAAGTCCATAGTTTGGACCCGGGCCGGAAATAAATAATAATGGTTAATAATGATTCATTATTTCTTTGTAGGGTACGAACTGCTTTTAAAAAAACATAAAAGGAACTGAATCAAATGGGCATGACTCATTGTTGTTCCAGTACAGCCACTTGTTTATTTCAATATAAAGAAAATGCTGATTTGACCGCACTAACAGTGTTTTCTCATGTCTTATGTGTTCACACTGTCAGCAGCACAATTACAACTTGGCAAAATTCATTTGACAGTTAGTGCATGATCAGCATTTAGAAACCTGGAAGACCTGCGTGCTTATTTGCAATGTGCTTATTCAGACTTGGGACTTAACCCGAGGCTTGCTGTAGAAGGACTTATGATGTGAATGGGCATGTCTGGGAAGACACAGCTCTGTGTTTATGCTGTATGTATGTTTTATGTTGACTGTTTCTGTTTCCTCATTGAGCTCTGGATGGAGTTGTGGCTACTGATATTAGATGGGATGTCACAAGCAACCAGTGTTCTTACTGTCCTGACATACGTGTGTGTAAAATTAGAATTTGAGTCACTGATTGTGGAGCCAGCTGTTCTTTAAGGATCTCTTTTTTTTTTTGAAGACATCAGCCCAACATCAGTGCAACGGCTATTAAAGTTGCCTTGTTTTGTAAATCAAACCCATTAAGTGTTAACCTGATGCACCTGTGGGCCGGCTGTTGGAAAATCCTGGCAAGGTCGACTGAGCTGTGCAGCCAAACAAACATTAATCTGGGTTAAGGTGACACAGGGAGTGCTTGGATTCTTGTGTGAAGCCTGCATGTTCTGGTGTCTGTGTGGGTGTGGGTGTGTGGGTATGTGGGTGGTTGGGTGTGTATGCATATGCATGGCTGTGCTGTGCCGGTCTGGGTTTATCCATCTTAATTTTTTCCACCTTAGTTTCTGTGTGTATACGAGAGTGTGTGCATAAGGCTGTGTGTGTAAAAATTGCTCTGCACAGGCTTATGACTCACTGGCTGGCAGTGTGCAAAGTGCCTTGCAGAGAGCAACAAACAGGAAACATTGGGAGAGACAGGTAGTGCAGTGGGTAGATATAGGTTGTGAACTACGCTTTCAGACGATCTGGTAGTAGGATGAGTCAACCTGCCTCAGCTTTAAAGGAGGACTCTGGATCTGCTTCTGTTCAAACTAAATATAGGACTGTAAGCCGCTCTGTGCTCGCTAGTTTCATTTCGCCTCACATCTGCATTTCTTCAACCTGAAAATAGACACACACATTTCATATATGTACAATGGGAGGACAGGGGTCAAGGCTGTATTCATTAAGGATCTCAGAACCTCACTGGAAGACAACTTGGACTAAAAATACCTCTTGAGACTGAGCGTTGAAGATTCAAACGTCCATTTTCAGAGAAGAGTGGGAGTTGGGAATGACTGACATTGAAGTGTTTTGACACAAACTATAATTTAAATGAATGATGGTGTGTTTTTGTCAGAGGTAACACAAAGGAAAATTCAAAGAACATATCAGTTAATCAAAATATTTAGAAACAGGAATAACTGTACTGAGAAAGATGGTCATGTCAACACGTTGCCACAGGATATAAGCCTCTTCCATTGTCGTGTCCACTCCCCTCTAAATACAGTGGATCTCAGTTTTTACATCTTTACCAAAACTTACCATTGTTTCCTTCTAACTTGTGAATTTTAGCACCATTATGGTATGTAGTGTTTTCTAAATGACTTGCTGCCTGTGACTCAGCCTGCCTACGCTCTCAGCAGGTCCCTGCTTTTTTTTGAAGGGAGTGGTTGCATGTTGCCAAAAACTTTTGAACAAGCTTCCTTTAAAACTTAAAGTGTTGAGGTTTATTCTCGACAGTGATGAACCTTTAACAGCATCAGAAACTCACAGCTCTTGACTGCTGCACAGGCGACATCTTGCTCTTCAAGATCCCGATTCTGGTTGGGCAGGAACATTAAACTCCTCTATATGTCAATCAGAATTCATTATGACAGCAGACATATCTGTTATTCTGACAGATTTAGTCTGAGCCTAATAAAGCTGTAACAAACTGATTAAAACATGCTTAGAGCAATTGATCTGCACTCTAGCATCATGGATTCATCCCGTGAGTCTGCACCAAACATCCGGTTAATATTTGACAGGTATATGTTTACTGTTGTTGCGACAAGATACACATGCAGTGTGTTACATGAAGTGCATTGGTAGAAATTCATCCACCTTCACATGTTTGCTCCATTTACCAAAATATTTCACCCGACACTATACATGAAAGAGCAACGAAAGATGTCACATAAGAGATGTTTTAACTCACAACAGGAATGATCTGGCCCAGCCAAACCTGATCTGAATGGGACTGAGATCTTCAGACGCAGTGATGGAGGTGATGAAGTTACACTGTTAGGACTGTAGAAAAGATCTAACACTGTTTTTTAAAACACACAAACACACAGTGAGCATAACAGTATGGATATGTGTGTGTGTATAGAGTATACGGCATGCCTCACAGACCATCTGTGCGAAACTTTAATCTCTGCAAATCCTCCTGAGCCATACATTTCTCATTCAATTGGATGATTTCAGAAGAAAGAAACAAAAAGAAAGAATTTAATATACAGAAAGGCACAGAGCTGACTGCATGAAATGCTGAGCATTTTATCTTGGAGAGGTTTAATTGAGTGCTTTTTGTCTAGACTATCGCACAACATTACAGGCTAGGCATCATTTGAAAGGGTGCTTACGCAGATACGTGCACACGTACATACTCTTCGAATCAACAGCAGTGAGGAAACTCCGAGGCAATGGAAAGTTTGTTTCTATCACCATGATTTTCTTTGACGTCTTAATGTGCTGTTATGAAGCACACAAAAACAACAAATGCAGGCCGTTGTGCTTGCTTACTCATCTTATTGCATAAGGGCTCATTTAATTTGATAACACATTATACAGCCTTTCATGCTCACTCACATCTTTTCAATGGGCGACTGTTTTCGTGCATTTAGAAAGTAATTGCCATCAGAGTGGCGTCGACTTTTTCTACAGCTCCATAATTGCTCCAAGTTAAGTTTTTTTTTAATCAGTCAAATTGAACATTGTAATTGGGTGTTAGGTATTGATCTGTGTGAATGTGAAAAGTTCCATTCAAAGGAACTAAGAAACATTGATTTCCCACTGCAAGTTCGAGTAAGGGGATGCAGTGTAAGTGTTTACTTATCAATCATTCATTTCTCCGACTGGAGAGCTTTGACTAATGAGTCTGTGTGATAGCAGAAATAAACTGATCCGTGATTTTTACTGTAGTGATGCTCCCATGCCAGACAACTCCGGGAAAAAGTAAACCAAAGTCATTATTGTTATTCAAGCAATGATAAAGTGTTCACTCTGAAATGTAGCGCAACAGGTACATTATGCACTGGAGGCACAGTGTTCTGGACTGTACCTAATTTGGTAATAAGTTTGGTTATAGCAGCCTCAAAGCAGGAAAAGCGCAGATATAACTAATCATATTCACAATGGCCTTGTTCCACTAAAGTGTCTTCGTAAGTCATGCCAGTGTGATATCATGCACAGTATCAACATCATGGAATTGAAGCACCTAATTGAATACAGCCGTTATTATTTGATTAGTTACACCTGTGATTTTCTTTCTATGACAGGCATATATGTCAGAGTGCACACTCTAGACTCTGTTCACAGTAGTCTGACCCTTCTGAGTGTGTCCTTCGCCATCTTTTCTCCCAGTTTTTGACTTAAGTGACTTTTGGTTATGAACATGAAGACTGTATCTTAATGTATCATAAGTCTTCAGTTTCCTCCTTTGTAGCAGCCACCAGCCTCAAAAAATTCGTGTCTGAGGAGATCAAATATTTATAGACATTTTTAAATATCCTGTGTCAATGCTGTGGTTTCATATTGTACCTTTCCGATTCCATACCTATTATTACTTCCCTGAAATTACCATACTTTCCTCCGATGGTCAAAATTGTGAAGGCTGGTTTGGAATAAATATTCCGTCCTGCATATTTACTGTGCCACATGAGTAAGTTCAGCTCTGTCTCACTTTGTGTTCAATGTATTCTGTAGTTTCATGCTAAAAGGGCAGCTGATCTCTGTTGGTGCCAGTTGCATCAGGTTGGCATGGACATCTAGTGAGGCCAGTGCAGGTGGCATGCACACCACACAGACCCATTTGGTAAAACCAGTCTAGAGTGGACTGGATGCCCCCTGTCATATTTGCTAATGTGAGCAATCGATGTAGATAAAGGGGATACACTCATATTAAATACAAGTAACTTAGGCAACACACTAACCCTAGTCTGACTCGGTGTTGTCAACTGCTTTCCTTTGCAGTGGTTATACTGCATTGTTGATTCTCCATAACACAATAAGTGAGGAGAAACTCCACTGAGCAATATTCTTTTCATCTCTACCCCAGGACTGATCCACTTGTTTCTCAGCAAACAATACTGGTAATCCAAACACCTGGCAACTGTGATCAGAAATCTGGCAACCAACTCACCAAAGCTGTCTTTGCAAACAGCCTCCAAAATCAGATGAGAATTAGATTTTTTTTTCACATTTATTTTCCAGAGTTTTAATCTGAAAGATGCTGTACTATCTGTCAAATATGGGACAGTGGGAATGAGAGGGTGGAATCAAGGCGAAACCGGGAGTAAACACTGAAATAGTCATTTATTTTAATTTGTCTGCGTACTGGTTCCAAGATAGAGCTCAACAGACTGTAGTATATTATGTATGGTGTTGAAAAGAGTGTAAATGTTCCTTCAGGGAATATGATTGAGGGCGTGAATCCACATACTGCAAAGATGAGTAGATGTGTATGAGAGCACATTTGCACGTGTTGCTTGTGGTTCTCGTCGTCCTTGTTTTCCCTTCCCCTTCCTCCTCCTTACAGCTGTGTCTGCAAGCGCTCCCCCCCAACCCTCCTTACACACACACACCTCCTGCAGCCCAGTCAGTACACTCCACATCTGTGAGAGCAGTCTGTGTCTCCTTAATTTTACAATATAGAACAGTAAATGTGGATCACCTCCAATGAATCTGCAGAGCTTGAAAGTCTATCGATTGCCCCTCCTCAGAGCCAAGTGGTGCATGTGTGTGTGTGTTTGTGTGTGTCAGTGTCTAAGAATATGAGGTGTCTCAGAAGTGTATCAACAGCTCCTTTTCCAAGACTGAGCTGTGAGAAGCCTCTGAAAGCTGGGGCTAGGTCATTGTTTATCATCAGGCTTTTCCCATGGTTTTTCAAAAGCTTAGGTACTAGCATAGCACCGAGCAGGGTGCTTCAGATACTCAAATAGCACATCAGTGTCCTTTGGGAGCAAGCATAAGACTATTAGAGCCGATTTAGAATCCCTATGCAAGGGATAGCCAAGTTACTAAGAAGCAGAGCACAAAGGGATTTGGGTGTTGTCCTTGTGCAGGACAGTGTGTGTCCATGTGAGTTGTCCTTGAAGTGGTAAGATAAAAAGTTACGCAGCTTTGAGAGCAATAAAACTCTCTAACTCTTTACAGCACAACTTCACAAGTAATGCTGGTGAACCAAGCAGAATCAGCCAACTGTCAAATATTTTTTAAGGTTGCTATGTTAACTCAAAAAGTTACATAACTTTTTTTTTTTTTGGGAAAAGTGCTTTTATTTTTCAATGGGTTGTTTAACAGAGATATGAGGGAGAGGGGAACATATTTTTAATATTAATCCTCTTTTGTCTCACATCTTTGCCCTTCTCCTCTAGGCAGAAAGTTAAGATTTAGGAAAACGAAAAAAAGAAAGAAAAACACATTTGTGATTAAACTTAATTTCTTTTCTCAATCTTCCCAGCTCTCTCGTTCACTACCTCCAGCAAGATTCCGCAGACTCCGGTAGAGACAGATACATAAATCATCTCAGGAGGCTCATTGCCCAGAGTAACAGACTGGGATCATAGGAAGGATTATATACAACTCTGTGGTTTAGCCTCGGGCCCTCTGATAGGCTGGTGCCAGAGCAACCACAAGTTACTGTTAGCAAGTACTGTTCGAGTGAGCCGTAGGTAATTTTTCCTTGTAACGTACACATCGATTGGTTGGCTAGGCATGCGTCAGCATAAGGCTAGGATGAGATTACGCGGGAGTCCTTGCCATGTCAGATAATAGTTCTCAAACTGTGTGCAAGCAAAGATGCTGCAGAGAAGGAAAACTTGGCAGGCATTGCAGCATCTGGGGCAATATGCTATGGTGAGAATGCAATTTGTGAATAATTAGATAAAAAGTAACTCACAAATTATTGAATTTCTGCAGGGGAGTAATCTCTGGAAACCCCAGGGAGCGGGTAATAGTCTAATTTAAATTCCTCATTTATATACCACACCCTTTTATCACAAGTCTGACTCGAAACAACTTCACAAAGGAAAACATTTTTTACCTAGCATTAACTAATCAACAATCAATCTCAAAACAAAATGATTATATACTTGGCACCAAAGCACAACTCATGCTGTTGGGTTTGCATGACGTTATTTGAGAGTAAATACCAAGAATAGCTAAGAAAAGGACTAAGAAATTTAAAGAAAAACATAATAGAGCAGATCTGTACACATACAAGGCCAATGCACTGGAACAAAGCAAAATAATGCACATGCAACAAGTCCATGCACACACACACAAACACAGAGAGAGAGAGAGAGAGAAAAAACATACTGCAGAAACAAAAACCCACCAGTAAAGCCATGCACCATGAGCCTGGTACTCATTATAAGATAGCAGCACTTGGGAAGTAGTTCTTGTTTGCATGTATGTAATTGCCGAAGGTTTTCCTTCCTCTGCTTACACTGAAGATATTCCATGTAATGTATAGCTAAGAAATAAAAAGGGCTGATAAGAGATGATGAAAAAACTGAAATAATCCGAAAACAGATGATACCACAGGAACTCAGTCTATGTTTTTACATACATACATACAGGCCATGCATACATAAACAGTTAAACACTAAATCTTGCACTCAAAAGTACAATAAAATATTCAACAATATCACCAATAAAGTACACATTTGTACTCTGTGGCTCATCATATGGGTACAGCATTTTGTGTTTCTTTTGTTGCTCCTATATCATCATGGCTAAAGTCTAGCATCTCCAAAATACCACCTTTTCAGGAATTGAGTAAAAGCTGGGTGGGCAATAAAATGCATTTTCAGCATGGCTCAGACAACAGTTCATATGCACTTGTGGAAGGTGTGCTCAGAACTGATGACACCAAATAACACAGATATTTTGTCATAACCTGCATGGCTGCTGGTATTGGATGGCCTGTGTCGTGACCTTTCTCTCGGGGATAATAACTCGCACTTTTCGACCACTTACTCTTCCTGACATGCTGAAGATTATAGAGTAGTCAAGCATTAAATTGAGCTAACATAACAACTTGTGTTCTGTATCAACAGAGACACTCACATATACTCCCATTAGGCTTTGGAATCACATACTCCTGTTGTATGTGTTTTACAGGTGTCTGCTTGTTCATGCGCCTTTTGGGGGTGGTTGGGAGTGTGTACAGTAACAATGACAAAATCAAAACATCTGGAAGCAACAAACCAAACATAAAGCATACACAAAGATAAGTAGTGACCAAGGTAATTCAATTTGTATGGAACATTTCAGTGCAAGCAAATTCAATGAAATGCAACAACTGAAATATACATAAACACAACACATATGCATATACTCATTCTCTTTTCATCCTTCGGGCCCTTTTCTTGTTTCCTGAATCAAATTTCATGTAAAGTGAAGTATATGATACTTTTGGAACAGGCAACAGATGGGCACACATTAAGAAAATCCCATAAACCCTCCTCATATCCCACCTGCAGCTAATTTATCCTGCTCATACCTTAACACCTTCTTTCTTCTCATCTTTTCATCAGCTCATCCTCTTGTGCCTCCTCTCATCCCTATGACAACGGTATCCTCTCTGCTGCTTCTTCCACACACATAATCACACTTGCATGCACATGCTGATGGATATGAAAATGAAGCATTCAAAAGGTTGCAGGGACATGACGGAAGGACGCTAAGAGCAGGGAACAGACAGGAGAGATGGGTGGGTCAGTGACTGTGAAGGGAAATCATAAACGTGGGTGACCATTAATCCTGCAGGCCTACAGTTCATCTTCCAGCCCATACAGGGAGAGAAGTAAATGAAAAACTGGCAAAGAGATGGATGGATGGAGAGATTAATGTGTAAATGGGTGGATGGATAGGCAGACGGGTGGAGGAATAGATAAGTGAAGAGATAAATGGATGGATGGTTTGGATATTTAGGATTCACAAGTCATTACAGCTGCACACAGCACCTTCAGAGGGAAAGTTAAAACTGAGGGATGGCTGGGGGAGTAAGGGAGGAAAAGGGGGGATATTTAATGAATGCACAGCCTGCAGATATAGATTTCAAGAGATGAAACCTCAGAGCAAAACTAACTACTATGCGTTGTAACATTCAGGGGTTGACGAAGTACTCAGATCTTTTATTTTACTGAAACACCACAGTGTAAAAATACTTACTCTCATACAGTCCATGCATACAGAAATAATACACACACTTTTTTTTATGTTTTCCACAGTGTCCCAACATTTTTTGGAATTTGGGCTGTAAATGTTGGCATCATAATATACTTATACACATTATGCAGAATCACCCATTTCAGATTATTTTATATCATATAAATGGATTATATTTATTGATGCATTAATGTGTAAGCATCATTAATGTTGCAGCTGGTTAAAAATTTGGATAATTTTGACTTCTTTATTTACTGCCAAGTGTCTTAATCCGTAAAAAATGTGTCATGATTTATTAGTTAATTTATGTTTTGGATTAATAATCTGATTTTGCAAGGCAACTGACAACTAAAGCTCTCAAAAATATAGTGGAGTAGAAGTATAAAGTCACAAAATGGAAATGCAGTAAAGTACAAGTACCTCAAAATTGTAATTAAGTATGATACCTGGGGAAATGTATTTATATACCACTACTGACAGCATTAAAAGATAGAACTAATAAATGCATGTGAAAATGTGTTAAATGTGGCTTTTTAATGGGTTTTGTTTATTGAAACAACTAATAACCTTCTCTTGTCAGTTCACTGAAAGCATGAAAGGAGTGACTGACCTACACTTTTCATCCTCTTCATTTCTTGTTGCTGTAAGAGAATGACTGACCCATAGAAACCTACAAACACCCTTCTCTCCATTCTGCTCCATTTGACCCAATCATCATTAGCCTTTCTTTACTTAGCTTGCACAATTATATAAATCGACTGCTTTGCTTCCACACATTTGCCCATCATACTGTGAGAGACTGAGTCGTGAAATCGCTAAAAGAGCCGAGACACAATGGATCAATTATGCTGTATGTAAAGGGTCACATCATCTTACCCTCACTTTGACATGTTGCCTTGTGAAAATAGGATGATTCCTTTGTCCCCTTCATTTAAATTGTTTTCAGACATACATTTCTTTCAACTTATCTGTCCTGGTTACCAGCATCCAATCAGTCTCAATACATATGTGACAAAATATTGAATTAATTTATCGGATGCACAGGCTTTAGTAGCACGAGTAATGACTGGCCTGTGTGTATAAAAATAAACAATAATACAGGCTTTATTTATTTATCATTTTACAACACAGGGTTGTGCAATCAAATGCTACTTGTTGTTCCTTTCTACAACTGAGAAAACATAGTCATAAAGTCATTAAATGATTACTATTTTTATACTTGAGTGCAAAGGATGATGGAAAGTAAAATGCATACACTATGTATGCATATATTTACACCCTATTTGCACGTTTATCTAGGTGTGTAATTATAATGTATAAGTTTCATTGGTGATGTTTAATATTTTCAAAGTTAGTGAAAGTTCAAAGTTTAATGCTAACAGGGCAATATTAAAGTCAATCATTAAGACAGATAAATCTGGTACTTTAATGTGACACATTACTAGAATCTCAAGAAAATGACCAATTAACACCACACTCATGACAACGACCTCTGGTCTCAACCTGAGCCTCTCTCACCTGTTACCATGGCAATCTGCAGGGAGAGAGAGGAGTGACAAAAAGAGACACTGTAAAGAGAACCAGACTGACAGACTGAAATGGGATAAAGAGACTGAAGAGATGAGAGAGAAAAACATAGATGTGTCTGTGAGGTAGGCAGCATTGAGACATTGATGGACAGAGACAGAATAAGAGAGACGGTGCAAATTAGTGTTTAGTGAGTGCAGTGCCCTCATCAAGGATTCAGCCCTGCACCTCACACAAAGATAACGTTTAGATTGCAATATTCGATCCGTCAGATACACCATGCCATACTCTTAATGCCCCTTCACATTAGACGCACATTGGTTCCCATTTAGCATAGAAAACGGGGACCAACGTGTGTGAATGTGTGTGTGTGTGTGTCTAAAGCACAATAGAGCGACTCTGTCGATATTCCATTATGCTGTATAATGTTAGGGCTCCAGAGGACTGAGAGAGAGTGAAAGTGAGAGAGGTGGAGAGCAAAATAAGAGAGAGAACAAGAAGAACCCATGTAATCCTTATGGTATTCTACTCACAGAGCTGTGTTACACAGTACAATATCAGCAAATGGGATTTGATAGGCATATCATGGATGATTTGTCTTGCTAATATTCACTCTAGAATAGAATGATCCCTGATTGTTTCACATCTTATATCTGCATAGCTGTATTTGGGAATATCAATCTCGTGCTTTTCTCAGTTCTGCCCTCTTTCTCTTGCACCATCCTTTGTTTCTGTCTTCTCTTCCAGCTCCCTGCTTTCATAAAAAGTCCATGGCTTTCTGTGTAATGATTCGAGGAAAGCTCGGCTGTTTCATATTATGGCTCCACGCCAACCCCCCTCTCTCCACAGTCACAATCTTACCTCTTTGATTCAGTGGCTGAATTTTTCTCCTCCAGCACATTTAAGAACCCTCCTTCTGTTTTGCTGCGGTGATAAAGAAGAGCCCGAGCAAGGTGTGTTTGTGTTAAGTTTTCTGTGAGTTCACCTGTAGAATTGAAGAGTTGCTTTGGTGGATTTTTTTTTTTTTTAGAGGAGAGAAAGAGTGAGAGAATGACAGAAGAAGGACTGAGACAAGACGCAGTAGGAGGTGCTGCGGGAAAGAGAACAGAATAGACCCGTGGTGTTTGCAGTGCACTCTGTTCTCTGTTATTGGTGGACTCTGACTGTGTCTACAAGAAGAATGATAAACATACATTTAGAGTGGGAATTACAATCAAAAGACACAGTCAGGAAGATGTTGTGTTGAGGAAGCTAATCATTCATTTATTATATTTCATGACAGCCGTCATTGTTCAGCTGCCAAACAAGTGCACACACTCATACATGCACAAACACACACACACACACACACACACACACACACACACACACACACAGAGACAACGGCAAAATGAGAGATTTCCATCTTTCTCTTTGTTCTGTGTCACTGTCTACTTTCTTTCGCTCACTTTGCTCCCTCCCGCTCGCAGCTCTCCTCCCACACCAGAAGGTTGTTTATAATTTTCTAGCATGGTAAGCAGTGGTCACATTAGCATGAAATTGACTTGTTTAAATAGCCATAAAGCATTCATGGTTGCTGTGATGGCACTGTTGCCTCTCACATGCTTTCCCATTCATTAAAAGATATATCATCATTTATGCTGCGTGTGCGTGACAGTGCACACCAGCGTGAGCATATAGCACTGAGCATTGTTTCTCCGTGATCCTGTTTATGCCGATGCACGGCCGAACATTTGTGTGTGTGTGCAAACACACACATGGAAGCAGTGAAGTTAAGTGATTGTAGTCATTCAGACAACCTCTCCCCACAAATCACCCTCTCCTTTTTCTGCTACCTCGATCCCTTACTCAGTCTATGAACATATACATCAATCTTCACTTTTTAATTAGCTTTGTTAAACTATTTTCTGCATGTCGCTGCTTGTGGGAGAAGGGATTATTTTCTGTGTGAGCTCCCAGTGGAGTGGAGCAGAGAGAAAGATGGAAGGAGAAAGGGAGATGGATCCACAATAATAAG
Source organism: Chelmon rostratus (assembly GCF_017976325.1). NCBI lineage: Eukaryota > Metazoa > Chordata > Actinopteri > Chaetodontiformes > Chaetodontidae > Chelmon > Chelmon rostratus. Next base: position 18,564,101 of record NC_055662.1, on the reverse strand, counting down.
AGTAGAGACCAGAGAGAGAGAGAGAGAGAGAGAGAGAAGGGAAGGGATTGGAAGAGATGAGAGGAGAGAGATGCTTTACAGGCCGTCAGCTTGTTTTTAGACAGAAAATTGACTTCTGTCTCAGTCAACCATTAATCTTGTTACAGTCACTGACCCCAGTGCTTGGACATTATGACATACATATGCATACTTCTCAGATATGTGGACACACAGATACTCAGAAATACCACTGGTCCAATAGTGCAGTTCAAAATTGAATATTTCTTCTGTTACTCTGCTGTGCTTTTAGTCACTTCAAGTTTGGTGAAATGTTAATGTCGTGAACAGTGTCCAAGGGCACTAACTGAACGTGTCTGTAGGATGGCCACACATACAGAGAAGCAGGCATGCGGACTTCCTTCCATGTCTGCACACAAAACACACACACACAGAGCTGCACATGCTACTAAATTTCCTCTCTTCATATGAATTATTTTGCTTCGTTGTCCAAATTCTGAAAAAAACATGTCCATCCCCTGAAGGCATCTCTTTAACAGAGGAGATCTCTGCCACTGCAGGAGCTGGTAGCTTAAGCACTGTTTGGGTGGGATGTGATTTACCTCAGGATCACATGGACATAAGAAGATAGCAGCAAATCACATCAGTCAAACACAGGAACTCTGAAATACCTTAGGGTCAGTAATTGTGCAGGGTGACATGAGGAACCTCCTCCTGTAACAGCTCAAAAATACAGCAGACAGTCTGTTCTCTGCAAACTAAGGAACTGATTCCAGAGAACTCCAATTCCATTAAAACTGTTCATTAACATTACAGATGTCCTGTCATAGCAGTCACTTTGCAGACATTAGTCATATTCGTTCTGGACTGCAATTACCTGTAGGGGTTCATGTGATTTAGGATTTTCTATACGCAAACACATTAAGTCTGTGTTCAACTCAAGTTCACAGAGTTAGTGATTGATTTACTGAATTGGCCATGATGATGAGCTTTCTGAACTTCCACCAAAAATGCTACCAGGGCTTTTATTCAAATTTTCACTGCAGCTTCCAAAACTAACGCAGAAAAAAATAGAAATCCGAGCAAACAAAATATATCCCAATATCACGAAGATGCCGATTTACACTGGATTAATGCCTTGTGTTTCACAAGATATGGCTGGAAATTCCGTTTTCATTTTTACACATTATAGAGTTTTCTAGAGGATTAGAAACAGTGATGTTCTGCAGCTCTTTCAAATTACAGGATAATTCATGACTAGCACTCATGCACATACGTAACACCTGAAGGCTATCCAGTATAGCCATTAGCAGCTCAATCAGAGCAGTTGGCGGAAAATGACTTTGCTCAAGGGTATGTTGGCAGTCCTGTGTGGAAGGATGGTGGGCACAGCTTGCTTCTAAAAAATGAAACAAAAAGTTGTGTAATGACATAAAAGCACCAAGGGAGGAAAGAGAGGGGTGGAGGCGCTGTTGTAATGATTGCGATGGGACAGACGATCCAAGCAGGACACGCTGTTGAGAGTGGGAGAGAATGAGAGACAAATGGAGACAGTGACAGAAGACAAAGGGTTGCAAAGTTTGCTGTTACAGTACTGCGTGTACTTGTATGTGTAGGCAAGTGTAGTGTCTGATATGAAGGGAGTCCAAATGTACGGAGTGAGTGAAAGTATTATTTGCAAACAGTACACGGTGCATTTAGCTACTTGTCTGGCCCCCTATCATGCACTGCTTGAAGTGGAATGCTTCTCACCAAAGGAAGGAGCTAGGGAGGGATGGAAGGAGGAAATGAAGGATGGAAAATTTAAAGGAGGCAGAAAACAGCTCAGTGTGAAGTGTTAGGCTCACTGGTGAAGAAAGGGGGAGATGAGAGACCGAAGTGAGAAAGCGGAGGGGGAACTAAGGAGCTAAGATGGTGAAGGAGGAGTGATAACCAGGAGGTGCAGAAGAGGACACAGCAAGTGGCAACTAGTGGAGAAGAGGAGGCCAGCTGAGTGTGAACTTGAACAAAGGACAGGAGAGAGAGGGTGCGAGAGAGGGATGTAGAGAAAGCGGTGGCGCATGCTTAGCACGGGCAGAAAGTCAGCCGAACTCACACCCAGTGTGAATGAGCCTCGGAGCAAGAGAGTATATAGAAAACTACTGGAGAGGAGAGAGGAGTGTGCAGACAAGTGAAGGGGATAGGCAGGGCAGGAATGCATGTTGAGCCACAGTGTTTGAGGTGCAGGTGGGAGGTGGGAGGGTGAGTAGCTCAGTGTGAAGTCATGAGAGAAATGACAGTTTTCTATCTGAATTTAGGAAAGAACGAAGTGAAGTAGAGGCAATGGAAAGGAGGCAGGGGAGGAAGAAAGCCAGGGAGAAAAAGAAGAAACTGACTGAAAAGCAGGGCCAATGCGCTAGCGCCTTAAATCTGCATTATTTCTAATGGCCAGCAGGGGGCAACTCCACTCACTGCAAAAAGCTATCCGCTGTCTGATTTATTACCTCATTATACATAATCCTAACAAATTTATGGTCTCTAGTTTGAAGTCTTCCTCAACACAGCATGATGTTCATTTTGTAAATTATGGTCCTGCTTAGAAAGAAACAGACGAGGAAGTAGGGTATGCACAGGGTGTGTCAAAACGAATGGGTGATCACGGTGGCACCATGCATTATTTCTTATACAGTCAATGGTTTTAGGGGGAGGAGGCACAAGTAAGGAGATGCCATTCCATTCATGATGTGATGACAATGGAGATGAAGGCTGTTGGATGTGAACAAGTAAAGAGAGACTCTGAGAGACATGAAATAAGAATATAGGAGGGAAAGGAGTTGGATGTGAGAAAAGAGTGAGACAAAACACAGAGGGTTTTCTATCCATCCATCTTTGTCTGCTTATCTAGGACAGGATTGTAGTGACAGCGCATTAAGCAGAGAAGTTTAGGTGTCTTTTTTCCCAGCCCACGGTGTTGCTTCGGGAAGAGCATAACTGAGCTCCATACACTGAACGCCTGACTGCTTGGTGCTCATCTGTGAACGTACACCTCCCAGGCTCAGCTGCAGGTGAGAGCTCTGGTCTTCCCATTTCAGGCGATACAGCTCACGTCCTTTCTTTAAGCATCTTCATCTGGCAGTTCTCCTGGGACCAATTTTCCAGAGGAGATCCTACCGGGAACTACTACTCCAGACAATACAGCTCACAGTGTCATGAGGGCACCCAAACCTTTCAACTCCAATAAGGTGGCAATTCCAGGAGGGGAAGCCTCTCAGAAGAGGGAGAGAGAGAATCGGAAGAGGATCATATTGGAGACAGACCTGAGAGAACAAGGGATCAGACATTTCCTGGTGGAAAGGTGGAAAAGTGGAAGGTTAGAGAGGAAGGCAAAGGAAGAGGTGTAGCTGCTGAGCTGGTGAGGGGGGGGAGCCTGAAGCAAAATAAACCGTGAGGAGGAATAGTAGCAGGACAGGAGTGCTCCCCTGTGAGATCAGACTGAAAAAGAAGGAGAAAGAGCTGGAAGTGTGTGTATGCCTGGAGGGAGTTAGGGGAAGCCAAAGTGATGCAACGACGGGCAGGAGGGAGGGATGCAGAGCAAGTGGAGGAAGGAGCAGAGTTCAGTGAGCTGGTGGAGGGAGCAGGGTACCATGCGCTGAGAGGAAAACACAACAGGGCAGTCAGAGTGCTACATGCGGGTGTGAGAGTCAAACTGTGTGTGTTTGCACCTCTGTTTTCCTGGAGAAATGTTTTTTGGCAGTGTTGTAAGGCATCCTTAACAGCGTTTGGACCATATGGCACAAAGACTCTCCAGGGCAAGCATTGCAAATTAAGTTTGTTTTTTCTTCTTGGTCTACAGAAGCATCTGAACTAGGCGCAAATGTTTTCCTCTTCATTATTGCAAGAATTGCCATTCGCTTTCCACAATGTATTTAGAAATGTTTCCCATAGGCACGTCGTGCAATGCAACTGCCAGAATAAGTGATGGTCAAATCTACTGAACTGGAGTATGTATGATTTTTGTTTGTGTATGTCTTTGTCAGCGTGTTTGCCATGCGTACTGTATATCTGCTTGCATGCCAGTAGTGCCTGCGTGGGTGGGTGTGCGTGTGTGTGTGTAGACACTAAAGTCTCTAGTGAAACCTTGTCAGTCCTTGAGATGTTTACACTGTTAATGTGTAGACATTTCTCCATGTCTATGCAGCCAGCTAACTGTCTCAAAGGACTGGTAGACAACACGTAAACATGCAATAAAACGAGGCTACCAGCTCTAAAAGGAAGCTCCACACGTTTCAAAAATTAAAATCTTGCTCTCATCAGTATTGTTAACATGAAAAACTCTCTCCCAAAGCTAATATCATACCACTGTGTACTCTGCCTCTGCTCTGCGCGAAAATAATGTTGTGGAATATTTGTCTGGATTTTCATAAACAAATGAGTTCAATATTATAGTAGTGTTTACCAGACCCAAGCCACAGAATGATTGCTAATCACCCGAAAATTATGCAAGAGAACTTTGCTAATATGAATCCCTCATGAATGGAGACCAATTGAGCCAGCAAAATGTTCTGATGACTGCTAAAATCTGGGGAAAGCATTTTTTTAAGATGCCCAGCATGCACGCAAACCTACTTTTCTGACTCATTCTGTACTAATGAGCATAAATGTGTTTAATTCCAGCCATATAGATTAATGCATATTAATGTGTTCCGCTTTGATAATTCTTTCATCAACACCTAAAATGTCATTGCTAAACTGACCAGGATACCAAACATACCAAACATATGCGCAAGGCTTGAGGATATATGGAGATTCAATGGGGATTCATTTAAGCTACCTTAAATGTGGCACAAAAGTAAATTATCATTTCAAGTTCAACACAAAAACAGGCACAACAACCCTGTTTATTTTTCATCATCTGCGCTCTGCGTGGACCTGCAGTGTCAAAAGTTGCTGTCTTCATGCTTTGATGAATTTGTGTATTTGTTGTGTTTGTGGTAATCTTACCTTTAAGGAGGAGTATTTTTGCATCCCAGATCTTGTGTGTGATTTTGTGTCACTGGGGAGACTAATGCTCGATACAATCCCAGAAATCTGTTTTTATAGATGGAATCGGCAAACGCTGCTTCCACCTGTGTGCCAGGGTGCTTCGGTGAGATGCATTTCTTTGCATTAGGTTTTTGTTTTTTTCAAAGTCAGTAAGACGATTAGCGCACACATATAGCATTGCTGTTGTGTGGAGTCGGTGAAGACTGTCAACGTGCTGTTCTTGCAGCCAACAACAGAGAAATTGGCATGCATTGCTCGTAATGCTCCCTTCTACATCTTTGTCTTGCTGGAGTCAGCAACATAGCGAGGGAGATAGTAGTTTATGGATATAACTCCAGTAGAGCCCTCTACCTGCATGGTACTGCAGCCACAGTAAAGCACATCATTTTTAATAATAATGACAGTATTGCAAAATCCATGTCGTGGCAGAGCATTACATCAGTGACGGTGATGAAAGCGGTAGATGGCCCACTTTTAACTATAATGTGAGTGATCCTGAATTAAAATTAAAGCAAACACTATTCTGTTTAGTGATCTCTCCATTGAATTACTCCCTGCAGCTGTTCACGGTGGATGCTCATTACCTGTTTTCTTGGCTTGGCTTCATTTTGCAGAGAGAAAGAACTCCTTTATGCCATTTGAAGCAATGAAGACAGACAGCGGCATGGATATGTTCAATAAAGGGCACAGAAATAAACATGGGTAAAAGAGAATGAAAGGTACTGGAAAAAAATAAGATGTAGACAGTATTTTTTTAAAGACCATGTGGAGGCAAGCGAAGTTCATTAAGAAGAAGGAGACAGCTCTATTGGGTCCTATCTCCTCTCTCTGCTCCTCACTGCAGCCTTAATGGCCTTGTCATTCTCTCATTCATGTCGGCTTTTTCTTCTTAATTACTACCTCTTCTCCCTTCTTCTCCGGTCTCTAGTAGTCAGGATCCTGGAATCAAAACCATTATGCATCAAAACACATGGATTTCTCTTGACCATGTTAATCATATGTTGAAAATACTCGCATGGGGAGTTTCAAGAGAAGGTTTTGACATCATTCAATCACTGCCAAGTCTATGTTGTTGTGATCATGATGGTTTTTAACGCGCTACCAACACATTACGTCCTTGTGATGAGAGGAATGCATGCATGACAACTTATAGAATTATAATAACGCTTGCTGCGATATAAAAGTAATTAGAAATATGTGTTATAATTAAAATGCTACAGATGAAACTGATGCATCAAAACACAAGTAAATAACACACACAAATACACAAGTAAATGTTTTCATAATTGCACTGATACATAAAAAATATGCACACACACAAACAGGTACATCCAATCTTCCAGCCCATCTCTGTGCAGTTATGTGTGGCAAAGTTTTTGTTTTTTAATTAAAGCTCTTGTGTTTTCACTGATAAGACACCCAATGAAGTGAAGAGTTTCCACATTGTTGAGATTCAGCTCATGTACTGAGCACAAATGGTGAATAAAGTGGCTGTAGCGACATATGGAGTGGGATGGTAGGAGAAGGATAGATGGATGGCGATGGACACAGGAGAAAAGAATAGAAAGAAAGAAGAAGGAAGGAAACCACAGGAGTGCACAACCAAACACTGATTAGGAATACAGAGGATGCAAATGAATCTCTGAAAGTGCTGTGAAATGAACAAGACTCATTGCCGGGAATGGGAATTTGTGACAGTATGACAAATTACGTAAAATGACAAGAGCACAAATTAGATACACCATTTAGTTTGGTTCATTGTGTCAAATACTTGTTAGACGTTTGTTTAAGGAGTTTGGGAACAGAACACAATTTGGTCTGGAAAAGGTAATTATGGTTTAATAAGAAAAACTCACAGTAGAAATCTTCATATGACTCAGGAAATTTATCCATGTCATGAAAGTTTAACACAATACCTGCCACAACCTAACCAAAATTTCAGTTGCACACTACCTTATTTTAATGATATATGTTTTATATAACCTCTCATGGTGGGAGCCGGCTCAACTGTTATGTGATGATACATACCTGAAATTGACAAATTAATAGTATGGATTTTTTGTTATCTGAACTGCAAAAAAAGACTCCAGACTTATATTCGGGACAGGCTTTTATATTTAATTTCCCTTGTTTTATGAGTATATTTTATCATAATCTAAAAACGAACCTCCCTATTTTCTTATCTGCTCTTGTTTTAATCAGATGTTGTATTTAGAATATTTCTCTAGTTTTGCACAGTTTTACAACAACATTATCATGCCACACTCGCCAGTCTTCTGCTCTCAAATTCTCTTTTTAAAAGAAATATGTTTCTCACTACCCAATTTGGTCATCTCTCTGCTATTAAGCTATTGTCAATGAAACGCAACACTTTCTTTACTGATGTTTGAAAAGCCTTTTACTGATTTAAAGGACACAATCCTCCTTTATCCCGGAAGGCTTGTAATGTTCAGTTTCATTGACAGTAGCTCATTATGAAAGGAAAGCAAAGTAGAACTGATTGACATTAATTAGTGAGTGAAAACAGCATTTTTTGTTATTTTAGAGTGGTACCATACTGTGTGAGTTATAATAATACTGGTAATTGTTACCCTCTGTCAATGGCTGATTTTAGGCTTTAATTTAATACACTGGCACGACTTTACAGTGTCTGATTTTCTTCGACTTCAAAATGTGGTATCCATCCTGTTTCATCCAGTCTGTACAGGGCCCAATCTTGTATAATCAAGCAAATGGCAATTGCAGCGCATCCTGGAAGTTAAATGTTAGCCATTAGCCATCTCTCGAATATTAGAGACTAAATGGGAGAAATTACTGTGGCCCTCAAAAGCCATTTTACCCAATACTCAGTGTGATTCAAAACATCTCTACAGCAGTTGGGTAAAGAAACCACTTTGGATGTTCCCCTCTTTAGCTTTTCTATGCTCTGTATGGTCAGTTTGTTTCAAACAGGTGTGTTTGTGTGTGTGTATGCTCGGACTGCTAAAGAGACCGTTGTCTTGAAGACAGATGTCTGAAAGGTCTCATTGACCTATTACACACCCACATGAAAAGGTCAGAGGAGCACACACGTGAACGCATGCACACACATATACAGACAGAAGCTTATTCACCTGTTATAAGTGGTCAAGCCTTTGATCTGTAGAGAGGAGAAATGGAAGAATGTACCTCTCCAGTGCTACACACACCAGCATCCAGACTTTACATTCTTGCTTCCACACATTGTCTCAGTTGTTTGCTCTTCTCCTCTTCTCTTAGATGCTCAATTTTTATGTGGCTTACTTCATCGGGGGAGGGAGGGAGGGCGGCAGACAAGCATGGCACAAGGTGCAGTTTCCAAATCTCTGAGTAGGGGAGGCTTAAATCGCATTTCAGCATTACATTGTGCGAAGAGACAAAAGTGAGGAAATAAGTTTGACACAGGGGGAAGAAAGGGGAGAAGCTAAAGGAATGCGGAACAGGGGAAATGTGATTGAGAAGGAAAGAGAGGCAGCTGCAAAGACCCTCAGCATGGTCCAATAAAAGGTAGAACAGAAAATCTTCTCTTGTCTTCGTCTGTGTTGATTTACAGGATGGGCTGCTGCCTGTTAAGAGAAGCACTGCATCCTTTTTAGTACTATGCACAGTTTGCCAATGAAAATCATCCCATTAGAGAAACATAAGTAAGGAACACTCGTGTTGGACACTCACACTATAGAGCTGCGCTTTCAGCTGAAGGGACTTGAAAGACGGCAGTGACATATTGAAGCTTAAGTGAGCATGAGGAAGCATTTCATTTGCTGACGGTCTTACAATCAACAGTTACGTATCATTTTAGGTTAGGGCATGACGTTGTCGTAACATTTAAGCTGAAGAATTCCTTGGTCAGATATGAAAGTGGGCCCACGTGTGCATCTACACGTGCCTCACTCAACACACACACAGCATACCCACACTTTGTAAAAGCATCGCCATGGACACCATCAGACACAGACAGAATCACGGGCAGACACATGCAATGAACTTGGACACGTTGATTGACACAAGCTGATTGATTACTAGGAAAATTAATTCAATTACACAATGCTCCCAATTAGAACAAATGGGAAATTGTGTTTAGCAAAGAGCAATTACCGAAGGCTGATGGTTCAGACCGTTCAGTTTACACTGGGGAATACAACTCATCGACCTGGATGACAAGTTTAAACTCCCGAGAGAGAGAGAGCGACAAATGCAGACGGGTGCGAAAAGGAGTGAATTGAAGTACATGACAGAGGATGGCTAGATGTTGGCACTACAGCGTGAATGGGTTCACAGTCTCATGGTACTTATGACTAGTTCAGGATGGCTTCCAAACTGGAAAAACGATTTCCTTTTTGTCTGGCACTTTCTACGAGGTGGAAAGCATACTCAGTGTTCGACCTTAACAAAGTAACAGGGAGGTTTTTCAAAAGTAGCTTGTAAATGGTCTGGAGGTGCAAATGTCCCATTTGAGCTGAACGGATTTGATGCCTTTTTTTTTCTTTTTCTTTATCATTCAAGTATTGTGCTTCCACAGGCCTTTGGCTGGTCCGTCCTAAGAAGCCCTTCCAATATACAGTCGGCCTTATGCTTTGGATGGTTTTCCTGCTTGGAACAATTGCCAGCTCCCCAGTCAAAGGTCTTCAGAAGTGAACTTTCTCATGAAGAATTAACCTGTACTTGGCTTTTTATTTGATCGCTCTGCCACTCGCTTAATGGGCCAGACCGAATGACTGATCTCTTTTTTGGCAGCAAGTTGTATCACAGCTTGGAGCCTTTGTATTTCTCTCAAGTGGTCTTGGTCTTGACAACATGGTTCCTCCTTTTAAGAAGGCTCTGGGTAATCATGCATGTTTTTTTTTTTTTGTATGTCCCTTTCCAAATCTGTGCCTCCTTCTGTCCCTGAAAACATCTGTGGTATGTCATATTAACATCATTTCTCACTGTAGACGGAGAGACACATCAACATTTACAGTTAGAGTTAGACTTATAGAGGCTGCCTAATTTTAACATTTTTTTCTGCAAAAAGGTTGAATGGTTCCAAACACATGGAGTTAGTACTATTCCCTTTTGGCTAAATTTAGGTTACAACAGCGCCAAGGGTAAAATCATGAATACGATGCCTTGCCTTTTTCTTCCTTACTGTAGTTGACTTCCACATGCTTTATTTCCAGCTGTGCTAGTTGTAGGACTTACAATAAAAATGCCATTGCCATGGCAACACAGAGCTCTCACTCTTTCCCTCTTTCATGCTCAGACTCCCTCTCTCTCTTCATATTGTGTAGTCATACTATGACCCACAGCATCCCAAATTTTCTCATGGTTGTGGGACAAGGTAATGTTCATGTGCTATTATAGCATTTCCACACAAAGTTGTCATGTTGCGGGGGTTAACACAATCCCCTAAAGGCAGGATCCATATCTATGTGTGTTCATATCTGGTGGCACCATTTTTGAACGTTCAAGTAGTAAGTCATCCTTGTGGTTTAATTTATATATTCCTTTATTTCTTTTCTCTAGTCTGCCTATTTGTCCTGGACATGGGTTGTTTCTCTTAGATAAGCCTGCTGTCTTTTTGTTTTTCAATCAAAGCCCAAACAAAGAAGAATTTTTACATCAGCCCTTAAAAGCTTAAGTACTCATTCTGCAATTAAAGAAAAAAGCAAGACAAAACAAGTGAATACCATTACTCTTTGACATGGCTAAAAAGCTTTGTGTGTGTAAACAAGACGTCTCAGGCTAAAACAAAGAGTCAATAAAAAATGCTGTTTGTGTTACAGTCAGTTTTATATTAAGAAAATACAGATAAGTCTCAGGGAGGAAAAAACATGTGCACAAGTGTACACCGGCACATCATCGGCCACGTACCTCCAGTTTGTGGTTGTGTCCATTATCTTTAGTGCAGGTTACCACCTGTGGAGGGACTAAATGTATTCCTGCAGTAAAATTATATGCATAGTTTATACATTAGATTTGTCAGTTGAATTTCATTTGTTCAGAACCACCTTACTGTTTTTCCCCTGAATTGGTGGATGTTTTTCAGTGAAGCCAACTGTTAGAGAAGAGATCTTTTATTCCTTCCACCATAAACTGCTCAGTATTGAGGTTGCAGGGTTGTGGTGAAATGAAGGATGCACACAGGTTGGCAGGAAATGTACAGGCTGACAACTGATTTATGAGAAAAATTCTGCCCTTTCTTGCTCTGGAAGTATTATTCTTCTCTGTATATGCACGGTTCCCCTTGGAATCCTGTTTTTATGAACTGGATGTGAAATTCCCTCCCTCTCTGCCTGCTATTTAGTTTGTCTTTCTCTGACATTTGGATTTGGCATGATTTCACCTTCCTTGTTACAAACATTGAGACACTCCGTGACACACACAAACACACACACCTGCCCCCAGGCAGTTGTCGACCTGCCCAAACTGAGTCACGGCCTCTCAGGGGGTAATGATTTAGTTGGTGCCACATATTCCAGCTAAGCTTACTCTTATGTTATTGTGCTGGGAGCATTTCTTCTGCTTGTGATGTTTTGGACAAGGACTGTCCTATTAACATGAGCTTCCCGCCTTGATGTCTACAACTAAAAGAGAAAAGTTGTTTTTCTGCTGTCATATTCAGAAAAACAACACAGGGACTTAAAATGTATGTCAGCCGTTACAAGCTTAAAACTTAATTCAGACAGGGAAAAGAAACAACAAAAAAAACATAGAATCATAAGGTAAAAAGTTCCTTTTGTGGCCGTAACAAGTTGTGGCAGTTTATAAAGTGTCTTTTGTGGGAATAACACACACATATATACACACAAGGGAAAGTTATGCAGAGTAAAATGGATTGGAACATAAAAATGTTAGCTTTCAGTGACGCCCGAGGAAAAGGACATAAATACATAAACAGAGTCTCTCTGTGTCTCTGCGCCATTTTCCTGCCAGTTTTATCACGCACAAGACACTTTTTTTTTGTTTGTTTGTTTGGATCACAGTGGGTAGTTAAGCCCAGGGGGAAAAGGGAAGATATGGCTTTTCATTAATTAGTATTCATCAAGATAACTCAAAATTGACCTGCAACACTTACATTTGATTTCCTGTTGTCTGTACCTGTTTGTGCATTTGTTAACACAGTTGCTTTGTGCGCTGCATTGGAATGAAACTAAGCCTGTGCTTCCTGGCCAGCAATCTCAGTGCAAACACAGGTGCACTGAGCTATTACTGGCAGAGGAGCACATACTGATTCAAAATTACATAACAATTTGGTTTAATTTATTTTTGCCACATTGGTTGCAAATCCTTGTCCGTCTTTTAAGTGCGCATCAAAATTCAGTTGCAATATGACTAGCACAGATTCTGTACCCATTTAGGTTAATGGGTGATTCTTTTCAATATTGTCATACACAGCTGCTTGTAATTCAACTATCCATCCATCAATTTATACCCATCCACTGTGGCTCCTTTGATTAAATCTAGTTAACAAGCATGTGTTCTTCCAAAAAAGAAATGCACAAAGCGTTTGCTTTTCTACACACCAACCCATTACACTCCTGTAAGAGGTGCCAAGTTTCTGAGGAAACCTTCAGGAGTGTATTTAAAGGATGGAGACATCATGGAGACGCTGATTGTGCTTTCTGGACCAAAAAAAGGTTGGACTGCTGCTATTTAGGTTTCCCAACACCACCTGCTATATGGTTTGACTTTTGGTAGACTTATCATGTTCAATCTTCTTAGCTCCACAATTTTTTTTTTAAATAAACACAAAAATGTATGTATGAAAGTAAAAAAAAAAATTATAAAACATTTGGCTTTAATCACTGGAAACATGGTTCATTGTCCCTCAAGTTCATTGAAATGTTAGTTTCAAGTGTGAACTGGGCGTTACCTTCCCTTAAAAGAATATTTAGGCTGTTTGCATTGTGTGTATATAAATTACAAAAAAAAAATTGCACCTTGGAACTTTGTACCTCTTGGACAAAAACATAAACTTGCTCTTTGAGTCTGGCCAGGATTTTCTCCTTGGTTCATTAGAACACTGTCAGTATGTCACAGTCGGGTGTCCGCAACTTTGAAAGCCTTTGAATTACAAGAGCCAGTTCAATCGATTGGCTATTGTTGGAGTCTGCCCCAGCTCCACCTGTTCCTCATGTATTCCTCCTATTACAGCATGATGATAGAGAATTTTTACTCTGTTCCAGCCCCTTTTTAGATGACTCACAGCACTGTGCTGTGCTGCTCCAGGGTTGTACTTGTTTCTCTAAACATTTCAAACATTGCACTCTTTAAACTGGCAGCATTAATTACATGTGTATTTTTAGTGCTAGTGTCTGCTTTCGTGTGTGTACGAGACATTTTGTGCTGCCAAATGGCAAATCTCTCTCTTTTCCTCTTTGTGTCTCTGCCCTCCCACCAACACAGCTACACACATACATGCAGGGAAATAAATACAAACATGCACCCCGACAAACATGCCAACACACCCAAACAGCACCGAGGAAAAACTGTGCCGTCTCACAAACCCCTGTCTGTTTGAGCGAATGCCAGCTTGCCCAAATTGGATCACAGTGTCTTCGATGGGACTAGGTGTACAAGTATCAAAGAGATTGAAGGGCTGACAGCCAGCCAAATTAAAGCATTAAACCTTAGCATCTGTCTGGTTTCTGCGCAGAGCGGGGCAGGAGAGGGGAGTGAGCGGGAGAGAGATTATAGAGGAGAGATTTTAGGGAGGGAGACAGACAGGTGGTAGGGGGTGGGAAGAGAGGGAAACAACAGCAAACAGTGGCTGCATGATGATAGAGAAGATGGAGAAAAAGCAGTGAGGAAACATAAGAGTTGCAGAGAGAGGAAGGGAGTGAGGAGGAATAGAATAATAGGGAGAGACAAAGGTCAGAAATAGGTGAAGATGGTCACAGGGGTTAGGGCACCGGGAGCAGCAAGTGTGTGTCTATTCTCCTCGATTCAGTATGACTCTGGCATACAATCATCATATATGCCAGCATATACACACACGAGCATGCAAATAACTACAGGACGCACACTCATTTACATATTTACATTTACACATGTACAATTTTGAATATGTCAAAGTAATTTGATTTCTCAAGTGAAAAGTGCTTGAGGCAAGGACAGAAGCATAAACCAGCCAAGTAAGTATTGTGAATAATATGGAGGCATGCACTGGACTGTAGTTTTTACATTTCAAGCTACAAAACAATATAAAAAAATAGATAAATAAATGTTATGGTGCTGTTTATAATACATAACATTACATGACAAAGGCATTATGTCAATGTGCATCCCTAAGGCCTTTCACGTCGTGCATTTTGAACTGACTTTAGCAGAAGCGAACAACCATGAAGTGAGCTTTTGAAATTACTTCTGTCCCATCAAGAGTCAATCTGAAACAGAACTTAATTAAAATTTGGTGGAATTGGCCTCTAATTACACTTTTTTTTTAACCATGGAATCGGATATCTCATGGTCCTCTCTTCTATTGACAACACGTGTGATGTTTCCAGCTGTTTATTCAATGTGTCAAAACTAAGGGTGTTGCAGTCTTATCGCTTATCATCTACTTGCCTATAAGAGGAACAGGAAGAATACCTCATAGTCTATGCGTTTAGAGGATATACATTATATACAGAATTAACATATACTCTCGCAAAGTTGTCCCCAGGGAAATGATTCCTATTCCATTAGAGACCTATTGAGACCCTTTTAGCTGTGAATAAGTGTATCTGAGAGGATGTAAACTAGCGTGCTGCGAAATGCGAGGTCATTCTATTTTCCCTGAAGACACAAACAGGAAAAGCAAATTGTTATTTGACTGTCATCGGCAGTAATGCACCTGTTCATTCGTAAAATTCCGCATCGCATGATATTTGCATGTATTATACATTCAGATTATATATTGGGATTCAAATGCTGCTGTTCATCACCACATGGTCCATTTGGATTTTAGTCAAACTGATGATGTAGATTAGGCCCTCTGCCAATCTTTGTTTAAAAATCAAGCTCTGTTTATGCCTTCAGGGCAGAGAGATAAAGATGGTAATGATAGCTGAGTTGCATGCAAGCCTTGGTCATTCTGTTATAGATGGAGTAGACTTGGCTGCTGGTATACACAGACTGTCCTCAGATTTTCTGTTTTTTATTTCTGTTTAGTTGCATGTGTTGTTGCCTGTGTTTTCTGATGATGGTATATAAAGTGTCTATATGTTTCCATGTTCCTCTGCACATTCACGTTTGTAAATGCTCAGAATGTGTCTCTTTTCATCTTTATTTGAATATTGTATTGACATAAGCTGCAGTGACATATGTACATGTCACATTAGTGTGACAAATTAGGATGTCGCCTGAAAAGCACATTTGGTGGCGTTATTGTCTACCAGTCATCTCTCCACCCTACGTGACAAACAGACACATAAGATTTGCAGACACACATGCAAACACAATCCCATGCATGCATACATGTGTGAGAAAGTATTAGCTAGATTAACAGGCCATTTTAGGTGAGGCAACAATAGACAAACAGAAGCTCAGCCACACTTCAAAATCCCTGTGTTCCCTGCAAAATAGCTGGATGAATTATTCTGTTTGTAATCCATTCTTGCACGAATCTGTTTCATTTGTAATTCCATCCCTTCTCACTGGCAACCACTGTAGGAACATTCCTGAATATTTTCTAGGGTTTTAACTGTCAACATTAACACAAGATGTTTTCTTCTGTTATTGACTGCTTTTGTTCTTCTGAGCTTATTGTAAAAGCTTAGGCTGTGCTGTGTTTCCCTGTGCTTCTGATCGCCATGTTCGGGTTAATCATGTGAGAACGCCTTACAGTCAAGTCTTCCCTCCAGCATGCCTTTGATGAGCTTGTGCAAGTGACAAACAAAAAAAAAGACAAAAAGGCTTTTGATTGTTATTGATAATGCTGGATGGACAGAGAGAAAATTAAGTAGAGAGTGATAACTCTTACAACCAGTAATTATGCCAGTAATGAAGTAACGAAGCAGTGACTCAGTAAGTCATTAAGTAGGATAATTAATTAAGGGATAACTATGTTTACAGGTTATCACCTGAGATTAAACATATGTGTGTCAATGACAATTCAGTAATGTTGGTATATGGTATAAATAGGCATACATAATTGTACAATTACCCTTACTGTTTGTTCTTGCGTTGTTGAGAAAATCATTACACTGTTCAAGTAGCTTGTCATCAACTGTCAACACGCCAGACCTCCTCCGCTTTCATCGTTCATTATGTTCTGTGAATCAGATGTAGCCAAACTTCAGAACTCCCGTTTTGTTTTTGGGCAAGTTTCTGCTTCAAAGCAAAGCTGAAATCGCCTTTTCTCTCGATGATTTGTCTTAATTACCAGATTTTTACTCCTAATTGGTTGGTCTTTTTTTTTTCCCCCTCTGTCAGCATTGTTGAGCTGCTATCACATCTCACTCTGTGTCTCTCTACTGTGTCACAGTGCTGTCATTCAGTTTCTAACTCGCCCACCTCCACTCCTCCATTGTTTCTTTATGTCATTCCTCTCTCCCACAGTCATCTCTCTCCTTCACTGAGCTCTCTGCGCTCACAAGAGACAGACTATCTCCAAACGGAGAGTGGATGTGTCTTTCTGTGTGTGTGTGTGTGTTTGCGCATGTGTGTGTGTGTGATGTAGCCGGGGGTGTAGTAATCAAGCTCATCGATCTAGCAGTATGCAACACATCCAGTAGCATTATGAGGCGATTAACGCTAATGGAAGAAGAAACAGCAGTGACCTGAGTTGTGATTTATAGCCATTCAACATTGAATGTGCACACACAAACACACGTGGACCAGATCCCCTCAGTCACTGAGATACCAGTCAAATTGACACCTGTACTAATGGCTTGCATGGTAAATTCAGCAGATTTTCACCTTTACTGGCATCAATACAATAATATAGTTATGCCACACTCACCAAAGATTCGCTCATTATGACCTCTTTCACAATAAAAGCCTTCTGTGAAAACAAAAAGAAATTGCACCCCCTGAACCACTGCCTTGGTTTTAATTTGATGAGCAGGAGATTTAGGAAGTGTTGAGTTTGTACTGCAAACAGCGAACAGCAGCAGTCACAAATTGACAAGGCACAAGAGAGACTTAAAATATGATCAAATATACTCTAAAGCAGTGACAACTAAAAATAAGCACTTGTCTCAAATGAAAATAGTTTCTCTGCAGTCATAGTAAATAACTAAAGATTTCAGCCTCTATTTGAGTGCTTTTTGATCGACTTTTTAAAGCTTTGGATATCGTATTCCATGAGTGCCATGTTTCTGAAAACACACTTTAGTACCTGCAGTTCATTTTAGTCCTTTCACTTTATTTCAAATATTATTGAATTGAATGAACATGACAATAACCACTCTACTATACCCTTTTTTTGTTTAGAAAGGTGAAACAGTCAAGCAAAATGAAAATCATTCATATAAAATGATTTATAGCCTCAACATTAGACAATGACCTTGAGTGTGTGTGATTGCTTTTGTTAATTGCTTTGTCTTAGTAGCATAGTCATAACAAATTAAGACAAAATAATCAATTTCTCTCTCGTAGTTTCCAGAGCAATTTACTTCTTGTTTTTTGCTTTATTCCAAACGTCAGTTCACATCATGCAAAGCAACATGAAGAATTTCTACATTGACAACAGTTTATAAACTTTCACCAAAATCTGACTGAACTCCCTATTCAGTTCTGCCAGAGGGACGTTCCAGTAAGACAACATTTCCAATCAAAGTTTTAGCCTCAAAGTCAATTAGTTTCTGTCAGGGGGTCACACAAACAGCCACTCAACAATGTGGCACTCATTAAAGCAATCAGTGTTTTGGTAAACACATCACATTCAAATTAATTTTTAAGAAATGAGGCACCAAAAAAAGGCATTTGTTATTCTCTGTCAGTACACAGTATGGTGGATGTAGCCCCCCCCCCCATTTCTATTTTAATGAGTCTCTGCTACCCTTATGAGATGCGATTACAATGTTTGTCACTAATTGTTGTGCGCGTGCGTTTGTTTGTGTGTCAGTGCATTAGTGCCCGTGTGTGTTTCTAGCTGTCTGACTCGCAGTGGAGGTTCACTCCTTACCCCACTTCCACCTGGCTGTTTGTGCCACTCTGCAGCTCAGCGCTAAAAGCTGTTATTGTTGTCATTGTGTTGAAGCAGTTCGCATCTACTCCTGTTGCTCCCAGTTGCTGTTGTCTGAGGAACAAATATCACCCAAACCTGTGAAAACAGTGCTGCAATTGAGTGGGGGAGTGCAATTCAATAGAAGTTAATAACTCAAACTGTTATTGAGTATCTGTTTCCATTACTGACATGCAGTTTAACACTTCGTCCAATTAATCTCTGCTGGTGGTGTCCGGTAAGTGCCACCAGCAGCTTCTCCTTTTTTCCAAATGCGATCCTTAAGTTATGTGGTTACTTGATGAGATTCCATTCTCTGCTTTTGTTTTAGGTGTTGTTTAGGTTTTAATGGAGGCCTTTGTGAACACTAAATCAGCAAGAGACTGGAGAGTTTCTGGATTATGATGCCATTATAGACCATATTGCTTAGGAACACATTTAATGGCATAAGCCTTGTTGCCATCTAATTGTCAGGGAACTTTGGACATGTTGCAAAAATGAAAATGCTAAGTAGGTGTGTTTCCATCAACTGGTTTAGAGTGAACAAACCAAAACTACGCGAAGCACAGTTTAATGAGAAATTGGCGGTATAGGCTCTGATATGCATTGCTGTAATGAACAGTAGTAGAAGAAGTAGAAGTCACAAAGTTGTTAGACAACTGGCGATAAACCTCAAAGAAGACGAAGAAACAAAACCAGTCGGCTTGGCCGTCTATGAGAGGTAAATAGAGAGAGGCCCTCAGGGTTTTTTGACAGCTTCTTCTTCATCTTCTCTCAGAGCAGAAAGAGTTGATCAGACCTGCCAGTGAAATGTTCGCTACATCAGAACTTATTTGGAAAAGGTGTTTCCACCTCGCATTAAGCGCATCAACTCTTTTTCAAGAAAGGTAAAGTCACCTCAAGCAAGCACCAAAACCTTTTAGCAAAATTAAGAAAGTCTAAAAAAGCAAATATTCTGCTTTTTCTAATGTAATACTTCAAAATTTCCCTGCAATACCACAATGGAAACACGGTTATTGTCGCATCATCAGATAAGAAAAGGGCAGCAGCAGTCTGTCAGTGTTGACCTTCACTTGACCTACATGGACATGCACTTCACCCATATTCACACTACATTTGTATCATGTCATGTCATATCATCATGTATCACACAGTATTTTGTACACATTACCATAAAAAATTAAATTAGTGTTATTATTAAGCACAAGATTTTTCTTGCACTAGTTGACAACCAGAACAATCATTATTTAAGTCATAGTAAGTACACACCAAAGATGGCGACTGCACATAATGCAGTAGGGAATATATTTGGCACGCTCAACCTTTTTTTTCCGCTGTCTCTCTCTCTTTCCCACCAGCACATTCAAGCAATGCAAGTAACATTTCCCCCAAACTACAGATACGCAGTCAAGGCACACACAGGACAATCCACAAAGGACAGCCCCTAACATGCACATAGATACATACAGGTGCATTTGTAAGGACTAATGCATAAGCCATTAATCTTTTGCATGCCTTAGATCCAAACACCCACCTGTATACAGTTTCCTTTTGTTACAGCATGCTGAAACAATTTAATGAATATATTCAGTCTGTTTTAAATGCAATGTTATTCTCAATAACACAAACATGTTAGTTGAGCATGTGAATTTGAATAAGTCTCCACCAAAATTACCAGTATCTCAATCAGAGCTGAAGTCCAGGAGTCATTAGCTAGCAATCAGCGAGGGAGATCAGAGAAATGGTTGTTTTGAGTTTCTACCACTGTCAAAGGGGGTTTCACAAGGTTCAATACTGGGTCCTGTCTCTGCCACCGCTCCTAAAAGCTCAACATTCAGTTTGTCACTCTGCCCTGAGATTCATTACTGCTGACAGTTATTGTACTCATCGCATTGTGTAGGGAAAGGTTGGGTGGGCATCTCTGACAGTAAGATGGGACAGGCATTGGTTTCCTACGCCTTATTTTTAAAGCCCTTAATGGCGACATGCCATCATACATCACTTCCTTATTAAACTGGTCCCATAGTCATGATTTGATCCGTTCAAGGAATTGGCTAATGTTCAGTGTCCTTCATGCAAATGCAAGCAATTTAGGGAAAACTGCATTTATTTTTTGTGCTGAACACATTTGAACACCTATTAAATTTACCACACTTAGCCAAATTTACCGCCTGACCTCTTGGTCAGTTTAAGACCATGATTTTAAACTACTCCACTCATTTGTCTCTTCTGTGTGTGTTTATGCTGTTTTAGCTGTTCTAATCTTTGGAAACCAGGGCATGCCCTCAATGATTTTTCAAATTAAAAAAAAAAAAAAAAGGTTGACTTGAACATTGAAATTGACAACTATTGTACAACATACACTGACAAATTGTGTTCCTGCCAATTTCCTGCAGTGACAATCTGCCTCATACTGGCACACAAGCACGCACACACACACACACACACACACACACACAGATAGAGAATAGTGAAACGGCACTTGCTTGACTCTCAAACTCAGGGTCAGTTTTCATTATGCAAGTGAATGACGTGTGGCATTGAACAGTTCATTATTCAGTGCTCTTCTAGAAGACAGACAGAGACAGAAAAGAAAGAGTGGGAAGAAAACAGACTAGGCTAAAGGCCTTGACAGACTGAATGTGTGCAAGCATTTCAACAGGCTGACAGCTATCACAATGTGATCATCGCAGATTTACATTGCAATCATTAAAGCCAAATCAGACAGCTGCTTTAATAAAAATGGATATTTATCAAACACAACTACAGTTGAGGACCCCGAAAACACAAAGTATGTCTGTTTGTTAATGTTTTCATGCTGTGTGATTGGCTATAAACACGCTCATTCAAATATGGATCAGCAGAGTGACAGCGGACGGGCTTTACTGAGTACTTTTCACAGATTCTGCTGTCGCTTTTCAACTTGAAGCACATCAGTCCCTTGCTCTCCTCTTCTCTCTAGGTCCTCACGGGGGGGGCTGCCATCTGTCATTGCACACAGCCACAGATCATGCACACAGTGTATACAGTATATGAACAGAGACACACACACAAAAGAAAGATCTGAGAACAAGCATGTGCAAACACACACCCACGATCATGCACTTTTTCCTCCCTCTGAGCTCATTCATTCTTGTTACAGCAACATAAAAGTTATCACGCATGCTGTCAGCGGAGAGAGAGAAAGAGAAATAGAGAGGGGGAGAGACAGAGAAAGTGATGGCATGGGTTTGGCTGTGGTGCAACTCTTTTATATTTTTCTCAATTTAGTTTTCTGGGGCATCAGTTGTGTGTACAGTGTGTGTACGCTGTGTACCAGACTCTGTGTCTGTAGTTTGTATTACTCTAGATATCCAGTTCAGCTGCAGTTTAGAAAAGCAGTGTGGTGCATTGAAGAACACACTCACAAACACATACATAACACACATCTGTGCGCACCCCTTTGAACAAGCAAACTTCTCATTCCCAGGTCAATGTGAAACATCGCACTTTGGTCAGGTTTAGGAAAAGACCATGGTTTGAGTTACAGTTAATAAGTTTACGTATGTGATGTTAAGTTAAGCATGTTGCTTAAGTTCGCTTATGTACTCAAGTTAGAAAAAATCAGCCCCGACCCTGACCTTCTCCATGCACAGACTTTTTTTACTCCTGTATACTTCGTTTCCACTGCTTTGAGCATCCTGAATTGCAGCGGATAGGTTGAAAGCTCTGTACGTTTCACACCTTATGCGTCTGTATGAGACGCAGAGAAATGTGACAGAAATGAGGGTAGTGCTGTGCTGCCTATCTGCCAGAGTGGGGCCTGTTCAGTTTAATTCAATATGCTTTTTTGGCATGAATGACATATCAACAGACTTGCAAGAGTGTCCAAATACTATTGGAAGGCATCATAAAAAAGCATTTTTCTCACTTTCTTTCTGTTCTGTACCTGTAGTTACTCAGATGTGCTGCTCTTTCATCTCGTCTTGCTCTTCTCTCTGCTGTCTCTGTTTTCCTCTCCCTCTCTCTCTGTCTCTTTATATCTTGATTTGTGTGCATCTCTTTCCTCTGCCTTAACCTTATATGTGTCAGGCTGTATTAATCTCTCTCTCTTTTCTGTTTCTCTCACACACAGTCCTCTGTCAGCTTTCTTTACCTTCCCCTCCCCTCCCTCCCTCCATCTGACTCCTTTGTAAATGAAAAGGTGAATGTAGCCTTTAGCTGTAGCACGACCACTTCAAAGCCCTTTCATTTTCCCTCTCTCTTTTCATCATGAGCAGGTTGAGTAGTGTTATAACCCCAAATAACCTTTCACCGGATGGCCCTTGTCTCACTGTCTGATCTCTTATAGATGCCAATCGGGAAGGCTTTTATATCAGGTGTTGCAAAAAAAATACTGAGCATAGAGCTGGAGTGCACGGTATGTGGCTCCAAGTACACAGTATGGTGGATGTAGTCCCCCCCCCCCCCCAAAAAAAACAAAAAAAAACATAATTAAAAAATAAAAACTACTTTTAAAGAGTCTACCAGCTCAGTACTGCCATATCAATTTTATTTTCCACACATTTCTATTCATTTTTACGTTCAGAAAAATCTCCTAAAGGCCTAAAGGTCATCATTAATAAGTTAGCTTTTTTTAACACTCAGAGCTACATACCTAGACAAAGCTGATTTTTACAGTATACTGTATCATTAAAAGTGGTATGCATTTTGCAGAAATTAATATTAATATTAGATGTATTGCAGGTAGCAGTGTCAACACAGTTCAGCTAAAACTACACCCTCAAAATTCCTGCTAACATAATAGATTTTAGATTAGCGCCTGTCAATTAGCAACTGATGTATTGTCACAGTTCATTTCTGTGAAGGAAAGAATTAATTATGCATTATTACTTCAGTAATTTACATAATCTCTGTGCTTCCATCCAGTTAACTTGCTGTGCTTGCTGGTTGGTAATTATGTCTCTTTCACTTACTGTAAGTGTGCTACCCACACACTGATGTTCAGTTGTTCATTTGGCTTACGAGGCTCCAGAGTTGCAACAAGTACCCCGACCTTCCTGTTCTATCTCCCACACACATGCACACTAACATACTTAGACACATGTAAAAAGGCAAAACACTCTTTAGGAATCTATTTCTCAGTCGTTGTGCCACACTTTTTAGAACGGATGAATGAGGTCTGAGTTTGTTGCAGATTCAGATGCAAAATGAGGATATAAGGCTGACTTCCATTTAGAATTGAACTTTTCCATTCCACTGTTCAGCCAGGACTTGCAACAGCGCTGTTCGAAATTGCTTGCATCCCATTTGAGAGAAGGGCACTTCACAGCTTTGTAATGGCCACGTTTTATTGTGAGTTCTATTCACCCACCCACATGCACCCAGGATTACAGCACAGCACAGCGCTGTTGCACCTACTGTTAATGAGATAATTCTTTAATAGTGAATGGTGCAAACTGAATTCTGGGAAGATAATGCTCGGATTTATTTTATTTAAATATATACTTAAACTTTTTTTAAAAAACGATTCTTATTTCTACTCATTCTTGTGCTCTCTCTTACAGTAAACCCAAGAC
Organism: Chelmon rostratus; assembly: GCF_017976325.1. Lineage (NCBI taxonomy): Eukaryota > Metazoa > Chordata > Actinopteri > Chaetodontiformes > Chaetodontidae > Chelmon > Chelmon rostratus. Next base: position 18,540,377 of record NC_055662.1, on the reverse strand, counting down.
GGCATATTTGTACTGTGAAAATACCTGTTACGGTGGGAAATCCATTACCAAGATGTTTATTGATTGATTGACTGTGGAGTCAAAGAGTACATTTAATGCATTATTTACTTTCTCTGGCACTTATTCCACATTATTATATTCACAAACTCACTAAACTGCTCATTTTAAATATTAACATGCTTACTTTTTTCTCTCATTATTTTAAGCAGTGCATAAAAACGTGATAACACTGAAAAAAAAACAGGCCTCGACTCTCGGTCTTTCACCATCTGTTAAGATAAATCTCACAAAAGGACACCAGTCATGTTATGTCGTGTCATTTAATCTCATCTCATTAAAGACAAAACAAAAAGCCACAAAGAACTATTACCAAATGTACTTTATGATTAGAACTTGGAACTAGACTAGATGGAGGGTGATAGCTGACATATGGAAAGCCTTTGTGCATACATTCCCATTAGTATTATTAGCTAATGCAGTCTTACAGTCTTTTAGTAAATGCATTAAGATTAAATGTATAGGACAAGAAATGTTGTTGTGCCTTTTCTGTGTGACCGTAGAGCAATCATGTAAGAATAAAATCCAGAGAAAAGAAACGATAAAAAAATTTAGCATTAATTTTGACAAAGGTGACAAAGGTTTTGACAAGATTCTACTGAAAGCAGTTTTCACCTTTTGGGGGAAGATGGTGACTGGCTGCTAGTTTGAATGTGCTTGGAAGGTCATTGCACCATTAGAGAGCCAGGAGAGAGAACAGTTGATACCGTGTGGAGTGCTGACCAGCCCAGCACAAAGAAAGGAGAGCAAAGAGGTCTGTAGTGGCAGAACACAAGACACTGGCTGGCATGTATTGCTGGATAGTTGCCTGGAGGGAAGGGGCTACAGATCCCTTCACAGTTTTGTGTGCCAGCACCAGGATTTGGAATTTGATACAAGCAGCCACGGGCAGCTGGATGCATACATTAGCTCTGCCAGTGTATGTTTGTATGTGTGTGTTTATGTTTATTACTCATGTTGTGAAGACATAAATCTGTTTACACAGTCACATTGTGGGGACTAGCCATCCTAATGGGAACACAACACAAGTCTCCATTACATAAATTAAAAAAATAGGGCAAAGACTTGGGTTGAGGTTAGGGTAAGTGGTTGGGTAAGTCTCAAGGAAATGAATGTAAGTCAGTGTAATCCTCTGAAGTGATGGAAACACAGCTGTGTGTATATATACGTGTATATCATATCACAACTCACCTCATTGCTTCTAAAAACCTTCTTTTTCAACTGAGAACAGCAGCCATATGAACCTGCTGCACATGTGCACAGGCACAAAACCTGATAAGCGTATGTATGTGTATGTGTGTGTGTGTGTGTGTGTGTTTGCAAAATTGTACATATGCATGTGCATGACGTAATTTATCCATTTCATGGTTTGGATAGTATTTTCGACATATATATATGATTTTGAGAAGTAAGGAAATTCAGAGGAAAAAATGTTTCCAAAATTTTTCAAAGGTGGGCGTAAAGCAGTTAAAACTGCTGTGTACAGTGAACAACACTTCCATCAGATGGTGGCTAAATATCCAATATAGGTGTGAAACATACTGCATGCTGTTTATTCTAATCAACAGGAATTAAACTGTGATCTCTTCCTCTTCCTACTCAATACAAAGAAAGACTTAAATTATTAAATTAATTAAGTTTAGTTAATCACTCTAACCTTCCATTACATGCATGTCAACTGCTCTCTATTGTTTCTCACTCTGTTCCCACCTCTGTCAGTGAGGGAGCAGGCATTTTCTTTCTCATTGAAGTAAGTCTGATTGAGTCATGTATAATTATGGAGTTCCCCACAGTCTCTCCATAATTCATCCATCTCTTGTTCCATCCCCCCTTTCTTTGCCTTCACCTTCTCCATGTCCTGGCCGCTGATTTGCGTTTGTCTACATCTCTCTCTACAGACTTTAATCCTTCCTTCATTTTCCAGAGCTCTTTACCGTAATACATCGATTAAAAAAATCACTCCGTCCCTCTTTCTAGTCTTCATTTCCATAATTCTTCAGAAATGCACATCCCTAACTTTCTCTCTATAGAACAATAAAAAATCCCCTTTCTTCTTTTACTCATCTTCTTCCTTGCCACTTCACAATCAATTTCTTCCCTCTCTCTTCCAAATGTCTGTGCAGCTGCAGCTAATTAAGTTGTTTCATCACTCAACATGCTGCTGTCTGAGGTGCAAAATGCAGCATAGCAGTGAGGAATATGTTTTCCTGGTAGCACTTCTAAATATTATGTTTAATATACTGTATGACACTAATGTTTTCCATCAACATTACAGCTCTCTGTGTTTGTACATATAGTGTGTGGACTACCACACAGAGACACATCCATCCACTCAGAAATCAGCAAATGTTGTTTCCCACGAGTAATATAGTCCTGGGTCAATCAGCTGCAAGTAAACACACATGTCCCGCCCTCCTCTGGCCCTCAGGCCAATCACTGCAGTGTTTACTAGCACAGATTGGAGTCATTGAGGTGCAACACGTCCAGCATTTTATCAAAATCTGATCAGATATTATGTGTGATGGAGAGATGAATAGCGCAATGATTATGTACAGTCACTTCCCCAATTTCATTATAGGGGGCAATCAGCCAGCTGGTCTGTGTGGGTAGTGTCAACAGCTGAAGACCAGTTGAATATTACTTATGCGGAAGAGAAAGCTCACTGCCACATAGTATCTCCTTCAAAAACTAGTCAGAATCTCACCTCCTGACAATGACGTGTGTGCACCGGCATGGAAGCACATTGAAAAACAGAAGAGACACGCTCCCCACATGCGCGCACAAACCTGTGTGCAGTTCACTATTGAGACACCAAGTGGGGGAGATATGACATCTGCCGTGTGCACAGGCAATGAAAACAGATACACACCGAGTCATTAGCAGCGAACAACAACCAATCCATTTTCTAAATATGATTAAAGCATTGACAAATGGGTCATTACCCAAGCTGACAAAGAGAATATAAAAGAGAGAGAGAGAGAGAGAGAGAGAGAGAGACTGTGGGTAGACAACAGTCAATTTGTACAGTATAAACATGCAGACTAACATACTGTGTGTGTGAGTGTGTGTGTTCCCTTTTTGGAAAACGGCTTCCAGTGGTTCACATTAGAATCTATTATTGGGCTGGAAATTCTACTGAAGCTTGAAAAAGAAAAAAGAAAAATCAAAGTGCAAATGCAGAGAAGTGAGGGAGGAGAGAGAGAGAAAGGGGCGTAGACCTGTCCTGGTGAAGCAATAGCAGTAAACGCCTTAAGGCTGTAAACAGACGAGCTGTGGATTTTCCCAGGGGACACGTTCATCTCCTTGACTTCACAATGGATAGAGCTCGGACACAAAGATATATACAGTGTCATTTCTCTTTGAACAGATTGAGGGTGGATGGAGGGAGGAATCGCCTAAGGAAAGAAGAAATGAGAAAGAGGATAAACTGTTGCACCGTGAGCCAAAGAGATTCAAGGCCTTTCACACAAAGTCTGATCATAGTGCACTTCATTTAGATTCTGGACCCTCTTTGTGCTCGATAAAAATCTGTGTGACCCATGAAAAAGATCTGCCACTAACATTAGCCACTGATAATTTAGTGTGACAAGGTGGGTAGCAGGTACAGAACTGGGAAAAAGCACATGGCAGAAAACTGCTGCCAACCTGAAGAATATGAACGGTGGGTGTGTAATGTGTGTTATCAGCATCAGGAGAAAAAGTGGTCTATATGATACTAAAGGAGAGAAGGCAGCAGGACAGAAAACAATGAAAACAATTACATGGAGGCTATGGAGTTTCTCTCCCATTTCATAAAGCACAGGAGGAGGTCTAAGTTCAGACGTTACACTTTGTCTTTTTTCTTCTGCAGATCTTTTCTTAGAAAACTTGTACAAGGCCTGCTGAGAAAGACAAATGTGCATAAAAACTGCACCTTTTTTCCCTTTGGGCTTTGTGCAAAAAGGTCTTGAATGTGGAGCAGACACTTTAGAGATGGAGGGAAATGAAAGGGAAGCAAAAGAGATGTGAAGAATAGATGAAGTTTTGATTCTTACGTAATAATCACTGAAGATGTAGCATAGATTCTTTTAAATGCATGAACATGCATTACACTACTTACTACCTGCAATGAAACGTTACGATGATGCCTGCATTATTAAATACATCAGTATGTACTTCATTTTACTTAATGCATAGAATGACTATTGTAGCGTACCATGTGTCCTTACTGCAGTTGATTGCTGAGTTGTGTATAGGTGTGTTAGTCATAATCTGTCATAAGCCCCATCAGTCAACCTCAAGTTTGTAACTAGTGAAGAGCATCCATAAGACACTTGAGGTTAAAAATCACTTTAAGTCACATCTATAATGTTTCATGACCGTTGATAAAGCTTTATGTGTGTTTATGAGTGTAGTCATAAAGCATTATGAATGCATTGTAATTGACTTTGAATGCCCCCATAACACACTTCATAGAAGGTGGTCTTCATAGAAAGTGTCACCGTTAATGGTTTGTGGATTACTGTCGGTGGACTGGATGGATAAAGTGATTTTAAAAAGGAAGGATAAGTGAAAGATAGTACGGGCTGGCTGATGAAAAGGTGACTGCAGAATAATAAGAGAGAATGAAGTAGGCACTTGAGGTAAAAGTGCACATGGTGCAGTTTAATTGGGTTTAACAAACAATTGAGTTGATGGATGGATGAATAGGTGGATGGAGGGAAGGATAAAAATGAACTGGCCCTGAATGATCTACTGTACATGCAATCTCAGGTAATAGAGTGAAGGATTGAGTGAGTCTGGATGGGTGACAAAAGGTGAAGGAAGGAGAGATCAGCGAGCAGAAGAGGCAGGAGAGCAGGGTGTAGAGAGGGAGGCATTTTTCTGTTCTGCTCAACAACACTTGGAGCTAAAAACCAGGGAAAATATACTGGGAGTGGCGGAGGGAGCGAACACAAAATAGGACGAGGTAGAAAGATGAATAGTGTGAAAGAAGGGGTTGTCCACAAAAAAAAGGACGAGAGGAAGCCAAGTAGGAATAGTGGCAGAGTGAAAGTTTAAAGGAAAGAGAGAGATGAGGATTGGAAAAAAGGGAGACGGGGCATTCATCTGGCGAGTGCGATAACGGTGAGCGCAGTAACTGGATAAATACATTGGAGTGGTAAAGGGTACGAATTGAGGGGCAGTTGAAGGGAATGAGCAGAGGAGGCACAGACAGAGTTACAGAGAGGAAAAAAAAGAGGCGGGATGAAAGAGAGGATGTATACATCTCCGGGGCACAAAGACTAGAGCTAGAGAGGAATGGATGATGTTAAATGTGACAAGATGAAGGGACCAACGGGGGTCCATTAAATGTTAATGGGAACAGGGGTAGGAGTTGGGGAGGCGTACTGGGGGCAGGAATAAGAACAGATTGTGTTTGCGAGAAATCGTCGGTCTGGTATTTTCAGCAACAGAAAGTGCCAGAAGTCAGAGAACTTAGAGTGATAAATTTCAAGAGAAACAAAGTGGAAAAGGGTATGTTATCGTTTGCTCATTCTACCTCCCTGACCACATTAATTCAAGTGCTAATACCCTCAAGGAGTGTATATCAGCAAAGCAATGGCCCACACAGACACGCAGAGGCATATATAGAGCACAGCATATTTTCAGCCTGCCAGCGGTGTGAGTAAGCGCGTCTCTCTGCCACTCAGCGCTTAGCTGTGTGTGGCACAATGCATGGCAGCAGTTTGGAGCTGTGGAACAATACACGAAACAATACACAGACACAAGTAGGTCATCCAAGCACACACACAGCTCTCGACACGGAGATATACTCTTGGCTATGGCAGTGCTGTGGGCACCGTCTAGGACTTCCTTTCGCTCTGTCAGTGAATTTCTGATGAAATCAAACACTTGATTGTGATTACGCAGTCCTCTTAAAGCCAGCAGATCCTGGAAAGTTGAAAACGTATTGAGTTATCCCTGCTGCAACAGACTTTAGTAGTCTTCTTATTTAATCTAACTTTCTCAACATGGTTTTGATAGAATGTAATATATCAGAAATTAAGTCCAAATTGTGATATCAAATTCCACGATGACCTTAAACTGAAGTTTCGTTGCCGAGCTTTTGAGAACCAGCCTCACGAAGACCTGCCTCTCATTTGGGGTCCAATATCTATTTTAAAGTTCCAGAAGTTTCAATGTGTTAGAAACAAAATGTCCACATCAGTGTGCATTACTGTGTGCTGTTTTGTACTTAAATTATGATGCTCTTGGTAATCCATTCACATTTAACTTGTGTTTTCCTTGTAAAGTGATATGCGCTTGACTCATCTGAACGTTTTAACAGTATTTGAAGTCCTTCATTGCTGCAGTGGCTTCAACCCTCGCCACGGTCAACACTTAGCATCTGCTGGTTTAGCTTTTCCCCCCTCATTTAGCTTGAAGTACTTCCACACAGGTGTCATAATGAGGCAAGTGGCTACTGTTATGAAATCACTCCTTACTGTATGGCACAGTTTAAGTGTATTTTTAATTTCGGCCATCCTATTCATGCTTTTTGGCCAATAGCAGCCCAGTGATACTTCAAGGTATACCAAATGAAAACTTTACAAACTAAACAGTGTCTTACGGATTATGCATAATGTGTTTTACTCTTTAAATGCACAACAATGAATACCTTGAAAGCAAAAGATGTAGTTTGATGTTGTGTGAAGCAGCATGGGGTCATAGAAGGTCTTCATTGTTAGACAAACCATTGCCAATGAGGACCTATCTGACGTGACTCCTTTTTAGACAAAGTGGAAATCTTACATATTAACCCTTAAAACTGCTGTCTCTATATAGTGTCTTATAGTGTCTAACTTGCACGAGTAATGTTGTACAGCCACAGGCATACAGACACTCTTTTATTGGTTTTCTTCAGGTATTGATTTCCTTGCTTCCTGTACCCCTCTCTCTTTCCTCTCCTCTCCATCCTTGGTCGCTGTGCCCACAGAGACTGGAGGACCGGGTATGAGTGTGATAAAGTGCGTGTGAATGTATGGTGGGAGGAGAGCAGCTTGGAGAGAAGCAGATAGAGAGAGGAATCGGTCACACCTGAATGCAGGTGAAGTGCTTGCAGTCCATTTCTTCTGACAGACCAACAAGCTGGAGAGACAGAGCTCAATAACATGCTCTGTTGCAGGACAACACATGTACAGTGAAGACTAACATACAGAACATGCATAAGAAATGTCTGTGTGTTAACAAGACCGTGGTGAGGTAGCAGTTCAATAAACAGTATTTGAATATGTGAAAAATCATGAGGAGTGATTCAATTATCTTATGTTGCAAGGTGTTGAGTTCCTAATAGACCTAACTGACCTCCCAAATTTGACAAATGAATAAACACAGAGCAGAATAATTAACGAAGTAGATGAGTCCTAGGGTAATCCCTGTGGCTGACAGTCCGAACACTTGAATGTGCACATGTCTGTTTGCGTGACTGACATGTACACCCCTCAACTAAACGCCTCTACATGACTGCTTGACAGGGCCTAGCTGCTTCAGCCAGATTGATCCCAGAATGATTTATCATGAGTCAGTATAGGGCTCATGTACAGGAGGGCTTTAGATGCGTGAGTGTGGCTGCGTGTGGGTTGGCGGTGATGGTGGTGGTGTGCAAGTATGGTTTAGTAGGTGGCTATGGAACAGGATGATAGGTGAAAAACTGCAAATGGCTATGGTTTGTATTTGTGTGCCCTCCTACACGCCTCTCTTTCTGTAGTTCAAATCTGTTTTTGTGCTCCAAGCGCAGTCATTGTACACAGCTGTTACTCTGTGGAGTGTTGGCAAGGTATAAGGAAATGATATCCATCTGCAGAGCTTAACATTCAACTCAATCACTCAGGCAGGACTTTTCTTAAATTTTTTCGATACTTTCAAGTCTTTCATTATGTAAGTAAGTGTGTTCTTTCTCTGTAATGTCAAACATGTTTTGCTGCACCAGCATTTCTAACCCCCTCCTCCTCCAAACTGTTGCTTACTTCAGAGTGATGTAACACTGGGCTTGGTTAGTGAACGGGCCCTTTAAGTCATTAGCGAAAAGCATTAATGAGCCTAGTGCTCACAAGCCCCCTGCAGAATTAAGAGTGTGTGATGTAAAGGGGATGAGGGCACTAATTCTCCAAAGTGCCCTAATAAGTTGAGGATTAGCAAAGCCTTCCATTAGCCAAAGCCTTGATGATGCTAAGCTAATGCGCTGTAGCTAGACTAGAGCAAGGCAGCTAAAGCGTTAGCATGACCGCTATGATAGGGAAGGGGAATCTGTATAATGTAGCTTATGACACATGACTGGCTTATTCAGCTAAAATATTCATAGAAATGCAGACTCACATGCATAAGTGGCTTCACACATAATGTACACACAAATAAATCCACAGGTGTACCTTCCCACACACACCCACAGGCATATGCTCAAGCATTAAGATGATAGTAGAGAGAAGATGAATCCCGGGCTCATTGGTTTTGAGAATAATGGCCATGACTAAGCAGTATGCTGAGACTTAGTGGAGTTTAATCATATATTGTTACACTATAATTAATTCCTCAAAATGTGGACTTGCACAATGGGCAGTGAGATTGAAACTGCTTTAGCTTCTACTCATTAATCATCTACATCAATGCAAGAGGAAACGGCTGCATGAAATAGCCCTTTAGCTATTGTTAAGAAGGAAACAATCTATTTCCATTTAATTACAGAATGGGTTTTGTGTTCATATATTTAGAGCTATTACCTCCAAATTAGATTTATGTCACCAAGCGACTTAAGTCTTGAGTGACAACCGTAACCAGTTTACCTCAGAAGCTGTGATTTTTTTGAGTGCACCAGCTCCAGAGTGTCTTTAACCTTGTGCATTAAGCTTTATTTGTTTGTTTGTTTAAAAAAAAGCAGACCCTTTAAGACAAAGCGTTACGTGAATTTAGTTTAAGTATGACTCGTACATTTCAAAACAAATGCATCCAAATTAAACCAGTAATGCATACACTATGTAATTAACCGAGAAAAGAATTTAACCAGACGCCATGTTGTGCATCATTCATGCACAGACGAACATGGACATGGTCGGAATTCGTCACAATTGTGGGTTCATCTTCACAAACCGCTTTGAAATCCAGCTCATTAGGTTGTTTTTGAGCAAACCAGTTGACACGGGAGACATTGTCATATTGTATAGCTCTCATGTTCTCTCTCTCTCTCACACACACACACACACACATGCATGCACACATACAAGGTTTTATTCTGCTTTTCTCAGCACCATGGATCTGTCTCCTCAAGCTTTTCTTCCTTTCTCTTCTCTTTTTTTTTCTGGCTTTATTTTTGCAGTGTCGACAGATTAGTCTGTGTGGCGTTATTCAGGCTGACTGTGTGCTTTAGATTGTGCTTTCTTGCCATTGTACTTTGCCATTGCACCATTTGTGTGTGCGTATCTTCGTATGCGTGTGTTTGTGTTGACAGTACTGTCTTTAAACTTTTTTCCCCTACTACTTTTTGTTTCACTCAGTGACTCAGTGGCAGGAGTTTAGTCAGCTAGAAGTGAAATAAACACATTCTGGTGCTTAGCACACAGTGGAGGACACAGAGAGCAGCATGGGAGCAGACGTGAGGGATGAAATAAGGATGAGAATGAATGAGGGATGGGGCCAAGAGCATTAGGGCAAAATGTGGGTGGCGAGTCAGGGAAGGGTTAGGGTTGGCCCTGTGGGTAAAAGTAATGGAAGAGCAGACTTAGAGGCAAGAACGTGTGCAAAAAATAAGCAATAAAGAGGTGATTAATGGAAGGATGGCTGAAGTGAGAGAAGGAAAGAGGATCGGTGGCTGTTTGTGTTGCCATGAGGGTAAACAAGAGATCAGGGAGAAAGCGGCTAGTAAAGTAGAGATGGCGAAAAAGATTGGTGGGTGGAATGGAAAAGGTGCTGAGGAAGGGATGTTAGAAAGGAGGTGGAAGAGGAAGGCAGATGACTCCAAATTGAGGACAGTGTACAACATTCAGTGGTGCTGTAAGGCAACTAAAATGAAAATCACTGCAAGACTGCAGCTTTGAAATGATTGGGGCTGAAAGGTAAGCACTCAGAGGGGCTGTTTTGGACAAGAAGGGAGATAACAGGGGAGTGGGTTGAGAGGGTAGGAGGTAGAGGTGTTTTTGACAGCACTAGAGGTCTAGGAAGGATGAAACGGGGAAGGTAGGAGAAGGAGAAACGAGCACAGATAATGTCTCAGAGCTGAGGAGCATTTAGGCAGTAGAGCACAAACAACTGGGGGATTGTGGACAGTCTGTCTGTCTGGCAAGAAGGGCATCTTTTACAGCATGGTTTTATAAAACAGCTTTGAAAACACTTTTTATAGAAGCATGCTTTTATAGTTTTCTAGACTACACTGCTTTATATTGTATCATTATTGTTCGTGAAGTAGCCTGAAGGTCAGTCAGTAATGTGGATGTTGACACGACTCTGCCACACTGACTGACTTAGCTTGGATTCAATAGCTAGACTAGTGTTTGCTCTGAGCAGATGGTTGCTTTTGGAAAATAGGAAACAGGGCTCAGAGAGTGGATGGAAACAAGGAAAACTATCATTTTTTTTTTGCTTTGACTCTAATTCAAGAATATAAAATGGCAAAAAAAAAAATCAACAAATTCTCTAGTTTGGTGATGCATTAATCCAATATCACAGTGGTCCCCAACCTTTTTATCACCGTGGACCGGTCAACGCTTTACAATTTAACCGCCGAGGGGAGGGGGTGTAGGTAGAGTGTTTTTATTGTAAAATATAACAATAATAAATACAATAAATAGAATAATAAACGTAAAGTATGCAACTTTATCAGAAGCTTCCTCTTTACATTGCACCAACAACATGAATATAACATTAAAGTCTCTGGTAACATCCTCTCTGCCCCCTAAATAAATTATTTTAAAAAATCTCCTGTCTTGACGAATCCATATTTCAAGTAGGACTCCTGGTAATGTCTGTGAAAAGCTTTCTTTTTCTTGGAAGTCATAGGCTCTTCTTCTCTCTCTTCACTGGGCCTTTTCCACTTCGCAAAGAAACTTTCCAAAGACGTCTGTTTTTTACTCATTTTGCTAGCTTGTGGGCTAAATTTGCGCACTCAAGTGACCGAGATGTAACTGAGAGAGTCTGGCCATTTTTCAAAATGAAAGATTTTTCAAAATAAAAGATTGTTCGGACTCAGAAAACAATAAAACGGAAATAATTGTGTGGCCTGGTACCCATTGATCCACGGACCAGTACCAGTCGTGGGTTGGGGACCACTGCTAAATCGTATCATAGAGGTTTCATGTGTTTCTCTTCCAATACATGTATTGTTGTTTTGACTAAGACTTGACTTATCCATTAATTGAGTCATTTATAGAGTGACTCACAATAGTGGTAGCTTGGAAAAAATATCCATTCTTGTGTCATAGTGGGTTTTTGCCTGTTCCGAATATGATCCTGCACTGCTGCTGTATATCTTTACCCATATATGTACACCTCTGCATCAAGTTTCCTTCCTTGCTGTTTTCAGACAAAGCGGGCTGTGTATGACTCGCAGCTTTGGTCCTCAAAATAACTACGCAGTGCATGTGGAATCAAGCAGGAACTCTTTCAGCCGGTGCTGTACTGTGATGACTTGTAGAATGAGAATCATTTGCCTTGGTGCGCTCTTACCACAAATAATTACTAAGATCAAAACTATGACTTGGTATTGCCCACAGATGTAGCAGATGTTTTCAACACTGGTGATTTTTGGCATAAAATGAGAAGTATAATTTCCTTTGTCTGCTTTGAAAAATAACAAGTTCCTCTTTTGTTTGTCCCCCTCCCTTCACCATCTTTGTCCCCTCCATCCAGCCTGTGAGCTGATGAACCGTGGTATCCTGGCTCTGGTCAGTTCAATCGGCTGCATGTCAGCGGGCAGCCTTCAGACTCTGGCCGATGCCATGCACATCCCCCACCTCTTTATCCAGCGCTCCCCAGCGGGAACACCCCGCTCCGCCTGCCCGCCAACCGGTCGCGTCCCTGGAACAGATGACTACACCCTAATGGTCCGCCCACCTGTCTATCTCAATGAGGTCATCATGCAAGTGGTGTCTGAGTACAGCTGGCAGAAGTTCATCCTCTTCTATGACTCTGATTTTGGTAAGGAAATAATCAGCTAATGATCGTTATTACCGGTGTTCATTAAAAATATACTTATATTGACAATTATAGGGAAATCTATCATTGACATGAGTTAGATGACACGCAGTAGACCTATGAAAAGTGTGAATTTTGAATGAATAATGTAACAATATCAATGGTTTGGTTCTCAGCAGGTAGGACATTAGAGCGTTAACAGATGCATGTATAGAAACTTGCTCTCTCTCTCTGTATCTGGCAAATAAACCCAGGCACGCAGTCCACATGGACATGTCTATGCATATGCACAGAAACAGACACACACATGTATCTTCATTGTCGTGACACATCAGTTTGCCTGCGTGTGTGTATGCTGTCTCATTTTACCGCACTTCTCCGTCTCTCTCTTTCCCTTCGCTCTCTCTTTTTCCAGTCCATTAACTCTAACATTAGACTGGCAACACCCTATGTCCCTTCCTATAATGTGCCACTCTGTTTCTTCCATCTCTTGGCTCCCCTCTACAGAAAAATGGCTTTGCAGTTTTCTGTGCGTGCACAGGTGTATTCATAATGTGTCGGTGTGTTTGTGCATGTTGTGTCCTTTCTGACCCCAACCAAATTAGCGTCATCATATCTTGTTTCTTTGGAAGCAGGGTCACAAACTCGGTCTAAACTCACAGAGCGCTCATGTCATACTGTCAAGAGCATGTGTTGGTCTGGTTTGCACTCCCTGCCTTGACTGACAGTCAGACAATAAGGTCTTATGGTCCTGCTCCGCCCTCTTTGGCCAGTCATTTGTATGTGTAAGTATAATTAATCTCTGAGTCATACAGGGGGGAACACTGCTTCTGCATTGCTCCTAATGGACTGAAACGTAAAAGCATGTCACATTTTAGATCGCCCCCCGATGAGTGATATCAACGCAAGTATCTTGTTAGCTAATGGGAAACACCAGCTGTGACATCACTCTTTGGTGGGTGGACAGAAGTATAACACACCTTAAAGTTTCAGACCATGGAGAGCAATACAGTCGTTTTGTGATGTATGGTTCAGTGTTGATTTAATCCTTATTGCTATAATGGGCCTCCATTTCACTCATTGCAGTCAATTAACACAATTCATATGTTGTGTGCATTGATCTCCAATGAGATCTCTGCAGCGAAATTGTTTTGCAACACATTCTGCAGGCTCAAAGTCAATCTGCCAAGGCGTTAAAGCATTATATCAGTGTATTGAATATGTCATGAAAGTGTGCTCTAACCAGTGAGCTCTACCAAGCAGTTTATATTGGATGGATATTGAACAGTGGCTAATGTGGCCCTTCTGGACATGGTAGTCTCACACCTCAGACGTCAGTGTTGTAAATACACTGATTAAATCAATGCTGAGCAGGTCATGGAAAGAGAATTTTTACTGTTAAATTAATTGGTAGATTTTGCAGGTATACAGTAACATAGTAATACAGTTGAAGTGTATTACTGTTGTACTTAATATAGTCCTATATAATGTACTTTGCAATTTCAGACTGACACATGATGAATGATGTGATAACATATGTTTAAAAATGTATTTAGAAATCTTGTCACACAGAGTACTTCAAACCATGCTGAATCCGGATCTGACAGCTTCTTTCCTTAATGGCAGAGAGGTTGTTAGCACACATTTGCTTGGATGTGTGCTTGACTGCACGTTATTGAATCAAACTGTTATCTGCAGGATTTTTTGTTGGCCGATGCCTTTTTCCATTTGCTGAAATCTGAAGCAATGGATGTGGTTCCTAGTTATTTTCCCTCTGAACCAAAAGTTCTGCAGGACTGTGAAAGCTTCCATTTCGCACCATGAAATTAACTTCTTTAAAGTTCCATGCAAATTACCAACAAATATATTCATGCCTGTTGGGAAAAGGCTTTTACTCTAACCTTAACCTAACCCTGATCAAGACTGAAAGTAGGAGCCCCAGTTCTTCCCCAGCTAGACAACCTTCAATCAACGGGTTTAAATCCTGAATTTATCCCCCAAATGTGGTACAGTTCACACAAAATATCTACACAACAGACCCCATACACACACACATACGCATGCACACATGCAAACACACACATGTTCGTACACCACTTAAATCGCTCTATCCCCTCTGTGCTCTGTGACCACTGATTCAGCACATGGATCCTCTGGGTTTTGGCAGTGCTGTTCTCACAGCCACAGAAGGCCCTTTAAAGATATCACCATTGTTCCCTAATGGCCTAACCCCCTGTTCAAGGAGAGAAGGGAGAAAGCAAGAGTGCAAAAGAGAGAGAGCAAGAAAGTGAGGTAGAGAGATGGCCTTTTAAGATGATAGCAATGTTCCCAAAAGGCCTCGTCTCTGTACAAGGAGAGTTCTTTAGAGAACAGACAGTCGAGTGTGTCTTCTCAAATGAAGCTACTGTGCAACTGTCCCAATCCCTATTTTCAGCTCTACTGGTGCGTTCCGGACACTGAGAACACATGTTTTCTGTCTATTATCTCTCCCTCTTGCTCCATCATCCTTTCTTTTCTTTTCTTTTTCTGCCTCCCACTCTTTTTCTTTGTCTTTTCAGTCTTTCCTCAGGTGTCTTGCGTTCACACTGATATGTATTGAAAATGTTTGTGAGTACCTGCCTTGCCCATAATCCGGTCAGAACTACAGCAACACTGGCCTCGTTGGGCAAATGTGGGAAGTACCACTTAGTGGTAATAACGCTGTTGACATTAAGATGATTTGTTTTGTTTTGCTTTTAGCCAATGACGAGAGGGGCCTGAGGCACAATAGTAAAAGGTTATAGCTGAACGCAAGAGCCGTTTTAAAAGTGTGATGCTTGTTAGGTTGCGTTAGGAGAAAACAATAAGTGCTGATATTTTGGACAAATGTGCTTTGTTCAAATGCTTTGTAACATAAAGCAGTTAGATGCATTCGCATGGGATACAGATAGTCACCTCACAAAGACGAGAACGTGGTGATCAATGAGGCGACTCAAAAATGCCAGCTGCGTCCTCATGTCTGTTGTCCATCACCTGCATGCTGAGTATATATTCTTTTATTGAGTCTGTTGTTATAAATATTTTAGCAGAGGTTTCCAAATTAAATGTGAAATCAATACGGTAAACTGGGCTCCACATCAAGACGTTGGCATTTACACCAGGCCCGGTTTGTCATAATGCAGTCCGTAGGTGCTGCAGTTTTCAGGGTCTGTGCGACGTGCTAGAAGTGTTATGGGTTGGAGTTCAGGTTGTTTCCCATGTCCATTTAGTATGTCTCTGTCACCTTGCTTTGTGCTGCCTAATGATGCATGTTAATGGCTTTAAAACAAAATTTCATACCTTGAAATCTAGCTCCTTCTTTCTATCTTCTCTTCTTTATACTCCCTCTTAACAGTTTGCTCATTAGTGATAATGGGCCAAATGAGAACAATGGAGAACTCCCTTTTTCATTCCTCCTTTTTTTTTCCTTTTCATCACAAAGTGGACGGTGTGAAAATGTCAACCTCTGATCTCATGGGTTCATGCAAAGATGGGGATCGTGTCGCGCATTGTGCCTGCCGATGCTGGTGTCACCTTGCTGTGATGCATGTGCCCCTTTGTGGAGGTGGAGTAGAAAAATACGCAACAGGACAGATAGGGCTGATGCATTTAATGAGCAGAAGAAACAGACATAAGAAAAGGAAGAGAAAAATGAAAGAAAGAAGTAAGTAAATTTGAAAATGCTTCATGCATAGGAGAAAAAGTCGTCAAAGAAGAAATGGGCTTAAAAGCTGATTTTTATCTTAAACGGATCACATGTAGACCTTGAAAGAGTGAAGACACTGATGAAAAAATTCACTGTGAAATTTGAAATGTCAAGGTTTCATTTTAGGAAGACTCATTGTAGGTGGAATGCCACTGTACATTTGATCTATCTGAGGGCTTCATATAGGAGCACATCAAGCAGAGACTGAGAATAGGAAGGTGCTTGGGGGAGGATACTTCTGGGATTTTTCCTTTTGTGAAGGCTCAACTTCCACTGAATGAAAAAATACTGAATAAAGGACAGACGAGAGTGAAATTATTGATCACTGCTTGAAAACTTTCCTGAAATTCACCTATTTAACATCGTCACCTATTTGACATATTTAGACATTTGACACATCATATTTTTGATGATAAATTATCCATCAACTGTCATGTTTAGAAATATAGAGAAGGTTGAAGCCTTTTTTTCTAAAACTATGATATCTTTGAAGTTGCCAGGTGCATGCCTGTTGTGTCACACAGCCAATATTTTGAGAGGACATGACTTAAAGCAATAGAGACACAAAAAGCACAGGTGACTTGTGGTGACAATGTAAAGGGGAAAAAGAAAGGAGGGTTGATGAGCCAAACATCGGCAAATCCATAAGCCTTTTACTCAGATGCCAGACTTCACCTGGAAGTGATGAGTTGCCATGTTTGAACTACATCTGAACTGGAAAAGACAAAATAGGTGAGGGAGTATAGAAGAGGGCAGGAAGACACTGACAAACATAAAGTTTTTTTATAGACACAGGGGAAAGAGAACAAGGGATGATGACAGATGGATGCATAGATGTGTAGATGGATATCTGTTTTTAACAGGAGTGAAGCCCAGAGATGAAGCGGGGGGGTCACTGGTGGGAGGTGAAACAGGAGGTGAAAAACACATAAAAGCTATGCCAACAGAGACGTGGGAAAGTTGATGATAAAGGAAGATGCAGAGGAATGGAGGCAAACCGGTACACTCATGAGCCAAACACCAAGATCTACAAGCCTTATACAGGGAGGTCATGTCTTACTTTGTCTCCTCCAGAGTAAAATCGTTTGGAGAGCAAGAGAGGGAAAAAGAGATAAGAGCGATTGCGAATATATAAGAGAAAACAGAAAGAGCAAAGCAGAAGGGGGATAGGGACAGAGATCTAAAGGCATAGCAGATTTGGTTGGGCAGAGGAAAAGGCAGTCAGGCAAGCAGATAAACACTGAAACAACTGAAGAGGGTGTAAAACCTTTTACAAAAAGGCATGACCCCAGAGTAGTAGTTTACATCCTTGGAGGACACTGGAGGTGAAATGCCTTTAGCGATGAAAAGTGAAGAGAGAAAGCTAATGGAGAGACAAACCAAAGCAAAGCAAGGAGAGAAATGAGGATCTGACAGCATTAAGAATATGGAGGTGCAGTAGACTACTTTGAAGACATTTTTATAGGACAAAACCTAAGACGCTAAAAGTTTTCCATATAGCCACATAGGTGACATTTTTTGTAAACCTGAGCATAAAGGAGAGAAGTGAATTAAGGAAGCCATGTCTCACTTTACCATACTCAAGTCATGCTGAAGACTAGGGGCCATTTAAACTTCTCTTTGTTGTTTTTTTGTTTCAGTTTAACCTTGTGTGAGACAGGGTGTCCACTGTATGTTGCTGCTTCATGTTCCTGTTGTGGCACAGCTTTGCATGTGCAATGCGCATTGCATGTGCGATGTTATGAACTCCACCTGGTGGAACTCCTGGGTTAGTCTTCTATGTAGTTTTATTGTGTTTGTGCGTCCACTGGAAGCGTTTCAGAATTTACGTGCTTTTCTTCAACTGACATGTTTTCAAGTTTTGCCAAACTTGAACAATCACTGTGTTTACATTTGTAATTACTGTAACAGCACTTGTTTTTTTTAGCTCATATCTGTATTTCCTGAATAGTTTGTATAAGCAGAAAGAAAAACACAGCCGCCTCTGCTTCACAGACCCAGGACGAAAGGTGACATACACAAACAAGCTAGTCAATACTTAAATAAATAAATAAATAAATAAATAAATAAAATATGTACATTTATTTACATTCAGAGGGGAGTTGACTTCTTTATAGATGTGGACAGTGGCACAACAACTAGAATAGCAGTTGATTGTCTCCGGCAGCAACAACAGAGCCAGACGACAAGGAGGAGAATGTGCTTGCATCTAAAATCCTTTAGTCTAATTGAGTACTGATAATCGTCAAATGGGATGTACAGTTTAGACAATGTCAAATGGCTCAGGGCATTTGAAGGTCAAGATCAAAATAGCTCATAAAAAAGGAAGAAGAGAAGAAAGAATGGGAGGCAGCTGAGGCAAGTCGAAGTAGAGAAGGGGGTGTGGAGGGGGATTAAAAGCCGGGGAAGATTTGGGCAGATAGGGAAGATGATGCACACCTAAAAGGTGCCAAGCCGTTTGTAGGGTGTTGGTTTTTTACAAGTGTTGGTTAAGCTCTCTTTGGGGACTCTGGGAATGCAAAGCCTGGGGCTTTGAGAAGAAAGAGTGGAAGTGAGGAAGAAAAGGACGGAAATAAAGCAAAGGAGTGGTGGACGGAGATAGGCACTTAGATCTGAAGCGATAGAGGATTTAAAGAGCAAAAGGCAGCCAGGAAGACTACCGATGCTTCAGGGCCGAAGGCATTTGATTTCCTATATGGAGGTAAACTTCCCAAGTTTAGGGACAGATCCCTAGGGCTGGATACTTGAACATTTTCTGCCACAACTTGAGGAATGAAGCTTACGTGAAACAGGCCCTCATACCATTTGCGGCTCAATCTATATTTTAAGAACCACTGCCTTTGAGCCACACAACAGTGAAATGCCTGAGGCAGGGATAAGGATAGCCAGAGGTAGAGGCTGAAGGGAAAGACAAAGCCGAGAGATAAGGATGTTGGTCTAAGAGCAGAACAAAACGGGAGGAAGATAGCATGACAGGCAATTGCACTAAAATACATTTCTATTGAAGATTTTAATCTTCCCTGTCCATAATGCATACCCTGAAAATATGGTTGAGTTGTGAATATGGTGCCTTTAAAGGCCTGTTTATTGGCCAGGATAACTAAATCTTAATTATATCCACTGATATTCAATGTTATGAAATAATCAAATATAAAATATAATATAATAATCAAATATTAAACCTGCTGTGTGTTAAATACACCTGCACTTTTGTTTTTGTTCATTTGGTCATTAATGGAACTACAAGAGCAATTAAACTCTAGCTCGTGTTCGTGTAACGCTCGTGTAAGCAAGGTCCAGGGAAACAAGAGGTGGGAGCTGACGCAGTTCAAGTGATTTATTACAACAAGGTAATGTACAAAAGGCTTACAGGATATTGTGGCAGGCAAGGGTCAAAACCAGAGACGACAGCTCCAGCAGGCAAACAAATCCAAGTGGGAGCGGGCGAAAATCAAGAGTCCAAATGCAGGCATGCCAGCATGTCCAGGGAAAACATAGCAAAGGTCCAAAAACACTATTTAAAGGCTTGAAAGCTTGGCAAGGAGTACAAAGAGGAACTAGCACATAGGAAGAGGAACACACATGGAACACCCCAAGTCTAAATTGTATTCCTGTTTCCCTCACTTGCATCTTTTCCTTTCTTCTTAGTCCCTCCCCCATGGAGAGAGAATGCATGGAGAGACACAAGGAAACCGTGCGAGGAGAGAAGGAACACAGACATATGTTTTCAGAGAAATGAGACGTCCTTCCCTTTTGAAGCATCACATGATGCGACGTCCGTTTCTGAAGCTTTTAATGCATTTGTGTCTGCACATGTGCACTGTACCAATACTAATAAAGTAACAGAATTTTCAGCGCAGGAGCAGCGCGGTTTTCCCTCTCTAACCTGTTACCTGTTTAACAAACACCTGCACATGAATAACAACCTGCATTTTGTATTTCTACTGTGCACTACGTCCTGCTCAGAGGCACGGGAACCATTTCTACTGGCAGAAAGCGTTTATATTATTTATTCATTATTCCGTCTGTATTTATTGATATTCTGAATGTGAAAGCATTATTTAATAACCCAGAAGATGATTATGGTGTCTTTTGAACACTGGAAATAATTTATTAGGCTAAATGTTTCAAGTAAAATTAAAATTATGTAAGCCATATCCCAATCAGCCTCACACGTGACTGAATGGAAATGATGATAAATGATGTGATAAAAAGTGATTATCACTGACAGACAGGCTCTCCCACTCTCTCTGATTTTAACTGTCTCAATAATAAAAGCTATACAAATAACAGACCATGAGAAGAGAAATCTTTCTAATAAGAAAGCAAGTTCTTTGTGGTCTTTTTGTTGTTCAGACCTATGATGAACACAGTTTTGTAACTAGATTTTGAACCAGAAAGCACAACATAAAGTTTAGACAGAGGGCAAGACCCAATGCAAAAAGTGAGCAATTAACTGGTACACACAGTGAGTGTACTATTTACAAACATTGAAGCCTGACTTCAGGGTAAATCAAAGCCAAAATAACATAAGCAACAATCTGCTGACCCAAAAGTTCTACCTAAACCCTAAAGCAAGCTAAAATACATCCAAGGTCTTAACTCCCTGGACTAAACAAAAACAAGAGAAAATGGTTATCTCAGAAATGGCAGTTACCCCTACATGTCACCCTCACACAGGAAAGAGGTCTCTCCACCATAAAAAAGAGTATATAATATGAATATGGCCACAGCCGTGGCACTCCTTGGAGTAGAAATAAGAGCTTTAGGATGGGTTGCAAGATGGCGGACCAGAAAGAGTTCAGGTTCAAGTGACAAGCGAGGAAATATCAAATAAGAGACTTGAGATGTACCCACAGAATCAATTCAGCAGGGAGGGGAGGATAATGAGGAACAGCTGAAATCAATCAGGCCATGGCAGATAAACAGGCGAGAAACACACACAAAGACAGGAGGTGAGGAGAGGTAAGTATCAAAATGAAACAGGAAACACTGAATGAATAGATGAAGATGTTTTACTCCATTGCAATTTTTCAATAATACTGCACAACTGGGGAAAAAAATATACTGATACAAAACATTTAAATGTACCGCCGTCTATTGAAATTAGATTTTTACCCTGCTACCCACTTTGGCCCCGACCAAATTTATCATGTAAAACATCACTCTGCCATTAAATGGATCAAAAAGTGATGCAAGGTCACACTTAGCTTCCCCTGCTCCTCCTTCCGCTTGCCTTGCCACTTGAGCAAAACTAATTTGTGTCAGCACAGATTCCACAGTAGCAAAAAATTATGATGTGGACAATGGGCGATCAAGCTCCCCTCCCTGCAGGAGAGCGAACGCCAATCATTGAAAAGCTCGGTAGCTCTGGTAGATCCTTCAAGCTGTCGCTATGGACAGATGCATGGATGGACGGGCAGTGCCTCGTCCTTTATAAAGTCACTACCAGTTATGCTTGGCTATTCCCCAACAGCATTATAGCAAAAGTTACAAGCCCAGACTTTGAATGCCTCCGGCAGGGAGACGGCCGTAGAAACAGAGCAGAAGGTTAGGAAGGAGAAAGGCCTGAAAGTGTACAATCCCAAAGTTTGGTATTTTCCTTCCTGTTTGAAGGTGAGGAAGATGTGTAATTCAAGCAGAGAGAGTGAGAGAGGAAGAACTGGGGAGCAGCCAGTCTCTGACAGACAACCAGGGAGTTACATAGGCTGAATCTCATTTGCAGATGTTTGATGTTTCCCTCTTACACCACACTCAGGGGAATCTCCTCTAATGCCGGATGTGTTAACGCCTCCTTTCAGACTGCCCATTTCATTTCTTCACAGTGTAAAGTTCATATTAATGTTTTCTCCTCCTTTGCTTCCCTTCCTCTAAAGGGGTTTGTCAGTGCAGGCTCCAGCAACTGCTGTCTTTAGATTTCCCATAACTCATTTCCTGTTAGGAAGTATCTGTGGACCTAAAATCATGTACATTATGGTGACTAGTCATAATAATGAAAGAAGAGTCTGATGTTAATCTTTTTTTCCTTGCAGTGCACAAACAAATAACTGACTAATTGCAAAACTATTTAACTTTTAATAAATCGGAAAGGATAAAATAGATTATTTGCATTTCATAAAAAGTATGTTTAAATTTGGATGAAGCATTGGGAGACGTCAGCCATTCCTTATGTTATGGGGTAAAGGTTCAGTTAAAAATCACTTTCAGAGTTGAAGGAAACAAGCACACTGGTCTCCAGTGTGGAATTGACAGTCATTACACATGACACAGAGCCTGCCTCTCAGAGTGGAATAACAGCTTGGACTTACACACTCTCAAAGTGAGATTCAGCCCAAGAGAACAGAAAGCAAATAGGGGAAACTGAGGGAGGTTTCAGATGAAAAGCCAAGGGAAGAGAGAGGAATGAGGGGAAAGCAAGCAGGGGAGGAAGGAGTGGTGGAACACAGGCAGAGTACCACTGAGCTGGTCGGTACATGCAGGTGAAATCCCTGCGTGCTGTTGGCTGCTACACTACATTAACTCTAGCTTTCACTTTGAGCCAGGGACTTGGAGGATAGATGGGATGGGGGGGCGGTGGGGGAAGCCTGACAAATTGGGGAAAGGGACACACAGAGAACTGCACAACACAAACGTTAACCTTGTTTCATAAGGAATCATGGAAACCATTCCAGCGGATTGACTTTTCTTTTCAAAATGCCTTTTCAGTTCCACTTGTTTACCACAACACCCAAAGCAATGCTCCACAGTGGCATGTTGGAAGGTGGGAGAAAACCTGGAGTGACTCAGGGTCATACAGACACTCCAAAAGTTTTTAAAAATGTTGCAACAACCACTTAGGTGTCAGGCAATATGATGGCAGCAGTAATGCAGTCATTGCTATTAGATGAGGATGAAGAGGCCAGGGCCAGGGACTGTGGCGGTGTACAGTATGTCTGCGGGGAGACTTTGGAGGAGCAGTTGAGTAGGATGACAGTGCTTGAGGAAAAAGCTGTTGAGGTGATGGGTGATCATGGTGTTAATGGACCAGTGCTGTCTCCCTGAGGAATGTTTCTCAAACAGATGATTGCCTGAGTGGGCAAGGTCGGTGGCAATTTTACCCATCTTTTTATCCGCCATAGTGTCCTGAAGCTCCTTGATGGAAGGCAGCTGACAGCCAATGATCCGCTCAGCAGTGGGGAGTACATGCTCAAGCCTCTTCCTTTGAAGGGCAGAAGGCAGGAGCTCAACCAAACTTTGATGGAGGAAATGAAGATGCTTTGTGTGTAAAATTGGATCGATATATGTCTGCATTCGAGAGTCAGCTACTTTTTTTTGCCTTGTTTTTTCAAGGTGGTGGTCATAAACATTCCAGCAGCGAATATGTCACTCATCATCACTAAACCCCACACTGTCCTACGTGTTTTTTTGCAAAGGATCACCTTAATTTTGTTGTTTATTGTAATTATTCTATTACTTTTATACATTTTAATATTAATGGTAATGCATACTGCAATACTTGGACAAAGTATTTAAGGAGTAACTTAACACCAGGCTGAAAAGCTATGTTTTTGCCACTTTCTCTGGTTGGAAATACCAACCACACCCAGCATTAGTGATCGGAATAGCTCGGTGTGGTCAGACATGTGCTTTGCTGCACCTGCAACAACGCCCAGTGATGTCACAGGGTCTGGAAGTACACCAGCACATCACTGCAGCAAGGTGAGAACTTGAGGGGTGTTAATTTACTCTTTAATGATGTTTACAGCTTGATATGCATCTCAGTAGTTCTCACATTAAGCTACACATCATGGCTTGGGCAAGTTATTTACAAATACAGTGAATCTGAATGAGCTGTACAGAGCGAGACAGTTGGATTTGTTTTTTAAGCTCCTCACAGAGTGGAGCAAAGCGAATGCATTAGACACACAACCTGTACTCTAAACCACGGTGGAGAAAGGATTGATGATGGCAAATAAAGCCAGAGCGACCCTTAAGTCAGTCTGCAGGCAAGGAGACAGAGAGGATGGCTGACAGGCGCACTAACAAGTACGAGGCGACAAAGTGGCCCATAATGCAGCCGCTAAAAATAGGCAGACGTGACATAAAGCACAGACAAAGACAAAGTTTGTAGACAGAGGTTGATTAGTAAGCACATGTTCCTGAAAACTGGATTGGCATAAATTATTTTGCGATGTAAAACAAGAAGAGGAACAAGCCTAACATGCATATGAATAAGCAGGCACATATTATGCTGTTTGGTTTCTCTACGTGATTTCATTTTTTTCTTGCTCCGTTGACAAAAGCTTTTTGATTCTGTTAATTAACAAAGCTTTCTCACCACAGAGAACACAATCAGACGGTGTAGAATGTTTATGTCGCGAGGCACCATCGATTATGAATGGCAGTGGCCACGGCATGATAAATATGGAGATTTAAGACCTAAGATTAAATCTGTTTAGACTGGTGTAAAGGACAGAGCATGTACAGTATGTGTTTGACTGTTTTTGTACAGCTGATTCATGTTCTGTAGCTCATTAGGAGTCTAACCACTGGTGTTGATGATTGTGTTGCCAGTGATAATATAGTTAAACAGTACTACTGCTATTCCAAATTATTTCTGCTAATTAATAATAGTAATTAGGTCTTAATGATCTGATAACTCTGCGGCCTCCAGACTGATTAGAGCAGCCTTGTTTGGCCATTAAAGATGCCATCTCGATGTCTGTGTTTGCTCATCCACCTTCTCATCAGCACGTGTACACAAAGAGATACAACAGCAATGTCACACGTAATAGACAAACCATGAGGGTTAAGTACTTCAGTACTGAAAATGAAAGCTAAAAATAGCACTCACTCATTCTATGTCGTGCTAACATAGCATGACATGCATATCTGCACGCAGAGACACAGTTTGAAACTCCCCGGTAAACGGATTAGGCGTCCAGCTGTTTTCCTCTGGAGTTCTGCATGTGTCGTCTGTGTATTGTCTGCCCGTGCTGCTGTGTTCATGCGTGGGAAAAGAAAATGTGAAAGGAGTGAAGCTGCAAGACAAAGAAACCAACTTTCCACCATGAACAACAATTACTTTGCTGTCATGTTCTTCCTCGCCATGTCATGTTGTTGTTGCTGAAAGACAGAAAACGTTCTCTCTTAATCTGCTCAGGGTGGGAAAAGGCATTGATGTGATATCTGGCACACACACACACAAACACACAAACTGTCCAAAATGTCTCCCACTGCCCTTGCTTAACCTTCTAAACTCGCAGCCTCCTCGTTAGGATCAGTGCGTATGTGTGGGCGCAGGATTTCATTTGTCCTCTTTCTAAATTCATTCCTTTCTGAGTCAGTACTGTTGCATAGTTTCTCTCCTCTTAATACGCTGTTAAACCTCTAAAATTTGGCATTGATGCAATTTCACCATCGCCCCAGCCCTCTGGCCCTTAACAAGTCTAATCAATCCAGTTAATTGCTCAGCCATGACACGGGCAATGACGACAGTGTCATCCATTTTCCATATCAAATACATCATTAGGTAGTTGCTTTACATAACCACACACACGCACACGCACACATCCTCCGACATCATTAGCAGTGGTCTCAACCAAAGTGCCTTAATTAGGATTACCTTGACCTACAATGTAGCTCATTAAGAATAGAGGAGTCCAGGCTCCGAAAATCCTGACACCAGCATCCAGCTTTATTTATCATACAAAAATAACTTTTAAATGAGATAATTACAGTGGTTTGGTTCTATAATGAAAAACTCTTAACAGTGCCAATAGTTGTTTGTTCTCTTAGTGTCCCGGCAGGGCTATAGAAGGGATTCAGCAAAATGGGACACTTTTTGGCTCGAACAGCATGGATATTGGCAGATATTCAGCACAACAACAAAACACTCTCTTTATCTGAAATTCAAGTGATAAAAGCCAACTTAAGGTTTTTTTTTTTTTCTTCAGTTACATGACTTCAATTTCACTCTATACTCAATACAATCATACACACCCACAAAAACATTTAATTCCCTTCCAACCGTAAAGCGTACTTAAACCATAATGGTGCTATATGTCTGTTGCTGCTGTCAACATCAATAGACCAAAGTGCCAACATCAAAACTCCAGAAAGGCAAAAGCATGCCTCTCACTTCCGGTGAGTCACCAGCATATGCTTTTGTTCTCATGACTGTTTGTTTATGCATAAGAGAGAGTCAGTGATGATGTACAGTGCTGGAAACAGAAGTCTCATCTCAGATTGAAACAAAGGATAAAATAGCAAGGAATCACTGCCAGTAAGAGATATTTACTGAACCTATTCATGCAGAGAGATAACCAATCAGCTGCAGCTGAGAATATGGTATAAAGTAATCAGTGATGATCTTGATATTTATGTTAAATATGTGTGTCTGAGCAGGTGTTTGTCTGTCTTTCTGCTTGTCCTCTATTGCCTAATACTTTCAAAGGAATGCGTAAGTTCCTCTTGAGCCAAATACAGATGTGTTTCCCTCAACATATTTCTATGTGTATTTTAAAGTATCGCATTAGAAAAGGTTGATGGAAACGGCCGAATGTAAGTTAATGCGCTTCATTTCTGATGGAGACACCTTTTTCAAATACGTTCTGACATAGCGAATATTCAACTCACATTACTCATCAGCTTTTTCCGCTCCAAGAGAAGAAGAAGTAGTAGTTACTGTACATTCAAACATCTCCTCATCGCTCCGCACAGATCTGATGTAAGCTTCCTCACACAAATGCATGAAACAACCAGATGCGTCATGTTTTCTACCTTTAGTTTTCACTCTTTGAGGTTTGACTGACGCTTTTTGTGTCATCTTGTTGTGCTCTCTTCTTCTGCAATGGTATAATGGTTTTCTAGCTGGAGAATTAGCACCACCTGTTGCTTAAGTTGATGAACCAACTCCTGATAATCACATAATGGTATTGGATGGAAAAAGGCATTCATACATTCTTTTGCCGTTTTTTTTTTGGAAGTCGGTTAAAATTTGCGATACATGTGAACGGAAACCCAGCTAGCGTCTCACCTCTACCTCTATCTCTCTTTCTCCAGATATCCGTGGTATCGAGGATTTCCTGGACAGGACCTCTCAGCAGGGAATGGACGTATCCCTTCAGAAGGTGGAGTCAAATATCAACATGATGATCACGAGTCTCTTCAGAACAATGCGTGTGGAAGAGCTGCATCGCTACAGGGATACACTACGCAGAGCCGTGCTGTTCATGAGCCCAGCTACTGCCAAGGCTTTTATCACTGAGGTAAGGACGGTGGTTTTTGGTCCCATGTGTTCTCTTTAACAATGTGGAATACACCAGAAACAGCAGTTGAAGCTTTTATTATTTCTTCTTCAGTGTGAGAGTGGCCAGATAAAACCCTCACAGCCCTATTTGTTGAGAGGTTAGCATGTCTTGTGGATTACGCAGTTTAGTGCAGTTCCTACTGGGCTGGAATCAATCAGGAATTGATTTCTTGGATAAAAAAATCAATGTGATTGGCTGAAGTGGAAGCAGCTGTCTGATTGGCTACAGATAATTCCCCATTGAGGAGTCTCATAAACCCCACACACACAAATGCAGTGAAGTCCACACATTACAAGCAGTTTGTAAATGCAGTTTCAGCAGGTTGTGTATAAATGTTACAACAAAATTACAAATACTTTTCAATACATAATGCGTGAGTTGCTGCTACGTTTATTTAAAATAAGAAATGTGTGTGTGCATGAGAAATACATTTGCAAACCCTATTTTTTATATGTGGATTTGTTTTACGTTTATGTAAAACAATTACTCTTTTTGTGTGAATTGAAAAATATCTATGTGGAGGGAGTCATTTATATGTAAATCCCAAAATACATTTGTGAATCCTTCTGTGTGCATTTATTAATATTGAGGCTGATATGACTCTGTAGGGATTTTTTTTTTCTGGTGCCACTTGTGATTTCTCCCTCTGCAAATGAGTAAGTTTACATTTGCTAAGTTACCTTTTTTCAGCCTTGTTCCTATATACCGGTAGTTTACTTCCCATAAAAAGGTGCTGTGGATCATATTAGATGTGCCGCCTCCATAACCCCGTTAATAAGTCTCTCGTCATCCATGTTGAGTGCTGACTGGAGGGGAAAACGAAAACATCATGTACGTCAGGGTCGATTTTGACTTTGAGCAGGTTGGAGACAGAAGAAGTACGCGAGACTGCGCAGAGATGCTGCACAGAGGAGGTTAGGACATCTTCAGTTGGATCAGTTCATCTGATGTTCCCTCGTTTGCATTGCTTCCGGTGAGGAAGTGATGTAAGGCAGGATCGGCCTTTGTCAAAATTTAGATGTCTCACATGAGCTTATATCCCGGACTTGTCAAAGCTCAGTTGGTGCACATTAACACAATTGTCCTGCTTGTACTTGACAATTAGGTCTTATAGGTTATCAAGTGTGTTTTGAAGGGATTTTCCCTCATATGGCCATACATGCTTTAATCATGCTACCAGTCCCATGGATGTAAGCTCTCTGCGTCTCTAACAATGAATCAGATCAGCTCCAATTATAACAGCCATTCCTCTCCACGTCCAGTGGAGCATTATTCATTGTGCCCTGAACATGGCATGGCACTCAGAAAAATGAAGATAGCAACATTTCTCTCTAGGCTTCTCTTCTGTATTTAGGGTGCGCACACACACACACACACACACACACACACACACACACACACACACACACACACACATAGATAGATATATATATATTTTCTTACATACATGTTTCAAGGACGCTCTTCCCACACTCACACATGTAGCCTTAAACACACACAAACCACCCCGACTCCCTCCTATCATGCTCTTATCTGTGCAGAAGAAGACAATTGGGGAGTTCCTTTTGCTCTTATGCATAAATGATATGGAGGTCATGGTTGAAAGCAATAGGCTCTAGCATTAGTTATGAATTCATAATTTGACGTGGTAGGATGGGGCTTAATCCCATGTGTCATGTTCTCATCTCAGTTTAATTAAAAGTGACCTCGGAAAGAGCAATCACAATCTAATTTGGTTGGAGGCGTGACAGGGAGGGGGTGAAAGATGGCGTGTTATTGTGTGCCTGTGAGGACTATGACAATGTGTCTCATCAAGGTTTTGCACGCTTGCAACGTGCTACGGAAACCTTTAAGCCTGCCTTAAGTGATTTTTGAACGCTAGAGAGCAGAAAGACCCCTAAAACAAACTCACAACACAGAGCGTTTTATTTATCCGTTTTAACTAGCAGGTTGGGAGCGACTACCTACTTACATACATGTCCAGCAGTGATACAGCAGCATGAATATTCCTTATGACTTGAGTCTTATTATCTTAGTCTTGGTTTTCATTCTTGTTGTTGTTATGTTGGTGTTTTAAGCAGCAACTGAACTGGTGAGATCAGTCGACACTGCGACATCACATTGACACGGCCGTTCCAGACAGTGCTTGTGATTCAGCACATTTCAGAAGCATCCCAGAAGCAGCTGTCCGCCAGTCAGTTTTCAAAACTAAACATCCTGTGCAGAATCCTGATCGTACATCAGCAATAAACACACTTAAAACAGGCAAATTGTCCACATTTGAGCAAGTCAACAAAATCAGTCACACAAGCGATCAGATGTTGCTTTTGGTTGTATTCCTTGTTGCATATAACCACTGTGCATACAGCTTTGCCATCCTTAAATGTTTACTGTAGTCAGTTCTGAAGGTCAAACTTGAACCAGTGCATCTGCAATAATCTAATGGATGTTTACCAAGTACCAAGTCACCAAGTTCTCAGCAGCAAAATTGGCTAAATGTTTTGATAAAACAAATGCAAAATGAGAAAATAGTAAAGAAACATTATAAACAACAAAACAAGTTACTTGAAAGTAGGGGTGTGCCATATCATATTATTCCTGATAATATTGGGATCATGTTTAATATGATAAAAAAAAAGAAATATATATCGTGGGAATGAAAATTTTCCCACTTGTTGATATAATGGTGTCATACCGTGGTGCACAGCAACAACAAGCATGGCTGAAAGTGAAAGTAAGATTAGCACTAGCTCTACGATGGAGGAGTTAGATCAAAATGGGGAGCGACTTCAGTAGAATATCAGAGAAGAAAAACTGTCAGATCAACGAGAATGTTGTTATTGCAGAAATACCCTGATATATTGTGATACTGTGAAAGTTATTTTTCACTTGTATGACCATTCTGTCATCACTTGTATTATAGATGAGGTATGCACTCACTGCCTGTATCGGACACACATGGAATAGCAAATTCATAATTAATGTTTTCTTTAACCTAATTCCACCGACATGGTGACTCTAGTTCTGGTCATCTGTGTCCTTTTACACATGACTCACCTCATTGACACCCCCCCACCCCCCAACCACCCTCAAAACAACACAGATGACTGGGTCACTCATTTTAAATTGAAAATAAGGCCAGTGAAAAGGACTAGATATATTTGGAAACTGGTGGTTGAATGCATCCTTACTATCACTCCATTTGTTCAATGAGATCTGATCTATAATAGGTGTGTAAAATTGGTTTGGCTATTGTACCATACGGAAGTGTTGGCCTCCGTTTCAGTGTGTGAGTGAAACCCAAATGAGTTTTTTCAAGCCTCTCTCTCTCTCTGTCTCTCTCTGTCTCTTTCTCCCTACTTTAGGAAGGTTGACAAAGCAGTCTTTTAATCTAATTTAGTCAGACATCAGCTGGAGAGGGGTTTCTGAGATGAAGTGTCAGGACATGGTAAAGATTGGTGGGTAAGATTGATGATCGCGTATCTCTCTGTCTCTCCCTGACAAGACAGCAAGGAGTAAGGGAGAGAAAGACAAATACAAGGGCCGAGAGATGGACAGAGAGACACGTGGAGTCAGGGAGAGATCACTGGGGCCTTGTTTTTCTCTCTTGCAGAGTTATTTGTGGGGTCATTTGTCACATAAAGCTCCTCCCATCCAGATGCATTAGGCCCTGATGTTGGATATGAACTGGAAGCGGTTCCAAAATTACGAGGCTTGTCAGAAGGAGAGAGAGAAAGAGGGGGTGAGAGATATGGCAGGCTGTAGAGAGTGAAGAGAGGATGAAAGACAATGAAGAGAGTGTAAGGACGCACCTAAATCTAACTCGTACAGTATGTGCTTCCTTTTTTTGAAGGCCGTGAAAAAAGACAACTTCTGTGTTTTAGCTAAGAGGATATAAAAAGAAACAAAGCAAAATAAAGGACCAAGTAATCTTCAGATAAAGACAGAAACAAATACAGAAGGGAGATAATCCAGTGAATTCAGATCTTAAAACTAAATGTGGTGAACAAGCATTGATTGTTTAGATTTTTTTTTTTAAACTGCCACCATCAATGCAGGCGACTGGTATTCTGTCTTTAACCATTGTGATATCTCTCGATTAAAAACAACCCGCACTTGCTGAATATTTGTATGCATTTGTTGAACAAAAAGTTCAACGCATGACGTACTCTGCAGCTTGTGTGCCAAAACTCAGGTTTTATTGGACTGACGGTGGACAACAGAGGGAGTGAGTATTGTAGCTGATGGCTGCATGCATGAAGACCACATGTGGAAACCTAGAAATGCAAGAACGGATGTTTTCGAGCCAAACCATGATGGCAAATGAGAGTGACCATGAGTTCATCGCTACCTGACTGTGACTTTTATGTCCTCGTTGTGATGTCAGCCCAGCAGGACAAATAGTCTAACATCTGCTTGATTCTGCTTGTAGAATGTCTTCCACCATGCATCTATCCATGCATTTCACAGCACAAGCACACGGATATCCTCTCAGGACCCGCACGCTCATTCAATTTTCTGCATTATTTAACATTTTCTTGCTCTGTCGCCTTTTTTCGGGCTAGTACATGTGGGTGAGCGTACCAGCCTCTGCCAGCAAGGCTCCGTGTCAGTTCATACATCTCCCTGTTCCTCCCACTTCGTGTAGCAAGAGGAGCAAAGTGGGTTTCTTGCCCTGGGACCATTGTCTTATTAAGAATATTGCTTGTCATGAGTTATGAATGGTTTCCATGGAATCACTCAGCTCATAGAGACCAATAACACGATGGATTTAAGAAAAGGAAATCATTGTAATTGTTGATTTGAGGTTTTCTCATGTGATGCTTAGTTACTGAAGCACAAAGCAAAATAACAAAAACTGTATATAATCCTGTAAAAGCAGAGTAAATTCATACATATTCATATTCTAGTCATGAATTATGCATAAAACCTACACATGGTGACTATGACCGTGCAGTAAAGGCAATATACTGTCGAGGCAATACCAGGGATTCCAAAATACTATAGCTGCAGCCATAGTGTTAGTAGTGTTTTTGACTTCTGGGTTGTTAGTGTTTGTTGAAGTAGGATTTGAGGAGTGTAACCTGCAGTATAGCAGCCTAAACTGAAGCTGACTAATAGATGCACAGCCTTGCCAGAGCCATTTTCACACGCCTTGATTTAAAGACAACAAAGTTAATTTGCGTTTATAGGATGTTAAGTTAAAACATTGCTCTGTCCATCTGCGTTTCAGTCTGCGCTTTTTTTTCTTGCCACTCATGCATTTTCTTGGCAGAAGTGCCATGAAATGATGAGTGAATGAGTATATGAACACAAGTATTTGAAAATTAGATGATATTGCCTTGAGTCAGAATTTGGTTCAGACCGAATTCTGTCTCGCTCTCTCTCTCTCTCACACACAAACACACGCATACACACACAGAGAGACTTCATATTAGATATGCAAAGAAGTGGAAAATATGAATTTTGCCATTTGATCTCAGGGCGTTAAAATTTTAAAACGTTGCCATTTTGGGACTATTTTCTCTTTAACTGACATTTCTTACTTGAAGGGCCATCAAATGGGTTGGAGATTATGCCACAGATGACAGATGTCGCAAATGAAACATGAAGGAAAATATTCTGTATAAGACATGTTGAATAATGTATTCACTGAATATGGCTGTATTCACTGCAAAAGTTTTTGCCTAATTAAAGCTTCCTCTCAACACTGTCCACTATCCTCCATGACTGAAAGAACCAGAAAATACTCAATTATAGAGCTGGTCTTAATGTTTGACCAGAGACTGATTAAGATTATATCATGTGAATTATGTTGTGTATATGTCACCAGGACATGGTGAGACTCAGTGACAACACAACACAAAATGCAGCATGTACATCTTCATACATCTCAGACTGCTGACTGTTTCCTTGCCTTGGCTCAGTCACTTGATGAATTGTACTACCAACCTGGCACAGCTTTCTACTTATTTATGTATTTCTGATCATACTTCCAGGCCTCTTTAATTCTTCTTTCGCTGACAGGTCCTCAGACTCAGACAGGAATGGTAAAGGCCTTGTGATCTATGATCCTCTCCTCCCATGTCTGGAATAGCCTGAAGAAAAGGCATTTGGAAGATAAGGAACCAGTGGGTGGAATTTTGTCGTTACAGTCGGGGTGGGTGGGTGGCTCTACTGGGAGCTGTGTTTTGAAAAAGTTGTTCGTCGGCTGTCATAGCTTCAGGATTGTACTTTCTCTCTCTGTGTGTGCACTTTTTCCCTTGCTTTATTTACATTTTTGGTTTAAAGTGTAGCACAACACCCCGTGTACCAGTTCCAGTTCAATGATCATCATGCTAAAGTCATAACGATTTTTTTTAAGTCTATGAAACATCCTACCAAACCTGTCTGCCTAGACCTTAAAGTACTCCTCCAAAGAGCCACTGAAATTAATTTCAATTTCAGAGTGCTTTTAAACACTGAAAGGTCTGACATTCAAAGATTTACTGTATGAGTATATGAAACATCAAACAATTATTACAACAATATTTGTTGAGGTGAGAATTACATTTTAACTGTCAATCATATTCTCTACAAACAAACAGCACAAGAAAGATTGACTGATTCAGCAGATGTGCAGTAGTTACTATAGTAACTGTGAGGACAGAAAATGGCATCCTGGAAGTGTGTGTGGATGTTCTCAGGGCAGGAATTATACTACCGCCAGGCAGCCAGTAACGTGGATGCCCTGGGGTGTGGCCATAATGCCCCTTTTACCACAAAAGTTAAGGATGTCCTGTTTTGAACTGGCTGTTGTGGACTTAAAAGTACAGCTGCTACTTCGTTACTATCGTAAACTCGAAACCCTTTTTACTCGGTTGGTTGAGCCTTATCTGTGTACGGCATTCAGTAAGATTCAGTTGTTGATAGATATACATCCATTGCATGTATATCTTTGCATTAAAATCCAAAAGAATGCAATAAATTTACTGTCGATGCCCTATTGTTTTACCTAATGCTACGTGGTTAATTAATATTTAATAGTGTTATGAGTTGGTGTTCCATTCACTGTGTAACTGATCTACCAACCAGCATGTTTGCCTCCAAGGGTCGTTTCTGACTAAAATAGCACAACTAACCAGTGGATGCTGGTAGGGAGTTGAGGTGACACATTTTATCTTGTGTTTCTAGAGTGATGCTTCATTCAGAAGTTGTGTATATGTTTTTTTTTACGCTCTGTAGCTGCTAAACACTGTTGGAGCAGCACCAGCTTTAAAAGTGGCAGTGTTTCTTCTTTAACTGCACGTCTCAGTACTATGATGGTAGCATCACCCTTTTCTGAATCAGATAGCTTTTCAGTAGCTTAGCTATTGTATTCATCAAGTAGTGCTTAAGCATCCACAAAAGTTGCATTTTCCCAAGCATTTCTAAAGCTCAAAAACAGCAGAACCTTCTGCAGTCTCAATTAAAGTGACGCCACGACCATGACATCACGTACCAATCCTTGGGCTCATGCCTGCAGTGGCTCTGCTGCAGAGGAATACAGACACGCAAGCTTGAGTTTGCTTCATGGAAATAGCAGTGACTTATCTTAGTAGCTTAGCTTGCTATATTTTGCTGTAGTGAAGCTTAATCTCATATAGAGCTAGTGGTAGCGTAGCTCACTACACTTTCCAAGTAGCTAGCCCAACATTGCTGCTCCAGACTGATAAGGTTATCTGACGCTGTTTTTCAGTACACTGTCTCCAATTGTTGATTGTATACTGTTTTGTCTTCATAATATGTAATTATAATTTATTGTTATTGCACCATTGTTTTTTTTTGTTTGTTTGTTTTTTTTGCCTTGGTGCCCCACATTTTGGCCACCATACCCCAATTAATTTGTATTTCTGAAAGACCAAAGTGACTCATTCATTGTTAAATCTGTTGATTTCTACTGAATTTATCCACCAAGTGGCATATTTTGATTTCAATTTCAATGAAAGCAACACAGATGATGCAAATAATTGGTCAATTTAAATAAATTAGCATCACCACACATCTTATCTACACTCTACACTCAGAGCACATATTCATTCATTCTGTGACTGTAGTACCCTCAATATAACATGAAACACGAACAAAATGTAATAATTAGCTGGTCTCTAAAGGAAATCTCATGTCATGATAGGGAGACATATCATGAATCTAAAGTATGCTAGACTTGGTTGGAATATTCAAATTGAAGTTGTAACCTTACCCACAGGTATTGTAAAGAAGCCCTACTCAAAAATATGCTGTGTTAAATATGAAATCTGTCTCATGCAGAGCAATTTTCTTGGTCATGGTCAATTTTCGCACAGATCTGATCACCTTTTAAAATACATTTTAATTCATTCTCGACAATCATCCCTGAGGGGTTGGGATTAGCGGGCTTCTACTGCTAATGGAGCCTTAAATCAGATGTTGTGATTCTGCCCTGCTCCACTGCCATTGATGAATATGTATTTTCTTATCAACACCCTGTGCATGAATTTTCCACAATTTATAATGAATTACCTCTGATTCATTTTGGTCCCAAGGGCCATGAAATATATGCTTGTGAAAGACAATGTGGGCTGTCAGTTACATTCAAAAAAGGGCCAACATTTTCTTCAAGACATATTATATTATATTATATTATATTATATTATATTATATTAAATTATATTATATTATATTATATTATATTATATTATATTATCTTATCTTATCTTATCTTATATTATATTATATTATATTATATCTTGCAGTCTGGGATAAGAGACAAATTGATCTAACATCATTCCCCAATCTTTTTATTAATATTTTGTTTCTCAGTCTTTTATATTGGAGCGCCTTGTATCCCACTGTGCTATAGTCTTGCTTGATTTAATAACTTTATTGTAGATTTAGAATCTGTCTGACTGATAATTGTTAATTATGCCGTGTACTCTTACATTGGGAATAACTGTATCTCTGGACTATTTGACTAAATGTCAGTGTCTTTTAAAATAGAGGGAAATTGGAGGCGTTCCAGCCCAGAAGTCGATGACACTATGGTTCAGTATGTTGGAATCCAATCTTCGAAATGCTCCTATCTCTTGTGTCTTTCTCCTTGCTTCCTCTTTTGCTTTGCTTACTGACACATGAAGGCCAATATGTTTTCCATTGTTAACGGTCTACAGTCAACTCTTACTGAACTTTTCTGACGTTAACCACTCAGCTATAGAGGACAGTGGGTTGGACGGGCACTGTCAGAATAAATTGAAGGGTAGAAAATGACAGTGATTAACACGATGATTTGTGGGTCGTTTGAATTCCCTGACTTTTTGAGATTTTCTTCATCTTTGGGTTACACAGAATATGCGTCGTTCCTGTGACGTCTTTGCTCTGGCAATGGAGCATGAGGAGCAACTGTAGACACCTGTAATTACGGGACATGCAGGAGAACAGAGCGGAGGAGTTCATGATGGAATGACAGACAGGGAGGACAGAAGGGTACTGAAGTTCATTTTAAGAAGAGAAGCGATGAAGCTAAGTGAAAGTAGGGAGATAGGGAAGGAAGCTGGGGGATCAAGTGAGGTACGAAAAATGACGGGGAGGCTTCCGACTCAAAGAGGGGTAGGGATTAACAAAGATTAAGGTCTCGTCAAATACATTTAAATTGATAAATGTGGTGACTTTACTTACTTTACAAAACTTCAGACAATCTAATGGACTTCCTATCAGCTACAATACAGATTGCTGCAGGCTTTTGCATCAATCTCCAATTAATACTCACATGCATGACATAATGACTTTGAAATTTGTATTTGTTCCTTGAAAGAGGTCAGTAGAAAAATGATTTAGACGGGTAGGTCGTAAAGGAGGGACAGATAAGGAGACATAAATGGATGATGCAGAGTGTGAAGGCTGAACACGTGAAGAACAAATGAATAGCTAAGAGAAATAGTAGTGGGGTGGAAGCAAAAAGGATACCCTTTAGTAGAGAACAAAGACGATTCAATGAAAGATTGTAAACACGCACACAGAGGCAGTGCTGTCTTCCAAAGCAAAGTGCTGCATGTTGGTATTTAAGGAGCTTTTGTAAAGTGCCATTTAAATTGTGTCAAACACACACATATATACACACCAATCATCAGCGCCAACATGTATGGTTTCCTCAAAGCACACGCACACATTTGTACGGAAAGTAGTCATCCTGAACTTTTACAGCATTGATGATAGCACTACAATAAGCAAAATGTTCTGTGTTAGTCATATGCCAGAGGCTTGTGGGTAGCAACCGTGATAGCTAGGCCAGAAAAGTTAATTGAAATGCATTTTCAAAATATCGTCAATCAGACAAAATGTCAGAAATCACAGAACTCCTGCTATTTTCCAACCAATCATAGCTTGCTGATTTTCCATTACCTTCATAGTGCACTTAGGTGATTTGTGAGGAAATAACAAGGACAGACTTTATTGTTCCAACAAATGGTATTGTACATATGAATCTATTCATTGTTACTCTGCAATGAAGGTGGACTCTGCGAGTCTGGAGTGTGCGGCATACCCACACATACCCATAGGTGTAATTAATTTGGTATTATGCTCCTGAACAGAGGATGACATCTCAATGGTTGCAGATTCACTGAAATACAGTCCAAAAGCGCTTCTCTTCTGCTCTGGCATCTTTACAGTTGTGCCGCTCTGCTCATGTCTCTGCTCCAGAACATGTCATCAAAGCTGTTAAACTGTGCAAGAGGAGGCAAAAGAAAATTCTGACTCTCGCGTCTTTTTGTTGCGACGTCCCAGGCGGTTCGACTGTCTGCCGCAGTGTCTCTCATTCACCCGTTCACACACGCCTACGGCAGTGAGCTAAAACGCAAGGCGGTGGGCTGTTGGGTTCGCTGGCTGTCCACGTAGCTTTAAGGCAGTGTCATCATATATGTACTGCATATGAATACATGCAAACACACAGAATGGACATGACCCATGAAGAGAGACAGACAGCATCCTCTACCTTCTACTTTCCAGTGCATTTAAAGGGCACGTCAAGGGCTTGACTCTAGTTCCCTCCTTGAACTTTATCACCAGACAGAGATGGCATTATGTCCTTATCTCAACAAACAGTGTGTTTGTGTGCGTGTGTGTGTGTTTGCGCGCATGTGTGATGTGTGATGACATTAAGGTTTTATCTGTGCACATGGAGCTGGAAGCACAATGATTATAGAGCATTACTGCTAAAGGACTGAAAGGTTGGCTGTTTGTGTGTGCGTGTGTGCGTGTGTGTGCAAGACGCACCAAAGGTTAGCGCTATTGACTGCCGCTAGTACAGCCACTAATGGGGATGCCAGTAAGTGCTTTAGAGATGATACGGATTTGTGTGTGTGTGTGTGTGTGTGTGTGTGTGTGGTGTGTGTGTGTGTGTGTGTGTGTGTGTGTGTGTGTGACACAGAGAGCGCTTATCATCACACTTTTTTTTTTCACTTTGCCAATGTGCTTATCTGTTGTCTTTTTCTCTCTCCCCCTCCTGTGTTTCCCTGCCACATACTTAAACACTCAAATTTGTGCAAACACACACACACACACTTTACCCCACCTACACGCTCTTCATGGACTCTTTGCCCTACAAGCATCCTCTAGCTCCCTGCTCTTCCGCCATCGTCTTTCCATCTCTATTAGCTTATCTTTCCTTTATCTATTTATCTCCCTTCACCCTCGTGCGCACACGCACATACACACACTGTTGTGTAACTGTTCTACATGTGCGGGTCTTATGACAGGCCACGGATCATTATATCTAATGATGGCTCACAGAAGAAATACAACAAAGCTATACATTTTCATGAGATGGGTAAAAGAGGTGAGAGTGTGGTGTTTATAGAGAAACAACAGAATAAGAGGGATGAAAAAAATAAATGGCCTCCCTCCATCTGTCCTATCCTCACCGTGCGTCCGCTGCCTCGATTATGGAACATGTTTTGGACTGCTGCGTCCTCTGGTAATTCCTGTGTTCAGTTCTTAATGGGATTTATGCTATTGAAGATGTAGTAGATGTGAAATTGGATTTGTCTTGAGTGAAAAAAAGGGAGATCGGAGAGAGATGCCGCACAGTGAAATATGAAAATGAAAAAAGTGGCAGTTTTTGTGAGAGAAAAATGGACACACTGGGAGATATTCATGGACTGGGATAAGGAACAGGAATGGATAAAAGCGTGGAAGGTTTCAATAGAAGCAACAGAGTTGCTCTAAGTACAGTACCTTGCTAACAACCCACAACAGAGAGGAGGGCATTCTTTTCCAAAAGCCTCTTACTGTGTCTGACTGAATGGCCACAAACAACAGAAGTAGCTTCTAAGAGAAGCACCTGACATCTACACTCTGGTGGAACACATTTGTGTGCTTCTTTGTTTCTTTTTTTTTAGGTTTTGCAAAGTGCACAAATATTGTCCTTACAAACCTCCAGCAGATATCTGAATATATCTGAACCGCCTGTGTAATTGAAAGAGTTTGTCTTGTGATTACTAGATTTAAAAACAAAAATATTTTTTTAGCTGAGTTAAATCAAGTTTTCATGTCGTCATGACTCATGCACCATGTGTGTAAGTTAATGGATCCTTGACAGAAAACCATGATCTAAGAACTGTAGTTTAGATAGTCTAACTGTGGAAGCATCATTATTATTATTATTATTAAGAAATTGTGAAGAACCTTCTTTCCTTGACTCTTTTTGTTGAGAATGAATGTCCTCTCTATGTAACAAGGTGTGACTTTTACACCAGAGACCGCGCCTTGCTTTGAAGTCTCCGTACCAACAGTCAGGTTTGATTTCCTCGTAACTGTGACAGCAATCTTCCCCAAAACCCTTTTTCATGTTTCATTTCATTTTTGTATGTGGTTTTTTGTCATGGTCCAATTCAAGCATCTTGCTGTATAACCGATTTGAATCTTGCTTACTGCAGCTAGAACTGAAGTCTGAAGCATGATGAAAATTGACAACTCTCTGCTATGCTGTGTCAAGAAAAACACGCACACACACTCACAGTCCAATTTCCAAACACTGCGACCCATGGAGACCCTCTGCTGTGTGTGCGCGCGCGAGTGTGTGTTTTTGTCTGCACAAGTGAGGGTTTGAGTGGTGTGTATGTGGCTGATGGATTTTCTGTAAGTAGAAGTTACCCATTCATTCTGTTCTGTATCGATTAGTCCGTTTGTCATGTGTGGTATCTGAGACAGCTTGGACTGTATGTTGCATTTTGCAACACAATTTCAGCATTTTCAAAGTTAGTGATTGGTCCATGAGGTGGATTAAAAGCAGTCACCACTTTTGTTACTGTCAGCCCATTTGCTGCTGCCTTGTTTAGTTTTTCACCTCGCCTCTTTGCTTTCCTGTCCGGCCTTCTTTTCCCTGTTCACCTCCACTTTGTTCTCTTTTTCTACTTTCTCCTGTCCCCATCACTCACCATTGTGCTCTCCTCAGACTGTTTGGCAGTGCTTTGATAACACTGTGGATTCCTCTCGTCTGTATATACTTGAGGATGTGTTTGTCTCTCTTTCTGTCTCCACTGCACAAACACACAAATAACACACTTGAAACTCCTGTTTGCCCACTTGCAGACTGTCATGTTATCTCCTTCTCTTTCCTCTCTCTAATAGGGTCAGGTTCAGGGTCAGATAGTCTCCCTTCAGCAGGGCCCAGCAGGAAATGGAGGAATAAAATGATTTGATAATTGAGAGGGCAGAGGATGAAATCTGTCTTCAGGGTCAGTTGATCTATTATCTCAGCTCTGCTTTGATTTCAGGGCACAGTGCCCCATGGCTTCGATTATGCAGAAGGCATTTTGTTTCAGAGTTGTGTTTAATAACTTATTTATGAAACGTCCCACTTGCTCTCAGCAAGGGATACATGTTCTCCATTGTGAATGAGTGTAATTGAATTCACTGATGACATCTTTTAGTTTATCTCAGTGGGTATGCTGTATATACAAGTTAGCATTGTCAGGCATATGACAAAGTACTCATGCACAGGTAACGGCTAGAAATACTTCTCTTGTTACAGATCTATGTCAGAATTGAGCTGCAGACAAATTGTGTTGCATCAGCTTTTAAAT
Source organism: Chelmon rostratus (assembly GCF_017976325.1). Lineage (NCBI taxonomy): Eukaryota > Metazoa > Chordata > Actinopteri > Chaetodontiformes > Chaetodontidae > Chelmon > Chelmon rostratus. The sequence continues at coordinate 18,499,086 of NC_055662.1, read as the reverse complement.
GGCTTACATCAGTCAAGTTCAGTGCAGCAATCTATCAGTATGCTGCCAGATGTTGTTCAGTATCTTCGCATAATTGAGCATAACATGTGCAGTTCAGCCAGTCAGTGAGTTGAGAGAAAAAGGTGTGCACATCCACTGAGATTTTTAGTATAGTTTATTGTGAAAAACCCTGTCCATCAATGGAATAAACAGGGTTATGTACCGTAGATTACTATGTCATTGCCCTAGGTGGTCTGTTTTGGTGTCCATCATATTACTTTTACGACTCTTAAAAATTGCTTTATTATGCTGAAATACATCCCCACTCCAGTATGAATTCCTCTAAAGTAAAAAATGGCATATGTGGTTGAGAGTTTTATTCTTCTGGAAAGGTTAATTAGCTGCAAAATGGCTGCTTAATATCTCAGCAAAGCAAAAGTGATGCTGTATAGGCTATTAACTCTGATCAAAGCAATAAAGGCACATCACAGAAGTATCAAAACCATTTCAACAATAGAACAATATCTAGAGGTCAATTAATTTTAGATTTAAGGAATTAAATATGAAATTAGCCACTCAATTTCACAGCTGAGAGCATTCCCCTTTCAGCATTTCTAAGGCCATTTGAAATGGTTTTCTAGCATTATAATGTAAAGCTTTTTTATCAATTAAAGCTGAGAAAAAAATATTTTCTTAATTAAAATGAATTAAAATGTTATGCTACAGTCAGCCTCTAGACTTACCTGTAAAACAGGAGTGCGCAGTGGGGTCAGCTCCTCTGGCTGACAGCTTCAGCATATGCTTCAACCCCTGGAGGCCAGATCAGATGTGTAATTGAGGGCCATAACAGCTGGTGCCCTCCACCATATACAGCTGGTTATTCCCTTCATAGCTCACTCACTCAAACACCAACCCTTCATCGAGTGAACTAATATGACCCCTCTCCTCCCGGTGGAAGCTGCTAAGGCTCATGTAAGTTTGTTACGCCAACCCTTCAGCCCATGTATAAATATGACTCATCATGACCCCACATGTAAAAAATGCTACTACTCTTAGGCCAACCTGGGTGTTCCCACGTTGAATTTTCGGCAAAGCCCTGTCGTTACCCTTTGACCTCACTAGATTGACAACAGCTGACTTATTCATTATCACGAAAATGGGATTCGCTTAGTCAGAGATAAACATGTTCTCATTGATTACTGGGCAAGAGAAACTGAATGATCAAGGATTTAGCATTTTGTTATTATATAAAACAGGAGCTTAAATGATGTGCCTTGCTTGCTCTCTCTTTTATTGATATTTTTAATCATGAGTTTCTCACTGATTAATAGTCTTGCTGCTGATCAACGGACTCATTATCTGTCAGCAGGGGGATAGATGGCCTTTGTGAATTTGTTGTTTTGGTGTATTTCAGCGCTTTGCCCTCTGCAGTCTGCCCGGTCCTGCTCTGTAAAAACATAGCATAGTTAACATAGCTGGTGAAACCCTTTGTGTACAGGTGCAGCGCATTGTGCATTTTGTACTCCAGCAAGAGTGTGTGTGGTTTAGTTTCCTGCGTTCATGCACTGTATGTGTGTGCCTTTGTGTATGATTGACACTTGTGAAGATAAACCTACATCTGGTGTCATGAACAGTTGACCTGCGGTGTACGATTCATAAAGTGCAGTCAGGGAGAGGGGTGGAGGGGTTGACAGATGGACAGATGGATCGAGTCCAGACGGGTGAAAAGAGGTAGAGGAATCATTTCATATTGGGTCAAAGATTTGTCAACCTGTAGAAACAGAGCTGGCTCACAGGAACACTTCAGCAGCTCGGTCAGTGCAGCAGACACAACAACACGCACACGCACACACTCACACTCTCCCTCTCTACCACAGAGATACAAGCATGCACACATAAAGGTAAAGAAGCTTTCTTTCTCCCTGTCTGTCTGTCTATCTGTCCATCTCCATCTGTCTCACTCACATGCACCACAGACCTGTCAGCCAGGCAACCTTTCAGTCCTCTCATCTCACCTTGCCATAGGCAATTTAAGATGGTATGGCTTCTGATATTTAAGGGCCCGGGTTAAGTCACCTGTGTTCTCTTCTCTTCTGCCCTCTTTGTTCCTCTGCACTGACGTGACCCACCGTCAGCTGGGCCACTGAGCTAATGCTGGCTATTTTTTTTGTTGCGGCAGTTGTCATAAAGATGTTTTACAGAGGCCAATAAAAGCCTGTGATGTAAAGATGATTGTCTGTTCTTTTGGCTCATATTCTATTTTTAAAGTTATATTGATATCGCATCAAGATGAGTCAACAACATCTGGCTCGTTCTTGGATTCATAAAATATCTTAAGCGTACAGAGTCTCATTAAACATTTTACTGTTGTAAACCCGGTGGCTTTTTGTGAAGCCAGAGTGCAGAATATTTATCAAATAGTCTACACAGAGAAGAGTTGTGTTTAGTTTGAGCTGGTAGTAGCTTATTAATCATTGCATGCAAATGTTTATTCTATTTAGTTATCATTAACTTGTCCATAAATAGTTCGTTAATGCTTGCAGTAAAGATATTTTTTAGTTGGGGGCTTACGTCATATACTGTTCTAAACCTGATTTTACACTCTGTAAAGCCTAAATGAAATAGAATGTGATCTTTTGAGGATCCTTTTTGACATATGCTCAATTGAAAACAGTACAAAGACAATATTTTAAATGTTTTACTTCCTCAACTCAATAGTCTTTTTGTAAATATCTGTTTATTCTCAAACAATTTGGGACAGGAGCAACAAATGAGTGGGAAAGTTGTGGAATGCTCCAAAAACACCTGTTTGGAACGTTCCACAGGTAAACAGGCTCATTGGTAACAGGTGATAGTATCATGATTGGGTATGAAAGGCTCATCCTGGAGAGGCTCAGTTGATATTTAGATGACAAACAAACAAAAGTGCACTTTTTTGGTTTGGTTTTAAATGCAGACTGTGACCTGAATCTGGATCAGTGTATTAGCCAGTTTCCTACTGTAACTGGGCACGTAACTGATGGGTACATGAATGTTTAATAGTTATGGATATGAAAATTGAATGTGTGAGGTGAAAAAAAAAGCTCTTCTGGAAGAAGCTGTTCGTAAATCAATTAAGGAACATACACACATACACATGAACCCACACACATACACACACAGGCACAACTGTTTACCTTAGATCTATCAGGACAGCTTATTCTATTTGTTCCAGCCATTGATCTGTTCATATCTAAATGTCAGGTTGCATATCGTCATATTTGCTGGGGCTGGCTGTGGTGTATGTGTGTGTGTGTGTGTGGGTCTGTTATAAATTCTCTCTGTGGATTAGACTGAGCTCGGATCTGTGGTCTGATCAATAATCTGAAAGGCCGACACTCGCACACATACAAGGTGTTGTGTGCTTCTGCGCACGCACAGACAAACAGAAACCAGCAAACGCAGTTCAAGGATGATCGATGTCTTGCATGTTGGCCCTGTTACCCTTTGCCATCATAGTACATACTTTCAAAGACTTTCGCTGGCCTAGCATGATATTATATGTCAGAGGGAAAGAGAGGAGACATGGGCAGCAATAGAGAGGGAGAGAAACTTATAACTGCTGAGAATTGTCTGCTGAAAGGACAAAAAAAATAAAAGGGAATGACTCTGCTGCTCTTTTCCCCCTTGTTTTCATCAGAAAGTGAGTGATTGATCAATAATGCCGATGGTGTGTTGGTGAGCAGGGCGAGACCTTGTCAAGATGAGCTTTGGTGGCTTTTGTTGAGTGTGACAGCTCTCTGTTGGAGTTGGTGTGGGTGCGTGAGGGTGAGAGAGAAAGAGATGGAAGAGACCTCATCAAACGGGGTTTGCACAGAGACAATGTTCTTGAGCAATCACTAAAAAACTCACGCACACACACGCAGACGCAATCTGCCTTCTTCAATATCGCTCTGTTTCTCTGCCTCAGTATCATACAAGAGCAACCTTTATAGACACTGTGGATCATTGACGTGTGACCACGGCTGTATCAGGCTAATTAAACAGACATTAATGGTTGTTATTTAGAGTCATTAGTTGTTGGGAGGAATCACACAGGCCTCTGACACCCCTCTGACTCGTGTCATGGTATGGTCCACTGCATCCAAGACCGAGACTATTATATTGCCCTCTGTTTCCTGAAGAAATATCACTTTTTATCCTGTAATTTTATTTAGAAAACTCTGTTTTTCGACTATCTTAGATTTTAAATGGGATGCATTCTCTATAAACAGTTCTATAAGTTCTATGCTGTCTGCAGAGCCAACCTGACCTATTTTTCATCCATTTTTGTTGGATAAATCAGGGCACATATTAACTAGCTATGATGTACTCAAAGAATATATTCAAATATATGGTTATGGAGAGTTTAAAGTTTAAAAATAACAAAATAAAAAATGGAAAATATTCCACAACAGCACTATCAGGTATGTGGCTATTGGAGGCAAAAGGAGTGATCTGCATTAAATTTGATTTTTCTCTCTGGCAACCTCTATCAACATATTATGTTGTTTTATAAATAGTTGATTTATCAAGCATAGTGAGTTATTAATTTTATGCCATTTATCTCAATGAGTGCTTACCTTTTATACCTGAGTGGGCTATTATCCCATTTGCAACGAATAGTTATGAAGCAACATGAGCATAACCTGTAGACAAGACACACAGATGTCTTGCAAATTAAACACAATATTTGCTGTTCTTGGCTGTGTGTATTTGCTAGCTGTCTATGGGCAGGATGCCTTCTGCACAGCTTGTGTAAAACACTATCGAACACAACAATTCACTGCTTTGGCCACTGCTGTCATGTCCCAGATGTGAGTTGGGTGAGTTTATGTCTCTACATGACAAGCTGCTCTATCTATTATCTCTTTTAATGAGATGCATATTAGTGTAAATGTGGATACACATTTGTATCTTTTTATCCATATAACATGGCAGCAGAAAAACAAACATAAGGTTTGGAGATTAGCAGTCTGAGCAGCTAGTGTGGAAACAGAATACATGCCAATGGAGTGCCCGCTTGTGCATGTGTGTATTTGTATTTGCCTGTTCGCACGCCATTAATCAGAACTCAGTGCTCCTTTGCCAAGTATGAAAATCTATAGAGCAAAGTAGTGTCATAATGAACCGCCCTCAGCTTGGCATTATCTCTTTTTAACACACAAATATGCACACACATGTACACGCATGCTTGATATCAAGACACACACAATCACACATGCATAAGGCTCGCTGTGGGAGTAACGTGAGTGAGGCAAGTGACATTAAGCCGAAATGGCAGTGGTGACATGCAGCAGTCATGATGTATTAGGGAGAAAATGCCGCAGTTAGCATGCACTAAGTGCTCGATTCATAAACAGGAACGGTGAAAGAGGGGGAGATTGAATAGGAGAGATGGGCTGAATCAAAATGAAGTCAGAGGACGAGAGGGTAAACTCCTCTCCTTATTTTGTGCAGCAGAGGTATTTGTTTAATGTGTTTTGCAACAGATTTCTGAGACATGTAAGTTTGATACAGGAAAAAAAAGAGTCTTTGATCAGGTGAGAGAGAGCAAAGGAAGGAAAGAGGAAGGCGCAAAGAGGTTACATGGCTCGCTAATTGATGAAAGGGAGTGTTTAAATGGGAACATGTAAAACTTGATTGGTACGAAGCTGTCAAGAGCCTTGGAAGGGGCCGGATATGCATGCTAACAGGCAGAAACAGAGAGTGGACACTAGGTGGACTAGGTTCACGTGAAAAGCTGAGTGTTTACCCGAGTATTCAAAGAATAAACAGCTCCATTCTCCAAAGAATCTTCATGAATCATCATATTCAGACCGTGTGTATATTAATATTTCCATCCACGTCATATTCTGTAGCATTCTCAAGTGCTGGCACTTCATCAACAGGAAGTCCAGTAAAGACAGACACCACAACATTGGTGATTACTGATTGTAATTTCTGGATATTATGGTGCCAAAAACACAAGTTACCTCTGTCTTTCTTCTCCTTTTTCTCTCAGCATATCATCTCTGCCCGTCTCTCCAGTTGCCACCTCTGTGATGTTCTAGTTTCTCTGTATATTTATCTCTTTCCATCTCCCAGCATTCAGTTGGAATGAGGGGTTTCAGACGATAGCAGTAATCATACTTCCTCACCTTAAGCCCCCAGACAGCCACCTTATTCTCCTTCGCACATATGCAGACACAGAATCACAGATTAATTACAGTCATCAAAAAAGCAGCTTGGATGGACCAAGTTGATAGCATGGTCATTTTTTGACTGTGTCAATGGATGCAAAACACTATAGTACAGCGAGGAAAATGACTTGTCTCTGAACAAATAATGCATCAGTGACTGTGAGGGAATGCAGTTGTACAAACGGTTCTGTGCAAGTGCACGCTTGCGTTTTTACATGTTCGTCTTTGTGTAACTTTCGTGTGTGTGATCGTACTTTCACAGCTTTTGCTTGCATGTTTAAGTGTGAAGCTTGGATATTCCGAGTTTGGAGGGTGGGCTGTAGGCTGTTTGCTTGATTTGATCACAAATAGTGCATGAAATTAAATTACACAACTAATTTTCAATTTAGAGCACTTTATTCAATAGCAACGCCCACTCTCCCTCTTCAAGCTTCCCCCACAATGTACCAAGGCAGTATCTGCTTTTGCATTAATATTTCTTACCCTCTCACACACAGAAAAACAAACAGCCATATACATGGATATACTGTGCACTACACAGTGTATATTAGACATAAAAAACATGTAGAGACGTTCTGTGTTTGTAATTATTCTTGTCTCCTTGTGTCTCAATTTTGACATGTGCATTGATGTAATTTATTTATGTTTGTGAGCAGCAAAGTGTGAAGACAATGTTGTGAAATCTGCCCTGCTTTCTTCAAGTCAAGCCGTGGTATGAGCAGCAGACTCTGACTCTGCATGCCAGAATCAATGATTTTGTCTTTATTGGACCCCTTCAGGACTGACAGGTGGACAGAGGTGATATGATCAAAATGATGTTTGGCCGTACCGTGGCCACTCTTAAACACATGTGAGACTGTTGTGCACAGTGGTATGATGTTACAGATCAGTCCTAGTCCTGTCTGTCTGTTTGCAGGTTTTAAGGAAAGACTTACTTATATTGACACTGAGTGATTGGATTTGTCCCGGACCACAGAGCTGGTGTTTGTTTGATCTTCTGTCTTCAGAGAGTGAGAGCTGGGCAGGAATGAAGCTTTTGTGGAGCTGGCAGAGAGGTCAGAAGGATCACTGTGGTCACATTAAGGGAACGACGCCCAAGTGACTCCTACCTGCCATGTTGGCACTGAGTTGCTATCATGACTGTTGTGGCTTGTTAGTTTGCGTCCATGCACACAAACGAGGCGGTGTTGCATGCTAGCAGCGATATTTGTTCTACCTGTGTTTCGTGCTTGTCTGTGTGCGTGTGTGACAGAGAGAGAGAGAGAGAGAGAGAGAGAGAGAGAGACAGTGTATTGAACAGATCCAGCCCCAGAGGAGTCACGTCCAGCGTTAGGAGCCTGCCCTTTTAGCTTGAAACATCTGTCCAGACGGCTGCCAGAGGGAAGTTATAATGGGAGAACAGGAAAACTGGCATCCACCAGCACTTGAATACGAGCAAACAACATCCACATATACATATTTGCATTATTTTACACACCCACTGGCATTCCCGAATTGCACACGCTCATTTTTGTATTATCGTGTTTAAAAAGTCAGTTTTGCCCAAAATCCCATGTGTGTATTGTTTAAAATCTTAATGAGCACCCAGGGAAGGGAACAGGGATGAGGACGGTAAGCTAGAAAGACAAACAGGCAGAGAAATGGAGAACAGACAAATAGCTTGCCAAACCTCTGTCCTTTCTTCTCTCTCTCTCTCTCTCTCTCTCTGTCTCTCCCTCTCTCTCTCTCTCCTTTACTTCTTGTTCTTTCTGTTTTCACAACAGACAGACAAAAACAACAAGACATGACAAAAAAGATGCATAGCCTCCACTTTTCTGATGATTCTCATTGTGTAGTTTCGTGCCATGTTGTTATGCAAAGTTCAGTATGAGGGAGGGAGACGGACAGAGTTGTTGGCAGACAAGAAAAATTATGGCAAAAATCTTGTTTTGCATCTCTCTCCATCACTCTCCTTCCTGCCTTGCTGCTTGTCTGTGTCGCAACAATGTTTCCTGTAGACAGAGTGTTTTACGGCAGCCGTCGCTGTTATAATGATGAAGTTTTATAGAGACTCTGTGGGAGATTAAACCACTATTAGCCACGCTCCGTCACCCTCTCCAGCTGTTGCCTTTTGTTTACGGCTAAAAAGTGTTTTATGACACACGGTGCTATAGTCACCTAGACAATTATAGCTAATGATATACGAGTGGCACTGTATTTTTACACCAGGAGTGGAGGGAGGAGGGGAGTGTGGGGGAGGGTGGAGAGAAGGAGGAAAGGAATGGAGCGGGTGCAGTCAGTGAGTGAACAAGTGAGCAATTAAAGGAGAGTGGAGATGATGGGATGAGAAGTGAGGCAGGAGCAAACATGAGAGGACAAAATTAAAGGGCTGGGTGGGAGAAAGCGAGAGACGAAAGAGGTGAGAGGCAGAAACAAGTGTTTCTGACAAAAGAAAGTCAAAAGCAAGGTAACAAGACTGAGCCTTGATCCTTGTTGAAAAGTAAATGATACAGATGGAGTGATACGCCTTGAAATGGTTTTATAAAGAGAGAGGTGGGTAGAGGATAAGAGACGCGATAGAGATGATAGGCAAGAGCAGAAAGTGAGCGGGTAAATAACAGTAGTGTTTTCTTCTTAAGAAAGATTTTCTAACTTTTCTATTTGGTTTAAATCTTTGTAAATGCATCCTTTACACACAACACAATGCATATGCACTGTTAAAATGAAACTTAATCACTTCCCAGCTGTGTGAGAGAGGTCTCTTAACTGTCAGTCGTTAAAGGAGATGATGTTCTCCCAATGTGCTCCACTTATGTATGTATTTATGCTGGGTGTCGGAGAAAGGGGAGGCGTAAGGAGAAGGGTGGGGTGAGTAAAGAGATGTCACCCTCACGCTTGTCAGAGAAAATGATTGATTGATTGTTAGACACTGACAGGGTTCACTGATAACAGGGGGAAGCAGGCAGAGGGTGACCGAAAAGAAAGCTCTCGCTGCTCTATAAAAGGGAATGGATGACGTAACAGAAATGCATGTGCAAAAGTCCCGTCGGTGTGGCTGGACTTCCAAATGTCCTCGCCCTGTTTGTGCTGTCACCTACGCAGCACCGTTTCAAAGTGTCCTCTCTGCAGTGTTTAACATTTGTGTACTCACTGGTTAAAAGTTGACACGTATAAATATTTAAGTGGCACCATTAACAATTCATGGCAAAGGTTTTCTTTTTTCCCTGTGCCACACATACTATTTTGAGGAGTGTATTTGTGGCCACATGTGTGACTAAGAGACGGAAGAGAGTGAAGTGAGTTCCCTCAGAAGTTTGTCTAATCTGCATAAATTAGTGAGGAAAGCTATAATGTTGAGATTTAAGTGTGTGTGTGTGTGTGTGTTTGTGAGTATTCTGTCACACACAAGCGAGCGTCGCCATATTTGCATGTGTTTGAAAAGATATTTGAATGATACCTTGAGCACCTTTGATACAAGTTTTCTCAAATCACTTATGCCGAGGCTCCACACTGGGTTTCAGCCTCGCACATTTCCATAATGTTCTTTTCCGTAATATTCACACTTCAGGTAGCATGAATCACATTATCTGAGCCAGAAAATATCTTTAAAGGCGACAAAGAGGAAATTATTTTTCTTTAAAACAAAACAAAAAAAAAACAGACTGCTTGTCTATCCTTATTTTGACCAGTCGTGTATCTAAAGCCGGCTTATTTCTGCCAAATTAATGCAAACTTGGCTCAATTCTGAATACAATGGTGTGTTTTGTTTTGTTGTAGGTGGTGGAGACCAACCTGGTGGCCTTCGACTGTCACTGGATCCTGATTAATGAGGTGAGTGCCATGGAAATGATTTATAGACCCTGGACTGGGCGTGCCTTCAGTTCACCTTATTGTTTCAGTTATCCTGGGAATATTCATGGTTTTTAGATCCAGAACTCTCCTCATTGTCTTGGGTGTTTGAAGGAGAGCGGAGAGCTTAAAAAGTTTTTGACTCTTTTTTTTTTTTTTTTTCGTTTCACAGGAGTTCATCCAAAAACACACAAAATTTGATGACCAGGGACAATTTAGTTTGTTTCAGCGAGCACCCGCTGCTGTGCGTCACGGGCAAAAACAATAAAGATTTTATAGTGTTTATACTCACCACTTATTTGAGATCGATCCACTATACACAAACAAAGGTTTCAGAACAAAGATGACCTTGGAGGAATTCCTTTGCATGAGCATTTATTTCTATGGTTGAAAATCAGTATTACCACTTAAATACTGGAGTCACTCTCCTGAAACTGTACAACTTAAGAGGTCCAGTGTGTAAGATTTAGGGGGGATATTTGCAGAAATCAGATGTCATTTTCATTAGTATGTTTTCATTAATGTTTGATCACCTGCAAGTAAGAATCACTGCTTTTTCGTTACTTTAGAATGAGCTCTTTATATCTTCAGAGGGAGCCATGCCTCGTTCATGGAGTCTGCCATGTTGCACTGCCATGTTTCTACAGTAGACAAACCAAACACCGGCTCTGAAAAGCACCTTTCACATTTTTTTAGTGGCCACAGTAGGTTCTCCGGCACGCTTGGAAGTTGTGGGTGAGGTGAGGGGCATTCAGTTGCTTTGCGACCTCACCGCTAGATGCCACTGAATCCCAGACACCGTACCTTTAATCCTGTGATTTCCCTTTTTTTTGGGGGGGTCATAAGAGAAACATAATTAAACTTTAACATTGGCTGTAAATTCAGATTAATTTTGAATAGGAACACATCTTTGATCTTGCCTCATGAGAAGTGCCTTTTTCAAAAGCAGCAGGATCAGCTACATTTGTGTGTGTGTGTGTGTGTGTGTGTGTGTGTGTGTGTGTGTGTGTGTTTGGGTGTGTATGGGTGTGTATGTACACCACTAGCTAATGCGCTGTCTTGGTAGCCTTGGGCAGTACAGTGAACTGGCAGGACACAGCAGGGAGTCCTCACACATACAAGGGCAAGTGCTCAAACACAACCGTAGACACAAGCGGATTATATTGGGGAAGTGCAAAAAACATTTACTGTAGGAACAATGGAAAACCTAATTTGGTACGAAACAAGAAAAGATACTCAGATGCTTTAGTATACTGTAGTCTCTCTCTCTCTCTCTCTGTTCCTTTTTCAAGTCACAGCCTGCAAAGCTGCTAAATGCTACAAGGCTCAGCAGTCCTATTACTTGCTCAGTTATGCAAAGAAAGTATTTCTGTTTGAAGCAAATGTTAGTATGCATGACATCCATTAATGCTGCAGGGACAGCCAATCATTATTTTGTGATGTTTGCTTTTAGAATGTCGGCCTTGCTATATGGAGGCTTTTATTTTTTCATATTTGATATGGGTGAGAGAGGCTGCAGTAACAATCTCTGCAAGTACCTCAGACAACCTCTCAGTATTGTTTTTGCATTTTCTCAAATGCTAATACATCTAGGGAGTGAGGGAAAAGACTGAGCCTCACCCCTGCACTTTAATAAAGATGGCAGACTTATCAGAGGCAAAAATGTGGATAAGTCTGCTCCAAACAACCACTCTGTATTAGTTACTGACTTCACAGAGGACCCTTATGCCACTTAAATGTGTGTCCTCTGCTAATTGAAATAGACGACACACTATAATGTGCAATTCATAATGTAACACTAGAGACTTTACCACTCACTTAAAAAAAGCGAGTCGTACACTTTCCTGAGAGACTGTCTTTGCACACTTTGGCAGATGGCAATGTCAAGCAGCCTATTGAGCAGTCTATCATTACTCGACTGCACGGTAGGCTAAATTCACATCTCGCTGTCTAATCGACTGCCTTCATATTGCTTTGCATCCTGTCAAGCATCTGGTATTGTCTAACACTCTTCAGGCTTCCTGGGAGCAACCTGCTCTTTGCTTAGCTTTCTGGGAGCTTTAACATGTCATTCTGCAGCCTGCGTGCATGTCTAGCAGCATGTAGCCTGTAACACTTTGTACCTGCTGCCTTTGAGGAATCAGTAGTGAAATGCAGTCTGGCAGGCCAATGCTCCCTCAGTTGTTAATGTTTTATCAATGGTAGAACATTGCTGAAGTATGTTTTCTCACTGTTATTATAGTTATAGATTAAAATAACATGAAAAACATATAAAATGCCACAGTTGAGCTTTGTGTTCCTTCTCTGTGCTTCTTTCAACTTCACAAAGTTACAAATGGGCCAATGTGGCTCAGGTACAGGGGGCTGTCCACCAGTCAGCAGGTCGGTGGTTCGATCCCCGGCTCCTGCAGTCTGCATGTCAAAGTGTCCTTGGGCAAGATACTCAACCCATTGGTGTGTGAGTGTGTGTATGGGTGAATGTGTCATGCGCTTCAAGTGGTCAAAGTGGACTAGAAAAGTGCAGTATAAGTGCAGACCATTTACAAATGTCAAGAGACAACCAGATTAAATTGTTTTGCGATTCTTGTAAAAGTATGTAGGTTTCAGCATTGCATTAGCTGGTGGCTACCATTTGATACAGTCACGTGTAGTTAGCTCATTGCAAAAAGACAGTTGTTGGCAACTGACCACTCCTACTCAGGCAAGTCTGCAAGGTAACAGTAGAGGCTGGTAGTGTTAATGTTGTTAAACTCAAATCAACTACTATATCTCTTTACACTTACAGTCTCAAAAGTCCCACTGTCTGACGACTTCACTACCTCTGCCCATTTGCACCAAAGCGTTGACAGCTCTCATGTTTTTGGCATGACGCTCCCAGACTCTGCTCGCTTGCTTCTCAAAAAATGTCACACCACAGTTTAAGTAGTCATTTAAAATACAGCGAGAATCAGTCGAGCAAAGTGAGAATGATGGAAGGAGACCAAAACTGGGTCTAAATTCAGGCTACATTCTAGTATCGCTCTTCTCTGGTGCTGCCTGTACACATGCTGCAGCACTTTCTGAAAATGTAGCCTGTATGTGCGATAGCTTGATGAGCTGCACATGCAAACAAACACTGCTCATTTAACAAACTAAAATTTGAAAGCTAGTCACTGATATTCAGCCCAGCTGCTCTCACCATGGTATTTATGGGCAGGATTGTGTTTTTAGTAGTTTTGAGAGAAGAGAATTGGAATAGCAGAGGTGACCACTTGGGCAATGAAGAGGAGAAGGAGAGGGGAGAAGGAGGTGGAAGAACAGCAGATGTCCAGAGGTGAAGCAAGGACAGGAGGGAGATGGTGGAGGAAAGAGAGCTTAAGGGAGAAGCCTTTCGAAGATTAGGGGGAACAAGGTGACGTGAAGTACAATAAGATGAAGTTATCTCACTTTACCAATTTACGCTTTGCCACTTTGGAATAAGTATCTGCTCTGAACTTTCTGAAATCTCTTTATAGGATCTATTTTTCTAAATAGTGAAGGATGCCAATGAACCGTAAACTGTCATTCTACTTTTCTGATTTATTCTGCCCGCGATCGGAGCGAACAAGAGTTGTAAACATGCTGTAAAACATTTCACATCATACTTTCCTCAGTCATATTGAGAAGAAGCTAATGATTCTTTTCATTATAGTCCTAGAAAATTGGCTCCATAACTGTTTTCACTCTGCATCAGCTTCACTGCAACCCAGCTGTGGCTCTAGACAAATTGAATAATGGGATTCTCTGACATGTAGTGTATGAATCAACTTGAATTACATATGTATGTTTATGCTAAGCCAGGAAAGGCATTCATGAGGAAGCTTTGCATGATGGGGCTCTGTCTTTTCCTTACCATAACTTTACCAAAAATCATGAATGCCTTGAAATAATTTAAATAAAAGCTTCATACCCCCTCTTTTTCATGACATCTGCTTATCAAGATCAAGATTGAAATTTAGTCACAGACTACTCGGCTGTAGACACAATATTCCCCCCATGGGCCGTGTGAAGTCCTCTAGCAGAGTGCTTAAAATGGATGAGCGGCTACAATGTTTTGTCATACGTAATGTCTTCTAGTACTGGTTCTTTGGAGAATGAATATTCCTATGTGTGAAAGTGCTCTCCCTCCCTGTGGTTTATTATGGATGAAGGGCCACTGTATGGTTGTCATAACTCTGCTTTATCTACAGCCAGCAGTCAGACAGCCCCACTGAGGGGGTGTTCACAGTTCATAATTGATCATCCTTCCTTTCCCCATCTTCTTCGTTCTGCTCAGGATGAGAGGATGAGGAGGAGGAGGAGAAGAAATAATAAGGGGCACTCATGGCTTCTCTTTCTGTCTGTCTTTCTCTTAAGTTTGGAGGGTAACTCCACTGCTCCTTCTGAATCTCTTCATGGTCTTTCATTTTCTGTCATGATATCATTCTTGATCTTCCCTGTTGCTGTTCACAATCTTTCCTTCATTATTCCTTTTCTCTCTATTCATTTCTGCCTCTTTGTCTCTCAAGGGAAAGTATATGGTAATGTGGTGAGACAAGATTCTGCCTTTTTCTGACGTTTTGGCTCTTCACATATCACTGCTGGAATGTCCTATGAAAGCCATGTAACTGAGATTTTGGACATGTTCATGCTTTGAATGTGACTGAAGGATCATATCATCTTCTGCAAACGTTATGAAAACCCATTGAACCATCTCCAAAGATGTATGGTGGTCAGTGTCATTCATTGTTCTTGGAAACATCCTGAAAGAACAAAGTGACAGTAATGTCAGGCTTTAGTCTCTGCTAAGTTAAAGAGCATTCTTATTTACAGCAACACAAGTTCCTGCGGAGGGAGAACAAGCTGTGCACACTCTGTGCACAGCTTGAAGTTGCCCAGTGTGACTGCAGCCATCTAAGAATACTGTTGTTGCTAAGCGGCTCTCCTGGAGTTGTAGGATATTTTGTGTCTTGCTTGAGGCAAGTGTGACACTTGTCCTATTAGATTCATCTCCATTTGATAGTATTTTAGGATATGAAGACACATCCAGTCAGGGTATTTCCAAAACAGATCGAGGTCACCCAATCCATACATGTCTTAACATGAGAGGAAAGCACCAAAACAAGAGGGTGACAGATAAGAGTCAAACCCGGAGGAGACATTTAGGGATTGTTGTGGGAAATTGCTGAAGGTGGAGAAGAGGGAAGAGAGGGCAAATGAAATGAAATGTGCTTTTTCCAGATTTGCTTTGTTTTGTTTTTCACAACTTTGAACCTTTGAATACGAGCAAAACAGAGGGATTTGGTGTTCTCACAGAAAAGGAGAGAATGGGAAAGAAAGAGCTGAAGAATTAATAAAGCCAGCTTTTCCCCCCTCATCTTTAGATAAGAGAGGAGGAGGGATTTGGTGTCTCGTGGGGAGACGTAGAGAAAGAGAGGGGTTGAGGGGAGAAAGGGCGGAGGACGAAGTATAGGGGTCAGGGAAGAAGTGCCAAGAAGAATTGAGGATGATGGATGTGTTTTTACTTTTGGCTCTCATCTTGAAATAAAACACCAAAGACGAGGATTTGGGGAATGGAGGGAAGGAAAGAGAGGTGATGGGTTGAGGTTGATGGGGATGCCTGCAGAACAAAACTTCAAGTTTATGGAGTAAACAACTCGTGATTCACTCCAGATACAAACTGCAGGGCATTTGGGGGTTACAACTTAGCCATAAAGCTTCTGGTTTCAGGTAGTTGGACTCAAACATCCTCAGCACTGAATGATTTAATCATTTATTCTTTGTCTAGAAACAGTGGGTAGACTAACAGTAATGCTGCTTATGTTCAAATGCTGATTAGGACTAAATGATTGAATAGGTTGGAAACTAGGCATGACTAGATATGGCACTTGGTGGGTATGATGATTTTCTCAAGCTGTTAATTAGGCAATGTTGGCAACTAGTTTGGCAAGTGTGGTTATTAGTAAATATCAGTGATAGTTATTGATGTAACCAAAATTATTAATAGAGATTGATAATTATGCTGCACCACACTGGGATCAGGGACCAAGAACCAAACAGTCTCATAAAGGGATGTTTACTTTAAATGCCAATATTTGAGTACTTTTATACATTTATGATGTGAACAGTCAAGGGCTAAATCTGAGCAGTGCACCACCAACACCAGATGTTATTACAACACATAAGCACATAGACAACTGCTCCTTTAAAGGACAACAGAGTTTATTGAAATTTAGCATCACCAATCAACAATCAATAATACTTCAATAAACATCTGTTGTCCACATCATATGTGTGTGTGTGTGTGTGTGTGTGTGTGCGTGCGCGCGCATGTGTGTGTGTGTGTGAGAGAGACAGAGAGAGAGAGGGGGAAATGAGACAACAAGATGGTGTGGAGCAAAGCTGAGTTATGCTACCACACTATCTGTACATGTAAGATGTGTGTGTGTGTGGATGTGTGTACAGGCACGTGGATTTGTGTATTTTGTGTGTTAGTAAAAGAAAGAGGGGGAAAGACACTTAAAGTGAGGAAAAAGAAGTCCAAACTGTGATGGAAAGACACAATAATTTTCACTCATGAATCCAGCATTTGAACTCAGGTTTCGCCAGCCGTGGCATTGGTCCTTTAACTGATAAAGTTCAGCTTACTGGCTTTACACACAAAAAAAAAAACACTAACAAAACAACATGGCAGTCTGTTAATTTCACAATGATACAGTAAAACTTACACAACAATTAAACTTACAATAACACACTATTATTAACCTGTCTGCCTCAACAGTAGCCTCTTTCTTGGGGCTGCTTTGGGGAGCGATTAACATGTCCTGTGTCTGGTCAGCTCAGACAATGGTGGGGCCATTGCAATGCTTTCTGGTGGGTTTGCCGGTGGTCTGGTCCTCATTTAGCAGCGGAGAAGTCAGCGAGTTGACGTAATTGAAAGACAACAGGGTGTAGAAGTTATCTTTCTTGAGGAAAATGTATAATCAGTATCTTACTTCTGCAGGCAAGTTGACACCGCTGGTTGCATCGCAATCTTTCTTAGGATCTAAGTGTGTTCAATGAACACAACGCACTCTGTTATTCGTCCAGCGAGTTGGGGGACTGTTGCCCAGGCTAGTTAAAGCCCAAACATTTGATTAAGAACAAGCATGTCCTGTAGTGACTTGATGTCTTCGGGACTCCCCTGAGTCCATTGGGGCTTATCCAATGGGAAACCAGGATTTGGATCCAAGCCCAATCTCACACTCAAGTGAGATTTGCGAAACCTGACAGGGTTTTCGTGCCATTTTGTTGTTCAGGCTTGTGTTTTTACATGTGGGCCTCCCTTTGTTCACCCATGTGGTGAGGTCCCAAAACAATCAGAAGAAATTATTCATGCTTGTTTTTGATGGCCAAATAAAATGGTTTGGGTTAGGTTTTAATTTTTACATACCAAATTACACTAGACCAGTTAAGAGAGCATTCACATGTTATTTATTTTGGCCTCATTTTAATGTGTTGATTTGATTGAAGAGGCCCATGTAAGGTTGACAGAAAGTGGCCTGAGGGAAGTTATATGAGAAATGAAAAAAGAGCAGTTTGATAATATGAGGTGAATGTCAACTCTGCAGCAGAACCTTCTCCCTCCAAGGACCCCCGTGTGTGTGTGGATGTGCTGTACGTGACGGCATGTGTGATTTTGTGTGTTTCTTCATGTCAGAATGTGTGTGTATGTGTCACATTAATTTTGCCTCAGCTGTTAAAAGGCTAGCAGCTTTTAGAGCACGCCACCAGTGTAAGTCATACTGGGTGAAGTCTGTTTAGCCTGGCCCCAGAGAGACAGAAACAAAGAGACTAACAGAAAGTGACAGAGGACGAAAGGTGGACGAACACCTGATGAGAGGACAAATCTTAAAATGATCCTCTCCGTACAAGGTTGAGTGTGTCTGTGTGTGTGTTTTTCTATGCTTGTGCATTGGTGCATCTATATTAGTTTGAGTTTGGTCCTCTGAGTGGGTTACTCTGGATAATTCTTGCCTGCCGATGTTTCTTTGCATGCCCTTGACTGCCTGCTGTGAATCTTAATTCTCTTTTGGCCGACGGATCTGCCTTTTTAGCAATTTTCAGCATTTTCTCTCTGTCCTGCATCTTTTTTTGTTGGCTTTGTAATTCAGTTCCCTTCGGGGTTTTTATGTAAGCAACTGTTTGGGGTTTTTGCCACGTTTACCCCTGAAAGCCAGGAAATGGATTCCTTACTTGAACTGTTTAGAAACAGATAGGCTTACTTCAGAGCACCAGGCATTCATACAAGGTTAAACCTGTTCAATTATTTTACTTTTTCTTCAAGGAATAGATACACATTTATTTTGTTTTTGTTTTTCTGAAATAAGTCAAATGAATTGTAGACCCAGAACTATTACAAGAAAATCTAATTAGATTTGAAAGCAGAGGAAGAAAGTGGTGAGGCACAATTTCTGTGTGAATCTTTCAATCAGAACCAGCTGATCCAAACAGCATCAGTTTGATTTCAGAGGCAAATGCATATTTGTGAATATTGAGCGAAGTTGATATATCAGCCTAATGAAAGCAGATCAGTACAGCTCTACCAATGAAGCCTGTGTAATACCACCTCTAATCACCATTGATCACATCCCTCCAAGACTCATAGGTTTTAATGAACTTTGCATTTACTCGAATAAAATCTACTGAGCTTAGTCAATGAGCTGGTGCTACCTTTATTATTACCCCTCACCAATATGAAGTTTGTGAAATCATACCTGTCAACACTGGGATTTGAAAATAAGGGAAATTTTCCATCTCACCACCCTTACCACTGTCCACATACTGCTTACATGTAGACAAGGGTACGCACAGTAAATCCTAAAATCACCACTAGGTCACAACGTGCTTTAAAGTATTAGGGCAACAAGGATTGGATTATATAGTTCCTACATTAAGTGACTACAATTTGGTGGTCAGAATCAGGTACCTGTTTGAAAGTGACATGCTGCATTACATAAATGAAAAAACAAAGGGGCAGATAAATTCAGCACTTAGTTTATTGATGTGTAAAGGACATGTACACTTTCACGTTATGCTTCTGTTGTACTCTTGAGAGGGGCTACTGGCAAGTGAATTGGCATTAGAGGGTGATAACGCCAATGGATTAGAGAGATGGTATAAATACAGGCATTGGTGGTGCATGTTTCTGTGCCTTTTTGGGCATGTTCATGTTTGGTAGATTTGTCACTTTTCCCTCTGTGTGATGTTGCTCTTCGCTAAGTACGGGTAAGCCTCCTCCCGTTTGGAGAGATGCTTGCACAAACCTTGGGCCTTCTTGGCAGGTGCTCCATCAGTCTCTTGTTCATCCTTCTTCTTTGTGTTTTATTCATGGTTGCCATTTGACTGAATGACTCCTCATTAATGGATGTTACAGCTAATGTTCCATGTACTGCCGCCTGCTGTACTGGAGGGGAATGTAGGAAACACATCACATAGGTGGTGGTCTCCAAGCAACTTTACTCCCAGCCTTTTTTTTGAAGTTTGAAAATACAGGAGATTTATAGTTAAATGTTAAAACGAGGACAGTGGGAGGGAAGGGTAAAATTCGGGAGAATCCCGGGAAAAACAGGAGGTTAGCAGGTCTGTGAGATGGTTTGTTTATGACATGTGTATGGTCTGCGGGCAGAGTCCCATCCATCCTGTCAAGTGGGCTGCCATGTGCAAATGAAACGGAATCAAAAGGCTTTTGCTTGATGGAAAGGCTTATGAACAATCTCATGAAAACATATGCACATGCACACACTCACAGATTTACACATAAACTGGCACGTACACACGAAACACAGTCAAACACACACACACAGCAGACAATCAATGCACACTTATAGAAAGAAAGCAAAGGCTGTCTCGGTTGGTGGCAGTGTTACCTCCACCAGGGACGATAAACGTCAGTTCTCATCTCGTCACCACATGACCCTCTGCACTTGCAGAGGATGGATGGAGATCTGTGGACGGGTGAGGGAGAGAGAAATTGTGTCCTAGGGCTAAAATTAGCAATGATTCCTCCCCAAGGTTTTGCAAGGACATGCAGAGTACGTGCAAGCACACATGTATGCACATAACAGGCACACACATACACTCTTTTTACTCTCCTCTCTCCTTCCTTCCATCTGCTAAAGATGTCCCTTTCATATCTAAAAACTATTTTTACCGATGATGCAGACATTGTTCTTTACCTGCGAAATGTGGTGATAATGGGAAATGTAGAGCATATAAAACAAGGCATAAATCATGTAAAAATATGTCTTTTGAGTATGTATTAGACACAATTAGCTTTCACAGGGGCTTCTGTGGAGTGGTATCCAACCAAATATTTGTTTTGGTTACTGCTCTTTGTAGTGTTCTTGTCAAAAATGATCACTGTGAAGTCTTCTGCAAAAAACAAATCAGGGTTGCTGATGTTGATTTTCTCCTCTCTCCCTGACTCGTTCTCCTTTTCTGAACCCTTATCATTCCTTCACCTGCCCCAACCACCACCCTTCTCCTCTTTCCGCCCTCTCAGGAGATCTCAGACTACGACTTGCAGGAGTTAGTTATGAAGTCAATCGGTCGACTGACGTTGGTGCGCCAGACGTTCCCCATGCCTCAGAACACGACCCAGCGCTGTGTCAAACACAACCACAGGATTAACACTTCTCTCTGTGACCCTAAAAACCCCAAGGCTCAGCAGCTGGAGGTGAGTTGGTTTGGTGATCAGGCAGGTCAGTGGTTTTCAACAAATCCAATAAAGATACTGGTTTTATGTTCAAAACAACCTCAAGTCTCGTACTGACTTCGGTAACTGGCAGCCACAAACACTTAGAAATAAGATAGCGGTGTTCTATGAGACTTTTGAAGAAAGCTGTGGATTGGAAGTAGCAGGTAGGTAAAAAGAAGTGACAATATTCAGATGACCTCAGCAACAGTAATTAGACTCATCAATTAATTGTGTGTTGAAATAACTGCATAATGTTCCAGAAAAAATCAACAAACTTTGCCATTCACTTGCAACATATTGTTAAGTATGCAAAATTCATCTTATTTGTCTTTGCAGATGACTCACTCAAAAAATATATCTTTTTTTTATTTTATTTGAATTGACCATTCCCGGGTGTTGACATGCTAAGTCACTTTAAAAATTTGAGAGTGCATGTTTATCACTATCGCACAGCAAGCCGAAAAGCCGGCTGACTTGTCAACGAAAAACTTTAGTCGCTAACATCAGTGCTAGCCAAAGTGCCAAAGCAACTGTATGGAGCTGCTGTTGGCCTGGTCTTTGGCTTTTTGTCCCCTTGCAGTTTAATTAACTGGTGGGATGATCAGAAAAAGAAAACGATCTCAGTCTAAATCGAGATGACCAAAGAGCAAGACATCATTTAATTAGGTTCAGTCATTTCTTTTACTTGAAGCAGAGAGAGTTGTCCAGTGGGAATACAGTCAATTGATGGCCGACTGCATTATAGGGCAACTTTGCCCCCAATAAAAACACAGCTCTATAATCAGCACAACACAGTCCATCAGTGTGAAAGACTTCAGAAGAAAAACAGGACTTGGTTTTTGGTGATATCACTCACACGGACATGAACAACTTCATCATGTAATTTGGAAAATGTCTGAGCTATTTTTCTTCTTGACGTGTTGCATTTTCATGTTTTCTTAAATAATCCTTAAATGAGACAGAGTTAATTTTGTTTTCCTATACTCTACCTTACGTAAGATTAAATGGCTTTGAATATGCAACACAACACAAAAGTCCTATTACCATCAAGACATTCAGATCTGTTCGTATGTCTTAGATGTACATGCACACATCTTCTGAAATACTCTCAGATTCTCTTTGCATTTTGTTTAAACACTGCTCTCTGGGCTTTCATTTCAAAACATTTCAAAACTCAAAGTCTCAAACTACTTATGTATTTAAAAGCTGCTCTGGTGCTCCATTTCTGTCTTTTCAAAACTGCTCCCAGTGTTTTAGTTTGACACTTCAGCATGTCTCCTGATGCCAGATTCCCATTACACCAGGCTTGCTGGTTTGACATTGTCGCATCTTGTGCCTGTGAGGTTTTTTTTTTTTACCTGGAACATCAATCATTTTGAGAAAAGTTGGCTCACACCCTTATGTATGTTTACCTTAGACCATCTTATCGTATGGTCATGGAAAGCACAGGTTTTTTTTTCTCCACTTTCATATTTTCACTACTTATTACCTGTTTGATTTTTTTATATGATCCCCCAGGGTGGCAATATGTATGCAATTATTATCCCTTTTTGTTTGTATGTGAGTCATCAAGCTGCCATCAAATAGAGCGGAGAAGAGGGAACACACTCTTATTTATGTGTCAAGACAAAAATATGAAATTGAATTAATGTGCTGTTGATTTATGTGGATGCATGAGACCCTAGGGGAACACTTTTGATGAAGGTTGGGAGTACACTGAAAACAGAAACGTGGTCTTAATGTTTATGTGGATATCTGCCTTTCAAGTCCTGAGACAGTTCTCCTCTGGGCTTTCATCCACTGTAATCACTGGGCGTAATGCATGTTTCTGCGTTTTTAATGAATTAAAATAAAATCATAAAATGAAAAAATAAACAAAAAAAAAAATACCTGGAAGGTTAAAAATCAGCTAAATACGTGTGTATGTATATATATATATATATTTTTTTTTACATTTTATTTTAATCATCTAACAGGTTGATTGAAGCCTAGAGTTGGTTCGAGCATTGCAATACAATATGCAAAATAAAGACATTGTTAACTCCTGGAGGCTCTGAAGCATGGTATAATGTACGTAAATAAGGCTTGCCTCGTGTCTGCTAATATGAATCAAATGCTTCTCAAGTGTGAAAAGCTATTATCAAGAATCGAGCCCCCCCGACATGTTCATTATTTGCTGGGTGGGGTCCAGCCGTTCGTGTTCATTCTACTGTGGAGGGCCAAGGGCGTGCATGTGTTTATGTATGTGTGTTCGCATGTGAGTGTTACTCATTTCAGTCAAGGACAATGTGTGTTTGTGCATGTTTGTGTGAGAGTAACAAGGTATTGTGCATGCACAGTCGAAACACGCTGTACACATGTTCGGTCCTGTGTCCTGTGTGTATGTGTGTGTGTGCAGGCCTGAGTGAGTGGTTGAGTTTGAGAGAGAGAGAGAAAGAGAGAGAGAGAGAGAGAGAGAGAGAGAGAGAGAGGAAGCAGATCAGCTCAGCGGTCAGAGAGTGGCCCAGAAGCCCAATTTCACACTGCACTGAAGCATATCAACTCAGGCTGACCACACAAGCACACACACACACAGAGATATAATGCTCTCTTCGAGTGCTGAACCCACTGATCATTCAAGCTCCCCATAGAGCAGTAGATTTTTACTTTAATTTTCTGAGAAAAAGCAATAAGCACAGAGACAGTGAGGCAGAATGATAGACGGACAAAGACAGCAAGAGAGACGGAGACAAAACTGTGAAAGTCAGGATACTTTGAAAGAAAGCCAGAGAAAAGTTAGCTGTGAGATAAACTTGACACGTTCGCTTTTCTTTTGTCAGTCAGTAAACTATTTGACAAGGAACCGTAATTAAAGGGAAACTTCAGCACTTTTCAACCTAGACCCTATTTTCCCATGTTTTTGTGTCTAAGTGACTAATGGGGGCAACAATTTTTGAAATTGGTACGATATTGAACAAAAGCGCTGCAGCCGGCAGCCACCAAACAGGCTGCGGTGTAATCCTTCCTGGCAATGACACACCATCCGAGTACATCCACTGAAAGTGCTTGTTTTAGCCGCTGATGGTCAGCTCAGATTGACATTCTAAGTGTCTGGCAACAGCATTCAAAGGACCCCACAGAAACATAAATGAAGTGTGTGTAAGAGTTAGATAGGGGAGTGCTGGCAAGAATTTGTTGTGCAGAGAACAAAGCTTAGTGTTATCTGAAAGATTTTCAGTGGCTGAACATTTTGCTGATTTCGACAAACAAGTAAGCAGAAGTCACATCTTGCGAGACTTCAGAACGAGACTTTGCCTTGAGCGAGTCCAGATCAAGTGAATGCAAAAAAGAAAGTATTTCTCAGTCGGGTACATTTACAAATGCAATTTGTGTGTGTGTGTGTGTGTGTGTGTGTGTGTGTGTGTGTGTGTGTGTGTGTGTGTGTGTTTGTGTGTGTTTGTGTGTGTTCCTGTTGAACACAACAGTGCAAATATAATAATGGGATGTCTCTGGATGTGGATGCATGGAGCGTTTTTCCCCATTCAAGTAGACATGCATACATGTCATGTCAGTGTACTGTCTGCTAAACACTGTAAACACTGTGTCTGGGGTTGCGTTATGCATCCACTAGATCAGGGGTCGCAACCCACGGCTCCTGAAAATAATTAATGAGCATTTATTTAAAATGTATTTTATTTTGGTTTGTTCATTTTGAAACAAACAACACGCGCGCTCACAGACGACAGCTTACGATCCTGCGTAAAGATGCAGGTGACGGCGCACAGCGCTGAGGGGCAGACCCTGTGGGCTGAGGTTCAGGAGCAGAAATCGCATTAGTTCAGTGAAATAGTCATAATATTATTCAGGTTGACAGCTGACTGCACGCGCCAGTAAAAGGATGACGGCACGCAGAGAATGGAATGCCCTTTACACTTTTACCGCTGTTACTTCGGCCACGCCCCCTGACCACGATAGCCATAATTAACCAATATTGATCCATATAAAAGGCGCATCGGATTATAAGGCGCACTGTCGGGTTTTGAGAAAATTAAAGGCTTTTAGGTGCGCCTTATAGTGCGGAAAATACGGTAGTTCTTTTTTGTATTTATCTCTGAAGGTTATTAAATTAATCAGTTTTTATGGCAGAGATGCAGAATAACCTTTGTCATTTGAACTTTACTTATTTGTACTTATGCTAAATACAGTTAATTCTGTGTAGGCCCGTGCGTGTGTGTGGATGTGCTTGTGCTGTCAGTATCTCTGTCTAAAAAAGAAAAAGGAGTGTGTAGGCCCTACCTCTTTTTGATGTATGAAAGGCATTAGCCTTATAGCTTTTGCTCCTATCAAGTTTGTGTGTTCTTGCGCATGTTAATCCGAGTGTGTATATGTATGTGTGACACCCGCATGTCTGTTTGCGTGTGCGTGTGTGCATAGCATCATCATGCAGTCAATCTATTTATTATATTCTCATTAACATGGAGACAAGAGGCTCGGTAAATCACACAACGATCCATCACAGACTGAATAAACTCCTCACCTTATCTCCCCCCGCCCCTCTCTATCTTATTTTGTGGTGCCAAGGACCTATCAATACATTTTAATTAATGTCATCCTGAAAGCTTTTCTGCTGTGGGAGAGTGTGTCTGTAGGTATGAGCGCACATGTGCAAATATGCCAAAAGACAGCCATGTTTGTGGTGAAATTACCAATGTAATGCCCTACAGGTGCAGGAAACATACTGCATACTGTTGGTTCAGAGGGAGCTGGGCAGATAGAGAGAAAGTTGCAAAGCAAGGCTGCTTTTTTTCCCCTTTTTATCGAAATGCAGATGGATATGAATGCAAGTGAAGCATTTAACTTCTCATTTTCATTTCATTTCGTTGGCCTATTTCTCCCACTTACTTCTAAGATTTGCAGCTCTTTCATGGTTCATCATTTCCAGCTCAATAACCAAAGGAAAAATAAAAAGTAGGCTCTCAAACTGAAGCACACTGGCCCTTTGGACTAATGATCGTGTCAGTTTCTTGTCATAAATTGTATCACAGCAATGTCCCAAACAGAGCATCTTCAGCAAAAATTAAAATATCTGCGTCATTGTCTCATTTTCTTTCTGTGCCTTTCTGTCTTTTCTTTCTCTGTAGATCACCAACCGCTACATTTATGATACC
Organism: Chelmon rostratus; assembly: GCF_017976325.1. NCBI lineage: Eukaryota > Metazoa > Chordata > Actinopteri > Chaetodontiformes > Chaetodontidae > Chelmon > Chelmon rostratus. Next base: position 18,473,197 of record NC_055662.1, on the reverse strand, counting down.
GTGTTGCTGCTGGCCAATACCTTCCACAGAAAGTTGGAGGATAGGAAGTGGCACAGCATGGCCAGTCTGAGCTGCATCAGGAAGAACTCCAAACCATGGCAGGGAGGCAAGAGCATGCTGGATACTGTCAAAAAGGTATGAGAATGCAGAAGAAAACACATACACTTTCCCCTCAAGTCTTACAGGAAGGTATTCTAACAACAGTGAGTATAACAGTAAGTTATAAAATCCTGATCATCTCCATAAGGATGAGATTCACAGGCATGGAGTGAACATGTGCGAAAGGTGAGAACTGAATAACACCTCCATATTTATAAAAGTAGGCTCAGATAAAACCTTAAAATAATATTACAGAAATCTTGGCCAACAGTACAAGTCATCTCCATGGCTTATTTATTATGTTCCTAAACATTTCCTATGGTTTTAAACAAATGTGATCCAGGGGCAACCAGGGCATTGCTGAACTAGCCAACACTTACTGTCACGTACAGAAGTATGCAACCATGAGTCTTTAATAAAATAAAAGAAACAGTATAGGCAATTGATGCAATCTGATTTACAAAATTCAGCTGATGCTTAAACGCTCCCTATTTCCTGATTTCTATTTGAAATGTTGATATCTCTGCGACCCAAAGTCACCTGCCTCTAATCTCAGTTTGTGGACTGTCCATCTGTTTCATCAGCCTCCTGCAGTGCTGTGCCGCTGTGTGATGCTTGTACTAGGTGTGTGCGTGCCAGTTTGAAAATAGCTTATAAATACCTTGTCTCAGAAAGAAAAGAAAAAAAAAAGAAGAGTAGTTATTCTAAAAAGTATTCTCAATATACCTGCCAAAAATGAAGTCTTTACTCGCAGCAGAAAACGCCTTCGTGTGAGTTAGGAGCTGAGTCTTGATTACTACAGTTGGAATAAAGCATATGCCCATCCCAATTACGACATGCAAGTACAATTTCAGACTTCTTCCTATTTTTAGATGTGTATCTTTTGGGATGGGAAAACACATTTCTTGTTCTTTTCATTTAGGGAGCATGTATTTGCATTTCAAGACATTGTGCTCATTACATGAAATTTTGGAGAACAGGCACTATTGTTCCTCAGCTGAGACACTCTGGTTGAAACACCAAGATGCAGTCACACACAAGTTCATTTATACAATGCCATCTTAACTAAAATCCCCTCCAGGGATGCAGAATGACATGGAGGAGGCTTTAAATAAGTCTACCATTTTTGTATTGTTCGTCTAACATGGAAATCCAATTTTTGTTCATTACTTCGGTAGACTTCATGACCCAAGTGCTCACGAATTCAAAGGACTGCATACCTTAAAAAAAAATCCACATGCATCAATCAGCAAGTTTTGCTCAGTTCCTGAACACTTGACTTTTGGGAGATAGGGGATTTCATCCTGCAGCTGTGATTTTATGAATCTCTGCATTTCACCTTGAGTTTTAGGCTGGAGTTTGGCAACACTTTCATCACTGTTAAATCCAATTGGATCAATGCCCTCTGTTTTGATATCAATAAAAAAACTACTCCAGGGATGGCAGTTTGACTGAATGATGAAGCCAAGTGAAATGCTAATTTAGGATTAGTGTCAGACAATAATAAATGCAGCGCAATGGCTTTCATATCTATCTCTGCATTTCACCTTGAGATCAGGCTGGGGTTTGGCAACACTTTCATCAGCCAGCCCCGGCTGTTAAACCAACCCTGATGGCTGTCTCAACAGAACTGTGTTAAAGAGCCCAAAGCACTAATAGAGTTGAGTTCAACAGTCTGGCATCTCTTCCATTTTACAGTGTATCAGCAGTGTGCTTTACTTACTGCGCGTGTCTGTGTGTTTAATCAGCGTTTTGGTATGTGGGGCCATTATGTTAATGATAAATACTAATTTGCAGCTGTTGACGAGGCGCTCTATTGATGTTGTTGTTCAGTGTTCATTGACAAATTCAGAGGAGAGAATAAAATACAGCAGGTGAAACTGCTGTTACTGTGCGCGCTGTGTTTAAGATGTTAGCTGACTGCATGTCATTACACTGTCACTGGCTGCTTTATATCCACCTTTTAGTCAAAGTGACTCCAGCAGTTCAGTAAATCAGATTCATTTAACAATTTTATTAATCTCTTTTAAGGCACAGTAAGTACTGCAATGCAACCCAAGATGTCCAGCCAGGGCCCATGAGACCATTTCAAAGTCCAAGCTTAACTCTTCCAGATTAATTATTGCTGTTATTACAAAAAGCAGAGCTGTTCGCTTTTATCTTATTTTTAAGAAGCTTACACACATAAAAAAACATCTTTCAAGTCTTGTTTCTTATTCATTTCTCTGTTTTTCTCTCAGTCTCAAGGGGCCCAGTGGCATCTTTAAATCAGGTGCAATTAAAGGAAAGATAATTGTTGTGAATGCATTGTGCCAATACTGAGCTGCCAACATCAATTAACTGAGTAATTATGAAAGGCAATGAACAGTATCCGAGCTGGTTTCACCCCTGCCCAGCTTACAAGGAAGCAAATAAAAATGTATTTTATTGAGGGAGACAGTATGGTTGTGTTTGTGTGTGTGTGTTTGGTTGACACCAGGGAACAAAATTATTTTGAATGGTTATAATATATACCAAATGGCACATAAACAACATTTATTAACTATATCATATAGATGCACACATAAATGAGATACTTATGCAACCGTTTTTTTTCCCCCTTATGAGACATGTAAACACACAAACATAAGGTAGCACAGAGATGTGCCCACACAAATATGTCTGGATATATAACTGGATACCACGCAGTTTGTTTGCTCCTGTAGCTTCTTGCTAAGTTGCTGTTTCCATTAAACTTAACTATTAAAATTAAAATGCAATTAAATTGTACAATTATAATATATAATAATGAAAAAAAAACATGGAAAAGATTCATCTTAACTTACTTAACATTATTTATCATGCCTTGTGCCTTGAGTAATTTCTGAGTTGTGATGATAACTGCAGTACAATAAAAATGATTTGAAGGTGTGCATGTTCTATGCACGTGTCTATTTATGTCTACATGTGTGCACTGTAGCCCAGATTGCCCCGCATAAATTGCACAATCAGTGTGTCATATACACAGGTGCAAACACATACACACAGAGCATGAATCATATTAAGGAGTATAACACCTCGCCTTCCCCCAAGCAGGCACAGTGTCACTTTCACTGACAGGTCACACTACCGGGAGGCAGGGCAAAGGTTGGGGACTGACACCGTGTGTGTGTGTCTGTGTGTACGCTTGTGAGTAAATCTACCTCTCTGTACAGGACATTGTACACCCCGAGTGCAAAACATATCCACTGGCTCCAAACACACGATTCCTTCATCAGCCTTGTACTTAAATCACAACACTGCAACAAATCTAAAGTGGGATTTTCCACCAAGGGCAAAACATATTTCCCCAAATGTTTCCTGCCGAGGACACAGACAAAGTATGCACACATGTGCAGACATACTACACAACACATATTTAATAAAAACATTCTCCTATTCGGTGCCAGTACTTACTGATGAGATATAATCATTTCATAAAGGAGAGACATATGATTCATGTCTCAGCTTCACTGTGATCATTAGCACTTCTGGTCTCCAGCAAGGATAAAAACATAATTTATTGTCAGATTTTACAGGGATAATTAATGATGAGGCCCATTATAGCCAAAAGAATATTGCACCACTGATGAGAACTGACATGTTTATAGTGATTAGGATTATTCCAACAATGATCACTACAATTCAGTGATCAATTTCACCAAACAACAATAATAGTAAAATGAACAGTCATATAAGAATATTCCATCTTCTGCTTGCAGTTCGGAGTGAGCGGCCTCACCAGTTTCCTGGAGTTCACTGACAATGGCACTAACCCCAACATCTTCTTTGAAATCCTGGGAACAAATTATGGAGAAGACAGGGGACGAGGAGTCAGCAGGGTAAGTAGTTATAACAGAGCCCCTGTGCACTGTACTGCTGTGGGTGAAGGGGGAATAATTTCTGCTCTAACGCGTAGATTTACATAATTCCTGGGTTTACCAGGGAATTTCACTGCACCTGCTCTCTACATTATTTTCATCTCATATTTATTCAGGTAATTCTTTCCTTGTGGATGTCACCCCTCTGTAGCAGAGTAAAGCCCTGCTACCTCTCTGTATTTACTTCTGGATTTTCTTCTCTAAACCTTCTATGTATGTAGCAGAACAAATGCAAAGAAGGAGTTAAAGCGTCTTTGCATTTTTGTCTCTTTTGTTTCACAGTCCTCTCCTGTAATTTTTACTGTATCTGGGCACTTTTTTTTCCTAGTGTTTTTTTTGGTATGTTTTTCTGTGCACCAGTCAGACGCAGCATGAGCCCAGTAACTCTCCTCACCTTCAATAAAGCGTGGTGTTAATTGGATTAATTACAAGCATTTTCAAGTGCTATTTCACATGCATTATAATTTTAAGGCCTTATGAAAGACATCCCCTCACAGGCTCGCACACACATATTCATGATACTATTTGCTTATTGATTGTATATGTGTTTGTATGCATATGCGCCTTTTTCTCTAAGGCCCGACCCTACTGTTAATTTTCTCTCAGATCTGTAACATTCTATAAACTATATAGTATGCATACTAAATACTGGTACCCTGTGTACTCCATAGAGTACAATCATCTTCATGATCAGCGTAACAAGTACCAGCATGTAGTTGGGGAAGAGGGAGAGGATCGTAGAGACACACTACTACCTGAATTATTCCTCTTGTAGGTATGAAAACAGTCGATATGGCTTAAAATACACTCAGACTAGCGATATATAATCCTTCATAAAATTCTATTAGACAGACAGACATCACAAAAACAAACACACACACAAACACACACACACACATACATACACACACACACACAGAGTGTCTGTACCCCATACCACAGGGATCTCTTTACAAATACAGTTGAGATAGTGAGCTGTGATTATGGATAATGTGGTGAGACACCAACATAACGCAGCATGCCATCACAGACAAAATGAATCTTTAAAGCACAGCATAATTACATTTTGGCACAATTCCCTAATCAGAGAGCATAATTACTTCTGAGGGAATTAAGGCAGTTGTTATACAGTACTCCTGCCACAGTCTCCCTTAATACTCCAAACATTTGTTGGTCTGTCATTGGGATTCAATTAAATTCATATATGGAATCAAATGACTAAAGAGAGGCTAATATTCCTCTCACAGTGCCTGCATATTAGCTTACTGTTGTAGCTGAATCGTGTCTGTCCTAATAATGTGGAGCCCTGAAAAATGGTGTTAATATAGGGCATCTGACCTGCAATGAAAGGAGTGCAGATATACTGTATGTCAGGCAGGCAAAAAAAAGGTTAGTTAACCCAGTTTGTGTATTAATGTATGCAAAGGAAAAGCTAAAAGGAAATTAAAGTCCTGGGGCAGCAGAAGAAAATAGCCGTCTCATGCTGTTCAAGCATTCCGATACCTGTGTTACCATGTTCGCACGAGCAACTGTCAAGCTCAAGAAATTGCCTTTAAAATATCAGTTCAGACCCCTTCTGTTGTGATGGACAAGAACTGCTGCGTATACAGAATCATTTATTCTATTCTCTTCTTTAGTCTTAGCATGAAAAGACCTCAGTGTAAATTGATGATTATGAAAAGTAACCCTGTAGCTCTCACCCCAGGTTAACTGTCTTGCCTTATGTAATGAATGTTTGAGTGACGCTACTTAATGTTCAGGTTAATCACAGGAATCACCGCTGTGCAGTGGAGATGGCTTTTTATTATAATGTATCCAAATATCGTGGTCCAGTATGGCTGCAGTGTTTCCGCCCTGCAGTCACTTGGAGGTAACCAGGACAGTAATACCTTTGCTTTCATTTCATGTGATGACAAAAGTGGCTTGAGCCATAAGTAAACAGTCTTTTTCAGTGTTATTTGTACACATCTGGCAACATACTAACTACATTATAAACTGCTGAGGCTTGGTTTATTGGAAAAACAGTAATAAGGTGAACTACACTCGCCGGCCACTTTATAAGGTACACCTGTCCAACTGCTCATTAACACAAATTTCTAATCAGCCAATCACATGGCAGCAACTCAATGCATTTAGGCATGTAGACATGGTGAAGACGATCTGCTGCAGTTCAAACCAAGCATCAGAATGTGAAGAAAGGTAATTTAAGTGACTTTGAACGTGGCGTGGTTGTTGGTGCCAGACGGGCTGGTCTGATTATTTCAGAAACTGCTGATCTACTGGGATTTTCATGCACAACCATCTTTAGGGTTTACAGAGAATGGTCCGAAAAAGAGAAAATGAGAAAATTCTGTAGGCGAAAATGCCCACAAGGCAGAGGTCACAGGAGAATGGCCAGACTGGTTCTAGCTGATAGAAAGGCAACAGTAACTCAAATAACCACTCGTTACAACCGAGGTATGCAGAAGAGCATCTCTGAACATGTCGAACCTTGAGGCAAATGGGCTACAACAGCAGAAGACCACACCGCGTGCCACTCCTGTCAGCTAAGAACAGGAAACTGAGGCTACAATTCGGACAGGCTCACCAAAATTGGACAATAGAAGATTGGAAAAAACGTTGCCTGGTCTGATGAGTCTCGATTTCTGCTGCGACATTCGGATGGTAGGGTCAGAATTTGGCGTCAACAACATGAAAGCATGAATCCATCCTGCCTTGTATCAACAGTTCAGGCTGGTGGTGGTGGTGTAATGGTTTGGGGGATATTTTCTTGGCACACTTTGGGCCCCTTAGTACCAATTGAGCATCGTTTCAATGCCACAGCCTACCTGAGTATTGTTGCTGACCATGTCCATCCCTTAATGAGCACAGTGTATGCATCTTCTGATGGCTACTTCCAGCAGGATAACGCACCATATCATAAAGCTCGAAGTTGGGATTAGGTGGAATGGGAGATTTCACATCATGGATGTGCAGCCGACAGATCTGCAGCAACCGCGTGATGCTATCATGTCAATATGGATCAAACTCTCTGAGGAATGTTTCCAGTACCTTGTTGAATCTATGCTACGAAGGATTAAGGCAGTTCTGAAGGCAAAAGGGGGTCCAACCTGGTACCAGCAAGGTGTACCTAATAAAGTGGCTGGTGAGTGTATTACTTCATGAATCTGCTTGCAATCACGATGAACAACATGAAGCGATCGGCAGCTGCAGTCACTTTACTTTAATAACATGGTTTGAAGCGATGGTGATGTATTTCATCTCGCAATGCAGAGGGTTTTCGAAATAGTAGCCACAGGTCAGGGAATATCAGAAAGAGCCAAATACATTTCTCAATTAATTCCTACTGATTGCACTAAAAGTTCCTGATGGATCAAGGAGTAGTTACGTCTCAATCACACACAGAGAAGCGGCTGCTGTATTAGCTTCCTCATACATTTAATTGTTGAAATTCTCTTGGAAATATACTTTAGTTTAAATGTAATGTTCAGTGCTAGATTTGAACATGAGCATGTACAGTATTCAACATTCCCCACGGGTTACATGATAGAAGGCTTATCTGATAAATATTTGATACTCACAATTTGCAAACCTTCCTTGGGGCAATCTTTGTTCTGTTACTTCCATTATTTAGCCTTTAGTCTGTGGTAATTTTGTGTCTTTTAGCAGTTGTGGCCAGCTGATAATGACCTTCCCAAGAAGAAACATGTCTTAACTCTTGAACTAGAGATTAAATCAACCTTGGTTATTTTTCTGCATAAATTTTAGATCATCTCTGTCTCTGTCTCTCTCTCTCTCTCTCTCTCTCTCTCTCTCTCTCTCTCTCTCTCTCTCTCTGCCCACTATAGCTCCGACAGCATTTGCATGAACTTTCATACCATATGAAGACAAATGTATTTCTCTTGTACCCGACTGCTTCCACAACACTGTCGTGTCATATGAAAATATGGATAATGGCTGCATCCCCCATGCATTTTATATAGATGAGCCATTCAGTGTCTACATAGATTTCTGAATTATGAAAAAAAAAAGCCTGAAAGGCACCACTACTGTGCATTAAAACCACTGGGATACTGAGGTGTAAAGTGAGTGCGTGTCTGCCTGATCACTCCATTAACCGTGTACGCATACTCCCCTAATTATGGTATTAACTCTACATTCTGTTGAGGCTACCACTTAACCTGAGCTTTCTTTTCAGTCCTCCCTCACTGTTCTGTCTCCTCTTTCAGTCTTCTTTTTTATCCCTGCTGAGAGTCTCACTAATGACAGACACACAATCCAGCTTTTTTTGGTTTTGTTTTCCTCTAACCTTAATTAAGTTCTGCAGACCTCTCTCTTTTGCACAAACTCCCCTCCCACTTTGCCCCCCCATCCTTCCTGCCATTTTATGAATCTTTCCCCTCTCCCGAATCTGCTTCCACCTTTTTCAATCCTCAATCCCGTTTTTATGACATTAACCCTGATCATACTTCACACATATGCATACAGTTGTCTAGTGATAATGATAATAGCTGACACCTGAGATTGTCTTAATTATTACTGCTACACTGTGGTAGAATTGACTTTCTGCTCCATTACCTTCAGCGGCAATACATGGGAGCCTATATCTCTCTGTCACTATACATCTACAGGCATGCCAGGCTCCACTGCTCTCTTATATAGAGGCGACAAGTCTGTCATGTGTAATTGCTTTGTTAGCTATCTGCGACATCTTAAATGACTTCAGAGAAGGAAAAATGGCATCAGAGCCACTTTAGAACCAGCACAATAAAAAAAAGGGGTTGTGGCAAGGCGGGGTGAAGAAAGGCAGGATGATGAGGGAATGGAGGAAGACAGATACAGTGCTTGATTAAGGAAAGGAGGACATGTGAAGAAGAGAAAGGTAAAATGAAACTGGCAGAGGAGGCAGAGAGACAGTTAGAAAGGAGACAGATGACCTAATCTTTATAGATCCCTCACACGAGATAGACCAGGTCATGATAGAGTCACAATCATTACACTCTTTCTCTCTCACATGCTCATGCTCGCTTTTCTCTCTCACATCGGCACATATTCTCCATCTTTTGGAAGAGGGACAGAAACATTCTCCCTCTTTACAAGAATCAATGGCCTTGCAAACTGCAGTGCTCTTAAATTGAGGTCACCTTCAATTATCATCTCCAGTCTCATCTGACAGACAAATGTGGTGAATTACGCTAAGTGACTTCAGAGTCGTGGCACCCTGGAAGCCCCCTCGCAGTCCTGTCATCATGCGAGAAACATTTCTTCCATTACATGTTTTGAACGATTCAAAGACATTTTTTTTAATGTGATGGCTTAATGTGCCCACCAGTTCAAACACACATAATAGCTGCGGTTCACTCAGGAATGCGCGAAAGCCCATGCGCACACACACACACAGAAACTTTCATAAATCTTCTGGCATGTTTGGAAATGCTAAGCTAACCCTTTTGGCTTTGTGTGGCAATTAATGTCAGCCTGCATGACCGTCAGTACCTAAGACTGGGTTTCCTCTCTCCACTGAGCACATACGCATGCATGGAGAGAGGATTTGCTATCAGACATCACCCGTTTCAACTGAGGTCCAAACAGAGTTCATTATTGTTGACAGAGTTTCCTTCATAAGGCTAAGCCGTAGTTACACACAAAACTGTTCAATTCCTTTTTCATGAAATGGCACAGAGATTAGATTTTCTCCACAGACTGGTGAATTAACTTATCAATGGCCTTGCAAGTTTGTGTCTGTGGTGGGCCTGATCACAGATAACAACGAAAACACCTAACAGAAGGCAGTAAAGGACCTGGAGTGCTGGTGTTAGGATGCCAACCTGGTCCTGAACGTCAGCAAGACTAAGGAATTGACAGTGGACTGATAGTGGTTGAGAATAAGCAGGGAGGGAACCACGCCCTCCCTTAATATGAGTGGGTCCTCGCTGGAGAGGGTGGACAGCTTCCTGAACCTTGGTAGCCACATCATGGACAGCCTGACCTGTGCACTGTATACTGACTCACTGTTTCACCTCAGGCACTTTCTACTCTACTGCACCATCGAGAATGTCCTGACAGGAAGTAGCACTGGCTGGTATGGCGAGGGTGGTTCATTTGGCTGAGCATACAATAGGTGGTGCTCTACCCTGCCGAAAGGATATTTACACCAAGTGCTGCAAGAATAAGACTAGGAGAATCAATACACAAATTTAAGGATTACGTTTCATGTGATTGCACCTTATATGATTACGTGCGACAGTTTAATTGATTGATAGATCGATATAGATTGGGATTGGAAACAAAATCTGAGACAGGCTTCTCTGTATTTTTAACTCCTCGTGTCAAGAATAGTCATGACTTTTTGTGAGCACCTGTCCCAGAAGGAGATAAATCGTTTAATTAACATGTTTCAGCTCTATTGAATTGACATTGTAGTCTATGAGAACAGTCTCCATGTAGGAACAGGCTCAGATATGTTTAATGAATGGCATGTACTGTATGTTTGTTGTTTCGGCATGTTGGAGGAAGCACCAGCTCCTTTGCTGACACAACGCAGAACCCTGAGACATGTGGATAGCAGCTTCTCCCTGTTTTTTGTTCCTTCTCAAACACTCACCTGTTGTTGCCTTACGAACTAATATCCTGTAGCTGGTCTCTGTTCAGATGCTGCCTTCTACTCATTGTTCAGGAGTACATCCAGACATCAGCTGGTGAAATCCAACATGTCTGAAATATTTGCAGTGACTTTTACTGGGTTGGGAGGCCAAACTAATGCTACCTACCATACCTGGAGTCTGCAGCCACTGCAGAGTCTGTAGGCACAGCAGTGCTTGATGCTAACATGCCAACAGTGACAATGTTAACATGCAATAACACTGCGTGTTCTCCATCTTAGTTTTGAATGTTAGCATGTAAACATTAACTGATAAGCACAAAACAGAAAGTGCTGCTGAGGTTTTTCAGGCATTTGCTGATAAACGAAAGTATTGGACAAATTTAAATTTAGACCTGATTCCATTTCTTCATTCAGTAGCTGTCAAGACATTCAGCTAAATCCACAAACGTGGACCTCATCAGAGTCACTAGGGTATATCCTCTGAATGTCTGTACAAATTGTCATGCCAATCATTCAGGTAGATGTTGAAATGTTTCACTGGGTAAGGGAAAACTTTGACCTGCTGCTGGCACCGGATGAAAAGTCAAAGTTCATGGGATTCATTCTGTCAGCACTATGAAAGTCTGGGCAAAATTTCTTGGCAATCCATCCAATTGCTTTTTCAGTCTGACGATGGACTGACGGACCGACCAACGTCATCATCCTGCGAGCCATACAGCTAGAATAGCTAAAAATGAGTTCTGATATGATCCAAAATTAAACGCAAATGTGTGCATCAGTGCATCTGAAGCAGTGACTGTAAGTATACACAAGTAGCTGCATTTGTCTGCTATAGTTTAATGAAAAAGTCTATAAACAGTCTGTGTAAACTTCTTAAACTGTAGATTAGTGAAACTGTAGTAAATAAGACTTGAAGGCCAGATCAAGATTTCTGATAATATCTAATATGCCATGGTTGCTAACAAGGAAATGGGCATAATAAGGTGTTTAATAAATTGAGATTTTCTACGCACAGCATGTAGCTTGTGTACAGTGGCCTCTCACGCATGCTCTAATCATGGAGGAGAATAGTGAGGAGGCAGCTCTAAAGGGCAAGTAAGCCAGCGTTATTTTAGGGAGGTTAGATGAGGGGCATCACCACTGGAACTGATTATTACAATTATGTAACTAAGTCCTGCAGGGCGAGATAGAGAGGATGATGTGAAAAGAGAGGGAGGTAAGAGAGGAGGTACCGATGAGTCACATAGAACAAAGGCAGAAAGAGAGATGGGCATTATGTGAGTCAGAAAAATGAGACACAGATAGTAAGTTTGACTGGAACTAAAGTTAAATAAATAAATCTGAGGAAAAGAGACAGCAAATGTGGGTAAAAACACTCAAAGAGGGAATGGGCGAAAAGATAGCGACAAAGAAAAAATATCTCCAAGGGGAAAGATCCCTATTTCCCTTCAATTTTCCGTCCTATTAGGTAGATTTGCATGTATCTTTATTCAACATGTCTCCCTCACCTCCAGGGCAGGTGGGAGATTGTGGAAAGAATGGAGGGAGCAGGAAGTGGGAGAAGAGGAGATGCTGTAAAAGATGCATGGGTGAGAGGGAGATGGGGAAAGGGAAAAGAAACAGTAGGGAGGAACAGAGGAGCAGAGAGGGAGGGAAGAGACGACGTCATTGATTTGTCCTGCTTCACAGATTTTTCCCCTCCAATTCTTTCCCTCCCGGTCGTCTCACCTGATAGGAGTGTGTGTGTGTGTGTGTGTGTGTGTGTGTGTGTGTGTGTGTGTGTGTGTGTGTCTCCCCCTCCATACATACACAGAGAATCTCTTTCAGAGTCAGAGAGTCTCTTTGTCCTTTTCCTCCATTTATCTTCTCCATTTTTGTCTTTTTTTCCATTATATCTGCCTCTCATACTGGATTATCCTTGCTTTTTATGCAATGCGTAGCCTAATACCATCATATGGTTTGAAATTTATCCTAGGAAAAACAAATTGAATGAAAACCAGTTTACTCTCATTTCTTTTTATCATTGGTATTGATTGATCTCTATGTTAGCTATGTTCTGAGACATTCCTTTGATTATTTATGTTTAAGGTGAGTCTAGGTGGTGTTGAGGTGAGGCAAACAAACAAAGAGCCACACAGTTCAATGTTGACCTGCTGAGAACATTTCAATCAAGGTTGACATGATCCCAAGCATGTATGAAGTCTCAACATCATTGGAACAATCGCCATCACAGAAAAAAAAGGCTTTGAAGGAGAGAATAAGTCCCTGTCCAGATAAGAACTGTGCAGAACCATTGTCTGATATATTTTCCTTCATCTTCAAGAAGTTGCTTAGAATCCATATGGTTCTCTGTCTCTGGAAGGATTCAGTGATTGTACCTTTGTCCAGTATTACAGAATCACTGACTCTAGGTCTGTGGCACTTAGCTCTGTTGTCATGAAAACTCTTGAGGGGATTATAGAAGAGGAGCTTTTGGGTACAACTCAGACAAAACTGGATCCACTCCAGTTTTCTTACAAGGCACACGGGGGTGTGAGGATGCCACAGGCATCCCACTTAATAAGGTCCTGGATCACCTGGATTGTGCACTCTTGCTTTTTAATGACTTCTGTTTAGCATTTAACTGTATCCAACCGCACATTTTAGTGGACCAGCATCCACAGCATCCACCCTGGATTAATTTGTTGTTTGTTGACTTTGTAACTGACAGGTTTCAAAAAAGTGAAACTCAATAGCCACCCCTTTTATTTGTGTCATATACAAAAGAGCGCTAGTTTCATCGTGAGGGAATTAATCTCATCAAGTTCATGGATGATATTGTGTCCCTGCTCAGCAACGATGAAACTGACCGTAGTCCAATGGTAGATGAATGTTGTGACTGGTGCAATCACTTGGACATAAATGTGTCTAAAACAAAGGAAATGATACCTGACGTTCTGAAGAAGCTGTTTTTTATGGCCAGGCTGTCGAAGATGGTCATTGGTTCAAGTGTTTGGGGAAAGTAATTGATGACAAGTTAACCTTTGAGCCAAATACTGACGTTGTTTGTACAAAGGCCCATTCGTGCTTGTTGTACTTTATTTCTAAGAAATTTTAATGTGGAAACCACCTTTCTGAGAGTGCTGTAGTCTTGATTTTTTTTTAAATCTCTATTCTTTGTTTAATTTGTTTGTTAGTTTGGGTCACTTACCTTGAAAAAGAGGAACAGTTAGATGGGACTGTTAGAATGTGCAGGAAAATTGCAGGCACAAATCTGAATGACCTCTCCCAGGTGTGCAAAGTCAGAGCCACAAAGGCCCTGTCAACCCTTGCGTTTGTACAGTGATTTCAGGTTGTTTCCATCTGGTCACAGATATAATCTGCCAGGATGCAGGACCAGTCAATTTAAGAACTCATTGCTCCCTACCGTCATTGGTCTTTTGATTAACCTTCAATTAAATACAACCAGTCCACAATGTTGCAGCCATGAACATGTAGTTCTACGTTCACTGCAACACTTAGCTGCAGTGTTTCCTGCTTGCTATAGAAAGCCTTCATTAATTTTACGTGGAACCCCTGCCATCTAACGACCTCTGCATCAAGTGAGTAAAAACTAGCAAAGCCATTTTCAGTAACGAGATAATGCAACAGCAAAGGTTTGATGTACAGTGAGTAAGCCTGTCATACATAATTGTGTTTTTCTTTGTGGAGTCAGATGAATGCATAGATATTCATTTCACCTCTCTGTTTTTAGTACAAAAACAACATGTTCAAGACATGTGCAGCCGAGGTAAGCACAAACAATGCTACAGACGAGCAGCTTGTATAGCTCAATCAAAGGTTTCAAAAAATTCTGCATGAATACATGCAGACAAACAGTTAGCTCACCTATTGGGGCAAACAACAGCTAGTCCCACTGAAAGCAGGCACCGTCTCATTAGTCTCATACTGAAGCTGCTGACTTTTCATGCTGTAAACACTCGGAGCAAAACCCAGGTGACTCCTGGACATGGCGGCGAGATATATTGTTTTTGTTTTGACTACATTTCCCCCTGCTTTGTCATGGACCAATCTTGCCTCTGAAGTCACAGAGATTAAATTGATATTGATCTTCTCATTTAACTCCCAGTCAGACAGCAAACAAGCATATTTCCCAAAATGCTGGCGTACTCCTTTAAGGCTTCAGTTTCTCAGTCTTATCTTTTATCCTGCCCTTCTCTGAAGTGCTGCTGGGGCAGGAGTACTAAATAGCTATTCTTACAACCTTTCGCGATAACAGCTTTTACCTCTGTGAACTCATGCATACTTGAGTATTTGCCGGCTTCTTTTGCGGCATGATTGATGTCACCGATTTGTTTTAGCTGGAAGGTCGTGTCAATCATGAGTGAACACACATGCACTGACCAGCAAGTTATATTCTGGATGACCACAGTGCAGTGGACACCGGACACTAATTGAAGCTGACAAACTGCCTCCGGTGTCCTTGGATCAGCTAAGTGTGGCAGCGCGTGCAAATTTTTTTGCTGTGTATGTGTCTGTGTATATGTGAAAGAGAAGAGAGATATCAAAAAGCCTAGAGAGAGATGGAGAGAAATGGGAAGCGAGCTAGAGAGAAATAAGGGAAGCAAGTAAGGGAAGCAGACAAATATGAAAACACAGAGGAGTGGGACACAGCAGTTTTAACTATTACCTGCTGTCACACAAACCCCATTGGGAAATTCATTGTGGTGCCAAACAAAAACACCCGTTGTGTAAACAGTATGGGTAACATTAAACACTAGCCCGGCAGCCACTCGTCTGCTTCTCTGTTTGTTAAGACAAGCCAGAAGAAGTTTTATTCCCCAGATGCTCCGCCGTCAATCCCGTCTCATGTCTCAGCCAAGACAGATTCTGTGCGGTGACATAAGCGAGCCGAGCCTAAACACGCTGATTTTTAAGAAAACGCTGCTACTGTATAGGTGCACGCATATTATAAGTTTCTGCTGTGTGCCACCATTCAAACAATCCGGGAGTCAATGTGCTTCCAGGGTCTCGTGGAAAGAAAGAAGGCAAGAATGAAAGAAAGGAAGGATGAAAGAATGGCGGTGCGTCTTTGTTTTCTACCTATTTCTGGGATATTGTAGGCACAGCTGTCTGTGTAAACCCGGTGCCTGAAAAGAGGAGCATACAGAAGAGTGCTCAAGAAGTCAGCATTATAAATCTCTGACGCCAGCCACCTTCACCCACCCTGACCCCGTTGATTTGCTCCTCCACTCTCCTGCGGTGAAGTATGGGATGTCCCTGTCTGCATTTTAACAGCCCCTTTCTTAAAACCATGAAGTATTAAAAGAATCTTTGAGTCGTGTAGACAGAAAACAGCATACATACATCTCTAAATTCGTGTAGAATTCTGTTTATGACCTTTGGCCATCAGACCACTGTGTACAAACACTGTTGACATTCAGGCAGGGAGAAGAAATCCACCCAAGCTCTCCATCTGGGATGTCATGCTATTAATACAACATTACTTTGGGTTAGGTCGAGAGAAAAGTAAGCATTTCTGGAAGAAGAGCGATTCAGGCAGATAAAAAGAAATTGGTGGGGCGCTGGTCTGACTGCAGTGTGAAATGGTGGGAGGACAGGAGGAGGGATGCAGGGAGGGAGGAGAAAAAAATGAAGGAGCAGTCATGTTTCAGCCCTCAAGCTAATGTTTTTATTTAAGTCATGTCAGGGAGATGTATGGATGGATGAGGGAGGATGGGAAGTGATGGATGGACAGAGTGGAAAAAAGAGGAATAGGGAAATGAGGTGGGCTGAAGGGATGGACTGATGGATTGATGGATGAATATATTGGCAGGAGCAGGGATGTGAAGGAGAGATAAGGAGGAGGCCTAATTGCCTGTGACCCTGTTGTAAACACAGCACTACTAAGGTGGCAGCAGAGAATGAGGGAGGGATCAGTGGGAGAAGGAATGAGAGTGAGAGAGCAGCGGCGTCTGACACCAAGGTTGTGTCCTCGTGTTAAACACACCACAGCTTTGTGAATAGGGGCAGACAACCAGCCTGCAGAGAGGGGAGGGAAGGGGAACTCAGCCGAAACTTTGAGGGAGGAAAGAAGCATTTTAGGGGCAGAGGTATTGGTCAAGGATTACAGAACAACAGAACAAGAAAGAGATTCAGTGAGGTGAATGGCAAACTTGGTAGAGGACAGAATGGCGAGTGTTTACAGAGACAAATATGGCACAGGAGCAGGCCAGAACACGTGTTAATGCTAATGCTCGAGCAAGGAAAAAGGTAAAATAGAGGTCTGGTGAATCATCGTGCTTTTCAGGGATATGGTCTTGCTTCTCTGCAGGAAAAGGACACCGCCAGGCCAAAGCTCAGTACTGCAAAGCCGCCCAGCTAGAAATATTTACACTGCCCTGCAACTGAAGAATACTAACGACATAGACAGGCAGACGAGTGGGCAGGTAGAAAGACAGAGAAAGGTACAAAGAGAATGGAACAATGAGTCAAATAAGGGTGTGGGGCTACAAGGGTCAAGTAAAGCAAAATTAAGAAAGAATTCCTTGAGATTGAAAATAAGATACTCAAGTCAGACAATTGCAGCCTCATGATATTAAATTGACTGATTGATAAATCTGCCAGAGACCAGCAAATTGGCAAGGGTGTGAGGAAGTAAAAAGGCACAGTGAGAAATTGAGCTGCATAAAGAGAACCTGCGGTGAACTAGGCAGGTGTTCACTTAGGTATGAGTGAATAGCATTAGCTGACATTACCTTACTTCTCCATGAAATTGGCAAATTTCCCATAACTTCCCTCCTTTTCTTCAAGCTAAATCCGTGCAGGCTTTTTGACAGGTATTCCCGACGGCACCAACAGAAGCTGCTGCAATGATGGAACTGATGAAGGAGCTGTGTGAATTGATGGGACCCATCACAGTCTCACACGGTCTCGGTTCCAACATCCTGTCCTGAACTCGGTTATACTACCAGGCACGTAATCCTCCTGTCTAAAACAAGCAAGCAAGAGGTTTTAGTCACCACTTCATCAGTGAATCACAACAGGAAAGGCACTCAATCACGACAGCTCGCGCCATTTCCTGTATGGAAAGTCTTGACTTGATGGTCAGACTCCAGGAAATGCTTCACAGTATTTCTGTCCCTGTGTATAAATATCAACGCTATTGTAAAAACAAGAATTTTTTCAAATAATGTCTGTGATCCTAAACTGTGAAGTCAGCAAGAAATTAAAACTGCTCTCTTAAGTGTTGACAGGAAGAAGTATTTTGAGACTCTCAAGCGCACTAAAGAGAGGGTTAGAGAAACAAAGTGTAGCTGCATGACCTCAGTTCTTAGGTGTAATCCTGCCTCTAGAGGCCAATCACGGCCCCTTCACTCTTCCACTGAATAATCAGTAAATATTGGCCCAAAGCTATTAAGAACACCAGCCAATTATTCCCCTCATAATTACTAAGCCCTCATTTCCAGAATGAAGTTTTTTCATCACACATGCACTTACCATAATAAAAGTTCCCCAGGCAGCAGTTAACCCCCAAAGAGCCACTTTAGTAAGAAAATATAAGTAGGGAAACACCCATAGTGTTATGGTCCAAGATATGGTACACAGCATGCATCTATTCCTCATTAAAGCTGCAGCATGACCTTAAACAAGGGCCTATACTGTAGGCACAATTGTCAGTGTAAACATATATAACAGGGTAGTAGTCCTTGTAGTTTTCCTTGCCTTCTGCCCAGTGTAACCTTGGATAGCATGCAGTCGCTATGTCCCTTAAAGGGATCAATGAATTAAACCATAGTGAATGCATGCATCTGTCAATCAATATGTGTTGTTGGTCCAATCAGTCGCTGCAATGCCTTGACCTTGAAATAAGACCAGAGTCCTAAGAATGTGTACGGTTCGACCGTAGAGTTTTACTCACTTTATTTCAAAAGATCTCTAAAGTATGTGTTCACATATTTGTGTTAAATTCCACAAAATAAAGAAATCAATCTGTCTTTATTTTTTTTATTGCTATTTTAATTTGCTGCCCCTGGTTTCTCCCTCCCTGACATACTCACACATACAGTCACACCATAGGCTATCTGAGTCTGTCATGGGACTGGATACCAAACAATCATCATATCGTGGAGTAATCTACCAGTGGCTTAGCAACCATAGGCAAGAAGGATTTGTACGCTCCTGTTTGTGTGTGTGTGTGTGTGTGTGTGTGTGTGTGTGTGCGTGTGTGTGTGGTTACACATACTAAAGTGATTACAGTCGGGGGAACAGATTTGCATTGGTTTGATACGCCGTCTATCTTTCCTTCCTCTTCTTCCACCTCTTGTCAGCCCTCCCTCTCTCATTTCATTTCATTTCCTCTCCTCTCATCTCGGTTCTTGTCATCTCATTCTGTGCCTCGCTTTTTCCTCGTTCTGCCTTCCCTGACTTTGCAGTAGGCCCTTTTAGGACCAAAACTCAAAATATATTAAAGGTGTGACTATCTATGCTATGCCTATAGTCTGTCTGTCTATCTCTGTCTTAATCCTCCAGCCTCAGACCACATCCACACTAATGCTTCTGTGGTAATGCTTTCTTTTTTCTGTTTACCCTATTCTGTATTTAGCCTTCCATTCACAACAAGTCAGTATTTTCCACTCCTGAAAACTTGCTCTTCAAAAAAGCTCTCCTAAGTGCACACTTTTGTAAAAGCCAGCATCAGGTTGCAGTTTGAAGGATGGAAACTGCGGTCTTTGAAAACAGAGGCATATTATTGCGAGCTTGTCGGCGTTCTGCACGTATGGCAGTCTTTTAATGTAGCAGTTAGACCTGGACTGACGATTGGGACAACTGGGAGAATGTCCACTGGCCTGGCAGGCTGATTGGCCTGGAGTGTCAGGCCAGTGTTAAAAATGCTAGATTAAAATAGGTCAGTCAAAGAGAAAGCAACACAGGGCATCTACAGTCCCTCAGAACTGTAGACTGTGCCTTGTTTTTTAACCTGGTGGTATGATCTCTGTCTGTCATCACACATGATTGGTCACGAGAGAAAGAGAACAGGTAGAGCTGCGAGGGAGTGCATTGGAAGCAGACAAGCCTGGGAGGACAGTGCCACTAAATGCTCTGAAATTACAGATATCTTCACAAGCAAGTGATGTGTTTGGTGTTTAAAACAGTAGAACCGTACTAGCAGGGCTGAATACTGGAATACTCTTTTCTGACAGGTGGAATAAGAGCTCTGAGCAAATGCCAAGTGCAAAACAGCATGCACAAATATATATACAGTACAGGCCAAAAGTTTGGACACACCTTCTCATTCAATGTGTTTTCTTTATTTTCATGACTATTTATATTGTAGATTCTCACTGAAGGCATCAAAATTATGAATGAACACATGTGGAGTTATGTACTTAACAAAAAAAGGTAAAATAACTGAAAACATGTTTCATATTCTAGTTTCTTCAAAATAGCCACCCTTTGCTCTGATTACTGCTTTGCACACTCTTGGCCTTCTCTCGATGAGCTTCAAGAGGTAGTCACCTGAAATGGTTTTCACTTCACAGATGTCCCTTATCAGGGTTAACTAGTGGATTTTCTTGCTTTATCAATGGGGTTGGGACCATCAGTTGTGTTGTGCAGAAGTCAGGTTAATACACAGCCAACAGCCCTATTGGACAACTGTTAAAATTCATATTATGGCAAGAACCAATCAGCTAACTAAAGAAAAACGAGTGACCGTCATTACTTTAAGGAATGAAGGTCAGTTAGTCCGGAAAATTGCAAAAACTTAAAATGTGTCCCCAAGTGGAGTTGCAAAAACCATCAAGCACTACAACGAAACTGGCACACATGAGGACCGACCCAGGAGAGGAAGACCAAGAGTCACCTCTGCTTCTGAGGATAAGTTCATCCGAGTCACCAGCCTCAGAAATCACAAGTTAACAGCAGCTCAGATCAGAGACCAGATTAATGCCACACAGAGTTCTAGCAGCAGACCCATCTCTAGAACAACTGTAAAGAGGAGACTCATGGTCAAATAGCTGCTAGGAAACCACTGCTAAGGAGAGGCAACAAGAGGAAGAGATTTGTTTGGGCCAAGAAACACAAGGAATGGACATTAGACCAGTGGAAATCTGTGCTTTGGTCTGATGAGTCCAAATTTGAGATCTTTAGTTCCAACCGCCGTGTCTTTGTGAGACGCAGAAAAGGTGAACGGATGGATTCCACATGCCTGGTTCCCACTGTGAAGCATGGAGGAGGAGGTGTGATGGTGTGGGGGTGTTTTACTGGTGACACTGTTGGGGATTTATTAAAAATTGAAGGCACACTGAACCAGCATGGCTACCACAGCATCCTGCAGCGACATGCCATCCCATCCGGTTTGCGTTTAGTTGGACGATCATTTATTTTTTAACAGGACAATGACCCAAAACACACCTCCAGGCTGTTTAAGGGCTATCTGATCAAGAAGGAGAGTGATGGAGTGCTGCGGCAGATGACCTGGCCTCCACAGTCACCTGAACCCAATCGAGATGGTTTGGGGTGAGCTGGACCACAGAGTGAAGGCAAAGGGGCCAACAAGTGCTAAACACCTCTGGCAACTCCTTCAAGACTGTTGGAAAACCATTTCAGGTGACTACCTCTTGAAGCTCATCGAGAGAAGGCCAAGAGTGTAGAAAACATGTTTTCAGTTATTTCACCTTTTTTTGTTAAGTACATAACTCCACATGTGTTCATTCATAGTTTTGATGCCTTCAGTGAGAATCTACAATGTAAATAGTCATGAAAATAAAGAAAACGCATTGAATGACAAGGTGTGTCCAAACTTTTGGCCTGTACTGTATATATATAATATGAATATTTATTCCTGTTTCCTCAATTATGCAAGTGCAATTGACTAACTCTTGAAACTGAAGACGTGGCTTTTTTAAAGAAATGCAGACAGATTTTATTTTGGAAACTAAAAGCAGAAGATGTGTTACTGGCATGAACAGTAAACAGAAAAAATATTTCAACAACAACAAACACTCACAGTACACACGGTCAGTTGTGAATGGAGTGAATGTGGCCAGAATTATTGTCCCGGTCCAGTCATAGTAGCAGTAATGTTTTGAAGAAAACTTCCTGGCACCTCTGACTTCCACTTATTTTATGCGTCAGTATTACTGATTATTCAGTTGTGCTTCAGCCAAGGAAGTACAGTTTGTAAAGGGTTGATCAAATCACTGATGTATACTTCTTATACTCTTATACTTCTTATACTTCTTCTTATTTTACCAATAGCATTAAACTCATGCTCTTTTAGTATGTGTATGGGAAACGTGAAGTTACTTTGGACAAAAATGCCAAATGAATGTAATACAGTAATGTCATGAGTGTAATGATGTTGCTTAATCACAAACTCGAGTAAAAGATCACAGAAAGTCAGGGTAGACAGAAAATGGGTTTCCTGCAAAAAAAAAAAAAAAAAATGAAAAAGTAATGTCGTCATTCAGTTGAAGCACTTTGCCAGATGGTGTGTGGGCAGAAAAGTTCCGACAGGTAAACTCACATGACTCCTGCAACCTAAAATAGGAAGCCGGAGGGTCGAGGGAGGAAAGAAACAGTCACAATTAATTCTTGACTATTCCTTATCTTGCTAGGCTTAACAGCATATGCACACACACACAAACACACACCAAAGGAATGCATCACCATTAATTATTGAAACTGTTGGTCTTGCCCTGTTTCTGTTAGTGACCATTTTAAATGGAACCACAGAACAAAGCACGGTAACACAGTCACTAAGATATACTCACTGCAGATTAAGTCTATAAAAAATTACACACAATCAAGAAGTGAATATATTTATTTTAGAACAACAAAACTTGGATTTTTGGGCCCAGAAGTTGATCCCCATCTTTTCTTTCTCTTCATGTTTTTAGCCATTTGTCGTCCCATTAAAAAAGTATTATTATTAGTGTGGAAATTAATAGTATCTCTCTCTCTTATCATCAAACACCTTCTTCCTCTCTTCAAATGAATCTTGCTGCATGTATTCATCTTAACTATACATTTTATGTCCCTCTGTCTCTCTTTTGTCCATTTAGACTTTTCTCCCTCCATTCATCAATCTAATTCTTGACTCTTATGTCTGCCCTTCCCATCGGCGCTCCTTCTTGTCTCTTCTATAATGTCCCTCCTTCCCTCTCGCTGTTGCTCTCCTTCTCTTTCTCTCTGCCAGCTAGGCCTGCAGGCTTTCAGCAGCATTACAGCGTGTAAACCTCGGATTACAGCAGCCAGAGTCTGCCTAGCACTGCATGCCTCTGTGGATCACAAATACACACCCACCCACACGCCACTCACACATACACACGCGAGATATTTACATAGCAGCGGACACACATGAACACTGGAGACAGAAAATACACTTATGGACATAGCTCACAGACTTACACATACTGTGTACACAAACGGTCTGAGCACACACACACACACACACACTCGAGCTTACTGTGCACAAACACCATCACCGTTGGGCACCACCTAAAGTTCCTTAACTCCCTCCTCTTCCCCATGTCGCTACCACAGCTAACTCGCTGGAGGATTAAGTCTGCTCACTTCGTGTGTGTTTACCCAACTTCTCTCCTGATTATTGCTGCTGTTTACACCAGCTGGCCTCCATCTACTTGCTGGCTGCCTCCATCCGCTCAGTGCAGGTTGTGAAGGACACATGTAAGGATAACACATTTGTTAGGGCTCTGTCAACATCTCCTACTGGGTTGTGCTTGAGTAAGGTATCCAAACCAACCCTGTCCCCTAGAAATTTCAGATGGTTAAAGGTCTTTAGTGAATGCATCTACCAAGTTGTAGCGTACTGAACGCACAATATCTGTAAAACTCTGTGTTACCTTTTTTTAACCCCGACCAAATGTAGGACTTAGTATGTGACGCCCAGTCTTCAGTGAGCAAGTCCTGAGCTTTGTTTCCATCCTGACATCCCGTCCGCTTACCTGCAACTTCTGTGCAGTATGAAGGCGCAGGAGTATTTTGCTCTGTGGAAAAAATGTTGTGCATAATCCACATACCAATTACATTTTCAAACATATTTACCAAAACAAATTAGTTGTACATAAATGGAATTTCTAGAGGACAGGGTTGTTAAACCTTAAATGCTCCAGTGGAACTGCGCAAAGGATTGTGGTTCTAGCCAGCTCTCCAATGTGAATTTATGACTCTGTGTGAATGTGAACATCTTTCTGTGGTCAAATAAACCGTAGCCAGTGGTCAAGCACTTTTTAAGTTGCTGCAACTAAAAGGTGAAGTGGGACTTAAAGGAGGAACCCAAGGAGGAGAAGCTTTCGGTGCCTTCGGCAAAGCACACTTTTCTCAACACAATGGAGATACATTTTGTTATTATGGTGTTTCGTATGCCATCAGGATCATTTCTGTGCACACTCCTAATCCTAGGTACTAGTAGATACTATGTGGTTGTGAGTAGCTGAATGAGTCAAACCATGCTGCTTTCTTTGCTAGGGTTTGGAATCCACTAAGGTGCATGAGGTTTTTTTTTTTTTATTCAAGGACATGAACTTCAAATTTAGATCATTCATCAGTGTTACAGAGAGCATTTTTCAAACATTTACTGCTTGAACATTTCATGATGTGAGTGGGTAAAAGCTGCCCTTCCCAGGGGAGCGCACCTGGAAGTATAAATTAGTTTTTCTGGGCAGGAAGGCCGTCGGCAGGGAATAAGTGAGAACAAAGGGAAGAGCATCATGTGTCCTGAATTTTAATTCTTTTTTTGATGTGAAAAGGTGGATCTACCTCTTAATACCACATTAGCTCAACTTTATTGTCTCCTAGCTGCCTTGTGTTGTTAAGAGCGCTGTTCCTAGTCGCTTTAACCTAGCTTTTTGTTGACTGTCCCTTGACCTCACCCTCACCCCTCCAGTGCACGCGTCTACTCCTGTGAATGTTGTTATCGCATTTCTCTCATCATCTATCCATCTATTCATTCATGCCCCAGCCTCCTGATCTCTGCTTTCTGTGCTCCTCTGTGCCTGCTGTCTTTTCCTGATAGATAAGTGTCAGTTAACGGCAGGTCAAGAGATGTGTTAATGCAACGAAACGACTGCTTTTGGACATACGGGGCTCAGAGACAGGCCCTCGGTGAAGAGCAGGAATCAGAGTGACGGGTGACAGGGCTGAATGTGTGTGTGTGTGTGTTTGCGCGTGTGTGTGTGTGTAAGGGCCGGACAGCTGAGACGTGAAGGGCGCCAAGTGTATCCTTGTGCCAGAATGGCTGCAAAATAGCCCCTAACTGTCCACACGTGCGACACACGCAGTCACACTCTTACAGACCGAAGATGTCAGTGTCCGTTTCCTCAGAGGTACAGTACATGACGCCCAGCAGTCAGCTGTCTACCAGACCTGTCAAGGTTTTAACAACTGAGTCACACTCACTGGCTGACTGAGTGACCAGTTTACTGGCTAGCTGAGTTACAGTCCACAGCACTGAATGGACTGACTGGCTGTCAGACTGACTGACTGACACACTGGGTAACTGTCAGAGTGCAGCTGACGTTGTGGAAATTGACTTGCTGCATGTAATTTTCTACTTTCTCAGCAAGACTGCTGGATTCAACGGAGAAAATGAAATCATTAACAGGTAGTTAGGGCAGGGTCACAGCAAATGCAGGACCTAATAGGTGTTGATATTGAGATTGCTCGTGAGTGGTATTTAACAGTGAGTGCTTTGTGTGTCCTGGAGGCATAGTTGCACAATATCAGCTTGAATGAGAAAAAGTGATAAAACAATCAAAAACAATTAAAAGTAATTCAGTTGTTCGAAGCAGCCATGTAATTAGAAGTGCTTTCTTGAATTTTCCTTCAATGTAAGTGAGGAATGATTGTGAACAAATGAAAGTAGTACGCTATTCTGCTTTTAGACATTTCATATTAAACATATGCTCTTCTGATGCATGCATGTTTAGAATTTTTGCCCCAGTATTTTTCCTATTTTCACATGTCCCTAGGCTGGATTGTGTTTATAGGAATGTTGCCTATGGACTGTTTATTTCAATAAAATGATTGAAAGTGAAAGAGCAGTGGAGGTTATACACATTTAATTCAGTTTTTATTAACTCTTCCTGCTGTGGCATGTTTTTTGAAGCACCTTTCCAATATATAATCAACTGGTGTAGCAGCGATAAAAAAAAAGAGCATGAAAAAGACGAAGGCGTAGAAGACGGAGACATTAACGCAGTAAAACTGGCCTGGTGCGCTACTTATTAAACAGAAATCCATCCACTTCAAGCTTTGTCACTGAGCTTTATGTAGTACCTGCAAAAAAGGTTTCGGCAGGATTACGGGTCTCTGCTTCTCTAAGATAGTGATTCACAAAGTTTTTGTGACGATCCAGGTAGGTGCCTTAATTCTTCTGAAGATGTAAATCGCCCGCGGTAGTTTGAATGAAAGCCTGCCCATGTTCACGGATTAGTCGGCACTTTTTCAAGTACCACCCTCACAAATTTGATTGAAAAAAGGTTATGCAGACAAAAGTAAAATCATGTTGTACGTGTCGCCTCTCTCATGGTTTAAAACCGTAATTCTAATGGACATTTTACATTCACTCCATTATGATATCGCAGCGTGTATGTGCATGTATAATTTCTAACCCCACATGTATGTGGCATGTATTATTTATAACCCAGTGGTATTTAATGACTTTGGCTTATTCCTGCTGCGCTTATCTTCACTTAACACTCCCTATGGATTTACTTCTTCATCTGTTCATGCGTTTCTGTGTGTTTTATGTGTGTGTGTTTGAGTACACAAGTAGGTTTGCATACATTTTCATCTGCATGCAATCTCTGCTTGCATGCTTCTTTAGCTATATGTGTGTAAAGTCCTGCTAAACAGATATTACAAGAGAAAGGCGGCATTTACCAAGTGACAGGTGTAGATATTTACACGCTGTCATGCCAAAGTAAGGGAGCAATTTATGTATTCCTGAGTCTGATGGCAAAGAGAGGACAGAGACGTAAATAGAGCCATGTGTCTACCTGCCTGCATTTATCCCAAACGACAGGCAGACAGACGTGGAGAATAGACGGGAGGAAGAGAAGGGAGAGTGACAGAAAGTGTAAGAGACAAAGTTGAGAACTTCTCCTCCTGTTAACACTATCGAAGAATTTTTCAGGTAACCCCTCTCAGGTCACACTTATATTCCCCATCGGATCCTCCAGCTTTCAGCAGTGCTCCATCACTCTCCTCATCGGTACACCCTACAGTCTGACACCTCTTCTCTCATTTTCCTATGGGGGAAACATCTTTTTAAAATGACATTGCCCCTGTTTCATTTTTTATTCTTTTAACCCCTGAGTCTCTGTCTTACTTTCTCTGTCTGCCCTCCAGTTGTCATTTAGTTTCTGTCTGCCTCTGTCTTATTCTCACCTCCCATCAAGACAACATGAAAGACAAAAACAATAAACTCACACAGAGGTGAACAAAAAAAATTGCTATGCATTTCTCTGTGATGAGATGCCCACAAAACTCTTTTATATGTAGCTTAGTTGTGACACAAACAAATATATTCTCATTTGCCAAACAGATCTCAAACACAGAGGTTAATTGATTTGAAAGAGATGTTCCAGTAGTTCCACTGAGGCAATATTAATAAAACATTGTCCTCTTATTCAATTAAAAGCAGACAGGAAATATATTAAATGATAATGCAGTTTAATTATTTAGTAATTCAGTCATTTAAAGTTTGATGTTCAAAAACATGTTAGAGCAGAAACTTTGAATTGTATATCCTCACAAAACAAAATATTGTGTATCCCTCTCTAATACGCACGCACGCACGCACACACAAATACCTTCCCAACAATACAAGCAAACAATAAAACAGCTTGCAGCTCATCTGGGAAATCAGAACAGGAGTTGCTGTTGTTGCTATTGTAATGATCAATTTGTATGGTCTGTGTGTGTGTGTGTGTGTGTGTGTGTGTGTGTGTGTGTGTGTGTGTGTGTTTGTGTGTGGTTGTGTGTGCGTGTGCGTGTGCATGGCAGAGAGAGTGAATGACAGTGTAGGAGTGATCCGGCATATCCAAATGTACAGTTTATTACTTCATGTCCTGAACACATCATCTGCCATCAATACACTCCAGCTCTCCTTCTGTTGCAAACTCTTACTGCTCTCATATTCTCACCACTGCCGTGCAGAAGGGGAAGGGAAATACCAAATACCAAAAAGATATTCACAAAATTCCCCATTCAACCGTTTAACCTTGGAACATGTCTCGCCGGTACCAAATCCAGACACTGACCTACAGTCATTTGCATGCACCCTCTCTTACACAGCCAAAGCCCTCTAGGCATAAGACAAGAAATCCACATTCATAAAGCACCAAAGAACATTACACATACATTAAGTGACTACAATTACTAACACTTATTGTTAAAATCAACAGTTTTGAAACCCTCAGCTGGTTTGCCATAGGACATAATGTGGGGCATAGGAAGGTGCTAGAGATCTTTTTGTGAACTATAGTGAGCTGACTTGTCGACTCCAGTCCAGTCCAGCATTTTATATAGATCTATTCTGACGACTGGTGCTGTGTCAACTAGATGTGCAGAGGCAGAGGGAAAACATCTCAACTCTCCTTCTCCTACTGTCTGACAATTTTTAAAGATCCCCTCCAGACATGTTTTAAGATGTACACAAAACACTGCACTTTGACTAATGTGTTTCTGATATGGCTTTTACACAGAAAAAGTTCTGCCATATTGTAAAAATGCTTAAAATTGCACCTTCTCCTTCTCCCTCCTTAAATCTGTTATTATGCAAATATTTGTCAATTCAAAAGTTTAACTACTTCACAGGAGATGTCTCCTACTCTACTGAGAAGACCTTTCTCGGAGTGGAGGCCTCACACCAGTGAAAGTTGAATATTGGACCAGGATTGGCTTCCAAATGTCACAAATCATGCCCATGGGCCCACCTCTTCACAGCACAGAGAAGCTTTCCACTTTTAATAGGTGAATGTGAAAGTCTGCACAGTGAAGCTCAAACATTCAACTGCAGGAGCAAAAAGAAAAAACAGATTTTTGAGTGGAGGAGGACTTTAACGGACACAGTAAAGAACATGCTCAGATATGGCACTATGTGTCGACTTAAGAAATGCCGTTGTGCCATCAGTTGTTCATTTGTTCATCATGGTGCCAAGTATGCAAAGCAAATGTATAGGACAAAAATATATGAACAGTAATTTGGACTTCATTTCTACAGTGTCTCAATACAATAACAAGTACACCAGAGGAGGAGGACACTTGTATTTAGACAAGTGTTTAGAGAACTAAAGTTATCTTCAGTAGTGTCTGTATAAGGTTCTTCAGATATAGCTATAATTCAAGATTTGATGTTTCATTGATTGTTAAAATCTTAGCTATGGTTGGTAGCTGATATGGTCTGCTGCTACTTCACAATGTTCAGATCCAAATAATTTCCTAAAAGCAAGTGTGAATTTAATTATATTTAAATTTCCAGTTTAAACTTTGTGAGCTGGCAGCAATGAATGATGGGCAAATGCTGGTTAGCTCTCTCTCTCTCTCTCTCTCTCTCTCTCTCTCTCTCTCTCTCTCTCTCTCTCTCCAATTAGTGTAACTAAGCTTTTTGATTGGAATGTGCTCATGTAATCTACAAACATTCAGGGAGGAAGTTGAAAAATTCAGTTCAGGCTCTTGACAGTTCAAACATACCCTTATAATATACACGGCACAAATCAAGCTCATAATGACTTTCATATAGGGCAATCCAATCAGAGCTGCAGAATATGAGTACCACTCCAAAGTAAAGCCCTATGAGAGCAAAGTTTCATCCTGCATTTGATTTGATTTGATATTCTTACCTTGTGGAGCTCCTCCAAAGGCACTTAATTGATTGAATGACAGCAACAGCACCAAAAGTGATTATATGGAGGCAAAAACTGTCCAGAATTAGAGGTAAATATACTCAAAGCTGTAGTCAAACTACAGCAATGCATATGCACATTCAGTGAGAAACATACAGTGTGTGCTCTGACTTCACAAATATGAGGCCATCCTTCCAGAAGTTTGTGAAATCAGCTGGCGTGTATGACGATAGTGTATGACGATGTGTTGGGTAGTTTGTGAGGTGGCGGGTTGCTTTCTATACTGTTTTTAAGTCTAATCCCATACCATGATTTTCATCTCTAACTCACCTTTACTGGCTGTTTTGAAAGATGTTTGTGTGTTTGTTTCTGACTTAAGCTACATTTAGACCAGTCAATGTTCTTTAGCTTAGGGACTCCAATTGGGGATGAAAGCTGTGTCCCTTATAGGAAAACAGCTGATTTTGGGGCTTAGGTTAAAGGTTCGGGTTTGGGTGAAGCAAGTTGTGGTCAGGGGTGTGATAAAAGGCAAGTCTCCAGGAAATCAATCAGTCTGTAATGTCTCCAACAGTGACTGCAGTGTGTGTGTGTGTGTGTGTGTTTGCGTGCGTGCTGGGGTGTGTGTGTGTGTGTAGGAGAGAGAGAGAGAGAGAGAGACAGACAGACAGACAGACAGACAGAAAACATCCAACCAATATCTTTTCTGAGTTATAAAATCATTTTTAAAATTACAATATAATTATTTTTCCTGTCAATAGAGGAGATAATGCAACCCCCTTTCTAATGGGCCATGTTTCCATTTACATCATTAGCTTACATATTACACAGTTTATCAGTAATTTGCCCAAAATGTTTTTTTTGCTGTTTAAATTGTTTCCCTGAAATTCAGCTCTATTCGGGAAGCAGGCAGTTGGGCAGAACTTTATCTAAGTAGCTTTATCAAATATAATTGCTTTCCAGGTAGTAGTCTCATTATCAAGGACACAATGATTATAATAGGACATACTTTTCTGTATTTTCTAATTTTGTCATCAACAATTTAGAATAGAAACTATCAAATACAGCAAGCAAGTCAAAATGGCAGGAATTAAGACAATATACTTCGTACAAGTGTTTGAGACACGGATATGGAGGTAGAGACCTGCGTGGGCACACACTGAGACAGCAGAATAGAGTACGCTTGGAAGGGAACTATTTTTTTCTTAGGGAGCAGGATGGATGAGCACAAGGACTATAAGGTTGAGATCAGGCAGCTGGTGGTGCAGAGCACTGATACCAGTGCAGCCTGGACTGCCTGCTGCAACAAACTGTCCCTTCTCTGTTCGCCGATGGACGGGGGGGAGGGGTAGAGACACTGAGGGGGGAGATAGAGAAAGGGTTTGTGGGCTGAAAAGAATTGGAAGAGGGATCGAAGGAAAGGAAGAGAGGGGAGAGGACAGAAGGGACGCTTGGTGTGCAAGCTGTTTGGAGACTGCACTGACACACATGTTACTCATCAGCAGGGGAGAAAGAGGGGGTTGAGGGGGGGCACTGGAGGAGAGAGTGGGAAACAGGAGTAGTGAAACTGCTCAGCAGCTTGTCTGTGTCCGTGCCTGGCTACTGTCTCTTTGCTGCAATGGCAGACGTATGAGTGCTTGGCAGAGACGACAGAAGGAGTGTTGCAGAGCTACAGAGGCTGGAAGCGACACACCAGTGCTTGGCAGATAAAATAAGGTTAGCGCAGAGAAAACAGTTTATGAATGGAGGGATAAAAACTCATATTTTCCTAGCTGTTGGTGAAAAGCAGATAAACTACAAGGAGATAAGAGTAGTCTGCACTAACAATTCAATATTGCACTGCATTAGGAAGCCCAAAATCAAATCTCTCCCACTCGCTCCACTGGTGGAGCTGATGATGTGGGGTGAGAGGAAGTGCGCCGGCTAATACGGCAATTGCCCAGGTCCAATTTCATGGGGAGCTGCTTTTTTGTCTACCAGCAGTAATTTGAGGACAGATTTTTGACATTTATTCATACTTTTCTAATAGTTTTACTTCTCACAAAATCCTGTGCATATTGATTTAGTTGCAGTGGCTGTTCTCCGTCAGTGCTTTATACACTGTTCCCAGCCTCATTGCTTCAAAATGTCACCTGCTATCGATTGCGTTTCATGTATGTAACAACCCGACCGAAAGCCACAGTTTGTTGCACAGTGTGCTTTGATGTGTTTGCCACATGGCAGTTTAGAGATGCACAAAGCCTCAAAATAATCCTGAGTAATTGTGAGATCAGGCTACGGGGCACATTCTGTGTGATTGTGAGTCCATATATGTGCATGTGCTCATCTAAGAGTGTGTGTAGGATGGGTGGGTGAGTTCTGTAGAGTGAAAGGGTTTGTTGTAACAGCAAATGATTCTTCTGGCCCCCACACAGAACCGGTCGATGGTCCAATTACTTTTAAATGTGTGTGGATACACATCCCTTGAAGTGCCCGAGGTCCATATGTGTGTCTGGGTGTCTGTGTGTGTGTATGGTGGGAAGGTTACTGTCCAGATTTTTCAGCATTAGGCTATAGTAATGTGGGCTGCTTGAAAGGGTGATGCAGAATGGTGAAAAAAAACACACTACTCACAGTCACCAAGATGAGTAGCATCACTGGCTATTTTGCTTAATTTGGAGCAATATTTTAAAGCAGGTGTTTTATAGCCACAAAACACAAGTGGACAAATTACCCCACTGGTACATAACCATCGTTCCCTGACTTCCCTGGAGGAAAACAAAACAAAAACATGAATCCTGGCTGCAAAGTTTGCAGAAGAAGTTAATGAAAACGAATGACTAGAGGAAACAACGTGAACTAACATCAAGCCGTGATGAAAAGACATAATGCCCTGCTGTGAGATGTACAAAATCTCACTCATCACTTCTGCAAAATGGCAACATCGGCTGCGAGTGAGAGTGAGATGAATAAATCAACACATTTATATCTTATTGTTTGCTTGAATATCTGTTTGTTCTTACAGATGCAACATTGATTCCCCCTGAGAAACACATAAAACATTAAAGTTACAATTACCAGTGCTACATATTGTCTTGTCTTTCAGTTTATTGACATCACATTAAGCTTGATGTTTCTAATGACACAAAAGATGACAGTAAAAACATTTTAATAGCTAGACTTATTTCTTGATGGCTTTACGCATATTAATATTCATGGAATTCAAGCTTTGGGAGAGGGTTTTTTTTGCAGTGAACAGTATTAATGACAAGAACTGCCTGTAAATGAGGTTTCTTTTTTTTTAATATGGCGATCTGTAACGTTAATAGCAAATTTCTTATAGTCTTTTGAAAGCTGGTCGCAGTTTGAGTATTTAAATATAGATGCTAGCAGCAGAAGATCAGTCGATAAGTAGCTAGGTTAGCTTAGCATTTCGCAGCATTGCAGGATACAATTTATAGCTCACTTGCTGTCTGCCACTAAGTTGAAAATGTGCCACGTCTTATTTGTTTAAGGTAAGGTGGGTAAGCTAGCATAGCTAACAGCCGGATGGGTGAATTTAGTTGTCAGCTTGCTAATTAGCTAGCTTGGCTACACGTTATCTTAAAGTTGTGTGTTTGGCGTACTGAGTAGTACTGTATAAACTGGGAAGTGCTGTAAGAACATATTGTATATTTTTTTTATTTCATCTCAGCTGAGAGTGAAGTTTAGGTATAGTGCTAGCTAGCTGGCTGGCTTTAATATAGCTGGGTTATAAATAGGGATGGTCATTTGCTAGCAAATAACATTTTTTCCCATCTCAATATGTCTCTACAGCTTCTGATTATAAGGCCTTGAGGTTTGTTTAGAGTCCTGAACCTATCTTTCTGTGTGTGTTGGGTGCATGCACACAAGAAGAATCAGATTTAGGTGATTACATTAGCAAAACGTTGTTGCAGAGGAAAGGTGGCGGTAAGATGAGAGAAAACAGGGAGAAAGAAGAAGAAAGTAAGGAAAGAGAGCAGTAAATGAGCAACAGAGGGAAGTAAGGAAAGGGAAATAGCGATAGTGCTAGATGAATTGGAAGAAAAGCATTGTGGGATGCTAATGGCACTGGTTTGAAGCCTGAGTCTACATGGTAATGGCCTAAGCTCAGTGGGTCATTCACTTAACATGCACACACACACACACACACTCACACACAAATGCACATTTATTTCATACTGTCGGGGGGGAAATGAGCCCTTATCTGGAGCCACGGAGATAAGCAGAGGCAGTAGGCCACTCTGCTAGCCAGGCTGCTGTTTCAGCCCCGGACTCACATGCACACATACACACACACACACACACAGAAGGCTGCCTTCACTTTCTCCCGATATATGAAAGTCAAAACAATATAAATATAGAGTGGATATATTGATATTCAGATAATGTAGCATCGCCAATTTCGTTGTAATACTGTGGAGAGGCACTTTCATTCTGACTTGCTTTCCTCTCCCTCTGTGCCTTTCCTTACTCTTCCTCATTCAATCACATTCGCAAGTTGGTCTGTGAAATGCAACTATAGAATACATAATATCAGATAACAGTGTGAAAGGGAATTAAAGGATTTGTAGCTTTTATTAACATTTGGTTAAAAAGAAATTGCACCAATGTTGATAGGTCTCTGCACAATTTACACTCGCCTATAATGAACTTTTCTAAGAGGAATGAATGAATGAGGTGGTCAAGTAAAGATCCAAAAGAAACGGATCAGTGAAGAGGTCCAGTAGTATATAAAAATCCTGAATGATAATTTCTGCTAAAATGGCTGGTGACTCTGTATTGTACACCTTCCTCAGGCCATCATTTCTGTCAGTGATAACATTTTTTTCACCACATTCATTGCAGAGATATGCAGATGCAGCAACATTTCTAGTAAAACATAATACAGCTTTACAACAGTATGCGCTGGTCATCATAAAACAACTGTTTATTATTGTTATTATTATTATGGACTAATAGCTGGAGCAACAGGCTTAAGAGGCCAACATAGTTTTCAAAGTGGTCTTTTATAGAAGCCCTTATTTTATTAACGCAGTCCAGAGGAATCAATATTCAGTTCCTTGCTTTAGGTTAAAATTATGGCAGAAGGCAATGCAATTATTGTTTTCCAGATGCTGTACAGAAAAGACGAATAAAACAAAACCACACTGTTTTGATTTTGTACTTCTGTCATTAGCTATAAATCTTATCTGGTTCCAGGTTGGGACTCAGTTTCACAAAGCTAAACTCAGAACAAGCCTGTAACAGAGCGTGTTACAAGGTGTGTTTGCTAAGGCTCACTTACTTCCCGGATATTTGACTGTTGGTTACCTTTTCCTCAGGGCTTTGCCACAAATAAGCCCCACTATCAAAAGGCCGGGTCACGATTTGAGGAAGTAAACAGCTGAATAGGCTGATAGGGGAGCGCACGCCGCTCTACAACACCATTTCAATTTGCATTTGTCGTTCTTTATTTATCAGCACTTCCCACGGTCCCACTCGAAGAAGTCTGGTGTCACTGCTGTTTCTCTGTCGCCAAACTAAGCTGATCTGTAACAGATACCTGCAATAGGATGCAGTTTTCTTCTTAGTTGGTTTGTTTTATTGGACTTGTATTCTGCGTGCACAGCAGGTTCTGGAAAAGAGACAAACATTCCCTCATATATTTTTTTTCAAATATATATTCTTTCAGTGTTGTAGCCTTAGTGTTCATACCAGGTTTGTCACTTGCTTGTTACTGAAGGACAACACAGGCATATTGTGTGTGTGTGTGTGTGTGTGTGTGTGTGTGTGTGTGTGTGTGTGTGTGTGTTCCCGGGGGGGGGCAACAAGCTTGAACTCTTTTGTGTTCGTGCTCACCTGTTTCTGGCGATCTTATGTCACACTATAATTGTGAAAATCAACACGGTGGCAGTCAGATCAATGTTAAGTAATTTAACGTGTCAGCTCTATGGTTCATGCTGCTAATCCAAAAAATAGTTGCTGAAAATCATGCATCATTAACTGCATGATTTCTAATTATGTGATTTGTCTTGATTTGTGTGTATGTTTGGCCAATCTGCACCATCCATTTGAACTATTTTCGACTATCTACTTGGCTTACTAAGTATGTGTTTGTGTGCCTGAATCAGTTCTTGCTTGTGGTTGTATAGTATGTGTGCATGCATGGCAGGATTTATTTCCTGCACGTGCGTTTCAGTAAGAATGCAAAGCATCTCGCTTTTGGCTGCGCCACTAATGTTATATTGATTATACACGCTCATGTATTTACAAGCACTTAGAAGAGCTGCCGTGCTGTAAATTCACCTTTTACAATGTCTTTCATCATCACGGCTCACCACGCATCAGTATCTTCTTCGTCTGTTGAGATCCCCATGTCTCCTCTGCTTTAGTGTTGTTTATGTTACCTCTCGCCTTCTCGTGTATGTCCAGTCTCTCTTCTTTGTGTCTCCTTTTTATCTTTTTCACTTTACATCCACCCCCGTTCTCATATTTGTAAGTTCACGACTGTTGGCACACACGTGTGTACACAGCACATATATACAGTAAGAAAACCGGCAAGGGTTGCAGACAGCATCTGTGAGGAAAGAGTAGGCTGCGCACAGACATTCACTCACTCTGATCAAGGCCTATGGTGACATTAGGATTGTCATGAGAAGAATACAGCAGTAGTTTTTGTCTGTGTTATAGAATAAAGGTTAGTCGCCTCATTTTCATACAAACAGAAGATTACAAATGCTTCTGTTTTCTCCATGTAATAAAATAGAGAAAGAACAAAAATGGGGAATACAGATTTTGTGTGTGGGAGAGCAGTCACACTCAGATTCTAGCTCCACATCTCCCCCTCCAGGCTGAAACGAGGATAATATGTAGTTTAATCTACCTGAATGTGTGTGTGAGTCATATAAAATGCAGGAAAAAAAGCAGCATCCTCGAAATCACAGCAATGCTTTAATAATAATTGGAATAATACATAATTTGGAATATAAGGATATATTGGGCCATGCTTGTGCAGGGAAATGACTCAAAGGAAATAACCCCCTGCTCAGAACAAACCTTTTTAAAGGTCCTACACATCTGCGCTTCTGTTCTTAGTTATAGTTGATTAGACTTTACTTCAAGTTGAAACTGGGCTCTGCTGGACATTACAAGAGGTCACCGATTTGAATGTACAAACAAAAATGCTAAAAATTGTCCCACTGCAACAGGTGCAACAGTAGAGTTTGTGGAGATGTCAATCAACCAGCCCGAGAAAAGGTATAATCAATGAAATCAGGCAGTAGTTGACTACATGCAAACACCTGCTCATGATTATGCTAAGGGAAGTAATCCTACTAGAGTTAAACTGTTGCTTTTTGTTCTGTCAACAATACTTCAAACAGGATATGAAATGTTAACTAAATGGAGGGGCGTGAAAAAGCAACCACTTTAGCTAAGCTTTACTGTAAGTATCGGTCCCAAAAGGGAATTGATCAGAATTGGCAGAGAATTGCAAATTCAACAGTAACTTCAGGCTTTAGAAAAATGGATTATCCCATATTTCCCTCTGCAGTATGCCCTCTGCTTCTCTCTGGTGCGTTTGTGTTTTCTTCTAAGCACAAATCACGCCGTGCAATTTTGTGTGTATCACAGTGTGGATGTGTGGTTGTGGTGTGTGTTTGTCTTTGGATAGCAGACAGCTAAATCACCTCTTTTTTTCCTACTGCCTCGCTCTCTACAGGGAAACCAGGCTAGTTTGATCTTTGAAGCTAAAAAAAATATTATATTGAACAGAGAGGGCAGCACATAGATGAAGAAAATGGGGTTGGCGACTTAAATAATGTGCTCTGGGGGAAAAGACTGGAAGGTCATGATGCAAGTCTGGGTCAGATACATAAAGCGCATTTGAATCAAAGAAAATCACCATCATTTTCACAGGTACAGTTCATTTGGGTGTTAGTAAAATAAATTGACATACATCTACAGAATGTGCAAAAGTGGGACATGATAGAAAGTAGACATTGGCAGATAAAATTTTCAGTTATCAAGTTGCTGACCTGAGTGTGTTTTAACATCTCTTTTCTGTTCTGACTTTTTAGAGCAAGCATGCAAATGTTAAATAAGCATTCCTGATGTGCGTTTGCTGTTTTCTTGTCTGTAAACCCTTCACAGCATCCACGATGCAAATCTGACTGTTTTGTGTGTTTCTGTGTGTGCCCATTGCAGCTGGCCACGTGGGACCCAGTCCACGGCTTGAACGGCACTCTGACAGACAGGAAATTGGAAAATAACATGAGAGGTGTGGTGCTACGAGTTGTAACTGTTCTGGTGAGTATAGCTGACCGCTCTGTTTTTTTATTATCCTGCGTTTTACAATCAGCCATACGTTAAAAAAAAAAAAGACCTGTTTCAGCGTTCCCTGTTTGAAAATTGTCCTGCGGTTCACCCAGAAGAATCAAAGACAGACTGTGGTGGCTGGCGCTGGCATGTCAGACTTCAACCTTTTGCTCTATTGTAAATCCGTCCTTTTGTCTACTTTTCCGCCCATCACTCAACTGTCTCTGCGGAGATGTAGAGAGGGACAGATTGAGGGCTCATGTGAGGGAATAAAAATGGCAGGCAAACATTTATGAGACAATGTGTTCAGAGGAAAGTGAGGAGTCAGAGAAGGTGAAACAAATAAAATGCAACAAGGTGAGTTTAGTAATGGACCAAGCTGTCATCATTTCATTAGCTTCCATTTTGACACTTGACGGCTAGATGAGAGAGACCGTCAGAGTCTTGATGATAGTGAGACTCCGGCTCGGTCTGTCTTGCCTGCAGCAGCGATTTGAGTACATCCCATGAGTGCTTTAAAGATTCACTGCTGTAAATTCTTCATATCCCATCTTTGAAGTGAGAAGCAGAGAAGAAAGAGATAATGCTAGACATCTTTGTGGCGATCCCTTTTTCTTTCCCTTTGTTTTTTTTTTTTTTTTCCAGTCTTTGATTTTCATCATCCTTAAAGGGAAAAGAATATGGATTGTGTTTTTGAGTATCGCCCTTTTTCCCATCGTCAGTGTAGGGTCGTTCCTATAGTTGTAATGTATGTCCACATTTATCTTCTGTGTTCCCTTGTTCTTTCTACACTTCATGTTCTGTACCTCTGGCTGTGACTGATGCCTCATGAGGGCCTGGAGACAGAAATAGATAGAAACAGTGTGAAATGTGCAGGGTGCTGCCCGGATGTACTGTTATTGTTTTATGCGAGAATGGTTGAAAGGCACATCCTGATTGTGTGTTTGTGTGTCTACGTGTGTGTGCATGAAGTGCGGTTTCTGAGGGGACCTTTGGAACAGATTGTTCTGTGTTGCTCTGGGCTGTTCCTACTCTGATATAACTGTTTTCTGTCTGTACGGTGCAACGGCCTCACACAGATACCGTGCTTAGTGGCTAGCCGGTAACGCAGACACAACCGTGTGTGAACACGCACGCAGACAAACATTAACCTGTGATGGAATGTGTTCATTCTGTTCTGTCAGTCAGACTGCTGAACAGTTATCGATTAGGTAAATGGTGATGAGATCATACTGCTATTAGGGCCAATGACTCTCAATCAATACTATTGATTTGCTGGGACTGTATTGATTGTATAATGGGTGTTACCAAGGGATGGCTACATCACTATAATTATGTGTTTATGTCCCTCTACAGGGCTCAGTAATGTAACCATTTTGGTCACAAATGTGATTGAAATTGATATTTTGCAACTGGGAATTTAATTTGAAGCCTTTAAACAGTCACATTAAAATGATGTGTACCAGACAGCAACATGATTTCCTTTAGATGTAATACTCAGAAAATCAGAACGCCTCTAAACTACCTCTCACTGACTTCTTCTCACCAAGCTGAGTTTTCATTTTTTGCGGATTTTTTTTTATTTCTCCAGTTTTACTCCACATTTATGAGTAGCAAGCTGTGAATGTAGCTACTGCAGCCCAAATATGCAGCCAAAGGCCAAAGATGTCCCTTTTTAACTGGAGTTCACATTTTTGGAGATAATGAAAAAGTGCTCACAGTGTTTTCCCCAATTGAACCTAAAGTTTTGCTTTGGAGGATGATAAAGCACACAAGAACCACACATTTAATTACACATTTGTACTATGATTAAAAATGTGTTGTATTGCATTGAGGCCTGGTAGAAGGAAAAAAAATTACCCTTGGACTTTTTACCCCTGTTAAAAAGGCCTTTTTTTAGATTAATTAGATAGCAAAAGTAGAGAGATGACAATGAAAATAAG
The DNA here is from genome assembly GCF_017976325.1 of Chelmon rostratus. Lineage (NCBI taxonomy): Eukaryota > Metazoa > Chordata > Actinopteri > Chaetodontiformes > Chaetodontidae > Chelmon > Chelmon rostratus. The sequence goes on along the minus strand of NC_055662.1, from coordinate 18,433,503 downwards.
AGAAATGTTTCAAAGGTCCCAGGGACATCGCAGTTCATGGTCTCTGTCCTAATCCCTAAACCATGGGGGCGCCCCGAAAACTTCAATTTTACCAGCGAAAGCATGTGGGGCGCAGCAGAGACTAACAACAGCAGTGTGTTCCAGTTGATAAAAATGTGGCACCTGTTGAAATGTTGAAAGAGGGATGAAGAGCAAAACCCGCAGTGCACCATCTACATCTACAAATCAGAAGTCACAAAGTTCAAGATTTAGCTGTTGCATCCCAATCTGGATGGCTTCTCTGTTATTTGCCCTGCATGTCTTCCATCTTTATCCAACAGAGACGGAGGAAAAATTCATTTTTATAACAATATGAAATCTAATCTTCTAAAGAGAATGGCAGAGCTTTTCAAGATATAGTTTACACCAATTCCACGGGCAAAGCCACAGAGTGTTTTGAAACTGCTCACTGCTGCAAATCACCACATGACTGTCATTCCCAGCATTCCCTCAGAGGACTCTTCAAATGCCATTACTTAGTCTTTGTGGAAAATTGCCGTTCCTGGTCCCAGTCATGTCTCCAAAAACAGCGAGCAGCACTGAGAATACATGTGGTACTTCCAGTCAAGAGGAGACAGGGAATGAACTTGTTTAAAAGGAATTAGAGGAAGGAGAGGAGGAGGGGGGAGGAGGGGAATGGGAGGTGGGAGCAATATTGGAAAGACAGAGAGAGGGATTGCTGGATATAGAAGGATGTTAGATGATATTGCAAGGATGACAAGTGTTGTAGCCTTGATGGATGGATGGAATGGAGGGAGAGAGGTGTCCCAGACATATGTTTAGGGAAATCGAGAGACGTTGCGGTGTGGAAAGATGCCAAATGGTGTGTATCACAGCTGGTGGGTGGCAGGGGGAAAGGAAGGGGCTGCAAAATAACAACAGAGAGAGAAAGGAGACGGCGGAGAGACAGATTAGCATCACAAAGCCAGACGACATCTCACAAGGTAATTTTTCGTTACAAGATTTTAGTCTGGAAACCATCGACTGAGTATCGATTGAGCCCGGCAGCTCAAAGTCAGACCAGCCAGTGAGCTATAGGAAAGATATAGCTCACTGGCTGAGTTCAGATGATTACATGACTCGTTGCCTCTCAAAAGTCAAAACCTGTACAACTCCTGAAACCACATTTTTAGAAATTATGCATTTTTTCAGCAACTCTGTGGCCAATTTATTTTAGTTAAGATTTATTTGAAACGATTTGGCTGCATAGTTTCACAGAGAATTGACAATGTTTCCCCAAACAGCCACCATGTTTTGCAAAGTTAAATGAGAGGATTGCTCTCAGTAGAGTTGTAGATCTCCACCAGGCATACAGTCAAGACGGTGGTACAGATCATCAGGCATGGAATTAATCTGCAGAAGCTCTGGTTCAAGATGAAGCCAAACCGTTCTCTGGATGTCACTTTTTGAGCCGTGAAAAAGCCCAAATGTGGCCTGCAGCAGACAAGGTAAACCTTGTTTTTGGCCGAGCCTTTTGCTAAAAAGCTTTTTGCTATGTTGTCCCGAGTGGAAACAAGATTCCAAACTGAAGCAGTTGTTGATCATTTGCAGCCCCAACCGGCCGGTGAAGAGGCGTGAGGAGTATATAACAGCGCTGTAAAACAGAACAGTTCATGAAACAGGTTTTTCAAAAACTGTGAATCACGGGAACCATGAGAGGTCCTTGAGCATACAGGCATAAATGTGCACTGAAAATATTAGGCTGATGGGTCCAGTCGAATGCGAGACAGGCTGCAGAAAGACAAAAAGCACACACACACGACCAAACCCATGATATCTTCCAGGCTTACACCCAGTGGAGATAAAAAGCCAAAAAGAACAGTTATGGTCCAGCTAGTGGTGCATTTGTCTAGTCATGTGTAGGAGCGGGTCATGTTGATGTCTGAGTGAGGGAGAGAACTGGCATGTATTGTACAGCCAACTTGAAATGACATCTGTGTCAAACAACCTGTGCCCTTGCCAGAGAACAGTGAGCTAAGCTAAAATCGTGGGTAGGCTTTGAGACACTAGAGAGACACGAGATGCTTTTATATATACTCTGTTCTCCCAGTCCTTTACCTTCCAACATGCCCTCAGTACTTTCAAACACTCCCACCCCCACATATGCACACCTACACAGAGTTGCACATGCACAGTTTCTTCCCTTGTATTGATTTGCTGCTGCTATTGGTTGTGTGTTAAATGGTTCCCTTGCAAGCTCATGTAGGTGGGCATTGTGTATGGATCCAGGTGCATGTGTACAGTATGGGTACGGGTGCATGTGTGTGTTTTCACTGTGCTTGGAATGCCAATTGGAATACAATCAATGAACATGAGCTGTAATCTTATTTTGAAAACATGCAGAGGAAATGGAGCTGTAATCTTATTTTGAAAACATGCAGAGGAAATGGAAATGGAGGTTTTTAAGGATCAGTTCAATTTTTCAATCAATATGCTGTCGTGCCTGACAAGTGAAACCAACTACTTTTCTGTACTTTGTAAGGCACAGATTTCTGTTTTTACAAGACACATCAAACATGTCTGTGCTGCTGAATTGGTCTCAGTCTTTTTCCTCTTTCATTGCTTGGTAAAGCTATAACATCCCCCTTGTTCAAGTTATCTAGCTTGTTAGATTTCTTAAGACTTATTTTTTCCTTTTCTTCAGATATAGAACGTGCCATGAACACACATACAACTTTGAGCAGAAAAATTTTGCATGTATAATATTCTTACAACCTGTATGCTGCTTGATAATGAAACCTTGATATCCAAATTCCATGCTGTGTTCAACAGTACCAATTATGTTTAAAAAAAACCCCACCATTATAGCAATGTAATGCATGATTTACCTTGGAAATGAGCTTCTAATGTGAACATTCACCTTTTGGAAGTATAAAGGCCTGGGCAAATGGCCGACTGTGTTATTGTTCCTGAGTACAACGGGGTTTCCCCTCCATGTTTATGTTTGTTTATTAAGGTACCCACGTAGGCAATCAGTGGTACTTGGGGAGTTATTCAGTATCTATGGGTGTGTGTGCTAGTGGGTGTTCCTACCTTGATTGATGGGTGCTTGCAGTGAGAGAGGGACTTGGCATGCATGTCCACTCACTGCCTAATAGCTTATTGAACAGCGGCAGCTAGCAAGGATTAGAAACAGCCAAGTTAATGCGCAGCATAGCCTGCGCCTGTGTGTGTGCGTCTGGATGTGTGTGCTTAATGTGCAGCCAGTATTCAGTCAATAACACAGAGACCCTCATAAATCTGCAAGACATATTGGCCTAAAACATTTCACTCATCAATAGGGATTTATTAAAGAAGAGAGAAAAAGAGCAGTGAGAGGGGGAGAGGGAGTTTGGGCCATGAAATAGACAAGAGCTGAGGAGAAAACACCTCGATGGAACGCTCAATCCAAGCACAGTAAAAACAAAAAAGTAAACATCCCACTCGCTTCCTGCTCTCCTTGTTTCTCCTTGTGCTGTGTTCACTTAATTGCCTAAAATGCCAGCATTGTTGGATGTCATTTAACCTCAACAGGAAGCTGCCCTTTAAATGCCATGGTGATATCGATAAACAAGAGGTTCAGCCGTCCCAACTGCATTTAAAAATGAACCAATAAAAAACACATCTGCTGAATTGCATGATGCGATTATTGATTTTCAACATTTTAATTCACTTCAAAATGTTAAATAGCTCATGTTTTAAATAAATTACTAAACACGGTTCCCCCTGTGAATGAAAAGAAAGCTGAGTCAGGAACTTTGGGAGCCTAGCCAAAAGATCGGGGAATTCTTCTTGTTTTTCTCCTGAAAACCGTAAATAGACAGTCAAAAAAAGAGAAAGCACTTACAGTAACTAAGAATTTACACACATGGACAGAGATAAAGTACAGCAGGTTGTTGTTTCTGTTTTGGTATATTTGTCAGCATCTGGTTTGCCCTCACAGCAACAACAGAAAGCAGAGTTATTTCTGGCAACAGCGCTGATTCTCTTGTGCGTTGTGCTCTTTTTTTATTATATTGATTAAAAGAAAAAATTGCTAGCAATGATATTTCATTTCTGCAGTTTCTGATTCTTGTTGATTAGAGTGTAGTAACTGCTCATTTAAGACAGTGAAGTTTTTGGGCACTAGAGGCACTGTAGAGCAGTGTTTTAATGACTCCCCAAGCATCTCATATTCTATCAGGGAACGAGGATGCCCATGCTTGAGAGGGAGACGTGATACACACTTCACCCACAGGGGTGGGATTTCACCCGGGCTGTGACATTTCACATGTCAGAGGGGTGACAAATCCCATTTGCACCCAACCCCACAAGATGGTACCGCATACTAAGGTCGGGGGCGGTAAGGTAGCTTTCAAAGATAGTAATGTGTCAGTAAAAGGGAAGAAGAACACAGCTGTGAGGCAGTCCAAAACATGCAAAACATGAAAGACTTCAATTTTGTGAGCGTATGGGAACTTATTCAACCGTACAAATTGTTTTTTACAATGTAAACTCCAGAGGGATGGTTGTGAACTTGCTTACAATTTCACTAGCAGTGTGAATAAGGCTGTGTTGAAAATGACCTTTCTGTACTGTGTGTGTAATGCAGGCATTCAGACATTCTCCCAACCTTTAGGGTGAGCATCTGTGGTGGTGTAACGGCTACTTACATAATTGGGTGATTTAATGCCTGAATGACTTGTGCATAGATTGGCTGCTTGACTGACTTACTGACGCACTGATTGATCTTTGCCCTCCAGGAGGAGCCGTTTGTAATGGTGTCAGAAAATGTTCTGGGAAAGCCGAAGAAGTACCAGGGCTATTCCATTGACGTCCTGGATGCTCTGTCCAACTATCTGGGCTTTAAGTATGAGATCTACGTCGCCCCAGACCACAAATACGGCAGCCTGCAGCCTGACGGTCAATGGAACGGACTGATGGGTGAATTGGTCTTCAAGGTGAGGAGAAAATGATCTACATACATGCACAAACACACACTTACAATACAAGAACAATAAATATGAATATTGGAGAGCAATGGCATGGGTTGGGTAAATGAGGATTTACCCTGCAGAGAGAATATGCAGAGGGGTACATTTTACCTATTTCTGCACACACACTATACCAGTACACAAGGAGAAGTGTGTTTGCATGCACATCCCATAGCCATTGCTTTTGCTAAGTAGGTCTATAACCTCCCTCAGGTTGATCCTGCACAGTCTCGAGTCCCATCTCAGCGTTCCCACTAGAATCATGTCACAGTGTCATTTCACACATTTGAAATAGGCTAATTCATTGAATTAGTTTAACTCTTCTTAAAATTGGAGAGAGACACTTTTTCACTTGGTCCTACAGCATGTAGTCAAAAGTGGACTAGAGAGGGCCTGAACTCAGAGGTTTGAAGATGCAATATTTCATATTGGTGAAACCACAGCAACTTTATAATAATTTGACTAGCTTCAAGTATCCTTAAGTACTTGTTGCATAACTACTGACAGACACTTGAACTTCCTCAATGAAAAATGGAAAAGCAGCAAATCTGTTTCTCAAGAGAGAGTGAAGCTATAAATTTGGAGCGAGGCCTATAGCTTGAGGAAAATAACTTGGTGCAGTTGGATGCACTTTAACCATAACACAGCAGCCATAGCATACAGGTTACTTGAGGGAGCGCCACCTTTGAAATCCATTAGCACAGTGTACTAATTTCACTGCTGGTGAACTTGCAGGTCAATCTTTTGTGCTCCCAGGTTTATTTTCCTAAGTTTAGATGAAGAACCTTTCTGTTGTCCAACATGCTGTAGCTGTATCCCAACACTGACATTGGCAGCTTTTCTAGTAGCCACTGACAAACAGTTCTGAATGTTGAAGATTATTTTGTCAAAGTACTAAATATGTTTGAAATTATAATCCATCTAATCATCTTTGACTGGTTACTGCAGAAACAGCAGTAGCAAGCAAGCAGAACAAAATGAAGGAGATCTTGTGTATCGTGCCTCAGTGACAATAATTCTTATTTCACAATCAGTCAAACATTTTGGGATCAGTATCTCCACTAAAACCTAAAGGACTCCCAGCACATGCAGGATTTTTGCGCTCACTGTCATACCTTGTTCTTTTTCAGAGAAAAGGCAGAGAACATTTTATTTTGCTACAGAGACAAATGCAAAGCAAACACATGGAAACATTACAAGAAGCATCTCAATAAACTGAATAACTCAGACCGTCTCTGTTCCTCTGGGGCCTTGGTTCCTTAAAACATTCATCGAGTGTTGTCATGCGGGGGCCCGCCAGCATTAAGCCTTGAGCTCACCTCAGTTTGTCGGAGTCACGCCATTCCTTTGTCCCCAAAATAATTTATGGATTCTTAAAATGGGATGCGACAAAAAGCCAAGACAGCGATAACATTTTTTTGTTCGTGTTTTTTTTTTTTTTTTCATTTAATGCCAAAAGTAAGTAAATTAAGTTAGTTAAAGTAAATTTGCTAAACTCGCCATAGGAATTAAATTCTTCTTTGAAATTTTATACACTTACTCTGCCAGATGGAGGGAAGACAAAATACCTTGAATCCCGAAACTAACTTCTAAAGTATTGCTTTCACGACTAATGAACCTACACCACACTGAAAATGTAGAATGAAATTTAGACACAGCTAATGTAAGATGTGGTCAGAGTTCAGACTTTTAACTGACAGAGGTCAGTGCAGCGAGGTGATAAGCCACTGTAAACATCTGTCACACAAAAGGCTGTCATGATGGGAGATATCCCTTTAATGAAATAGAGCACACTTTGACATTAATGCAACAATAGAAACAAACCTACTGTTGAGGAAGTAGATTATCTGTTACAGCAATTTAACTATCATAAAAACATTTTTCTGCTATACAGACTAAGCTGGTCTTAATTACACTTCCCACTGCGTTTATTTGTTTGTGTGAGTGCATGCTCATCTGCATGTGTGCACAAAGCTCTCTGATGTCCTTCCTGAATTGCACTCAGCTGCTGCACATGTTGTTCACTCTCCACAGGTCAAAGTCAACAGTGTTTTCCCCAGTGTTTTCCCCCCCGAGTCTTCCACGCCTTTGGCTGCATGTCAGGCTTGAGCATTTTTAAGACTCCTCTCCTTCCCTTGACCTTGTATACTTGTGCCCCCCCCCCCCCGAAATGATAGAGAAATGCTTCAAGCACAATGCATATTTATGTGTACACAGGCACGCACTGAACATGCAAATAATTTTGTTTTCCTCATCAGTCAGCAGCAAGGTTTATCTCTCCAAAAACCCAATTATACCAGATAATTATTACCCAGAGCGCCCTCTGGAAGTTTCCATGTTGACTGACCACAGCAGTCAGCATGGCAGTTCATCCCTACCCATACTTACATACACACACACACGTGCATGCATATCGTCATGTTGTCTCAACCAACAGGCATCCTGCAGGGTTTATCCCAATATTCTTCTTATGCAGTGTAAGTGACAATTTCTGCACATTTAAGCATTTTGTTTCCTCACTCAACTGTGAAATTTGCAGATTTTTTTTGCCCACAGTGGATTAAAAATATTGTTTGTTTTGTCTATGTGTGCGCGTGGGGATATGAATGTGTGTGTGGTGGGTAAGCATGCCAGTGTGTGTCTGTAAACGTGCAATCAGTGTGTGTGCGCTGTGGCTGTGGGGCTTAGCATTTGCCTACAGAATCTAACCTGCTACTGTCAGTTACTTGTAGCAACAAAGAAAATATCATTATCAACCAAGTTCATAAAATGTGCCATCTCTCGCATAGTACGGATTTCAAACACACATGCACAAGCTCACAGCAGCATCTTAAATCCTTGTTATGGTACAAGCAGATGTCTACAGCTGCTAGCCAAGCACTGGGGACTGAAAACATTTTAATTAGCCATCATTGTTTCCGCATTTAAGCTGAGCTCAGCCCATTTTTCTTGGCAGACACACTCACTGGCAGCTTTTTTTCCTACTTAAAGCCTTACATGTAAATAATTAAAGCAATCATTAGTTGTCTCTTTTAAATTCCAACAATTCAAAGTGATGAGAAATGGTTTAAATGTTTGTGGAGGCATACTGACACAAAAGCAGATCAATGAATGAGTAATGAATGAATGATTCAAAGTCATGCATCAAAAGATGCCTAGTCCATGCTGGGCTCACAGTGGGATTACAAGACAGTACTCACATACTTATGTGGTGTACAGAAGCAAAACGGAGGGTAATGCACATGAGAGTATCCACACACTTACTTTAAGGCATGCTCTTCTTTCTAACCTTTGTTTTCTCTTTGTTAATATGTCAGTCTGTCTACTTTTACTAGTATAGCAACACAAAATATTGAAAATACTTTGGAAATCATTGTCAGTCTGTGTGAGGAGAAATATGTTTTCTGCATTCAGAGTGTTGACAGTATGCAGGAGCTGATTCTTTTACTTTGAACCCAGCCTTTATCTCCTACGCATTTGTCTGTATACGAGTGTGTTTGGACAACTTTTTTTGAAAGTCTTGTAACAAAATAAAAGACATCTCCCTAATGGTATTTTTGCATTTACTTTGGACAAAAAACAATATGTATTGTCGACAATAGCTTTGTTCTCAAAAAACGCTTTTTGCTTATCTACTAACGGCCCAGATGTCTCCAAGTCAAGTAAAGTTTCTGAGCATGTTAATGCATTAATCTAGATCGTGGGACTTAAAGCACTTACCTATCTCTGGGTACCAAAGTCCACATTTTTCAGCTGCGTTCCTCACCTACACATTTTCACAGTGTTGATACTTCACATTCCTCTCTTACCCTCTGCCTCTTGCAGCGAGCCGATGTGGGACTTTCAGCCCTGACCATCACGCCTGAGCGAGAGAGCGTCGTGGACTTCACCACGCGCTACATGGATTATTCTGTGGGTGTTCTGCTGCGCAAGGCCGAACGCACTGTGGACATGTTTGCCTGCCTGGCGCCCTTTGACCTGTCACTGTGGGCGTGCATCGCGGGCACCGTGCTCCTCATTGGCATCCTTGTGTACTTGCTCAACTGGCTCAACCCACCCCGGCTCCCCATGGGATCTGTGTCCTCGACAACACTGTACAATTCCATGTGGTTTGTGTACGGCTCCTTCGTACAACAAGGTAAGAAAGAAATGGCATAGAGAGAGTGGAAGGAAAGGAAAGAGTGGGGAAGCAAAAGAGGACTGCCTGATGAATTAATGAATGAATAATTTTTGAATGGTTAGATCAGGCATTAAGCGAGTGATGGCTGTGATGGTATTGTCAATACTTTTTATAACACACTTGTGGCCTAGTTTTCTTGTGCAAATTAGAGATTCTATGCATGAAAAAATGTGCAGTTGTGATGAAATTACATATAGACGGTGAACTGGAACATTATGGTTTGACAGACATTATGGTTTGCCTTTTACTGAAGTAAGTCAAGCTCTATAGTTCTGGAGTCATCGACCGTGACTTGTAGATTTTCATAGCTCCGCAAACAGAAGATGGACAGTTGTGTTTTTTAATATTTCTGCCATAGCAGCATAGCATCTCTAACAACATACCAAGTAGTTAAACCACGAACAGCCCAGGCCCATAGGGCGAGCTGCTCCGGATGGGGGATTAACTATCCATCCATTGACGCGAGAGGGAGGGTCAGGACAGAGGGAAGATGAGCATCACTCTTCAGTATCAGTTTGCATGCCAGAGTGTGCCACTGTCAGGAATTCAGACCTCCCACAAAGTTGCTCTGGACCACCGTGGTCTTATTGACCATTCTCACCAGCACACGATGCCCCTGAAGTAACGTAAGAAAGTGTTTTTCAGATCAGAAACACTGCCAATAACTCCAAGTAGTTGTTATCGGCGTAACTGAGATGCCTGCTCAAAACCCCATTTACTGTTCTGCCGTCAAGACACCACCAGAGCCAAATAGGCTGGCATCAGTTGTCACAACTTTCCTGCAGTCAAGTGCAAGCGCACATGACTGCAACACTTTTTTTTCATGCTTTGACTAAATGTGCCACAGCGGACCTGAATGCATCCGCTGTCTCGACTGACAGGTGGGTCGAGTAAGTGACCAGATACAATGTCAGACCCAGAAAGGCGATGTTATGTCTCGGTGTTAACATGCTATTTTTCCCGTCTGCCACAAAACTAAAGCCAGTGTGAGCATGTGTGTCTTGAGATAGCCCATAGCCCACCCATATCCATAATGGGCTGTATATCGTTTCATTCTTTGCGACTAGGAAATACCTTAGATAGAAACCCTCTTGCCTCGGCTTGTTTGGCACTATTCATATGGCTTTTAACAAGACAAATATTTCCTCCTGAAACACCCAGGCTGGCTCCCCCTGTGCACCAGGCTTTCAACTAATTCCACTGTAAACCCATCGGCAGCATACTTTATTTGCAGGGTCCATCACAAAGGTAAAAAATAGAGATATAATGGGATGGGAGGGAGACATAGAAGAAAAATTGTGATTGCCAAAGCAATCTAACGTCAAGAATCTGAGTTTTGAGCTTAATAGCTGTCCTCTGGGTGTCATAAGTGTGGACTGACCTTTCATGTTTGAGCACAATATAGTCAAATGAGAACAAAAGGGGAGGAGAGGTTGTGTTTCACATGGATTGAGTGGAGGATAATGAACCCGTCCTGATTATCCAGCCAAAGATTTTCCAGAGTCCATCGGGCCGTGCTCAGGTGTGTAGATCAGACAATTGACACCTAGGGAAGGATTTAAATTTCATCAGTGCAGGAATAGAGCCATGACGGGGAGCGGAAAGGGCAATGGGAGGAGGGAAAAAATAAGATCACATTATGTCTGTTTTCCAACTGGATCATGTGTTTCATTGAGTGTTCATATCTCTATTGAGTATAATATGAAAGAGAGATGCTAAATATATTCGTAGTCATAGGCCTGTTGTTATGTTTGCATGTGTATGGTTTGCAGCTTAATAAATAAATCACTGCTATCTTCCAATGAGCACAATGTGCTCTTGCTATCATGCTCCAGGACTTGCAATAGTTAATTTTTTAAGCTACATTAATTATGCAAATTTTAAGAGGACAATTTTTTTGTTTTTTTCATTTTTTTTTTGTTTTTAATGCTGCCTGTGAAACATTTCTTGCCCTGAATACAGAACTGATGAGCATTCCACCGTTTGGTAAATAATCCTCCATCTTGTGCTGCAGCTAATGGTGGTAATGATGATGATGATACATGCTAATTGCTGTTTGATATTCGCAATCGTTTCTCTTTTTAGCTGTAATTAACATTTTAGTCATGGCATCATTAGAGAGAAAAAAGGGAGAGAAAGGATCTAATTCTTCAAGGGTGGGTTTGCCCTGTCTTTGTGTGTGTGTGTGTACAGGACTGTATGTTTAAGTGTGTGTCTTTGTGTGTGGCATCAGGTGCATCTTGTTCGTGTGAGAAGACCTGTGCTTTAGCCACAGGCAATTTAGTTCTGACTTGGCCAGCCAGAAACATCTCTCACAAAATTAACTAAGTGTGACCAGATTACCTCCACGAGGCTAAGTGGGCTGACCTTCACAACCGGAATGTGGTTTACCTCCATCCCAGCAACCATTTTGTTCTCCTCTTTCAGACACACAAAAACCTTAGGTTTATGTCAGGACCCAGCGTCTTTATAAATGACCGACACAGTCACTCATCGTTCAAAGGGTGCACACATCTTCTCACTTCACCTCAGTGGGAAAAAGGCCCGTCTAGTGAGAAATCTCACTCATGCCGTATTGCTAGACAAGCTTATTTCGATGACTGACCGCCAGTCTCCCTCACGCAGAAGCGTGTGGATTAGCCAGTTCCACCAAGGAGCCCTGAGCAAGGCTTGCAGACATGACATCCAACTTTTAAGACCTTTCAAGTGTGACTGGTGATGACCATCTAGCTTGCTAACAACTTGTCTCCTTTTCCGAAGGACCTTGTTCTTGCCACATAAGTATGCAAAGTGCGGACTGGACACAGCATATGCAGCTGCTGCTGTCCCGTAGACCCGTAAAATGGCGGCTGAGAACCTGCCGGGTCCACTGATTGAGTAAGGATTGACCACCCCTGGGATGAAAACAGTATTAGACCTCAAGGTGATCCCAAGGTTCCCAGGGATGAACCACATGCAAGCAGGATGCACAGAGCATGAATATCACTCACACATCTAGCAGTGGCTGAAGCCAACAGCAAAGCCTCCTTTAGAGAAAGCATTTTCATATGTGTGTGTTCGAGTGGCTGAAAAGGCTGATGAGGCCCTCCAGAACTGCAGTCAAATCCCAAGAGAGTGACACTGGCTTGGTGCTGGTATCTTTGTGCACCTTTCATAAACTGACAAACAAAGGGATGCTGGCCTGCTGTTTTACCATCATAGTGGAAAATTACTTATTTTTGTCAATTCAGTACTATAGAGAGGACAGAATTGAACATTGAAAGGGAGTTTCTTGTGACTAAGCACACCATCCTCGAACACTCTCTACTCACAGCAATAAGGAGACCTGGCGAATGACGTTCTGTCATCATGAAAATGACCCTCTGTAATAGCCCAGTAGTTCTCCAGTTAAACCACTCACAGGCCAGGCCCACAGGGTGACCAGCTTCAGATGGGGGTAAACTATATGCACATTTGCCTAAGAGGGAGGGTCACTGTGCAACAGGGCAAAGAGAGAAGTTGACAATTACCAGTTTGCATGCCAGATAATGCAAGTGCCAGGAATTCAGACCTCCCTGACAGTTACTGTAGGCCACCACAGTTGTTTTGTCTATTCTCACCAGCACATGTGCTTCTGAAGTAACCTGAGACAGTGTTTTAGGATTAGAAACACTGCTAATAGCCCAAAATATCTGTTATAGGTGTAATGGAGATGCCTGCTCAAAACCCCATTCACAGTTCTGCTCTTGAACACACCACTACAGCCCAGTAGGCTGGCATTAACATGCATAACATGCAACACTTTTTTTTTTCATTCTTTGACTAAATGTGCCACAGTGGGACCTAAATTCATCTGCTCTCTCGACTGACAGGTGGGTCAAGTAAGTGGCCAAATACAATGTCAGACCCAGTAAGGCAATGTTATGTCTCGGTGTTAACATGCTCAGCCAGTGTGAGCATGTGTGTCCTGAGATACTTCTTTAAGGTACCCATAGCCAGGATGGGCTGTATACCTTCTCCCCCTTTCTTTGGGACCAGGAAAGACCTTGAATAGATATCTACTGGCCTCTGCTTGTCTGGCACTATTCATATGGCTTTTAACCAGAAGGATGTTGCCTCCTGTAACACCCAGGCTGACTCCTGTGCTTGGAAAGTAGTGAGGCCTATTTTGACTCATGCATGCTCTCTTACTCTCCTTTCGTGAAGACAGAATGCCTTTTGGCTGTAGAATTCTGCCACTGGGTGGCTGACAGTGGTCCGTATGCAGGGTTGGAACTGCGCATGAGCCTGGTCTCCTTCTCAATGCAATAAATACACTACATACAGACACTAAAGGGTACCATGTGCATACCATGTGTGTACCCTTGATTAACTGATAAAAACCCATCAGCGGAAAATGCTCAGAACAAAGTTACGTAGTATAAAGAGCAAGACAGTTCGCAAATGGGGGAAAGTGAGGTGGATGGAGGGGTCCAACTTTCACCCAGGAGACCAGGGTCAGTGTCCTGTGAGAAACCTAAAGTGAACAATCTTTTCCTAAACCTAACCAAGCAGTTTTGTTGCCTAAACTTAGTCAAACTGTGGCAGTTTTATGACATTAACCACATGTTTGAAAGGCCTTCTAGCAGGAAGGCTTTCAGCGTTTCTGGGATGAGATAATGTTGGACTCTCTGGTGTATGGTATTGCCATGGATGGGTTTACAGTGGAGATGGTTAAAAGCCCAGTGTGTCTCATACAGATGCTAAAGGATACCATCTGTCTGTATGGGACGGCAAGGAGCATGACAGAGCAGGGACAGAGCACTTGACATCCCTGGAATGAGAAGGGGCTGGACACACTCGGGGCAGCTGGACTGAATCACTCCTGGGAAGGCAGTGTTATAGGGGAACAGGCGATGTATTGCTACTTTCTGTTTATGTTTTTTTCTTATGAAAAATTGTACCATTGCACCCATGGCTGTGTGCCTGGATGCGTCAGTGAACAAACATTTACTTCCACAAAGTGTGTGAGTGCTTGTGAGATTTAAGTGTGCCACTGAACAACTTGAACACTTGAACTGAGTGTCTTCCCCTCTTGGCTGGAACTCACAAGCTGAGCTCCGAGCCCACACATCGCCCAACGTCAGGACTTCTTTGGAAACGGGGTTGTATGTCTTGACTGACAAATTAGGCTTAATTTGAAAAACTACAAACGCAGGTTCAAAAAAGGTTCAAAAAGTCAGTGTCAAAAGCGTATAAACACACACACACATACACAGTGAATATTCCCAGAGCAGTTCTCTCACAGCACTTGTATAATGTCCCAGACCTTTGTGCTTCACCCTGAAATATTACCCTTAGAGAAAACTGATTCAGATGCAAAGACGCGCACATACACACAGCAGGAGGGAGCTGGAGATGAGTGATGAGAGCGAATACTCAAACATGTCTCTGTGATTCCTCTCTCTTTTTTACTTCAGCACTCCTTGCCTCTTGCTTATCAAGGCTAGAGTACCTGTTTACAGCTTCACCCATAGGTCTCTCAGGCTGCTGTTTGTGTGTTTGTGCCAATAGACGTAGAGATGTATAAAGGAAGAGAGAGCGAAGGAATGTGAACAGTGGTAAAAAATGTCTAGACTCCATGGAGTATGTCTAATTGGTCTTAAGGAGAGTGAATGAGACAAAAAGAGGGCAAGAGAGAGAGGAGGAAGTAAAGAGACACATTGGGAAGGACTGCATCTGACAAAATCTGCTGCTCGGTTCTATATTTTGTCAACCACAACATCAGAGATGTAGTTTTATTATTCAAGAGTAATACAGTATCTCCTCAAACACCTCAAAGAATTAATATTAAACAATGGTTCACAGAAATGTTGTTAAAATCCAGCAGGAATCCAGAAAGAATAACTAAAAAGTCACAAGTCACAATTACAACGTCAGCTTAGTAATTGAGCCAACGTTAAAATTAACAAAATGCTGTGATCGTTTACCTCCAAAGAGGCAGAAAAGGAGATGGAACATAAATTTGTACAATGCTAACTTTACAAGCAACCAGCAGGTAAAGGATATAAAAGGTGGATATACAGCACACTCCATCAGAACAAGGTCAGACACCACATCAGCAAAAAGTTGTACATAGTCTGAAAAGCAATAAACCATAGTGAGGGAGAGAACTGTAAGGTCAAGTGGTCTCAAAAGATTCATGAAAAGGCTATAGAAATACAATTCAGTATTAACATGTAGCACGCAGGTAGATGCTGTTCCTGCTGTGTAGAATACCAACTGAGCAACTTTAACTCAAAAACATGCAACTGAGGCAGCCAATGGGACAGACCATCTGTCAGCACACACCTGTCCTGGATGTTGCTCACAACTTGATTGTGGTTTTGGTCTTCTTTTCAAAGCAGACCACATCCACATTGCTGACAACGCAGTGTGATTTGTGTGTTTTAGCAGTGAACACAGACAGAGAAAAAAGCAGGAGTATGGGGATGGAAATCATTTGCAGGTGATCACACGAAATTTAAATAAGAGCTAAAGACGGGATGAAGTATGTAAGTAGTGGGTGCAGAGGGGACGATGAGAGGATGTGATTTAAAGAGGATGTGAAATGTTTCCGAAGGAGATTAATTTTCAGCTTCAGTCGGGTTGCTCTTTGGCCCTGGCTGAGGTGGGAAGGTCTTTCCAATATTTTTCTGAGCCAGGAGGGAGGTGAGTCAAGGCTGGGATGAGTGATTACCAGGTCACATTATTAGGAGAGCCAAGTAGACAACATTAGCAGAGTGCAGGGCATACCTGGCTGGTATGTAGAGCCTGGACAGACCATGGCCTGGAGGGATGGCAATGTGCACTCATTTGCAGTCTTGTACACCAGGTTTTGGTTTTGAAATGAGCCCCCACAGGCAGTCAGGTGGGGGAGGGAGCAGGATGAGGGTGACATGCAGGAATTCAGAAAGATATAAAACAAGACAGCCTGCAGCAGTTTAGATGAGTTGAGGGGAGGGTGGTCAGAAGAAAGCTGCAGTAAAGTTTTCGACAAGCAGAGCAGAAGTGCTGATAAGGAAGTGTCTACTTCATGCGGTGGTTTAAGCATTTGTAAACCAGCAGGAACAGAAGAATGTGCTTGAAAGAAAAAAAAAAAAAAAAAAAAAAGCCTTTGTGAGGACACATTTGTACAGTACATGGTGTGGATTGAAAGTGTTATTCATCACTGAAGATGATAATGCTGTTCAAATTGTACAGCCTGTAAAGTGGATTAAACATCATTTTCTACGGATATTGGAGGAAGAATAAAACCAAAGGCAAATTAAAGTGACCATTTGTTACTGTGTTTGAGTCATCTGGAGAATTCTATTGAATATCCCAAGTAAACGCATTAATGATGCAATTAATTTGCGATCCATTTCATTAAAAGCAAACCTCAAAGTGCTGCAAGAAAAACACAATTCAAAGAAGGAGGCAAGAAAGATAAAGCACCAGAAAGCCAAGAAGTAGCAGTAAAAGCAGTGGACTGATAATTTAGCAGTCCAAAGAAAAACGTCTTGCTGTAGAGAGAGGTGTCTGGGCCAGTTTGACACCAGAAGCCCACCGTCTGGAGTGCCCTCAGGTGTTGCTCTGGTTGTGTGTTCCACAGCCAGAGATCATGTGCAACAGATCACATTTGGAAATGGCAACAATGGCGATACTTTTCTCAAGTGTTCCTTTTTCCTCATGCATTTTTGGTCCAAAGCCGCACTCTGTGTGCGAGAAGAAAGCTGAAGTGGCCACAGTCAGCAAATGGACTGTGAACTTTTCTGTAATTGAAATGTGCAAACAGGCGACGGAAGCTGGCAGTCAATGGCGGCATCTCTGCTGACGTGTAACCTGTGTAGGAGGGGGAGAGGTGCAGTTATGCAAGTCGGACTTGTTGAAGTAGAAGAAAAATTAAACTGAGAGAGACAGAGTGTGAGAACGGACGCGTTACCCTGTTCCGCCATCCCATTTCCTGTTTCGATACCTCCCTGTCTCCCTCCATCTGTCTCGCCATCTCTCCACGTCCTCCTTGGCTTGTCCTGACTCCGAAGTTTTGCCAGCAATGTTTGAGCTAAAGCAGAACAGTCAAAAGCAAAACTCTGGTGTCACTTTGAATATTTGTCTTTCACAAATCTTTCCCAGTCGCTCTCTCTTTATGTCTCGCTTTCTGGTCTTCTCCCCTAATTAATGTCCTAACCAGTAGGGGAGGAAAAAGCCACTGAGGAGAAACAGACTGTGTTTGTGTGTGTGTGCATTATGTGTGTGCTATCTTAGCATGCCGCCCCACTGTCAGCGTGAGAGCTGCTGTCTCTCAATTAGAGCTAACTTTGTGGGGAATACACACACACACACACACATACACACACACACACTGTGAATGACTAGTTGTCACTGTATGAAAAAAATTGCACAGACACACAAACACAAACACACAGTCAGGGCCATAGGCCATAATCAACACTTTCATCTTTCCATCTGCTGCTCTAAATATCTCTCTGCCGTTCCCTCTCTTTTTTATTTTCCTCTCACACACTCTGCAGCTCCTCTTTCCCGCTGTCCCCTGCTGCACATCCATCCGTCTGTATGCGTGAGTATGCCTGTGTGTGAGCGGGAGGAAGAGTGTGTGTTCTCTTCACAGCCTTGTTGGAGCACCATATAGAAAAAAACCAAATTGTTTCTCTGTTTCCTTCCTCCCTCCTTTTGTATTTCATCCTTCAGTTCTCTCCATTCTCTACTTCTTTCTACTTACTGCTGAGTTTTGTCAACGTGAGCTGCGTTCACATTCAGCACTCCCCATTGTCTCTCTCTCTCTTTCCACTCTATGGTTCTCTCCCTCCATCATTATCTCTGCTTCTGCTGTGCCATACTGCTGGGAATCCAACGTTATCATCATTTTCCTGCTCTCTTCTTCTCTTTTTCTCCCTCTCTTTCTCTCTTTATGACTCCCTCTAATCCATTATCCCTCTCTAACGACTCTGCTGTGCTGCTGTGAAGTGGACCCAACTTTAGGACAACGCGTCCCTCCTCGCTGTGCCTCACTATCTCTCCATCTATCCTCCCTCTTTTCTTCTTTCTGTCCCTCTCAGTCTCTCTCTGGCTACAGAGATGTGCCACTGTGAAAAGAGACCGTCTCTCAGCAGTTCCATTAAATGCATCTCTCTCTCCTGCTCTTTCTTCCGCTCCGTGCTCTCTTGTTTCTGTCACAGTTGCTTCCGTTCCTTCCCCCGTTTTCCACTCGCCCTCCCTCTGTCCACTACTTTCTTACTGCTCACATGTGATGAGGTCCAGCTGTTACTAGTTCAGCCACATCCCGCTCAAATCTGCTTTCAACCCTTCTGGCCCCCATGCAGTCTGTAAATCCATCCGCCGTAACCCCAGTAACTAAGTATATTTCCTCGTTTATAGTACTTGTACTCTTACTGATATTTCCAGCCATGGAAACATTTTAAATATGATACATTATTAAGGAGTGAGTGACCTAACAGTAGATTTCTGAAGTAGTTATACTTAGCAACGCTGGGACCGACTACAACATTAAAATGCTGCCTACATGTTGATGTTCTGTACTTTTACTTGTATAAGCAACATTGGCATTTATCTGGAGTCATGTCTGTGTCCTTCTCATGAATTGTTAGTCTCTGCTTTGGTCTTCACAAACTCCTGAGGGAAAATTTTGCTCTTTCACTGCTCAATGCTCCATTTTGTGTGCACAAGCTAGACACTAAATCTGTGTTTGTCATTTGGCGTTCAGCAGCCAGCATATGCAAGCCTTTTTTTTGCTGAAAAAGCTTCCTGCTGTGGCCAAAAATGACACCATAGAGCGGTGAGAATGAACCAGAGCAGTAAAGTTATGAGCTGGAAAAACCAAACATAAAAAGATGTTACAAAGCTTTGGAGAGCTGAAGGGAACTGCAGAGTCAGGTGATAATTCTCAAAGTCAAAGTCAGCCGTATTGTCGATTTGGCTGTGTGCACAGGACTTACGGATCGAAATATTGTTTCTCACAGTCTGAAAATATTAAGGTGAGAACAAGGCACCAATAAAGATAAAACAAGACAAGTGCTTAAAATATACACACACACATTGGTGGTCCATGGTGCAAGAACAGGTGCCAACAGATGCTCAGTCTGGTGGAGCTCTCTATACATTTGTCACCATGAGCAATCTTTTCACATACAAGTAGTCAAATAATCCCCTGTTGATGTAGGAATATTGATTATAGCCACTTGAAGTGATAATTGAATCTGAATTCTTCCTCCACCACTAGCACTTCTCTTCAGTCCACTTTCAAGAGTTCTCCATAATTAGGTGACATGGGAAATGGCCAAAATTTGATCACAAAGTCTAAAAGATGTGAATATTTGCAACACAAAACATGGATTTCGAGCCTCTGCGTTTGCTAAAAATAAAAGAGGACATGACAGATTCAATATGCATAACAATGTGAATTTCAACAGTTTTAGTCCTTGCACTAAGAGGCATGTTGAGCAATCGGAAAATGTAAATGGGCCCCCTCTCTGTGTTTTGATTGTTGTCATAGGCCAACAGATTTGGCCTTCAACTTTAATTACTCTGCTTCTCTCCTGCTGGTGGTGACGGAAGGTGCAGCCACCGAACCACTGGCTAAAACATTTCTTACATATTACCCAGCATGCATGTGTTATACATGTCAGAGTGTAATGTATGTATTGACTCTCACATGCTGTGAACGCTCTCTTTCTCACTCTCTCTCTCTACATTAAATGTTTTATCATGCTGGTTAAATTGCATGAGCAAAGTGTCTCCTGCTGTTCTCTTACAGTAAATGTCACATTTAGCCGGAGACCCCAAACAGAGGCCTGGACAGAGTGAGAGATACGCTGCAAACATTAGGATTCATATAAGACTCATCCTCGCCTGTGTTTTACTGTGCAGATTGTAGTGATGCAGACTGAAGATTTGTACCTTCCATAAAATATATATCTGTCAAAGCCACCCTGGAGCACACTAAAATTGGCTTGTCTTTTTCCACCCAGATTCTTTCACCAGGGAGTCGGGGAAGCTGTAGCTGGCAAGGACAGTAATGAGGAGGGCGGCTTAATTGTAATACAAGCATATTTATTTTGGGCTCTCTGTTGTTAACTGCCTACGATAAACAGGCCAAGTGAATTATGTTTTATTCCAGTGAATGTGTTGTAAAGGTCAGGCTTTGAGCAGAATGCAAGTGGAATGAACAATAGATTTAATTTCTTCTTGCTCACAGATGATAGATGCTCACAGTAACCTTCTCAGGATTTACATGCTGTTTAGGGGTATCTGATGGATAAATGTGGAAACGGACACCTGAATAAAACCTGTAAAAGCTCACAATATATTTAAAAATGCCACATAATGGATTAGACGCTTACTGGAGCAATAAGACATGGAGAATGATGCAACCTTCAACTAGCACTTGTCAAAAAGACAATAGAGACAAAGATCTGCTGGTTCCTTTTGTTCATCAACAAAGGGCATGCCAAAGAATGGAGTCGTGATTTCCCTCAATAACCCTCAGTGATTCCAGATAATTGCGAGATTTATGTGGTCATTTATGTTAACAAGGCAGTCCCCCCTCTGCCAGCCCCCAGCAAAACTCCAAAACCGTGCAGCCAGATGGAAGAAGAAAGAGCAAAGGAGTCAGTCAAAAGAGATAAAACAGTAGGAGACTGGAGTGCTGCACACCTTGTTTGACACCTTGTTAGTGTGCAGTCAGTCATTATAGGGACTGCTGAGGCAGGACTATGTAATAATAGAAAAGGGTGGTTTGGCCAGAAGTTTTCACAGTGGACAAACCAACATGTTAGCTGGTGTTACGGCTGGAAATGAATACATTACAAGCTAGAGAGTGGACAAGGGATGCAAGGAGGTGGATACAGAGGACGTCTCGTGGGCAAGAACAGACCAGAACACATAATAACACACTGCTGTACATCATTATATCAGTCTTGTCGGACACAGATAGGTCATACTGACAGTTTAAAGGGACAACATGTGGTTCACATGCAAAGAAGGAGTAACACCACTTGCCTCCTGACTGAATTGTGAATCTGAATGTGATCAGAGAGTTGGAGCTTGTAATGCGTGAAGTCAGTCTCTGTGTGATACGCAGTGTCTCTTCAGCTTTTGAGTTGTAAAATGTGTATCTGTAAATGCAAGTGCAGTTGCCTTCATTAGAGTTATGTGGAGAACGCATTGTACACACTGCTGTGCAACATATGTCCTCTGCTTGACATCTGTGTTGCAGTAGAAAATAGGTATTGGAACATGTATTTATTGCACACATCTAAGGTGCATCTGGCTTGTGTGTTAGCCTTGTTAGTGCTGTCCTATTTTATTTTTCTTGAGAAAAACATTTTATTTATTAATTTTTGTTGCTACTGTGTTTACTGTAATGCAGGTAATCTCCACGAAAGCTGATTTTTCACCCGGCTTTCAAGGTCAACGATTTTTTGATTTCCAATGAGGTTGCACATCATACATTTTTTGTGTAACCATCTTTTAGGATGGGGCTGATAATTGAAATTTTAGTAGTTGAGGATAATAATAATAATAATAATCCTAATCCTATCCTAATAATAATACAGGACCAGTGTGTAAGATTTTGGGGAATCTATGTGCAGAATACGGCAGAAATAGAATATCATAATATTCATAGCTATGTTTCCATTATTGTATAATCACCTAAAAAAAAACAATTTGTTGTGTTTTCATTACCTTACAATGAGCTCTTAATTCTACAGAGGAAGCAAGTACTCTTCCAGTCTGCCGTGTCGCACCGCCATGTTTCTACAGTAGCCCAGAACGGACAAACCAGACTCTGGCAATAGAGGGTTTTTCACGTTTCCCGGCCACCGTAGGTTCTCCTACATGCTTTGAAGGGGCGGGGTGAGTTGAGGGGTATTAACTTGGTTGCAGTCTGCTGCCTCACCACGAAATCCTACACACTAGTTCTTTAACTGTCTCCTTTTTGATCAAACGTTGACATTGGACACCGGCATATCTGTACACAACAAGTACTTTTTTGCTTGAAATAGTAGATTACTGTACTTCACTTAACCTCCTGGGTGAGGAGAGTAACAATTATGATATCCAATCAGAATCTAAATCAAAGAAGTGTTTTATCATAAGCCCACTAATGTTGTTTAGTAAAACGTTGTGCTCAACTGAAACTAGTTCTGCTGCTAGACTGTATGAAGTTTGTAATAACAATAATTAAGTCATTTTTCGTGACTGTTCTGTTGTTTGCTCTTTTTAAAGCAGTGTCTAACTGAACTGTAAGATAATAAACAGCTTTGCATTAACATTTTTGCTCCAGGGCTAAACGGAACAAATTTAAAATTGAGGGGAAAGTGATGGAATATAATGAATAGAATGTTTTCCTCTTAACTAGTTGAATTAAAGGCCAGTAACCTTTGTCTTACGCCCATGGAACAGTAGATAGATTTGGCTCTGTGGGTGTGTGTGATTTTCTGCAGCACCGTGTGTGTGCGTGCGTGTGTGCGTGTGTGTGTGTCTCTCTGCCTTTGTCTCTGAGGAAACATCAGTTTTCATTGGAAATGTGATGTCTGCGGAGGTGAGAAGGGAGGGTGAGAGCATGGTAAATTGCATTTTATTGGTCCCCAGTAAAAAAAATAAACACGACAGAAACTGAGAGGAAAACAGTATTTAGAAGTGTAGGATTTTTTTTAACAACGGGAAGAGAGAGCAGCAAAGAGAGCACTTGTTAAAACTATTCTCTGAGGTCTTACCTAGCTACGTTCTTTTTCACATTACCTTTCTGTTCTCAAGAGATGAGGACCACTTCAGAGCCTAATCAAATGTGGCAAAATGCAATTATGCACCCCAACTTCTGAAAAAGAAGAAGATCAGAGCGTTAATTGCAGCATGTGACTTTTAACTGAGTTTCCATAATCGATATCGCTTTAAACTCTGTGCTCTTGAGTCATAATGTTTGTCTGTTCTGACAAAACTCAGTGGAACAATGGCAGAGAAACCGGAACGTGGTTGGTGAGGTGGAGGCAGGGAGAGGACAAGGAGATGGGGAACAGTGAGGGCAAAAAAAGAAAGTGAGATAGAGAGAAACTTTGTGGAGATTGTAAGAGCTCAGCTTGTGGGGATGAGGTGTCGAGAAGCGGGGTGATAGACTTGCTGTCATCCACCGCCTCTGTCCTGCATGTGCTGTTTTGGAGACGGGGGTGGAAAAGTGAAACACTTTTGTAGCCAGTACAAAAAGACAAGGATCAGTGACAATTCTGCACTGATGTGCTGTGTGTCTCATTATGGGTATATCGCACATGTGGGTATGCATGCCACTGCTCATTTCATATTTGCATTTGCATTCATTCTTGTGCCCGTGCTGGTAAACAGGAGATACAAACAAAACAGGAACCCGCTCATCAAAATTTTGCTCCAGAAAGCTGCTTGTGGTCAAAACCTCAAAAGGGGACACAAACACGGCAAAACTGTCGTATGTGCTATGTGTGACTTAATGGTTAATTAGAGGGAAAACTCTGAAATTGCAGTCCTGTCTAAATATCCACAGTAAGTGTGGACATGCTGCCCTTGAGAGAAGAGGAAGAGCAAGTCAAGATGTCTGCACAGAGAGGGGGGGGGGGGGGGGGGGGGGGGGGGGGTGCGAGGTGTGAAATATTGAGAATGACAGTCTTAAAATTGAATATGAGCAACTCAAACACAATCACTATCAAGTGAAAGAGCTTAGAAATACACTCACAGACTCGAGTACGTGCGCATAGGGAAGACACAGACACAGATTGCCCAAGTCAAGGGAAAATTGCTGAGCGGGCCATCTGTCAGAAGTCGCACTCAGAGAGGCAGCCATGGTCTTAGTGGTTTGATAGAACACGACACAGTTTGCATGCGGTCACCTTCAA
Source organism: Chelmon rostratus (assembly GCF_017976325.1). Taxonomy (NCBI): domain Eukaryota; kingdom Metazoa; phylum Chordata; class Actinopteri; order Chaetodontiformes; family Chaetodontidae; genus Chelmon; species Chelmon rostratus. The sequence goes on along the minus strand of NC_055662.1, from coordinate 18,409,453 downwards.
TGAGACCACAGCACTGAAGCTGCTCGCTGATTTCCCCGTGCACGTGTGTGCGTGGTGGACACGCACGCATGTTGGCACTTTGTGTATTTGGGTGAGAAATAGAAGGAGAGATTAGAGAGATCTAATCTGACTGGTTTGGTGTTACGTCTGTTTGTTTGCTGTTTAACAGGAAGTTTCAAGTTACTGTTGGTTTCAGACACCCACAACAGTTGGAATAGTTTTTGTCAAACTTTTGTTTTTAACTTATTTTGCACCACTTTTTTTTTTTTTTTGGCTCCATTCTTTTAAGGCGTGCTTTCTGATTCATCATCAGTTTGAATGGAAAAAAAGTATATGCCTTGCATGCCTTCCAGAATGGGCAGTCACTAAAAAGAAATCCTCCATCCTCCACGCAGTTTTCTGTTGCTCATGTTTCCTGTTCTCCCATGAAAACTGTCAGGGTAAGATATTAATAAATAGTTCCATCCATCACCACTTTTTAAACAACCTTCAGCTATTACGAATTGGCTGCACACTGGTGTGTGAATTTTCTCTGTTCCTGGAGGAAAAGTCGTTACTTTTGCCCCCTTACAAATAAGCATATACGTATACAGAAGTGCCAAATAGACATGAGCACATTCTCACACAGCCTTGACTTCCCGCTGGCTGTAGTAACCCTGATACTATTCACAGATTGTATTGATCCATATATAAGGAGGCGAGCAGGGAAACACAGCCTGTAAATAAGCTCAAATAAATTTCTGCTGACTTTGTCATTTTTGTGTTCCTTTCAACTGTGAAAAGGAGGCAAAAGTGCTGATGAAGCTTGAAGAAAGGAGGAGAGAAGAGGAGAAATGAGCGTTTCTGTAATAAGTCCAATGTCAAGCAATTTCTGCATATGGTACACACGCGCAGCCCTGAAGCGTGCGTATTCAGAGCAGTACTCATCCCAGCCATTCTGGGAGGGCATTAGGAAGTTACCTCGCTAAGCCATACATGCATACAGATGCAGACACACACAAACACGCACACACACACACACACACACACACACACAGAAAAAGACCAGGGGTTTATCGCTGGTCTCCACACATGGCCCAGTGCAGTCTGGAACTTTGCTGGCTGCTCTAACTTCATTCATCCCAGGGAATAAGAAAAAGCTCTCCAAGGCCAAGAAGCAGACAGTTTTAATGAATGTTTACAAGTGATGATGCAGCAAGTTGTCTCTGAAGGGAACACACACAAGTTCTCTAAGTGTGTGTGAGTGTAGTTAAGTTTCGGATCATTTTGGCAAATGAAATATTTTTTCAGCGTGATCTAAAATGGAGTAAATTGTAGAAAATATGGTAAACAAGGTATCTAACAAGCAAGCGCAATGTACTGCAACTTAAAGTCACAAAAATAATAAAATAAAAAACAAACCAATCTTGAGGTGATGTATGCTGTGCACATTTTGCCTCTGAAAAAGTTTTTTATAGTTTGTTTGAGCACAGCTGTAGTAAGATCTGTTGTGTAAAATCTGCTACGAAACTAGAGGAAAGAAGGCATACATCGCTGGGCAACAAAAAAAAAAAATGTAATAATGTCCATCTACAGACATGTGGTCTGCTTTGGCATGAAGCTCAGACTTGAAACTGGTCTGTTTAAAGACTAACTGTGCTCCGCCCAACATACTTGCTTGCCCTGCCAACTAGTAGTGACAGCACGCTGCAAACCAAACCAAAGCCTGATGTATATTTTAATCATTCCTTCTTCAGAGAGAATGATTTGCAGGTGTTGGACACCCATAAAGCTTCCTCACTAATAAGAATTACAATGTGACTGGCCATTATCTATCTTAGACCCACAACATGGCAGCTGGCCAACAAGCACACAGCACAATTAGCTTATAATTGCCAATAAGCCTTTCCTCTTGGGCTACATGTTTGGCCATAACACCACACATATCAGCAGCCAGACACGTTAGCACAATAATATAATGAACCACCCGTAGTACCTGTTCATGTCTAGCCATTAAGCTTAATATTGCTTTTTCCCAGTGCTGGCCAGTCAAGCAAGACTGATGAGTCAAAACCAAGAACAGAACTATGTGCAGACATGTTCAGGAGATATGCAAAGTCAAACTGATTTTCGCAGAATGAAAGGAGATTTTGGGAAGTTTCCCTTTATTCCATTTTACTTTCATTTCCTCTGATTGTTAGCGCGCCGGGCTAATGCAGTGCAAAACCCTCTGTCTCATTTCTAATTGGCATTGTGTGACCCACTTGAACCATATACACACCTCTCGTCAGAGTATTGGTGCAGCCAGAGATGGGCCTAAGGAGAAAACAAGCTTTTTTAAAAATACTTAACTCTCCAAAACTGATGCAACAGAGTTCGGCATCCTCCTTTCCTGTGATAGAAGAGACAGAATTGTGGAATCAGTTGTCCTATTGCTGCAAATACTGGAAAGGTTTGCCTGTCTATGTCGTGGTGAGAGGGTGAGTAAGTGCAGCTGTTTGGGCGCAGTATGCTTCTGCCTGGGCTCCAGCGACTCTCCCGATGTAGTGCTTTTCCAAAATAACGTCATTACAAGCAAGATTTCAAAGCCAACAAGAGAAGGCGAGAGAGAGGGTGCAGGAGAGGGAGACCCAAAGCAAACGGCTGGAAAAATCGATTTACAAAGTTGCCTTTTCCAATTAATTTCAATTCTCAGCAAGAGGCCATCAAAACACTCCCTGCTCTCCTTTTCGTCCTGATGTGAAACATGAACTGTACTATCTTCCATAGGAACAAGGGTGAAATGAAATATTGTAAAGTGTTATCTGTTTCCCCTGAATACACACACACATTTACAATATGTAGACGTAAGCACAAAGAGTCTCCCTATTTTGCACACATGCAGACATAGCTGATATCTGCATGGTGAGAACGCTCCAAAGCGCAGCTAAGTGGGAAATAATTTGCATTTCAATCTTTTAATTTGCTCCCTTTTTGTGAAATTGAGCCGGCCTCCACAAGCTAACCGCAATGAGGACAGAACCCTATTTCAACGTCCCCCCTAAGGGTGATTCTCTAAAATTTGAATAGCTTTTTTTCCCCCAGTTGAACTTATATTGAAACTCATATCCCTATACACACATGTGAACTCTTGTGGGTTTTCAACTCAAGTCATGTTCTGGACACGTCAACTCTGCAGAGATAGAAGTAAAGACGTATTACTCTCAAAATCCAGAATGGAACTTGTTCTCTGGGAGTTGAAATGCCGAAATGAGTCGAGACAGACATTCCTCAGAACAGACTGCAGGACTCTGTGTATGTCTCCAGAACATCTTAAATATACCAAAACAGCTTTCTGCTTTACAAACTGTGGTATTTGTCAAAATATGGTCTGTTGTGGTTTGTTTTTAATCCTTCAAAATACACTGGTGTGGTTTTTGCATAGAAAGAGGCAAAAAATGAAACAAAAAGCTTTGAAATATCACGTTCAGTTTGTCACCTTATTGTGATAAAAAAAAGGCAAGCTTTTAATCAAATGCATTATATATGAATTAAGTTCTGCAGTGAAACAATCAGAGTTTAATTTAGATTTTTTTCCAAGTTGAATTGCCAAAGAAGTCACAATGGAGTACAATTGTCATTTTCCTAACTTTACAATTACTGTTATCTTTCCTCTGATATAGTTACAATCAGCCACTCTGTGTCTGTATAATGGAACTGTTTTGTTTAGATAATAATAGCTTTGACTTGATTCTATTTACTTGATTTCTATTTCTAACTTTTTAATTCTTTTCATTACTTTGCTGATGCTCAGTACCATATCAGGATGCTACATTTTGCAAGTATTTTCCTGAATCCACAGAAAGTCAAACCAGTGACACTGCTTCACCCATTTACTGTTTAAAAAAAAAAAAAAAAAACACATTTGAAGATTAATGAAAGATTTAATTGCTGGAAAGACTGGTGCAGTTCCTGATCAAAAAGCGCCCCTTCTGAACGGGTCGATTACTCGGCCTCTGCTATTGCTACTTGTAGCTTTGTCAATATCATTGACCTGCAGAGCCGGAGAGCCCCCGGAGCAGCAGCTCCAATTCTGAAAGGAGGCCAAAGACCAACTGCACACAAAATCAAGCAAAATCATTTTTTCTGTTGAAAATGTCCAAAAATATTCAACATCAATCAAAAAATATGTTAACCGAGGTATGGTTATCAAAACATCACCATTAAAACTCAAATTAGCTCACGCCTCGTTCAGTAGAACAATTGAGAGAAAAGGCCATCTTCACCCTCCCTCGACGTGTCACCGCCTGTCGTTTAAACTCACACTGCGGAGGCTCTACGGCTCTGCAGGGCGTTTCTCAGCTCATCCAAATAATTCACACTTGACACTGCACAGCCTTTTCAGAGTTTTCACCAACCCACGTCAGTCGATCAGAGGAACGGTGGTCGGGGATGCTTGGGGATTTTTCTGTACATTACTTTTCCAGAAGGGGGGCAAGGTGATTTGAAAAGTCTATATCTATGTCCTGCAGTAATAATGTGGTGTGTTTACCCAGCATGCAACTAGATCAAACACTTGGATATCACACATACACACACACAGACCTTATTTAATCCATTTAGATGATCTCTGGTTTGGTCTCCCCACCAGTTTGGCTTTTTCTAAAACCTCTTCCTCCCCCACGTACATATTGGTTCTCTCTTCTCTTTGATCTCCTCCTGTTTTCAGTTCCAAACATACTTTATATGCAAAGATATTGAAAACAAAATTAAAATAATTATTAAAATTATTGGTCTGTAACCATCAGTCGTTGACACCTGCTTTTTAGCTTTATGCCATTAATATTCTCCAGAAATCAGTGTAAAGAGTCTCCAAACCTGTTTGCATATCATTTTCACTGTCATCCTGCTTGTGTCACACTTTTCTGCCCTACTCGCTCTTCTTATTTCATATATTTACACACAATCATTTCCAGAGCCTGAAATGTAAATCTTTGTAGGCGTTTTTTCACCATGTAGCGCATGCATACTTCTGCATATCTCAGCGTGTGTGTGCACTTCATGTGTGCGCAGACGTGACGCGTGTATTCAAATACATGTTACTGTGTTAGTGTGCTGCTGCAGACGAGTGTCTGTATGTTGTGAACATGTCAGTACCAACAGGGTCCAGAGCAATTTGTCAACATCAGAGGTGAATCATTGCCAATATGAAATATTAATACGGCCTTCATGAATATTAATGACTTTATTGAAGCAATTACCATAATACCAACACTCCTCTCACACATTACACTTAGTACTAAAGGGAAATAAATTATACATGAAATAATATATATTTATTCTCTGTATGTAAGCTTTATGTGCACGAACAGTAGAGATTAAACTTCTCTCTGCTGTGCATCAACCTCTACGCCGCTCAGGGCCACACATGAGAATTAGCTTTTATCTGGTGCAATATACCATATATTGTCCCTGTCAAATAACAAAATGAAATTAGTGTGTAAATAATATTGATTTATTTGGTGCATTCGTATGAGCAGCGTGTGCACGCACAAGGTATTTAAGTGCTGCCTACAGCTGAAGTGTCAATATCTCAGAACGGAGGAAGGAAATCCTGAGACAAGTTGACAGAAATTTGGTTGCCAAGTTGCTGATTGTAATTTGTATTTGTTATGCTAAGTGTAATCAAGACCTCTCCTGTCACAATCAAAATGTTGGATGTCATTCATATAGCAATCACTTTTCCTTTCTTAAAAGTCCTCTTGCTGTTGGAAAGATAAATGCAATTAGCTAGAAATTACATGAGCTGAAGACTAACTTTCACACCAGCTTTCGGATAATAGAAAGTTAATATTCCATATGTGCATTTACATGTGTACACAGCCATCATCATTACCCTTCTGCCTTCACACTTCTCATCTTAATCCCAGCTCTCTCCCTGAAACTGTATTAAAAGCAATCATTCCAGAAACACACACAGAAATCTTGCAGATGTTGTCTTGTTACCATGCTGCTGTTTGTTATGTACTTATATTCCTTCATGTTTTGATGAGGGTCTAAGGTTCTTATAGGAAATCGCACAGCATGGTGGGAGGGGAGATACCATTAGGCACGTCTCAGAATCTTGAACCTCATGCATCTTAGCTCAAATCCACAACATTACTGGCCTGCTGCTGGAGCCTTATAATGACGACTCTTGATGGCTTGAAAAAAACTGCTAACCACATGGAAAATCCCTCCTCGCTTTGGCTGATATTAGAGGTGGCACATGTACAGTGGAGAGATTGAAGAGCAGGAGGCAGGAGAGGAGCTGGAGAAGGGGTGTATACATTGTCATCCTCCTCATCACTTTTCCTATTCTCTCACTTTTTTCCCTCTTCACCCTGGCACCAACACCGTAATATGTCTTTCCCGAGTTGTTTATAATCACTGGGACACCATCAGTTTGAGGGTGATTGAAGTGCTAGAGGAGAAATGGTAAAAAAAAAAAAAAAGACGATTCCTGCAAGTCATCAGACACTGGAGGGGAATAATCTGAGGCAGTGGAGGTGCCTGCTCAGTGGTGAGATTTGAAGCTATACAAGAAAGCCACATACATATAAAACCCTCCTGGATGTGCCCACCGCTCGGCTGCTTTCAAAGCTGCACTCATCTGGAGCTACCTTTAACTGCAGCATGTCAACAAGGCTGGAGGGAGGGGGGCATAGGAGGGGGAGAAACCAGAGGTGCAGAGAAACACGGTAAATGTGTTTGATGCAGATGAGTTGGCTTATAGAATTATTTTGTGCGCCAAACCTGCAGGAAACAGCAGCTCCTGTATCTCACTAATTTTTCATCCCCGTTTCCGGCTGTCCCTGTTTATTTCACTCAAAACAAACGCATGACTACGTGTAGACCTATGTTTATGTGTTTTTTTCTGCGAGTGCGTGTGTGTTTGGCTTTGATTTTGTTTGCCTCGTGAAGCTCCTGATGTTGTGAACACAAACAAAAAGAAATCAATAGCACCCAAAGTACGGCCTATATTTTGACTGCCCAAAGTTCTTTCATCATCAGATTATTCAGACTGCCCCAAAATGTTTTTCCAGCAGTCAGGGCTGTTAGAGATTCTTCGGTACGCTGAGTCCTGCACCTCCAACTCATTGGTATTCACGTGGTAATACTGTCATTATAATGACTGTTATTTCTATTTACTTTGAAACCTGAGCTTGAATGAGTTCAGGAGCCTGGTTTATCATAATCAAGCATGCTGTGTCGCCTGGAGATGCTGGAAAAGTGTTAATTACATTACACTCTAATTGCAGATATTGGAGATTATGGCATTTGCCAAAGCACAGATAAAATGCAGTGTTTTGACTTAGACTTGAAAACATGTTTTTCACGACTTGAAGTGGCTCTACTCACACATTGTGGGTTTCAACTTTTAACTTCCCTTATGTTATTTGCTTTCTCCCTCTTTCACTCAAAGTTGACAAAGTAGTACAACGTGTGATCACACGGTATAAGTAATCATGTCTGATATCTCTGACATTTGATGGAACCTTTGGGGGCTTTGATAATGAAGAAATGCTTTCTTTAATGAGACGCTGTTGCTTCAAACAGCTTCCTGTCTTTTGAGAGCGTGAGAGACTGTAGACATCGTTATTTTGTTTTGAGACTTAAGGCTTTGAGAAAACATCTTTACAGAATTCTATGTGAAAAGCTGCCTTCAGTGCTTTAGAGAAAATATAAAGACCTTCACTTTTTATAAACTGCATGATTGGCAAAGTATATTGTGTCAGATTGTTTAGAGAGCAGAAGAAAGTTTGAAACTTGTCATAATGATTTATGCTTACGTTTGACAATCATTTAAGATTCAAATATTCTCACAGTATTTTTCTGCCAGTGCTACAGTGAACGTGGTGTTTTCCTGACCATGAAATGCTGCTTGCCTGTCCCTTTGGTATGTATGTGCTGTGCACAGTGTGCAGTGTGTGTGTTCTGAATAATGTAAATAAACCCTTTGATTGATTTTGATGTAAAACTCTCCATTCAATATGTGAATTTAGATTGGCATTAAATTACAAATGCAGTGCAAGTAAAGGAAAGGAGTCTGTATTCAACTCAAAGAATAATGACTGATTCTTAGCTACTGTCATCCACCACTGCTTTAGTAGCCTGTATGAAACACTGTTCTCATCTTTTTTGTTTTGTTTTGTTACAATTCTTCTAAATCTATTATAGCCTACACAGTCAGTAGCTGTCAGTAACAGCTTTTGTGGGGATCATTGAGTTACAAAATAAAAATGTGCAATATTACGCATGAAAAACAATGTGACAGGACCAGAAGTTCAGTATCTCAGAAATGTAAATAAACATCCAAAGTCACATTATCTGCCTTTGGTGGCATATTTTTAATGCCTCATGTTTGTGCATGGCTTGTCTGAACCTCCTGGAATACAGTATTGTTCTCTTAGTTGGAGAAGCCAGTGTGGTCAACCACCACTGTGATTGGTGCAGCTGTTAAAAACACATGGCTAATGTCACTGACTGAGAGGATAATGATCCATCATTACACAGCTTATAATTTATATTCCATTTCACACAGCTCTTGTGCATGTAGCGTACTGCATCTGTATTTTGACGATTGAGCTTTTACAACAGAACCTGTATTTTGAGAAATAATTCATTTGTTCTCTTTGTCATTTAAAAAACATCAAATCTATTGATTTCTATTTCTGATATGTACTTTCTGTGTAAACACATCATGCCAACACTGCCTGCTGCTCACAGAGATCGACCTGCAAGTGGATTTTCAAATGTTTGTGGTGAACCTATCGCAGTCAAAACGTCCTTCGGCTCGATACTTTTGAGAGCTGTGAAAGAATGAGGTTGTCCAAATTGTAGTTGGAAAAAAAAAAAGTTACATCATTTTGTTGCAAGATTGCAAGTAATTCCAACTGGGAGCTGACATCAGCTGAGCATATTCCAACTCTCCTTTCCTCATTTAAAAAGCTCTAATAAACTGCTCTTCTTTCATCCAAGAATGAGCGAGAGTGATGATGTAACTTTGAAGAGAAGCCTCAGAGCGGTTGGCAGCAGGAATGTAGATTTTAAAAAATGATGCTGCGTTTGATAGAAGTTGATCCAGAGTGCTGTGGTCAGCCACGGTGAACCCTCCGCGCTGTCTAAAGTTGTAGAAAGGAAAGCAGAGAGAGAGATATTGATTATTCAAACATGCTGCTGCTGATGCTATTGTGGGATGAGATTGCAGAGCCACGAGTCTGGACAAGTGGAAGCCTCAAGCACCTCTCACCACACTTCAGCGCAATGTACGAGTGACTGAAGGTGCTTGTTTACATTGACAGCATGCATAGAGAGTATAGAGGCCATGCACTGTAACAAAGCTAGTCCTTATCACCAATTTGTTCAGCCACTGACCCCCCTCTGTCTCATTTATACTAACATGGATGTTTTCCTGCGAGAGAAGATAAACCTCTCCCTATAAACGCAGAAGTCTGTCCCTGCCTGACTGATGAAGTCGCACCACTGGTTGCTCAGTTGTTGGAGTTTCCACGTTTGTTGTTGCTCTTTCAAAGTGAATAGGAATGACCACTCTTTAGTTATGTCCTCAGCAGGCTGTTAAGCTTTGTTTGCGCTCTGTGAGACATTGGGGCTTTGGTCTCCACGCATGGTGAGTTGGCTACGGGCCATCTGTTGGTATCTATCGTGGTTTCCGTTGCAGCGCTCGCCAGAAAGCCAGTGGGCATACGAGTGAAGCATTCGGTAAAGAATCAAGAAGTCAACAGGTGTTACCAGAAGAATGGCATCAACCAATCAGGACAGCACACTCTACTAGATCATGGAACTGAACACTTGTTTTAAAGGCGGACACGTACAGGTTTATGAAAGTCGCACCTGCTTGCTTGCCTCGGTCAAACACCTTTGGTGACAATGCATTAATACAGCCCACTCGCACATGCTTTTTCCACAGCTGTGGAAGATGCAGAACATAAAGTGTTGGTAGTGAAGGTCACAGCAGACAGGGCCTTTCCATCACTTGTTGAGGTGCTCAGCACATGCCCCACTGATATATTCCCCAAAATGAACCATCTCCTGCAGGCCCACGTCACCTTATCCATAATAAGCTGTGCTGTTGAAAGACTCTTTTCAGCAGTCAGTCGGATAAAAACTGGCATCAGGGCATCAATGATGATGCTGTCCTTTGAAAGAGTACTGACTGAATCACTGAACTGTAATTAAATAATTTCAGTATTCAGCTCAGAGCTGCATCATCTGCTGCTGTAATCATCAAAAGTAAACTTATTTATAATTTAGGACAATAGCCTATTGCTTATTTAAATATTGTTATTTATTAGCTATAGTTTTGTTGGGTCTACAATTGCATTTTATGCTTCTGTTGCTGTGTCTGCCATTTGTGGACCACAAATTATTATCCTATTATTACTATCCTCTAGTGCGGGGCCAGCATACTGTAAAAGTAACGTCACACATGTGCAAATTAAAGAAGTTGCACCTTGTGCCACTTTCTGAACAAAATGTCTTGACCTTTGAGTCACTCCATCAGATTTAGTACACCCAGGATCAAGGCCCAATCATCTTTGCTCTCTGATTAGTTTGTCTCAAGACTAAAGGACAAGGGCCTTGTCCTGTGCTGTCATATATCTGATACCTTGATATTCCTGTTATATAGATATTTAGGCAGCTTGCTAAATATCCAGGTGTGTGTGCTTGCGTGCATGCGTGCGGCGTGCGTGCAGCATGCGTGCATGCATGCATGTGTGAGAGAGATGAATTCGGCTGAATGAATTTATTTCTTTCTTGTTTTTTTCCCCCCTTAAATTATCCTATTTGACTGCCAGCAAGATGTTTAACAATGTAGGATCAATTGCAATCAGGGAAAGGAAATGAAATCAGTACTACAGTTTTATCCTGTAAACCACATTACTTTGATACCTATATTGTGGTGATTTGATTGAAACAAGTATGTAGATTCCAATATTTCATTAAAACTAATTATGATTTTTTGCTTTTTTTGAGTCAATTAGTCATCTGTTTCAGTATTCCTGATTATCTTTCCCTTAGCTTTTATTTTCCCTCTTTACTTCAGACTGCATATAATAGGAATGAAACAGTGGCACACTCTGTGACTGTGTGTTCATTTAATGACATCAGCCAAAAGGAAGGAAGTTAGGAGATGAGAATAAAAAAATAAGACTGATGAAATGTCTGAGAGCATTTTTTAATAAAGGCAGAGAGGATTAGAGAGAGGTGGAATTACTAATTACTGTCAGGCTGGGACTCAGATCAGGACTCAGACGCAGAGATTTACTCACACAGTTCTTTATTGAACAATCCCAAGAACCACTTCGCTGAGTGTTAAACAAATAGGCTATGAAATTATTCTAGGCAAAAAGCTATCACAATAATATATCTATAATATAGGAAAATAACAAAGAAACAGAAAACACTCACTAAGAGGAAAAACAATTAATCACAATGACTATGAAAATTAAGAAACAAAAGATGCTCCCGAAGGAGGAAAACACAAAGGGCTATGAACACGGAAATGACTTAACGAAGCTAGATAAGAAAAACTACAAACTCAAAATACACTCCTAATAAACAGAGGGACTAGAATGACAATAACAAAATAAATCCAACAGAAAATCACTCAATAATGAGGAAAACAATTCGGCTAAACTCTAATCTAAGAAAAGAAACCAGAAACTAATTTATCAAAATTACAAACCAAAAACACTCACGAAGAGGATACAAGAGACAATGATCAATGCTGTGGCTGTGGCAAGGACAATGGAGAAGACAGGCTCGGGTGAATCGCTGACGGACAAAGACACACTGGCACAAGACAAGGGAGACGCAGACTATTTAACACATGGAGGGTAATCAGGAACAGGTGGAGACAACAGGTGATCGGGGCGGACACACGGGACACATGAGGAAGGGCAAGTGCTCTGAAATGAGAGGAGAGTTAGACCTTCAAAATAAAACAGGAAATGACAAGACAAAACCCCATGACGAGACAGACGTCACCGCGGTGTGACAATTACCAGCCAAACTGCTTAGGGGCCAAGAGTGGGAGACTGTAGCTCGTGTCATGGTACGGGGCAGCTCTCAGATTTTATCTAACTGTATTTATGTCAAACACAGCATTACTCAGAAAAGATATTAAAGGCTTAGCAATATGCTTCCCCGGATGACTAAAATAAAGATCATCTAATGATTACCATTAAAAAGGAAGAAGTGCAGATCACTATCAGAAAAAAACAAAAACCAGAGAATTTTCGTAAAAGATCACCATACAGTCAGTTCAGACAGCAGAGCCATGCGCCTCGAGATAAGAAAGCAGGTCTGTCGGCCAGCTCGGAGACCAGCAATGTAGCAAGTCAATCAGTCAGTCACTGTCATAGTCAAGGGACCAGGCAGCCGGCCAGCCAGCCAGCTATCTAATCAACCAATCAGTTATGTCGACATCCAGCAATCCAGTCAATCAGTCGATCGAAGAAGGCAGACAGGAAGTAAGTCGGCAATTAGGGCCTGCTAACAATAGTGACACAAATGAAGACCGGTGGCGACCTTGAAGTCAGGAAAAATACATGAAAAATTGATATGCAAAATGTTTAGCTGCCAAAGTTCAGATATTTTAAAGTGATTTTGCTTCTCCACTTCGAGTAGGAACAACACATGAAATGCTGTTTGCCCGCAGCCACAGAGGACCACAGCAGAGAATGAGAAGGGAGGCAGGAGAGACTTGGTGGTAAGAATGGAGAGCTACATCGAGGGGACACAACAGGGTGCCTTTGAAGCTGCTGAGCTTGCATCCACAAAAGCTGCTGCGTGCTACCTATGCCTCCTCTAGAATTCGTAAACATATACACACATGCAAGCAAGTGGAGATACATACACTCACTCACCTTTGACAGCAGCAGCCACAGGAAGATTTGAAAGGTGCCTTGATGGACGACTTGAAGAGAAGCTCCTTTGTTTCAAGTCCTACAAAGAGAAGCCACTGTACAGCTACCATTAAGAGTCCTGGTTAACCTCATTGAAGGGAACCGTACAGAAAAACAGTTATTCCAACAGTGCATTCTCACTCTACTTTTACCTGTATTGTTTTGCAAGTTAACCTGATTACCTTGTAATGGTCATCACTCCAGCCAATCAGATGTCGTCTATTCTGGAAGCACGTTCTTTTTAGGATGGTTAGGTCGCTCTCTAAGTTGAAACCTTATTTTGAGTTCAGACTATATTGAGGTTGTGTGCAAGCAGCAGCATGGCTTTACAGGGCTGCTTAGTCACAGGCCGAGAGAGGATGTTTTTTCTGAAAAGACACGAAAGGTATTTATACATACTTGCATCCTGCACACATCCACATGACACGACTCAATTGCTCACCCACATGCAGGATTCGCTGACTGCCTGTATTCTCGCTCAGTGGTGACATCCATCTGGGTGTATTCCTCTGTATGAAAGATGGGCTTCTCGAACTTATTTCTCAAAGGTCTGCATTCTGACATATTCCTGCAAGTACATTTAAACAGGTTTTTAGAAGTCGTGTATCTGCAATTTAGGAGCTGATGGCAAGTTTTCAGTGTAATGTTAATGCGTGAACTATTTACAAGTTAACGTCGCCATGGAAACACTGTCAACCATAGGGAAATAAACCACCTTAAAACCACGATCACCTGGGGAAAGGATAGCTGTGAATGATTTTCAGCTACACTGTATATTCAACTGTGGACGCTTTTTCTTCACTAACAGGAGCAAAGAGTAAGACAGACACCGACAGCATGACAGGAACACCAACAATTGTACTACTGACTATTTTAGCAACATTTTAAGAGCTGATGTCCATCGGAAAACAACTGGGGGAGAGAAGTTTCTGACATTTTGGCACCTTTAAAATCAATGCCAGACCGTTTTTTAAATAAATCATGTTAAGGGACTTTTCAATGCACTTCTCATTGTCCAGTTTTATTGAGCTTCATAAATCCAAGTTTATACGATCACTTACAAAGATGTTACCTCTCTCGCTCTCTCACACACACTCGCACTCATATTTAGAGCAGGAAACGAAATGACCTTTTCCAGAAGTCTGTTGTAGTTTATCTTGATTTGATTTACACACTGTCCAGGGACAGAGCGAACTATAAAACATCTGAAAGAACCTGACACGAGTCTGCCCGCCTTCAACTTTTGGGACATTCAGATGCCGGAACACAGCAGCCATTTTCCCAACTGTATTAAATATTTTATAAAACTCACTTGTGCAGCCAGAAATCAACATGAAAATAGTTCTGAGACCTGACAATAGGTTTTTTCTGGTAACTAAATCGGTCCTCCATGGATATTGCCAGTGTGAAACCCAAAATCCCCAAATACCTTCTGCGGGTGGAATGATTCACAAAGGTCATGTTTCAGAAGCTATTGAAGTGCAAGATACTGCAGTCACGGTTTGGCATATATTTGGACGTTTTTGGCAGACCACATTATGAGAAAAAGCATCTGTGCCTGCTGGTTGCATTCATCCTTGGAAAAGATTCAATTCATCTTCCCACGGTTGAAACTGCACTAATTTCTCATGAATAGTTAACTGCTTGAACTTTATCAAAACTGTTATTTACATATTTATTATAATTGATAGGCATGTATTGTAGATCGTCTTTCTCTGAAAGCTATTTGATGCAAAAGCAGATATTTTGCATTATTATTTTTTATGTTTATAAGTACTTACATAACTTTCTATAAGCCTGAATGGCATTTTAAATGAGAAATGCAGAGATGAAGTGAGTCACAGTTTAGAAGTTGCACTTTTGTGTTGTGTGTTTTTTCTAAATCCGGATTTGACTTTTTCCTCTGTTCTTCTCTGATCTGCCTTCAAAAAGAGATGTCAATCTCAGTTAGGATACCTGATAAAATAAATGCCAGATGAAACAAAAAGAATAATTTCATAACCACAGTACTGTACATGTGGCTCTCTGCAGAGAAAATACTCAAAGAACCATAAAAGATCAACACTCTTTTACTACATTTAACAGAACTCAAGATATCACGTAATTCTGCATAAAAGCATATGGCATAAACTGATATATGGGAGAATAGGACACAGGCGAACATGCACAGGGATTATTTGAACTGAATGTAGAGTACAGTACTACACATTATTCTGCCTTCGGGCTTGTGGTAAAACCTGATGTCAACAACAAATGCATTGCCTGAGAAAGTAAACCCACAAAGAGAGAGGGAGAGAGATAACAAATTTGAATTAAATCAAATGCTATAAGCAATGCAGAAAGACCCTGAAAGGAAGATGGAAAAAGCAAGAATACAGTGGAGAAAGGACGTGAGATAAAGGGAACATGGAATTACGTGGGTGTCACATATATTATTGAGTCTGAGCTGAAGGAAGTGGGAGCGAGGAGAGCGTCTGTTGGTCTGAGTCGACGTAACGGTGATCTCCTGCCATGAGGATGAATGAGGCTAATTTCTAACAGCCTTCAATAAAGATATGATTATCTCAGTGGCTGCAAATCAATCATTACTCTGTGCATATGCACGTGTTTGGCATGCATACCTAAATGTGTGCATGCATGACTGTCAGTAAGCTTGCATAAATGCGTGTGAGGTTGCGTGTGAATCGAAAGGCTAGCCCACAATCTCCCCGAGCACAATAGGAAAGCCAGAGATAAATGTGCGCTATTTCTTTCCTGGTTAATGCACAAATATACAGATCCTGTTTTTGTGAGGGTGAGAGTGACAGCCATTTTTGAAGCTCACACGAATCCAAGGCAGTCAGCTTTTTACTGAAGCACAACAAGCTTTCAGAGCACGAGGCCGCATAAGCTGTTTATAACGCAAGGCGGGGGCAAGGAGGTTTTATATTTGAAGACGGACATGCCACTTTTCATTGTGATGTCCTCCAGGCGGTATTAAATCCTAATGGGAAGACCTGACAAGCGTTTAGAGCCTGGCTGATATCTGGCCTATCACAGATCTGTTGGTAGTTTTTACAGAACAATGCAGAAGAAGATGTTTGATGTAATTTACAATTATTAAATTCTCAATGAAGTTTATTGATCAGGGTATTATGTACGTATGTACATTTGAGGGATCATTGCAAAAGTGTGTGTGTGTGTGTGTATACATATATATGTGAAGCTCCAGCAAACGTTCAGTGACAACGACTATTCTTTTGCATGCTTAGGCCTGTAGCTTGTCACTCACAATCTCACAGCTCACTCATAATTTCTTTAGCTGTCGTCCTCAGTGGCTGTCAATTGAGATATTAACTGTTCTCATCAGCTGGTCACATCTACCCAGTCGCGACCCCCCCTTCAGCCTATCATCTCGCTGCTGTCTTTTTCATTATGATCCTCTCTCTGCCTTAATTCTTTTATGCTTCCGTCCATCTCCCCATCACCACCCAGTCTTTGCAGATCTTCAGCTTCATCATTTCATCATCTTCATCAGCCACCACCAATACCTGTGTCTGGACACCACGGGTAGGGGCGTTATCTGGCTGCTGAGGGCAATGCCCCTCGATTACAAAATCTTTCCTTGTCTCTCTTGATTAAATTTATATATATATGTACACATTCGGTTCAAATTGATCAAGCTTGAAGATGATTTTGTTATTTTTTGCAATAACAGCCTACATTTTTTTTAACTTGTGTCCCAAACATGCCTCCTGATTGAACATGAAGACTTTTTGGATTTCCAGAGAGTTAAAGACAGTTTGCACAGGCCACCTTTGCCTCACTAATAAATGTCATCACATACATTATCAAGATAATGATGATGTCTTTCTAAAAGAGCATAGATTCAATTCTCTGCAGTTTCTCTCACTTTATGCAATGTGAAGTTCAGATCTGTTAATCCTGACATAATCTTTCAGGATGTGCTTTGCGGTTTCAACAGCTTTTCCTTCTGCAGCGAAGAGATGCTTGTATGTGTTGATGTGACACCTTTTTTCTGTTACCGCAGGTTTTAACTGTCTTTGTTTTTCTATTCTTTCTTTCTTTTCATCAAGGTGGAGAGGTGCCCTACACCACTCTAGCTACGAGGATGATGATGGGAGTTTGGTGGATGTTTGCTCTTATTGTGATCTCCTCGTATACTGCCAACCTAGCAGCCTTCCTCACCATCACACGCATAGAGAACTCCATACAGTAAGTAGCCAACTCATTTTGTCCCAGTTGTCAGTGACTTTAAAATCTGGTTCCATAGCTTTAATTTCTAAAAGTTCTGCAATTTATGTTAGCGTTGGTATTATGAAGAAGTGAAATCTGTTAACTATTACCTATCATGTTTAATTAGAATTTAAAGCTGCATATCACATCTGCACATTTCATGATGCAAAAGAATGTAAACCCAGGACACAACAGGTGTATGTATATATATATCTTGAGAGGTTTCTTTTTTATATAAGTGTGTATGCATGCAGTTAGACACACCCACACACTACACATACACATGTTAGATTTCCACGACTTTTGACATTACATAGACTTATATTCGTTTCCTTGGAGACCATACCCATAACCACTAACTTGCCTAACCCTAGCCCTTACACTAGCCTGAACCCAAGTCTCCCCAAGTGTAAAATGGAATGATTTACGTTATGGGGACTTGCATTTTGTCCCCACAAGTTAGGCGAGTTCCCACAGTGTGGCTGTGTAAACAGATTTATGTCCCCACAAAATGAGTATTACATGACCACACACACACACACACTAACACACATGCACACACACACACACTTCCCTAACCTTTCCTTCCCTTCATCTCTTCATCCTTTCACGCCCTCTGTGCCCCCCTCCCCCTTCACCCCATTGTGGAATAGTAATTTCCTGTCTGCCTCAAGTTTGGATATATCAGTGTATGTGTGTGCTGTGAGTGTGTGTGTGTGTGTGTGCTTGCGTTTGTGCATGTGTGTGTGTGGACATGTATTACTCATTTTGTGGGGACTCGCCTTCCTTGGGGGGTAGGTCCCCGTAATGTGAATTATTACATTTAAGGGTGAACACTTGAGTTAATGTTCAAGTAATGTTAGGTTTAGTTTGAGGTTAGGGTAAGGGTCAAGGTTAGGCAAGTAGTGGTCATGGTAATGGTCAGTCTCCAGGAAATGAATGACTATGTGACGTCTCCAAAAGTGATGGAAACATGACTGTGTGTGTGTGTGTGTGTGTGTGTGTGTGTGTGTGTGTGTGTGTGAGTGAGTGAGTGGGTGGGGTGCATGTGTCCAGTGATGAAGATAGTAAGATAAGAAAAAACAGAGAGAGAGAAAGTGTGGAAGAAAGTAAGAAGAGTGTTTTTGCATGTTCCTCGCGGGCTAGGGGCAGAGAAGAGCCCTCCCATACACACACACACACACACACACACATACACTATAACACACACATTATTTCCCTAAGCTCGGTGCCCTCTGTTTATCTATCCTTGTGATAATATGTTTGCCTGCTTCTCTCCTGGTGGCAGTAGGAAACGCTCATCTCTCATTGGACTAATCAGCATGCCGAAGCATCCGCTATGCCCGGCAGTGCCACAGTTAATTGTGCTTGGCTTTGGAATAAACAACATTTATTTCTCTAAATCTCATCACTATCTGTCTCTTAATTTGTTTCTGTCAGTTCGTCTCTCCTTCATTTTCTCTGCCCCTCTCTTTCTGCTCTATTCCTCTCTCTCCTTCTTTTCCCTTTACCTTGTTCTCTGCTCTTTTTTCCCGTTATTTCTTTAGTCCTTCTGTCTACAAGATATTTAAAGTGAATCGCTTTTATTATTTTCCTTTCTCTATCCTTTCTTTTTTTTGTTGTTTTCGCTTAATTTTGCTGTCGTTAATGAGTGCCACTCAGTTTACCGCCTCATTCAGCATCCATTGAGCTAATTAAGGATTTCCATAAATTTTACTGCATTATCTTTCATGTGTTGACTCTTGTGGGGTCATTAGTGGCATAATTATCCCCTAAGCACCCGCATGGCCTTGGGCCTCCAAAGATGGGTGGTGGGGTGGGTGGTGAGAGGGAACACGGAGAATAATTGTAAAACATAACAACACCTTCTTTGAGAGATGAATGGTTTTGTGAATGAGTGATTGGGACAGTGAATTAGTAAAGTACGGAAAAGAGCAAGCAAGCGAATGCACGGACAGGAAAGGAAGAGAAGGCCGGGGACGGATGGAGGCATCGCTGTCTCAGTGAGCCGTCAGGACAGACAGGGTTTTTAAGTATTAATGCCCTTGTTTCATCCTGGAAATGAAATAACAAGTGAGCGTTCAGAACCCTCTCTGGACTATTTCACGCTTGGATGTTTTCCCTCAATTTCAGTGTGAATCCTTTAGGAAAACAGTGAGGGATGGCAGCAGAGAGTGGTGAAGAGAGGGAGGGAGAGAGCAAGATACAAAGAGGGAGACAAAACGGTATAAACATTATAAAGTGGAAATGAAGAGAAGAATGGCATGGAGGAGCGGAGGAGATGGAGAAGAAACAGGGGAGGAGAGAGGCAGGGGTTAGGAGAGAGGAAGGGAGAAAAAAGAGGGGAGTGGAGCATGACATAAAAGGAGAGAGGGGAAGGGTTTGGGTCGTGGCGATGTGTCCGAATGAGAAATGGATTTTGAAGTGGTTAAAAAAAGTGAGAAAATGGTGGCACCTGTAAAGAGAGGAAATAGATGGAGCGGAAGAACTGGTCGGGGTGGGAAGATTGAAAGATGGATTGAGAATAAAAATCTTCCTTTTCTGTCTCCCAGAAGATGTCATCTGTGACGGTTGCTAACGATTGCCAATAAAGTCATTCAGGAGTTTGTGTGCTTACAGTGCTCGTGTATATCTGAGCATCATGGTGTCTGGTGACTGTTCTGTATGTGGCATCCCAGTCTTCAGCCAAGACAGCAGCATGGTCCCACTGGTCTCACTGGCAGCAGCTCATTTGGTTAAGTCTTGCAAGTCTTCCTAAAGGGCCATGAAGTCAAGATTTACTGTCACTTTATCGCCCCCTGTTGGTGAGACCGGGATTGTTGCAGCAGGGTCTCTGTGACAGTATTGCAGCAGTCGACATTTACCCTTTCACAGAGTTGATGCATTAGCAAGCACAGAATAAACATAATTCTCAACTGGATAACTGTAGATACCAACACAAAGGCTTCAGAGTGACCAACAATAAGATATAGATAATAATAATCAGTATTAAAAATCTTACAAATACTTAAATTATATGATACGTACAAAGAAAACAGGCAATTTACAGATAATATGTATTTAAGCAGCTTTGGAATTAAGTTAGTGTGCTCTAAAGACCTTGTTATGTGTAGTGGTTGTTATAGTTGCTGTATGTTGTGCTTGTTGTTCAAGGTTGCACAGCCATCTGCAGTGCTTCAAACGTCATTTATTAAAAAGTCAATGAACTGATCAAGGCTCCACAGCCTTTGCCCAAATTAATTTCCCTGCAGAAGAGCCACCATTATCTTTCTATTTTAACTAATGAAAAAACAAAGTCCGTGCTGCGCAATGTTCCCTTTAAGGTTTACACAGATTTTAGCTTTGCAAAGTTTTCTTTCCTAACAGCATTTTATCACCATTTCAGCAAAACTGACCAAATGATCACATATGCAGAAGGAAAGGGAAAACATACAGCAGCTACACACACATGCTGTATATACTGATTAATATGCAAGTAATCTTTGTCTAGCCTTTCTCTCTCCTCTCTCTCTTTCACACACACACACACACACATACACACATACATACACTTATTTGTCATGAGATACATTCAGCTGCTGTTCACTCCATTTACTTGCTCATTGAGCTGCTTAGGGGGAATATAATTGGTTGCAAAATGAGCCAGCATACACACAGGACAGACATGTGCACAAATATAGACACACACACACATTAGATTCACACAGAACACCCCAAAACACAATTAAGCACATAATTCATATACATATCTCCATAAGACAACACACACACAGTAATAAATCCGACTACAACATGGCAGTGTTTTTTTAATTAAAATCCAGACGTTTAATATTGTTTGATTAAAATGAATTATTGTAAACACCTCTCATACTCATTCTTTTTGTCCAGTTTTCTCTAAATCCTTCCTTAAATGGCATGAAGTCCCTCCATATTTCCATAGATTCACACTAGGTCACGGGAAGTCACCATCGTACTAGTGCTTTTTTACCCACAGCAGGGCAAGCCAACAAAGTTACGACTCTTTTCCAGGAGTTTTTGCATCCTGGGGTTATCTAAGGATGAACATTTGGTACTATATTTCTTTTTTTTTCTCACATATGTTATGGTGAGCATTTTGGAAAGACACTGTTCGGTTTTGAAACCTGCAGAACGTAATTCCCCTGATAAATTTTTAAAGATGTTTTTGTTGTCAAGGTTTTTACGGGGTTTGAGCTTCAAGATGTCTCCCTAAATAGAGGTGAATCAAACCAGCTCTGCATTGCCTGTGAGCCCTGTGAGGAACCACTAGCAGCTACGGGCGGACGTGGTTTAGGTGTGTCGACAGCCAGAGAAGCTGCTGTTAGTTTGAAAAGAACAATGGCTGCTCCTAATGAGGCTAGCGTTGATGCTGCTATAACATCAGTTATATCAGAACTGGCGAGCAGCAGAGAACAGCACTGAAGACTTTCCTCCATGGAAAATATGTTTTCGCTTTTCTCCAGACAGGCAACGGCAAGAGATATGCTCTCCTACTAAGTCAAATGGTTCAATACTCTGATTGGTTGAAGTTAGTTCATGATAGACGATGATGGACAGATGGTTCATCCAATCACCTGCCAAGTACCTTTTTTTGAAAGCGCCTGCTCTTTTCCAAACAGTTTCCATGGATGACTTCCCAGATGGTTCTGTGTAACAAACCATCTGGAACGTCTGGTTAGCATACACACTCTTTATATCTTCTTCTGTTATCTTCTTGTCTTGTTCCATCGTTAACAAAGTTCTTTTCGTAGTCAGAGTGTTTAAAGGTTCGATGAAAACACTATAAACGCAGTTTTAATGCAGATTTTCTTTTTTGTCTCACTAAAACCTAAACCCAGGTTTAAGACATGACATATTTCTCCCTCTCTCACTCTGCTACACATGCACACACCATTAAATAACAAGATCAGAGTTACTACCCAGTGAAACCAATTCGCAAAGGGGGAATCCTGGCCAAAGAGTGTGCTGACAGGCGTGCGTAGTCACAGGGGAGTGGTGGAGAGGGGAGATTATTAAGGCCAAAGATTAATTGACACCGATAAAAGATTCATGTTCACAGCAAAGTTCATTAAAATCTTCAAAGCCGCTTTTTTCGGAGCGGGTCAGCGTGATAGCTGAGGAGGCCATGAGAGATTGGAGAGGAACCGCAAGAGCCTCAAAAAGTCTCAGTTTGTTATTTAGTGTGTGCATGTGTTTTTGTCTGAGCGAGCAGCTTTGTAGTCATGCAACCAGTACCTACTTATATATGTGCCTATTGTTTAATCTGCTTTGTGGGTGTATTACAGCTGAGTTAATGACGATACTTTCCACTTGTTGTTCTTCATTAACAAGACAGGAGTGCTTTTTTGTGCATGGTTTTTGTTGTTGTTGGGTTTCTTTTTTTTTTTTTTTTTTTTAACAAATGTGTGACTCTCAAATCCATGGGTGGCATGTAGCAGCTACTTAACAAACAAGCCGTAATTAGTTCCTGTAATGGTTCTCCATTACATTTCTCAGCGGCCAAACTCTTTGAGAGGCAACCCAAGCACTGTTGCGTTATAATTAACAATAGCTTGTGTATTCCCCCAGAGGTGGCAATTTATGGGTGAGGGCTAGCGCAAAAGAGGAGGGAGGAGAGAGAAATAAGAAAGGAAATCACAAGACAGACTGACTTGTGTTTTTTCCCATTTCTTTGTTAGTGTCTCCCTTTTTCTTGCTCTAATTGTAGATATCAAGTGTGCTAGTTAGCATGCCGTCTTGTGCAGCACTGTTGACTCACTGCTGGTGTCGAAACTGTGTTACACCCCCATTTTCCTCACATTGGTCATGCCCAATCTCCTTTTTTTCTTTTTTTATTCCACGTCAATTACATGTCACTGCCAAGTCCCACTGTTGGCCCATGGAGAGTTTACAGTAGATAAAATCACTCATTTGTGGGAGAGGAGATGGTGTGAACTACTGTGCAGCTGGCAACTGTGAGTCCTTCATGCTGTTCAATGGCCTCCGATACAGACCAATCACATCTTACTGAAGGTTGCCAAGACACTAACAAAGGCTTGATCATCTGTGTTCCCTCCTATAAGCATACTGTAAGGATGCATCCACACTCCACATCCACAGCCTTTTGGAACGATGACACCGATCACACGCTCTCTTTCTGATTGGGTCCTGTCAGTCATGACGTGCACTTCCCTGATTCGTCAAGCCCCTATCACGTGACCCTTTTCTTGAAGAAATAAAACAACATCAACCTGTATATATATATATGTATATATATATATGGGCCTTGACTACCAGCAGTTAATTCGACATGGATAACAAATTACAGACTTTGCTGCTCTTGTTGTCTCTGCTAGCAGCTGTTGTGCAGTTTAGTTCTGTGTTTTATCATGCTGCCACTACCTTCATACACAGGAGGCAAACAGCACACACCAACATGTGCATGCCCAGCGTGCAATCATGTGCCATTTTAAAAGCTGTTTTAAACTGAAAATGTGTTTATGTGGCCATAGCCTAAGAGGGATTTAATCAGGTCAATTAATGGGCAAATGCTGTTCTTCTTTTTTGTTTCTTCAAACAATCAATCAATCAAACTT
Organism: Chelmon rostratus; assembly: GCF_017976325.1. NCBI lineage: Eukaryota > Metazoa > Chordata > Actinopteri > Chaetodontiformes > Chaetodontidae > Chelmon > Chelmon rostratus. The sequence continues at coordinate 18,385,695 of NC_055662.1, read as the reverse complement.
TTTTTCTACAGCGCCTTCCAACATCCAAAAGGAGCACAAGACGCTTAACAAAGAAAAATAAAAACAACAAAAAAATAAAATAATTTAAAACAAGTAAAAAGAATTTTAAAAAACACACAGTCAGAAGGAGACTAAGCATTAAATGCCAGGCGGCACAAGTGCGTTTTAAGATGACATTTAAAAGCATTAAGATCAGAGATAGTCTGCAACTGTGGTGGAAGAGAGTTCCAGAGCTTAGGGTCGTGAACGGCAAAAGAGCGGTCGCCATACTTTTTATATTTTTTGCATTATTCTAATTTTAGTCTAAATATACATTAAACGATTATTTTTTGTTGTTTTTAAATCCAGGCTGAGGTTTACAGATAGGAGGCTGAAACTGCTCTGTAGTGTCCTTAAGCAAGACATCAGAGCTGCCGTTTTACCAAGCTTAGGTGCACTCTGACCTCCATGAATTCCATTACCCCAAAACTGCCACACTCTATATCAAGTTGCTTAACTAACTCTCGCATCTGTGGGAATACTAATGCTAATACTAAAATAATACATGGCATTACTACACCCTAAGTTGCTAGAACTACAGCAGAACCGCTGGGAGGGGACTGCAGTTTTTCCACAGCAGTAATGTCCAGGGGACGAACTGAGCCTCACGTGCGATGTGAAGCTGACCATTCAGACAGAGTCTGCACGGTGTTTACAATGAGTAGATAACTGGAAAAATCTGTTTTCACTGCTTGTCTCTCTGCAGGTCTCTCCAGGACTTATCCAAGCAGACAGAGTTGCCTTATGGTACAGTGTTGGACTCCGCAGTATATGATCAGGTCCGCTCCAAGGCTATGAACCCCTTCGAGAGAGATCCCATGTACTCCCAGATGTGGCGCATGATTAACCGCACTGGAGGAGGAGATAATAACGTCGAGGAGTCCAAAGAAGGCATTCGCAAGGTAGGTCGTTTTTTTAATTAGTCGTCAGTTCCAAACTACAGACCGGTGACACATGTAAAATCACTGTGATTAGAAAAAAATCACACTGGAGTCCAATGACTCCTGTTATGGGGTTTGAATACAGGGGACCAGGTGCAGGATGGCTGCAACATCAAAAACAATTATTCATTACACAGTGCAAAGAATTCACATTCAAGCCATATTTTGCCAAAATCTGACCTTGTTAGTTTTTAGAACACATTTACTTTGTTTATACTGTGAAATAAACCTGAAGGACAAAAGCACATCAGTCTCGGAGGTTTGTCATTTGCACAAATTCTGTTTTCAGTCTCCACGGCTTACAGTTTTGAATCAAACTTGTAGTGAGTCTTTTTAACATGCTGTGTATACAGTGTTACACATCTTTCCAGTGTTGTCATTCAAGTTACAGTTAATCAATCTTATTAAACCTCCTTTCCACAAATGAAGTGAGCAGGGATCGAATTAGAATTCCTACATATTGACATTCGCTGTTGCCCTGAAAACCAGATGGGTCTCAAGGTTTGATCGCGCGGGAAGATTCATCTCTCTCGCCCAGAGAGCAATTTCACTTGAGAGCATTGCTGCCCAGCATTATGCTAAATGTCTGAACCAATCATAAAACAAGTCATGTGACAAAGGCACAACACACTGTGCAAGTGCTGCTGTCACTGAATAACATGGGCAGCTGGTAAATACCTTCACATTGTTGTGCACAGAGGGATAATTTAACCATTATATGATGTAATGATAGCAGTAGGGACGAGAACCAAAATGTCTCCTCTAGTAGAAACACCCGGCGCATTTGTTTATCCAGCTCATTTTTTCCCCCCCTAAATTTTTAAATAATAAGACACAGGGCTTGATCAATGAAGCAAATGTTTTCATGCTTCTTTGTTTGCCTGCTCATAAGTTTCTTCTTTCTTTCTTGGTTTTGTTGCAAAACAACAAAATACTTACTCACCATTGCGATAAAATGTGTCTTCTTTTTTTTTTTTAAATCAGAGGTTTTCCAATACAGCCCACTGTTTACATTAGGTGGTCACGGCAGACTGAATATTTATATGGTATAAAGCACGTCCTTATTTACATAGCTCAGCCTCAGTCCTGTTTTTACACACAGCTCATGCTGCAGGGTCTCTGCTGACGGGGATAAATCTATCTAAATGATGTTAATGATGCACAGATAGCATGCGCATGGTTAAATGCTTAATTCCCTCGGTGATTACCCAGCATCATAAATACCTGACTGCTGCATCTCATTTGCACGCATCCTACTTTCTGTTTGCCTCGCCCTTCTGTCTTCCAGTGAGGGTCTCACTTAATCCCTCCTCCCCATTTAACTTGAACTGTAGCCAGCATTGGGAGCGTTGGAGGTGTTGGGAGGAGTAAATAACGTGGCGGGTGGTGTTTTTAAAGCGATGAGAGACATGCAGCACAGAACAGCGTAAAAAGCACACAACTGTTTACACTCACTCACGCACATTGCCTGTTGGCAGAGGTGTTAATTGAGCACATATAACTAATCAGTAGTTTGATCATTCAGTCAGTCTTCATTGCTAAACAGAAATGTGTGTGTCTCTGTGTGTGTGTGTGTGTGTGTGTGTGTGTGTGTGTGTGTGTGTGTGTGTGTGTGTGTGTGTGTGTGTGTGTGTGAAAGCAAAATATGTGTGTCCTCTTGATAACCAACAAAAATGTTCATATCTTCAGTGCAGGGCTCACAGAATTCTGCAATTTGCAATCCTACAAGCTATCTTGAAGTATCCATAAAATAAATCTACTAATTGCTGCGTGACAAAAATCCTGTTGAATTTTCTAAAATAGTTTTTAAATTTTAATATTTCTGCTGCAAGACTAAAAAAGTGAGGCGCTGTGTGGGCATGCATGAAGCCGGGTCATCATCATACACTAGCACGTTGTCATTTACTGATGTTGCTGGATTAGCTGTTCATTTCAAATCCATGTTAGAATATGTCAGCATTGCAATATATGAGAAAGCGGCATGGTTTGTGATGATTGATCACACAAAAGGCCAACAAGACCGAAATCAAACCTTCTGTTGTTTTCCACTGGCTGGCTGCAGGGAATGGTGGGAAAGCTCAGCTCCACCCTGTGTGTACATCAGTGCTGCATCACCGCTGCCTAACAGGTGACTGCAGTTTCACTACAACAGCAATATCCAGGAGGTCAGCTCAGCCTTAGTGTGGCGTGGAAAGAGTTTGCATGATGCTTACAGTGACACTAACAGACATCACATTTGGGGAAATGTAAAGCCCCAGTCTGCTGTTTGCTAATGCACTAGCGTGGTCTTTGCAGCTTCAGACTAAATGGAGAAAGATTTAATGACAAATGGACGAGCTGGTATAGGAGGCTGTTTTCTGTACCTGTGTGGGTGTGTTCACTAGGAGTGCTGCTGAGCCCGGTCCTCCCGGCTCCAGTTATGGTGCCCATTCTGGCCCCACTCCCTGTCAGCTTGCCCTGCAGGGTCCCCGCCCCTAAGCCTGAAAAACTCCTCCTGCCAGGGGTGCAGAACTCCTGTGCTGCAGTGTAAACGCCAACACCCCAACAGCAGCAGGGTGCAAACAGCCAGGACAGACAAGAGACATAACTGGATGAAAGGCTGGTCAGAGGCAGGACGGAGAGACGATCTGCTTTTCATGGGTAAATTCTACATGACAGAGGCGACACCTCCAGCGTTGCAGCAAGCACTGCACAGCAGCAATGAGAGAGGAGGCACAAAGGAGGCAGACCTCCTCTCCCTCCATCCTCTCACCATGCCTTTCTTGGTTTGATGCTTTCTTCCCACCTCTCTCTTTATTCTACACTGCCTTTGTGTTTGTTGTTTGGCCCCCGCATCTCTTTTCACTGCACCGCCGATTATCTGCGTTACTGTCTCTCTATGTTCTGATTATCTATTTACCCAACTTTGCCGTCCTCTCTATTTTTTCCTCTTTCTTTTTCCACCTCTCTATATGTTGCCTTTCTGCATCACCCTCAGTCTGTCTGTCAGGCTCTCGTTCATCTACATTGTGTTAAAGGCTACAGGGTGCACTCTAGTGGTACACTGATGCCCGTCCCCCTCTCTTAGCTGCATTGTGACACCAGCTGATGTTTCCTCTCTGCTGCAGTGACATCGTCAGCAACAATGTTGCTTCTTTTGACTGTATGTTTAAACCTCCAGTGAACCTCTAATTATTATTATTTGATGATTCCTAAACACAGTACTATCACTGTAAATTTAACTTGACTATACTTGGGCTGGTTATGTCATCCTCTACTTTCAGTATTCAAATCTTACACAAATCTTCTTCTCAGAGAAAATGTAATTATATTTTACCACTATAAAGGAGGTGTCAAAGGCTAAATGATCTCTTGTTCTTAGCTGCTGTTCACAAGGTCGGCTAAAAGGAGACCTATAAACTAAGCCTGAGTTCACACCTAATGGCTAGGAAACTGAAACAATCACCTAAAAAAATCATTCAAAGTGGAGACATTCAACCTATTATGATTTCTTCTCATACTGACAAATATATTTGGAAGCCAGTGAACAGTACCTGGAATAGCACTGTCAAGCCAGAGGCTATTTGGGAGGTCATGATGTCATTAACAGAGCCTGTGAGTCAGACTCAGACATCTTTTGTTCTCTGTCTCCGTTTGATTTATTTCGATGTGTTTGTCTGCTTCAATCCAGTCCCTTTGCTATATTTGATTCCTGTGAGGTGAAGAACTTGATATATTTCTCCCCTCAGTGTCATGCTCTCTCTCCTTTCCTGATGCAGTGTTCTGCCTTCCTCTCTCACTCTTTCTCTCAGGCCTTTTCTCTTTCACAATAAACCTCTTGCTCCTCTCTGTCACCGTTGTCTCCTGTGCTCTATGGATTTTCTTCCTTTTCAGTTTCGATTCCCTGCAGCGGAATAATATTATATGTCAGAACGGGTCAGCATCTGACTGTCTCTGGTACTGCTCATGCACAAACACACACACATGCATGCAAGCACTCACACACACAAACATGCACATGTGAAAAGTAGCGTGCTGCATACACATACACCGACACACTGCGTCACTCATGTGCACACCACTCACGTCTGTACCATACATGCACTGACACACACACACAAGGCCAGGAAAATGCTGCAGGTTGAGGCTTGTCACAGGGTAATATAAGTGTCCCTCCTATTTCAGTCAGTGATCAAGGCGTTCAATAAACTAAGAGGTGTTGCACCTCAGACTTGATATCTCATTAACTGGGTGTCACATATATATCAAAGACGAGTGTGCTGTATGTCACTGTTTGACATAATGGCACCTCCGTTTAAGGCAATGCGTAACTTTGCTGTCTACTTATTCTTGCACAGTCTCGAGAGGGAGAAGTAAGTGTTTTTCTCCCAGTCCTTTTTGTGCGTGTGATGTTATTAGGCGGGCCTTTTAGCTGAGCAGCTTCTGACAACTCAGCATTTGACTGTCGTGCTGAGTTGTAAAAGTAATGACTAAAATTAAGTATCAGTTACTTACCCTCTTAATTACTTAACCTCTGCAAACCCCTAGACTGGAACTTGTAAATCACTGACACAGACCACAATGAGATGTGCTAATAATAAGAGGCATCACATAAGTGTCATAAAAATGAAAAAATATAGTGACAGTACATGGCAACTCCCTCAGCTAAAATAATATTAAAGCCAGCTCTGTGTTATCCAGCATATCATACTGTTTTTTTTTTCTGTGTGCATTTTACCATATACATACTGTAGTTATATGTCCTCTACCTTATAGCAATATTGCAACAAGGGACTACTTTATGTTCAAGTAACATGTTGTTGCATGTGTTATTCGATGCATATAGATCTGAATGCATTATGTTTGGATTCAGCCAACAAAGAACCATAAAATTAAGTTGTCTTCTCCACTGTTTTTTATTAATAGCATAGTTGTGCAACACTACGTTGTGCCACATACACACTCATTTTAAAGCGTTTCATCCTATGATGATGTTTTTCTATTCACAGTCGATTCCAGCTGTTGCCACAGGAGACGATAACATATACAGGAATGGGAAATGGAAATGTTCCTCTGAGTGGCTTTTAAGTCCTCACACCGCACAGCACACGTATACGCGTATATATGCGAAGAAACACACAAACCACTAGACACACAAACCACTAAAATTTTCACATTTGCATGCTTACACACACGTGGGTGCAGAGGAACACACATACCTGACTCAGTTGATGTAAGTGTCCCAGTGTGAATATATGACAGCTACTCCCTGACAGGCCTCAAGAGTCTCTGATGACTGCTGAGTGATTTTAGAGTTGAGTGGAGTGCCAGTTGGAATGATTTTCTGTCTGTGTGACTTTCTGCTGCACTATGGGAAGGTTCCACTTTAGAAAATGCGTCTTTTCCCACATGTCCTTGCGCACAATATATTATCATTACCCCCAAGTCTTACATTGATGGGAGCTTCTTAAAACGGAGAAAAAACTGTAATGAAACCTTCACTGCAACATTAACTGAAGTCAAGGCTTGAAGTAAAGAAAGCACGGTAAAGGTCCTCCTCTTCAACAAAGACATATAACACTTTGATGGCTAAATATGGCAGCAGTGAAATCACTATTCTTCCAACATATCCTTGAACTGAACAGCTTTAAACAGGACAATTAAGCCTTTGGCCAAATATGGATAATTCAGAATTTCACCCATGCATGTATCTAACAGGCAATTGAGACTGAGGAAAGCAGAAGGGGAAAAAAGAGGCAGTGGTGTGTCGGAAGCAGTGAGTGTGAAGCTACATGCCTCATACATATGTACATGTTTTGATTTTACTTTATGGAGGAAATTTACCGCAGTCAAGGCGCTTTACATTTCTGTTAGTTTGTAGAACTACCTTTTCCAAGAAAAAACCTTTTCTTGATTTGAATTTGAAATGTGTTTTGTGTGTGAGCCTGCTGACGTGGATCTGACCTGCACACCTGACAAGGTCACACCAATCAGCAGAAACACACAGGGTTCATTCAGGGTGTATTATCACTTATATTCAATTGATATATCCCTCCTTTAATTAGTTTAATGTTGTGACACTGCGACATGGATTTAACCTTTCTGGCCAATGTTGGCAATTTACTGATACCTCTCGTCACTATTGGCAAATTTCTTCCCTTGTCTTAAGTATGCTTATCTCAATTCTGTAACAAGCCCATCACTTTATATCTCCCTTTCACCATCTGCCCATTTAGCATAATGACTACTGAAATTATGATAAAATTACCATCATTTCTTCACCTCTTCTACATACGTCTCGAAACTGGAAGGAAGGAGCTGTGTAATGTGGGCCTATAAGCGTTCACCAATTTGCCATAATGACTTTGGTGATGATGATAAACATTACGCTGATTCCTCCGACAGATAGAGCCGATGGTAAATCAACCAAGGCCTGCTTAGATCCTTCAGCCCTGGGTGAGGCCATCACGGCACTCCGGAGGGCGATTGAGACAAAGCAGAGGAGAGATCGAGGGAGGAGGGGAAGATGATATGGATGGGGAATGGGTGCTCGGGGAGCAGGAAGGAGGAAATTGGGAGATCTAAGGTGGAAAGAGAGAGCAATAAGGGAGAAGCGACGGCTGTAGATTGAGGGAGCTACTGTGGATGGGTGAGAAAGAAGAGGGGAGGATGGAGGGATGGATGGGGGCACAGAATTTGTCGACAGAGACTTAGATGGAGTCGGAATGTAGGAAAGGACGATGGAGGGAATGAGAATGTGGAAGATGCATGAAAAAAGAGAGGAGATTGAGAACAAGCACAGAGACAGAGGATGTGGGTGGATTTAACACCATGTTTTACTAATACATAAACTTTGTTTTTCTGTCTCTTTAATGGATTCTTGGGTGCATTAATCAGTGGGGCTAAAAGCCATCAAACAAGAACAAAAAAACACACAATCAGACATTAGAGAGAGGATTTAGAGGGAGACAGACGGAGAGAGGCAGAATTTGTCTGACTACAAATAAGCCCTCTCCTTCAATGACAATGATGCGTTAAGTGGTCCAGGTCATATTTTTCGTCACTATAAACTTCACTACTTGCATCTTATATTATTATATTAATGTAAGAGGCAGGATGAGAAAGAAATATAGTAGAATAAATGAAGAAGGGCTGAAACATGGACAGACAGAAGGCGGGAGAAGAATGACTAATACAGGAAGTATGAGGGTGATAAAGGGATGCAGGCAGAAGAACAAGGAGAAGAAGGAAGAGAAATAGGAAGACTGGTGAGAATGATGACACGAGTGCAGGGAGAGAGAGATTAATGGAGGGAGTAGTTGTTAGGAAGTAAACACAACAGAGAGAGACTAAGCTTTGGGAAGACGGCATGGGAGAGTGATGGTGAGAGACCACAGGCCCCGTACTCTTCATCTTCTATCTTTCTCCTCTCCCCTCCTTCCCCGGCCCCCTCCTCCATCTCTTTCTTCCCTCCAGCTGTCGTCTCACCACTGTCCTTATTCCCTAATGGAGGGGAAAAAAAACGCGTAGGTAAAATCATGTAGATGCGTCTCAGGATTTTGACACTGCGCTGCCATCTCCAAGCAATGTTAAGCAAGATGGATGGGGAAAGATGTTTAAACAGAGCATATAAATGAGATGCCTCACAGTGTGTGTGTGCGTGTGCGTGTGTGTGCGTGTGTGTGTGTCTGTCCACATGTGTCGGTGTGCTCTCAACTTAGAGAGGCCTCTCTAACACCTGTTTACCCTCTCAAATCACAGTCAACAGAGATCTGTAGGCAGCGGTGCTCTCTGGGCGTCTGTGTGTTTGTGTCAGTGTCACAGTTCTTTAAAGACCTCCCGCCAACCAGCCATTGGTCAGGGAGTTGCCTAGGTTACCGAGCAGGGTGGCCCAGCTGTGTTCGTTTGGCAGGACACAGACTCTGTGTTTGTGATTCCTTTCACTGTCTCTTTGAGAGAGGGAGGCTGACTTTTCATGAACAAAGCTTTCAGGTCTTAAGGTTGCCTAAAGCTATGTGTCTTGAATCTCTTAAAAAAAAACATGCCTACTAACATACCATATCCTCCCTGTGCTTCCTCTTTGCCGCCCCTTTAATTCCCTGCTTTCCTTCTCGCTTGTTCTTGGTTTGTCTTTTGAAGTCAGGAGATACTTGCGGGATTTTGTGTCTTAGCCAGTGTGATGACACAGTGCAGTGACAGGAAGACTGGGACAAGAGTATTTTTATTAGATTTCTGAAAATTAATGTCATATTTATGTGTTTGTCATGTATTTTATTGGATTTGAATGAGATCTCTGCAGAGGCATATGCTGGCTTGATATATATCTGTCACTGGGTATGACTGCTGCAATATCCTCTGTAATAACCCAGCCTCCGCTAAGACCAGAAAATGGCCTTTTGGCTGCTGGGCTCTCTCATTTTCTATTTTCTAGTAGTGCAAATCACCCTGACAGGAATAAGAGAAAGCTCTTTTCCTGCAGAGTCTGATAGCTCATTAGGATTCAACACAACAAGCCCAAACAGCAAACATATTTTCCTGCTGTTACAATTCTGTGCCTGTGTGATGACAGTGTTTCTGTGCTGTGACTCAGATTTAGGGAGAGCAGATGAGAAGCAGGAGAATTTACTCCCCATATTAAAGAAAGGGGATTATAAGGATTGAAAGAGACATTTGGAATAAGGGAATGATAGACGCTCGATAAAAAAGTGGAGCGAGAGAGGGAGAAAGATTAGAACCACCCTTGGCAATTGCGGCGATTGATTAAAAACTGACATGTTTGTGAGAGATGTGATAGAGTCAAAAGACAAGAGGGAGAGAAAGGAGGGAAGTGAGACGAGGAGATAATAAATGTTTGCTTTAGTAACCGCACAAAGAAGTGAAATAAGGATGGAAAGAAATAATTGTATTATCTATTTCTGTATTCCTATCTGTATTTTCTTATCTCCCCATATCTAATAATGAAGCCTAATTGCCTTTTTATCTGTTCCTCTCTTCTACCGGCCAATACTCAAGAATCCATCTAACACCCACACAATCTTCTTACTCTGGATTCTGTTCTTTTTCACTCCCTCTTCCCTCTTCCCTCCTCCTCTGTTGCACTCTCTCTGCCTGTTTTTCTCTTATTCCCTTTTGTCCAGTGCTGTACCCCTTGTGTCTGTAATAATTACAGCAGCTAACAAAGAAATCAATGAAAGTCAGTGGATGGAGACAGCAATTAATGTGATGCTTTATTCCACGTGTGTAGGTGTTTGTATGTTTGCATTTGTGTGTGTGCACTTGCATGTTTACATTGAGTGTGTGTGTGTGCGCGTGTGTGTGTGCATGCCTTGTGCCTGCACAAAGACAGACATGCCTACACACACAGTGAATATCTGACAGCGGAGGCTCTGTATTTTTAGTCTCAATCCTGTGAGTCTCGGCCGAGAATGAGCTTACCGTCAGCCTGTAGTCTCACTGAGATAAACTAAGATTGGGGGATTGAATACTCCTACAGGGATGTACTGTTATTGTACTTGTTCTAAAGATCGATAGAAGTTATTATAGAAACAGGTCTATGGCTACTCAAAGACAGAGTGAAAGAGAGGAAGCATTGAACGCAGCATTGAAATTGAAATTCTGCTTAACTCTACTACATAAGAGACTTAAGACTTTTCTCTTTCTGTTCTGTTTTCCACTAGCCATCCACAACAAGACAGCCTAAACAGCAGCCTATGGGCCAAATCTGGCCGAATTTTCCTTCATTGGTTGACATTAGTTTTACACTTTTCAGAGATTTACCATGAATACGATAATATGTTCTACATGTAAACCTATTTTGAAGTGTAACTTAACAGCAGGCTGAAAAGCAGTGTTCCCCAGTGGTTCAGTTATCACTTTGTTAGGTGTGGTCAGAAGTGTACTCTGCTGCACCTGTGACCCCACTCACCGATGAAGTCACAGTGTACTGGTACACGCTGGAGTGTGCTCCTACACAACCTGCAACGGGGTGAGCAATTAAACCTCTGGAAGTAAAAAAAACCCATCTTCAGCTGGCGTTAAGCTGCTGTTTTAACAAGGGACCAGTGCTGTTGTTGGATTGGGGCGGTCTTGGAAAGTTTAATAGAATTATAGTAACACAAATCAAATAATTCAGAGATTAAAGGATGGTGTCTCCAGTGCATCTGTAAACCTGCACTGGCTCCACTAATGAGCAGTGCTACACCAATGGGTCCCTTCCCGTTGTGCAGAAGCTTTCTTCAATAATGAGTTCACTCAGAGTTGTAGCTTTGCTTTGCCTCCATGCTGGTCGAGTCACTTCAAATAGTTATTTTGAAGGGGAGATCTGAAATGGCCTTAACACAAGTAAGCCAAAGCACTTTTAATATAAGAATTCATTTTACTAGGTGACATTGTTAGTTTAAACTTGTCAGCACAGTCCATCAGCTACATTAGCTACACCAAAGTCTCCTTAAATCTGTTTCTACTGCATTGATATACTGGTTGCAACAACAGTGCACATATACATTTGCAGTCCCTGCAGCAAACATTCTCGCATTTTAATTCTCCCTCTGCACAAGCTTAAATCTTTCCAACATGTTTCACACTCTTTACTTGATCAGGTGCAGAACAACACAGGAAAGCAGCGAGTGGCTAATTTCATCTTCCACTTTTCCAGGTTGAAGTGATTCATTGCTGTGTAACTCAAACAAGCTGTAAAGAAAATCTAAAGAAAACACAAAGGCCTGATTTAGAGTATGTCCTGCTGGTGTGCTTTAACATGTCACTAAAAAGTAAAAACAAGTTGAACCCTTAAACTTCTAAGCATTGACGCAGCTCAGTGCATTAACATTATTTGTAACCTGTAATACAGTATGGTTTTTGTTTTGAGTAAGAGTGTGATTGGGGTTTATTTTAACAGCTCCATAGTGATGACTGAAGTCTGACTGAGTCGTGATTCATTCTGTTTGATTTAAACACACTAGTTTGACTCTGATTGCATCTCTTTCTAGTAGCAGACAGCCAATAATGAGCTTCATGGCCTTAATGATATCCCTCACACCCTTAACAAGACTTACCTTAATGAGACAGCAAAGGACGCTGGATGGCCATGTCTGGCTAGAAAACGGTAGCACAGACATATACATAGCTCAGAGAAAATAAGCAGACAGAAACTTAAACGCAGTCACATCACCTGAAAAACACAGCGATACAGACAAAGGAATTTGGATTTTTCAAGCTAGACAACACCGTGAACTTGGAAGTAGACCTCAGTTCTAAATCAGCTGTTGATCATACAATTAGAATGTTTCAGCCACCTTTTTTTAAGGCAATAGGCAATAGATTTAAAGTTTTTGTCACTGTCTTGGATCCTTTTTTTGTCCATTACTGAAGTCCAAGATAGAGAGATACACATTATTAGTACTTTAAGAGGCCTGTAGGAGATTAAAATGCACTCCAAGATTTGCTGAGAGAAATATGGAGGACAGCACAAAAGCAATTAGGCCAATAGAAACACAAAGAGAAAAGTTGCTGAAGTTAGACAACAGTATTAATCAAAGCACCAAATGGCCCTGCTGAAAGAAAGAGAGAAAAGAAGAACTTTTTCAACACATTTTTCATCTGCATGCTGTGTGTCATGTCTGGCCAGATCTGCGGCCTAAAGCTAACCATTAGATAGCATCTTAATTTCCAAGATAAAAAGTGGATAAAATAGAAAAATGGAGGATGAATCACCGTAGCTCCCCTGCGTTTTGTTTTGAGTAGGAAGCTGGAAGTTCAATTACTGGATTGTAGATAAATTAGGGGGACAAAGTAGGGGGTGCCAGGGGAAGAAGGAGGCATGATATAAATGGTTTTGGTGGCGGGATATCTAGTTAGAATTGACCCCTCCTTTTTCATCCTCACTGAACTCTCAGCACATTCCATTTCTCATTCCTCCCCTCGTTTTTCTGTCTTCCTCTGTCATCACTGCTCTCATTCTCAATGGAAAGCTTCTCTTCCTCTGTATTCCCTCAGTCTTCTCTCTGCCCCAACTCCCCTTTCTCTCACCTCTTTCCCCTCTTTTCTGCCCCCTGTTCTTTCTGTTTCCGTTGCTTTTGTCTTTCCCTCACTCTCCTCCTTCTTGTGTCTCTGTCTTTCCTTTCATCATCCTCCCGTTTCCTACTTCTTTTTTTCCTATACTCACTTCTCTACCCCTCTGCTCTTGGGCATGGGGCCAGTGTCAAGGTGTTTTCTCATCCATCCTCACCTCTCTCTCTCTTCCCTCCCTCGTCTCCCTCCATCTCTCTCTCTCCACTGTCCTCTCATTTTCATGCAGCTCGCTGGGCAGCCATGCTCTGCGTCTTTATCTCTGTCTGTGGGAGAGCAGGCGGCCTAGTGCCAGCAACTAATGGACTTTTGGAAAACACAGACAGCCATGCATCACAGTCTGGAGAACTAGGGGGAGAGGGAGGAAGGATTTGGAGTAAAGCCGAAGGGAGAATGGTTTCAGAGAGAGATGGAGGAAGACATACAAGGGAGAGAGTGGTGGTGAAGGAAAAATTAAAGTCAGAGGTTCCTCTAAAGTAGTACAAGGAAAAGAAAGAGCAGGAGAGAAAAAGTCCCAATGTCTGCAGGAGCTGTAATCAATAATGAGATCTGTAACCCATTCTCACTCGTTGAAAGATGTAACACCGCACAACACTTTACATTTTTTACCCTCATCAGCCAGCCTAGGCATAGTCATGCAAACTGGGAAGAAGCTGACGGACGTGGTAATATTCAGTGTTTCTGCATGTGGCTGAAAAGCCAGAAACAAATTGACAGTGGAGGCAAGAAATATCGTAAAGAAAAGACTGAGGCAGAAGTTTGTGAGTCAAAAAGAATAATCTCACAATTCAAGATAGATTTGAGATGAAAAACAGAACGGGCATTTTGTGCCAGGGAGGTGTCATTGCAGAAAATTTGTGCCCTCTCTGCAGCATCGATGGCTAACAAGACGTGCTGTTTAAAAAAACCAATATTAGTTCAGCAAGTTTTGTGATTCTTGGTTATTATGTAGTTTGTTTGTTTGTTTTTTTTACCTTACTCATCCCTGTACTGATATCAGACTGTGGCTCTGTTGCTTTTAATTTACATCTGACTGTCAAGTGGACAACAACAACGCATTGATATTACCTTTTAATATCCGCTCAGTAATTGTGCCCCACTTAACTTTGAGTCTCTAAGAAACCCAGCTGTGAGATTCAGGCATCATGCAATTGGTTTGTAGCATACAGTCAGGTACCTGCTACAGTATCGTCTCATCGTGTTTGTTTTTATTATTTTAAAACAACTTCCACTCACTCAGTCACGGTGGTAACAGCTGCTCATTTCACCGTGCAAAGAAGCCAAATCAGCTGTGCATAAAGGAGCTTACAAGTCAATAAATGTTCATATACAGTCAGAGGAAAGCCCAAATAAATTGTGAGTAAGGTTTGTGAGGGTCTTGCTTTTGCCACGAAGTTGAGATTTAGCCTTCCTCCCTACCCAAACAATTTCATACTGTCTCCAGTAGGTAATTTAAGGGTGGATGCATCTCAATTGTCAGCAAAATGACCAAAATGCAACCCCCTGTTAACCCCCTGTCCTGACTCATTGATCCTTTATTTCATGAAGTTAGAAGCTGACTGAAATATCAGCAGCCTAACTGTGCTGTGTGTTCATAAATCCATGCCGCTGTCCGTGGTGCTGAAGTAGCAGACACTTTTGTAATTGTGCGTTTTTCTCTTCTATCAGTTTTCATATTGGATCTATAATATTCTCTGAACTATATACCATAAATATTCAATTTTATGCAATATTGTAGCCTGTTCACTCTATAGAGTAGTGTCACCTTCATCATCAAAGTGACAGACTGCAAAGAAAAGTAAAAGGATCATAGGGACACACTGCTGCCTGCAGTATTCCTATAGTATTCCTATATTCAGTCAATAACGTCTGCTGCTGAAAATACACTCCAGACCAGGCCTACATCTTAACTCTATATGTTATCCAACATCATCTTTGACTGTGTGAAGTATTTTGTTATATAATTATCTGGACCTCTGTGGCACCAATGCTACCTCCCAAAAAACTTGAACGTAGCTTCTGAAAAAATGTGAGTGATCCATGGGGATCTAATCAAATTGAAGAATATTAATAGAAACTCACCAAGAAATGAATGATTTGCAGTCAGTGTGCCCCGAGGGGAAAAAAATGACTTGAGAGCCTAAATAGAACAGCCTTTTTGTCGGGCGAGCCCTGCTCATACTGCACCACTTCTCCAAAACTTTTCTCATAAAGCCATCAGACTTAAGTTCCCAGTAGCACGACCTCTGGCCATCTAAAGAGAACAGAAGGCTTCTCAGGCTGTTTTAATTTAACTAATCACACAACATGGTGACATCCATTGTGTGGTCCTTTATTTTTGATCCATTCTCTCTCTCCAACACTTCACTGTATAGCTGTTATTCTATTTGAAAGGCATCTCCAGAGAAAGAAAAGGAGAGAGAAGACTGTTGTAGCTTTAGGCTTAGCAGGTGGAATAATCTCTCGTGTCAAGGTCACACCTCAAGTTGGGTAGAATCTGAAGCATGTGTCTGTCTGCACCTCCACACATGCATGCAGGTGCAGACACACACACACACACACACACACACGCACACACATACAGGGACTTGCCCTGTCGATAGATCATTTCCGCTGCACTTGCCCCCTTCGTGCACTGGGTGTGGACATTGAAATGTATCTGGAATGACCAAGTGCAGACCTTCGGTGCAAACTCATTCCCAGTCTCACAGCAGACCCCATCAAACTGCAAGGCTTGCATCTCTGAGTGTACCTACAGCCTGGGAGGGCAGAAACTAGCATTTGCAGCAACAGTGTTAACATTCAGTTCAGGTCTGACTTGAACTCCGAGGCAGGTTTCTGTGAACAGTATACGTTTAACTAAATGATTTCTGGGTAATCTAGTGCCTGATCTCTTCTTTCCTTCTGACAGATGTTTGTTTGACTGGATGAGTAAAGACAGAGAAAATGTCCACTCTGTCTCACTGTTTGCACAAGAGTGACTGGGTGCCATTGAGGGGTCAGTGTTAACATTACCATGGTTTTGGAAGGACCATGGTGAATAAAGGATGGCCAAGCAGCATTACAATGGCAGATGCTTTAAAATTTAGACAAATTCAGAGGACCAAGGGGACCGTATGATCTGGAAGATTCATATTAGCAAACACCAGCTGTTCATTAATTTTGTGTGAGTGCAGCTATGGAGCCACTCACATTGATGGAACTGTTGTGAAATATTGGCACAGTATGTCAGTCAGCCTGATAGTGAGGTTTTCCTTTCTGATGTCTGGTCTTCTGTGTCAGGCTTATTGACGTTCATTTACTTCAACCGTATTTTCAGGTTGCGCAGGTGAAATTTCTCCTGAAATTCAAATTATTCTGGGATAAATAGCAACGTTGAGAGAAAAAATCACTCCATTTAATTACCCTCGGGAGTAGAGAGAGCTACAGTGACTGATGGTGTGAGAGCTCTTGTGCACCTAAATCTGTTGCTGGAAAAGCATCTGAGTGTATCAGTCATCATTTTCTCTCCTTGCCTCCGTTTCTTTCCCAGGGTTCCAATTAAAACTCCTCCAAATCAGACTGTTGCTTCGATATTAACATATGCAAGGCTTTTTTTTAATGTAAAAGTGATATGATAACCCGAAGCCTCCACGGAAATTCAGCCTAACAAGCAACTTTTGGTGCGCGCACAGAATCCAACTGCAATATGTGCCAGTGTTTTCCCTAGTAGTTATTCCTTGGTGGTGTGGAGGGCCTGCACTGAGACCATTTGGCGCCAAAAGGCACCACTCAACCATTGCTAATGAACTTAATTTAGGAGAGCTAGCAGCTTCTCAGTGGTGGGTTGAACAATGCAGCCCACATTTAATCAGGCCTTTATGTTCTCAAAACTGCTTTGGCAGCTAAGATGTTAAACTGGCAGAAAACATCCTGGATCCTGTCTGCTGCAGTGCTCACCATGGTGTCATAAAGTACTGTTCACTGTGCTTTTAGCACTGGTGAAAGAAGTATTCAGATCTTTTACTTAAGTAAAAGTACATCATTCTTTGTAAATACTGTTTTTTTGTGTGCTTCTTAACTTATTGTTCAATCTTCTGTTTGTTTTTTTTAATCTTTTGTCCTCATTGGGCTGAAATTAGGCTTTTTTCTGATGCGAGTACTTTGACTGAGTGCAATGCTTAAAAAGTCTAATTCCTTGTATGTACGCACACATAAATATGTAAAATGCTCCCTCATAAAAACAGGCCAGTTTTCATCTTTCCAGCTAAGCCAAGATGGGCTTTTTATGTTAATTATTTATCTTAAGAAGCAGGAGAATCTTTTCAATTTGTATGGGTTAGCAGTTAATCAGAAAAACAACTTAATCATAATCACCACATTTGGAGATACATGTTTTTGACTAGACAGGAACGGTATGAAAAACTGGAATCTGAGAGGTAACATGTAGACAAGACACATGTAGTCGCTAAAACTTACAATATTAGCCTCTGAGATGTAGTGGAGCAGAAGTTTAAAGTTAGATAAAATGGAAATACTCGAGTAAACTTTTAAAATTTGTACTTAAATACAGTACTTGATTAAATCTACTTAATTACATTCCACCACTGGCTTTAGGCTTTTCTGGACTATGATCTCTGAGAAGTGCTGTCTCTGAAGCATTTGGGATCAGCCCTCTCCAGTCAAAGGCCACGGCTCCTCTTCGATGAAGACGTCCTGCGCCCTCCAAATCAGGAGCAGGCCTTTTCTCACAGTGGATGATTTCATGCATCTATGCTGACCCTTAACACAAGCAAGGGTGTAATTGTGAAATTAAAGTGGTTGATAAGACCTGTAGATGGCCTGTGTTCCTCAAGGAAAGAAAGGGTTTCAGTCAAGTGCAGTGACTGCTGAGATGCGGTTGACTGGGGCAATGAAGGAGGCCACAAAGCAAAGTTTCAATCAACTCTTTCTGACACTTACCAATGAAATTTGGAGAGCACCAGAGTGCAGACATTTGCAAGCTGCCAAATGAGGTTCCTCCACAGGGTGTCTGGAGTCATTCAGGCTGAGGTGCTCAATAATCTGGGGCGACCTTAAAGCCAGTTACCGATCCTCCACATTGAGAGGAGCAAGGTGGCAGACACGGATCGCACATTTAGTGTGTCCGAGCTTGATCGAGCGGATGGAGGCAAAGTGGCAGACCAGTTGGAGGAGGACCTGCCCATTGATGAGTGGATGCAAAATACATGGATGGACAGACACATTTTGCACAACCTGTTCTGTCTGGTCGACTTAAAGAGTCTGAATTCCTCATCCTTTGCTCTGAACTGCTGCTTCAATAATCAAAGGTTGATTTAGGGCTTTGTGTTTTTCACTGTAGAATTTCAAGTACACATGGCAGAGAGGAATCAGGACAACATAGTTTCCACATACGGTGTGGTTGTGGAGAGAGCATGCGCCGCCTTAGAGTGCCTTGGTTACTCTTTTGGACAGAGAAAAAATAAGAGAGACAGCTCAAAAAACACATCTGTACAGTCACAGATGAACTGGCGCCGCGGCGAGCGGTGGAGATGGAAAGCTCTCTGGACCACTTTCATTTCTGTCTTTCAACCTGAAAGCAGTCACGTGTACAGGCTGCATGCAAATAGAGGTGCTGTGTTTGTTGTCTGTGTAGATTGTGAGCGCCCTCACGGCCTTGTGTTTTATGTTTTGAAGGTCACTTCTTGCAGTAATAATGTTGAATTTTCCAGGTGTTAGTAATGAGCTTATTGATATGCTTATGACTCTGAGATGAATCCATACAGAGACTTGCACATTCAGCTTTCTCTTTCTCATCTGCAGGGCTTGACATGCTTTGTATTTTGTTTTTTTTTCTTTTACATTTAACTTGCACTCACGTCTGTCTCACTCTGTCACCGTCTGTTTGTCATGGACAGATTTCGCTTCTTTTTCTGTCTCTCTCTTTCAAGCTGCTTCTGTTCCCCGTAGCGTTCCTCCACTTGGCTGCCCTGCTGTGCAGTGATCTTGACGATGTTGATTCTTTAATTTTTTTTTTTGTCTGTTTGTTGTTTTTTTTTTTTTTTTGAAGAGGAGATCAAAGAAACAAAGAAAATTAAATGCAAAATGAAAGTGCTCATTTTGCATGTGTTTGCCAGCCTCGGTATTTCAAAACTTTTGCTCTTGTGTTGTTCATGTTTTGGTTTGTTGGCTTTACTTATTACTTAAGACTTATTTGTTTGAGGACGAACGTTAGGTCACAGATCAGCTGTTTCCTCTCAGACGGAGACGGTTACACTAAGACTTCTCTGTGAGGCCGCATCTTTGTTGCTTTCTCTGCTTGTGTGCTTGGCTGTCTGTCTCAATCTCGTTCCTTTCATAGACGAAGGAAGCTAAAAGCTAAGAAAGCCATGGACCAGAGCCATAGTCTAAGATGTGCAACAATTTAACATCCTGTCTTCACCACTACCACTACTCTCAACAGTCTGCCATTTAATGATAAACCATGCTCCTCTTCTGGAAACAACAAGAATTTGGATTTTCTCCTTCTTTTATTCTTTGCTTTGCGTTGAAACTGTTTAATAAACGCCAACTTTGCCCACTTTGAATCCGTCCGGTCTGTTACCGCCCAGTGTTACAGTCGTTCAGCCATCTTGGAAAACTTCACAGTGCAACATCCATCTGAAGCTTTTCTGCTCCAGTTGTCTTCCTCTGAACAACAAACGCTGGTTGCACATGACACAGCTGAATGACTTCAATCCAGCTGTGATTTGCTCCTGAGTCTCCCATGGTGATTAGTTGCACCGATGTATTTTTAGCCTTTCGACCAGTGGAGGAGTAAATTATTGTCCGTATTTATTGAAATGGCCTTTTTATTATGCGCCTGGGGTACAGCAACAATGCACATCAGATAAGCTGCTTCATGCAGAATAGATTGAGCTGGAATACTATTGCCCAGTGGGAGGACTGTAGTTCACAGACAAGGTTTTCAATAAAAGCACACAATACGTCCTAAGAAAAGAGAAGAAAACATCATAAAGCAACTCATCAGAACAAACGCCAGATTTGTACTTTCTCAGGGAGACAAAATCTTGCAATGCAATTAAAATTTCCTCTTAAGTACGAAATACAGTTTAACACAGGGGAGCGCTGCAACATAATTTTGTTGCCAAATTAGAAAATGTAATTGGAGATAAATTAATCCTGCTGCTTTTCATCCTTCGTACATATTCAGTTTCCTCAGGCTTGCAAATCCCAATTAAACCTTTGACCTGCAGTGACCTTCTGGGGTTGCATTCACACGCTTTGTTAAAGCAGAGGTCCTGGTCTGAGCACACAGGCATATGAAGACATAATTAAATATGGATCATGTGATTTTACCAGCCACCCAGCTGGCAGCTACTTTTCCAAGTTGTTCAGTTTATTTTGTTACAAAAATGTTTTGATTGTTTAATTTCAACACATGATTAAACAGTTCTTCAGGTTACATAAAGTAGAATATGATATAATTAATGTAATTAGTAGCTTCACAAGCTTTGTGTTGTCATTATTGTGGGCTGTGTAGTTCCCGCTGTTACTGCTGTGTTGCTGGGTGATGGGGCACAAGCGAGGCAGGTACCCAGGAAGTGGATGAACCCACATCATCTGATTGAGAAAACAAGTGCACAAGACCATGAACAAAACGGAATGATTCATACTTTTGAGAGGCAAGCAAACGTAACACAAGACTTCATTATGAAAAGTACAGTTGAACAAACAGAAGATGAAAAGGAAACAGAAAGAAATAATAATTTTTCTGCCAGATCCTATTAAGGGTGGCATCTTAGTTTTGACTCACTGATCCGTCTCGGATGATCTGTCTCTCCAACATCTGTCTCCAATTACTCCTCTCCTCTCCACTATCACATCTCTCATCGGCTTAACGGGGTCTGAGCAAAGATTTGCATACAGCGTGGCAATAGGCGATTAATTTCTTTTTATTTTGCTCCCTCTTCCTGAAGAAACAAAGAGGACTAATGACAGCTGAGGATAATTAAACAACAGAGAAAACAGAGGAGAGGGAGTGAAGAAGTTGTCATAGTGCATCTCAGGGGATGGAGGTGACTGTTGCCACAAGAGCAAGCAGTCGGCCAGAACGCCTCATGAGGGATTAATGCCACCTGCGCACCAGGCGTTCATCATCGTCTTTTTGCATTTAGCTTCTCCGAGGAGGGAAATAATTGATCGTTGATCATGAGAGAATGGCGAGTAAAGCGGCTCTGACTTTGGCATGTGAGAGGATCGTGCTGCACTTCTCGCTTCTCTGCTAAACACCAGACTACAAAATAAAGTTGTAAATAGATAGGGGTTTGATGTAATTCAAAAATAATGTTTATGTTGCTTATAGTGCTTTTAGTATTTTATTTTCCATGTCAAAAATATACAGTCACAAAAAATAAATGTAATGTAGCAACTGTACATAGTTACTCTATCCTCTTTATTTCATTTTCTATCATTGCTAATAAAACACTCCAACTACACATTCTCATACATTTCAAGAGAAACTGTCCTGAAACAACCTTCCTCACGTACACTGATGCAGTACGATGGGATGGAAGGGGAGGCGCCGTCTCTCTCCTCCGTGCCGAGCAACTAATCTTATCTTTATTCAGACCTTCACATATTCGCAGGAAGCCAGCTGACGCAGGCTGAGGGGGGGTGTTTGGCTGGGGAGCAGCCTCTCATTGTAACGCTCTCTTGATTTGTCAAATGAGGCCCAAATAAAAAAGGCGGCACAGAGCATGTGGGGAGAAAAAGACGGAGAGGGAACAATCCAAGAGAGAGAGAGAGCCGGCTTAACAAAACCGTTTGTAGGTCTGCAAGGCCGTGCTTCATGTGTGTGTATGTGTGAGTGTGTGTGTGAGTGAGAGAGAGAGACTGAGAGGGACAGATAGGGAGGGAGAGAGACTATCAGTAATGTTTATAAATTGGGACAAGCTCCAGATCTTTGCTGCTTGTGGCCTGAGATGCAAAGATAGTAGAAGTCGATGTGAGCTTGTCTCTGGGCTGTTGCTTTCTTTCTCTCTGTGTCAGTCTCACATCAGCTCTCTCTCTCGTTTCTCAAAATCAAACAAATCAAAGTCAAAGGAGAGTGATGCAAGAAAACACATGCAGAGTTATGCAGCAAGTGTAGGGTGTGAGGAAGCAGTTTGGAGCCGATAGAAATGATATGTAGAGAGACAGATGAGAGAGAGATTTGGAGTATAATACAGGATCCTGAATTTAACCCATCTTTAATCCTGCAGTGAAACTGTAACTCTTGGCATCTTATAGTCTCCATCATGTAATTCAAAAGCTCCACACTTGTTCCTATGACGTGGCATAATGTTGTGTTTGGAGGGTGATTTAATAGCCATCTTTGCAACATATTTAAAACTACTGTAGCAAAATGCTAGCCAGTCAGGACATGCTAGCGCCAGTCAGTCAAAACAGCTCCCCCAGCTCCTTTCCTCTCTGTGCTGTGCTGTTTACTCCCCCTGACTTTGTCTTCTCGGGACTGAACTTCACTAAAATGTTTTAAAGAAATGGCCAAACGACTCGTGTCTAATAACTGGCTGATTATACTTGGACGGAGTTAAATAAACTGATGACAAGCAGTTAACAAGTTACAGTGACTCTCTGGCTCTCCGTTCCCTTAAAGGTCAGCACTGTCAGGTTGGCTTGCCATTGGTGTAAATTCTTGGGTCATAGTTCACCAAAAATAATAATCAAATGCAGAATGAATAAGGAAATGCTGTAATCATGACAGTTCCATTGGAATGAGCTGGTTTGCTGGGAAATCCTGTCACGTTACATTCTGCTGTAAGGAAGTCAGTCTGACTTTAAACTGAAACCAGTCAACAATGATTTATTTTAAACATGACCCTAAACTGACCCTAGCCAAGTACTTTTAGTTGTTCAAATCTAACCAAACCTTAACCGCAGCGGCGTCAGATCATAAAACATTCATGTCATGTTTTGGAAGGCAATAATTACAGAGGGCTTCTTGGTGCTTTCTACACTACAGCCTATCTTGCCTGTCATTACGCATGAGCACCATGTTCAGATATGAAATATCAAACTTCCCGACAACAATCAATTTATTATGCCACACTTAAATAAAAATCTTCACAGATTCCAGTCTCCAGCCGTGATCAAAGCAGCTTTTGCTCTGTTTAAATCTGATTATTTCACTCTGAGATTTAAAAGTAATGAGTATGGACTGTTGTCTGCTGTGAGGATAAAGATGTGCAGCTATCACAAATCCATGTGGATAACATAACGCTCAATAACGAAGATACGCATGAATAAAAAACTGCAGAAATGTCCGTCTTTATTATGGCCATGAGTTTTCACTGTTTTCCAGCCACTTCATCAGTGTACTCCCACTGGAAAGAACAAAGCGCAGAACCTCCCATGTGTAAAACATTTCACATCCATTGCTTAAAGGCTAAATACTGAACATTTAAGACACTGACTTCACACTAGGGGACGATTTGTTATGTGCCACTTTAAAAGTGTTTGTAATCTAAGATGTCATTTATGGATGAGGAAAAATACAGTTTTAGATATGTTTGAGTTTAAACTTCGAGCGAGTTGAAGAATCTGCTATTCCTTTTGCATGTTGGGCGCCCTTGAAGGGATCTTTCTGAGAGAGGGGAGGAGAGAGAAATAGACAGAGAAGAGAGAGTGGACTCTGGAGTTTTGAAGTTTAAGCAGACTAGACTCTGAAGCCAAACTATTTGAACTATGGATGAGATAGACGGACCTCTTGAAACCCGCCAAGGCGCTCATTGGATTCGGTTCTGTAATATATTTGGAAAGCATCGTCTGGAGAGAGGTCTATAAGTCATAATGTGTATGAGTTCATTTCAAGGAGTATGTATATACATTATGTGCAGGTGGCCCCAGTGAATCAACTTTTATTTATTCTTTCATTTTGCTCCAGCTGGCTGATCAAGGAGGAAGTGGACTGTGTGGACCTCATTTGGAAATGTTTTTTCTGTTATTCAGACTCTGAACGACTCTGTCGATCCAAAGTTACTGCTGATGAAAGCGAAGAATCCCTGAAAATAGTGTGCTACTGAAATTACATCTTCCTTTTTTTGCTGTTTTACTTTTTATGTCTCTTTTGAAAGGATTTTCACAGCAACACTGGACACGCCTGAAATTTACATTGTTTTTTTTTTGTTTTTTTTATGGTTGTGTTGTGGCAACTTCATGTATCTAATTCAGTATGTTTAAGGTCAGGCAGGTAAATCCTTGGTGACGGTTAGGGAAAGATAGTGGACTTAGTGGAGGGTTAGGATTAAGGTTAGCTATGATGGAGATATGAAAATTTCATGGACAATAATATTAGTGCTGTAGGAGACAGGGTTGGGTAATGTGATTCTGGCTGAAAGCTGAGCAGCTTTTTTCCTCGACCATTTAGATTTTCAAAATGTCTTAATTGAAGGTTGTCAAAATGTTCTTTTGCAGGGCTTTGAATGACCAGCAAATGAATCCAGACAGAATAAAACAAAACACATTTTACCAGACATTTGTGTCTGGTATGTAGTGTTTGGATCATTAATTTGACCAACCATTCATTTTCCAACGTCAAACTTGTTGTTTGTGCATTGTATAACACTATTTGCTTTTTCTTCTTACTGTTGTATAGTTGCAGTGGTATACTTATTTCCTAACTTTATCATAAAATCATTGGAGTACTTTTCTTCCGTTTTATTTTGGTTATTTTGATAAATTTCCCCATCGGCTGTGTTCAAATGATGCTCTACAACATGTTAACATTCTAGTCACAACTGTGTTTGTACTAGATTATTTAGGTCTAGTAATAGAAGAAAATGATGAATAATTAGATTCTTTTTAACTACTCCCCATTTCCTGTTTTGCCTGAAAAAAAAAACACATAAATCAGTGCTGCAGCAAACATATTTCAGGCTCATGGTTCAGTGGTGTTATGGCTTCATTAAGGGAGCTCAGCCATCACAAAAGCTGATAAACAAGACACACATAACGTAAACAATGGAACAGAATTAGGCTCATCCCCCCACCTCCATACCCCCCCACCCATGGAAGGAGGGAGCGATGCAAGTGATAGAAAACAGAGGAAGGACAAGGAAGAGAGACGCTGAGATGGCTTTACTTCAGAGATTATGGATCAGACTACGCTGTCCATGTCACACTCATGAGAGGGATAAACAAGATCCAATGCAGTGTTTAGGATTCATTGGTGGATGTTTGATGGTGTGTGTATGTGGGGAGGGGGTCTGGAAGGAGGCGTGTTTGCAGGTAATTGTGTGTGTGTTTTTGTGTGTCTGACTGTGATTGTCGCCAAAAGTGTCTGTCAGTGTGTGTGTGGAAAGTAGCTTCTGATAATTACCTTGGCACGACTGAAATCACAACCCTGGACACGGAAGAGAAGTAAAGGTGTGTGTGTAGTGTGTGTTGTGTGTGTGTGTGTTATTTTATGCACATATCTGAGATGCAGCAATGAGGTAAACATTGCATGCATATAATGTAAGTACCGCATGTGCATGATAACCTAATCTCAAAGCACAGACATTTTCAGGCAGGTGAGGACCGCAAAGTGAACAAACTTAATGAAGAGTTCACTTGAGAAAAGGCCTGCAAACGACAACCAGTATAACATTGGTTGTTGTATTTGCATGGCTCCAAGATTGCAACACTCAAATGTACCTGCAAATGAAAGTGCTAAAAAGGTCTCTCGATGCTATCTAATGATAGCGTGCAAGTGTGCACGGGAGTGCAGTAGCTCATCTCCCCCATTTGAGAGGGGGTTTTATGAAACTCTAAAATGCTACTTAAAAGGTTGTGTTTAGCACCAAAATACCTCATGAGCATAGCCCACTGGTGGGCTGTGTTCATAAAGAGTCTTTTTGGAGTTGTTGATTGAGGCTTTTGTTTGAGGGTTGAGCACAGTGAGAAACAGGCTGTTCTCTTCTATTGTTGGACATCCCCTCCTCTGAGAAAGAGGCTCCCTGTTTAGATTTGATCAGCGCACCAGATGCAATAGCCAGCTATTGAGCAAGTGGAAAAAAAAAAGACATTCATCTCTGCTGAGACAAAAGTTTTCAAATGTTTTGTGTGTGTGTGTGTGTGTGTGTGGGGGGGGGGGGGTTGACCTTAAGAAACTCAGAGCCAGAACTAATAATGTTTTTATGTGTGTAGTTTCTGGAGCAGAGAGGCGAACTTTCTGTGATAAGATCCAAAAAGTATGTGAAATGACATGTGTGAGGAAACGTGCCTCAGTAGAAAATACAAATGAATAGAATATGTGATCTACCAAACATACAAGCAAGCGAATGTCATATTGTACGTAGATAAAGCAGGGTGTAACAAGGGGAAAGATTGTGGATGGGGGTTTTGAGGATGGTGTTGATCTGTGATGATCAGACCCTCCATCCAGCATCTTACAGCCAGCACAAGCCTCAAGCACGAACCTCCAATGACACATGAAATCTCTTCATGCAGGTAATATGGCTTTTAAGCCCCAAATCACCAATTCAGTATCTGCAGTTTGCTGATGTGTAAACCGGTGACTCCAATTTGAAAGGCAGCAAAAAACATCCCAACCTCGTCCTCTTCCCCTCCTCCTCCTCCTCTACAGCTGTGTTTACCTCCATCTATTCATACTGTACCTGCAGAATACTCCCTGGAGTGATTGCAGAGTCTGGTGGTTTCCCCTGCAGCCAAAACTCAGTCACTATTTTTAAATGTTCAGAAGTAACCTGGTTCTGTACAGATGCATATTGATGCATGAGCATTTCGCCTCACTTTAATGACAGTTTTCAGGTCACACTATACTCCAGTATTTAAAGACTTACTGCGACCTGTAAACATCTTGCTCTTTCAACTTTTGGTTTTTACTGTCACCTCTGGCACAGACACTTAAAGATCAGATTTGAACTCTCAACACAAATGTAAGTTGTTGTGCTTATTTTTCATCAAAATATTGTATTTCATCTGCATATTTCATAAATATTCAACTGTTCTCAAGTGTATTTGTTTGTTACTCAGCTGCTATGAAAATGAGGTCCTGCCTTCATGATTACAAAGTTAAAATACGGATTTGAGTGTCAGAAAAAACATGCCAGAGTGCAGCTTTTGAAAATTCTATCACAGGGTGTCAAAGGTGCATGTAAACTGTTTAACCTGCAGAACACCTTTATTGGAGTATGGCCCATTGCCAGGTTCCCCTGTGCATGCAAATGCGTAAAAAGCTGCCTTGCATCGACAATCCTGCTGAGTCCTCACCAAACTAGAGAGCTCATCCATCTCTTTTTGCCAGTGACCTTACATTTCCTACAGCGACAGATACAAGGTGGAGCTTAAGTCTCTACCCTCTTCAACGCTCTCCTCTTTCCTTTTCATCGTTTGGACGCAAGCAGGCTGCAAACCTCAGGGATATGAGCTGTGAATGTCAAAGCAACAGCATTGTTGATCAGTTGGAAAAGAAGTGCCATGAAAAAAGAGAAAGGCAAAACAAAATACGAGTAGATTGAACATGCTCCGAGGCTTTCTCAGGCTGCTCTGCCCAATAACAGTGTTTTTCAGCTCCAAAGTTCTCAGCAGTTAGAAAGTTACGAACTGAAATGGGGAGCTGCTCAAATATTCACGATCACGATCACAATCAGAGGCGGCACAGCAACAGGGGGGAGCTGACCTTCAACACATCACTTTTATGGTACCCGATTATGATTTTGGCCTTCAGTAATTAATCAAACTTGAGCCAATATTACACTGGTGCTTTGCATGTAGAGTACTTGTTCTGGCACATCAAATCAAGTGGTCCCTTTTCACAGATACGTACATTGTCTCTGTTTATAAAACACAGCTGCAGCTGCAGGCAAGAGCATTCCCCTTCAGAGGCTCCAGCATCATTTTCATTGTAGGGATTCTTCCTTTTAATGCTATTGCATGCTACGTTGGCATTGGCTGATGATTTTATTGAGTTCAGTTTAATTGGATTAAAGCTGCGAGAAGACGTGCAGCACTTGAAGTCCTGTGACGTAGAGACTGGTGCATTTGAACAGTTCCTCACTTATCAAGTGGTCCCATGTGAGATCCCAAACCCACGGCTGAAAGACTCTGTCATAGAAAATAATATAAGATTAATCACGATTCCTCCTTTTGATCATGAAAATACTAGTGAAGGGTTTCACATCCCTTAAGTCCTGTGCTGTTCATTTCAAAAATGAACACATGAAACCGCAGGAGACTTGGTAATTGCAGGAAAAGCAAAATTCATTTAAAAACATATTCTCTTTTACCCTTAGTCCTTTGGGCCTGTGGTGTTTGTTATAACGTGCAGTACTCTCTCCATCTCATGTTGACTCCAGTTTATACTCTTTTTTTCATAATGGCCAATGAAGAGAGCAGTATACATCCCAGTGATTTTCATTTTCCTTTCTGCTTCTTCTCAAATGGCTCATGAATTGAACTGAACACATTAATTCCACTCTGTCCTTGCCTCTGAAAGGCATCAACACATGAGGGCTTGTAAACTAAAGTGTTGTCTCACCACCAAACCACAGGTCTTTTATAATACAGGGACTTTGTAACAAGTAAATCTTTGTAATTGGTGTTTTTCTCATGCTTTTTAAGGGTTTCGTTTTTGTAAGCACAGCGATGAAAGAGACCTTTAATTTACTATATATGATGACAGAAATCCTGTCAAGACAAACTGTGTAAACTTAGCTTAAATTAAAACATTTTTCATGCTGAAGCAGCTGTGTTTGTGTACTGACTTCTTCTTAAAAAGGCAGTATACTTGGTATGGACACTTTTTTTGCTCCATTGTTGGAATTTGTATACTAATTCCAAAGGACTATGACTATGCTCATGAGATTAGCACAGCTTTTGTTGTGTTTTCTGTGTGGCTGACATCAGAGGTCGCTTCATACATACAGTGCATAATGATTATTTTCAGCCCTGTTCACCCAAATGTGGAGAGAAAAAAGTGCAGTTGAAACAGATTTTTTACTAATTTTCTTTCCACAAAGCCCATAATCTTTCCAATTCAAAAGCAATAATGAAAAGCCATAAAATTATTCTTCAAAGTAATAAAGTGCTCTTTCCACTCTTTTTAAGGTTGTAAAGAGCAGAATGAACCATTCTGATGCCCTGCAGTGAATTATGGCACACACACACACACGTGCACGCACACACACACACACACTGACACACCGTATACACTTCAGAGGACTACAGACTGTGAAATTACCCAATCAGAGGGTCTTGTCGGTTCTCAGACATTAGTCATCACACATAAGCTGAACTTAGGTGACACACCCACACACACACACACACACACACACACACACACACACAGACAAACACACACAGCAAAGACTGAGGGGTCTGAAAATTTCATAAAGCTCCATTAAAGTTAATGACACACCAAGTCCAAAGTAATGTGTTGGAAGAAATGTGCGTGTGCCTATTTGAGTGAATCGTCAGAAGAGGTGTCAGGATGTGAATATCACAGCCAGCTTGTTTGTTCTCCACTTTTCATTTTCCCGTGAAAATAAAGATTTATTGAATGTTTACGAGACGCCATGTCAACAACAGGCACCTTAACTTTGACAAAACAATCTGCGGCTCTCACCTTGAGTCACTTTGACCCTCTTGTTCCTCTCGAGCACAAGCTACGGGCACACACTTTACACGCACCCACACACATACACATACTAAACAAGGACATGCACAGAAAAATATCCAACACACGGCACTTTCATCCCACATAGGGTGCTATAATGATTGAGCCAACAGGCCATTCACACTTCTACAGTCTGGGGAATGTTAAACAGTGAAGTTGCTGTGCTGTAAAGTTTGTCATCCTACAGTTGCTGGTGCAATACTGCATTTATGGACTAAAAATGCCAATGGTTATGAAATATCTCTCTTCTGGGGTGAGTCAGTCCTCATGGATCACCTCTACAGTGTCTATGCTGAATGGACTCAACCGTGATTCAGCTAATCTACAAAGACACACAAAAGAGTAGGTTTATAGAGCGTTTCTTAATTGATCAAGGCTTAGCTAAACCGAATAAAAACTATTCTCAACTGTACCTTTCATTCACTTTTCTTCGGTGATGAAGCCTCACCTAGACACTGAATCAAAGACCTTCATACACTCATATCCCTTTTGCTGAGGTCAGCTAAATATAGACACAGGGAGAGCTCAGAAAGTACAAGCTCTGTAAGTACATATAACCAAGAGAAAAGGAATGAAATGTACAAGGAATAGATGCATATAAAATACTGCTGCAAGTAAAAGTCTGTGTCAAAGTGTGAGTCTACATCAGGCAGTGACATACAGTGCTAACACAGATATACAGTAGGACAGGATGGGGTTAAATATGCCTCCACTTATGTTTGTTTCTAAAATTAAATGACAGAATTGTTACATAGGTCAGTTTTCTGGAGGCTGGAAGGTTCATCTCTGTGACCTGAGGTAAAGATGCACCTTTGTGAATACTGTTGTGTAAATGTCTCCTTTTTTTGTTTCCTCTCAGGTGAAGTACGGCCGCTTTGGCTTTGTGTGGGACGCAGCAGTGCTGGAGTACGTCGCTAATAATGATGAGGACTGCTCGTTCTACACCGTCAGCAACAACGCACCAGACCGTGGATACGGTATCGCCATGCAGCACGGCAGCCCCTACAGGGACATTTTCTCCCAGAGGTAAGAGTCATAACAGTAAACAACAGTCGGCAGCATCCTTGACTACATTTTATTTGATATTTGAAAGACATGTTTCAGATGCACATTGATGGAGACGCCGCTTTTGTTCCACACGGTCATTTTATCTTCAGTTTTAGGTTGAGATATATCCCCCACTTTCGTGACGAGTTAGGAAAAAAATGCATAATTTCAGGAGAAGTCATGAAAGTTTTTATTGCTCCAAATTCATTTCAGCCAAATAAAAAATGGCCACTCCCATAAAGTTTGCCCCTCTTCTTGCTTACAAAATTTCCTCTGTAGGTCAGACACCAGGAAAACAGCAGATTAAATTGTACATCTATCTTCCAGAGGAAGTAGGTGAATGGCACTTTCACAGCTTGTGTGCAGCTTGGTTGCTTCGCCTCAGCACAAACCGCTGGTTCACGTTGAGGTTAAGCAAGTCTGACAACATTGCCTCGCAAATAAGTCTTCAGTAAACAGCGTGGATGTAGCCAAACTGATCCCAGCTGTTTGTCTTGTTGCTGGAGCACACAGTGGACGTTTTGTTTGTTCAAGGTATCTCATGGATCAAGAAAGTATCTGAAGTTATTCTTATTTATCTTGTCCCTTATGACTATTAGGAAGCTCGGTAACCACACAAAGGTCGTTCGCTCTTCTCCTGTCAGCTGCTGAACTGCTGCTTCACAATGCCGAGTGTCCTTGTTTGTTTGTTTGTTTGTTTGCATTAATTTTTAACGCAGCGCTGCGACATAAACCACATCACCAGATTGCAGGTTCACTCGCATGAGGTGAAGTGTTTCTGTGAAGGCCATGTAAGGATTGCTTGAATCCCAACAGAGAGTCGTGTTGGTTTTATTTGTGAGCAAGCATGAGATCATTTCAAGAGGAGGGAAAAACAGAAATGTCTAATGCCTTCATTAAGCTGTCATAATTTATATTATGTAAAATAGTCTGTCAGTGTTGTTTTGTGTCTGTGCGTGGTAAGAGATGGAAACACATTTTATGTGCATGGGCCAAGCTGTGTGAACTTTACAGAGTGTGTGAGCGACTAGGCCTGCCTGTTTATAGCTCCATATCCGGTGGAGTGTTGCGCTTCAGAATATTGCCTATCATGGCTGTTATTAAAATAAACAAGCAATTAATTGACAGGCCATGTTTCCAATTCCCTCCTATTATTTCGGGGGCAATGTCAGTCTCTCTGGAAGACAGTTTCAAACTCATACTCGTCCCCACGGTTTAAACAAAAACAGCCAGAAAGTATCAGGAGAAAGAAATAATTACAGAGGTATAATTGTTTTGTTTTTCTTTGCTTTTATTTTGAGATTTTTCATCCTGACAATCTGTATTATACAGAGTAATGAAGCACAAAGAGGAGGTTTAACAGGCATTGTATTGGCGGTCATGCCCTGATGGCACGGAGACAAATTTTTCACTTGGCTAGATTATCTTTGGTGGCCTGGTCATAACAAGTCAAGAGACCTAATGTTTGCAGTTGGATTTGTGTTGGCTGGCACGCCTCTATTTGTTCAAGATAAAATCGTTTACTGAGTTATTGTATTTTTCCTCACAATAACCAGACCAACCACCACTGCAGAACATAATCAATTTTCGTACCATCGACATTTCTGGTGGTTTCTGCTTCTCCACAGTTATTGTTGAACACTAACACTCCACTAGTCTTGCATATACAGACTTGAGAAAGAGAGGATTTTTGTTTTTAATCTGATGGCAGCGGTCAGTCACGATCTCTGTCCACAGCAACATGCCCAGAATGCTGTGATGGCACCTTTCCAAAATACTGAGGGGAAATGTTGTGGAACTAGAGTACAAGCCTGAGTGTTATTAAGTCTACCAAATGACACAAGCTGCAGTATCTACAGAAATGAGATGGGCATGATTTTGTTCTTGTCAGTGGAGTGCTGTAGGGATCCCATCCACTAAAAGTAGATTTCTAAAGCAGTAACACACATTGCAGGCTGGATGGGGAAAAAGCCGGCCAGAACCACTGCAGCTAATGGGAGGAGTTATATAAGCAGCTAACATCTGCTAAGCCTGCCTATCCCTTCTCAGATGCCAGTACAGCCACATGTATCTGCTCTTGGTGTCAGACACCACAGTCTCAGTGTAAAGACACTGCAGCTCCTGCGTCAGAATATTCTGTCAGGCACTTCTTTAGTCTTTTTACAATTGGCACTTCATGTCTTGATGTGGCATGGCAGAAGAAAAATATTGACTGCAGCCTCAAGCTTTTCTGTCTTTGTTTTAGAACATGTTTTATATCAAGATCTGTATAAGGCTGTTTTCAGATAAGTTGCTTTCCATGGGTTCCTTGCGATTGTTTTGTGTGAAGTACTTAGAAAGGTGTTCCACAAGAATCAACATCGGGTCCCTATGTATTGACTTTAAATTTGTAGTAGTAATTTCCCAGTTCTCATTTATGCTGATGATGCCATCCTGTATTACATTGACCCATCATACACCAAAACCTAAACTCCAAAACAACATCCACAAACTGTTGATGCTCCCGCTCCTATCCATGCCCTCAGTGGTCGTCTAGCTGATATGATTACAGCAGTAACAACCACAGCAGACAATGGTCATGTGAGGCGCATAGTGCATAAACTAGAAATTACTTTGTTATACTGAAATAGAACTCTGTTTCTCCTTTTAAAACTGAAAAGAACAAATATATGGATTATGTGCACTTTGGAACTGTAATTTATTTCAGCACAATTTGAAGTTAGACACATTTGTTCTTCAGAGGAACTTTACAGTTTACTTTCTAAGGTTTCTTATTACATTTTTGATGTGGTTTTGATGAATGTATCTGAAAAGAAAAGAAAGGCAGCGCTATTCCAACATATTACCATCACAAGTGAGTGAGATTAAACATAAACACTGGACCAGCAGTCTGTTAAGATCCGTATAGTCAGTGAATGGTGTGATTGGAGGGGGAATCAGCAAACTCTGAGGAGTACTTACTTTGTGCGTGCGTGCGTGTGTATTTGTGTGTGTGTGTGCGCGCATTCTGCATACTTGAAGAGTGTTTACTATCTGCAGGTCCCCGGAGGTGATATGAGATGAAAAAGAATTTATTTGCTTTGACACTTTGGAGAGAAAGAGAGAAGGGCAGTGTCTGTAGAAATAGACAGACTGCTACAACTTCATCGCTTTCTACCACTTTGTTTATTATGAAGAAGCCATTGCCAGAGTACAAGTGCAGCACCACTGTCTGTCTGTGTTCCTGTCTGCGTGTGTGTGGATCTGGGTGTATTTGTCAGTACTGTCGAGCAAATAATGTGCGACTGCGTATGTGCTTGCATGTGTGGGGGCACTGCTGCTCAGTGATTGATGGAGACAGCCTGCAGATTTACCAGAGTCAGAAAACAGCAGCGTAAAGGGCTAGTCCGCTAATTTAAACTGACAGCTCCTGACAAGTTGTTTTGAAGTGCTGAAGGGGCAAGATTGTAAAAAAAATAAAATAAGATAAAAATAAGCCCTCCCTCTCAGGCATCTATTATTTTTGTCTGTGTGAGTCTGCGGGCATTGATGTGAAAATTTAGAATAGAAGATTTAATCCATAGGAGATGGACATCTTGAGGGTGCTGCAGTCTAAGAAGATAAGATGCAGGCCAGACGTTTTGTTGTGCATACTGAACATGATTGCGTTTTACATTTCGATTGCGAGATAGATGAGGTGCCTCTTTGTTAGTGATTGTGGTCAGGACTGCAGAATTTAAAGTGTAGGGAGGGCAGCAAATTCAGTGAAAGTAGAAGATAAATGTCAGAAGGAATAAACATTTCAGAGGAAATTAATTGTATGCTCATTAGTACGATATCACGCTGCAGTGCTGTTTTCATAATAATTCTACTTTTCAATTTAGGTTCACATTAGGTGACCAAAGAGGCCACATCTTACATATGAACTTGATGATGGTCACACCACTTGTTACATAAAATCCAGCAGCAAAGCTACATTCATATTGTTGTTTTATTACCTGGCTGCAGGCAAGCATGGCCTCAGGGCTGATAGTTTAGTGTTTCTAAAATAGAGCGGTGGTACGCTGTATTTCTGTGGGGACCATGGCAGTGAATGTTGAATGGTACGCTTGAGGGCCCAAATGACGTGTACAAGAGCGAGAAATCATTGCCGCAATCACAGACACATAATACCTCAGAGAGCATGGGTTAGATTGCTGTTGTGAGCGTACAGCACATGCTGGCTTCACTCTGTAGAAATGACATTAGCCTGTTAGCCTGTGGCTTGTCATTTCATGGCCTGGGTTGAATGAAAGTAACCACAATAAAACTATGGCCCATCAGCGCTGATTTCTTTGGAAAATGAGCTCGGACTTTGGACAGCTATGAGGGATTGAAGCTTTTTGAGGTCTCGAGTCAGAGAGGGCTTGATAAAGTTCCTTATTGTGTTGTTGAGGGTATAATGTGAGTCATTTCCTGCAGACCTCAGCCAGTATGTCTCCCTTATTGATACTTGTTTAAACCCATAAACAAGGTAGCAAGGTCAAGGGGTATGCATCCTGTATGTGTGTAATAACTATCAGCATTCTTTATTTTTTTCTCCTTTTGTCCTCTCTTTGGTGCAGACTTGTCTTTATCTCAGTCTTAAATCCAGCAATCCATGCATCCTTTCCTCATTGTTCCCTCTGTGGCCTTACCTTACCTTTTTCATGCATTTATTTCATATCCTATCCAGACGATAAATTGAAGTCCAACCACAGTAAGTGATGTGTTACCAATATGAAAGCAATCCTCGACTAGAAGTTGTTTTTTAAGTGATACTAAAATGCTCTGGCTCCCAGTGAATACGAAGTAAACTGTAAAGAACTCATAAAACCTGTTTGTTTGTGTTGCTTTCGGTATTCTGCCAAGCATTTTTCTCAGCAGCACTCATGGCAGTAAAATTGTCAGCAATAGTTAAAAAACTGTTGATGAACTGACTTATGAAAGTTTGGTTATTGCGAACCTGAAAGTGAAATTTAATGGATCATGTAGTGGAGTTTTATTTTAGAAATGTATATGATCGACATAAACTAAATTGCACCATTGAAGGACACATATAAATGCTTTTAAAAGCTGCCTTTGCGCATGTAAATCTCACACTTTAGTCCCAGCAGAAGGGTTGTAAACAGAGGAGGGCTTGGGGTACTAGCTCTCTCTCATAAAGGCATTTTTGAAGAGCCACTTTGATCAGGATTACTGTAGATGAAACGTCTTAACGAGACAAGAGGAGTCAATACAGTAGATATAATGTTCTGACCCCCAAAAAAAGTCTTTGTGATCAGCCAATAGTCTCATTTCACCTGAGCCATAAAAGTAAATCAGATCAGCTCTTTTTAAGGAGCTTTGCTTACTGCCTGTCAGTCACACATGTGACAACTCACTGTAGTGACTATACAAAACTGATGACATAATTAGCAACCAAAATTAGGTCAGTAAGTCGACTAGAGCTTCAACAAGTGGTTCTTCAACTCATTGGTCAACTGATATGAAATGAATCTGTTTTGATAGTTGTTTAAGTCATTTCTTAAGCAAAGATGTCAACATTTTGTCATTGTGGCATTTCTAATATGAACATTTTCAGCTTCCCTTTCTCTTAAATCATTATAAACACTTTTTAATAACCGAACAGTTCATCAATTTACCAATAAAATAATCAGCAGATTAATTGACAGTGAATAATTATCATATTAGTTCTTTGCAGCTCCAGTGAAGTCTGCTATAACCTCAGGTATATGAGATTGGTGACATTGAGAAAGGAACATAGTAACTTGAGAAACGTTTTCTCTCACTCTCTTTCTTAGAGATTAATTCAGTGTATTGTCCATTTCTGTATATGTCATATGTATTATTTACTCAAAATTCAAATTTCTATTTTGATCCCATGGGAAGGAAAGATATTATATGAGTTCAGTCAATGCAAAGACTGTCAGAATGGTTAAAGAATAGTCCTTAGATTTTAGATTTAAACAACTGACATTCGTTTATTTTGAGAAGGCTGCACCTTATTTTGAATGCTCTTTGTAGTACCATAGTACCATCGGCTACATGCATAATCGAAATAAGGCATGATCAAGGCTCCTGCTGAAGAAGGCAACAGCTAAAAAGCGAGTTATTTGATTCACCATCTCTCCCTCTCCATCGCACACTCATCCACGCAGTCAGCTCAAGTTAAGCTGGAGGCTCTGAAGCCTTCAATTTCCAATCCATGGAAATCACTATCCATGGGGGAAAATAATGCATTTCTTTCCAAGGGTGGTGAGCAAAGAAAGATGGATTGTGTGTGTGCATATGCGTTCAAATGTGTGCATTAGTGTTTCTACAAGTGACATTGTTCATGTCACGTGTCAATCTGCTGTTGCTCTCCTTCTCTCTCTGTCTTTGTCGAAGCTTTCTCACCCAAAAACTGTCAGTTTTCTACCAATCTATCACAGTAAAACTCAGCCCACACACTTTAGTGCATTCATTAAATCTTTATTATTCCTAATTAATGATGGGGATGTGGCTCTCTCTCTCTGTCTCTCTCGCCATCTCTCCTTCACTCTTTCGATGTGTTAATGATGGTTAATGACTGTTTGACTTCTGTCTGATGTTTTTCATAGTTGAGCTTGATAATTGGTTCCAATTCACCCACACACTGCAGCTTAATGATGCTTAATTGAAAACTTTGTTGACAAAGTATATGACATTGAACCCTGAGAGCGCTAATTGGAATAATTAAGCTTTGCAAACTTTATTTGAGGGACCAAAGATTCATGGGTAAATGACCTCCCTTACCTTGTTCCTTCAGCTTTGCTATAGTGACACACTGTTAATTGAAAGGGCAAGATGTTTGCTCAGTGATTAGCACAGAGTAGGACGGTGTTGTGTTGGGACATTGCCTGTGGTGACCGTGCTCTTTGTGTTGTTATGCCTTTGCAGCAGTGCATGTTGGGATATCCCCCAGTGCATGTTGGGATCCTTGGATATGGGTCATACGTCCATTCAAGCTAGTTCTCATCAGTTTCACTAATTTCTTGTCTTACCAAAGTACTGATGTATATAACGAACTCTTTGGTCCAGACAAAAAGTATGCCATACAATCTAATGCTTGGATTTGCTTTTTATGCCTCCCTGCTGGTGACAGCCGTAACCAGAGGTATTATGTTTTTAGGTTGTCCGTCCATCCATCAACCCATCTGTCCATCCATCACATTCTTGTGAACACGAAATCTCAGGAATGTCTTGAGGGAATTTCCACTTAGACTCAAGGATGAACTGATTTTAGTGGTCAAAAGTCACTGTGACCTCAAAGAACATGTTTTTGGCCACAACTCAAGTTTTCACACACCAATTATTATGACAAAATGTCACACAAATGTCTCACAGGTTAAAATGATGAAGCGATGACATTTTACATCCAAAAGGTCAATTTGACTGTGACATCATATTGTTGTGCAAAAACACTTTCCTTGCCATTATTCAGCACCATAACTCAGGAACAGAAGGGGACATTGCAACCATATTTCACATTTGGTCACATACTGAGTTGGTGACACTCATCTTGGGTCTCCACCTTCAAACAGTGGTGAGATCTTCTGTGCTGCCGAGTTGAAGATGTGCACGAAGCATCCACATTTTACAATTTGTAGCTTCTTTGCAGCAACATCCATATTTGAAGCATCGTAGTCCACCAGTGGCTCACTGGTTCTGCTGATGTTGAGCTTCAGGTGATCGTTGTTGCACCATTTGCAAGCTCTCCTCTGTACTCCTCTGTAAAAACAATGTCAAAATGAAGTGTTTCAGAATACCAGGATGTCTGAGACAGTTCAACTGTATGTTCCAGCCTCTCAAATGTGTCTGGGACAGCTACAATTCTTGCTGCTCTCCTGTAATGTGTACCCAGCTTTAGAAAATCAGCAAATTTCCTCAATATCCAACCAAGTTGTGCACACTTTAACTGTGAGATAGAGGTCAGCATGTTATCTCTGCCACTAAAATGAGTCAGTGAAAATACCCAGTCTATGACTAGGAAGGTCGCTGGAGAGACTTCTGTGGTTCACTCTTTTATATCTGCTACCAAAATAAAACCCACTCAAAAGTGAACTCCAATATGCACCACCAGTGCTGGAATAATATATTTTTCTGTCTAAGACAACTCCAGCAGTCTGTGGTTGAATAAACAGACTTTCCAGACGTTGGGGTATTGATGTGTGGATGTGGGTCAGTGTGCTTCAGTCTCAGCTTCTCTTACTTTTATTTCTTTTTTCACTAAAACACAAGGAGAGAATAATCATGAGCAGGTGCTTGTCACTGACTGCGTTGATGTTACTGAGCCTCTCTGCGGTCTTTACTTCCCCGCTTGCAAAAGTGGCAAACAGATCTGGTCAAATAAACTAAGTGACTGCTGCACAGGTCAGTATGTAGCTGATTGTGTGCCCCTTTGTAATGTATTTTTGACAGGTTTGGCGTGTTTCTTGAGGCTGGTCACATAGCAAATTGCAACACAGTGTACTGATGATAATCTGATGCTTTATTGATTCCCCCTCGTCTCTGCCGGCAGGTCAAAAATCAGGTTCAGCAGACCTTTAGCTTGTGGTGATTCAGCATATGAGGATACTTCAGTGTGTTGTTTGCTGACATACCTACTCAGAGTAATTGAAATCTGTGCGCAAGGTTTTGCCAAAATGTCTGTCATCTTTTAGTGCACATAATTTCCCAAACAAATCACAGCTTTTCTAAGGCGTGCTTGTACTCTGAGAGCAAAATTTTGAACTACGCTGACCCTGCATTCATCAGAACTACAGCGAAACTACTTTTGGATACTTTTTTGACTTGATAATGTGAACATTATTCTCCATCATGTTTTCCAGTGAGGCTAACACCAGAGAGGCAGCCAGAGACCGCTGATGTTGCCAGCTTTGTGTTCAGCTAGTAACTGAGCTGTCAACCCAGTGTTCTTCTCATTTAAGAAGCTGACAGTCAACGGTCATCTCCAAGCAACAAACTCATTTTAGCGTAACACCTCCGTCTCTCACCCCCCCTTGTCTTCCCCCTTCCTGCTCATTTCGCTCATCTCATCCTCCTCTCTTTACTCCTCCCCGGCCTTCTTCTCCTATCCTCTCTCCTTTCCCGCATTATTTTGTTGTCAGCCATCCATCCAGACTGAGCACACTGCCAGTGTTTTTCTTTTTTTTGCTTCACATTTTCTCACTCAATTTTCCATCTTCCGACTCACTCACATCTCTTCTCCCTCTCGTCTTCGTGTTCTCTTCCCACCTCACCTCACAACTTCCACTTTTCACCGTCTCCAACTTAAAAATGTGTGTGCTGTTGAGGTGACAGGAGGAGAATATTCCTATAAAAGAGGAAGACTGCTCTAGTTGCTGCAGACATATTCTGCCTTTCCTCAGATGGCAGTGTGCTCCGCGATGACGCACTACGCCTCAACACCTCTCACAGAAACAGTTAAGAGGTCTATCTAGCCAGTTCTGAAATTCACTGAACTGTTTCATATTATGCTTGATCATCTAACCCATACGGCTCT
Source organism: Chelmon rostratus (assembly GCF_017976325.1). Classification (NCBI taxonomy): domain Eukaryota; kingdom Metazoa; phylum Chordata; class Actinopteri; order Chaetodontiformes; family Chaetodontidae; genus Chelmon; species Chelmon rostratus. The sequence continues at coordinate 18,345,443 of NC_055662.1, read as the reverse complement.
GCATTTTAACAGGCTGCAACTGCTGTAAAAGCCTTTGACTGGGAGAAGACTGCAGAATCAACACAATATATGGAGTTACAGTGCATTTAAAGGGGCAATAAGTGCAATTTTTACTGCCCCATAGCAGAAAATAGCCATAATATATCTAGAGGGGGTTGATAGCTGAGCTGATCAATACCAATGAGTCAACGGATCAGTTTGCCAGGTGCTGAGATAACAGGCTTTCAAAACTTACTTTGTAGCCTGAAGCCTCTGCCTGGAACAGCCCCACCATCCATTTGAGTTAGAAAGACACTCCCCACACTCCAGCAGTGGTGCAGCAACACAGTGGGAAATCTCATAACACTCCATTTTCACTCCAGTAGGGACATCATTTATACCATTAGGGGCTGTTCATTAAAACTGTTATGAATAGATGTTTCTGTCAGATGAAGTCAAATTAGCTCCTAAAAGCCCGGTCTTTGGGTAATAAGGAGACGTATGTCCCCATTTTGCATGATCATAAAGTCTTTGTTTGGAAGGATTTCCACAGGAAGTAAAAGAAAGAACAGAAAGTCATAAAGGGCCACACAATACTTTGATGAGCCAAACACGTGAAGATTACTTGATGGTTCTCCTCGTTCCGACCATGAAAGGCTGAACCCTGTTTGAAACACGACTGTCTTCTGACAACTTTGATAGCAGCAGTTTAGCTTCCATGTTACTCACACATCCCCTATATTCCTGCATTTTTCATTTGATCTCTCTCCCTCTCTCTCTCCCTCTCTCTCTCTCACCCCCTGTCCCTCCCTCCCTCTCTCTCCCTCCCTCTCTCCCTCTCTTACTCTCTCTCTCCCTCTCTTACTCTCTCTCTCTTCCTCTCTCCCTCCCTCTCTCTCTCCCTCTCTCTCTCCCTCTCCCTCCCTCTCTCTCTCCCTCTCTCTCTCTACTCCCTGTCCCTCCCTCCCTCTCTCTCTCTCTCTCTTACTCTCTCTCTCTTCCTCTCTCCCTCCCTCTCTCTCTCCCTTTCTTACTCTCTCTCTCCCTCTCTCTCTCCCTCTCTTACTCTCTCTCCTTCTCTCTCTCTCTGTGATCTCAGTATAATATTTTTACCTTGAATGTGTTTTGTCACCTGACAGAATTCACACCATCTTTCACATTTTTTTCTCTGCTTTTTTCCCCTTCTTCCTCTCTTCAAGGCCTCTGCCCCTCACTCCTTTATCCAAATCACTGTAGTGTGTGTGTGTGTCTGTGTCTGTGTGTGCGCGCGCGTGCACGTGTGTGTGTGGGGTGGGAGGCAATGGCTTGAGTCGACTAATAACGTGTGATCATCCCGTCATCAAGGCTGCTGCCATAGAGTTGCCATGGCAACATCTAGTCCGCGCAGTAACGGCCACTGCGGAGAGAACGGGGAGGCAGAGACAGAGCGCGAACACACACACACACACACACACACACACACACACACAGACAAACAACAGTTGCCCTGCACCACACGGGCAACCCTTGCTCGTTTGCTTTAACAGCCAGTGGGACTGTTACAGTCATTATAGATCTCCCCAGTCAAAGTCAACGATCTTAAAGCAAGGTGATCACTCATTACACATACACAGTTTTAATGCATCGCACAGCACACCAGCTGTTTCACAGAGGCATTAAGATGCATGCATGCATACACCAAACCCTTGTCATCTGATAATACACACACAGTTACAGGACAGCTGTTGCAGACAAAAAAGGCCAGTGAGATAGGCACACAAATGACATTTATTCTGTTATTACTTTTCACCGAGCCTATCACGCACACGTCACTTCCCTTATGCATGTGGCTGACACTGAGGTTGAAACTCACATTTGCTGTACATTTTAGTTGGCGATGATGCATTTAATTAGATGCAAATGTACAGTTGCTATGAAAACAGCAGCCCCCGTATGCAGGACATGACACTAGTAATTGCACTGTATGCCGTCAGACTGCAATGATATATAGTAGATGCTATTTTTGGTGATTAACGTGGTCTATTTCCTGATACTGCAGGCAGCAGAGTGCTGACTGATGATGCCTTGAGCAAAAAACAACTAACAGCCCCTGAAGGAAGAATAAAGCTAAGAGACACATCTAAGTGTACCCTCCCTCAGTTCAATATTCTCTATATTCAGACCGGAATTAAAGCAGAAAAAGTTTTGGATAACTGTGCAGGAGAAAGCGCTGCTGTTGTGAGGAAATAAATTAGTTGTCATATTTCTTCTCCTGTGCTTTTTCGTGAACTCCATCAAACTATGTGTAATGTAGTGGATCTTTCATGAGGACATAAAGGCTGTGACACGCACACACACACACACACACACACTTTGATTAGCTACTCCTAGCTCTCATTATGTCAGTTTGTCATTTTGCAGGATTGTAGTGTACTTTGAGTGTGTGGATAGACATTTACACGTCTGTCTGTGTTGCTGAGTGTGTGCAGATATGTGTGTGCACAGGTAAATTCGGGTGCCTTTGTGTTTTTCGAGGGAAGCTGTATTTCGTTTGGTGAGACAGCGGCAGACAAATTAGAGATCTAGACAGATGTTGTACTGCAGGAAACCTTTGACTCAACCCATGTTTTTGTCAGGCAGCTCACGGTGGCCTTTCATCCTGCCTGTCAGCCATGGGATAGAGATAGATGAAGAACAGTGGTAACCTCTTTTGCGCGTTTAGAAATAATCATTGCTTTTTCCGCCAAATTTGTAGTATTCCATGCCTAGCAGCTGCCATGAGTTAATAAAGATCTGCAGGTTTTTACATGTGTTGGGTCATTCTGAACACACGTAACCTGTAAGTGACCGAGCTCTGGACTAGTGCATTTAATCAGAAGAAGCAGAATTACTCCGGCAAGCTCATATAACATTGATCTGAGTTATTGTGTCTGGATTGCTGTCGTTTAAAAGGTCCCTGTAGTGTAGCATGTAAACATCTTCCTCTTCACTCTGGGTTTGCACCATCTGTCCAAACTTGGGCATGGTCTAGAATTATGATGGTAGGAAAAAAAAACCTGACAGCAAGCATCACATAATATTGCCAGCATGGCCATCATTTCTCTCCTCTTTCCTGTGAGTATCCTGCTATTACATGTCTGTGGGAAGGATAACGGCAGCTTAGCCTCAGTGAGATAAATCTAAGGCACTGTAAATCTAGCTATTGTGTGCATACCTGCGTGTGTGTTCTTGTAAATGCATGTCAGTGTTAGGGTTGGATTCGAGGGCTTGTCGGGGAAGCAGCTTTTGCATAACTCTGATAGGCCAATTAGAGCAGAATGATAGATGATAAGCTCCTTGGGCAGACGGGGTCGTAATAGAGGGGAGAGAGAAAGCACTCTGTCCTGAATCTCAAATCTTTTCTGCTCTGTCCTCCCTCAAAGTTACACCCAGCTTCGTCACAGCCTTAAAAATCCTCTAATGAAACACTCTTTTGGAAATGTTTGTTGTTATGTTTTGATCTGTTTGATCTTTGATCAAGTTGGGGAGCCTTTTAGTTATTCTTTGTTGCTTTGTTTGGCATCCTTTTGATTGTCTTGAATAAGATGGGGAAATTTTGGCATTTAGTAAGTCTTTGAATTTATATTTGAACATCAGATTGTGAATTAGATACAGCCAGTAACCTCAACATGCAGCAAGATCCTATTTAAAATCAGGTAATCATGCGTCCAATGGGATATTTGACAGTTGCATCCCTGATTCCAAAAACAAATGGGACATTGTGTTAAACATAAATAAAACAGAATGAGATCATTTGCTAATCATTTTTGGCACATACTCAGTTGAAATCAGTGCAAAGACAATATATTTAATGTTCTACTTCATCAACTAAATATCTGCTTGTTCTGAATTTGATGCCAGCAACACGTTTTAAATAAATTGGGACAGGAGCAACAAAAGACTGGGAAAGATGTGGATCGCTCCAAAAACACCTGTTTGGATCATTCCGCAGGTAAACAGGTTGATTGGTAACAGGTCATAGTATCATAAATGGGTATGAAGGGAGCATCCTGGAAAGGCTCAGTCGTTCAAAAGCAAGGATGGAGCGAGGTTCACCACTTTGTGAACACATGATTGTATAAAGGATGTTACTACATGGGCTCAAGAACACTTTGTAAAACTGTCAGATAGTTTCCAAATGTTTTACACAGTGTCCCAACTTTTTTTGGAATCAAGGTTGTTTCAGTATCGTTATTTCTCTCTGCAACAAAGAAATGTTAATTACCCTTTTTCAGTATGTGTTTGTTTCCCCTCAAAGGTCAACAATAAAGATCTTTTGTATAATTTTGTCACAAAGGCATTTACTGTCTATAGTAATTGTGTTCACAAGTGTTAAAGTGGATGAAACAAGAAAATGCCACTGCTTATTGCCGCTCCTTAAGTGCCACACAAAAACCTGTGCAACATGACATTTGTGACACATGAGAACAGTCAACTCCAGAGCAGAGATAACAGGCGGCAACTCCAAAGCGTGCCTCCTCTTTTCACAAACATGAGACGACATCAATTCAGACAAGGAATCTTCAGACGTTGGCTCAACTCCAAGCAAGAAATCACGAAATATTTTGACAAAACATTGCCTGGCCTCTTTGATAGGTTGGATCGCTCTTATTCCATCTCATTAGCCTGCTTGTAATCCGTCTTCCTCTGAAGCCGTCTGCCAGAGCGCAGGCCTGTTTGTGTGTGTGTGTGTGTGTGTGTGTGTGTGTGTGTGTGTGTGTGTGTGTGTGTGTGTGTGTGTGCGTGTGTGAAGCATCTGTTGTCAAAGTGACAGATAAAAAGGTCAGTACTGTATGAAAGGAGCATCACTTCTCGGGAGGGAAAAAGCTTGTTTTAACTTTCATAAACAGTGATTTTTCTGTGATACTGTCATCAGAGAGGAACAAACTCGTAAGGATGCTGTTTAAATTTTGATTAAACACAGGTGCTGTTCAAAAAACTAGACTTATCCATGTCAACAGGCATATCAACAGTGTGCCCTGCGTGCAACAGCAAAGTGTTTTTGCTCTATTGCTCTTCCAGCAATCCAGCACTCGGGCACAAGTCCTGTGTTATACAGTACAATATCACAGTCCAAAAGAAACTTAGCAACGGAAATGGAGCAGGGCCCACTGCACTACTAAAAAAGAACAGATGCAGGATTGATGTGAGATGAGGGAGTTCTGCACTGACTACCTTTTCTTCATGCCAGTGGAGTAATAACCAGGACATACAACTGGGCCAGTGCTGCCACTATACTACTACTGCCTCACGCTATGGCAGATCTGTTTGATTGGATTTGTTTTGAGTCAATATTGCATATCATCTACACAAAGTCAATCTTGGCGCTAATCATTGCTGATCTGAGCCAAACAATCCTGCAATCAAGCTTGCAGTTGGCGGACATGATCTCTTATTAGAATGACTGTTGATGGATTTGCTGTGAGTGAGTTTCTTATTCTCTAATTGTCTGTCTCCTCCTCTCTTCTCTTCTTTTCTCCTCTATTTCCATTCCTTCCCATCAGTTGCAACCACAGCTGGCATTTTAACCATGTAGCTACCCAGTTCCTACAGCTCAGCAGAACCCCGGAAGTGATAAGAGGGTGTCCCTAAATGAGAGTGACGTGGTTAAGGGATGACGTGCTGAATCTGTTGAGCTGAATAACATTAAAATGAGCCATGTTTTTTTTTTTTTTCCAGCTATTCTGGATGGAATTAATCATGTAAACTGTCTACAGGGCTCATTTGCATTTCTTGATTGATTTCAGTCCATTTGCGTATTCCGTATGAGGAGAAAATGAAGATGAGAGATGGGCACTGTCATTCATATCAGCATGCTGTCATTGAAATTGGAGGCGTTTGCCCCCAGGAAGTTCTGCGGATAATTGCAAACATCTGTCTCTATGCACATATATGTGTGTTTGCATGGCCATGCATGCAATCAAGTTTGTGACTTTGTTCATGTGCATCTGCCCTGTTGGTGTTAGCCAGTGTGGTGGCTTAGTGTATCTATGAGGGATTATTTGCATCTATTTGTTGTCTGTGTTTGTGTGTTTATGCCTATGAGGGAGGTATATGTATAAACATGCACACCCACACATTCCCAGAGTGCCTTTTTCCTCTTTGTCTCTCCCTTTCCATGTGCCCTTCTCTCCTCCATCGCCTGTTAAATATCCAGCCGAATGCTAGCAGAGCCTCTGTACGCCTGTCTGTCTGTGTGTGTGCAGCTCTCCACCAAACCAAAACGAACGACCCAGTTAAATAATAAGCTGAAGGCTAACAGAGGGACCCCATCAACCTCTGAGCTGTATCCTCTCTGAAGCCATCAATCGTGGGACTAAAGCGCGGCTGCATAATGACATTGTGGCAGTGTACTCGCGCTGTGCTGCAAAACATATTAATGTTAGCCATAATGAGTTTGACAGCCCAATATGGTTGTCAGGGATCAGGGAGGATTTTCACTGGCAAACACTGCCCTCAAATGGAGCAGATGAGTTATAGCAACTGCAGTAAAAGCTGCAGTGTTGTCAGGGTCTGTGCAATTGACTTGAGCTAATATCTTTCATTCTCCATGACTGTTTTTAGGCATTTTGTTTTTCTTATCTGGAAAATGACACTCAGACGCCATCAGCTGTCACACGTAGTAACAATGCTCATTCTGGACAGTGTAATCTTACTCTTCTGAATGTTGCTAGCTTGTTGCTCATTCATGCATCTAAACATTCATTCATGTATGTCTGCCTCTTCATGTATGCTTACTGTTTGTGCTGACCTCCTTCAACTTCCAGAAACTTGGAGTTACAAAAAACAAAGATTTGTAAACTATCTGATTTCACATTAGAGGACTGATATGTAGGCTAACATTGCTCTATGCTCACATGCTCGTGTGTCCTACTTTTATCCTAGAATCCTGGAGCTCCAGCAGAACGGGGACATGGATATACTGAAACTCAAGTGGTGGCCCAAGGACAGCCCCTGCGACCTCTACAGTTCGGTCCAGACACGACAGCGCGGGAACGCCTTGGACATCCACAGCTTCGCTGGCGTTTTCTGCGTCCTAGCAGCCGGAGTGGTTCTCTCCTGCCTCATTGCCATGGTGGAGAGCTGGTGGTCACGGAGGAAGGGATCCAGGGTCCCCTCCAAGGAGGTAGGGACATTGATGGGTGACTCAGAGGGGAACACAGGGAGTTTTAGGGCCCACAATGGATCCCAAGTAAAATAAAGTAAGAGTGGGCAGATGACGATGGGACTGATGATGGATTTAGCTTATGGGTTGCAATTACTTGATGCAAATTTTAGACTTTGTGGCCAAGGGTGAAAAGATGAAAAAACTCCACCAAGTCAGGATGCATGAGGGAGAGAGATATGAGGTCTTCTTCATGATGGAGTTGGGACACTGACAGCATCTGAAACCTCTTAAATCCTCCCTTGTTCACAATGTCACTTCCCCAGAACTAAATTTGCACACATGCAACATCAGCGATACTATCCTGATAGCACATGCACATTCTGTCAAAAAGAATCCTGGAGGTGCTCCATTAGATCTCCAGTGATGTAACTGCCATTGATCTTTGCATATTTTTGTGTATATAAATCTAGTAAGGGAAAGAAAGGTCAAACAGGACAGGTTATAAAGCATCCTGTCATGTCGCTAATTCTGATTGCTTGCGTAATTAAAGCTACATTCAAATTGCAAATTGCAATCAAAATTATTGAGCAAAGAGATATTCTCGTCTTACTCAAGTGTTTTTCCTTCTCAGTCCTCATTAGTTGATCTAAAGTACAATTTATACTGATGCCAAATAAGATATGTAACATTAGCTGTGGCATCATATTAGATGGCCCGGGTGACATATCCATGATTCACATACATACATTATACACACATAGTGGGGGAGTTTAGGCACTGTGAATGAGCTGATGTGGCTGCATGTCATCAAAGTGAAAACACACACTCTCCCAAGACCCCTTTGCATTGTACCCACACAAAAAAATCTCTTTCCAGCCTGACAATGCATAATCACAATCCAGATCCTCAGTATGGATAATTCAGTAGCATTATTCTACATTTATCCAGTAATGTATTCAGTCGTCTGCTACCGCTGGTGTCCTGCATAATCTCACCTCTTTCTTTTCATGTTTTATTAATACTATTTTGATGGTGTCGATTAATTCAAACTGAGGCAAATGCGTCAGTGTCAGCAGGGTAATCAACCACTTATTTTTTCAGAAAAGTGAATGTTTGGGAGAAAAGAAGACGCTGGCAACGTTAAAAGCAGAATACAAAAACAGCCTGAGGGCCTGTTGGAATGCTGCAGTGTGCCTTGACCAAGGCAGAGTCAGAAACACTGACTCACAATATTAAACATGGATATTTATACCAGCGTTCTCTCCAAAACAGTGGCAACACTCCACCTCGTAAATTAGCAGCAGCGCCCTGTGAAATATCCAATCAGCCTATGTGCGGTTGATCACCTCAGCAGGGATATCATTTGAGACAATCAAAGTGGCTCTGCCAACATCTTCCCCTTGTAGAAACCCTGCAGTCTGTTGTGATGCGCTGGCTTTGTTTGCTCCTCCGTAGACGAGAATGGTAACATCTTCAAAGAAAGCCCCAAATGGCAACTTGTATAGTTGCGTTTCTATTAACGGATTGTAAGTACACAAGCTCAGGCCCTTTTCACCAGAACGTAACAGAGTGCTAGCCATTGTTACAACCTCTCCATTTCAGTCGCTGTTTTATCCACAAAGGGATTTGACAAGCCTTCCAATTCAACCTCCAGCGCCACCCCACCTCGCCTCCTCCCATGCCTACTGCTATGTTTATCAAAACACAGAGGGAGAAAGTGTTCAACTAAATAACTTTCAACAGAACTGTGAAATTGCAGCAAAGTGTAGCAAATCTGGAATGCAAAACATGCCTCTGATGAACTGAAAGAAATGTAATTATGTGTGAAATAATATTTTCACTTTTAGTTTAGAGTTAATTATTTATGTGTTGGTAACAAATTAGGCATGAGGCAGCACAGATTCATTTTAGCAGAAAACATTTTTGCCATCAGGTAAATTACTGCCATTTGATAAAGGCAGGCTAATCTTAACTTGTGGACAATGGTTTCTGAACCTATTATTCAACTTCCAGCCCTTAGAATCATGAGACCTATTCACTATTAATCAGACAATAGGTGTTCTAAATGGTTTACCATAGTGTGTTATAGATATTGTTGCCTGGTTACCAAAATGAGCTTTAATGGGGGAAAAAGGTTGGCCATTACTCTAATTAGGACTGTCTGAGTGATCTCTGCATGACTCTGACTACCAGAAACCAGTAAGAAAAGCCTGTCCCATCTCCTTAATCTTTGGTGTCATGCTAATTTAAAGTTCCACCAAGAATAAATTAGAAAAGATGACAAAAAGATGGGAATGGAAATTGTTGCTCTACCCTGGATGATTTAGTGTCGGATCAGGTTACTTTTCATGATAAAAGACTGATAACACCAATCATCTGGAAAGTAATTTAGAGGAAAGTTTCAACATGAAAACTCGATGAACCACAGGTTCCAAATGATTAAATGAGCTGCTCCTGGTCGAACATTGATCCATTATCTCGGATTATTGCATTGCTACATCACTACAGTTTTTCGCTTTTGGGGTAAGATGTCTTGTACTCAGAAATTGTCAATGAACTGTCCCGAGGGATAGTAATGATGTGACCTGAGTGGCTGTGGCATCTTTTACATTAAAGACAGAAATACTTGTAGGTATACGACAAACAAAACTGAAATGGGTTTGTTTTGCACTCAATTAGGTGAATTAATTGATGTGCCTTATCAGCTATGACCACTGTAGTGTAAACAGGCTTGTTTCACAAACTACTTGGAAGTTTCACACAGCTCTGTTGACTGCAGTCCAATACACCACCTGCAAACTGCTTGCAACTGCTCAACAGCAGCAAGTGATTTGATCACTTGTCGTCTGAGCTGTTTGCTCATTGATTTATTTAATTGTTTAATTTTGCTTGCGCTCCGTGTGGATTCCTCTTTCCTCTTTAGAAAGTGAATTAGTTTAAGGCTAGACTTGCAGGAGCTGTAAAGTCACATGCAGACTCCTCCTATCTCAATCAGCTTTCCACGTGCACGATCCCGGTGCATCTGGCCTGATGTGCAATTAAACTGGCTACAAGCTGCAGTGAGAATAGAGCAACATGTTCAGCAGCCGACTGAGTGCGGTTCAGTCTTCTTAGGCTTAATTTAGTTTCTTTGATATGGCTCTCTCTATATATATGTATTTACTGTCCATGCTCCCGCCTATCATGTAGAGATCCAATAGTATGATTAAAACAGAGAGTATACATCTCTCTGTGGATTCTGTGCCTAAGCAATCAATAATAAGAAACACAGTCATCAATTCTGAGACCCAGTCAGGTGAAACCACATTGCTGCTCCCAGCTCAGCCAGAAATAGGTCTGTTAAACATGTTGGGTCACAAAATAACATTTATAATAATGTCTGGAGGGTCCGACATTATATGCTGCAACACCGGCACCCGACTAACATTTTGTTCTTGATCAGGCAGCAACGCTGACAGACACACCATATACCCCCTACCTCCAGCCCCCTGCTCAGTTACCAGCTTTAATCCGTCATTCAGATCAGTAGTCATGTCTGCCACCGAGCAGCCACAAAGACACCAAACATTAGGTTGAACCCAAAGTCATGTTAAGCACAGTGTGGTTCAACTGCAGCACACACAAACACACACGCCCCCCACCATCTTCATTAGCCACTAAGAGCAGCCAGTGGAATCAGCCCCTGACTGAGCGCAGGAGTGGCGTCGCAACAGTGAGCAGGAGGGACAGCAGGGATTTAAACGGTGATAGTCTTTGATTCTCTGTGTAGATCTTGTTCGAGGTTTTGCATAACAAACCGTCAGGCAGTAACTGACATATGGAAATCACGATTAATGATTTAGAAGTTGCAAATGGATGACAGGGTGCACTTCGTATGTATGTATCTCCAGTCAATGATTATGCTCTTTTTAGTCCAGTGATTCATTGAGTGATGATAAAAGCGGCCTGTGCTTTTCAAGTTACTTGGTTTCCTTATGCTTAGAGCAACATTTTGTTTGAATACAAATCAAAACAAAGCATTGGGCTAGCAGTGGGAGCACAGCGATGGGAGATCCAACTAAAGTGCAAAGTAATATTTCATCATTAGATTATCCCCTTTTGTGCTTCCATGGTGAAAATGAAGTTGGCTCAGTCAGCCGTAGTTGTTTTTGATAGATGACCCCTGACATGTATCCTTCACCCAATCAAAGCATTGAGCTATTGATTTCTGTTGGTGTAGCTCAAGGTTGGCTCAGAGTAACCACTGAACCTCAAGGGCTCAGTATGCTTCAAACAAAGTGCTTGTCGGATCATCAAACAGCGTCTGAAACCTCCTGCACCCACTGCTCTCTGGCTGGGGATGGCTGCATCCGACAATTTTTGGAACTTTCCGAACCAGCAATTCGGCAAGCGCGCCCACCTCACCCAGTGAGTGGCCAGGTGTGTGGGGGTGAGAGAGTAGGCAGAATGTGAACTTCTCTCTCAAGCTCTCTATTTTCATTGCTGCTTCAACTGCTGCCATCACTTTTCATGTGTACAACACGAGCACAACAACATGGAGGCCTTTGAGGAGACGTGGTTTTCTGACGCTGTTTTGCCTTCGGACTTTGGACAACACGTCGAGCAAATTTTTTTCTTTCAAGGATAAAACCAACAACTTGTCAGTAAAAGCAACTTAAAAATGCAACTCACCTCATCAAAGTTTTGCATAAGGCTGAGATATTCCTTGTTATTTCTTTCTATAATCATCCTGTCACATGTAAAAACAGCAGGACTACCAAACTCAGATCTCAAACCATCTGTGCATAATTTTTCCAAGTGGGCGACCAGCTGCAAAGATGGTTGCTGAGAAGCGAGTAGGAGAAAAGTCAAGCTGGGACCACTGCAGCATGTCCTGACTCAGTGGAGGAAGGAAGACAAATTTAAGTCAACTTCAAAGCAGCTAATTAGATAAACTGCATATGTTGCATTTTTATCGACCGGGGAAAACTCTGCCCCTGCATGCAATTTGGCCTTAGTCATGGCCAGTGGAGTAAGTCTAGTGTATTTAATGTCATCCAACTTCCTTAAGTTAAATTAATAAAGTGAAGCAAACCATAAAGCTTGTAATTAACTCCGCTAGACACCTCGTTCTCTGTCAGTTTAAATGAAGAACTCGTTGGCCTCTGTCTTGCTGTCACAGTGAATGTTAGCACCACTTGAGACCACCACACTGAGCCAAGATAATGCAGATCTCTTTGCATATTTGCAAGCTTCGGATAAAATAGGAAAGCCTGGTGACCCACTCTTTATGCGTGGGTCTAGAAAACTTGGCTTAGCAAGATACATTGGCACGAGGAATATGAATTGGGAGTGCAGACTTGGCATGAGGACTCTACTCCCAATGCCCCACTCCAACGCAGTGAGGTACCGTATTGTGATAGACAGATTTAGGCTTATTGTGTAAGCTAATACCAGCCACATAGTGATTTGCATGGTTTTCTGCACTATTATGAGTTTAATATTCCATTTGAACCACCATTAAAACCACAGTGTTGCATGGAACATTTTAAAAGAGCTTGCATACTGTCCGATCTAACTCTCCTCTTGGCTTAATCTAAAATGAGAAAGTGCACAAACGTGAAATGGACTGAAGCGTATTGAGAGCAGTTTTGTCACTGGGTTGGTTGAATAAGACCTGTGGGTTATCAATTCAAAGGTACACTGACAGTGCTGATCATTTCTAATTCGAAGATCAATAGACTCACCCTCATTTGTCCTCCCCGAAGATGACAAACAGCTTCCCCAATATGGCCGCTCTTGCAGTATCACACGCACTCTCACCTGCATGCAGACACTTTATCATTGCCTCACATTTAGCGCGCCTCTTCCGTCATGCCAGGCTTGTGTCAGTATAACGAATGCTCAGACTTTGTGTCAGATATGCCATATCATGAACCCATGAATGCAAGACATGCGTTTGTTCGGCTTTGTTATAAACATGCTTCATAAGCCCCGGTGGTTTTCAGCTCATCGCCGTCCCCTCTCCCACTGGCGGCAGCCAAGGATCTTACTCTCAACGACACGCAACTCAAGATGGATGCGGTTCACTTCAAACCATTAAATACCGGCACCGATCATGACTACGCTCATCCATCAGACTGTGACCAAAACACCATCCCCACCTGCCACACATACACACACACACACATGCTTCCTGCATACATGAAAACCCACAACCCGCTGTTCAAACTCTAATACAACTAAGCTGTGTTTGTGTCTCTGTGTTTCTTATACATACTAAAACATAATTACATACTCTACATGTCTGTACATGCCTTTGCATTCATACTGTATGCTGTAACGCTGTGGTAGCTGCTTTTGACTGTGGGCTTTATGTCAGTGTTTGTGTTTGTGCTTTGGTTCTGTGTTGTGGAATGGCTGACATCTTTATCTACGAGTCTGCTTCTCGTGAACAGTTTGCTACCTACCGGGCTTATACACCCATGCACTCACAAATCCAGACATCGTTCACGCATTAAAGAAATGAATGATGACAACAGGGCACTACAGTTCTTATATCATGAATATATTCCATTCGGTGACACATAAATATGCATTTTACCTACATTTTTGGAAATTAGTCATCTTCCTCTGTATTGCTACTCTTTTACTGTGCTCAGAAGCATCCAAACTCATTCTGGGTTGGTGCCTGGGTATGTTCATAATGATAGTGCTGTGGAATCTATGGAAAAATGGTGTCTTTAACACTGCTTTGGAAGCTAGTCAAAAAATTTGACATCTTGATTCTATTGATAAGCTATGTCCAGATGAGTGTCTGAGGCCCATTTCATTCATAACAGGGCGGCTGTATTGCTTTACCCTTTTTTGGCCTATATATGTTCTACCAGAGGTTTGTATGGAGGAGTTCTGTCATTGGAATCAAATGCATCTCCAAAAGGTCAAAAGTGAGACTGACTAATAATGCTGCTTATTGACAGAACAGAAATAATTGTCATTGTCAGAACTCTTCCATAATGGTAACATCTGTGGTTTTGACCATGTCTGATATTTCGCATAATCCATAGATTTAGCATGAGAAGAGCGGGCACTTCCTTGTGTATCATCCTCTTTGGTACACCCAAAACAGCTGAGCTCTTCGAAGTTTGTGGTTCGGATGGGAATTGCCGGCCTACTCGTTCTAACTCTACATAATGATCTGTCTCACTGTGGCTCAAAGCTCTCATATTGCCTTTTTGTTTTGTTTTTGTAGATAAGTACTCTGTGTTGAGGGGTGTAGCGGGCGAGGGGGAGAGAGGGAGAGAGCAATACAAAATGGCATTTAAACATCTCCCCTTTCCAGGTATATAACGACTGTGTGAATGTCTCTCTGAGGACACAACACAGAACGACCTGCTTAACTTGTGTGTGCTGACTGACTGCCATGTCTTTCTTCTCGCTCACCCCCCACCCGTCTGTCTCTCCAATTGACTTCTCTCTCTCTCTCCTCCACCTTGCCACCCTTCCATCTGCCTGATCTTGTCTGTCACTCATCCCTCCTCTGTCTCCGCCCGTCTGACGTTTATCTGCCTGTGTGTCTGCCGGTGTGTCTGTTTGGCTTCTTTTTTTTTCTGGCTTGTTTGAATCTTCCCACTCAACTTGCATGCACACAAACACACAAACACATTTATATGAATTACTCCACATCTCTCTCCCATCACCCTCTCACTCTCTCCCTCCCTCCCTCTCTCTCTCTCTCTCTCCTTCCTTTTTCTCGCACATCACACACACTCACACCAGACGCAGGCAGATGGCCCATCTGCCAGGCAAGCTGCCGATCCGTGCCCTCACAGCCCCAACGAGCACCCTCTTGCCCTGGGCGGTCAGACCCAGAACCAGACCCCCAACACCGCCAACACCACTGTCCCCACCGCCACCCATTACCAGCCCCCAGCATGCTGCGACATTCCCTGCGCCCTGATCGTGCAGCACTCCTACGAACCCACCAACCCCTCCGAGCTCGCCCCCAAAATGAGAATGACCACCTTCACCACCTCACCTCCCACCCCAAGGTTATACATACAATAGAGGATAAAAATAAATCTTTGGTTAGTAATGCTTGAAGATAGATGCTATTTGACATGCCATAATATATGAATGATAATGTACCAAGAGAAATGATGGACATCAAGGAGCAGGACTCAAACTTTGGTGTTCACAGAGGAGCAAAGCTCTCTGCTGGAAGCAAGTGTACCTCTTTCAAAATCGTTTATATACCTGGCATGGTGCCAGTTCACTATGTGTGCAATGATGCCTTTCAGCCATTAGAGGGTGTTGTCTCTCTATTTAGAGGCAAATAGAGCTTTATCTGTGACTAGACATCACAGTTACATACTCTTTAAAGTTATATGTGCGGGTATATCCCTGCAATGGAGTGTTTATTTTATGTAACATAGAGATTTTTTACAAAACCTCATAGTAGAAAGTGAAGCCAAGAACCCTTTTTTAGTCTAAACTTGGTTTTGTCGTCCAAAATAAGGCCTTTGCATAACACAATAAATTACAGATGTATATTTACATTTCAGACTAGATGTATTGTTTTATCTATGTCAGTATAGGTCGTTATCATTTGGGTGATGGTGTTGACTCTTCTGTAATACAGTGGGCGTTATAATGGAGGAAAACATTGCACCTTCCATCACAGTAATACAAATGCACTCAGGCCCTGCCGCTTTTCCTTGCCTCAGCCCCTTTCGGTCACTCCTCATAGCTACCCATTAGTCTCCTTTCACAGACAGCCGACTGACCATTTGTGATTCACTCTTCTCTCTCACTTCTCGTCATTTCTTTGATACCAACTCTACCCTTTCGATACCCCCTCCCTCTAACGTTCAGTGTGTGTATGATAGTGTCACGACAAACATTAGCGCCCCCTCGTCCTCTCCTTCCTTCCGCTGTCCCTTCCTTAGATGGCAACCAGGGGGCACCGCTGTCGGTCCCCTCTGTCCGTGAGCTACATACAGTAGGTCCAGAGCCCCCTCCAGACCCCCCAGACCTGAAGGACACGGTCAGTAACTCTGTCTTTACCCCTAGTAATGTGACTCCCTTCCTCACAGAACCCTGTTTGACTTTACTCAAACAATATTTCCATGAAGTGTAAAACACCAAAATTACACCTAAAATAATGTGACCCCCCCTCCACACACACCTCCCACCACCTACCTCTGAGACTCGTACCATCCGCAAAGCTCGAGAAGCACATTGCCATGTGTGTTTGTGTGTGAGAGTGTGTGTCTGTGTCTGTGTATGTTTGTCTGTGTGTGTGTGTGTGTGTGTGTGTGTGTGTGTGTCTGTGTGTCTGTGTGTCTGTGTGGCAAAAATTTCAAAAAAGTTTTGGAAACTCTCTCCAACACCTTTCACCTAGACCTTCTCCTCTCTATATCCACACCTCATTCATTGCAAACCCAGCTCCGTTGCACCACCCTTCCCTATCCAGTAAAAGCATGACAACACCTCTCACTAAGTGTCACCATCCTTTAGACTATGTGGATAAGTTATTTACATGTGAATATAGTCCAAATAAGTTTCATTTAACTTATACTGTAAGTTAAGTTAAAGCTTAAGTTAATGTCTGTGCTTCGTCTTAAGGTGGAATTGTTAAGGCTGTCAAACACTGTTTGATAGACGTTACATAAGCTTTTCTATGGTGCAGTCGATAAATAAGGCATAAGAGCTGAATTGTATGTGGCCTGGAAAAAATTCTCTTGAAAATGAGATGTCAGTCTCAATGTGAATTTTTTTGGCATGATGGCCAGAATGAACGAGAAGCAGGAAAGTTGTTATTTTTCTATTTATATTTCATTCATATCTCTATTCTATTTATTATATCGACAATAGCGCCCAGCACCCTGGAATCGCAGAGCACACAGCATGATGGCGGCGTGCTTTCTGTGTGTATTCCAGATTATCTGCACTCCCTTAAAGACCTTGTAGAAGTGTGTGTATGTTTCTCTCCTGACCACAGCTCAGAGTGTGCTTCTCTATCCTTCCCTCCATTTTTTCCCCTCCTCTCTTTTTGCTCTCCCTGCTTCCTGTCACGTCCATGATACCCTGTGACCATCGAACATTTCCTCATTACTTTTAATTTCGTGTCACGCTCAACTCTCATTGTCACACTTAATTGTTGCAATTAAATTAAACTTGATTTTTGTTTTTTTTTATCATGCCAAAACTTTTTCTTTGGCCACATGCACGCCATGTTGCCCTCATCATTCCACCATGTGCGTTGTCCAACGGCCTTCCCTTCTTTCACTGTTATTCTTACTATCCATTTATATTGGTCGGATGGATGGCATCCCTGTTGCTGAATACAAATACACCCCATCCTTGTCCACTTACTCTTTTTCAAAATATATCCTCTTTGCACGTACTCTCCTCTGTTTCCTTCACTGTACTCTCCATTTCCTTACTCCTCAATTTGCATTACCCTCACTCCTTTTCCTTTACCTCCCTTCTTTCCTTTTCTTCCTTTATCCAACTTTCCTTGATTCATCCCTTTCATCTTACTTCTCGCCATCTCTCTCCTCCGACTCTCGTATCCTTCTCCTACTGTTCCCTCATCCCTCTCTCCTGTCTGTCCCTGGATCTTTCTGCTATCTCATCCTTTCTCATCCTTCCTTCCCACCTCACATTCTTCCCTTCTTCCATTTACCACCACCGCTTTGTCTTCTCCATCCTACTCCTTTCCCTGCCCCTCCCAACCTGCAGGACGATAAGGAGATCGACCTGGAGCACCTACACCGCCGGGTTAACAGCTTGTGCACCGAGGATGAAAGCCCCCACAAGCAATTCTCCACCTCTTCCGTCGATTTAACACCCCTTGACATGGATGCATTGCCTGCCGCGCGTCAGGCACTCGAGCAGATCAGCGATTTCCGCAACACCCACATCACCACCACCACCTTCATCCCCGAGCAGATCCAGACCCTCAGCCGCAGCCTCTCTGCCAAAGCCGCTGCTGGATTTTCTGCTGGTTTCGGTAGCGGTGGCGGCAGCGTCCTCCAGGACCACCGGACTGGCGGAGTTGGCCCTTTCAGGCAGAGGGCCCCCAACGGTGGCTTCTTCCGCAGCCCCATTAAAACAATGTCCTCCATCCCCTACCAGCCCACAGGTCCAGGACCCAACTTTGGATATGGCAATGATCCAGACAGGGGCACCTCTATATGAGGAGTTGCTAAGGATGCGGTTGGTTCAGGAGGAAGAGGAGGAGGTAGAAGAGAAGGAGGAGGCGAGGTGTCGAGGGTCGGTCATGGGATAGTAGAACAAATACAATATGGCTCAGAAGATAGAGATCCGTGTACATAGGAGTCTTTATGTTTTCAGTTTCTGCTTGGGTGTTTCCCGGGGTGTCCATTTTGTATGTGGAGAAGGCGAAGGAGGTGGAGGTCTGTTGGGGTTTCTTATCCTCCTGCAAACCATGCTGGTGAGGTGCAAAGAGGGAGGTGGGCGGGGGGCGGCTTGAATCTTTGCTTTATTGTTGTTGTTGTTGTGATTGTTTGGGGGATTATTTTGAGGGATATGTGTGAAAGGGGATCTCTTTTTATTGTTTCCGTTTTATGATATGAGGACTGCCTCATATAATGGAGATCTGCTGAAATGACCTGACTATTATTATCTAAACCCCACCTGGGAGGGTTTAGTTTATAGTACTCCAACCACAGGAAGCACTTCTGTTTACCTGTGAGCGCCAGGGCTGCCACTGGTGGATGACTGATGGTGTCTTTAGCCATCAAACAACTCCAGGGGGTTCACACTACTAAGCAATTATGGGGCAGTTATTTTATGAAGGCATATGTAACAATAGTTTTGTCTGTAGCCCTTGGAATACATACAGCAGCCCCTTGTAGTTTTGAAAAGGCCCCCTCTCCGTGGATATCTGAAGATTCCACTTCTCCAGTTTCTGCCTTTTCACGATGTGGGAGTCCAATCTGAGTTTTCTCTTCTCTGGTGTTGTTTTACCGATATCTGGGGTTCTAAATGTGTGATCATCTCGAAGACGGTCCACACGGTGGCCTGACTAAGACTTTGCAGCTGAACACGTGCAGACGCCATCATGGTGCATTGGTCTGGAATCTGCTGAAATGCCATGACAGTGCAACAATATGACACTGTAGAATCACCAGTTTGGTGTGTCGATCTTAAACTACTTCTGCCATTTTGGTGCATCAGCCTGAAACTGTTTTCACCATTCTGATGCACATTAAAGACTCTTTGTCAATCCCACTGCACTGTACCAGTGCCCACAGACCTGTAAGTGATTGTATGTAGATCTGACCTTTTCTCACCTGTACTGTGCTATCTGCTTTTCAAGTCAAGGTGAGATCCTCTAATCAGACTCTCAGAGGGATAGTAAAAAGGGATGATACAAAAAAACAACTTAAAGAAAAAAAAAACATAAAAGACAAGCCGAAAGACTTCAAAAAGCTTACGCTTATTATATGTCTTTTATTGAATTTTGTTTTTGGAAAAAATAGATTTTAATGCGTGGAATGTGTTTTGGTCAGGAAGTACAAAAAATAACATTGTTCTGAGCTGTCTACTTGTTTTCCTTTCTCTCAGCAAACTTTGAAAAACTGCTAAATGAGTGCTGTAGTCTCTGGTTTTGCATCATCAAGTCATTCAAACTTTCACTTTGGGTTTTTCTTTGTTTTGCTTAATTTAGTGCTGCCATGGCCCGGGTGTTTAAAAGATAAAAGCTCATTCTGTGAGGTCGTGCCATGTTCGAGTTCATCAGTCACTTCGTATCAGGTTCAAGTGGTGAAACGGAGTTTGTTTTGTGTTGAGGAGAAGCCATTGCAACAGCATCTTCAATGCAGGCCTTACGTGTCAACTCGCTAGCGGTACCCTCCCGACGACTCAAAGTATCACCGTGTACTGGAATCATTCTAGAGCAGCAAGTCAGTGGTTGTGCTTCAGGGTCATTGGAATGTCACGAAGAGTCAATGGCCATCGGAAACCCAATGGCTGCCTTTTATGAGATGAGTCCGAAATATACTTCTATTTCATATCTGTAATGTTAAGGGTACTGTTTATATAACTTCTTTTTTTTTCTTTTTAAAGTGCCAATTAATTAAAATGAGACCATTAAGGTGCATTTTGGGGTGGGAGAGGGGAACAGTACATTAAGAGCATTAAAGGAATATTTTGTGGATTAGGGGGCGGGGTGGTAAAATGGAACCAAATCTTTTTCACTAACACTGTATTAATAATTGATAATGTTAGTTGTTTAGAACAAGTTTTCAGTTTGTTATCTTTAAGAACTAAAACTGCAAAATGTTGTGCGTAGAGAACTCAGTCAAGCCACAGTGTTTTGAAGCAAGCATTCTTAGGCATTCTTTTCTTATATTAGGCTACAGTATGGCTATTGAATGACAAATAGGACACAGACATTTAAAAGGTTTTATTTAGTATAAATGAAAGAGACATTATAAAAATGTATATTTTACATGTTGATGCTATTTTTGTTTAACAAAAAGAAAAGAGTATATCATGACGAGCTTTAGCGTTGAGTTTAGCAGTCACATTACTGCGTTTGGTTTTCCCTTGTCCCGCCCATGGTCAACATAAACACATCAACACAAACTGCTTTTCTCATGTCATCCTGAGTTCATTTTATTATTTGCTGGCTAAATAACAAAAAGTGGCAAGTTGATTAAAAAGAAAGCATGCACAAACTTGCTCTTGCGCTATCTGTTAACATTTTTAATTTCATACATAGAACTACAGGATTTACTTGATAATTTTCAAAAATTTATGATGTACAGTATTTAATATAGGCCTATTTTGTTGTATGTGTTGCATATTATTCAAAAACTGAACAAACTGGGGCCTCTGTTACAAGTGGCAAAGCTTTCTGTGTATAATTTGTCTAATAAACAGGTTTTCTACAGTGGGATGGTATTTGTTGTTTTTGCTAATCTAGATCTATATACTGCATAAAATGTGGTACATTTCACAAATATAATGCAATACTCTTATGGGGCCCCACCCTCAAAACACAGCAATGACTTCTCAAAGTGAAGTTTTGTCTCATTAAATGTATTTTATCTTTTCTTCACTTCAAACATCTGTAAACTCCCAGAAAATAAAAAGATACAGGCACCTCACTACTGACCAACCTTTCAGAAAAGTAAAGTTTCACACTGAAGCTCCTCACACATAACAAGTGGTGATTTCTTTTGGTGAACAGAGGCAAAACAATCTGAAGAGAAAACTATGGAAAGTTTTAGAAAAGATGGTGAAATGTCTTCTCTCTGCAGTGTTCTGTGTTCTATCTTTTTTCCGGTGGAAATGGTTTCTAATTCTGGACAAGTCCCATCTTACTGGTAAGTTGACCCAGATACTGGTAAGTATTCATGCTTTGGTGAGTCTACAGCTTTACCTGCAGAGTTTTCGCATGGATTCTCCCCTCACTCTCTCTTTTATTTTATTATCATTACTTTATCAGCTTGTATCATTAAGAAACAAAGGACATCTGATTTGTTTGTGTGAAGAATGATAAAGAAAACATCTGTAATAACAACTAACCTTGCTTTTGGGGGGGTTATTGACTTGCATGTCACAGTGTTAATTTTGACCTTTCATTTATTCGAGCCAATTGATCCAAAACAAATACACCAGTAAAATTGATTAGCACATGCAGGATGTCATTTAACAATGAATTGGAACGGATGTCATTCCTTGTGGTACTTAATAGATTTAATGAGGGAGCGCTGGGTGTAGGAGTAAAGGAGTAAACACAATTTCCAACTACCATTTTGAAATGGGTTTGGGTTGATTTTATGTGTGCAATAGATTTTACGTTCAAGCATGAGCTAAGCTTTTGTGTCCTTCACTTCAAATAGGCCATCACTTCAAAGGCCTGTATACTGCTGTTAACAGCTGGATAGACACACTGCTGAGGATGACTGCTGTCAAGTTCAATGGAGCATTGCACTGCAGTTATCCATTTTAACCAGAGAGTGGCACTATTTAGCTCCACCGACTGCCAGAGGTCCCCCTGTCTCTCTCTCAGACATGACTCAGTTTGTGCTTTGCAGCAAGATGAATGACGGATATTGGCAAAAAAAATATTTAAAGTGAATGAAAGAAGTTAATCAGATGTTGATGGTGCTTTGAATCTAACTGGACACAAGTGAGCAACAACTAAGTCAGAGGAGAGACCAGACTCAACATCTTCACAGAGCTGTAATCATTGTCATGATTATCTTTTATTTTCCCCTACATTGAAGAGTAAACTTATACACTTGAAGTCATTCTGCCCTCCTTTATGATTGAGAGTTCACCTGCATTTAAAACGTCTTAATAGTTTCAGGGAAAAAGCAGCACCGACTACAGAAAGTTGTTAAGGGCACAACAATATAAATGATTTTTAGTATAGTGGAAGAGCTATCTAGATTTTTTTTTTTTTTTTTTTTTATACTTAAGTGAATGTCCTGCATTTCTAATTTTACTTAAGTAGAATGGCAGAAGTATTAGGAGCTAAATGTACTTAAGGTCTTAATCATACAGTATTGGATTAGTACTGATCAACATTTACTGTGTCAACATGTAAGTAGCATTAATTTTGCAGATAGGGGTGAATTTAATTGTAATATTTGAATGCATAATAATACATTATACTTTGTAGGTTAATTATATATTTTGTATGTAAAGTACGACATAATATTTTTACTACTAAGTTTTTAACAATCAAATAAGGTAGGGGAGTAAAAATGAGAACTGCAATATTTCGGTTTAATGACTGTCTAAAATAAATATTCAATAACTTTATGATCTTGATTTTGTCCCAAACTCAAAGTTTGGAGACAAGAAGAAAGTTTCCTTGTAGTTAATTTTAGAGCTTCAAAAACGTGTCCAGAACAGCATCATGGATTTGGTGAATTTGGGGAAGGCTGCAGTCAAGTTTTGAACTCCCTCACTCCAGTCTCGTGCCCGTCGCGCCCCGGTCTCCCAGGAGACGGGAATGAGAAGCGGCAGCACGCAGACTCCTCTCGCGCATTGGAATGGGCGCCCCCCCCCTCCCTCGAGGAGCCCCCCAGGCGTGACCAATGGAACATAGAGTCTCCATTGTGGCTGCGACACTTTAATAATCGCCAGCTACAATATCCAACCTGTCGGTAGCTTCAGGAGCCCGGCCCGGCCCGTTGGATGGGGGGCTTGTAGGTGGGAAGAGGGGGCGAACGCTCGGCGCCAGACCTCTAGCCTGCAAGACGTCCCCATGATGAATACATGAATAAAAAATAGAAAAGACTGATGTCGGGTTATCTCTGAAATTATAGGATTTCTTCCCACAAACTGTTTTTCCCACAATTCTGCTCGTTGGAGGAGGCTCGTCCACCAAAACCCCACATTTTAACGATTCAGAAGAAGTTCTATACATTTTATATATTCTATATATTTTTTATTTTAAAGTTGCCTCTTTAATAGTCTTGGCTTACTGCTTATAATGTCTTTTCCTTTGGTCTGAATTTTGTGATTAGGTCATTTAATGTTACCGACAAAACTGGGACTGCAGGGGTAGTAACAGGCAGGCCAACCTTGCCCCCCCCCCCCCCGGTCTTTGTGCCTCACACATTAGGCTACTGTATGCAGCATATAGCTGAGGCTGTATTCTCCTAAATAGACCGTGGCATATAGGTTAAATAGCCAGTTTCTACCCAGCAATTACCCCATTGTTCATTTCCCTGGTTAGACCTAAAGTTTGCATTTCACGAAGCATGGTTACTTTGATCAGTAGACTGCAGGTGGTTCCCTTAATAGCTCTAATTTGTCTAATTTGTGTCGCCTGAAGCAACACACTCTTTCCTTTCAACTTGTGTTCACAGCTGTTATTAAAATGTCCGATAAAGGTTTGAAAAATATAACTCCAAGGTGAATATTGGAAATAAGAAGTTGTCACAGCTTAAGTGCGCATCGTGTTCTGTGTGTGTGGATGTGTGTACACCTGTGTGTGCGTGCACGCGTGCGTGTTACTTTCTCCTCACGGCTTCCAGTTGCACCCGCGCGCCACATACAGCTCGTGTCAGTGCGGAAACAGTGTTGAGCGCGAGACCCCTGCTCATGTTTCCGTTCCCTGTGAAGCCCTTTTTACCGACAGGGCGTTCCGAGAGCTGGATCAAAAGGTTTTAGACCCGCTACAAAAGAAAAATGGAAACTGTAGATGATCTTAGAATGAATGAATTGACAATGAGCGCGCGAGCCCCAGGAGCCTTTTTTTTGGGGGGGGGGGGGCATCCTTTTTCTCCAGCTGACTTTTGGACAATTTTTACTTAGCCAAAGTTTGTTTGTTTTGTTTTTGTTTTTGTTTTGGTCACACTTTTCAAACTACACTTAAACTCTACAACTTCGTCCACGCACTACTGATGGATGAAATGCAGTTATTTTCTAAACTTAAAAATAATCTATACTGCTTGTATAGCTTGTATATGCTACCTTGAGGTGACCTGAGCAAAAATATTTTCTTTGAGTCTTACCTATTTATGACTGTGATAGGTGTATTGAACTGAGAAGAGTCAGGGGTTTCTCGTGAAAAAACGTTGAACTGATCGTGGTTTCACTGCTGCCAATGCACACAAACTGAAACGCAGCCATTACGCCGAGGATAACCCTTTCTGCTCCCTCTCCTTTCTTCCTCTCTCCCGCTGTCATTCCTGAGAAGACAGACACGCGGACAGGTAGGAATTCTGTCCTAGCTGCGCACGTCTCGCGCCGTCCACGCTCCTCACCTAAAACCGTCACCACCCCATGCACGTGCGTCCTGTGGGAGGTTCCCCTTACCTCCCTTGCGTTAAACACTCCTTAAATTGTAACGTTATCATAAACACTGCGGCTTCAGGGGGCCATAATCACCTCTCTCGGGCTTTACCAAGACTTCTCATTGGACGTCAACACGCGACCAGCGCGAGGAGGGGGGCTCCCAGACGCGTGCCGCTTTTTAAACCGACGCCGCGCCTTGAGACACCAGAGAAGGAGTTCCGCACGCGACAGTCGTATTTACACATTGCGACAGCACAGCAGTGCGTGCCTCCAACAACTTTTCCCCCCTAATATTGTTAGTCCGCTTAACTTTACTTACCTTTTGGGGCTTTTTGGAAACATGGATGTCCGAAGCGTGGAAGAGTGGAGCAAAGGCGCACGGGAGGTGGCAGTCCTCGACTCGCGGCAACAGAGCCCGAGAGTGGTGGAGAGGGGCGGAGAGCAGCAGCTCGAGGAGTCCCGCTACGAACCTGGACTGACGCTCGTGGACAGCGGCAGCGACCCACGCGCCTGGCTGGCTCTGGTGCAGCCTTCTGGCACCTGCGCGGCACACGCCACTTCACCCGACTACCTGCGGCACTCGCCCTGTTCGAGTACCGGCTCCTACCACGGTGAGACACGCTGCTTAGAAATGACATTCAGGACAACATTTCAAAGCAACATCACCTGCAGTGCACCATCACATACAGGGTAATTTAATGATTAGGTCGTTTTGCATGCACTGAGGGTCTCAAATAGGCATTTCTTTCCAGCAAAGTTTATTTTACACAATCAAGACATTTTTATGCGCTAGAAACAGACACATATAAGCCTATGTATGTGTTAAAGGCTGCTGTCAAGCCAGGCCAGGTCACTAAGTTGTTGTTTTCATTTTTCAGAAAGTGGCTCCCCGGAGTCCTCGGGCCATCCCAGCCCTCCCAGCTACAGAAAAACTGCCAAGAGCCCCTCCTCTTCTTCGCTCAAAGTCAGGGACCTGTGCCGTCTTAAAGGCACGGTCACCGGGTGCGAGGAGGACGCATCCACGAGACAGAGAGCCCCGTCCAGCAAGCCCATCAACGGGGTCCAGAAGCAGAGGCGCGTGGCCGCCAACGCGCGCGAGAGGCGGCGGATGCACGGGCTTAACCACGCGTTTGACGAGCTACGCAGCGTCATCCCGGCGTTTGACAACGACAAGAAGCTCTCCAAGTATGAAACTTTACAGATGGCGCAGATTTACATCAACGCGCTGGCTGAGCTGCTCCAGGGTCCGGTCTCCTCCAGCAACAGCAGCAACGACGTCGCAAACAGCAACAGCAACTCGCCAAAGTGTGACATTGTGTTGTCGACCGCCGCTGGTTTTGACGGGGCGAAGGACAGGGCTTCCCCGTCCCCTACAACCTGCAGGACAGCGGCGGCTGCGTCCGTCTCAGGTGGCAGCTTACCTGTCCACATCAGCGGGATGCCTTTCCGCTCCGCCTACGACGACGGTTCGTTTTCCGCCATGGTTGAAGAAGCGATGCGCTCGCCCTCTCCGCCGCCCTCCACTCGGGCAGGCAGCTCGCTCGCACCGGTCGGAGGGGGGAGGAAAGAGTCTCCCCGGAGCGACGGAGAGTTTTCCCCACACTCCCACTTCAGTGACTCGGATGAAATAGCGATGGAGCTCCACTCAAGTGAGGAAGACGACCTTTCAGAACTGAAGCTTCGCAGCCGCCACCACCACCACACTGTTTCTTTCTGAATGATTAGAAATAAAAAAAAAATAACAGACTATATTAAAGGTTCACTGTAGCCTACAGCAAAGTAATGTCCGTAAACCGTGTCAATCATACTCTGTTGCTCACAAAATGCATTTTAAGAAGATAGAAATTTGTGCTCCTTCAAAAAAAAGTCATGTTCAATTTTTAACAATAATTCTATTTTATCAACTTGTTGCATAGTCGAAACATTATTTTTTATGTGAAATAGGCCTAATTCGGTTCTGCCAATAGATGTATAGCCTATAATTTCCAGTTTCCCTGGAGACGTGGCTGGAAGACCCCTCTGCCATGTCGCGCGCAGCACTGCCATGGGTATCTCCCACGTTACTCCGACCAAAAATCTGTCTTCCGCAAAATCACAACTTTATGGATAATTGCTTATATTTGATAATGTAAAAAACAACAACATTTTTTGTAGCTACAATATCATTTTTGTTGTGATTTATGTTTTATTTGTCAATTTGTACGTATAATGTATTTTGTTTTACAACTTCAAAAGTTCATGATGTGCACTTTAAAAATACCTTTACGAGCCAGAGGCTTGAGAAATGCGACTTTTGTTTTCAAACCATAAACGATATTGTTTTGCTTTGTTTGCTAGTGTAGTACTGCCAATTCCATACAAATAGCCTATTTAATGTAGCCATCATTGCTGCCTTCTTTTGTACTTTCTTTTGTATCTTCAGATGAACTTGTGTGTCTTTTGCTTTCACTGGATGAGATTAATTGACATGTATTTATTGCTGATATTTTTCACTTGATTTGCTTTTTATAACTCCATAGTTAAATTTGCTGGAAGAAAAGCTATCTTTATGCCATTTATTGTTATGTTTAATGTAATTTGATTTTGGGAATAAAAAGGTAAATGAAAATGTAATCTTTCTTTGTCTCTGTTGTTTCCACGCGCCTTTCTATAATTGCAGTGTTAAAATCAAAATAAAGACATGCAATTGTTTTGTAATGACATTTTGATCATATACTTCCATCTAAAAGTTTTCCAGTAATGACAATAATAATAATATCAATGATAATATTAGGTCGAATTGGTTGTTAGCTAAGGTTGGTAAATGAAGTCAGGAGTATTAGGTTTTGTTATTCTAGAAGAGGCTTATGACTTCAACACTATAGCGACCACTAACAGGTAGTAGTAGTAGTAAAAATAATAATAATAATAATAATAATAATACAGTTTTAATGAAAATAGACTAATGAAAAATGTAGTAAAACGGTTGTATCACCTAATTCTCGGAATCGCATGTATTACATATAAAGAAATCCACTTCTACAGTATAATATCATAATTTATTTGTTTGTTAAAACGTAGCCTAAGTAAATTAAGACCTTTTAATATCCTTGTAGGGTTTCGGGATAATAATAATAATAACAAATAAAAGTTTACTTTTTGTCGACCAAAGTGGTGTGGGGGAAAGATCTGTAGGCTACAAAGCCACATAAGCAGACATTTTCATTTAATTAAAGAAACTTTCGACATTTGATCTCCTCTTTCGTAGACCTAATTCATCGTAAACTAGCAGCGACGTGAAACGTGTCCAACACGCGCTCGCTCGCCATATGCTGCAGGTGCACGCGCCTCCTGGCCTATACTGTCCTGTGATTGAGTGTAATGTTTGTGGTAGCTCTGACACAGAGAAACGCTGCATTAAATTACAGCACAACGTTATTTTCTTGCAACAATCTTCTCCGCAGTCGGCGAAAACTTCTTTTTTTTTTTGTTCTTGAACTGTTGCCATGTAGTCCATTTGGTGAATACCAGATTTGGTAATGGGGAGTGTGCATTAATTTCAGGCTATTGTTGGCAGGCTCGTGGGCCGAGGTGTTGGATGGCCTCAATGAAGCACGCGCTGTCAGCTGGTGAGCGCTCGCGGGTCCCCACCGTGTCCCCGAGGACCTGACTCGAGAGGGAACACACTTTCCCGACTAAAGAAAGACCTACACACACACACACACACACACACACACACACACACACACACACACACACACACACGTCAGTACACCTCCTGCTCTCTACTCCTTTCTTTCTCTTTCTCCATCAACTCAAACAAACGCGCGCGTGGACGTGGACGCGCGAACCACGCTCACACTGGCTCTGGCAAACTGTCTCGAAGTTAGTTTTTTCTCTCTCTCTCTCTGTTTCTCCAACTTTTTGCGACTCATCTGTGTGTTTCAAAACTCTTGCGGACAATGGGGCGGGGGTGCAAAAAAAAAACAAAACGCAAAATACGAAATTATTTATGAAAGTGAGCTACCTGTCACTGCCCTGTCTCCCACCCACTGCTTTCAGCCAATCACAATCCGTGCCCCTTTGCTCGCCTCTTGAAGGCATGGAATAAAGGGAAATATAATGAGGATGCTGTGTTAAATTATTAACAGAATTTATGCAGGTAGAAGTGTATCTGGGTATGATCAGACAGCCATCTGCAGCGAGTTCGTGTTGCGGTGAGATGAGATCAAGTTTCTGTAAACATTTTAAAGGGATGCTGAAGAAAAACAGCAGCACAGTGTCTGTTGCGGTTCCGTAGCAGGGCTTTAAAATGATTAAAACCGGATGAGGCCACAATCAGTAGTGAAATATACTTTCATCTGAACGATCATTGGAACTCCCCTTCATTTTCCTTTCTATCAGCGCAGACTTTGTTTGTTCGTTCGCTATGCAAATAAAAAACCACCAAATGTGGTTAAGGGGAGAGTGGATATCAGTGCCTGTGCTTTGAAGCGAGTTTGCATAATATTTGCGTTTAAGATTCATGGTACACCGCAAAAATCATGATGCGCAAATTCTAACAGGCTGATACTATCTCCACATCCTCAGTTTAATATGAATGGAGTGACTTCATTTGTCTCACTTTGAATTTTAGAAAGCTGAATTAGGTCTGTTTGAACGCTTTTCTGAAATAATAGGCTTGCATATATATACGGTCCAAATGATGGTTGTATAATAATGTCCGCTAACAGGCTTTATTTCTTAAAACAGCGGTGGTAGCCTACCTATAGAAAGTGGGAGGTAAAAACAGCCTATGTTCAACAGGTGGTACGCTGGTCAGGTTGAGGTTTCACGCACATTAATTATTTACGCACGGACGTTATGAAAAATAACAACAGAGTGGTGTATACAGAGGACCTGAGGCGCACTGACGCGTGTGTGTGCTGTTGCCAGTAAAAGAGAAAAAGAAAAGGGAGGAATAGCTTTTTTGCACACCTCCTCCACTCTCACAACGGTTCCCTTGTCTTTTCACAGTCTTTGTTTGACTTTATCGGCCTCTACCTGTCTGTATGCTCCAGCTCTTGCTTTACCCTCCTACAACAAACCACAACACCTTCATAAGGACAAGTCTTAGCCATCACAGGTCATAATGCATTTAACAACAAGTGGCAGACTCAGAGGCTCTACGTATCCAGAGGAATTTTATCTTTAACTCCTTGTTGTGGCAAATAAGTGGAAAATATAAAGCAACTACAAATATGCAACCATACAGGGTATTGACAGCATGCTCTATGCAAAGTAGACAGTTCAAAGCCAGCAGGAATCACCCCAGGAAATAAAATAACTAGCATTATCAGACATAAAAGTTGGTTTTCTGCATGAAAAACTAGCACTTAAAGTTCCAGTGCAGCCAGGAGCTGACAAACAATCTGAAGTTAAGAGGTGCGTTGAATATGTTTTAAGACTCTGAAGTCATGTTCATTTCAATAAATATATTCAGAATATGTGCATTCCACAGCTTCCTTTTCTTAATGAAAAGAAAGGCGCTTGCATTTTGTATGGGATACGGGGAGCCGAGCTGTGTGCTGTCCAAAAAGCCACGGGTCTCTCTGGGGACCCAGAACAAAAGGTAGAACTGGGCCATAGTCTCCATCTGCTGTCCCAGAGAGAGAGAGAGAGAGAGAGAGAGCGGGAGAGGGTGGCGAGTGAGGACACCACGGGCACATAGAGACAGAATAATGAGTGAGAAGGAGTTAAAAAGAGAGAGTGGAGACAACAGCAACAGGGGACATGATGGGTGGTTACAAGGACGACAAGTAAGCAAGAGATAGATAGATAGATAGATAGATAGATAACCACCCCTTTGTTCAACCTTTCCCTCAAATTACTCTGAAACCCTCACCTCTCATTTGCCACCACAGCCCCATATAATGATGTACTGTTGCGTAACCTATAGTGATCACACAAACACACACACAATGCAGCTGTGATGCAATGAGCACCTGTTGCATTGCATGTTCCAGCTCAGTCATGCTATTAATTGTTAATGTGTTTCCTTGGACGTGCCATGGCTTGCAGTCACAAAAATTGTAGCATTTGTATCTTCAGTTATCTTTGGTGAGATGTTGTTATTGTGAAATTAGAGGAAGAGCATGAGTCACATAGATAATGAAAGTAAAAGTTACACTGGATTCTGATGAGCTCAGGTGTCAGTGTTCGTTATATGGGAAACTGCAAAATGTTATAATCTGATCTTTTTCTTTTTTTGGATATTTGACAAAAATGCATACAAGTTAATATCTAGCCTGTAAACTCATCATGTCTAATGAACATCAGCTGATTTATACATCCATTTGGTTATGATCTTGGAGCATTATTATTGCCATGGTGACCTTCATTCTAAATGTAAAATACATTTGAGTATTTAACTTTTTTGTTCTGTAAACAAAGTTTGGTTTGCAGACAAAGTTTACAGTAAAACACACAACTAAAAACATTATCATCAGTAGAGACTCTCAACAAAAAGACAGTTACAACAAACAGTTCTAGTAAAAAGTTCAGTTAATTCATAACACAACTTAAAGGGAACTCAGCACAATCTGCTCATCAAAAATAAAACACTTAAACAGGCACAAGAAGCTTCATCAAATCATGTGTAAATCAAGCAATTTAATTACAGCGAGAAAACACGACCCTTAGTCGTTTTCCTCCTCGGTTTATCTGCTCTGAAGCAGCACACAGCCGCTGCTAGAAACTGAGAATGACATAAAAGTGATGGAAGAGGTAAAATATCTGCTTATTTATTGCAGGAGTGACTATTTGGGAAAGAATCATTGCAAATGAATGGCTAAAAAAATCTAACTTTGGAGTAAGTTTGTCAACAAGTTTGCTAAATGGCTGAAACAGAGTGGGTGCCCAAATTCTCTGTTTATGACCATTCTGCTGCAGAGAACAAGTCAAATACTGGAGGGTAATCAGCAACTACAGAAATATCCGATATTTTATATGTAATATATATGTAAATGCAACAACCAACAACATGACAGTAAGTCTTCTGCAAAATGAATAATGAAGAGAAATCGAAAACTGTGCTGACATAACTTAAAATATGTGACACATGTGCAGCTCAACCTTTTGAAAGGGTCCCAAAGTTGGACCATTACATCCTCTGAGGAGGTGTTAAACTATTTTGACAAAACACATCCTGCGGTTTCAGTGATGACAAGCGGCCCGTCCCTTAAAGCATGTCCACCTGCACACACACGCTGACGCTGTCACACACACAGCGCGCGCACACACTGACACAAGGAAGAAGATCATTTATCTCTGCGCTTCTCTCCATGAAAGACATCTGTGGGTGAAGCAGGGTCTCCCAGGGCTTTGTTCTGGGCAGGGTTCGGCTTTTTGTGTCCGCCACCTTCAAAGCAAATGTACATGAACACGGACATGAGGCTTCTTGGGTAACCGGGCCATTGAAGAGCAGCACAATGGTGCTACCAATTATCCACCGTGCTCAATGCTCCTGCGGAATCAGTTACATGGCTTTGTGTGTGTTTGTCTGTGTGTGTGTGTGTGAGTAAGTGTATTTGGTAGATTTGCATGTTTGAGGATGTAAAGATTTGATGTGTGTGTCTTTCCATGCACATTATTTGATGTCAGTGTGTGTGTGCATTTTGTTCCATGTGTGCATTTGTGTGCATGCGCCATCAGTATCTTTTAAATCGCCTCCAAAAACTTGTAATCTTTTTGTGATGTTCTTATAGTCACTCTTTGGCATCATATTTGCAATATAAACACCTCAGCTGCAGTGTGTGTGTGCACCCCTTGTGTGTCTGTGTGTAGTGTAGTGATACTTTGAATAGGAAACACCTCAACTGCAAGGCTATTTACTCCCTTTGACACTGTATGACTTCCAGCAGGGTCGGGTTACCAAGAGCGTGCGGCCAGCCCTCCTCAGCTGGAGAGGAGACCTTCACTCTGACTGACTCTGCACACATGAAAAGAAACCTCTGGAAGCTTCGGAAGTGATTTGGCTGGAGGTGCTTTTCCATCTTTTTCACACCTTGGAACATGAGAGGTGTGTGAGAGGGTGAGAGTGCAGAGTGGTCGGTTCTCGTATGTGTGTGTGTGTGTACGTGTGTCCTCAAACACGTGAGCGTGAGCGTCTCTCCAGCACCTTCACACCCACCCACTCACT
This sequence comes from Chelmon rostratus, assembly GCF_017976325.1. Classification (NCBI taxonomy): domain Eukaryota; kingdom Metazoa; phylum Chordata; class Actinopteri; order Chaetodontiformes; family Chaetodontidae; genus Chelmon; species Chelmon rostratus. The sequence continues at coordinate 18,312,405 of NC_055662.1, read as the reverse complement.
CGACACCGCATGTCATTTTGACCACACGTAACCTCCCCTGGCAGCCTGCCAGATTCACGTGTACTGTACCAACATGTGTTCGTACAAGAACATGAGCCATGTGTCAGTCTGATGAGTCACCAGTGTCAGGTCTGTAACCAGGTGACCAAACCCTGTTTTGGTGTTATATCAGGTGCTTGCACAAAAAGGTTTAATTAATTAATTTAAAGTGATTTAAATTACGAATTAAAGCAAAGGAAAATGTGAAGAATTTCAATAAACGTATGTTCTATTCAAGGTTTTTTTTTAAGTCATCCTCCATTTCTGACCTTCAAGATGTGAAACAACAAAACCAGCATGATGAATATTGTATTATAACATTGAGGAAAAAAGGCATCCGACTATATCGATGTAACTGGATTCTACCCAGTCTTAGCTTTCGCATAATCAGATCCACTTTGCTTTGGCTTGGAGATTTTGGGCTGGTTGGCACATTTGCTTGCAGAGTTGCACGAACACACACACTGGCGGCCTGTCCAGGAAGGAGGAAAAAAAAGTGTGATAGCGGGATCGATGTTCAACCTTTAAATCAGCACATATATGTAACCGTGAAGCAACCACCATTCTTCTGTCTCCGTGTCAGTGCGAAGGCCAAAGGCAGAATATCTAAATAAGTGAAATGTGCAGCAGGTAGCAGAGGATGGGTCTCTCTCCTTTCTCGCTTTTTTTGCCCCCACTCACCTGTTAAGTTAACTACATCTTCTCTCCTCTCTTGTCCTCCCTTGGCCCATTGTACAGTTGCCCCTGCGGATCTCCTTTCAGCTAGCTGCCCTACTCAGGTGAGGGATACAGTATATTGAAGGAGATTTTGCTTGTATTTGATTCCGCTCCTTTTCATAGTGGCTGAAAGCCTGGCCTCCGTGCTCCCCCCCTCCGTCTCCCTGTCCTGTCCAGTTCCCAGGGGACCCCCACTCTTTCCCGGGCTGGCCAGGGTGGAGCAGCCTCAGAGTGGGGCAAGTAGGGAACAGACAAGGGTATCGCTTACAGCCTTCCTCCCTCACTCACACAGCAGAGCACAGACAGCCACAGCGCACCCCCTCACCTTGCCTGTCTCCCTCTCTCTGGTGCACCTGAGCAGTGGTGCTGGTGCATGCTCACACATACCTCCACATGCACATCTTTTCCTCCATCTTACCAATTAGAGATACATGTCCTATCGTTTTCACCCCCCTCTTTTCAATCTGTCCATTCAGCCAGCGATCCGGGAAGGAGGCAGACCACAATGGGGTCGTGGAAAGCCATCTCTGTGCACTGAAAAGCAAGCAATTGAGATTTGGTGACTAAGATTGACACAGGAGTTTAGATGGAGAATGGCACAAGTGCATTTACGGGGACAAAAACTCAATGCAGAGGCACTCACACAGGTGGAAACACACACACAAAAGCACACACACATATGCACACAATCACATAGAGAATGAGCTCCGTCTGGGCTCCGGTTTTGTCAACATGCCATGTACTCACACACCTCTGGCCTTCTGCATAAACCGGCCAGGTATATCAGATAACGTTCCTGTTCAATGCTACAGCATTAAGCTTCAAACAATGCCAACGCTGATGTGTTAAACTGTCTCACCTCAAGAACCAAGTTCAGCTGGTTCACCACCAGACTCAGGACATTCAATATTTATTCTCAAACCATTTGTGATTTCTAAGGCAACACATAGTAAACTCATGTCATGTAAAACTCTGATATCGTCATGCTTTCAACCTGTGTTAAACTTTTAGTTTTAGACCCCTGTTATTGTTGTTTTTTTTTTCTCTATTACAGATGTAAGTGCTGCTCATCCTCACCGCTGGGCTCTATTTAATTATGTCCTGTTATGAATAGGATTACTAGTTACTACGGTGGCTCTGAGGGTCCATTCTGTAAAGCACATCACCAAACACAATGATATTTCTCATGTTTTCTGAGCTGTCATTGTGCTTTGTGAAATGTTGCTGTGTTTTGACTCTCAGGGCCACCGTAATTTATAATCCAATGCAACGAATTTCTGCTTAACTGTTTTAGCAGTCTAAACGTGCATAGTGAGTTAGTACAGTATGTTGAAAACTGAAAGCAATAACAAATTCTTCATCAATATAATTGTCACCACTTTGATTTCACATTGCAACAAAATGTTTAATTAACCATTCAAAGTTGGAAGTTTGTATATGAGAATCTTACCAGAAGCCTCATAGGAAAGAACTGACTTAGACTTAATAAAACTTGGTAAGTATAAGCCTTAAGTGCCTAAACAAATTTGTCAAACAGGTGTTATAATATGTCCTGAATCATGATGATGAACTCTAGTTGGTACCATCCCACTGCTACAACTGTAACACAGCTATTTGAAATCATAATAAAAGATAATCTTGGTCATTTAGGGTCTCCAAAGTAATTATGTGTGGTTCAGTGTTGCTTGTGTATCTGTGCCCTCAGTAATCAGAGGGACTCTGAGTCCTGAGGTAAAGCCCACCCAATCACACGCATCACCCACTTAACAGAGGAGTGGTGCTATCATGTATTTCTTGAGTGGTCTTTTTACACACAACAATCACTGCAGGGCATATTCAGAAACAACAAGCCCCCTGCTAGATTAAAACAACGGCACACTGCTTCCCACAGTGAAGGAATTGGATTAACACGGATCCTTTCAATGAGACAGGAAATGAACCTCAACCCTCACGAAAATGACTGAAATACCAACACTCAGGTCTTCATCGAGAGCTGCTTTTAATGTTGAATTATGACTGTTGAATTTAAACCTCCTTAAGATGGTCTTAACTCTATGCATTTCTAAGTATGTTTGTTGTCTGTTGGCTGCCTGCAGGGCGTCTTAAAGAGTAAAGGACCCTTACTGAAGCACAAGATCCCAGCAGGATAACACAGCTAATATAGTGAGACATTTCCTATTGCTGTAATGGATTAGCAAGCCTCTCTGCAGGGTAACACAAACACATAAACAGCGGTTGTTTGACTGACTGTGAGATCGGGCTCATATTCCACCTGTTGAATGCCTTTTTAGTGAGATATTTGTCTTTGTATTAATACTTCAGTGTCATTAAAATGCATAAATCTTAGACTGTTTTTTTCTGTGAAAACATGAAATGCCATCGCAGCCACTAGATGCAAGCTTTAAACTATAAACACATAAAGAATAATAAATGACACTAAAGGGTTAAAGGGTTAAAGGTACAAGAGAAAAGAAAATCTTTATTGCAAGCGCGGGAAATTTCTGATCTCACTGACTGTTTGTTTGGGACTGATTTGGCTGTCCTTATCTTCCTCCTCCTCCCAGATTAGTGCTGCAGTCTGCCTGTTTTCACACCATTAAGGCCAATCCACATCCTCTTCATTTGGGGGGTGGAGGGGATCAGTGACGCCTCACTGACCACATCAATCAATCATTCTCCCTCTGACTACCTCTCTCCCGCTCCCCTTTGTCTCTCTCTGTATGTCTCTGTCTCCATATCTCTCTGTCTCGCCTACACGACTTTAATATCTGTCTCATCCCTCTTTCCCACACATGACATGGGAACTACTTATCATAAAAACACACATAAATGTTGCAGAGCAATTCATCAACAGGGCCTGTAGTGGAAGGAGCTTTGGTGAATTATAACCATCAGCAAGTAGCTGCCGTTGTTTTAATAGATAACCATTAGGGTCCCATTTCTTTTGTCCCCCACAAAATCTATTTTCTGCAGAAGTTTATTGTATTAATCTCTGTTTGTTGAGTAATTTTCAGGTACTTTTCTGACTTTCTGAGGTGAATCTTTGCCCGAAAAGGAAGTTTCTCAATGTGCCACGTGTCACTCTAAAGCAGCCATACATCCTCCAGTCTTCCAGAAAAACTCTATACTTGTCTTCATAATGTCTTCATAATGGGGTCAACTACGCAAAATCTGTAAGAGAAGTGAGGCGACAATAGAGATCGGCTGAACTAGAGATCGCGTTTTTGTTCCTGCATGGCCCTCTTGGGAGGTCATGTACTGTGACACAAAATGCAGGCCACATACGTGTGTCCCATGCATTGTGATAATAATATGGGTCTTTTCAGTGCTTCTGTGCAATCCTAGACTTGGTTCAGGCAAAAATCACTGTGTACGCTCATGCAATGCAACGATTTGAGGTGATAGGTTGTACTTTTATAACTGCCACAAATCCAGTGAAAAGACCAGAACCAGCAATGAAGTGATCCATGAGGAAGTGTCTGTGCAGCTAAATCCTGATCTATCTTATTCCTCTGTTCCACTGAGCTCCACTGTTCCACAAAAAAACAATTTAATACAGATAAATGATCCACACAGTTTTCTGTGAATTTCTGCTTAACTGTTTTTGCAGTCTAAACGTGCATAGTTTAGACTGCACTGGGTGCTTTGTTTCTTCATTATGATGAATTGGACGCTGTAGTTTATTTTGAGTCAGTCCGACAAATGCTTGCTTGTACAGCCCACCTAATAATACAATAGTCCTCCAGCAATTTACAGTTTCCTCCTGTTTAGGTAGCGGTGCACAGCTTCTAATTAGTTTGCCTTTAGAAAAATCTTACTGTATATTTGTGACCTGCTTTTAAAGGTTTGCATCCTTTGGAGAGTATTGTGCATCCCTACAAACCTGTCACACTGTCTCTCACCTGTCTGTCTGCATACCGACTTGTCTGCCACTCAGTGTGCCTTTCCACCCCTCAGTCTGCATGTCTGCCAGCTAGAAAAGGTCAGTGCTAAATGGGCTGAGTGTAAACAATGGCCTCGGTACCCAGGACAGGGACAGCCAGTGTCCCACAGCGGACATCCTGCCACCACAGCATGTGATGTGCGGCCAGCCCTCCCTATTCATCTTCACTCTTCTCCCTCTTCCTCCTCTCTGCACTCGCTGCATCTCTTTCTGTTTTTTGCCGCCCTTTTCTGCTCCTCTCCTCCTTTTTTGTCCCGCTTTTGGCCACGTCTGACTTTTTTATTCCACCGCTCTGCTTTCTCCACCCCTGCCCTCCATCTCGGCGTCCGTCCTTCCCTTCCTTCCTCTCCTCCCCTCCTCTCTCCATCAGTCCCCATCAGGAGGAACCTAATAGGAAATCAAAGTTTCTGGTGGAAGAATGGAGTGGGGCTTAGCATTACCGTCCCCTGGGCCCCCCCTGCTGAAAGAGGAGTGCAGAAAAGGCTCTATACTGGCACTGTGGAGGGGAAGGTTAATGCAGCAGATAGTCTTTCCCTTGCTCTCTTTCCGTGTCTCTTTATCCATTCTTTTTCTCTCTCACACACACACTCTCTTTCTCTCTTTTTTCTATCTTTTTTAGTTTTCCTATCTTGCTGCTTTTGCAGTCTCGCTCAAAAGCATCCACCCACCCACGCACACACACACACACACACTCAACACAGATGCCCTCTTTTTTTTCCTCTCAAAGAGTGAACAGCAGAGCAGGTGAACTCAGCTGCCCCTGGCTGAACGGTGTGTGGTAAGGTCGGATTTGCTGCCCGCCGCTTCACCATCCGCCCTTTGGGATGTAGTGTGTGTGGTTGTGGAATGGATCGTGTGTGTGTGTGTGTGTGTGTGTGTGTGTGGGTGTGTGTGTGTGTGTGTGTGCCACCCCCAGCCCGGCACGGTACGCACCCCTGCCCTTCAAAGCACTGCCTATGTGTAGCAATTGACTCCATGGCCCCTGTGAGCTCAGGTATTGCTGCCTTGTCAAGCATGTCAAGAAGCATGTACAAAGGCTGTCCCTATGCGTTATGGAATGATGTTTTTCATTTAAATGTACAGATTATTTCTATTTCTATTGAATAGAAATAATGTTATAGACAAACCCTTACATTTATAAACAAAATGCTTATTCAGAGTAGAGTAGAATAGAATAGGACAGAATGCATTCTGTACACAAATTATTATCATTTTATCACTTTTCGGAAGCCAAACTGTGACATTATGCTGTTTTTTGGCATTAATAAACCAAAAGAGGGCTTATAAAACAACATGTAATTTACATTTTTAAATAACTTCACCAAATGCATCTCTTCTTCCATTCAAAAGAATTACTCCTACAGTGCCCCCAACCTACAGGTGTGAATAGTGAAAATAATTATTTGAAAAAAGGCAAAATCTTATGCTCGGAATAGAAACCCCTTGAAAGCAGTTCAAGAAAATAATTCATTTTGGTTTAGTTAATAAGACCACTGGGTTTCTTGGGCTTCTTGGAGGAGAATGTGTCGGCGCACATGTGTGTTGGAGTTTCTCCTCTCACATCAATAATCTTGCAGAAAGTGCCATGTAAAAGTGAGGGCTAAGCCTAGAATTAGTCCTGTATTAGCTGTCAAGCAACAGCCTACCATAGGCTGAGCAGTCCAGATCCTGCTGTGTTAAGCTGCTTAAACACTCAGAGGTGGAAAAGATTAAACAGTGTGAGTGCCTCGGGGTACGAGGGAGCGCTGGAGGAGAGGGCAGGGGAGAGAGCAGTGTGGAACAGGGTGGGGCGCAGGAGCCAGAGCAGGAGGGGGTGGAAAAAGATAAAACACACATCATTTAGAGAAGAGTCGGGGCAGAAAACCATGAGGAGAGAGGAAGAGCGAGAGGCAGCGTGAGGGGTAAGAGAGAGATGCTGCTGCAGCTGAATCCAGATTCCCAAAAAACAAATTCCAAACCCCAAATTTCCTCCTCTCTGGTCCCTTCATACCTCCCCCTCTACAACCTCCTCTCCCCTCACGCCTGCACACCACCCACCTGCCCTCTGTACTCCCCCACAGAAGAGTTCGGATTCTTGGAAGGTGTTGGGTGTCTACGGTGTCACAACTAAACAAAACCATTTGAAAACAAAGTGGGCCGGTGAATGCGCCGGCGCAATCCGACCCCTCTCCCTTTGTGGCCGCGGAGAAAAACGGCCTCTCAGAATCAAGGGGATGGAGGGCGGGCAGGGGGAGGCACACCATTTCAATCCACAGGTTATCCCCCTATGCACCCACCCAGACCCGCTTTTACTGCCGCCTCCTCTCCACCCCACACACACCCACACTTTTAAGTGCACCCTTCAAAGGTGAACATGCTATCTGAAACAGAGCTGTCTGTGTTACAGTACCCCCAAGAACAAGATACTCCCTTTTTTCCTCTCTCCTATTTCTTTCTCTTTTAAGCCACTTTCATTTGCTCCTTTGCCACTTCACATTTTAAACAATGTCATTTTCTTGATATAAGCTGAACGTAATGGGTGAGCCTCACAAGAAATGCTGAATGAGAATTATGCAATATACAATATGGGCTTTGGTAGACTTGCATTTCAAGACTGTCATTCAGCATCTCTATTTTTTTTTTTTATCTGTATGATACAGAATGTTGCAGGAATTTAACAGATGTCAAATGCGACAGTCTGAAAAGAAAATATGACAAGGATGAATAGAAAGAAACAAGAGTTATGAGTAAGTGACCACATGTGACATGTATAACAGGGTGATGAAGAGGTTTTGAGTCATTCCGCTGCTTTCTATGTAATATGAGAAGTTTGGAGATTAACGCTCAAAGGTCAAAATATCAGAGGTTACTCATAGTCACATGCCTAAACAATGCATGTACTGTTTAATTATATGTGTGTCTATGGTGTTCTGTGCCGGAGCTAGAGGTGCTGGCTGCAACTGCAAGATGAAATAACGTTGGTAGTTACCGCACACTCAGCCCACGAGGACTAAAAATCTTTCATCTGTTTAGCAAAGACGACAATGCATCAGCATTATTTTACAGTCACTTATTTCACTATTTAAAATTCATAGTTGAGTCATTTTCTTTAGTTTAAACTGTGAGAAACAAAGAAACACACAGCTCATCTGTCTTGTCTGCGCTGCTGATTATGGGAAAGCAATTCCCCCTGTGTGTGTGTGTGTGTGTGTGTGTGTGTGTGTGTGTGTGTGTCAATGTGATGAACTGTCTGTCAATCACAGTCAGAGTTAATTATTTTATCGCCCCGCTGGGTGTGAGCGTGTGTCAGGAACTCTGACCTGGAGACCCGGGGTTGGGTCACACACACACACACACACACACACACACACACACACACACACATACATTCCTCCCCCAGAGAGCGGAGAGGTCCACCCATGTCATCGAAAAGATGGTCCATTGGCCACCTGACTAACCACTTTACCAGGCAGGACGAGGTAAACGTATGTGTGTGTCTTTTTGTGAGTATGTGCGCTCACACTCTTTGCGGACTAAAACAGGAACCTCTAGTGTTTCCTAACTATGATAAAATTGAGAACATTAAATTGTTTTTCTTTCTCTTTTCTTGACAGATTTGTACATGTTTGCACATGCGTGCGCTGTACAGTGTGTGGAGATAGTTAGCACTGATAGCAAGGGCAATTTTTAGCAACTCAAAATGAACATACTGTTTTTGCCACGTGTGGTAACAAGAAGAGAAATTTGTGCCAATTCAAGTAGAGCTATGATTGCTGTATATTTTAGACGGAATGTATGAATTATATAAAGAACTAAACTGTGCTGACATGTCTGTGTGTGTGTGTGCGTGTGTGTGTGGGACAGTGGGACGAGAGGAGACGGAGAGGGGCAGGACCCCTGGGGGAGCAAGTAATCCTGCAGGCAGCACAATGGACACCCCTGGCTAGGGTCCTTTCTGTCAGACCACTGGAGGCAGGGGTCAGAAAATAACAGCGTCAGTAGCTGTTGAAGTCCGTCTGTGTTTGTCTCTCGTCAGTCTGTGTGTCGGTCTGACTTACAGGATGGATTCCCACCAGCGGCTTTGTTGAATTTAGGAAATGAGATCGAAGGCATTGTTGAGAGACAACTTGATGTCTTGCTAGCACTTAATGGCTTCTTCTTTTTTGTCTTCTCTTTTTTAGATCTAGTCCTGAATGTTCTTTTGTCCTGAACTGTTCTTCAACCGTTACGTGTAAACGCATCGAGAAGACAACAGAAGTACAGAAGACCTCAAAGTGAAAAGACTTACTGTCCAGGTGGCACACAAATTATACACGCTCTGCTTTTATTATCTATAGCTTCCTTCAAAATAGTTTTCATATTCCTCACTGTGTTCATTGGCCATTTTCCTTCCCCGGAGTACAAAGACTGGTTATCTTTCCCACCACAACCCAGCAGTGGGGTCTTTGCCTTCTGAAACACGTTTATTGTACTATTGTACTGACCCCCATTGACCGACATCAGTTATCAAAGCCAAATAATCAGCACCAAACCACCAGACTTGAACAAATCTTACCAGGATGATCCAATAGACACTGCCCGTGTGAATAAACAATAACAGAAAGCTCCTGTTTTAATCACATCTAAACCAAAAACCCTGCTCTTCATTTTCCCACAGGAGAGAAATAAAAGCTTGAACAATAACCAGCACCTACATGTGTCTCGCTCCATAAACTCCACCACACACAGTGAGCTAAATTGATGGAGAGCAACCCAAAGAATGAAAATTAAAACACTGTCACCTTGTTTTAGAAGATGAAAGATGCCGAGTAAAAGAAAAGCGAGCAGGGCGTTATCGGATTAGCAGCCGACACAATCGCATCTGTGCAGATTTGCCTCTGTGCTGCAAATGTGATTGTGGGCAATAACATGTCGATTAAGGGGCCGTGGCTGGACTGTTGGAGGCTTTGTGTGAGTCTGCGGAGGAGGTGATTAGATTTGTGGCGGCCGGAGTGGGAAGCCTGAGGGAGAGGGAGTGAATACTGATGAAAAGGTCCAGAAGTAACCACTCGAAAAGTAGCACTTTCTTTCACACGCTAAGCTGGTTTCATCTCACTTCTCCATGAAGGCATCAGAAGGCACAGTGGAGTGACCGTGTTGCTTTGTTTTTGGTTTGGTCTAATCTAGGACAGACACTGAGTGTGGGAAGATGACAATGACAGACATCATAGTTTCTAATGGTTTTAATCTTTTCCTCCAGCAGCAAGCATTACTCTGCAGAGGAGACAAGAGGAGATCCTGATCCTCATTGTGCTTAACTGGGGATAATAATGAGGTGGCTAAACTGTTTGACATATCAAACTTCCATCACAGGCTAATTGCTGGACCCGCTTCGGCAATTTAATTACAACAGCACTATTCAAGAAGATAAATGGCCGCTGCAATGTTTACAGTAGAGATTAGCGAAGGCAGACAGTGAAGTCCAGTTGAAATTGAACGAGCAGATGCACATGATGCATGATGATTGCTAAATAGCTTTCACTCATTTAGCCCAAATAGCTTGTAACTTGCTTACTGTACAAGCAACACAAAAGTTATGTTAGATTTATGCTTGTGTTTGCACTGTTAATATTTTCAAACATCAGGTTTCACTCTTTTAAACAGAAAAGCAACCGAGCAGCAGAGAGCAAAAAAAAAAAAAAAAATCTATTCATTAAACTTTTGTTTTGTTTGAAAAGACCAGTGTGCACTGCTTATGGACGCTAATATATCATTGCTGCTGTTTGACGGAGGGAGCGTAGCGAACAGTCAGCTGTAAGCAGCAATATTTCCACAGGGCCATCATGAAAACACCCACTTTTCTTTCTACATGCTTTACCTCTTTTCACCTCATGTTACGTCCTCCCCGTCTCCACCGCTCCATCTCCTTCCTTCATCTGTCTCCCCCAGACGACCAAAAAAGGCCTCTCCGATTTCCACCTGACAAATTGTCTTATCGGTCGGCCGACCGATCGGGGCGAATGAAAACATGACCTTTCTCAGGCGGGGTCTCTCACAGAGAACTCCGGGTACACTGATCAGGACTGATAAAAGCTCAAGGAAGAGGATACTGCACACTCACACAGAGACTTATCTCCAGGTACACTGATCAGCAATGATAAAGCCATGGGCGGATAAGGGAGAGCAGTGGAGTGGCAAACGAGCACCATTAGGGTTATTCTGTTCATACTTAGAGACACAGAGGGAGAGAGCAGGGTAGGCAGTTAAGTGGCTAACAAGACCCATTAGTAATACTCAGACTTTCAGAGTGATGGCTGGCAGACAGACAGACAGACTGACTGACTGACTGGCTTGCTGATTGACAGGAGTGGACGGGGGCTGAAAGGGAAGGAGAGAAAAAAAAGGAAAGACTTGGAAATGGAGCGAGAGAATGATTCCACAAACAAATAACTTGATGAGCGTGATGAGCGCAAACACTTGGTTTGGATTAATTAACTTTTAATGATTAGTAGAGGAAATTAAGCTTTACAAATATCACAGCTAGAGGACCAGGCTGCGACAGACTTGAGAAAATAAACCGTTTTCAGTGGGGCTAACTCTGGAAGCTGATTTTGACTTGACTTTTTGTTTGTATAGAAACTTGCTGTTTTCTCTAAGAATCTATAAATGCACCAAATCAGAATCCATTCTGGGTCATATGTGCATGAGTTTGAAGGTTTATCAGACTCTAAAACTCTATGAAGCAAGACTTTACAGCTCTTGCTTTCATCTTTGTGTGATCATCTAAAGTAATCTAGCAGGAACATGCCCTTGCAGTGGACTGCCAGATGATGCCACATTGCATTGCGGCAAAAGATGAGGCAGATTCAAATCTTTCGCTGGACGGCCCTGCATTTATTTATTGTTTTTGCAGGGGCACTTTGCATCTGCGTGGAAATGAAAGAGGGGACTTTGTGGCTGTGTTGATCTGAACACAACTTAAGTCTTTTGTTAACCTATATACTGTATGTCTGCCATGAGCAAAATGTGTCATGATATACTGACATAAAACTAAGAACAAATCCAGTAAAAATCAAATATGAAATGCACAATGAGGAGAAATAAAAGTAAGAAATGAATGAGAGTTAAAGGATCATGGAGTTGGGTGGGGATGAAAGGCAGGTGTAGGTGGCAGTGGGAAGAAAGAGAAGGATCAGTGGAGGGAGGAGAGTGCAGGGGGATACAGTGCAAAGGGCTGGCTAACCTTTCAGATCAGTCCCATTGTCCCACATTAAAAGCATCAGCGTCCATTGTGAGAGCACGGGGGGGTAAAGTCTCCCTGCGAGCGGAGGGAAGTTAGACGAAGAAGAGAGAGCAAAGAAACAGAGGACGATGGAAAGTTAAAAAAAAGTTAGAGGATGTGACCGGAGCATAAATCAAGTGGAAACAAAAAAAAAATATGATGGGGAGAAAGTGAGGAGAGAAGAGGGGGTGAAGGTAAAACAAGTTGGGGTGTGTGCACAAGATAAACGGCCCCTCCTCTTCACCTCATGCTTGGCTGCTCCAGGACGGAGAGTGAAGGAGAGAGAGAGAGAGAGAGAGAGAGAGAGAGAGGATGGGGGAAGAATGGAGGGTCACACTAGACAGTGGGGGCTTTGTGGGCACTTATCAGAGAATGATGGCAAAGCAGTGGACCCAGAGAGGAGGGACGGTGAATAGAAAGGGACGTAGGTGTGTGTGTGTTTCTGTGTGTGTTTGTTGAACTGGGAATGTGGAGGAGGATGAGGAATGAAAGAGTATGATACAAATAGAGATGAAAAAATGGGGTAAGAGAGAATGGCAAGTGCAACAAGCTGCAGCATAGCACCCTGTAGATCACTTTACCCCCCTGAATGCACCTTCAGGAGAGGCTGAGGAATGGAGGGAGAGAGGGAAGGAGGGAGCACGGGGACACCAACAAAGAGCGAGAAGGTCAAGGAGAGGTATATGATATGGAGGGAGAGAAAATGGAAGGTGGAGGTAGGAAAGGGCCGGAGAAGATTGGGTTACACAGCAGGCGAAGTCCGGTGTCGTGTCCATCAAAGGTGGTGCTTCACAGAGAGAGTGTTGTGTGTCAGAGAAATCGGGATTCGTGGTGGAAAATGTACCAGGACACTGACAGAAAAGTTTTTTCTGTTGTTGTTGTTGTTGCTCACTTTCTAACTCCATCGCTCCCCTTCACTTTCTCACTTTCACACACACACAGACACACAAACACACTCAGTCAGCGGCAGCTCCCAGCTCCCCGCGGTGCGCCCGCTGAGAGGGGTCATGTCAGACATCAACTCCCGTCGCGTCAGCTCTTTTTCTCCCACAATTCAACACAGCTGAGGCTGTCACCACGCTAACCCCCCCAACCCCCCACAAAAGGCCCAGACACTGGCCCCTAACGTTCACGGAGACGAGCACGTATTTATGATGTACACACATAAGTCAAAATGCACGCACACACTCATTCACACGCCTTATCACATGCACGCATTTAGATGCAGCGGCATCCCAGAGGAGACGGACCCCCAACTGGTGTCCACCAGCAGGGATGCTGATCCTGTGCTGACATTCCCATCTCAGTCGTCTCAACCTCCCTGTCAGTTTACAGAATAGAGAGAGCAGGACACACACATGCGCGCACACACAGAAACACACACAGTCACAGTCGTCTCAGCTTGTCTGCCAGTTAAAAGAAAAGCTTAACGAGTTTTTCATTCTCTTCCTGTCAGCCTCTCTTCTCTTCTGACACGGCAACTTTGTAAATGAGCTCAAAACTTGGCATCATCTCGTAGATGCACGCTTTTTTCTGCATCTGCATCTGCATTTATGAGACTGGAAGTGACCTTCTGATTGGAAAGTCCCTCAAACCGCTGTTAAATGTGATAATGCAAGCAAATGTCTGTATGCTCGCTGTGACTCCAGGTATCTTTGTTCAGTGAAATCCCAAACGGACGAGCTTTTGTAGCAGTGGAAGGAGAAAAAGAAGTCAGCCCAGAACACCAAAAGTAAGACTATTATAGACAAATAGTAATCATTTGCCGTTGGTGCCCGATGGTGCATGGCCATGAACAGAGCTGTGACATGATGTGAAAAGAGTTTGGCTGGTCGGCCTGCACGCACTGCAGTGATCAAAGCCTGTTCAATTAAAATCTGGTAGCATGCTCGCCGTTTTGCCTCTGCTGGTCAGAGGTGAGCATGAGTACACCTCAAGGCCAGCCTAAAAATGAAAGAAAAAAAGTGAGAAATGCAACTAAGGTGAATATTGGTGTCATTTGTGGGAGTGGATATCTTGACTTTCCATGTTTTGAGTTGCATTACACCAAGCAATCCAGCTTTGCCCTGTTAGATATATACATTTTCCAAATCACTTAAGCCCGTCACCAAGTAGAATATTGAATTCCATTGCTTACACTGTTATATGTTGAAACGAGAGAGACATAATTGGCATCATTTGATTCAAACAGTTGCAGACAGGAGGACAAAGCCATGCAGTGCCAACAAAGCTCTGGCTGAACAACGTTCTGTAAGGCAGCCTGGGGATCAGTCATTGTCCCCCTGTCTTTCTGCACGTCTCCTTCTGTTTAATTAAAACACTGCGATAATGTGACAGACGCAGCAAAGTTGACTGCAGCACTGATTCCTGCTGCCATAGAAAAGAGTGGAAAACAAAGGGCAAATGTTTAGTTGTGCCAGACTTTTCTTTTATTCTAACTAATAATCCACAATCATAGCTAACTCTGTGATCGTGATAAAACAAATGAACAGCTCCCAGCATCAAAATATGGATGCATGGAAGAAATTTGAGATGTCAAATTTATGATGTATATTAAATTAACATTGTTTGATTAAGGGTTTGCAAGCTGGAGGACAATACAGAGGAATGCAGCGCTAACAAAGCTCAGTTTGACTGATGTTCTGTAAGGCAGCCAGGAGGATCAGTCATTGTCTCTCCGTGATTGGTGGGTTGTCTCGGCAGCATCACCTCCAGCAACATGGGAATTCTCCCCTGCTGTTGTTTCTCTTTGCCTGCAGAGAGAGAGAGAGTGGTCGCATGAGTGATGACTTAACAAAAGCGCCACAAAAGAAGTCAAATGAGTAAGTTATCTGACAGCAGATATCGAAGAGGATTTGAGGGTGTTTTCAACACAGAAACGTGTAAATTATGGAGGCATCCAGAGGAACTTTTATGGACTCAAGTCCCTTTGGTTGAGAGAGAAGTTTTGTTCAATTACCTAGAATACAGCAAAGTTAATGTATAGGCTGAATTAAGTATGAGTTAGTAAATACACAGATTATCAGTTGCTATGTGGTCGTTATGTTCATGGATCAACAATCATACTAATCATACACAAGACCATGCCTAAAATCATCACGAGTCTTGCGTGAACTAAGCTTCAGTTATGTTCTGGTATGATATTGTTAGCCAAAATTTAAAGTGGTGCAGTGAGACAGGTGGTTAAAGTGATACTCTACAGATATCTCTATCATTATCACAGCACTGACCCCCGTGTGCTTGAAAGGCGGATGATGAAAGTTAGTGATTTGCCTCCACAGAAAACAGCAGTTGTGGTCTGCTTGACTCAGTCAGTTACCGTCGTTTACTTGTTCAACCAAGAGTCACCACATGTGTGAAAACTTCTAACGCAGCTGCTGCAGCAGTTCACCATTCACCTGTATGCTCAGTACATCACAAATACAGTTATATACATTTCTATTCATTCATTGCTTCTCTTGTCATCGGCTGTGGATGCAGGGAACAGTCCAGCAGCGGTGGAGCTGCTAGACATGGAGTCACTTTTTAACATTATCTCCAGCAGCATACACAGCACAGCACACTGGTTTGTATTTGTAACTTTCAGTGTTCAAACTTGGCCAACGATAGCTCAGGTCTCATGTTATCTTTAGATGTCTCGTCTCTATTTTTGGAAAACAGTGTTTGTGTGTGCTCATGATCATTTTCTGAGATTGTAAAGTTAAGACAACAAAAAGAGAAATACAAATACAAGGAAAGAGAAGAGTTTTTGGTAAAATTTGCCAACCTATTATTATTATTTTTATTTTTGTATGACAACAGCGGAAATATGATGTGTATTTTTGTCATACTACAAGGGATCAACAGTGCTGTGCTGGTTCTGTCTGTCTATCTATCTATCTATCTATCTATCTATCTATCTATCTATCTATCTATCTATCTATCTATCTATCTATCTATCTCACCACAAACCATATCAGTCAGAGTTGGGGCTACAATTATTTTTAACATGAAATGTCTTCTGCCCTTAGAAAGAGCCTTCATGTGGGGTGGTGTGTGTACGTCTCTCTGTGTATTTCTTGGGGGTGGGGGTAACATCCCAGACGTGTTACCACGGTGACAAGGTGCTCCCTGCCGCCGTCGGGTCTCGGCCAAGTTGGGCGCCATGGTGACTGGGTGGTGACAGACTTTGTGACGAGTCCGCTGGGACACCATGGTTGGATCAACCTTAAAAGCACATGAAGATACACATGCACTTGACATAGGCCTGAAATATAAAACTGTTAGGCAGACATAATGAACACAAATGATATGCAGATGCAAGCTTTATGAATAATACATGCATACACATACAGTAAATACATGTACAGTATGAGAACTGATCACACATACAGTATGCATGCTCAACTACAACACAGTGGACCTGAGTTTGTCTGTGCTAGTGTGTGTGTGTGTGCGCGTGTGCACATAGTGATGTGTATGCATGCATTTCGTGTGACTATTGATGTTAGATTGAAAATTTGTTTTCAAGAGCAGCAGAATGTCATCATCACCTGCCTCCCCTTTCCAGTGCTAATGATTCCAGGCTTTCATCTCAGTTATCGCCTCTAGCCAAAACATACATTAAAGTATGCACACTACCCATTTATATTTGTTGATTTTATCACTGTGTGTGTGTGTGTGTGTGTGTGTGTGTGTGTGTGCGCACGCGAGTGTGTTTGCATGTTAATGACTTGCTTCAGCATTGGGACGGCCTGGTGATTTATATTTCTGTGTTGTTGTCTATGCGCCTGCTTGTCTGAGCGTATGGGTGTGTGTGTTTCCATGCACACATGCACTCTCACATAGTAGACAGACACGTACGCGACAACCCTGATAAAACGAAACAAACAAACAAAAAACAACAACAACAACTAAATGTCTATCCCAATGCAGATGTGAGACATGCACACAGGCACACACATACAAACCTTGACCAGGAGGACAGGAGAAGGCAAGGAGCCACAGTTTGAGCTTCCCGCTGTGAGGGGTCATGACCCCTATCAGACTCTGTGTCAGTCTGCCTATTGTGCCCTGGGTAGAACACAAATACACACACACATACACACATGCATTAACTTACATGGTCTCCATGACGATGTTGGGGGCGACAGTAAGGCGGCAGGATGGCGCTGTTGTGTTCTGATGAGAGGACCCAACCTCATCATCATAATATATTCACTGTATCTGAGCGAAATCTACAGGTGTAAGCACGCTCATCGTTTACACATCTGTGAAAACTGGGTTGGGACAACACAGGAGGCTCATGCAGTTAGAGTGAAATATATTGTACATTGTATGTATGTATAATTTGATATTAGATTTTGTGTCTTATTCAATCACTTTGTAAATAAATTTGACTTTCAGTTTATTCTAGAGAAGCGGATATCAAAAGATTGAAGTTTGTGTATGAAGTACAGACAAATAAACTTTTCATCCTATTTTGTTCCTGATCACACAGAGAGAATGGCTCATAAATCAGCAAGCAAACCATCAGCGGAAGTGCTTTTTTCCTTTATTATTTTTGATATCTTGAGAAATGCCGCTAATACTGAAGAGTAAATTGCTGGAGGCAGTCAAGCCTTGTGTGTAGGGGTGGTGGGTGGGGGTGGGGTTGGTGGGTTGCCATTGACTTTGACCATCAAGACCGTATGAAGGAAGGAGATACAATGGCTGAGGGAAGTAGGCCTAACGTATTATCATGAGTCCATTACAATTAAAAATTAACATAGTAACTCTGATACAGTCCTGTGTAAGAAAAAGCCATTCATTTGAATTTGTTGTAATTGTTATCAGCTTCAGCAGACTAATCTGTTAGTGAACGTGCCCAACTCTTTTCTTAAATGAAGAAGGCATCATCAGCACATAAGAGTTCTTCTGTAAGAGCATGCTATCACTAGAAAAGTATAGGACCCCATATACAATGTATAATTATTATTGTTCTGTATTTGTCCTTACAAAAGTATCATACAAAACACATCCATACACAGTTGAAGAAGTTAGAAAAGGGCAGTATTCAATGCTCACACGTTGCCTTATCCCATCTCAGACAATGTTTATCTGCTGCCCCCCTTTGATCAGTGAATGTATGACAGCCTCTGACTCACCAGAAGGGTAGGGTCAGTTTCTCATGTTAGTGTGGCATCTAGTGGTCAACACATAGAAACAGGTGAATGTGACTAAAATAATATGGAAGAGGAAGTCTGTAGCTTTGCTGAAGAGGTCTAGGGTTTCTTTGAATTGAAAAAAAAAAGTTCTGTTTTACTTCATACAAAACTGTCAAGTTTTAGACACAGAGGACACAGGAGAAACAACCATTGATCATGGCTGCATTCCTGCCAGGTGTGCTATTGCAATTGTGGTTCCATGCTATTACGGAATATGTCATTGTTGGTGTTATTAGGTACTCTGGTTTGACAAGTCAGAATGAGCACTGTGAGAAAAAGTCTATTGAAAGAGACTGGTTTAATTTAATTTTATTGAAAATGTGACAAATTGGGTGACAAAAATTAGAACGACAGCGCAGATTGATTTATTTTCATCATCTACGTTCAATTTCCTTCAGCTTCCCAAAAGCAAATTAGGGATGCATCTGACTTTTGTTCACTGACAAAACCAGCTATCTCCTCCATAACTGCCAACACACTTGTTTTCATTATGCATCCAGGATGCAAGATTGAATTCTTACAGATTCAGGGCAGTTTTACGGAGCCCCTTGTTGCTGTGTAGAAGATCAACGTCCCTGTTGCAGAATTGTGGCTCTTTTGTCTTGTACCCACAAAGGCTAAACCTTATCATTTAAAAACAAAAGAACAAACTCATTTTGTGGAGTTTCCACCCTGTTTACCCAACATGCTATTCCTCGCAGGGTGAAGGCAGTTAAAGGGGCTCACTGTGTTGACTCTTAGGTTTGTAGACTGAGAGCTGGATGTGGTTTCTGAACACATTTTACGCAAAAACAGTACATGCTAATTAAACGATACATTATAATGTTTACACAATATGATGGGAGGACCTATAGAAACCGTGGGCGTGGTTAAATATTCCTGTCACTTACACGCCACCATCAGGCTCTACACTTCGAAGAGGGAAGTTATTTATTTTCAGAAAATGTCGGGATACGGTTCATGATCCATACCGACCAGTAATGGGGACACATCAGGCGACACTCAGTCCTACAAACCATCTTCGGTTTAATGCATTTCCTTACATCACCACACACCTTTCATAAGCGATGTCGGACCGACTCAGGATAGTTAACCTCCAATTCTTTACCCCCCACGAATGAGAAACACCATTTACCACACTGTGACACCATAGTACCTTATGATATATTGAACGACGCTAAGTAAATTACACAAGTCTTGGGGGGAAATACAAGCAATGGATGTACAGCGATTCAGGCTTTTTAATGAATGAAAACAGAATTTGAGCAGAAACGGAAGTAGGCTACAGTGTATTATCTTGACGTACCCGTGAGTTTCCGCCCACCCCTTGCTCTGACCAATGAGCATAGCCGGCATAGCATTCTCCAGGGCCGCTGGAGTTCGCGGGAAACCGGTTGTAGTCGCGATACATTAAGCCTATTTGGACTCTGGTCGGACTCTGTCTTTGATACAAAACCAACGTCTCATTAATCGAACCATTTTAAACTCTTACGGGTGAAAACGCAGCAGTGACACAGCTGAAAACCGCCGTATTTTCTGTGCTGTCCTGGCTGCAACGCTAACATCCGACGCTAGTTAGCTTGCTAGGTTGTCACGCTGGCTAACGGGAACGCTGTGGTTCATGCGACAGGACAGAGAAAATACTGCTGGCAATAAAGAGACAAAGGGCTGACGCAGTCAGGCACGAAACATACTGTTGAAATGAGCAGGTTCAATCTAGACCGTTTTCGTTTTGACAAGAAGGCAGCGACGACAGCGAACAAAGACCAGCTCGGCTCCAAAAGTCCCGAGTCTGAGAAGGAGAACAAGCCAGGTAAGTAGCAGATGTTAAAGCTAGCTTACAATGATGTTAGCCAGATGTGTCAGGCATGCTATCAGTAGCAGTAGTAACTAACATGGCTATTATTAACATGCTCCCTTTTGCTGCAGGTCAGACGGACTATTTCCCACCTTATAGTGTGGTTGACGTCCAGGAAACCCACATACACATAATTTTCTTTGTAAATTTGCAACGTCTTTATTATTGTTATGAGTTTATATGCTTGTGTTGTCGCTGGTCAGTAGTGACCAAGTCAAATATCACAGCACTTTGAAAGCAGTGTGTCAGGAAGTTACCAATAATGTGAAGGTACTCCAGAGATGGTTGTTGGAGCCTTGAGACAATGTCAGTCTACTTGGCATCCATAAAGTCCAGATACAGATAACTGGCATGAACAATATTACGACGAGGTCTCACTTGTAATATATCACCCAATTGTAGTGTAAATAGGTCATAAAGAGAAACATATGGGCATATTGACCAAAGCAGCAACTGTTACATGCTTTCTAAGCTTACCAGAGACATCCACCATCTGTAATCTCTACCTTCAGTGGTCTTTTGGAGTAGACGAATGCCCAATAAAATGAAGTTTAATTGCACTGTTATTATGCTGACATTACTTTGGAGTTTGGTTTTGACTTGTGAAGACATGCCCATCATTCTCAGGTGCAACAGTTTCTGCTGTTATCATCCCACTCGCAGCAAGAACAGTTGCATCAAAATAGTAGAGAGGCCTAGCCTACAGAATCTCTCACATACTCTCACATGAAAGGCAAGGATCAGAACATTCACAACTTTGCGAATGAGCAAGACAAGATGATATTATTTTGCTTTCCAGCTCAGATGAAACCTGTCAAAGCCCCACCAAAGTCCCATGCCCGAGGAGTGGTTTTTGAAGAAGTCCTCACAATTGACTTGGAGGAGGATGAGCTCTCTGAAACACAGACCAAAATATCACTAACCAGGAAGTGCAAGTAAGTGTAAACTAAAATGGCAACATTTTTACTTTTTTCTCTTTCATGCTGAGTCGTACTCTTTTACTGTTTTGTTGTCTGTCTTGTATAGGAATTCCACAGGGAAATCATCCAAAAATGTGGAAACGCATCATACAGATGACGAGGACAACGACTTGGAGGACAAAGTGAGCAGGCTACAGGAGATGTTTCCTCAGTTAACGAGGACGGAGCTGCTGGGGGTGAGTTAAGACAGAGCAGCGGCATTGCAACTTTTCAGCACAGAACACATAAGCCAGCTATAATTTGGGCACTGTTCATAAGAAACAAACCCTTTTAATCTCCAGATTTTCCCTGTTCAGAGCACCTTGTTCTACTCTGTTTTCAGGTCATTGGGACCACGAGCACTTTGGACGGAGCTGTAGCTGCATGCCTTTTAAAATTCGGTGATAAAGAAGGTAAGTAATTACTTTTTCATAAGCACATAATGACAGTCCATGCTCGATTCCACATGAACAAGAGTGAAACACTTTCTTGTAGGCCTTCTAGCATAAAGAGGGCTTTGTTTATTGTTGGAGAAAAATCATCAGCTTCCCACAAAAACCATGCTTTTTTGTTTATGATATATTCAACAATGTTTGGCTCATTTATGGGGGCATAAAGCTAATCCAAAACTTTATACAAGAGGTTATAACTGATCCTGGTGCACAAGTAGAGAAAGGTAGAAAATCCAAATATGGGAAAAATGTTGAAGTAAAAGCACAAATTTACCTGTCTAGCTGCCTACTTTTCTCAATCAGCTGCCTACTTGTGAGAACACTGGCTCTTTTGTCTCTTCAGGTCCAGACCAAGGCAGGAAGAGAAAGCAGGATGGATCCAGCAGTTCTCAGGACAGTGGTGAGATTCAACCCAGCAAGAAGAGGAGGTCGTCAGTGGTAAGAGCACTAATGTTTGTCATGGTTTAAAACAATGGTCTAACATGTACACAAGTTTTAAGATCCTGTCAAATGAATTCAAATGAACTAGAAAAACCATTTTAAGTGTTTTACAGCCATGTTGCATCTTTCCAACATTATAACACCGTAGATTTTACACTTATCATACACTGCATAAAAACATTACTGTAGGTTTGTTGTTCTTTCTGCCCAACAAGCTGTTTGCAAATATTGATAAGAGAAGGCTGATGCACCGCAGACAAACTGCAAGTTCCAAATAGGGATGATTATATTTATCAATGATATTGATTAATGATGATTACTTAAGCAATCTACACAACTATTTTGGTTTTTCCTTCACTGCCAAATGCATGTTCAGTTGGTAGTTATTGAATGTAAGTGGTAAAGGCTTGTTCCCTCTGAGCTATGAATCTACTTGTCTTGTATTTAAACCAAAAGGTTTCTGCTGAAGAAGATGATGAAGGCAAAGAGCCAAGCTGGGAGAAGCAGGAAGCCATGGTTAGAAGACTTCAGAAAAAGTTTCCAGACCAGGACAAGGAGGTGAAAACACTCTGTCCCTGTCTGTGACACACAAAGCCATTTCATGTAGAAATTGATTTTAGTCCAATGTGATCCCACCCTCTCAATCTGTGTGTACACTCTACATATAATGATAACTGTACACTGGCTGTGTGACTGAGCTGATGAGTTTCTGATAAAACTCAAGCCCAGAGGAAGAAAAGGCTTCACCTCTCGTCACAGCTTTACCTTGCACTGTAGCAGCTCCCGCCAGTTTATGACAACTCATGCACAACTTAGTCGTGTTCCTATTTAACAGTGTATTTGTTTTTTCTTCAGTGTGTCATCTGGCACTGCAATCATTGGCTTAACTGTGTGTGACTGAATTATTCAGTGAATGATTACGTTTGTGGGGAGGTGATTTGCTGAGGTGGTTTGCTACACACCAATCATCTGAACCTCATCATCAACTATTAGATCTAGGCAGTGAGGATAAAACAGCGAACCTTGAATTTCAATTAGCAAAGCCTCTTCATATGGCAGAATTTACAGAATATCTGCCTTATCTTTTCAGTTGAATCTAGTTAAGCAAAAACTGATGTTGTATCTTTGTCCAATGATGCAGTGATGAGAAAAATAGAATACTTTTCAATCATCTGTTTTGCAGCTGCTTGAAATAATGCTTTATTCTAGAAAATGACTTGCCATGCCAGACCACAATGAGAAAAGGAAAACTGATGCTCTGTGTTCTTGCAGGAGCTGCGGATGGTGCTGCAGGAACATGACTGGAATGTTGAGGATGCTCTGCAGGTTCTACAGATGTTCTCAGACCCAGGTGTGAACAAAACAGCTATTCGCTGACCTCTTGTACATGTGTACTTTTAACTTGCGTGTTCTTCACCGATTCTGATACCAATTCAGGCTCAAGTTGATTTTTTTAATGTATTTTTTTTGGTCAGATAATACCAGCTTCAGCTCACCAGAGACGGAAGAAAAGAAATCCAGTAAATCGAAGAGCAAAGACAAGTCAAGCAGGGACCACAGAAAGTTGGACCGCCACAGAGATCACAGAGACAACAAAAAAAGGAAAGACCGTAAGGACCACAGAAATATTAGTGAAACAGAGGAGAGTATAGATGACTCAGACGCTACAAAGGACAGTGAAGACGATTCAGACTCGGACAACAGAGAAGGTTCCAAAAAGAAAAGTAGCACTTCCACTCTGTCTACATGGCTTAAAAAAAGTTCAGATTCAGCGTCCTCGTCCTCCTCTGTCAAGAAAGCCACTACCTTTTCCTCCCTGAAGCCGTCCTCCTCCTCTTCCTCCTCCTCCTCCTCTACTGCCCAGATGCTGTCCAGATTTGCCAGTGGGACCAGTATAGCTAAAAAACAGGCAGCAGAGAGCAAAAGGAAGGCGCGGGCCTCAGATGAACATGTCAGCTCTGAGGGGGAAAATGACGGCGAAGAGGACACCGTTAGCAGTGAGTTTGAGGACTCTGATGATGAGCTGGACTCTAAAGGTGGCATGACAGAACTGAAGAAGGAGATCATCACGTTCTTCCAAAATGCAACAATTGATGAGCTGTCGCTGATTGCCGGATGCTCGGTTAAAAAGGCCCAGAAGATTGTGGAACTGAGACCCTTTGATAGCTGGCAAAGCCTGGTGAGAGAGCGTGTGTGTGTTTCATCAAATAGACACCATTCAGGTGATTCCATCATGTCAGATACAACAAAAAGCACGCGTTTGTGAAAATGGCTTTGTGATCTGTGAAGTTTCATTCACACTGTATTAACTTACTGAGCGCACTGCACCATGGTCTTCTGTGTAGAGGCGTTCCTTGATATGTGTCACCTCATACACTTATCATTTCATTTTGTTTTCCAAGCATCTGTCAGTAGAGAGTAAATATTAACAGTAATGGTACATAATAATTATTGCCTTGATCGTAGCTATAATAAACCTGGTAAGGCAGGGCCGACTACTTTTGGATGCACCAGTAAATTCAGTGATGTATTTGCTGTCAGGTCATGAAATGACTTATTGGAGTATTTACCAATAATTACTAACAGTGATTAAGATTGAGATCAAGTAAGATGCTTGATTATAGCTGCATATTCTTTCCTCTTCAGATTGATGTCTTCCACAAGGACAATGGACTTTCTGAGGACTTACTGCTGGGCTGCAGAGTTGTCCTCAAAGAGCGGAAGGTTGTCCTGGGGCTCATGTCCAAATGTGAGACCATTTCTTCAAAAATGGTCAAACAGGTCACTGAGGTGATGGAGAAGGGCACAGGGAGCATGAAACAGCCCCACGTACTCAACAGCAAGTGAGTAAAACACGTCATATGCACATAAGTTAGTGGTTAAACTAGTAAATAAAAAAAATCGCAGGTGTAGTCATCTGCCCAGCCAGAGCTCTTTAAATGACCACAGAGGTGTCTGCAGAGTTTGCAGGACTCAGGACTTGTTTTTGCTCTGTTGTAAAGCCTGGTCGCACGTTTTTTTGAGGAAGCATCAATACGATGACATAAAAGATGAAATGTGATGATCACAAACTTGTGTATTTTCTAACTTATCTTGATTATGGAGCATTTTCTGACATCATCACAATGCCCACATCAGACAAAAAGTTCATTAAAAACATGAGCCTTGTAAGTGAGCCTTAAGCTCAGACATGACAAGCTTGAGAGGATGTTTCACTCCAAATGTTGTTGCAGTTTACAACCTCACTGCTAAATCCTACACACTAGACCTTTAAGGAGTTCTCTCTGTGATTCATGCTCATACAATTAACTTTCTATTCAGTGACGGGGCGGCCGACTGCGACATACTCACCCACACAGAGTATGTGATCCCCATTAGTCATCTTTCAGTGTAGAACAAAGGCCTCCTCATATGTGGAGGGGTCAGTCTCTGCTGCCTTACAGAGAAAGTAACATCTACTTATTTACATGTGAACTGTTGCCCATGGACTTTATTTTTTGCCACATTTTTTGTAAATATTTTTTGCTCAAATCCGCACTTTGGGAGGCCAGCACAATGAATTTCATCCATCACTGTATCTGCGACTCTACCTGAGTTCCCTTGTTGAGAGGGTTGAGGGAGGGCCCTGCGACTGTTTCACTTAGTGTCAACAGTTTTACACTTTTGTTTCCATAAATGCATTGCATGCATGGACTTATCAGTGACTTACATCATGTTTTCATGAAAGTGAGGAATCCAGGTCTTGTTCTCAGGCTGTTCCTGGTTGTCTTTCAGCTTCCAGCTGAAGCCCTATCAGCTGATTGGTCTCAAGTGGCTGCTGCTTCTGCATGAGCACAAACTGAGTGGTATCCTCGCTGATGAAATGGTAAGGCAACCAGCATGGGACCTGTGGGAAGTAACAGGGTGATCTACCAACATTTGTGAAGTGTTAATCATGAGCCCAAAGTCAAAAACAAATGAAAGACACTGAGTGTAAACATTTAATAAGCCGAACGGCACAGCAGGCGCTCGCAGCTTGTTTAAATCACCATGCGTGTTGCTGTACTGGTATCAGAGCGTTTTGTGTAGATATATGGCAAACCTGCAGGTGAATAAACAATGAGAAAGTACAGGGAACAAAGAAACAGCACAGGATATAAAATTTGTTGTTTTAGCCCGAAGACTGTGAGAGAAGTGAGAGCTTTGATTTGATTTAGTCAAGCTGCACTGCTTGCAGTTGAAGTCTGTCAGGATTTTTGCTGTTTGAACAGGTAGTATGTGATCTGAAACACAGATGTTCAAATATCTTGTTTTTTTCTGTCCACCTGGCTCTTTGTTAAACTCTCTGTCTCTTTGTGTTTGATATCTGAGTGACTCTGTGTCTTTCCATCTCTCTCAGGGTTTGGGGAAAACTATCCAGGCTATTGCATTTCTGTCCCAGCTATACCAGAATGGAATAGAAGGTCCTCATCTCATCACTGTGCCGTCCTCCACACTGGGTAATGATCTCCTGACAGTGTACACTCGGATAATTACGTTTAGCATAACTGCATGTTGTGTCTGTTGGTGAAGAACTTGTTTACACGCATTTTTTTTTTTTTTTTTTTTTTTTTTTGGGAAAAAGCACTGTGAGTTGTGGTTAAAAATCAGTTATTTATTAGTGATTTATGTGGATTTCATTCTCTCTTTCTTGTAGACAACTGGGTCAGAGAGCTGAAGCTGTGGTGTCCAAGCCTCAAAGTTCTAGTCTATTATGGTAAGACCCCTTATTCATCTCATCACAATGAAGTGTTGTCTATCCTAATGAGATCCCTGCAATTGATCTGGACACCTTAAGTGTTCACTTTCAACCGTGCACAGAGACCGCTGCAGGGGATTCAGTGTAGTGTTCATGCAGCACTGTAACAAAACCCAGCAAGAAGCTGCGCTGGTATGCAGAAAAAACATAAACCAGAAAGTCCAATTCTCATGAAACCCTGAGCCACCAGAGTGCAGTTTGTGTTCCTTTGAAGCAAGGTATTCATCTCAGGGAAGTTATGATTTTGACTCTATATCTGGTTAAGCTTCTTGTGTGTGCACTCATTTCATCACTCATTGTTGGAACCCTCTGTGACACCACGAATCCCATTTTATGCCTCCACACTGGCGACTGTTGTGGCTGAAGGCAATATGTTTTCAGAGCACACTGAGGAAATTTCTGTAGATTTGGCACAAACATCCACTTGGACTGGGGGATGAATTGATTAGAATATCACACAAATGTCTCACAGGATAAAATGATGAAGTGATGACATTTTATATCCAAAAGGTCAACTTCACTGTGACATTGTAATGTTCTGCAAAAACAATTTTCTGGCCATTATTCAGCACCATAACTCAGGAACAGAAGGGGAGATTGCAACCGTTTTTCACATCTGGTCACATACTGAGTTGGTGACACTAATCTTGGGTGTCTGCATTGGAACTGAGCTGATTGTATAGATCTTCAGTGCTGACAGGCTGAAGATGTGTGTGAAGCATCCATGGTTTAACAGTTTGTATCCTCTTTGTAGCAGCATCCATATTTGAAGCAATGCAGTTCACCACAAACTCATTGGTTTGTCTGATGTTGAGTTTCACGTGATTGTTGTTGTTCCATGTGATGAAGCTCTCTATCAGCCCTCTGTGCTCCTCTGTTAAAATAGTCTCTAAGCCAAGACGCCATGTTTCCCACTGGAAAATAGTCAATATAGTGATGACCCCCTTTTCACCAAAAATGACACTTCCTTCAAAGTCTTCACTACATATAAAATGTGAGTCTGGACAGACATGGACGTAAACTGCAACTTGACTGGTTGGTGGAGGCGTACAACTGTAAGACGGCAATACTAGTTAAAGAAAGCATGAATTGTTTTTTTTTTTTTTTTTGAACTTACATTTTATTGATTTTCTCATTTAAACAACACAACAAATATAGAACATAGTGTCAGTAAAATTACTATCAGTGCATGAATTGTTTTGATGTGGTGCTGTTGTTGGTCTGTATCTGGCCTGATTCAGGCTCTTTTCATAGATTCTCGCAGTTTTGAGACAAAAGTAGAGCATGCACCCATATGTTTTGCGCAGGATCCATGGAGGACCGCCGCTACCTCAGACATGACATCCTCAGCGGGGAAGTTGAGTTCAACGTCATTGTGACCACGTGAGCAAACGCACACACACACCCTCTCATATTTTACAGATTATTACAGTTGAGATGCTCCTTGCAGACTGTCAGTTCCTCGAGAAACTCGTCAGTCACACCTGAACACAAAGTGAATGACTCCTTTTGTTTTATCCTGCGTTGCTTGCGTTTGACTTGTTTTACAGGTATAACTTGGCCATAGGAAACGATTACGACCGCAGCCTTTTCCGCAAGCTGAGTCTGAAGTATGCTGTGTTTGATGAAGGTCACATGCTGAAGAACATGAACTCTCTGCGTTACCGTCACCTCATGGCTATTAACGTTAGTTCGATGACATTTTGTGATGTATTTTATACCACCAATTTCTGTGGCGTCTTCATATCTGTCATCAGAATTCTTTGCCTTTCTATCCTTTACTGTATATCCAGAAGTATTGCACAAAGCAGCTGAGGATGTCCCTTTCTCTCTTTCCCTGCAGGCAGAGCATCGCTTGCTGCTGACAGGAACTCCTTTACAGAACAACCTCTTAGAGCTGATGTCTCTCCTGAATTTCATCATGCCCTCTTTGTTCTCTAGCTCCACCACACAGCTCTCCAAAATGTTTTCTATGGTGAGTGTGAGAGACGCGTGTTACACTGTAAGCTCAATGTGTTTGGACAGATGGCGGCGATGTCATTTGAAACTGGATGGCACCAAATAACTGCATGCACGATTGAGTTGGGCGATTGGACGTTGTTGTTTGTTTGATAAGCCAGTGAAAGAGAATAACTTGAATTCTCAAGGTGTCTGGTTGTGCAAGGTTTAAGAATATTTCTTTTCTCAATATTTTGTGAGTCAAGATTGTTTATTTAATATATTAAAAGGCTCAGAAACATGGCAAACTCTCCACTTGTGGGTCGTGGGAGACACGCATCTGTGCGAAAACTTTGGCAATCACCAGTTGTTGGGCTGATGGTGGCCGGTTGTAAAATTTTTACATGTTGTCCAACCCTCATGCGCACCACGTTTTTATGTTGTAAACTGACTGTTTAATTATAATTAGTCATATATTACTTATAAATACGCCTTTGCTTTGACTTCTTACCATGACTGTATCTACAGGCCCCCCACTGTCCTTTAGTCCCATGACATTATTTCCTGTTTTCTAACAGTGTTTTGTCTATATAACCAGCCCAGAAAAATGCAATAGTTTTTAGGAATTATTTGGATCATATGTCCCAAGTGTTTAACTTTGCGTTTACGTGTCAGAAATCCCACGAGGAGCAGAGCCGCTTTGAGAGGGATCGTATTTCTCAGGCCAAACTCATCATGAAACCTTTTATCCTCCGAAGAGTCAAAAACGAGGTAAGTTCATTTGGCAAAGTTGCTCATTTGTATCTTGTAAATATTATGCGTGTGTACAGTGTGTTTTGTAATGAAACCTGGCATAAAGATGATGTTTGTCTTCATGTTAAAAATTTTAAATGCTTTCATTTTTTTGCTCTAAAAATCTGCACTAAAAATATAGGTAAAGGTTTCATTTATCTGTTTTATTTGGTTCCCCTGCATTCAACTATGTTAAAAGCTGTGATGGTACATAATACAGTGAGCATTTTGTCCATTAATCGGAGGAATTAGGGCGTCTCAATTAAAACAAACTTAATTTATTCAACATTTGTCACTTATGTCGGTGCCTGTGTAAGTATTGTGAAAAACCAATGGTCTTTCTTTTTTCCAGGTCCTCAAGCAGCTGCCAGGCAAGGAAGAAAAGGTTGAGTCCTGCTCAATGAGTGAGAAACAGCAGGTTCTTTACCAGACCCTCTTTAAAAAACTCAAGACCTCCACCAACGGCGAGAGTGAGCCTGATTTTCTGCTCGCTGTTGAGCAATGCAGAATGATTTTGAACAAATAACTGAAAAGATGGGTGGCTAATAATTCCCCTCGCGCCTTCTCTCTGCAGCGCGCCAGTTGTGTAACGTGATGATGCAGTTGAGGAAGATGGCCAATCACCCTCTGCTCCATAGGCAGTACTATACCACAGAAAAGCTCAAAGCCATGAGCAAACTCATGCTCAAGGTCAGTCCTACTCCCTGACTTGCCCCTGTTTGTCTTGTCTGCTCTGTTTTTTGTGTTTTGTAAACAGTCTTCTCTGAGCTGTGCTGTGAGGCTTAGCTAGCTGATGACACAAGCATTCAAATCACTTTGCATTCTGAAAGTGTTTGGATGGTTAAATAACATAGATACATAAATATTCATCTTGACAGTGTTAGTGCCAAATTTACTTCCCTGCAACAAGATAGAGATGACAAAGCATTTTTGTGTTAGCTTTAGACTGTATTTTCAATGTGTATAGTCTGAATTATTCAATATTTCATTTGTTAGTTATTCTACCCTAATGTTCCTCTTTTTACTCTTCCTTCTCCAACATTTTTGGAGTATTTCTCTGCCCCCTCACATTAAATGCCCCCTCCATTCTTTCTTTCCCTCCACAGGAGCCAACTCACTTTGACGCAGATCCTGCTCTGATCCAGGAGGACATGGAAGTGATGTCAGACTTTGAGCTGCATCGTCTGTGCCAGCAGTACTCCTCCATCAGCTCCTACCAGCTTGAAACTGATCTACTTCTTGACTCTGGGAAATTCCATCACCTCACAGAGCTGCTGTCCTCGCTGAAAAACAAAGTAAATACAAATGATTCATCTGCGTGGTACATGCAGTCTTGCCCAGAAATATGTCATGTAGCATCACTTTTTCCCTTTAATCCTACAGGGAGACCGAGTGGTGTTATTCAGTCAGTTCACCATGATGCTGGACATTGTGGAAGTGCTGCTAAAACATCTTAAGCATCGTTACGTCAGACTGGATGGATCTACACCCATAGCTGACAGGTCAGAGTTGTAATGCACATTGAAGTCAGATCGTTTGTAGCCAGCAAGGCAGAATCATGAAGCATTTAATCTTAATCTCTTTATTACACTGAAAAAAAATTATATTCAACTTCAACTTTCAACTCACCAATTGACTCACGTGTAATGACCTAATATGATTTCTTTGTCCTGTAGGATTGTGCTGATTGATGAGTTCAACACAGATCCTGATATATTTGTGTTCCTGTTGTCAACGCGTGCTGGTGGCCTGGGCATCAACCTAACCTCAGCTAATGTTGTCATCCTACACGACATAGACTGCAATCCATACAATGACAAACAGGCCGAGGACAGATGTCACCGTGTTGGCCAGACAAGGTAAGATGGAATCTGCAGATAATAGTCTGATCATAGGAGATGAGTTTGTTACTCCTATCATGTCAACAATTAGACCAAAGGCATTTCTGCAATATGCCGGCAGATTCTCATGAGATTAATTAGGTATTAATTGCCCTTACAGGACCTTTAAAAAAAATGTCGCCCTTCAGAACTGTGCTTAATGTGTTGAATCACTGTAGTGACTAATAAACCTCACTGTGGGTGTCAGGACCGTACAGGTGATTAAGCTGATCAGTAAGGACAGCATAGAGGACTGCATACTGCAGCTGGGCCAGAAGAAACTAAAACTGGAGCAGGACATGACCGCTGCTGAACGGGGTAAGATGTGTACACACACATACACTTTCTTGACTGCATGCACACTGTTTCTCTAATAAATACACAAAATTGATAAGATTTTACTTGGCAACCAAAATAACTAAAAAAAACAAAAAGCAATGGTGATTTCTTTAGGTAGTCTTTCTTATAGAACATTTAATATTCCCCCTTTTTAACTTTTCTCCTCAAATAACAGTGTTAAGAAATCAATGATTAAGAGTTCATCAAGTAACAAAAGAACAAAACATCCTCACCCTTTAGAGATGGCAGTAATGAAATATTGTCCCCTAACCC
Organism: Chelmon rostratus; assembly: GCF_017976325.1. Taxonomy (NCBI): domain Eukaryota; kingdom Metazoa; phylum Chordata; class Actinopteri; order Chaetodontiformes; family Chaetodontidae; genus Chelmon; species Chelmon rostratus. The sequence continues at coordinate 18,280,572 of NC_055662.1, read as the reverse complement.
CTGAGCAAGTATTAGTTGGTTGAACATTGTAAGATCTGAGTAAAGTCCCAGGAATCTTCCTGTGTAAATACAGTGCCAATAAGTGTGTAAAACTGTTAAATAATATAAGGAGTCAGTCAAAAATCAGTCCAGGAAGAACACAGACATGCAGTGGATATTGACTATATAGAAATACCAATAGTGAAATTACAATGTGTAGTAACCGTTCACAAAATTAGGTAAATGAAGTACAAATTAGTATGGAGAACAGAGACATAAAGAAGCTTCCAGGTGCCGCCAAGCACTGGAACACTAGAACTATAGGCAATAGATCAATGGTACGTAGCAATTGTTAGTCATATTTACTGACACACAATGTTTGAACCAGTTGACTTGTGTTTACCCTAACCTTCTGAATTATATTCAAATGGAAAAAAATAATTTCTTCTTTAGGTATTGAGGGGACCATACCTGAAGATATGGCATCTTTGCTCAAAGCCTCACTGGGACTGTGATACACGAACATGTGAAAGCTGAGACTGCACAAATATGTTTTTGATGGCATTCCTGTGATTCTGGGCAGACTTGAGTGTTCCGACTGAACACATACTTTAGTGTCTATACTAGAAAACTACTGAGAACCATATGCTGCCATGAGAAAAAGTACTGAGGATGAGATCTGTTTTACTGTGTAGCATGGTAGCTGTGCCTAAAACACTATTTTTACATGTTCACAGTTTTTGCTCCTACTTTGATTATAGAGGCAAGACAAAGATTTTGCCTTTCTAAATCTTATGCACTCCATATGTTATGCGGTGGTCTCAAGCTGCAGAAGCTTGAAAGAAGGTGGCGTTTAGAAGTTCAGTCAAAACTGTCAGGAATGCAGCATGTGTACGAGTACACCTTCAAACGTGGTTGACTGAAGGAAAGTATCGCCATTTAAGCTCAGAGAACCCACACAGTCTTATATCATTCACATTCAGGTGAAGTTACTGTTTGCTGGTCAGGAAAAAGAAGCTCACTGGCAATCTTTGATGGATGAAATATTCAAAATGCTAGTCAGGAAATAGTGCTTACTTTTCTAAAGAGGCGATGCATGCAGAATGGAAAATGTCTTTTTTTTTATCTATCCTTCATAACAGGAAGTGTTGGGTCTTGCCAGCTATTTTTGAAAAAAGTAATTTACATCAAAACTTTTTTTGCATTTGAACAGCAGGTAGGACAACTGCACTGAAAATGTTGCCATTCACATTGATTTCCTCCGCTACCATTTCTTATCAAACTTTTTTGACAGTTGAGGTTGCATCAAAGCGTCGGCCAAGTATCTGGAAAATTGTACTCTGTCACTGTAAGTGTAATGTGTTGAGTTTCACCCTGATGTCATATTTTAAGGCAGTTTTTCAACAAAGGCAGACCGATTGACCTTTTTTGACTGAAGATACATGGTTGTGTGAGTGTAGTTGGTGTGTTTAATACGCAAATACTCCAGATTTTCTAGTGCATAAAACTAGAAAAACTAAAACAAAAATATGAAATAGAATGTCTTTAATAAATATGGTGCTTGAATTGTTTCTTACTTCTCCTTTAAACATCTTAGCCAAGCGACACAACGAGGATGATGATTTGAGGAAGTAGCTGCTGCATTCATGTACTGTGTAAGTGGCTAAAGTGTTGTGAGTGTCCAAGTGTTACTGTAAAAACTTTAATGAAGTTATTTGTATGTTTTTAAGGCTCCTGTTTGAACTGAATAAAAAAATTGGAATAAATATTTGTGTGGTCATGCCTACAGAAATTCAAAACAACTCAAAGTGACATACAACAGGAAATGTCCCAAATCAAAATCACTTTATTGTGCCGTGTACAATGGATGCACAAGGGCTTTGACTTTGGTAAGTTAATACTGTTAAATATTGAGACATTACAAATATTAGAAGACAACTGATGACATTTTTTGGATGGAGTCTTACAGAATTTTTCACTATGAAATTATATGTGACAAAAGGGGGGTAAATTTGTTCGGCAACCCCTATGTTGACAAATGTTTCCACTTAAAATGCAGAAAATGTGATCTTGAAAGTTTAACGTATGAAAACTATGCTAAAATCTACATTAACACACTGTAATCTAGTACATTACTCTGCACTGGGGGAGTATCGTCCACACCTGAATCCTGTCAAGTGAGCGTCACATTTGATGGTGTAGGTGAAGTAGAGAACACCTTTGCTCAGCTGACAGCTTAGAGAGCGAGTTCCTCGCTCAGGAAAGACAACACATCTACCCGCTACATCATTGTAAAGCACATCTCTATCCCAGACTTCAAACCTCAACTCCTGACCCAGCTCCACTGATCCAAAGTCATAAGTGGCATTCCACACTGGGTTATTGTCGTCCATGACCGTTTCCGTCTCCTCGTACATGCCGTTGTAGAAGATCTTGACGTAGGCGTCCGTTTTCGTGAAGGTGTCTGCCTTCAGACCTGCTGCCCTGTGGATCACCAGTCTGAGAGTTCCTCTGCCAGCCCGTAGAGGACAACAGTGGTGATCCAGGTTGGGAGTCGGGGAGCAGTTCTTGAAACCAAACTGGTCGTCCTTCAGCTGGTTGTCTTTGATATACTCTGTGACAGTGCTTCTCAGATTTGCACTGATCTGTGAGTCCTCCACCAGATGATGCAGTGGGAAGATGGCGTAGGAGACCACGTCAGGGTTGTCGTGGAGACTGTTCATCCAGCTGTGATACGCCTCAGATGGGTCCTGCTGGTAGAGGATGTCGGGGAAGTACCTCTCTCCTCCGATAACCTCAATCTTGTGGGTCATGAAGCCTTGGTAGAAGCCCATGGTCATGTTACCTTTCAGGAGGTTGTCGCACTTGTTGGAGAAGGACGCGTTGGCAGGGAGGAAACCAAGAGCCATTCGGAGCTCAACATTCAGGCAGTTTTTGACCTGGGACTCCGAGAAGCCCTTCAGTGTGGCCAGGCAGGTCCTGAAGGCAGTGATTCGTCTCACCTTCCCACCAAGCTGGACCTAAAAGACATGAACAAATAATGAAATGAAGGCTGAAAGATCAACCAAGAAGGGTCATCGTATGTCATAACGTCATTATCTTCCCTAACCCTAACTACCAAAAAGATGCTCTGCAGCACAAGTGCTACAGTGTGAAAGGCTGGAAAAGTACACTGTATCAACCTTACCTGATGTATGTAGTGCGTTCCATAGGTGTCTATCAGCCGTCTATATAGAGCTCTGTCCCGGCTTGTATTTAAACTCTGTGGGAGTCTCTTCAGATGCTTTGTGAACTCTGCACTCAGCTGGGGATGATCAGCCAGCCTGTAGCTAAAACAAACAAAAGGCATGTGGAATTCAGCCATAACACTATGAGAACATAATCTTGACTATTATGTGACCGACAAAAAACAGTTGAGTTCAAGCTGTTGTAACTTTGCAAAAAATGTTTCTTTTGTCGACCGCTTGTTCCTGAAATAATTTCAAGTGACCCATTCATCAAAATCTGTGCTGCTCACAACCTAACAAACATGTGCAAGCCATCATCTAAATTATCCCTCAAATCATAAACTGTGACCTGCATATGCTAACAAAACCTTTGCCTTCTTTATATGCTGGAAAGACACACAATGAGCTATTATCTGCAGATAGCATTACTCTAATGTTAAATGAGCCACATTTGAATTTAATACCTGTTAGTAATTAATATGGGATTCAGGTTTTCTTAAGCTGACAGATATATCCACAATAATATCTATATTCATTCACATTTAGTATCTAGATGTACCCAATCCAGAATTCCTCACATGCTCTAATATGGATATAGATGTAACAGTACTACATTGCAAGCCATAACATATTTTTGGTGCTAAATATCAGTCTCACTAAATGCATAATCCCTCAGCAAAAAAAAAAGATTAACAATGTTTTTACCAACGCCACTCCTCTTTACCTGTAGTAGGTGCAACTGATTTCATGGATGGCAAAAGTGGCCTTGTCTACACTGTGCTGCGATCGGGCAAACTTTGCCAAGTCTGAGCGGCTTCCTCCCAGCACTGCCTTGCCGATATTATCTAAACTCAAACCCAGGTCCCAGTTGTTGTTAACCAGGGAGTTGGCGCTGCGCAGCAGGGAGTCCACAGAGTGATGGAGGGCGCTGGAAAGCTGCTTGCTGCAGCGGCTGAAGGGACGCCAGTCGAGCACTGCTGCAGGGAGCCTCTGAATCTGAGGAGGAGAGAAAGGGCAGGATGTAGAGTAGGATGCAGGTGGAGGGAAAAATGGTTAAAGGAAGTGTGGAATAGAACAGAAGGAGGAAAAACACAAGACGGGAGGAGCAACTAAGACAAGAAGTGGTTTGGATGGAATTAAGTGGAGGAATTTTTGATTGAAGACCATGGAAAAGAGTAAGAAGAGTTTTACACTTTTCACCTGTCCTTGTTGGAAGCGGTTTGGACACAGTGTGCAGGTGTGGTTGTCCGCTAGCTGACCTTTGACGTTGATGACATATGCCCCTGTTCGACGCATCCGCACCACATCAAAACCCTCCCCTGCCAGGTTGTGGCCAGGGACAAAAGGGGCTTTCTCACACTCAGACTCTGAGCCAATGCGACAGCCCTGGACCCCACAGACCTCCAACATGACCAGTAAAGCCAGTGTAAACAGGGCAAAATTGCCCCATTGGTATCCTGCTGCTGGCATGGTTCCCTGAATGTAACCACACACCGAGGGTGAGAAAGTCATGAAAGTCTATATTTTAATGATTTAATGATAAGCAGTTACATTATTTGTATTATAGTTATAACACATTTGCACAGGTTTACCAGTGAGCAGACTGCAGGGTTGTTGCTGGTTACACACTATCTAGTAACAAAGATGAATTATATCTGTTCTACAGAAAATGTAGATGGGCTTCTAATCCTCTCAGCTTAATAAACTGGAGTAATCCTGCCACAGATGTTGTGTCAACTCTAAAAACGTGCACAACAGACGGATACAAGACAACACACAGTCTTACCTTGCACTGTGTGTTATCCACCGGCCTTCAGGTTGTGTCCTCGTCCTCTTTGAAGGAATTGTCAGACTGTCGCTTCCTTTGCCAAATGAAATTCCTCTCCGGATTGTAACAGCCAAGAAAAATACATTAGTTGCGCCTCACTGTGTTTGCTAACCCCATCGATTGCACGGCTCACTGTAAACGATGAACTGTAGACTGACTAAAGTCTTGATCCTGGTGGAAATGAAATCACGGCTGAAAGAGCTTCAGCTTTGCTTACAAGCCGAGCTGAAAGCCTGCTGGGTGCGCTGTTTTTGTCTGTCCTCCGCCTTATGAAAAAGACCAAGGAGGGAGTTCCTCTGCTTCAGGGTTATGCATCTCTCTCTCTCTCTCTCTCTCTCTCTCTCTCTCTCTCTCTCTCTCTCCACCCCTCCTTTCCCCAAGGCCTTAGCAATTTCCTCAGCATGAGTGGGTTTGTTTTGATGTTCATGACCCAGCTCTATGAATCCCTCACAGCTGTGTGCACGTGCATGTGTGTGTGTGTGTCTGGGGGAGGGAGATTGTTGTATTACCACGAGAGGAAAGATGCACTCTTTACGGGAAACGGCCATATGTATGTGTATGTACGTGCATGTGAGTGTACAGTACATGTGTGGACTACATGTGTGTCTGTTAGAGTGAGCGTGTGCGTGTTTTTACAGCGTCTGAGCCGGCCTGTCTGTGTACTGATAACCTTACCAACACCATGAGGTCAGCTTTGCCATTGTCTATTTATGGATGTGGGTGGAATGTCGGTGGTTTTCTCTGTAAAGTCTCTGCACTCTGTGCAAGAGTTTCATTCAACATGAGACAGAGGAAGATTTGTGTTTCTGCCCAGATTTGACTTTTTATTTAGAGAACCAGTATGTGCTCTGGTGCCACATTTACAGACTTGTACATGCTGTTATAGAGAGTGTTCACTTCAACTGCGACTTCTGCATTTTGCACTAACCCTAATACTATGGTGTAAATATGATTTGGCCATCAAAAGACGAAGCTAAATGTGTTTGGATTTAGCTCAGTGACTGACTCCATTTGTTAAGCTGAAGACCAACTCACGTAGACATGTGACACGCTTATGTCGAGTGACCACAAACTGAGTTATTTCTAGAGGATTTACGGCATTTTATATGAACAGAGACGTGCTGAGCATAAATACAATATACACATGAAGACATAGATCCATTAAATTGGTTTACACAACTTTAATTAGAGGTTAAGTGCGGTGCAGAAGAGTTTTATGGACATACATACACAAAATGTTATCAATCATCTGTAAAGATATTTCTAAGCAACATGCTTTACAAATGTGCAGTCAAACAAAGCATTTAAGTTCTTCAACTGAATAATAATGTTTATTTTCTATGTGACATTGGCTTTGCCTCATGAGGGCAGTATTGGTTCACTGTGGCCTTTGGAAGTCACTTCTGCTTTTTGTTTTGTGCCAGTGGCTGATTTCAAAGCACATTGCTTGTTCTTAAATGTATCATAGTATGATGTAGTCAAATATTTGTAGCTGCAAAATACAAAGTTTACTTATGCCCACTAGTGGGCTGTGGGTCATTTGGTACTGGGCCGCACAGAAAGAAAAAATAATTTCCCGTACTGACAGTGGAGGTGCCTGACAGTCCCAGTCTGCAGCCAGGTCCTCTTGACATGATTAAAAAGTGGATTTACGTTCATTATTATTGTAATTATTATTATTAAGAGAAAATACCACAGTTTTTAATGCCGATCTTATCATTTTGTTTTGTTTTTATCTGCTACACCTTTAGACTGGGCCGTGAAAATATTGTCAGACATTAAACTGGGCCATGGTACAGAAAAGTTTGGGGACCACTGGCTTAAAGTACACATCATCTGTCTGAAAAAACATCTACCAATAAATGTATTGGTTAACTGTTACAATTACTATTCATAGCAGTTAAAATGTGACAATGTGAATTACTAATTGGTTCAATAGACATTTCAGTTGAATAATTAATCATTCAAAGTGCAACAGATTTAAAGTAGGAGCCCTTAACGCATGAACATTTTCTACTCCTGTAAGGTTCATGACAGTGATTTCTGTGGTGACCATCAGCAAGGAAGTTGAAAACAAAATCCATCAGACCAGATGAACCTCCATCGCTGGGAGCCGAGCCTCTAAGCCTCACTTCCTGTATCTCCCTCTCCTTCTTCACTGTCTGCCTCTTCACGTATTTCCACGTAGCCTCTGGCTCTCATAAACCCAGACAGCCTCCTCCTCCTCTTCACCAGGACTACTGCCACTATGACCACAAGCACCATCATACCAATGACCCCAAAGGCTACCCCTACCTTTTCCCCACTAGACCTCCGATTCAGTTCTGGGTTAAGCTGGTGTACAATGTCCTGGATTTCCTCTGGTTTGGCCAGCTTCCACGCCTTGGTTTGCCCCACTCTGACCCAGCTCTTTTCTCCTTCAGTCATCACCATAACAGTGTTTGTGGACTGCATGCTGATAAGTGAAGGATTAGTGAAAGGAGGCAGGTGGATTGGAAGCAGCTGCCCACCTGTGAACAGTCCTGACTGGACACAGTAAAGAATTTCACAGCCGTCGCTCACTGTAGCGAGATGCTGACTGAACTTGGGAGGGCAGCGACTTTGGGACCCGGCCAGCGGGTTGCTTGACTGACAACTGAAGAGGCCTCCGAATGGTACTGAGTATCTGGTGGCAGTTTCATAGTCCTTACTCACACAGATCACTTGGCCATCTGAGAGGAACTTTACTGGAATGAAGTTTGGGGGGCAGCTTTTGGCATTGGTGAGGGGGTTCAGGAGCGAGGGGCTGTATATGCCTCCAAACAGATACCCTGAGTTGTCTGGGGCCTTTCCGTTTACGGAGCACCAGTAGGTGTTGATACGAGCAGAGCGAACATGGTAGTTGTCCTGACACACCTTGCGATGGCAGTGTGAAAGGCCTAAAAACCCACAATGATATCTTTGGTCGTAGCAATCATATGAAGTGTAACCCTGCTGTCTCACTTCTGATCTCAGCAGAGTGGGGGTGTACGGCGAACGACAGGAGAAGTAACCTGTTTCAGGGTTTTTCTGGGCCAGGGCATCACATAGTGGACCTGCATCTGAGCTGAGTTGAGTGCAATCTTGATAGACACCACCAAAACTGAGGTTTGTAGCAGGGCCTTCACAAGATGCATCATCAAGGTTGGCTTGGAAGTTAAAGTTCTTGGAGTTAACGTCGACACATCCAGGCCGCGTATTGATCTTGTAGTATCGCTCTATGGCCTGACTCACTGCAAGAGCCACTTTGCCAACTGTTGGCTGTGGCAGATCAGGGAAGGTATTGGTGTTTATGAAGTAGTGTAGGGGAAATCCAGACCGATCAATAGCAACCAGGTTGTTCCTGGTACTTTCCTGCCACTTCTGCAGAGTGATGCCAGGATAGAAAGCTGTGCCACCGTGGCTTTGAATCAGGGAGTACTGGATATTGGACTGATATGTTTGAAGCGATGAGCTCTGCTGCGTACTTTGACTGCTTATGTCAAACTTGAGTTTGTCAAAAAAGTTTAAGCCTGCCTGTGTCGTGATGGTGGAACTTTGCGACACGCTGTCCGTCACATATGTAGAACGGAGGTAGTCTTCCTGCACCAAAGTAGCCCCGGCATCGACACTCGTGATAACATGGGTCCCATAATCCAAGACCATCTTCTCTGAGAGATATTCTGCATTCCTTGTTTGGTTGTTTTCGATGGCGTCGGCTATCTCTTTGGCTTGTTGAGCAAAGCGTGCGTCCAGAGTGAAGTCTGGATAAGCCTTAACTGTGTAGATGAAGTTACGAACCTTTGAGAAAAAAGGTTAAATATCATGTTAGTTTGTTTCTTTAACATCTGCCATACTTATTTCTACTTATTAATGTTCTATTCCCTTTCTTTACTTGTTTTTTAAAGCGACATCGTTCACACCAGGAACTACAGATAAGAAATGGCTTTCTGGCTCTACTTCAAAATGTTTAATGTGCACTGCGTCTGTTAAATATATAAAGGAACTAAACATTTTTATCAACCAATTTTAGTAGTAATCCAGGCTAGAGTAGTACTTGTTTTATACATGCACAAAATATTTCACAGATCCAAAATTGCTACCACAGCTACTGTATATGTGCTTTTTATTTGATTCATCCAAACTATTGAAAATAACAACTTACTTGCACTCTGGTTGTAGTTGAAGAGTCTTTGACCTGGTGGGTTTTCATCCTCTGGTTCTCTGTCGAATATTTGCCATTCAGGACCGAGAAGAAGGAGCCGTCTGCGTTTATAGTCTGAGACGTAGAGCTTTTCTGCTCCAGCCACGAGCTGATTATCTCTGAGTTTGTCTCCACGCCCGTCTCCTTGTGCGGGATGGCAAACACCTCATCCGGGATGAGGTAAAGCCCATCCTCAGTGGTCTGGCACTGAAAGTAGCTGAGGTTCATGACTCGACCCACGTCCAAGTTCCGGAGATTGTCCCAGCCTCCACCTGGCAGCACCTCCAGTGCTGTGATGGAGAGGTTGGTGGAGGCACGACATTGTCTGAGCCAGTTGGTGGGGCGGCTGACAGGGACTGAAGAGCAGACATGAAGGAGAAAGAGAGCCAGGAGATTCACTGCTGCCTTCATGGTGCCTGTGTCAGAAAGGGCTAGGATGACCGAATATGAGGCTCAAGCTAAGTTCCTCCTTTCCTCCTCCTCTTATGCACAATATCATATGACAAACAGGAACACCTTGTTTAAGAACTGGCTGGGGAAGATGTGGTTTTGCTTTCATTTGCAAATCTGCATCTGCCTAAAACAGACCACTGCAAAGGGTTACTTATTACTTATTACTTACTTATTACTTATTAACAGAAAAGATAAATACACCTCCTTATTCAGAAAACCTGAAACAGGAAAGGTTTCGTATGAGCCTTAAACCAGTGTTCAATTACATGATTTATGGTATCTAATCTTTCAAATGAGTACAGTGTGGATTGTGTAGTGTGTTAAAAGATGCAGAACTCACAAGAACCTGCCTACACCTGTACAGTTGTAAGTACATGTACCCATCATGCAGTCTGACAAACACCTTAGCCATGATTTGTCAGGAATAGAATCACAATAGTCAGGAGTTGTTTTTTTTTGCCTGTCAACCACAACATGTTTTAGTTCTACTTCACTTTGTCTCTATGTCATTGTTCCCCCACCCAACAAGAAAACAGCCAGAGTTTCAAAGCAAAATGAGTGACAAAACACAAAGTAAGCTGAAATGTGCCCAGGAGAATGACTGAGAAAAAGGGAAAAACGAAACTGAACTTTAAAATGAAACCAAGCAGACCAAAATCTTAAAGGTGCACTGCTTCGGTTGATAATTATCTGCTTCACATAGCCTTTATAGGTTTGAGGAAAAGGTAAAACGGTTGCTTCCTCTTGGCAAAGGGAACAGAAAGCATATATGAAAATAAGATATAGTAAGAGGAAGTACTGCTGTGTTTTCACATGTTTGTAAACTGTCACATGAGTGTATGTCACTGGGAATCTCCGGAGAATTTCTGGCTGAGTCACCCCCCGCGTCTGCAACACTCCACCTATGAAAAACAAGTTAAGACTTACATGACCACAGATGATAAGGTCAAAAATACAGAAGTACCCCGATACATTTAACCTTATCTACAGGCTATTGTTCCAGATTTTCAACGCTGGATCATAAAGGGGAAGAAGTGACTGAATTAATGGTCTCAAAATATTAATTGAAAAAACTGTAAAATGCCAGTACAAGAATAACAAATGTGAGATACTTGCACTCTTGATTTACATGTTCTATTAGTTAATTAGCCTTTTTACATATTACTTTATTATGTCACTGCTTTATTTTTGTGTGTAATGAATTGATAAATTACATCTTTGCGAGCTCACAGAAATATTTGTCATTTCTATTAACTATCTTCAAAACACTGTTTTCAATTTTCGCTCCATCTCCACATAAAATATCTCATTAGAAATTAGAAGTTCCGATGCTGAGTTCAATTTGGGCTGCATACAAGAACATCTTACAGCGCAGCTTCCAGATTCTACTGCAGTTTAAACTGACCGGAGGAGAAATCCAACAGACCGTTGCAAAATCCAGCGAATTAACTGGTACAGAGTCCTGCCGCTAGATGGCAACACGCAACCACACAGCTGAAGAACTCCACAGCTTAGTGAGTCATCACATATTGAACAAGTTGCTTTCACTTCAGGGGTTTGAGACCTCACTTCTTCACTATCTCGTCCGCTGCCTAAATTCCATCATATTCTCGGATGAGGATGGCATTCCTGTACTCATCAGCCCGGCATAACGATCGCCTCCCCCGCACTGAGCCCCCACCGTGTGTTTTGTCTGCAGGAGATAAGAGGAACACCAACGAACACAGCTTGACACGCCCGTCCAGTCTCACTGTTCGATCAGCTGCGCTTTGCACACAGCTGCAGTTTAATGACCGGCCTGTTTCCTTCCAGTATTCTTCCCATATCAGTGCAAACAACAACAACTTTACATACTGCACTACAGGATTTCAAATCCAGGTTTATTTTCAATAAACTCTTCGCACCTCCCTGCTCGCGGCAAAGCTTGTAATGTACTGCGGGCAAATGTGTGACAGATCGACACTTTAAGGGCACCGTAAACACGTTTTATTCACCCTAATTTGTGACCACCATAGCTGTTTGTTTCCGCCGCTTCACTGCAAACTTTTTAGTCTTAAAATGTGCGTGAATAAACAGTTCTGGAAGGACTGGTTCCCGTGCGTAACGGTGCGTAAAGGCGCTACTAGAAAACGTTCCGCGCGCGCTCGAGCGTTCTCCAGCGTCAGTGTGAATCCAGCAAATCAAGACTGGGTCCGAAATCGCCCACTTGTTCATTTACTGCTGCCCATATAATAGACACTCGATAGTCCACTCAGTCGTGAGCAGCACGTTCAGATTACACACGCTAACTAGCCATTATGCGCCATAACTGTCAGATGCGCAGACGCACATCTAATCTTTCAAATGAATACAGTGTGGTTTGTGGTAGTGTGTTAAAATCAACTCTGTGTTGAGAGTAATATGCAGAGGTCTCAAGAACCTGCCTACACCTGTACAGTTGTAAGTACATGCACCCATCATGCAGTCTGACAAACACCTTAGCCATGATTTGTCATGATCATTATGCACCATAACTGGCAGCTGCGCAGACGCACAACAACAACAAGATTTCTGAATGCACAGTAGATTTTTTTAAAAATAGAATTGCATATCAACTTCCTCCGTTAAATGTTATGTACAGCAGGCTGTGTTCTTACACAGAGAGTTCTTGCATAAGCAGATGATATTTAAAATGCTATGGGGGCCATTTCCAGTGTGTCAAAGTTATGTTGTTGTGTAAAAATTAGATAATAAAAAAACACGATACGCTGTACAAATTGAAATAGGTTTATTATTTCTAGCAATTCAAGTGTTCACAGACCACGCAGGTAGTGGCAGGGAAGGGGTGTAAAAACAGCAGGTTCAGTGTTTTCTTTGATAGAAAAACTGTAAAATAGCTAAAGCAAACTCAAGTTCAAGAAGTTTAGTCCACACATAAGTTCAACGCCACCAGAGAGGCGTTTGGTCAGCATTCTGCGTCCATCATGAGAGTTTTCACTTCTTAGCAGCACCTCTGGTCCTGGTAGACTTAGTGACCCCGCGTTTGACCTTCTTAGGACTCTTGGGCTGTCTGGGCTTCTTGGCCGCAGCGGGCTTCTTGGCAGCAGCGGGCTTCTTGGCCGCAGCAGGCTTCTTGGCTTTCTTAGGACTCTTTGCCTTCCTCTTTTTCTTAGGTGACTTCTTGGCTGCTGGAGTGGCACCTCCAGCTGCTTTCTTGGCGGTGGCCCTCTTCACCTTTTTCGCCTTTGGCTTCTTCTTCTTCACCACCTTCTTCTTTCGAGGTGTGGGGGGCTTCTTGTTCACCTTAAAGGAGCCCGAGGCCCCGGTGCCCTTGACTTGGATCAGTGACTTGTTGGCCACCAAGCGCCTGATGGCGATGACGATTCGGGCTCTGTTCTTCAGCACGTCGTACCCTCCGGCCTTCAGAGCCTTCTTGAGGGCTGCCAGGGACACGCCGCCGCGCTCTGTGGATGCGGACACGGCCTTCAGTATCAGGTCTGACACGGCGGGGCTCGTCTTCTTCCTCTCTTTGGCTCTCTTTTTGGGAGATTTGGCCGGAGTCGCCAAGGGCAAAGCAGTCGCAGGGGAGGACATTGTACTGGCCTTTCTGTTCTTGTGAGTGAGGGTAAGTCTGAGTGTTATCTCTGCGGGCCCTCTTGCCAGCTTTTGCTTTTTTTAAAGCCATGGTGAGAACCGTGTAGAGTGAGCCTCGCCACCACCGCGCGCTCGTCTCTCCCACTCAAACTTGACGAACTTTGTGCTTTCTACATCTGGATTATTCCGTAAAATCCGTGCGTAAAGTGTAAGAACTCCAGATTCAAAGTATATCGTAAGAATCAGTGTGATCTTAACTCTCTATATCGATATTTTTATTAAGGGATTTAATAACAGGTATTAAAGTTTGTTGTGCGTAATTACACAGCTGATAGTTGTAAAGTGTAATTTCAGACGCGTATTTTGAACATTTTAACAAAGTAGCACTTCCAAAACAATCAACTACAGACTTTAATAATTAAATAAGATTAAATAGCAATGAGGCTAAAGTATTGGCTCTAAAACTTAGTTTCATTTCAGCCGTTTTTGCTAATTAAATTCATTTGAAGATGACCAAAGAAACACAGTTGCCTTGCAGACCCACTGTAGTGTGACCTGAACTGACAATCCTGGAGCGCAGAAGCAGGATAGTTTTAATGAGAAGTATGAGGTGTAAAAAGTTAAACACGAGAAAATGTTACTTTTATGTCATCATATGTCATATATCTTAGTGAAATTATTTCTGTAGGTCATGCCGTATCCTCTGTGCGGCGGGAGATGGACCTCAGCCAGAAAAAGTTATCAGCCTGTGAGGAGGGGCGGCCAGAGAAACGAATTTATGAGTAATTTCCCGGGTATTTTTGAGCTGTTTTGCTCTGAATAAAATGACCAGTGATGGATTTAGTCACGTTATTATGCATGTATGCATTTTTAAAACGGGTTTAGTTGTTATTAAAGTGCAGGTATATGGCTTGACAACTGGATATAGTGCTATAAAAAACGTTTAAAAAAACTCCATTATGTGCTTTTAACGCACTGTGTCTTTAGCATATAAACAGATTTATTATGAAAATTACAGTATTTACTGAGATCATTTGCAACTATTTTGTGTTGTTTCACGTGGTTGTGAATCAGTAGTTTTGTTATGACCAAATTACAGGTATATTCACACATATGGTTCAATAGTTTGACTTATTGATTAAAAATCTATCTTTTGTGATTCTCACATTATTATTATTATCATCATCATTATCATCATCATCATCATTATTATTACAGATGCAGGCTGTTTTCTGCTGTGTTTACAAACATTACTGACAAGAGCAAGTCTTTATAAACAGCAGAAAACATTAGTACCTTAAAGTTCACAGATTGTTCCTTTAAAGCACTTCAACTGCACCTCTGTGACTTTGAGCTGCAAAAGGAAACTTTAAATCTTTAAACGTGACCCAGCATGTGGGTTCCTCTTTGGCATTACCAGCTTTAAACTGGAGATGGGCAGTGGACACATGGATTGCGAAATTAAATGATCTCTGGCTCTCTTTCGCACTTTCTTTCCCCTTCTGTGTTTATACATGAGATACAGTGAGTGTGTTTGTGTGTGAGAGAGGGATGATTGCCAAATGTAGTGCTGCCTTCTGTCCTGCACTGATAGCGCCTCCTCCTGTTACACACACGTACAAGCGCGCGCGCGCACACACACACACACACACAGACAGCGAGAGAGAGAGAGATATACAACGGAGTGAGTGAAAATGGGTTCATTAAAAATGCAGTTGGCCTCTATATATTTTAAAGTGTTTTGAGTGTTTGGCACCCATTCAAACTATCTGCAGTCTCTTCTCTGTAGATGAGGAGTGTGGAAACTTTCAAGTCCACCCTGACACAGGGCTGGAGAGGACAACAGAGAATGAAGCGGACATACATCGGATCGGATAAAGATGTAAGAATCTCCACAGGGAGACAGACCCTCACAGACACACACCCTTTCACTGTCTTTAACACTACAGTGGACACAGTTTAGATCTGAGCTTGTTTACTGGTATGTTGCCCCCATAATCAAACCAAAGCTTTAACTTCCTTGAGCAAAGAGTAATTGGTTTATGGTGCTCTAGTCTACATCTGCACATGTGATGTAATGCAAGTGACTCCTTTTGCTGAATGGAAATGTGTCAGTGGATTAAATCACCAGCATTCAGCCACTGTGGCTCACTACTGAAGTGGCTTTAATAAAACCACTGTGTTGGAGAGCTAAATTCCCACAGAAGTCCGCTTTTTTTGTGTGTCAGATTATAATCAGTTGTTTGTTTTTAAGTGAGGAGCAGAGGAGGGGATTATCACTGTCATCCAATCAATTACCCTTTCTATGGCCTCGTCATTGCTCCATCGTGTAGTGGATACATGCGCAGATACTGGAGGTTTGTGGGGTGGTTTTTGCTGTGTCATGACTTACTAAAGAACTGTAAAAAATATATATTAATTATTAAAAATGCACTAACTAACCAAATAACTAATAAGTAATCAAAAATATCAAATGAAAGTGCATCCTAATGCATATTAAAACAATATGAAAGTGTGATCATTGCTCAGTATTAAACGTGTTCACCTAAACAAGAGTTCAAACCATAATAAAAGGTCTCCAGTACTGAACAGCAGCCTCAGCGTTATCTCCACCATTAAAGTCTGTGTGTCATCCTTAACGTTTTCCGCCCCTTCTCCGAGGGAGTGGTGCGTAACGTGACGCCTCCTCCCAGCGCCGGGGGGCCAGAGGAGCTGCAGGGCAGCACAGACCTGTTTTCCATCTCTCTCCTCCCAGAAGCATGTGACCATGTGATCAGAGTCACCGCAGCCTGACGGACGGATTGAGAGAACTTGTGACCGGAGCAGCAAGAACAGCTCGGCGCCGTGCGAGATAAAAACCGGACAGCAGCTTTACAGGCCTCCCTCAGCTCCGTCCGACACCATGGACTGCGGAATATTCACCTCCAAGACCATCCTCCTCTTCCTCAGCTTGGTGTTTTGGGTAAGTGGCGGTGTTTTTCTCCACCTGCAGAGATTTCAGCTCATACTGGTGGCGGCTCTCCAGGACGGAGTGAACAGTATCGTCGCTGCGTGTTAATGTTTTGTGCGCTGCGTTGTGTTTAAGTCAGAGTTGCGACTTGATAAACATCTTGGTTACCTGGCCTAGTTTTCCAGCCTGCACGGTCGCCATCACTTCCTCGCATCTTTTGTCCCATAAAACAGGGCAAATCTGCGCATTTCATTAGTTAAGAAATCCATTCCAGGAAGGCGGTGAGTAATATTTCCCAATCATGTGAGTTCAGTGGAGCCGAGTTCAGTGGAAGGCTGATTCATCTGATTTTACTGTAACATTTGGTCTGAAGCCAGTTTTAACTTCGACTCATTTGACGAGAGTTCATATCAGGCGACCAGTTACCAGCTCTCTGTCTCCCACACAGGAAAATGGGTTATGAAGGGTCAGAGTAAACGTTTCTGCGTGTCTGTGACTGATCACTCTGTAATATGATTACTGTCTGAGAGAGAGAGCTGGCCTATGTGTGTGTGTGTGTGTATACGTACTTGCAAGAGAACACACACATTTACTTCCTTATTCTATATTCCCACTCTAATGCTCTGCCTGGGTGTTTGTCTCGCACAAGTTGTCCTCATCTTTAAACACGAGTTTCATCTCTAGGATTTTAAGTGTGTGTTGTTTTTCCTCACCAGTTAGGCCTTACACACAACAACACATCCCTGCCATACGGCAAAAAGCTGCCACATACATCACAGGTTTTTAGTTGCGAAGTGGTTCAAATGCAACTACATCTCTAAAAGTCGCTCACTTCTGGATTAGTCAGCAGCTGCAGTCTGTCGAGCTAAACCAGACAAGTATTAGGATATAAAAGTTAGCATCCCTGTTTGGTTTTTCCTCTGGTTCACCAGTCCAAGAGTCTGAAATAGCAGTTAGATTCTGTTAGACACAGCAGGGATGTCGTGTTTTTGTGTCATTGTTTGAATTTCCCGACACAGCCTCTTAAGGACATGGATGAACTGTAAAGGTTTACACTATGAGAATGTGCACATTTTGAACCTGATTAACTGTAACTTGGGTGTAGAAGAGATGTTTTTTTTAGGAAAAAAATGCACATGAACATTTGTAAAAACCCACAAACGGTCACTGAAAGTCTTTTTAAGTTGCCGAACCAGATATTTTGCAGGGAACTGAGTGAAAATGTGCTTGAAATGATCCACTTGATCACAATTTTTCCATTTGATGTAATTGGTGCTGCGATAAAACATGGTGTTCTCTTTTTTTCCTAAGCAAATGAGGTGATTTAAGTGGAAAATCAAAAGTTTAAAAGGTGGTGGTGTGGTCTAAGACACAGTGCTAGTACGTTTCTCGTGCAGGGGCCCACTGAAATCGGCCCCACAGATCCAGAAGCATCGCCGTCTCACATTCCAGAGAGGTGGCACCGTGCATGGGCTCTATATGCTGTGTAAGCCTCTTTGTGCTGCTTCTTAGGCACAAGATCAGAGTTTCTGGGAAGATTAGGGGTGAGAGATGGGGGCAAGACAGGGGGGGGGACTACCCCACAGGAATCCCGTGACTGTGGACTGATTAAGAGAAATGAGTCATGAGGCTAAAGTGCAGCATGAATGTTTGTTCGCGCATGAACGAAAGCCAGCACACAATCTGTAAATCGCCTCGTTACAGGGGAAGTAAAACTGACAATGACACCAGAAGTAGGGGATTTTTTTTTTTTTTTAAGCAGGTAGTGCCACAAAAATTCCATCTATAATGGAAAGGCACATTTAGCTGATCGCATATTCTCATATACAGGCAGTGTTTACACAACAGCCATATTAGAGTAGAAAGTAACATGCAGTTTAGCTTCTGAAGCATTACTGGAGCTTTCAGCACTCAGCAGTTGTTTGCTTGTCTCTCTTCCACCCCGACACTATTGATCTTCTTTTATCACACAGTGGAATTTAAAGCCACTCTGGCACAGTGAGTTTCGCAGGGCAAAGGTTTCTCAGGAGTGTTGATGATGAGATCAATACTTTAGAGTCATCGTTTTCATAACTGTTTCCTCTCTTCTTGAAGGTTCTGTAGGTTTGACCCTGTAGGGTTTTTTTTGGGGGGGGGGGGGGGGGGGTTGTGACCAGATCACAGTCACAACACTGTACCGCATACACACGCAATTGGCCCGTATACATGCAGTCTTATGATCGGGGAGCTCACTGCTGAAGCATGACTCGTTGAAAAGTCGTGATGATGGTGTGACTCGATGCCTAATCCACATCTGACAGACCGTAGGTGACCTTCCCAGCCTGTGTTCATCACGTGAGATCACAGCAGATAGTCAAAGGAGAGAATTCTCTTTGTGCTTTATCTAACAGGGCTTTAGCACGCTCTACCATGTTCTCTTTGTATTTGATGCTATTTAGGTCATGTGTTCTCACCTCTCGTGTCTTTTTTAGCTGCAGTATGTCATGCAGACAGAACAAAACCGCTGAAAAATAGCTCTTTCCTCTTTTTGTCATGTTTGTGTCTGCAGTCTGAGAATGCAGAGGCTTTAAAAGCTCAATGATCCTTTACTTAATGATTGTTGACTCTTTTGGCACAGACCTAAAACAACCAGAGCAGAAATCGTCCAGATTAGGAGAGTGTGCCTTAATTTGGCTCTCAGCTGTCTACCTAGTGCAGAATGATCTGTAATTAAAAAACATACGCTGATACAAATGTATACAGTTCAGTAGTGTCCATTTCACTGGATCATCATTTTGTGTTTATTCCCAGATTATTAGCTATATAAACCATACAGAAACAATGGGAATTTAATGGTAATCTAATTAGAATTTCTTTGATATATTTTAATACTGAATCTATTTTACCATAAACCGTATTGCAAACCTGTTAGTTGTGAGTTACCGTTCTGACGTGCGACATGTTGATGTCTTCTCCCTGCAGGCTGCAGGAGCGGCGTTGGCCTACGTCGGCACCTACGTGATCAAGAGCTATGACAACTTTGAGAGCTTCATTCAGGACAAGTACACGCTGGTCCCGGCCGCCATCATCATCGGCGTCAGCGTGGTGATGTTCATTTTCGGACTGGTGGGATGCTGCGCCACCATCCAGGAGTCCAAAGTCGGCCTTAGCTTTGTAAGTGTGTGTAGAGGGAGCATTTTCAGTCACATCATTACTGATCAACTTTTATGTTTCGTTATTGTTTTCACTTAGATTTTGTTTGTCCTCTCGTTCATTCTCATTTTCTTTCCTCTGCAGTTCTTTCTGATCATCCTGGCGATCTTTGCGGCTGAAGTGGCTGCTTTGGTATTTAGCTTCATCTACCAGAACAAGGTGAGTCACAGATACATGTTGTCTGTCACACAATGTTTGCTGCTGACGGTAAACTGTATTAGATATTAAGCCATATTCATACAGTCAACATTGTTTTTTTTGTTTCTTTCCGTCATTCCAGATCAGCGGAGACCTGGAAGGCTCCATGAATGGCGTCTTTTCAAAATACAATGGAGACAACAGTGAGACCAAAGCTGTGGACTACCTGCAGACAAACGTTGGTGTTGCATTCCACTGCATATAAATAACTCTGTCTTCTCACTTGCACTTTCAATCTCTTCCGCATCTTCTGCTTTGGCCTCACCCTTACCCGCTCGGCCGCTTTCAGTTCCCTCACTTGTACCTTCTCTTTACTCCACACTCTCTCTTTCTTCTCTTGCCTTTTAAAGACGAAAAAAAGAAACCATCTTAAAACAACAACAGCTAAAAGCACAGTCTACTTTCTGTTTTGTTGGCAGTTATTCCAGTGGATAACTGGTCAGATGTAGACATTATATGATACTGAGTAGAGCTGATAGAAGTCACATTATTGTGATTTTATATCGATTTATGCTCTTTTTTGAGTCTCAACCTGTTTCTATAACAAATAATTTTCTTTTTCAAAATGTTCTTGTGTGTTAATGCAGTAGCAAAAGTACATCAACCTGAAAAGAGTTTGGCTTGTTGGTTTGGTTTGTTGACATGCTTTATATCAATGTCCTGGTACTGTGTATGGTCAAATACAACATGTCATGGTACATGGCTCATGCTGGCCTGCCCTAATGTTGAGGTATTTGTTGCACAGCTAAAATGTCTTCAACAATGAGGACATAAAAAACCTCCTGCATCATTCTCCACCTACATGCTGTTGATGCTCCAAATTCACACCTCTGTGTCTGCCAAAAGTCATTCAGGAAATTGCTCATTTAAGAACAAGACAAAGAAGGTGGATTGAAAGCATGCAAGTCGAAAAATAAGCATCCCCAAATAACCTCAGTGCTGTAACTCACTCACTATTATACTTTGATGATATGGTGTCATATTCAGGTTTTGTATAAAGTCTTGAAAATTTGGAAAATGCTTAATTTTAAGGGTTAGAAAAAGTTTTAATATATTACATTAAATGATCCTGTCTTCATATTTGTTAGTTGTCTCCTGCCCTCAAAATCAGCAAACATTAAAAAAATCATGATCCAAACATACAATCAAAGTTAATTTGAGCAGCTGGTAGATTAAAGGAAGTGACAGAGTACAGCACATTGATTGCTGTGGGTGTAAAGGATTTTTGAGAGGATGGAAACTTTTGGTTTAGGTACCTTGAAAGTGCTTGAAAAGTGCTTGAATTTTACTCGTTAAAAGCTGTATGAGCCCAGCATGGTGTCACTCGTCACTCATATGTATTTTTGGACTCCTCTTGGCTTCTGTATTAACTTCTGTCTGTTCTCTGTCTTGTACAGCTAAACTGCTGTGGTGTCCGCAATTACTCCAGCTGGTCCAACACTACCTGGTTTACCAGCCACAACAACACGGTGCCTCTGTCCTGCTGTAAAAACTCCACCGCCACACAGTGCACTGGCAGACTGGATCAACCGGACCTGCTTAACCAAGAGGTAAATCATACACTGAATGAAGTAAAGTGAATTAAATCTGCGAAATGTAATTATCTCCCACCTCTGAGGCAATAAAGCAAGAGCAGAAATTTCCCATGTGTGTGCGTGCAGTATGTGCACTGACTGTGTATGTATGTGTGCATGTCTTTTAGGGTTGTGAGCCCAAGCTGAACAGCCTCCTGCAGGGTGTGTTGAGTTACGCCATGCTGGTCATTCTGGGCTTCGCCATCATCAAGGTAAGAATGGTCACATACAGTTTAGCCTTTGTATGTAAATCCCTCTCTCTATTAGCACAGTGCAGTGAGCCACACATCAGTCAATGCAACAGATGGTGGATCTTTTTGGAGAGATTGTATCCTACATATTATACTCCTTTCTATGCCATGTTGTACATCCCAACTGCATGGATTTCCTCACCAAGCACTACTTGTGTGATATGTCTTGTCAGGAGTGGAAAACCAAGTTGTAAGATAAGATATGACTTTATCAATCCCCAGCCAGCGAAATTTGGGTGTTACAGGCAGCAGACTGTAGGTATTAATGTTCTGTACTGTACTCAAATAGAACCTTTCTTGTCTTGAGCTCTACTCATGTGAAAGTATGATAGGTCTGTTCAGGGCTATACTTGATACTGATTGAGTTCTGCTTTTCAAAGCGAGCTTCCTCAGAAAGCTGAAGGATAAAAATTTCAGACTGGAATGACTTCCTGATTGTTCGGCAGGACACGTCTTGCAAGATGCAAGAATAACCCATTCATTGACAGCGGTGAAATTACTTGAGTTTGTCCCATGAACACGTGAAGCTCCAGAAGATTAATTTTAAGAGCTCGCGTCTGATTGCCTTCATCTTTCCTGTTGCAGTTCTTTGGGATGCTGAGCGTATGTGTCATCACCTGTAAAAGCGGAAACCGGAGGAGTGGGTACCAGCCTCTCTATGCCTGAGCCACTTCCTGCATCCACCCACCACCTCCTCATTTTGCTTGACTAGGTTTGCCGACCACGTCACTCAACAGTGCACAGCAGCGTCCGGGCCAATCACTGCACAGACCTTAAGCTTTATTTAGATAATGACATATGATGTATACACATGTGGCAAACCTTGTCTCAGTCTGAAGGCGGTCATTCAGAGCGTGCCTCCATAGATGAAATCAGCACAAATGTTCATCTTACTTCTTTAATCATTTTGCTGAATGTGGACATTGCTTTCACTTTTGGCTTGTTGACGAAATTCCATTTGGTTGCCCAAGGTTTCTGTACTTTCTCAGCCCAACTATGGCCTTCCTTTGGGAAAACACACATGTGACAATAGCACAAAATACCATTTTGAAAGTGATTGATAGAAAATGTTGATCCCTGTTGGATTCTATTTGCTCAAAGTCTTACTCTCGAAAGCATCCTTTAGTTTCTAATGCTGACTGTCAACCTGGTGCAGCGGCCGTCACATCGCAGGAGAGAAAAGCTGACAGAGAAGAACACTGTGTTGGTGAAATCTTGCCGAGTTTTCTCACTCTGCTGCATCATGTAGAAACTCTTTTAAAGAGCATTATTCTTTGCAATGTACCATAATGAAGGACTTCGAGCTATATTTTAAGCTTTTTGTGATTGTGAACACAAGGGTAGCAGTTTAATGCCTTGTTGAGATATATATATATACATATATAAAATGTGATGGTCAGTTAACTACATAGTTTGACTTTGGTTGTGTTTGTTATGTTTCTAAATTAAACAGATGAATATTTCCCAGTACTCTCGAGTTTGGTGCCATTACGTCACCTGATTGTATTGTCCTCTGTGTTTTTTGTGTCTTTCAAATTTTTTTAATGTTACGAAAACGGTTATTTTCCTGCAGTCCAGTGTTGCAGATGTACATTCAGAGCATGACATTAAACGTGACACATGCTGGTTATCTCTCTCTCTCTCTCACCTCATGACTCTGCTGATAAAGAAGCCTTTAGTGCCATACATACAGAAAATAGCAGTGTTCATCTTACATAAACCTTGTTAAACGATAAATAAATAGAGACTCACTGTTGTCACCATGGAGCACAGATGAAGGGATTGTTGAGGTGTTAGATAATTTCAACCTTTAGTTTCATTAAAATCCTTTGAACTCTTTCATCAATGATAAATTCAAACCAGCTGTGCACCAAACACATTTTCTTGTAATACACAGAAACCATCAGCATCAACTGCAACACTCGATGTTTGTCACTGTTGGATGTTCAGGTGCAGCAACAAACATCATCCTGCAGGTGGTGCTAGAGAACATGTTCTGCATTTTAAAGTCTAAACCAGCAGTTGAGGTAGTGAAGGAGCTCAAAAGCACGAGTGTGTACTCTCTGTGGGGGCAGTAGAAGATATAAGAGTTCATATGTTGTCATTCAGTTGTTAGAGTTAGAGTTAAGGACAATTTGCATGAATTTAGTTTAGAAACAATGGTTTAAGTATGATTATAAGATGTTTTAGTGCTTAAAGTGACACTCAGTGATCCTTTTGTCATCAATTATTCATCCTCTTCATATTGACTAAACTTTGATGCCACTTGGTACTTTTGAGTTTCAATGAACTGCTCTTCTCTGTGTGTGTTCGTGCTGCTGTGTTACTGACATGCGCTGATGTAAATGACCCCCGCTGCCCTGTCTCATTCTGTGGCCCTCTCATATCTCTTGACTGCATATCTTATTCAGGGCATATCCTCACTGCTCCAGGCTGTGTTGACATTTAGACAGGATGGTCCTTTTCACAGAGAGCTGTTGGCGCACGCATGGCTAGATAACCTTGTCGGCTCTGAGACCCCTTTTCTTCTCTCCTTCCTCAAACTGTCTGTTCCTCCTGTCTCTCATTCGCTCTCCTGTCTATTTATCTCTGTTTCTCAGCTCACCTTTTCTCTCTTGTCATGCGTCTTTCTCTACCTGTTTGTGTTCTGCATTTGAGGTGTATTTGCATCTCTATCTCTTACCAAGACCACCCATCTGTTTTCTGTTCTGTGCCCTTGTTTTTCTCAACTTCCCCCCGCTCTGTAGTATCTCAAGTGTTAACCCTTAATATCAGGTGGTGCAGCAGGCTAGATAGTGCTCTTTCTCAGTAATGCTCTATGTACTGTGAATAATGCAAATTAATCTGAACAGAGCAGCTGTCTTTGAGTGTAGATTATCAGTACATTATGCAAGAACACAAACCAAGATATTTATAGGTTTTCTGTTCTGAAACATTGGCAGGTTGCTTGATACAGGCCAGTGAGGCGAAGGCTTATTTGGGTTTTTTCTCTTGGTTTGTTATGTGACTGGAAAGCTATAAACAAGATTTTCTTAAAAAAAGATACAGGAAAATAAGACAAGCTTGTCCAAAAAAGCTCATCCACCTTACTGACCTCTTGATTAAATGGTTATTCCAGAAAGTCCTCCATAAATTTGAGGTACTAACAAGTTGCTGGAGTGAGCCGTGCTCCCGGATCACCATCTGGAGCCTATATTTCCCATAATGCAACAGGATAATTTTTAATCAGCCCCTCACTTCCATCCCCAGATGCCCACTTCATTCATACTCCACTCCTCCAGTTTGCAAAGCTGGCTTTCAGATCTAAATTTTACACTTAAAAACAATGCTGCATTTCAAAACCTATGCTGCCACACTGTTGGGTGTGCCAGAAAAAGATTTGATAAGTCCTAATAATTAGTTTGTCAAATGCAGTATGCCAGAAAATACCAGGATGGTCGACTGAATCTGGTTTCATTTTGCAGTATGCAAGCCAGCATGCTCTTCTGGCTATTCCTACCCACAAGAGCAGGGTTCGAACAAAGTCCTCTTTTTCTTTTTACTTCATATTTTACGTTATGAACTGCGATGGATATATGAGCATGACTGTCGAGCTAAATGCACGATATTATGATGGAGTAGTATTTCCCAATTGTATGCATACTACATGAAACAGTACACACTTACTGACTTTCCAATTCCTCACGCTCCCTTTCCAGAGAGGCAGCCCTAGTGAAGAGTGCCTGAATTGCATCAGCAAAATCAAGGAACTGCACGTTTAAATATTGCATTTGTCCTTCAAGGACAATAATACACCACCGTGCTTGGCCTTCACTTTCTGTCCAATCAAAGGTAAAAACAGGGAACTGAAAAGTGTTGGATTCAGTGGGGTGTGAGAGCTGATTGTGCGTTGTAGCATTTGTTATTCCCTCATGAGTCGTCTTCGCACACCTACAGATGAGCCCTCGTCTGTCTCCTCTCTGGGCCATCCCCTCTCTGGAAAAAAAAAAAAAAAATTCAGCACAAACGCACACCAAGCGAGCCGACTAGGCCAGATGTTGTCACAGGGAAACTTCAGCCTGACCTCTAATTTATTTATTTCCTTCCCTACTTAGCCGGGGATCTGTTGGAGGCCGGTAACCTGAGGAGGACACACACTATACTGCTGTTCACTCTGTGCTGAAGGCAGATCGACACAAGGGCAGGGAGGAAATTTCTGTGTGTCTGAGTAGAAATCCAAGGACTCTCAAGTCAATTCCTTAATGACTCATGTTACATTTGTAATGCTGAATGCATTGTCTGGATTTGTTTTGTTTTCTTACATATCTGTTGCATATGTAAGAAAAAAGAGGGACTTTTTATGCTTTTTAGGGCACAGTAATACAAACAAATAAGGAATCAGTGCTGTGTCAAGGTTTGATTTGAATTTCTTTCCCTTCAGCTTTCTTCTCAGGACAGAACCATGAATAATAACACACACTGTCAAGACCAGGAGCAGGTGCTGCTGACAACATACACGCCTGCGTGTGTGTGTGTGTGTTTCCGTAAACAGCCGCCCACCACCGGCACTGTGATGTCTCCATTTGTCAGATGCTATCAGTGTTAATTAGAGGGGGCAGAAATACAGAAGAGGAACAGAAACAGACACAGAGAACAAAGACTCGAGAGAATTAAATGAGCAGTAGCAGTATCATCGTATGACCCACATTATCTATAGTTTTCTAAACTTAATCTTCACATCTTAAGTATTTACAAGAGATGTTCCACTAGCCTGACTGCTTCTTTGTCTCTTTTCCTTGCCTTTCTTTCCTGATCCCTCCCCTTTTCTTTTTCTCTGCTTGTATTCTTGTGAGCAGTTATTTAAAAGTGAATGCCAGTGATTTTATAGGCTTGTTCTTGGCTGACCTTTAATGGCCATTGACTCCCCTTTACCTCCAGCTACCTTTGCATTTTAAGGACTTATCACATAACTTCTGCAGCTCCTGCCCTGGAGATTTTGGGAATCTAAATCGCAGATGTCCCAAAACACACACACACCGGAGACGCCAGGAAGTGTTCGCGATTATACTTTTCAACTGCACTACTATTAGTCCAAGTCATGACAGAAGCACATCACCAAATCAAGATGCTGACATGAGGCTGGAGACTGGGTCAGCAGTGATATTTTGACGCTAAGCCATGTAATGATACGAGCACTGAGCAATTTGAAGGTAAAAAAAAAAAAAAAGATTTCATCCTTTATCCCAAAATGGCAGTTCCCATGTTACACAAACATCTGGAAGCAGACTTTGCTCTGACTCAGAAGCAACAAAAGTATTTGACAATTTCCTCTTCACTACATTCCATCTGTAAACCCGTCTTATCTTCGCACAGGAGAGGGAGCAGATGCACACCTGGAGGACGTAAAGCTAAAAGCTTCACCTCAGGTCTGTTGAAGAGGGGGTACAGCACTTCCATGCATGCTGTTGGGGAAGGGATGAACAATTCTCTGTCACTTTCATTTTTCCAACAGCAGCAGCTCTCTGATTACAACCTCCCCCTCTGTAATCACAATGTGACCACTGACCCATCATGTAATGGCTCGCATTAAGCTGATTATTCAGCAGATTTCTGCAGCACACCTGTAAAATTCAACTAAAAGGGTGATGAAATGGAGCAAAAAGGGTGTGTGGTCTCCTGGTTGGTGAGAGATAACAGAGAAGCGTCTTTAACACTATCCTCTCAGGGTCACATGATGCTGTGGATTCCGTTTCTGTCAGTTAATCAGACAGAAATATCACATAAAATTCAGAGCTACCCCTGTGACTCCTCTGCTCTTCTCTTTACTCTGGGTTCATTACATTGGGTGGCTCTTAGGTCTCTTTTCTATCTCCTCTCTGTTAATCCTGTAGCACCTCAGCATAATCATCATTCCATTCACCATGACCTATCTCCTCTTTCTTTCTCCTTCGCTCGCTGCGCTGGCTCTCATGAGACCCCTCTCCTCACCACAGGCTGCAGGACTTTGTAAGTCAACAGACTATTATACAACGCAGCCATAAGACATCGCAAACATGGCGGAAACTTCTGTTTTTGATCTGCTCCTGCTTTCTCCATCTTCACGAGGGCCGACTGCCCACACAGTACATCAAGTTCATGCAGTTTTTTGGAGCTGCCCTCAATAATGGTTTAGGGAAAAGTAAGAAATTACAAACTGAACTGAAACTCTACATTACAAAATTCATTCCAAATTGGAAATCAAATTGTAAGAGTAGATTTTTCCTTTGCTGTCACAGTTTTGCACAGTTTTGTTGTCTTAAGTTCCCCTCTTGTTAGTGATGATCATTGACCTGAAAAAAAAGTTAATTTCGCTAATGGAGTTTGGTGGAATAACAGCATGTCTGAACTGACTGAGTCAGAGATACAGCTGCTGCCTGACAGAGACTTTCAAACAGGGGTTTTGGCCAATAAGGTCAGATAGACTCGACTAAAAATAATATCAGACAACAAATAAGAATTGCTTCTCTCTTTTTTTTTCGTTTTCTTTTTATGTTGATGAAAAAGTGGTGCATAAATTTGCATTTTCCAGTGAGATCTGGCTCAAAGTACAAGCATGGCATCTCCGCTTTCACCCAGATTACATGCCTATACAAGCTTACACATTTCATTTTCTCTCCCTGTATGACTGTGTCTCCCCGCAGTGTCGACTTTTCTCCAGACCTCTTGTACTTGAACACACTATTAATTCTCCTTAACATGTGGTGGCATCCTTGCTGCTGTACGAAACACTCATTCACTATGAACAAAGGGCTCCACTCTTGGTTCCTCGCTGGAGGAATTTCACACCTATCCTGCTCATGTCAGGAGATGACTATGGTTATAATCGAGGTGGAATAAGCTGGAGGCTGGTTTGGGCTGTTTTGCAGATCAGTAGGTCCAGCACTCCTGCAAAAAGCGACCCAGGTTTAAGTGAGGTCAGGGTAGCTGCTGGGAGTCCAGGAGAGAGAGAGAGAGAGAGAGAGAGAGAGAGAGAGAGAGAGAGAGAGAGAGAGAGAGAGAGAGAGAGAGTATTAATCATCCATGGTGCAGTGCGTGAGTGTGTGTGAGCCACTCAGGTCTCGTAGATGTATCTGGATCGGGGTGATCTCTCCTCTCCTCTCCTCCCTCTCTCGGATCACTCCTCCGAAGCGCTGACAGAGAGCGGACAGTCGCCCACAGTGCCCGGCTCCATAGCAGCCGCCTCTGGCTTATCTCATCTCGGCGGATCGCCCCCGGTGCCGACCCGTACCGGCTGTGCCCCCCTCCGTATCATTTAAATCACACACACACATAATGCGGTCGTGTTTCACTTTCTTTGCTCCCGAGGTTCTCTATCCCTCACATCCTTTTGTCGTTTTTTCCCCCCGGATCTTTGTTTCTGGACGGCGGGCTGCGGCTGCGTGAGTACGGATGGCTGCTGTTATCTTTGCATGTATTTCTTTCTTCCTCCTCTTGTTCTTGCACATCGCACAGACACTGAGGCAGATAAGATAACGTGAAGCTGGCTGAGGGAGGGGAAAAGAAGGAGGACGGGGCTCTTTGTCGCTGTTGCACTTTTTTTTTCTTTTTTACTTTTTCGAAAATGGGCTCTTTATGTTTTATTAAGATGCACTTCAATCTGACTGTTTTTGTTCTGTCGGAGGGGCGTTACTGGAGTCTGAGTAGACACACAAAGGCAGCTGCATGAAGCCAGTGTGCAGAGAGGATGCAGCGTTTCCCATCTAAACTATAACTGCCTCAACGCCTGTTGGGAAGTAAATAGAGTCAAAGAAAAAGAGAAAGCAAACAGTCAGGGACGCAGGGGCAGCTGCACAAAGCCACAGTACAGCCCCTGTCTGTTCCCATCTATCACCTATTTGTTGACATCATACTGGCTCATTGTATAGTTTAATTTATCTGCATTAACCTAAATTAAAGGCTATTTATATGCAGTGGGATATTTCTAAGAATTTTGTCAGCAGGCTTCACAGTTGCAAATAAAAACATTTTGCTGCACTGCATCGAGAAGCTGCAAAAGATTCTCATTTATAATATGTATTCTCCTTGCATAACCTGAAGGAACATAGAAAATAAATACACAGAGAGAACACCGAGCGCCATCCCCACTGGTTATGCATTATATATTAAGTTAGCCCAGCGCTGCACCTCCCACCCAGCACCACTGTCAAAGCTCCCTCTCTCCATCAGTATCTCTGTTCTCAGCAGTCAGCCCAGACTGAGGCTAACATGAGCACGGAGTGTGGCTTGTAATTGTTTTGCACTGCCGTTAAGGAGCAGTTGTACTCCAGTTATTGAGCGCACATCCCCCTATTTCTAGAAATAAACAGAGGGGGAGGACTGATACTCACGCCTGCCCTCAGGCCTTTGACAGCAGATAGGTTTGTTTTATGGATTGATGGATTGTTTGAGGTCTTACAGCCCAGGGATCTAGGGCTTAGAGAAAGTCAGTGCTTTTGTTTTCTACCACTATACGACCCTTCAAGGGGTGGGAAACAAGCTAAAAGACTCGTTCGCTTTTATATTGCTTAACTTAAAATGAGACCAAATAAAGTTGGACTGTGTGATGCAATCAGAAAAGTAGACCACCGCTGAAAAGAGATGCTGCGGTGATAATCCCTCCCATCCTGTCCAATAGTCTCTTTGCTCTGAAACGTCAGCAGCATCATATAGCAGATATTAAAGCCTCATTGATTATCCTCTCTAAGCACATTGAGTTGCTGGTGTAGGTTAAGTTACACTGCCATTCAGTGTTATGTAATGGTAACTCTCTTGCGACAACAGACCCTGTTAACACGCTGGCGCTGTTGCTGTGTAACTTTCATCTTCATCTCCTCTGTGTGTGTGTGTGTCACTCTCTGTTCTGTTTCCTCCCTTCCTCCCCAGCAGCAGCCGCAGATGCGTTGAGCGACGCAGCTAACAGCAGTATCTTTCCACAGTGACCACAGCCTTTCAGCCTGGTGCTGAAATCCCTACATTCATGAGAAGGCAACAGGAAGCAGATTACTGAGGGATTAAACGCATGCACACGTATGCACACACAGAGAGTACCGCAGGTCCAGGATTTGACTGCCGTCCAACTGTGGATCTCACACTGAATGAACTTGTCTGAGTGGCTGACCGACTGAGACACTCTCTCTGGTATCATGGAAGAGGAGGAGGAGCCAACAGAGTCTCATTGAATGCAACTCACACAACCCCACCTTCTTCCTCCTGCCTCGCTATCGAAGGCTTTGACTGGTCGATGAGGATTAAAGACTTATAAGAAACACAGCGGAGCGTGCAGGGAGCGGAAGGGAGAGAGGAGTGCAGAGCCGACCATCCGCCTGCTGCTGTCCCATGATGCATCTACACATGTCTAAGAGCGGGATCAGGCTCACAGAGGGCTGTTTCTATGGATACCCCTGCCCTGGGTTGTGTTAATAAGACTCACTGATATTCTGACTATCTGCGCGTGAAAAAAAAATACAGCAAGAGATTAGAGGTGCATCCCTGCAGCAGGCTACAGCATTAAATAGCATGTGTGGAGGCAGAGAAAGACATCAAGTGTCAAGAGGAAGACAAAGGGAAAATCTGTTTTTTTAAACATGTTTTGTAGATGCTTTACCAACACCCGAATAAACCTGTAGCTGCAAGATCACCGAACTCATTGTTACATTTCTTCTCCCCTGGTTTAATTTGTTTCAACGCTTTCTGACGTCCCATTTGTTGCTCAAACACTCCTTGTCCAAGCTTGAGTTCAGGAGAACATTAACAACGGCTGGTTCAGAAAAAGGGTGATTTGATCAGAATCTGCCCACACAGGACCCGGAGAGGAGGTGAAGATGATGCACAAAGACACTTCTTAGCCCTGAAGGAAATAACTCCTTTTTTTAACCTGCTTGCAACACAGAGCACAGCTTGAAAACTCTCTGGATAAAATAATCCTTCTGGAAGGTTTGTGGGCCCCTAATACTGCCATCACCTCTCACCAGACTTGTTTTGGCACTGAATGTGGGTCTACATGAGAACATACATCTAACATGCACCAGCTACCTAGAGGAAAATCAGGTCTCTAGTTGAAGCTCTGGACTCACCAGCAAGATTATGTGCATAAAACAATAACAAAGCACTTATAGTCAATCTTGAGGTACCTTGAATCTATCTATCATCTGTTCCTAACACCTCCAGATTGAGCTATCATGGCCAGACAAGATGCCCCCCTCTTCCTCCATGGCTTTGACCTGGGTGGCCACTTTGTTGACCTCCGGCCTCTTGGCATGGGCGTCACAGGCTTGGTCCTCTCAGCTCTGGACCAGCGCACTGGACAGCGGGTGGCAATTAAAAAACTGGTGATGCGTGATGCCGTGACAGTGAAACACGCCCTGCGGGAGGTCAAAATCACTCGGCGGCTGCACCATGAAAACGTGGTGAGGGTTCACGAGGTTTTGGCGCCATATGGACGACCACTGCCCAGAGACCCAACCCAGCTGAGTGCCCTGTACATCGTCCAGGAGTGCATGGAGACCGATCTGGCACGGCTGCTGGAACAAGGACCACTACACACAGGTATGGGAAGCAGAAGGGAAATAGAAAATTGCAAATAAACAGAATATAATTATTTTATTTTAATTTTGAGAGTTAAAGTTGCATTTTTGCTACAGTATGGTGCTTTGTCGCTGCCCTGCTGGCTTTGCTTACACTGTGATTTGTTGGATTTAGCAGCAAAGCTTCTGAGACAGTACTTTATCATCCACATCCACAATTCACACATTGGAAAATCACATTACAGTCATTCAGGCCTTTGCTTGTTTGTTTTGCCTTCATAAAATGCTAGGTAACTATTGGAGTGAGACATCATTTTGGCATATGTGCAAAATAGTTTTGCCCATTGCCACACATTAGAAGATGTTCTCATTCATAAAGTCTTTCCTTCACTCATTCATGTTATGTTTTAAATGATGTCACTTTTGACAGATTCAAATGTGGATAGTTATCTAACTCTACTAACTTTACTCAATTAATCATCACATAAGTAAATCACAGTAGAATCCAAAATAAAGGTATGTTTTGCAAATTGCTAAAATGCTTTGACTGAGAACTAAGTATTGTGAGAATAGAAGCAGTTTGGTGTATCCTGATATGTACCTTTTGCCCTTGAACAGGTCACGCTACTCTGCTGTTCTACCAGCTGCTGAGGGGACTGAAGTTCATCCACTCTGCTAATGTCCTACACAGAGATCTGAAGCCTGCCAACATATTCATCAACACAGACCAACTTTTGCTCAAGATTGGAGACTTCGGGCTGGCCAGGATAGTCGACCCTCACTATTCTCATAAGGTGAGAGAGGAGAAACGCACAAGGAAACCCACTGCACACATACACGTGATACACTGCAAGGACATTTACACACTGTGTTAACTCTCGCCACGGAAATCTGTGGTGTACAAACTATTGTAAGTGCTCTGCTTTCAACAGTAATCTGATTTATAAATGTCCATCTAAGCACAAAAAGTCCTTTCTTGGGTTTAGAAATTAGGATAGTTGGCTTATATGTATACTAGAAGCTGGATGTCTGATTTTTTACGGTGCTCAAGACTTTGACTTATGACCGAACATGACATACTGTATAAGCTGGGGGTTTACAATAATCAGCAATGCTTGTACAAATATTTCCAGCCGTAACCTAATTACTCTTAGTGATCTTTTTTGGGGCATGCAAATGTAGCAGATGTGCCAAGCGTTCTTTTGACTAGAGGCCAACAAGCCTGTGATCATTACTCTCTTTAGGCTAACGCTCTCTTAACAAGTTTTAGATTAATTTCATGAATTCATAATCTTCAGAGGACAAGCCGGCATAGAAGTGTGGACCTGCGCACGTGGTTCTGGCTGCATTGATTTTGTTAGAGAATGGTACTTTTTGATACTTGTTCTTCACAAATTAATCATGCTATAAATAGTCATAAAAGTTGATAAAGTTTGGAGGATTTTTCACTCTCCTCATTGCTCCGACGCAGTGTGAGCCGTTCTGCTGCTGATGAATGAGTCGAGGGACAGTATTGTAATATTAAAGACTATCTCTGCTCCCTCTTATTGAAGTAGAGCTGTTATCAAGGAAGAGACGGCAACTCCTCAAGCCCTGTGTGGTTATCCGACAGCGCATAAACCTTTGTCTGTGTGCAGAAACAGATACGTGATGGGATGGGATACTGCTGCGAAAGAATCCTCCTGCAGAAAATCAGGGGGTTTCGCACGTGTTTTCTGCACCTCACAACTGAAGCTCAGAATAATTGATCTGTCTGTCTGGAGTCCTCTTGGGTGACATCGTAGACATCACCAGCCTGATTCTGACAAAGTGCTTTGGCAAATACAGCCAGAATTTCAAAATCTCAGTCTTCAAGAAGTGTAACTGCAACACCTCTTCGAAGGATTCTACATACTGCGACTGCAGTACAGCCGAGTCGTCTTTTTTTCTATGACTGGCATCTCCGATTACACATCCCCAAGTTCTGATGCAGCCGATGTGTGTCTTTCACATTGGGTCCGACCCTGCTATTAATGTTGTCTTCCTAAACCTGGTATCAGGTTTTGTGCTTATCAAACCCTGCGATTAGCCTGTCCATTGTAGATGAAGGCTTCTGAGAGATTAATGTGACAATTTACTGCTCCATTGTGCTGCTCTATTATACACAAAGATCCCACAGCAATACTGTAACACTAGCAGGGCAGTATGTGTGTGTGTGTGTGTGTGTGTGTGCGTGTGTGTGTGTGTGTGTGTGTGCGTGTGTGCGTGTGTGCGTGTGTGTGCATGTGTGTGCGTGTGTATGTGTTTTGGGCCTGTGCATGTGGAGAGGAGCTCTTGTGAAAGACGATCTTTGTCTGCCCGGAACACGGGACTGGGGATCAGCTGGGTGCAGACACAGGGGGTGCGTTTGGAGAGGAGGAGGGAGGGGGGAGGAGGGGTTGATGAGAGTCGGGGGTGGGCAGATGAGGAGTAAAGGTGAGGAATGTTGAGTCATGGAAGGGTGAAAGAAGGAGAGGTGAAAAGTACAAAGGCAGAGAAAGGGAGGTCGAGAGGGAGGATGAGCAAAAGTGCAAAGAGGAGGAACAAGGAAAGTGAGGACAAAAACAAGATGAAGGTAGTCTGGTTTGTGCAGGACGGCCGAAACAATGTTTCAGTTTCACTCTCTTCCCCATTCTGTGCATGTGTTTGGATGGCATTTCTGATTTTTTTTAAATCCAGGGTCATGACAAGTACAGTATTTCAGCTCCTGCAGAAAGTATTTTTCCCTCTCCTGGTGCTGCAGTATCAGCCTCTTCCTTTGCAGACTTCAGTCTCAAAGCTTTGATAACAGGGATGCATTAATAACCAGTAAGAGTGCTGGCTGCACATTTCACTCCAGTTTGAAACCTGACTGCTGACAGCACTGCTGACATGGTTTGAATTGTTCTGAGCTGTGAGTTCGTCATAGCGGAGTCTGTCCCAGCTGATGTGTCTGTTGGCCAGCAGAACATCAGTTTGTCATTGTTCATTAGCATACGATTGTATTACAGTATCACAGTTATGTGTGTGTGTGTGTGTGTGTGTGTGTGTGTGTGTGTGTGTGTGTGTGTGTGTGTGTGTAAGATGATGCTGGGCTATTTGTGATGCTGTGTTGACACCAAAGCAGATGCCTGCAGTGAATGTGCTTGCATCCTCTCTTGTATTTAATAATGCAGAGCCAAAGCACCATTTTTTCAAACATTTTGTGGTAATGGACGTGGGCAGCATTGACCTCAGCTGTGATGAAAATGCACAAACAGTATTAACTGACATATTAGGCCATAAAGCAAGACTGGTGGCTCTGTTTTTGTCACTCATTTATATTGCTCTCAAATAGGGTGCCTGCATCACAGTCAACCTTAATCAGGTTTTATATTACGTCATGTTGGACAGTAAGAGTTTAGACTCACAACTGAATGATGTTCCCTCTTTTCAGTTAACTATTATGGCTATTGCCTTGTCTTAGTGCTTCTACAGTATCTTACAGTGTCCGTGCGTAATCACAGTGGTTTTTCTCAGCACACTGGGACTCTGCAGTCATCAAAATGAGGCTGTTTGACGAGCCGTCTAGATGTGTGCCTCCGACTACACATACAAACATTTACTCAGGCAAGGAGGGATGACAGAAAGGTTGAGAGGAGAGAGAAAGGAAACGGAGCCTGAGAGAACATTATTTGTGATGCTGTTTGTGGTCTAAACCGGTAGGAACTTTGCTTTTTCTGTCTGTGTGTGTGTCACCTGCTGAGGCAGCGCAGGATCTGCCCAGAAGAAATTATTCATGACCTGGATGAAGGATGGAAAGAAAGAAGGAGAGGAAAGGTGAATCAGGAGAGGACGTTGGAAGAGAACGAGAAAAGAAGGGGCCGAAAGGGAAGGGAGACATACAGAAAGATGCAGCAGGGGTAGACAGGTAAAGAGTAGCAGAGTAGAGCTGTAAGAAGCGAAGGGGGGGATGGAACAGGTGAGAAAGGAGGTGAAGCATGATGGCGGAAAGAGACAGATGGGGTGAAGCACGAAGAAAAGAGGAAAGGGAGGGGAAACAGTCATAGCTGTCGATGGTGACGTAGAGAAACACTGAGGTGAGTTGAGATTAAAGGAGCGGATGGAGGGGAAAGTGGGAGGTGATGACAGCTGGGAGAAGAAAAAAGAGGAGGAAGGAAAGAAGGAGTGCTGAAAACCAGCTTGGAACTGAGGCCTAAATATATATTTTTTTCTCTTTTGCAAAGCAGCTTCTGAAAACCAAAGCTGTTTTCTGATTAACTTTTATCATCAAATAATATGTCATCCTGAAAATGTTGGGTCTTTGGCATGAAACATGGCCACCCTTTGAAAGTCACTATCTGTCAAATGCTTGCCGGGAAGCAGAAAGGAGAGCTCAGATGTAGGGAACAAGCAGAGAAGAGGGCAGAGAGGGACAGACGGAGAGACGACAAGGTGAGCGTATGTTTGTCAGGCCATCATTGAGCACTCAGCATCAGTTTCTGCTCTGTCATCTGCTGGCACACATAGAGGATAACAGGCCGCGATGAGGGAGGGCGGTAAGTGAGGTGCAGCGAGGGCCGAGGAGCCGTGGAAAGAGAGAGGGAGTGGAGAGCGGGTACACATGACGTAGGGGTACCGAGAAAAGGAGAGGCGGCACAGGAGGAGCAAAGAGTGGGAGAGAAGAGAAAGAATAGAGCTGGGAAACTGAAGTTGCTTCATGTTTGCAGCTACTCAGCAGGGCTGTACAACCAGGCAACTCATGTAACATCTTGTATTCGGGGAGTAATGTAATGTAAGAAAGCTGGCCCGGAAAGACTCCCAGGTCCATTTCTGGATCACTTTCTGACATCCCTTTTGAGTATGAAAACTCATCTGGGCCAGGATAAATCCCATGCTGACTATATGGCATAAGTCCTAAATTGAGTCCTTCTGCAAGAGGCACCAGATAGCGAGGGAGAGAGGTGAACGGTGAGACTGAAAGTGGAAACAGAGATGTTGGGACTCCTTTTCCAGCCATGAAAATAGTGTGCCAGTAAGAAAAAAGTGATGTGTCCACAGTTTCTGTATTATGTCTGTCATCATGAAGCAATTCACAGCAGTTAAATGGGAAAGTATTGAAAGGAAGTTAACCATCAGCTGTCAAGAAATATAAAAATGCGAGAAGATGTGTCTAATTATAAGCATATTTTTGCTGTGCACTGTTTAGTCTTCTAATATCATGACTGTCAACAAGTTTTAAAACCTGGGGCAGTAAAGTTTGGCTCAGGAGAGATACAAGGGCCGGAAATATAATAGTACACTTATATAGATTTTGTAAAGTCCGAGAGTGGAGCAATTTCAGAGAGTGAGAGGTGGAGTGACATGTAAGAGGCAGCATTAATGATTGCAACAAAAAGCACCTCATTATGAATAAACCCGGTTTGTGTGTGAGTACCCTTGTGTGCGGTTCATCTCCATGCACGGCGTCATCTGTGTTATTCAGAAGGTGAACATTTGCAGATGTAAAAGGCAGAGAAGGGTCTTGTCAGGGCAGCGCCTAATGAGAGGACGTGTGTTGTTGTTGAGCCGAGCATCAAAGGCTCGCTGAGACTCGGTAACTGCAGGTAGAGACTCGTGGTAATGTTGTCTACTGCAGAGTGTATCCAGAAGCCAGCGTCCGCCCTCATAGATGACATAAAATGATGAAGTGTTTGCATTTGGAAATCAAAATATCTTTTGTGAGCTTTAATTTCATTTTGCAGCTGACATTACTGACTTCACGGTGCTTCCATTCCAACAAATATAACTACCAACAAACTGCCAGCTGGATGGTGATGAATATGAGCAACTTGAGCACCTCATACACGTGCATGCAGACTTACATGTACACTGCTGGAATGGTATCAATGAGCCAATCTGTTGCATGCTCATCACTAATATAACTGCAGTATATCATTCTGTCTTTTAACTCACCTCTTTCTTTTTCTCTCTTTCTCCTGCTTCTCCCTCACTCACCCCCTCACCTGCCTCTCCAGGGCTATCTGTCAGAGGGTCTCGTAACTAAGTGGTATTGCTCCCCCCGTCTGCTCCTGTCCCCCAACAACTATACCAAGGCCATAGACATGTGGGCTGCTGGCTGCATACTGGCTGAGATGCTCACTGGACGCATGCTGTTTGCAGGTACCTCAGCTGTTTGTCATACAGCCAATACACAGTCGTTATGACCTTGATGTCCTGCAGAAACATTATGACATTGCTGATCATTAATTTCATGACATAATGAAACGTGATCATATCATCAGTATTCAGCAGCAATACTGTATTACTGAAAGTTGAGAGCTTTCTGGATAATGTGTTCCAAGGGACTGGCAATTCTTTTTCTAATATCTGTTATTCGGCACATCTGTGTGGTCTGATTGTGTTTTGGCTCCCATAAAGGACAGTGCACGTCAAAGATAAGATAAGAAACCTTTTATTTGGACGGCTTAATGTGATGTTAGCAATAAAGATAACCATGGAAAGTTTTTAAGCGTGAACATTGTACTCTTGCGTGTACATTTGGAGCATCACTATCTTCAGTATTGGTATGCACGAATGAGAAAGTGACGCCAGACCATCTTAGCAACAATATACACCTGCCTAAATAAGATGAAATACTGACATCAGTGGCTTAGTGAGTACAGTAGTACAATCAGATAGCTCTGTTGTATTGAAGCACATCTTTTGTGTCCTTCATTTACTAATGTAAAGTTTTAGCAGGAATGCAAAAAAAGTGCTTAAAGACAACATCGCAAGGTGACATCAAGTGAAGCTAAGGAGAGTTAGTCTTTCCAGAGTGTCCTCGGCCAAAGATACTTTATTCTCTGTCTGCAGGCTACTTCTTTGCCTGACCAGAATAACAATGATGATAGAGAAATTCTCGCTGTCTGAAGCAGATGTACTTCCTCCTGACAGGCAGATTTGACCTCCACCAGCCCTCTACACCACAGGCGAGGTGGTGCCATAAACTCCGATGGCGTCATCCATTCCCTGGTGTTCACTCTCTGCTTTCACACATCGACTGTTAGAAATGCGTGCCTTGCTTTTCACTTTACCGCCAGAGTTTAGAAGGCACAATATATTTTTGTTTACCATAGGAGAAGTGATGCAGTCCCATCCAAATACACTACTGCTTGCCTGTGGAGTGGTGAATATGTTGATATAGCACCACCTGCTGGTGTGCAATAGCTTGTTGGAAGCATTTAAATGAAAAATGTTGCACTGGCTGGAGAGATGCTATTGGACCGCTCTGCACCGAGCCGAATGAGGTGCTTTAAAACAGCTATTCTCCAGCAGCTGTCAAAAGTTAAATGCATTTTTCCCAGAGTTGAGCATGACAGCATCTCCGTCAACAAACTCAGATGGATGTTTTAGGTTAGAGTGGTTTAACTGGATCATAATCAGGGTAAATGTCTGCCAGTATTAGATGCATGTTCGATTTGTATAAAGCCTCCAAAGAAGTGCTGCCCAGCAGGTTGTACTGTGGAAACAAGATTCCCCAGTACACAAAATACCTAATGTCGTTGCACAGTTTGGGTGTGACCAGAAAAACGACATGCTGGAAATTTCAACCATTACTATTCTACTCGCATTTGATTCAGGGTGGTTTTACTCTTAAACAGAGAAGGAGAAAAAACCATTAAGATGCAAGAAGTGGCATTTTATGTGATTTCAGCAGAGTTGAAGTTGAAGTGGCTCCTTACTTACTATTTCTTTCACTTGACAGCTCACAACTCCTCGTTATTTCTCTTTGACTCTAATTGGTCACCTTCTGCTTACTGAAAGCAGAAGATAAACTGATTCTCAGTCTCTTCTCTGCTTGTCTCTGATTGGTCGGCTCCCCCTCCCAGGAGCTCATGAGCTGGAGCAGATGCAGCTGATCCTCGACACCGTGCCAGTGCTGAGAGAGGAGGACAGGCAGGACCTGCTACAGGTGACGCCTCAGTGGCTGCTGCTGCTCGTCATATGTCTCCGAGCTGGTTGTTTAAATATGCAACAGGGTGTCCTTGTCATGTTCAGTTTGCAGCTTTGGGCGAGAACGATTTAGTCTGCAGTTTAAATGTGCATTCTTTCCGATGTTGCTTTCAACTAGAATCTGCTTTACAGTAGCAATTAAATCAGTGGAGCACCTTGAATCTTTTAAAGAATTGTACAAAAACGAATAACCACAGCAGAATTATGTACACATTTGACCCCACTGTCATCCCTCCTTTCCCAGGTGATGCCTTCATACGTCAGTCATGGATGGAGAGTCAAAAAACCCTTTTCTGAATTGCTGCCTGAAATGGATGTTCAAGGTGAGCGGTGGGAATTGAGTAGTAAGAAGAAGAGGGAGGTCAAGCAGTGTGAAATAGAATGACAAGTAAGAGTAATGGAAAGTGTGAGGAGAAGAAACACAGATACAGAAGGATGAAGAGATGATAGAGGAGTGTGTCGAGGTTCGGAGGTCTAACACATATAATTTAGCCCTGTGATGATGAAAGACAGCACTTCACGGCCACCACATCTTAATTCTTCTCCTCTTCCTCCTTCACTGATCCCATCTTCTTCTCCTCTCAGCCGTGGACTTCCTCGAGCGCATCTTGACCTTTAACCCCATGGATCGGCTGACGGCTGAAGCAGCACTGTCCCATCCCTTCCTCCAGCAGTACTCCTGTCCAGAGGACGAGCCCACCTCGTTGCATCCCTTCCGCATCGAGGACGAGCTGGAGGACAGCCTCATCACCGAGCAGAGCCTCAGCAACAGCAACAGTCAGGCCTCCAGCATCCACTGGGAGAGGTGTGTAGTGAGCTGATGCCATTTTTTCGTTCATTTTTAATATATTTTAATCAGAATCTGTCACTACTACAGTTTGTCCACTAGTGTCTGGTCTATTTGGTGCATTTCTCCTAAAATTAACTTATGACTCTCTGCTTACTGGAGCTAAATACTATTACTATTTTGAGGCTAATCCACAATTATATTGTAGTTTTTGTCACACAGTGTAGTAAAACGTGGGTAAACATTTCTTTGGTTGTAATCCTGTTAATCTGTGTTTCACAAAAGAATTTAGTATTTGAAAAGTCTAAAAATAATTTAACCTTCAACCTTATATTGTTTTGCATGGAGACAAACTGAGCCTCCAAAATATTTTGACCACTTTATCCATCATTTAATCCATCAAACATTTGCCTACAAGTCTTACTTGGATTTTAATTAGTAAAGAATCTCTTTTGTTTTTGTTTTTTTTACTAATTCACCTGTTTAGTCTAAGAATATATTATATTATAAATTAAAGTGCTTTTTTTTATTAAACAGAGAAATGGTGCA
This sequence comes from Chelmon rostratus, assembly GCF_017976325.1. Classification (NCBI taxonomy): domain Eukaryota; kingdom Metazoa; phylum Chordata; class Actinopteri; order Chaetodontiformes; family Chaetodontidae; genus Chelmon; species Chelmon rostratus. The sequence continues at coordinate 18,239,319 of NC_055662.1, read as the reverse complement.
AAGCACAATGAGATGCAGGTTCCTGCTGTAAAAAAACAAAACAAAACATAGACTGAAAATACAGCAAGACTAACATAAATGCTTAACTTCTGCCTTCTTGCAGGTACGAGAACAGTTTATCAACAGATGTGTCGTGGCAGCAGTCGGGCGGGAGGTGTCGCTGCATGCCCCCCGGCCACATCACCTCTGACCTGGGAGACACCACAGAGGACGAGGAGGTGCAGAGGGACCCCCGGGCCAGTTCCACCTCACTGTTAGAAGAGGCCCAGGTTGGATATGCTTTCTTATTTACCGCCACACTGACTGATTTATACTTGAGTATAACCATCTTATTTCAATGAAAGAGAGTTGTGAAGAAGTTGGTAAAGATGATTAGGACGAAGGTGCCATGTCAACAAATGAGCTCAGGGCTGAGACACGGTATAAGGCTATACCGTTTCAGGGCAGTGATTGAAAATTAACCACATTTCTCATAAACCCTGTTGTGTCCTTTTTCCTTACTCTTTCTGTGCACACTTTTTTTCTGTCACTCTTTGGAGGAGAACATCACGTTTTGTTTTGGGGGTTTTTTTGCCATAAAGTAATCCTCCACACTGCTCCGCTCTGTGTGACAAATTAGAAAGAGTCAAAGCAGTTCAGGACATAATACAACTGGAATTAATTTCTCACTTTACTATCTTTCCCATTTATCACTTTCTCCCTCCACAACTGCTACTCCCCATCTATCTCATGTAGGTCGACCCACGCAAATATTCCCACAGCAGCTCAGCTGAACGCTTCCTGGAAAACTCTCACTCCTCTCTGGAGCGGGTCTGTGGTTTGGGGTATGGGGAACTGGACTGTGGTCGCTCCTGTGACTACAAAGTGGGCTCCCCTTCATATCTGGATAAAATTGCCTGGAGGGAGGGCAAGCCTCAACACTACTCAGAGCCCAAGCTGATCCTGGATCTGTCTCATTGGAAGCGTAACACGAGCAGCCTCCCTGTGCCTGCTGAGCCTATTGGCGGCAGCGTGGAGGACCTGGGAGAGATGAAGGAGGAGGAAGCAGAAGAGGAGGAGACGGGGGATTTATTCCAGGAGATCTCTCGCTGGGTGGAGAGCACACAGTCTCGTCTGCATTCGCCCAGTCTCAGTCCTTCTTTGGAGCCACATTCGCCCTCCTGCTACACCTCCTCGCCCCCTCTCCCTCTCTCCCCGACTGACCTCCCAACTCCAGTCTTCCACTACACGGAAGTTGTACGACAACCGTCAGCCGACTATGACGAAGACAGACTCAGCCCACTTCCTCCTGTCACTTCTTCCTCCAATTCCATACCCTCACTTCTCCCCTCATCTCCCACCTCCCCACTTCCTCCTCAGTCCCCTCAAACAGCATCTCCCCCCACATCGCCGCTTTTTCCTCCCCGAGTATCTCAACCTCTTTCCTCTACTTCCTCCATTTCCCAGCCAGTAAATGATGACTCCTTGGGGTCACTTCCTGTCAAGCAGAAGGAGCGACTCTTCGACCTGGACGTCTTCATATCCAGAGCGCTGAAGCTGTGCAGGCAGAACAAGGAGAAAGCTGATGGGAAAAAAGGAAAAGAGGGAGGATGGAGGGAAGAAAGCAAACAGCCAAACATTAACAAAATGGTGCCCAGGCTTCCAGGGCACAGAACTCCACCACCACAGACTCCCAACTCATGATGCTGAATTTCAGCTTCAGGTCCACCACAGAATAGCAGCGTCGTGGTTAACACTTCCAAATGCTCATAGTGCTTCACATAGTGAGGGGTGTCCATGGTTGAATATGCTGCTTAAACATCAGACTTTAGTGTTAGCAGCAGTTGTCTTTTTATCACTATTGCAATGAAACGCTACACGCTGTGACTAAAACCCCACAAGAAATCCTGCAGCTTTGTCAAGAGGTGCTCTCAGGCAATAAGAGGTCAGAAAACATTTGGGTTGAATATAAATAACCATGCTTTGCATTGCAAATATCAAGAATTTGTTCTACATGAGGATACTCAGAAATAATCAGCTAATTAATGATTGTGGTATTTGCAGTTTGCTATCATTTGTCAAGTTAAAGACGGGTCAAACTGTGACTTGACAGCGACTGATGCAAACGGTCAGCCTGTTGATGAGAGTTACCCAGGCTATCATGGGCTGGATAACTAACCTACTGGAGAGGGATCACTTGGTTTGCTTTGAATCCCTTTCTGTGTGTCAGCCAGTCAGTCAGTCAGTAATTTTTCCACATGTCAGACAGTCTTCCACTGGTGATGTTCACCGAATAATGAAAGCGACACGGGAAATGCTTTCCAAGTTTCTCTGAATGTATTAACTGAAAAATAATCAGTCAAATTACGAACCGGGAGGATTTCTTTTGTTGCTGTTTCAACACACAGTGACTTAATGAGCTCTGTCTCTGCTACATGCCTTGTAAACTTGTATAAACTGTTGTCGTATTTAATTCTATAGTATATTTCTCAAGACTGTTGTTAATGATATTCTTGTATCCGAAATATTCTTGTATTCTTTGTTGAATGCTAGAGCACAGTTTTTTGTTCATTTGGAGTGAGTTGTATTTTTTTTATGTGGAATGCTTTATGGTAGTAATTTATGATTATTCAGCAAACTTTGCTCTAGTTCAATCGTGAAGAGTTTCATATCCTGTCTGCCTGATGCACTAAACAAGGTCATCGTCTGCTGCACACCGACTGAAAAGATAGTATCCTCTCTGTACTAGACAGCCAGATATCTGCTGTCATTTTGCTCACCTATATGTTAGCCACAGAAAGCTATGATGCAAACAACAGTAGCCTATATTTTGGAGAATGTAGATCCTTTACAACCTTTATAGGAAATGATTTGTACTCAAAACTCCTCAATGCTGCCCGGTAACCATATTAATATATGGAACAGGAAATAACCAAAACATATATTTTCAGATACTTTTCTAATCAGCGTGTTAGACAGTAGACCCTCAGAATGATATTCATTCCGATATCTGATGTTTTCCCTTCAAGGTAAACCAAATCAGGTAAAAAGATACAGTCAAATATAAGTTATGAACTGATAAAGGCTGATGGCTCGAACCCCAGACTTTCTCAATCAACTGCATCTGCCATTCACGCCACTTGTTGAACGAAAAAGCTGCATAACAGTGAGCATATGGCCACTTCCATATGCTCACTATGAGAAAATTAAAATGATTCTGTTGAGCCAGTGCCAAAAATAAATACAGCTAAATCCATGTGCCCCCAAGAAGAAATAGGCTTCCACATCACTGGTTTCACTGTCTGACATGCAGTGCTCTGCTGGGGCTTCACCACAGACTGTATACAGTCAATGGGCTGTACCTACATGAGGGTCCAGCTATTGGTAATGCCACAGGCACAATACTGAGATTTGTAAGACACTGCCAGCACAGCTACAACACCCCAGAATAAGATAAGTTTTATCTGTTGAGTGATCATCCATTCAACCTCCAGTCAGTCAGTCTTTCATACCCTGACATTAAAAAGTTAAAACTGACAAATATATATATATATATATATATATATTTTGCTGTTAGCAATTAATACTCATGGAAAGTTATTGTAAAATGCTGACTTCCATAGTATTTGCACCGTTACTATAGCCAACATAGCCAGGTTGTGAGCAGATCAATACTTGCACAACAAACTATGACTTCCGACGGGTCGAGCCATACGTGAGAATTGCTAACAGTACAACCTTTGATACAGCAAAGCCAGGTACATTCTTTTATATTCACAACAGACATGAAGCACATATAGAGTCACTAGCACATTCAGAAATACAGGTTTGTCAGCAACTATTGAGACGGCACCATTGTCAATGTTTATTTTCCTTAATAATGTACCTTAAAGGTATTCACCATACCTGGGCTAGACTGCTGGACGAACTGACAAAAGTGTTCAAGCAAAGAAAAAGTGCAAACTGTCCATTTTCTGATCCAGAGCTGTTATCTATTTAGAGGAATAGATAGAAGCTGTGCCGTAGTCAGACTAATTAAATGAGTCTAGTTTTCGTCCTATACAGGTCTAATGATCACATTTTACATTATACAGTTTCCTCTGCAGGTAACCTAAGACAGCAATAACATCACTGACAAATAACACAAGCATACTGTAACACGTGGTTACTGAGCCGACCTTAAGTCTTTTAAGTGTGTGAAGCAATGTAGAAAATGTGCCTCAGTCCACCTTGATGCTTCCAGCTTGCTGAATGTAACATACTGTATCCCCTCCCTTCTGCATGGCTTTCACAGCTATTCAAATAGTTGTGTTTTTATTACGTATCACTTTGTTGAACAGTTATCTTTCTGTGGGCTCTTTTTTTTTTTTTGTACTCATGCTTCAAGGACACCTCAGCTTTTCATTTCAGAACAGCTGTGAGGTTTTTAAATGCTCAATATTGATTGATAGTATCTCTTTTTGCAGTTTCTGTTTTTGCTGAAAATTAATAAAACAATACTTAAACTATAATTTGACCTCATGTTTCCTGCTGTGGCGTTGAAACAGCATTTATAGCCAAAGCAAGATTGCAATAACAGGCCACTTGGGGAAGGGTCCCTAAGTGGCCTGTTATGCAAATACACATAACTCAACAGGAAAGGACATAGAAAACAGCACAGAGCACTGAGAGAAATGCAATGAAAAACAAAAAACCTAATGACAATCATTCCCCTCTTTAAAAACTATTTAAAATGATCCTGTTGATCCCTTTGTTGTCTAACTGTTCCTGTAATATGTGCTATGAGAGAGAGGTTGCATGGCTGGATTAACTCTTTAGGGGGCCTGGGGGCAAAAATTAGCTGTGGGCCTGTATGCTGCTGTGGTCATTTCTTTCAAACACAAATTTTTGCACTTAAATCTGTAGTGATATTGTACAACATTGTAGTCCAATATCGGAAAGTCAAAAGAACTAAGCTGTCATTTAACTTTTAAAAATATTAAAAACACATATACTCAAAGTGAGATAACTTTCTTTTACATTAACTACGACCGATACACTTCTCTCCAAATGTCTTGCGCATGTTGCAGTATTTACGGTAACCAAGACGGAAATCCCAACATGTGATTGGGTGAGCGGCAGAGCTCTTGTACACTGCGCGAGAGTCTCCTCTCCTTACCACAGCTCTGCTGCATCTGTGGCTGCCGTGAAGGGACAAACCGAGAGGTCAAACAGCAGCAGTTTTACAGCGAACTTAAGGAAGATAGAAATGCTGTTGAAACACTAAACTATCTAACGGAAGTAACCGCAGTAATCTAATATTCAAGAGCAGGTAAGCCGAGCCATTATTATCTCGGAAATGGAAAGTCCGTGTGTCATCTCAGAACTTCTCGTTTCTGAGCCAAGAATTAGCAAGCAGGGGGTCTCAATGAATGACAGCACGCAACCCATCAGGCTAAAAACTTTCGCGTCGCAGTACTGTGTCAGTTTAGCAAACATTTACAAGCATCAAGACTGTGGGCTTTTCTGCCGTTCACACGTTCGCTTAAACAGGTGCCCAAATAACGACAAAGCTTGGTCTGTGTTTGTTGTAAGCTAGCCAAATGTTAGCTTGTAGTTAGCAGTTGTTAGCTGCTTTTTGTTTGTGGTCGTGTACGAGATTGCTAGGCTAACTAATTAGCTTACCACTGTAGCGAGTTAGCAGCTACAGTTATTTTTGACATGTCCATGTACTCTTTCTGTGTAAACGTAGTTGTTACATGTTGACACTCAGCAGTGACAGTCCTTCCGTCCACTTCCATCTCCAAACAAGATTGAGGTAGAAATAGTGAGTGGGTGCACATCATGTCTTGTATTTCATTAATTAAGCACAATTAGAACATAAAAGAACATGAAGACAACAAGATGGGCAAGTCTTTGTGTGCCAGAGTGAAGGAAAATAACATCTGTCAGTAAAGCCGCACCCAGCTCTACAATAACTATGATTAACATTTGTGTGTCAATTTAAGGTAACATAATCATACTACTGCTCTTTAATATTGTTTATGTAGCTTTTTTTCATATCAGTGTACTCTGATCCTGGTAAAATTCACCTCTCAGACCATGCAAATTCACACATGAAAACAGGTGGGTGTGATGGATTGCCTGTTAAAGACAGGATGCAAAGTGTAACTAGCAGAGAGCACTGGCTTTGTGTTGTGAAGTCAGTTCCGGAGTGAAATCTTTTGTTATTACATTATGCCTACTTTGCTCAATGCAGTCATTGTTTGCACAAATGATCTCTATATTAAGAGTGCCTCCAGACATAGTAATGCAAAACTTAATAGTCTGACTATATTGTATTTTGAGTCCTGTTTGTCTCATCTGCTTACAATTAAAAAAGCCAATAATTCATGAGATACATGAAGTGAAATGTCACATTTCAGCTGGCACTGAGTAAGAGCTGCAACGATTAATCATTTAGCTGTCAACTATTAAATTAATTGCCAGTTTTGTTGATAATTGATTAATTGGTTTGAGTAACATTTTAAAGGAAAAAAAGTCAAAATTCTCTGATTCCAGCTTCTTAAATGTGATTAATTTCTTGTTTGTCTGGATTATCTCATCACAATCTTAGATGAAACAGTTCACTATAATTTTGATTAAGGTTGAAGAAATCCAGATGCAGAATTATAGGTGGGTTGGATGCCGGCTTATATGGACTATTTGTGTACAAACAATTACAGTTACAAACAGTCCAGACCAGTTTCTGACTGTGGAAGGTATCCAGGTACTGCATTCACACTAGTTGTTCCAACAGTGATACAAAGCTGGCTCAGTGCGGTTTCTGCGCCAGAATTATCTTCCTGCTTGGCAGACAGCATGAAGCAAGCAATTACAGGCAATCTCAGGTCGTTTGATTCCCTAGATCTGACACACTAATAAAGGCTGAGAGGAAATTAAATGAAAAAGGGTTCAGTTGCTCCGCTGTATCAAGTACTGACTTCATCATCAGGTGTTCAGGCTTTATTTTTTCCAGAAACAGGTGGCAAGTAAAAGTAGATGTGATTAGCTAGAAAATATTCTTGTACAGTGTACACAACAAAGACTGGAATTCAAAGAGTCTGCAGAAAGGCTGTTTCCCCTCTGAATATCAAATCAACAGAGATATATAAATGTCTGTGGACTCTTCTGATCATACAGTCTGCCACATTGGCCCTCGCTTTAAGACTGCTTTCTGGGCAATGTGTCCTTAATATGTAGTTGTAAGCCAAGACTCTGCTTTGCTCTAGCTATGCTTGTTATTTGTAATATCAGATATTTTGGTCGACGAAGGCGGCACATCATCACACCACAGTGCTTCCTTTGAATTTGTTCTTTAACAAATATAGGCTAATGGGAAATCACACCCATCGTTTGCTATGAAATTTTAAGGTCAGTGGTAATTTATAAATTGGCTTAGTTGCTCATCAAAAGTAGACCAGCACAGTGTGATTAAACACAGGGATTCACATAAAAAATAACCTTTGCAAGCATTATTTGGTGTAGCTGCATCTTGTTCAAATGTCTTTTGTTTCTTTTACATTCATTTATATTTTCCTATGATGACATATTTGGACGGGCATGAATGCTTTAGTGAGGAATGGCGGATCGCAGGAAAACATTAACAGCACAGATGAGTGCTGTTTGTCACATGAACTGGCCCCAGATTTATTTTTGTGTCACCTGAGGTCAGTTTTATGTTGTTCTAGGCCATGAAACCTTTCAAAGGAGGTAAAGCTCAAGCCTTTTTTCTGTGTGAACAGCCAGTATGTTTAAATTGTAATGGAACATACTGTCTTATAATTGCTTTTTTTGTAACAGCTGACTGCAGTGGACTGTAGTTTCATTGTGTATCTTGATTTTCAAATCAGTGCTTCTGTCAGAGATCTGCTAGACTGAGTCACTTCACTACAAGGAACTGAAAGAGAAAATGCATGCAATAATGCTCACGTTGCTGTTCCACACAACTTGCTTACAGGTCCAGTTGCATTTCCTCTGGGTCAGGTCTTGACATTAAAGAAGACCAGATAATTGTCACAAGGAGAAGCAAAGCTGTTAAAGATATGTCAGAGTACCTTTAGCTGGCCATTTTTTTCACCCGCCACAGCACAGCATAACACAATGTAGTGGTGAATCACTGGTCACATGCATGGCATAGCTCTTACAATGAAGACACTATTCCAGGCCACCAACAGCAACTGAAAGTAGGTTAGGGGCTCATGTGTAAAGTGATGTGGTAGCATATTAGGGAATTCTGCAATGCTTTTGTGTGTTTATTTAGGAGCTTATTTTATCTTCTTCATTTGTAGAATAGTAAATATAATTTATTGCCTCAGGTGTGCTCTGCAGATGCCATTTATGATTTCTGTGACCTTGCTTCTGTCCTATGATCCATGTTATCTGTCTTCCCATCATTCCTATCTGTCGACCGATGTCACCACAATTGAGCTTGTTCTTTGTCTTCTTGTGGAGCTCGTCGCAGAAAGGATTATGACAATCTTTCAAAGCGCCGTTTCTCAAATCACGCACTAAATCACTTCTCTCCACATCCAGATTAATGACCAGCCACTGCCGTCAGCATTTGTAATCCTCGAGTGTGGCACTGTCCATACACAGCATTTCTAGGCTTCTGTCATAGTGTGTGTCCCAGTTGGCCGACAGGCTTCACTGCTGATGGCTTAACGTCATATCAAAGTGCAATAAGGATTTTGATGATGTTGTATGTTCAAAGGTTGTGATAGTGGTGCACTTCTGGTCTTAACTGTCAGAAACAAGACTAGTTTAACTGTCAAAGCAATAACTCTTAACAACCTGCTGACACTAATATTCTTTTACATTCGCACCATAAACATTCAAATTGATGAGTGTTTTTTTTTTACGATTTCAATCTTGCGGTAAGCCAGTTCTGAGCGACAGCATTACATTTCACAATTTCACGTTTCACAATTTATTGTCCATGTTGGTAATGGGTTGAAGACAGGCAGAAGCCAAAACAATTTGATTGATATGGCCTTAAACTAATATCACGAGTATTTCTGCAATGATGATGTTCTTGACAATATGACAAAAAACTGAAAAATCGTTTTGGTTTAGAGCTCACAATAGCTGTTGAGCTCTCCTTGCAGCATTTTTGGCTCTCCATTTACTGATGCTGGTGCTTCTGCATGAGGTGGTGAAAAAAGTTAGTTGTATTGCCTGCTTTTGTTGTTATAGTCTTCTTGCACTTCTCTCAAATGACTGTGGTTTGTTGTACATCTGATCTTTTGTAACCAAACCATTTCCACACCATTGTAATCATTCCCAGTTTTGGAACAAACTACTCCATCTTGATGCTGATAGCGATGTTACTTTTGCTTTCAGCCATGCTTATTGTTACTGCTTTTAACAGTATGATGTAATTACATCATCAAGTAGGAATATTTCCATTATGATTCTATCTATCTATCTATTGAGAATATATATATAATAATTTAATATATATATAAAGATATAGATATATATATATAGATATCTCTCTCTCTCTCTCTCTCTCTCTCTCTCTCTCTCTCTCTCTCTCTATATATATATATATATATATATATATATATATATATATATATATATATATATATATATATATATATATATATAGACCTGCTAGTAATATTCAGCTTCTAATTATGGTCAGCTTTTGTGATTCAACAGTAATTCATCCAAGCATGAAGATCAAGATGGATCAACTTTGTTCCTCTTTCCTTCTTCAGCAGGTCTCCACCAGTTGACGTTTCAGACCAGTGACTGTCCGCCATGTTGTCCAGGTTGAGAACAACCTGGTCCTTGCGGCCCTGTGTCTCTGTTTGCAGATGGGCACACACCAAAGAGAAGGGCAAGCCTCTCATGCTCAACCCTCGCACCAACAAAGTGAGTGGATTACTGACATTGTGTGTATGTGTCAGCATTTTAAGAGACACACAGTAGTGGTTGAACAGATGGCAGCTTCATTAACGTGTGTTTCAGCTTGTCAGCCCATTTGTGCTAGATCCATGCCAGTTATGTCATGTTATACAGTGGGCTAATTGGCATATGCATTGCAGTTATTTTTTACCCTGACACACAAAATACTTGTCAGAATTTAATAATATTCTCTAGTTAGGATGAATAAATTAATAATGAGAAATGGACTGTAAATTATCACTGGAGTATACACAGTATAAAATGTTGTCTCTTTAAAAGATGCATTTTTTTTACAAGGCTTTTGGCTGTTAACAATGGTTAGTTTTCCTTGTACCCCTTCCTTAAACTTTTTCCATCCTTTCAACTCTCTGACACTCCTCCATCTCCTAGCAGCTGTCAATATTTCTGTTATCCCTGGATAAGAATAGCAGAGAGCTGTCTTGTAGTGTGACAGAGAGGGATTGACTTGAAGGTTCTGACATGTTTTACAGACTGTCTTTAATAAGACTATGCTTTTATATATCTTAATGAACACATATATTTAAATTTCTGCAGGCTTGTAGAATTTTTAATTGATTCCTGAAGAACAGAATACCTACAGTAGGTAGAATATGTCCAACATTCACATGTAATGATCAACAAATACCCAGTAACAGTTTGAGCCGATCATGCACACATGTAGTTACACAGAGCAGTATTAATTGTTTGCAGTGCAGACATTGTCTCGTTAATAAGTGCAGTCAAGAGTTACATCAGTTAATCCTCTTCCAAGGCAGTGATTGATACTACTGAAAAACTAGAATTACTTGCCCCTAGCCAAAGGTTTTCCAGCAGCTGCTGTTAATTTTCCTTTGCTGTCTGACTTGGCCTATCTTCTAACAATTGGTTTAAGTAGAGAGCTTAAGGGGTGGTTTTCAAGCATTTAGAAAGCTTAACTAGTATATCATGGAATTTTAATCTATCCAAAGCTGTACTTTAAAATACTGGAAGCAGGATTGTTAGCAATGCAATTACAAGTAAATAAAACTGACAACATAATTCCTAATTGTAAGTAGCTCCCTAACTAATGATATATTTGTTGACGTAAACCTGACCGGGACTTTTTTTATTTGTTCTGTGCCCTTTGCCTTGAACTCGAATTACTGACAGATGCTGGCATAATCTGCTTCCCAAAGCTCAGATGATATTATAATTAATACATTTTGGCATTTTGCTCAGACTAAAATAATTTGTGATTAAGGAGTATCTTGACAGAAGGCAAGAAAGCATTGGTTGAATTTCTCAAGTCTGTTGATTTCTGACCACACCCAGAATGTTGGATGTGGTCTGACATGTTGGTGAAAAACCTAACTTCTTCTTATTAACTATCATTTCTGCAGTGTAGAGGTCTCACTAGGCGCTGTTTCACCCATTTTACTCTCATTTTTGTGTGTCTCTATTCACTTCATTCAGCTCTGTCTATTCCTTCTCACGACCTTATTAATGATGTTAGGCCTTATGTAAAGCACATGCCTTGTATTTAAAAACAAACTTGTCTTGCCCTGCCCTGCCCTGCCATGCACCTGTAACTACACCCAACAGTGGTGTCATTTATGCATTACTGCAGCAAGGTGGGGACTTCAAATGACAAACAATCCATGATTTCTCAACTGGTGTAAGTTTCTTTGTAGTGTTTGCAAATGTGTATCACATTTTTAGGTGTCTTTCTCCAGTTGTTCCAACTAGTGAAAGTTGCAAGTGACACTTAAAACACAAGGCTGTTGCTGCTTGAAGTGACGTGACCTTACTCTGTGCAGGTTATGCTAAACTTAGCCTAGACTGCACATGTTGTGCTAAACATAGACATTCCAACCTACATGTATGCTGGTCACAGACTAGATGGCTGATGGTCCTTGAAATACTGTATGCGCATTACACTTCTGGCCTGATTCCTCATTGTGTTCATTTTATCTATTCGGGTTGCAAAACCAACTAAAGTGTGGAAAAGCTTTGAGAAGAAGGTTTAAGACTTGCTCTTCTGTGAGCAGTGTTGCTCTCTGGTGGTGATTTATATTTAGATGACAGAATTTCTTCTAGCATCAAAAGTCAATTTAGTTTATCATGTCTTTCATCTCAAAATACACACAAAAACTGCATGATGCAAGACCATAACAGCAGCATGTTAGTTAGTCATAGGGACATTATTTGCTAGAGGAGATTTGACCGGCATCAGCAGACTGCATTGTCATGATCCATCATAACCCAGCAGTAAAGGTCATAGTGTTGCAGAAATGCATTATTTATTACATTACACTTTCAGCAAGATTAAATCAAAGAATTTAAATAGATTTTGTAAGATGATGCTGTGTATCCTTAAACGACTGTGATTCCTTTAATCTTTTTAAATTCACTTTCAACATACACATACACAAAATCTAATGTTAGCAAAAAACTCAAATCCAAACAACAATTTGAGCAAATCAAAAAAAAAAAATTTAATTCCATTCAGAAAGAGAAAAACAGAAAGTAGATATGTGAGTTTCGGAGCTTGTTGCATTGTGTTTAGAGGAACTGAATAGGTGAGTGGAGTGGAGTGAAATGCTCCATCAGCATGACTCAGCATTTTGCCAGGGGAGCCCCTAGCAGTCATCATTCTCACAAAATAATCAGCCCTTTCCTCAGCCCCAGACATTATGGCTTCCATGTGCTACACCCATATTTCATTCAGAGATGGGCCTCTAAGCCTACATGCACATGCACATACACATACACATACACTGCAAGGCAACACTTAGTACCCCTCCTCTTCCATTTTCTCTTCCATACATGGGGTGTTTCTGCCCAGACGACTCTTCTTTGGCTCTTTTGAGGCTACTCCCCTCTCTTGCCTGTTTTCCTCCTTTTCCCCCAACTGCAAAATTGCTTTCATGTGGTCTCCCCTCTTTTACACAGCTGCCCCTCTGCTGTTAAGTGTCAAAATGTCAACCCTAAGTGTGAAGACTTAGGTAAAATAGTGCGCCCTCTGCTGACAAAACTACATCACAGTCTGTGGACGTGGTTCTGAGAATTGGTTCGGTGATAATTATTTTATTTTGATAAAGAAATGTTCATTAATTTTAAGTATGAAACATTAATGCAGCACGTGTTGGAAGCAGAGAGATTATATTTAAACATGTGAAGTGGATGTATATAAAATGCCTATATCATACTAATTTTTTTACCTTGCCACACAGTATACTGCATAAAGTATATCGTAGTATATATTTTATGATATACCACAAGAATTGTCATAGGCAAAATATTTAACAATTGTAAGACCAACTGTCAATGGAGGGGCTGCTCTTTTGTCATCGTCCAACAGAGATTGTATTTTACTAATTAGATTTAATTAGTCATTTCCTGTAGGCAGAGATGAATGCATGTCAAATAGTATGATTCAATCTAGACAAATATGTGTAATTAACATGAGTCTGATTAGAAATAATTGAGAGTTGAGGAGTTTGCAGACCCTATTTACATGTTTGCCCAGCAGCAGCACAGCATATTAAAACAATGCTGCCTGTTGAACTCTGAGGTCATTGAAGTTGACTGCCAGTTATTTTCTAACAATGAGTAGTTGAAACAAGGAAGATACCTATGTACATTCTCTTTGTCTCCCTCCTCTCTCTCACTCACACTTTTTTCTCTGCAGGGTATGGCCTTCTCTCTACAGGAGCGACAGATATTGGGGATACATGGTTTGTTGCCTCCCAAAGTGGAGACTCAGGACATCCAGGCCATGCGCTTTCAGAATAATCTCAAGAAGATGACTGATCCCCTGGGGAAGTAAGGATATATTTTGCATAAAGTCTTGGAAAAGTATAGCCAAAGTATGATCTTCTCCTCTGTGCTATGAAGCTCTTGTTATTAATCAGACATTTGTCTTTAATACCTTCCTCTATACTTTTCTTCTCTCTTTCCTCATTTTTCCTTCTTTTACGCAAAGGTATGTCTATTTGATGGGCATCCAGGAAAGGAATGAGAGGCTTTTCTATAGGGTGTTGATGGAAGACATAGAGGAATTGATGCCAATTGTCTATACTCCCACTGTAGGCCTGGCCTGCACACAGTATGGACACATCTTTAGAAGACCTAAGTAAGTATGTAGTAAAGCTATCAAGAAACCAAAAATGGACTACAAGACAACAGCACTGCACTCTCATGACTTAAACACAAAGAAGGAAAACGTGGACTTAACGCCTTTATTTCTAAATTCCTGCCAGCTGTAGGGCTGGTGTGCAGAGAATTCAGCCTCAGGTTCATTTGTGTCACCGCCTTGACTAAAACAATATTAAGGAAATTATTGCAGTGGAGATATGTCTTCTGTTCCTATTTTGTAGTAGACATAATCTCACTATGACTGTTAAATGGTAGTAGTCAACTATCATTTTAATTCTCTCACCAGAGGCTTGTTCATCTCCATTCTGGACAAAGGACACATCCGTTCCATCCTGGACAACTGGCCAGAGACTAATGTCGCAGTGAGTACCTGAAAACCTCACCACCTTATCAACTCTTAAACTTGCAGACTAAACATTGTAGAAGTGAGCTGTAAATATAGAGATCGTCACTTACATTGTGGCTATATAAGTATTAATAGATAGAAATCAGAGCTATGAATATCTCAGTAAATTGAGGGAAAGTTGATTCATTTATCTATTACCGTCCACATTTTCTACATTTACCTGGCTAATGTCCAGTTTAGTATTGCTCACGGTTGTGTGCTTGTAAAATGATAATCTGCAATTGACTGATGTACTTCTTTTCCACCTCTTCCTCTCTCTTTCTGTAGGCAGTTGTAGTAACTGATGGAGAGCGTATTTTAGGGTTAGGGGACCTGGGTGTTTATGGAATGGGCATCCCTGTTGGAAAACTTTGCCTGTACACTGCCTGTGCTGGCATTAGACCGGAGAGATGTCTGCCTGTGGTGATAGATGTTGGCACAGACAATGAGGTAGGAGGGCTGTATGTGTATGTTTTCTGTATACTGTACATGTGCTTTGGGTAAAGCAGGAAACCTCATCATCCTTCACATGTTTGTCTTTGCCCTCCAATCAGACTCTTCTCAAGGATCCGCTGTACATGGGCCTGTACCAGAAGCGGGACCGCTCTCAAGCCTACGATGATCTGATCGATGAATTCATGGAAGCTGTGGTGGACAAATACGGGCAGGACACACTGATCCAGTTTGAGGACTTTGGGAACCACAATGCCTTCCGCTTCCTGAGGAAGTACAGGGAGAAGTACTGCACCTTCAACGATGATATCCAAGGTTCTTACACAGCCCTTCACATAGCGCTTGGGACTTGTACTTTATCGGAATGCCATTTTACCTATTCCATTAAAATTAAACAGTTCAAGTAAGTTTAGCACAGTTCAGTTGGTGTTCTTCAAAGAACCGTTCTGGAGGTTGTGCATGTTCCCACCCATCCCTACTAATTGCCTGTCCTTTAAATTATTTCATCTTTGGGGATCTTTTTAAAAGCATGTTTTTTAATTCATTTTCCACCTTCCAGCCTGCTGTTGGTTTCCTTTCATTTCACCACAAAAATACAATAGCAGAAACCTGAAACTTACTTGAATGAAATAATCCATTACAGTAAACACATAGTGACCTTTAAATCACATTACTCCTGCCGATAATGCAGCTGTGAGCAGGAACAGTTTTGAAAACTCAAAGTGACAACTGTAAATTTGGAATTGGCCGCTGGAAAACAATGCATTCATGAGCTGTAACATCTGAAAGTCAAACTAAGAAGACTGAATAACAGGCACAGAATCACTTGAACAATTTCATTAAATGAACGGAGACCCATCCCACCCACCTAATTCTTCAAGGCAGAGACTTCATTGTTTACTGTTGCCTTCTTCTGCATGTTTCCAGGCACTGCATCTGTAGCCCTTGCTGGTCTGTTAGCAGCTCAGAGAGCCATTGGCAAACCTCTCACTGAACACCGGGTGCTTTTCCTGGGAGCTGGAGAAGTAAGATAATATTTATCCATTAATCAGTCAATTTGAGTTTGCTTGCCTTTTTTTTTTTCTTATTTCTCCTCCCCAACTTGGATTGTGAATGTCCCACATATTGAAATAAGAAAATAAGCCCCTTTGTAAGAGCCATGCCGCCCTCTACTGACCAGAGCTGGTGATATTAATAATAAATAATAGCCCAATATCATTAAAAGAATCAAAAGTGTTCTCAACATTGACCAGAACCTTTCTGGGGAAGAGGTGTATCTGCTTAGCCATTCTTTTGAAAATAAGGGTTAAAGTTTTATTGTTTGAATGTTTCAGTTGATGAGGTTTTTTTCTCTTCAGGCTGCCCTTGGTATTGCTAATCTGATTGTCATGGCCTTGATGGAGACAGGGATGACCCAAGCTGAGGCCAGACAAAGGATCTGGATGTACGATAAACATGGCTTGTTAGTAAAGGTCAGTGCGTGTGACACAGACAATAATGACCAAAACATATATTAGATATCTGTGTGGCTCCCTGTCTGGCTCACTGTTGGTGGTTTATCATATTTCTATTGATTCAAATGTACTGTTTGTGACTCCAGAACAGACCGCAGGAAATGGACATTAACCAGGAGGCCTTTGTCCATGACAGTCCAGGGAATGCACAGAGCTTCCTAGATGCTGTGAACACCATCAAACCCACAGCCATCATTGGTAAGGAACTTCTCATTTTCTGTATTTGTGTAACTGCACTGCCTTGCAGTAATGTTTGGAATATGCAAAAGCTGAGTAAAATAATGAATATGCTCATGTTTGCAATGTTTTCTATTTCATTTTATTCAGGCAGGAGATTGGACCAGGTCAACTGTCTATTTAATGTATATCTGAAATCTTCCTGTCATGGCTCAGTGTGCTGTGAGGCTCCGCTTTAGTGGTAAAAATGGATCACAAGCACAGGGTGACCAACACTTCTCTTCCGTCTCCCAGGTGTGGCAGGAGCTGGACGTCTGTTCACCCACGATGTCATCAAAGCCATGGGAACCCTGAACGAACGACCAATCATCTTTGCCCTGAGTAACCCAACCACTAAAGCAGAGTGCACAGCAGAGGACGCCTACACACTCACTGATGTACACAGTCCCCTCTGCTTCCCTTTCCTTTGTTTCCTTCTGAAATTAAGCATTAAGAGTTCCTGTGCTGTCAAACCGCTCCTCCTTATCGGCCGTTCATTTTTCCCCATCAACCATCATCACTCTTTCACCCTTTGTTTCTTTGTCCCACAGGGTCGATGTCTTTTTGCCAGTGGCAGTCCATTCGGTCCGGTGACTCTGAGTGACGGCCGCGTCTTCGTTCCTGGACAAGGGAACAACGCTTACATCTTCCCAGGTGACAGAAAACAGAAAATATATACTTATATGAGCATTTTTTGCACAATTTTTGCTATGTGGGGAAAAAATCATTGCATGATGAACACAATACAAAAAGTAAATGCAGTCTGTTTTAAAACACATTCTTGTTTGTGCATTGCAGGTGTGGCCTTGGCTGTGATCCTGAGCGGAGTGAGACACATCAGTGACACAGTATTCTTAGAGGCTGCCAAGGTCTGAAGTCACCATTAACTATTTCTCTGTGTGTCTCCTCTTTAAACGTGTTCAAGTTCAGCTTTACCTCACCCTCATCCCTCACCGCCCTCTGTTATGTATGCATAGACTGTGTAGTGTCATATAAACCCTCTTTAACCTTTTCATGTCTCCTGTTCCCTCTCTTTCTAGACTCTGGCTTAATAACTAACAGATGAGGAGCTTTTTAAAGGCTGATCCTGCTTTGCATTTCTTCCATCTGCGTTCTTCTGTTTTCGCTGGGCTGCATTTGACTTGATAATATTGATTAATGCATTTGATTATAAAAATCTGATTGTGTGTGTGTGTGTGTTGCCAGCACTCTGTTCAATATGGAAATGTTTTGTCTGATGAAGACACTTTGCATGCACCTAACACTTCTTATTTTTCTGATTTCGTCTTGTTCAAAAGCACATTCCTATTTATATTTTGATGGGAAACAATAGATAAATGTGTTGTAGTCATGCAATAGTAGTAGTTTTTAAATGTCTGTTTTTTGGACCCTAGAATTTCATCTTCAGCTTTGAAGTATTTTTCTACTCATTCCAGACTCTTGCAGAGCAGCTGACAGATAAAGAGCTGGAAGAGGGCAGACTCTACCCTCCTCTCTCCAATATCAGAGAGGTCTCTATCCAGATGGCTGTCAAGGCAAGTTTCCTGAAAATGATAATTGCCAACTTTGACTGAATGTTACAGCTATTGATAAGCCAAACCTTATCTGTTCCTGCTTAAATTTAGCCTTTTTTACCATCATCTGATTTTCAAAGCTAGTTAGCTTTAATAACTTCTCAAGATGACAGTCACATCTGGTTGTAGTTGTCCAGTAATGTTTGGCCAGTTTAACTTGTTGCTGTTTGTCTGTCTAGCTTGTGGGTCTGCCTTTTCTATTTGTATCTGCCTTTCAGTATTAGTCAAGGCTTAACTTTCTCTTTCTTGCTATAGGTGGTGGAGTATGTCTATGCTAAAGGCATGGCGTTCCGCTACCCTGAGCCCGCGGACAAGAACCACCTTGTACGCTCTACTGTGTGGAACACCCATTATGACTCCTTCCTGCCAGACACCTACAACTGGCCAGGTGTCAGCTTCAGCCCCAAGACTAACTAGAAGTAGACCAGAGCCTCACCGTGCCCCATGTTACAATGTCACTCTTCCTCGTTTTCCATTCTCAGTCACAGATCTTTTGAGATGGTCATATTTATCTTAGTGCAAACATCTGCTAATTAAAAAAGGCAATAGAAGTCCCTTACTGCTGCCATATTACTGCATGTGCACTAAACCAGTCTCATTAGAGCTGTGAAAAGGTAGAATGGAAAGTCTTTTTGAAAGAGGGCATTTGAATGGAAATGGCATTTCACTTCACATCCCAGTTCTTTATCACGACTGCATCTCACGTAAACTTGCAGTGCACCTAGAGGGCCATCTGGTGGTGGGAAACGGTGGTGTGGAACTGTGGTTTCATTCTTGAAACTTTGAGATACATTCGAATGATCTACACTCTATTTTAAGAAATAAATAACAAATATCTGAACGGGGTATATTATAGTAAATTATCACTAGAAATTCTATGTGATTGTCATGTATTTCAGCAAGCAGAAATCAGAAGACCCAACTCGCATCATTTTGAACTTGAATTTAAATATGAAGTCAATTAGATCACGCTAGTAAAGCAAAGACTGTACACTTGAGCCATTGCTCAAGGTTAAAATGGGTCTTTACAAGATAGTTATTCTATGATTTATGTTTGTATTATCAACCACTATCTTTTCAGTCATAAATCACCTGGGAGTAAGTTCCCCCTTTGGTAGGAAATGCCATGCACAATAATACAATCTTTTTCACCTAGTTGAAAAGGTAGTCACTCCACATTTATTGATGGCTCTAGTTTGATGCAAAAGTGTTTGGTCATATACACTCCTGATGCAGAGGTTAGTCCACTTACAACTAGTCTGACTACATGAAGCAGCCTAGAGATAGCCAAACTTAATGCACACATTGGACATTGCCTTTCTCATATCAAATGGGCCTCTGGTGTTGATCCACCCAATGCCTGGTATAAGACATACGGTTAAAGACTCCTTTTTAACCTGTGTTTAAATCAGACTGGTTATCAGAGAAAGTCAAGTAGAGCAGAGGGTTGAAGTACTCGTCCTTTGTGTTCAAGCTTGGAAGAAAGAGGGATAATATAAGTCAGGGGAGAAATGGAGCGAGTATTTAAAGAAACACCTTTGAAAATGATGAGATTTTATGAAGGGAAATTAAATGAAATGTATATCTAAAAACACTTAAGGAACCAACGTCCACTCCAGTATTTTATTTGTTGGAATGCTCTTGTTGCATTGTGTTTATATGTATGTCTAAATTTATTTTTATTTTATTTAAATTGTTTTGTTTTATTTTGTTTTTTGGCCATTATGCTCTAAATTCATGAGAAGGTCTGTCATTGACGCTCCAGTAATGAGTTGTGGTAAGAAAAATCCCTAAAAATGAACTCTTGCTTATGTTTGATATAGAAACTATCCTTAAAATATTTAAAGAAACAGTGTGCAGCAACAAATGATCGGATAAATGTTATTTTCTATATTGATTATTTTTGTTCACTATCCTTGTCCCTTTGTGGAAACTGAGACTGTCTGCTGAAAGCGTATTTATAAAGTTGTGTTAAGTACATCCGTGTGTGATGGCAGGTTGCTATGTGGCTTTTATTAACTGTTCTGATTGACCCATGATCATTAATTATAACTTACAACAACGTCACATTATCTCAGATTAACACAAGAAGGAGGAATAGCAAGCGAGGGAAATAGATGGAAATTTAGGCAAGACAAGCTTACTGTATAGCACCTTTCAGCAAAGCAATTCAGAGCGCTGTACATAAAACAACAGGTTAGAACAAGACAAGGCAATATAAACAGACAATATTTAGTGTAAAATAAAGAAAAAATAGCAAAATAACATAAGACACGATTAAACAGAAGATTTGACTGGTGCATGATATGAATAAATAGTCCTACATTTAATTTGATAAAAGGCAGTGTCAAACAGTAGTATTAAGCCTTGCTTTAAATCAATGCAGACCTCATTTTTTTGGGACTTTGTTGTTACCAGATTTGAGGTGCATGATGCAGTTTACTCATATTTTACACTGTGGACCATTCACAAATTTTATTATTGGCAGAAAAAGACAAATAGACCTGCTAGAAAAGGTTACACAAAATTTCACATTCTGAAGTCACAATTTGTGCTTATGTTCATGTCTTGAAAAGATCCGTACCAGCACTGTTAATGTACCGGTCTCGATTCTAAAGGGATGATGCTAAACCCAGTAATGCCAACAAGTCAGCTTTAACTCTGTCAAGTTTCACAAGATAAACGTTTCTCTATTGATACAAACGTTTGTTTGTTGATGTTACAGGTCTAAGTTTTGTATACATCAACAGTTGAGTCAAATGCAGTGATCTCCTACCAGCCATACAGTTAAATAGCCACAGTTATAGCAGATGACAACTTCCTCAAGCTCCTACATGCATTTCACAAAACAAGATATCCTATGAACTATATTACAGTTAGATCTTCCTAATACTTCATGTCTATATATCAGTTTGATGTACTGCACTTATTCCAGTGAGATAGTACTGGCGGTCAACCTTTATACGTTGCCCTGTGCTCGAACACACTGGCTGCAGGCTGTTATAATAAGTAAGATCTAAGATGATGTGTTTAGTGTAAAATGTGAGGACTGAGATACCCTGACTGTATACACTGGACACAACCTCACAGCTGAAATGTGTTTAAGTCTGAACAATTAGCCAGTTACATTAAAACTACCATTTGTCTGTTTCATTTGTCATATTGCCTTACACACACTGTTGTCAGTGGCATTGGGAATATCATGCATTAGTCTTCAAATATGTTTTGATATATATACTAGGCTGCTGTGATCTCAGGATCTTGTATTAGGACCTTCTCACCACCTGCATTGAAGTGCCTGCACAAACATCATTGTCTGTTCATAGTCACTTTGTGTACCATGATGTAGACCTCACAGCAAGCTGCATGCAGAGCTGAGAAACAACTCAACAGCACTATGAGTATAAAACAAAACATAGCAGCTTTTTCTCTTAAAGACTGTGCAACTTGAGGTTGTGAACACTCAACACATTCTTATAGGCAAGGTTACCTACTCATGCATTTTAAACCAGTTTTATTTAAAAGAAATTATTTAGAAACAGTTGAACCCCATTGAGTGTGTGTCTTTCTGACTGTAATCATCTTAACTGACTAATTGTCCAGTATGAGGTTTTGCTGTGTTGTGTAAGAATTTGGTGACTGGTTTGCTCACACAAGTATTGTCCACATAAGGAAAATTTAGTGCGTGTGTTAATATAGTCATTGTGTTGTGTCCTTCGAGTCTGTGTTTCTGAAGTTTATTTTTGTTACACAGAAGTATTTTGCCTCAGCATTTGTACTCAGAGAGCAGCATGTTTGTGCCGCTTATACCTATGTGCTATTAAAAGTGCAGAATATTAAAAAAAAAAAAAGTTTCATACTGGTTCCTCTGGCTGCTGATTTTAAATGTGTGTGTGACCGAGCAACTTTGTTCATCCAAATGTAGTTTCGTTTTCCCTGCTGTTAAATATTTATATTATATTTTATTTGTTTGACTCCAGTGCTGGTCTTTGTGTGGTTCCTATGTCAAGAGCCATACATTTTAATTGACCGTACCTTTGAAAGTCCCAAGGAATCCAACTTGGCCTGAACGCCCCACCACCGTCGCTCGTGTTGCGTCATCAGCGTGTGCCTGTTTACAGTGAGCATGGCGCACTGTTTCAGTGGTGGTCAGGACTTTGTGGACCGGTGTTCTTGCTAACTCTGGGAGGATGAGCATGGATGTGACTTTCCTCGGGACCGGCTCGGCCTACCCGTCTCCTCACCGCGGTGCCTCGGCTCTGGTGCTGCGGACAGAAGGCGAGTGTTGGCTGTTTGACTGCGGGGAAGGAACCCAGACCCAACTGATGAAGAGCCAACTCAGAGCCGGTGAGTCACTGCAGCCCCTCACACAGCCCGCTTCGCCTTCAGCTCCTGGGAAACTAAAATAAAATATCAAAAGTGACTGAAAACCAGCTTTGAATAAAGTTTTATTCAGACTCCCCACCACCCACCACCCAACTCTCCACTGTGTAATGAAAACTTTAGAGCTGGGGACACTTATCTGAAACTTTAATTCTTTCCAAAAGTTCAGTTCAATATTTAAGTTAAACAAATTAAACTCAGTTTTCAGAGGATTTTAGGATGTACTTAAAACATGGGAAAGGTACAAAACTAGTCACTTGAGTACTTGTAGGTAGTTAATTTTCACTCCTGACACTTTAAAATGAAATGTATTTTTGCTAAGAAGGAAGTACTCAAAAGTAGCAACACCACAGTGTAGAAATACTGTTACAAGTAAAAATCCTCCATCGAAAAATGTTGCTTAAGTAATAGTGCAGCAGTATTAGCATAAAAATATACTTACAGTACATAAAGTAAAAGTACTCATGTAGAATGACCATTCAGAATAATCAATATTATATTATTGAATTATGATTACTGATGTATTAATACGACAATACTTTAATATTATAGCCGGAAAAGATTTGGTATCTTGTGAATTTCACCTTGGGGTTCATCTTATCCATATTATGTATATACATGATAGATGTGCAGTATATCATAAATTATTTGTTGATTATATTTTGTGTTATTAATCGAATCTGCAAAGTAACTTAAGTGATCAAATAAATGTAGTGGAGGAAAAGTAGAAAGTAGCAGAAATTGTAAAAGTAAAAAAAAAAAGCACAGCACTTGAGTAAATCTACTTACTTTCCACCACTGCTTGACCTTGACATCTGTTGTTTCGTTTTTTTATTCTCAGGAAAACCTAAATGATTAACACAATGTCTTATTACAGCAACTCTGTCAGAGTCTAGAACATTATGAACAACAATGAAGGACTAATGCAATAATATTTCAGCATTTTAATCCAGTATCGCTACTTAAGATAAGACTTTACTGATCCCATGCCAGCGAAATTTACTAGAAAAACAACAAATGACAACAAAAAACAGACAAAATAAAATCAACAATAGACATTATATACAGAAGAGTATAAAAAATATTGCCTTGTGAAGAATGACTCAATTTGTCAATATGAATAAATAGATACACTGTCTTTGCACCGTTGCACAGTAAAAATATGTAATTTGCAGAAGATAGAACAGGTGTAATGGATATTAGCAAATGATATCAAAAATAATGGAGTAGAAACAACATCAGCACAGAGCTACATTAAAAGATGCTGGAGTTTAACAGTCTGGCAGGTGCTGGAAGGAAGGACTTGTGGTCGCTTTTCTTCTTACACTGCGGATGCAGTCATTGGGCGAGAGGGCTTTCCCATGATTGATGTCGGCTGATTTTCTTCCATGATCTATTACCCATTATTAATTTGGATAGATTGTCCCCTGTTTCCTCTACATTTCCATTATAGCAGCCGTTGTGTTTTCTACCCAGGTCGAATCACCAAGGTTTTCATCTCTCACTTGCATGGAGATCACCTGTTTGGTCTGCCTGGTCTGCTTTGCACCGTGAGCATGAACGCCAACCCCGACCCTCAGCAGAGCCTGAACCAGGTGGACATCTACGGACCCCGAGGCCTCCGGCACTTTCTCAGGGTGACGCTTGGCCTCACGGGCTCACAGCTGCTCTTCCCTTATGCAGGCAGGTCCAGAATGTACAACCTGAGCTCTCATATGTCCACATTACTACAGGTTTGAAAACACTGATGGTACGTGGGCAGTTTGATTCTGAGCAGCAGAGTAGACATCCCCTGCAGGTTGAGTGTGAATGCTACACAATGTGCTGCCCCCCGTGCCCAGAAAAATGCCTTGATACTGAATATATAACACCCAGCAAGTTTTTTTCAGTTCATAGAGCAGCATGTAACTTCTGCAAAAGCAGGTTTAAAATTCTTACTATTATTCCAAATTATTTTTCACTTTCATTAACGTTGTGAGAGAAGGTGTTTGGTCTCTGTGAAATAAATGACATACATCTTTAAACCAGTAGATGGTGGGGAAGTTCAACCGTGACAAAACATAGCCAGTGGTAGAAATACGACGGCTCTGTATCACAGTCCATTCACAGGTGCCAGTAATCCTCTGGGGTAGCCTATGCATGTAGTGGTTAGCGCTTTCATGGGACAATCATCCTGATTATAACATCGTCACAATCAGAAATATATCCAGACAAACGTAGTGGTCGCGCTTGCAGATTTGCATATCAGTGTGGATTGGCGCACTCTCCAAGTGGCCCTCTGGCCTTTGTTGTGTTGTTGCACTTCATTCTAATGTACTCTGCTCTCATGGTATATTATATATGTTGCTGCAGTACACGAGCTGGAGCCCACAGCTGACCAGAGTCCAGAGGAGGGACAGCTCAGCCTGGAGGTATGTGACTGATTGTGGTGTTATTCCTGTGTGGTGATAAATCACACTGAAGCTCTTTGTATAAGGAAAAGCACAACATAATACACTTTCAGTAGGGCTGGACTGGTGTATTGATACATCATGCCAATATTAGACTATTAGCAAATGTCAGATTCAGTTCTGGATTTCTCTAATCTGTGATACAAAGGAGGTTTGTCTTTATGCCTTCCCTTTCAAAAAAAGGGATAGTATATTCAAAATGTCTAAACGTCCATTAAGACAATCAGCCTTAAGTTCTACTTGACTTCCACTCATTTATTTAAAGATATGTTTAAAATATTTCCTCAGCCCAAGAGTTATGATGGTGTTCCCCTCCTATGCGTAATCTGAGGTGTTTTGTGTTGTGTCTGTTAAGATGACGGCGGAGCACGGCCCTCTGCACCCACAGGAGCAGCCGGGCAGGACGATCTCCCTGGACGCCTCCAGCGAGTCTTACCTCCTCTTTGAAGACAAGAAGTTCGTGGTCAAAGCCTTCAGGCTGTTTCACCGCATCCCCTCCTTTGGGTTTTGCATTCAAGAGCGTGATCTACCCGGAAGACTGAAGACTGAACTCCTCAAGGAAATAGGCAAATGCACTTTGTAGCTTTTTATATTTCTTTCGTCTTTGTTTTATATTTATTTTAGAGAAATGTGATAAGAAGGTGTAAAGTCACACCTTTCCGGTACCAGTTGCATGTTGTCCGTGATTCACAGCTAAGTGTCTTTAGTTTGGTGCTTCTAATTGGACGTGATCAGCATAAAAGCTCAACATAATTTATTAAGAAAACAAGAGAATTGCAGTTCACAGGACATGATGTGAAGGCGAATGCATGGGCAGGTCAAAAATGATTTAAAAAAAAATGATGACATTATAGGTTGCGATTTTCACGTTTAGAAAGATCAAGTTTGTCCTTTTTTGCCATTTATTGTGTAGTAGTATATAATATTAATTCATGCTAATTAGATGAACAGAGATAGTTCATGTATTTATTTAGCTACTCTTTGTTGTAATTCTAATTCTATGAGGAAATTATTGGTAGGGCTTGTATTTTTTAATAACATTACTGTAACTACGTACATTTACTCAAGTACTGTATTTAAGCACAATTTTGAGGTATTTTTACTATACTTCAGCATTTCCATTTTATGCTACTAGTACTAGTTACTCCATTACATTCATCAAAAAGCTACAGTAAGTAGTTGCTTTTCAAATTAAGATTTTTACGTAGAATATCTGATCCATTGTTACACCTGAATGTGTCCCCCAGGCCTGAAACCAGGGCCGCTTTATGGCCGGCTGAAATCTGGACAGCCTGTAACTCTGGAGAGCGGGCGTGTGGTTCTGCCCAGTGAGGTGCTGGAAGAAGCCATTCCTGGGAGGAAAGTCTGCATTTTTGGGGACTGTAGCTCAGTTCTTGGGGAAGGACCGCTGAGGCTGTGCGGCGGAGCGGACGTTCTGATTCACGAGGCCACCCTTGGGAACGAGCACCAAGAGAAAGCGCTGGACCACGGACACAGCACACCTGACATGGCGGCGGCGGTGGCTCGGGCCTGCTGCGCTCGGAGGCTGGTGCTGTACCACTTCAGTCAGAGGTACAAACCCTGCTCCCTGCAGAAGGACGGGGACCAGGATGACGTCTCAGAGCTCAAGAGACAGGCAGAAGATGCTCTGCAGGACAGTGGTGTAGAAGTGACTCTAGCTGAGGATTTTCTGACTCTGCCCATTCCTCTCAGAAGATGAAGGTAATGAACCACTGGTCCAGCTTTTATATTGCCTGTAGTAGATCTAACTGAATCTGTCGGCGCCCTTATATGGTGTAAATTGAAGTTACTTTAAAAAAAAAAAAAAGGTAGTTAACTTCTCAGCCATTACAAACATGATTTGGTTATCATTCCGCGATGTGCCAACCCATATTTCTTACCTAAAACAGCAGAAAAAGAGGAAAAAACATGTGAAGGGTTTCCTCTTTGCATGTTTGGAGTAGAAGTATTATAAAATGGAAATGCACAAGCAAAGTACAGGTACCCTCAGAATTGCTGCTTTTTTAAAATCGAGTTTGTCTTTTATTGATAAACCCTGAATGACTTAAATGGGAGTAAACTGGCAAAGCAATCTCAGCTCACGATCAACTTGCTTTTGCTCCGTTTCCATGAGCACTTATAAGACTTCTCATCCTCCTTGGCTTTAAAGTTGAGCTGGACAGGTCACTCTTGACCTTGACAAAACAATCCAAACTCACTTGCTTGTGCTGGCTTTTAACAGCATCACATGGCCTTCATCGCCAGATTCACTGTCAGGCTCAAATTTTAAGCCAACATGAATGAGATGCCCAAGCTGGAAAGTTTGAAAATCAACCTATGATTCCATGACAACGGAGCAAACGTTGATGAAGACTGTGTATCATAGCGTTTCAGTCATGAACTGTCTAACTCCCAACTGTCAAGTTAAATGACAGGATGGACAGTCTAACATCTTTTTAATATACCACAGTGCATTAAATAATTCTCCAAACTGGATTCCATTAAAAAAAAAAAAGGTCAAAATTTCAATCCAATTTAGTCCAAATTCTCCAAATGAAACTGTATGAATAATCATGTCATAGGTTTCAGTCTTGCTGGTATTTTCTTTCAGTTTGCGATATCAACACTAAACTCACAGAATAAAACCCACAACTTTCCACATGAATCAGTAAATTTAGTTTCTGTGTGCTGATAAAGAACATGCGATCGTCTCCGAACCTTTTCCAGAGCTTTATTTCTGGATCTGTACACAAGGTATTAAAGTACAACAGAAAATACAAAATAATGTTTAACAAAAGAAAAAAAAAACAACTCAATGTTTATGTACAATTCTTATAAACAATAAAGATAGCTTCTTGAACATTTCTCATAGTGAAGTTTTTGATTGTCTATATTTCTGGATATACATTTTTAAGTTTTGCAGGTTTTTATTCACAAAGGTGTTTTTGTTTTCGTCAAAGGACTCGAGTTTTCTTTTTCAAAACCACAACTGCCATAATTTTTTTTTTCCTTTTTAAACTTCAAAACACAATACAAAATATAAAATAAATTTGTTTAGTGCTTGCTTGCACACACAAGTCTCATACCAGAGATATCAATAAAATATCACATTTTCGAGAGTTCACAGGGTGGTGAAAAACCTACTTCTACTACTTAATGGCCTTTACATTCTGACAGTTTCTGAGTCTTTGTACAAACCACAGGTGAAATAAATATCACTGCACTGCTAAAGCTAGAAGAGCTTGGAGGACCTACTGCATTATGCACATTGCATTAAAAGAGAAACTAGCTCTCCACATACTTAGAGCAGCAGCCATCCCTTTACCATCAAGACAAATATAGACGACGACATGTAAAAAGATTTTTTTGAGGAACGAAAGATGAACGTCTTTTACACATGGCTGCAAGTTTAGAATGCAAATTTGCAACACTGAGTAATATCAATACGTCTTCAGGTAAAGCCGTTTTCAGTGGTACACTTGAGAAACAGACACAGCTGGCATGCGTGGTTTCAGCCGGGTCCTGGGGGGGGGGGGGGGGGGGTCTGGGTATCATGACTTTCCAAAGAGAGAAAAGAAATTAAAACACCAAGTCAACCAGTAAAATGTAAAACCCCAAATATCTGTACATATCTACAAATTATTGCCTTCTGACAAGGAATCAAATTAAAACCTTTGTATTAACACAGATTCACAAGTGTAAGAGGTCAGTTAATAGACTTTTTAAAGGCTATTTGCTAATTATTTACATGAAACGCAAAGTGAATATCTTCTCTGGTGCTGGGCTTGGAAACTGAATTACTTGATCAAACTTAATGATGGTTTAGAGGCATGAATCCTGTCTGTACACACACCATGGTGAATTACAAGATCTATGGACATGACAAACATGGTGTACCCCTGAAACAAACTAATTATTCATAGCACAATGCATAGATAAATTAAGTAAACACTACTACTGCATCCAATCAACTGACGATGACCCGCTAAACACTTTACAATTCACAATTATGGACTTCAGTCAAGAGAAAACAGCTCCATTTCTGCTACTAGACTCCAAAAAATCGCCGACCAGATTATACAAGGCATTCTCTAACAGTACAGGTTAGGCAGAGGTTAAATACAAAAAGAGAGTGGCTTTAAATAAAGAGATAATACTGCTAGCAGGTGTACCCAAGCTTGCTAAGTGGTCTGAAAATGGCATTACTTAATTTAAGAGCATCTTCTTAATTTTTTTTTTTTGTTTTTACTACAACTAAAGGACATATAGCTAAGCTTGCCTAATAGTAGCATGAGTGAAAGCATTATTTCAAAGGATTAAACAAAATCTCACAAAGGTAAAAGTATATGCAATAAATACATTACGGTGCCTGATGATGTCTATTTAAATGACTATTAACCAAACCATTATCTTTGCATTGCAATATTGCTGTTATGTTTTTCTTGTCTGACTGATACTCTCCTAGAAAGCAGGATTTCAAACAATATATATATTTATGATAAAAAAAAAAAAGCCCAATATCCAACTGTAAAATAAAGTGACTTCCATTATGTCACTCCACAAAGGTATTCTTCTTCACCGGTTTAAAAAAATGTAATTGAAAAACTATGAATCGAGGACTATAATTTGGGTCTGACTGCATGGGATTTAAAAAAAAAAAAAAAAAAAAAAAAAGGGAATTGTTGCAAACATTCACATGTTCCAGTTTGGCAACTCTGAACAGTTTAAAAGTAAACAAGCAGACAAACTACAGACCAGCTTCCACAGGAGAAAATCAAAAGAAAAGAAACCCAAACTGGAAGGCCTTAGCAGCTGAAGCCATGACACTTCCTGATCTCCAAGCTAATCTCCATGCTAGTGTTGCTCTTCATACAATGTCTAGCCTTATTTGGGGGCAAATAAAACCCATCTCCACCAGCGTGGTTACTAAAAAGTACCTGTAAACCAAACACTATTTTTTTAAAAAAGTACCACTTCAAACAACAAAGACAAGCAACTAAATACTAACACTAGAGGCAGAAAACTAAGCCATTTTTGGCAGCTGGAAAGAATGGCAGGATAACATATTGTAGCTCTGAAGATGTTGTGTGTAGATGTGAAGGAGGAAGATACACAACTCTCCTACTGCAGCCTCTGGGCCCCACTGTACATGGACGTTACACATCTCAAGACCGCAAAACAAAAATAAAATAAATGGCTATATAAACTCTTGAGAGAAATCAAGATTTTAGTTCTATATGATAGACATCACTGATGTCATATTACACAAAAAATGAAAACAAAAAAAGTATATTCATATACATATATATAGATATATATATATATAATAGAATTTAAACAAATCAGATTCTCCAGTGAGGTCAGTCTTATGTACAAGCGGGATAAGGGCTTTCAAAGGGGAAGAACAAGGGAAGAAAATGAGGAAGATCACTCTGACTGAAGTGCCGCAGTGTGCTGTGTGTGGTGCCGTGCATGTGCTCCCAGAAACCCGTTGGGCTCGCCGCTGCCAGCCAAGCTCCCAAAGTCTGTGACAGACACTGCCATTTTGGCGCCGGTGATTCGGTGGTGGTGCGCTGCTGTCCGTCGTGCTTCAAAGTCCACTCCGAGGTTACCCACAGACACGTCATTGATAAAGGAGTCAGGCAGGGCCATCTTGAGTCTCTTGGAGGGCCGCTCGCAGTCCTTGTTGACGCACACTCCTCCTAGCTGGCCCAGGTCAGAGTGGTAGAAGCCGGCGTCGAGCATGTTGAGGCAGTCGGGGTCTGCGCCATTTGAAGGGAACCCGAGGGATTCGTCATGGTTCAGGGACCCACGATGGAGACTGTCCAGTGGAGGAAAGCTGTAGGAGTCCAAACAACTGACCTCTGCAGGGCTGCACACTGTGGCTACACTGTTACTCAAAGCTGCAAGGAGACAGGACACTCAATTAACACTGAATGACTGAAAGCAATAAGAGACTTGTCTGAAAAGAAACACGTTGACTGACTGAGTGACATTAACAAATGAGGAAAACCTTTAATCCAATTATCATCTTTGTTTTCAAGTTTGTATCCATAACTGCAGAACAACGTCGCATTACTGACCTGTGAGGTCGCTAGCGGTGATGGAGTTGAGCAGGCTGAGCTGTTGGTCTGCGGTGGTCTCCAGCCTTCCTCCTCCACCTGCTCCTGAGCACACAGAGGAGGAACTGTCCACCGCCAGTCCCTCTGCTTCATCCACCAGCCTGTCCATCAGGTCACTGGATACAGAGAAACATGTTTCATCTACACGGGTCTTTCAAATTATAGGCATTTTCTGTTCAGAGCTCATTTTATTAAACAGAAGCAAAAACACAAAAGGAATGCAAACACGTGTCCTGAAACTTGTTCTGCCACTTACGTTACGCCAGGATAGCTGCTGTATTTTTTCTTCCCGAATCGATTCTGCTGCACAAAGATGTCAAAGCGCTCTGACTTTTTCCACATGTAGTAAAACGCCACACATTCTGCGACAGTTCGTGTTGTGACCTGAGGGGAGGTGAAGGAGCCATTAAAAGGGGTGAGGACACTTTCAAAGCTTTATATGTGTACCTTTTCATGAGGAGGATCTCGTCAAATCATGAAATGAGACTCACTTTATGTTTCTGTATGAGGTGGAAATTCTTGTCATACATCTGTAGTGCGTGTTCAAAGTTCTTGCACTCCTCTTCTGACCACGGAGGTGTTTTTTCTGAAATAAAACCAGGAATAAATTAATACTTTTTGGCACACAAGCAGTCCACCTGCAAAGAAAAGGGTATACCCACCAAAAATCAAAACACAGGATTGAATCTTTGTGAAAGCCAGAATTACACTTCTACATATGAACACTGAGGTAACTATTTTGGGCAATTTATGGTGTTGGATTGTTTTCTATTTTTGGATTTTTTGGATTGTATAACAGTGGTTCTTGTGTTTTTGCCACTCCTTGGGCCAAAAGGGTCAACAGATATTGGTATAGCTACACACCACAATGAGTTTTTGTTTATACTGTTTGTTCCTGTATAGAATGGATTTTAATTGCCACATAAAATTCACCATGAGCATCAGTGCAAGCTGCATGGATTGCTTTCTAATTAGTGACTTTATGCTTCTATTTTATGCTAAAACAGGTGCACATTGTGAAAATGTGAAAAGGTAAGCAAACAGTGAAAGGTGAAAGTCAAAGTGAAATGTGTCAAATCATGAGTGATGTTAGAGGATGTGCTCAGACCATCACGTTACTGTGGAATTGTTAACAGAGGGATTACACTGACTTCCAATGGGGTGGGATATTTTTACTGATGTAAAAACTCCATTTGTTCTGAATGTAGAATTTAGATTGCGTTTATCTTGCCATGGACCAATAATGTATCAGATTCAGAGATGTTTGTCAATGTGATCCAAAGAAGAATAGATCTAATCTAACACAAAAAGATTAGCACATGTCACACTGCATTATTAAATGAGACTGGTGTCAAATAGGAGTCATGTTTAATTGTTTTCTGGCTGGCACAACAAATGTACAACATTACATCATAATTGTACCAGAGAATCTTACTGGGCAATTTCAACATGTTGATCAATTGTGCCAAACCAAGAGGTTTATTGTGATCATGTGTGCGAGACATGCAAATGAAAATGAAAGATTTGTTGTGAAGTTTTGCAACTGCAATTTAAGCATTATTTTTTTTACAAGGCTGGGAGCCCACAAGGTTTCCTTTGCTTACCTTTTGAGGACTTTACACGGCTGCAGTATCTCTCTAGTGCTTCACGGGTGTTGTAGTTGCACTTGACGAGCTCACACAAGGCCTATGTAGAAAGAATGGAGAGGTTAAAACTGGAAAAACATACCTTAGAAAAATATAATCTGAGGAATTCAAAGCACAATTGTAGTAGGACATGATGGAAAAAAAAGTCAATGAAAAATGACGTCAGCTGCATGAGCTCACGTACATGCTAAAACTATGGTCATCATTGTGTTACAACATGAAAGGACTGATACATAAAAGACATGACTGACCTGTTCATTGTCTCGAACATGCATCCCTGGTTTGTCACATCCTGTCTTTTCATCCGTTGTCCGTAACAACACTTCAGACAGGAAAGTCCTAACCTTGTTTTCTGGCAATGTACCTGGGCTCCATAACAACTCGTCTTCATCCTCATAAACTGTGCAAGTACATTAGATAAGATTAGTCACCTTATCTGTCTTCTTGGTCTTTCTTATACTGAATGAAACATTGTAAGCCATCACATTACAGAACATGTCAGGCATACAGGTGAAAACAAAAAAAGCAGCAGTCACCTTTCTCCCCATCTTTGTAGTGACAGAGGCAAGAAGGAACCTCTGCTTGGTACTGTGTTCCCACCATAATTTCCTATGATAAAAATCAAATAAAGGTTGGTATAGAGCGTGTATAGCGAATCAGTGTGGATTCAACTTTCTCTCAACATTTTTCAAAATGGATTGTTTCATTTACCTTTCTGGAGTCCTCTGGGCTTGGGCCATCTTCATCGCACTCTGACTCTTTATCACCATCAGAGATAGCATTGGCTGATGAAAAGACAGACAACAAATAAATACCTTGACATCCACTGAATTCCAGTGGCACCTCCTTGGTGAATGAATGCTTTACCTACCAAACCTGGTGTCTCGGTACTAAAATAGGTCATTGAATCTCCTCCTCCATACTTAATACATAACTTGAACCAAATCTCTATAATCTCTCTAAGTTTGCACATAGAACTGGTTCAAGACCTCGCCATATTGTACAATGGCAAATGTCTGAGTACTGAAATGCAAATAATGAACAATTTGCATATTTTTTTTAATAAGCAAGTAATCACATGAGACATTTATCAAGGATTTAAAACATTGTACGGGGTTCTGGAAAGTTGTGATGAGCATTTATTGTACTAATTGACATTTTATAGACAAATGATTATTCAAAAAATAACTGACAACCTCATCAATAATGAAAACAATCAGCTGCACATTTAACTTAATGTACTACTATGTGCTTGTACAGCCCAAAAGAACTTATTTATTATTATTGGCAAATATACTTAACACAGTGCTAATGTTTAGGAATTTTCCAAAAGAGAGCAGCTGACACATTTTTATTTTACTTAAGTTTAGAAATGTGGGAAAGCACACAATTTTCAGATTGTATTATTTGTATTAACGACTTCTAGAGCTGAAACGATTAGTCAATTGACAGAACAATAATCAGCAACTATAATTGTATAATTGTACGTAATTTTTCAAGTAAAACTGCCAACCATTCAGGTGTTAGAGCTTCTGAATTGTGAGGACTTGCTGCTTTAATTTGCCTCATATAATGGTGAATGCCTTTGAGTGCTAGGCTGTTAGCTGGACAAAACAAGATATAAAATGTTTTAATCATGGGCTTCAGAAAACTGAGTTTTCCTGCAATCCTGCAAAGCAGGCAAGAAGCATTTTTTTTTAGTACATGTAACCTGTCACTTACATCGAAGTGTTCTTGGGAAGAAATCAGTAGCCTCATGGGAGGTGACAGAAGGGGTCAGATCATCAGCTGAGGACTGGGTCTCCTCCTCATAGTCCCCAGACAACAGGTCTTTAGCTATTTCCTCCTAGGGAGAAAAAACGATATTCATTGTATACTGGGGCAGACGAAAGGTGATCAACAGAATAACTGAATTACATATTGAGGATGGATACATTTACATCATATTATTTTCCCCAAATCTCTTCACACAGTTACTATCTCTTAATTGACTACATAACAACACCAGTGTAATTAATTACCTTGTCCAAAGTCATGTCAGGCAGCTCATCAGTCAGGTCTCCAGAGGAGCTGTCTATACTGGAGCCTGCTGAGGCCTCGTAGCGATAGATAGCCAATAGTTCCTCCAAAGGCATGTTTCCCTCCTGACAGAAAAAAAAAAACAAAAAAAAGAGAAAAGGAAACTTAGCATATCATAGATTAAGTAAAGCTAACATGTGCATCCCACTTAATTATAGATCTGTATGTATGTATGTGTTTTTTCAGCAAAAAGACAATTCCTTCTCAGACTGTAATCTCAGCTAAAGCCAATTTACAAATAAAATTAAGAGAATGTAAATATACTTAAACTTTACTGACCTTAATTAATTGTAGCATCTACAGCTATAAATCAGTCGGCTTCCCCGTATCATCATCATAAAAGGTCACATCAGCGCGTGGCCTTTATGATAAGGTGAAGCCATCCTAGTGTTACAAGCTTAGCTTTTTTTTCCACTGACAACACAGTGTCAATATTTGCAGCCCTACTGCTTGAACAAGATGGTGCCCTCTGGTTTCCACATTTACGATACATACAAATATTCTATATGCACATATGCAGATTAGACTATGTTAAAATCACTGAATTCAGAATTTTACACAGGTAAATCCTGTTTTAGGGCATTTTGTGCATTTATTAGTTTACCTTTTCCAGATCTGCAATCTCAGAACGGAAATTCCTCCCTCCCTCCAGAGACTCTTCCTCCTCCAGAGTCCTCTCGTCATCATACTCATGAACTAACATTTCTGCCGTTGGGTCAAAGTCATGGTCTTCTGACGATAAAGAGCCAACTGAGTGTGAGAATGGAAAAAAGAATCAGAAATGTGTCAGTCTTAACACATAAATATTTTTTTTTTTTACTCAGAAAATTAAACATTCACACCACACTTGACAAGATACAGTCACACAGTTACTATGTTAGAATAAAAAAAACACTATTTTTAATCAATTTCAAGCCTTTTTTCTGACAAATTCTATATCAATAGCACTATATCATTCTTTCTTCATATTTCTGTGATGCAATATTGTTTCATTAAGACATAGCTACATTTTAAATAAGTACATGATATACTGCAGATACAAATACTTCCATGGCAAAAGGTATTCTTACCTGGACTTGAACTCCCTAGGGAAGCCTGCAAAAGAATAAAACCAGAGAATAAATAAGTACAATAACTGGCACATTCAATCAAGCGGAGTAAGAAAAACTGCCTTTGTGGTCTGTATTATGACCACAGAAAATAGTGGGTTAGAAAAGCTGCATTTACCGCTAACCTTACCTGAAATAGGTGGCTACTACAACGTTAGCCAGGGCGCAACGCTAAACACTGAGGACAATTGGGAGCCAAATGCAATTTCAAAACCCTGGAATTAAAATGAATCCTTTCGTAGGAGACGAGTTAAGTAAAATAAAGAAATATATTGAGGGGAACAGTACGACTTTCGCAATGTCGGCTCCTGTAACAGTTAGCTAACCAGCAAGCTAACCCCAAAGCCTAATGTTAACGTTATGCATCGAAAAATGTAAACACTAATTTCGTTTGCGCGGTACTGCAATCGACAGAGCTGAATGGTCTTTACAATATAGGTGCCGCTAATTAAGCCCACGTGTAGAAAAATAAATATCCATTCATAACAACCACGATATAATCTGTTATTTCCTTTATCCAACAAGCTAACGTTAAATTTACGTATCAATTTACACAGCCGCTACACCAAAGCAGCTGAGAGAGCGAAGGCGCAGCGGCCTTGTAGTGAAGGATCAGTCCAGACATTCAAGCATATTTTAGAGGAATAAAAATAACAATTATGTCACGAAACACGCTACATAGAAGGCAAAAAGCATTGTTTCTCCAATCGATAGCATAAAACTGAAAAATACAACACACAAAATTTAAAAATATCGATTTAAGATCGATTGCTTCTCCCCTGTTTTCCCTCTTACCTCCGCCATATTGGTACCTTTAGCTAATGGGCTCGTTCTAGCGCAGTACCCGGATCAGCGCTCTGAACCAATCAGAGATCCAGGTGACCGTTGTAGTCGTGACGCCGTTCAAACCAACCACTGATCAGACTAACGGTAATAATTTATACAAGGTAAATCTACGGTATGGTAATATCAAATTAACAGATCTAGAAATCAGATCACCCGGACAAACCTAACATCCAACAATAACATGGCGTTGAGCATGTTAATGCCTCACATAATGATATTTGACGAGAACATTCCTAGAATGGTCTCGGAACATCCCAGCTGATTTCCTGTTCTCCTCAATGTAGTTTTAGCTAGCAGCCCTGGCATTTTACACACACACATTTTTTGCACTATATATTCCTGTAAGAAATGTATAGCTCACGATGCCTTCAAATGAAACTAGTAAGGTTATCAGTTATATCAGTACATAGGGTAAGCATAGCAATTTGTTGTATTCTTTTGTTTATTAGCTGTCATTTTAGTATAAAGTGTAGCCTACACTAATATAATGCTAATATATACCACTTTGATACTTAACACTGGGGTGCCTCTTAAGAAAACTAATTAAAATGATAAATTACCAATATAGTGTCATCAAAACGTCACCAAGAACTATGTTTCTTTGTCGTTATTTTTTTCATTGATGTTTCTCTTATCAAATTACATTTTCTTTTACTCAATGGATAATCTAGGCTACTTAATATAGAATTATTCACATGTTACACAAATAAAAAAAATTATATCTCAGACATCTGCAAACAGCCTATCAAAAAAACATGGCCTAAGGTTTACCCATATTGATGTGACAGCGTTTTTTCTATTTTATTCAACTGTACCTTAGTAGACAGTGGTTGATTTGAAGTTCCCAACAGAACTGGTTATTCAAGTACTGAATGAGGGGTTAGTTTGATGACTAGCATGGGAAATGTATTATATTCTGTTGTGGGAGATTACTGTAAAGCCTTTTTTGGTTGGCTAACGCCCTTTGCTGCTCATCATTTCTGCTTGAAAAGCTGTTGGCTTGCAGAATTATCTCTATGTGTTTCCCAAGCTAATTTCCATCCATCATACAGTATCACTAGTGAGGAATCCTAACACTTAAAAAAATGTCTCTTTAAGGCAAGGGTTGGACCTACTGGATAATAACTTTGACTAAATACTAAAACAATTATGTATAGAAATATTTTTAGGATTTTTTTTTTGTGTACTGGCCAGCAGAGGGCAAAAGTACCCTTTAAAAGCTTTGCTGCTCTATTCACACCACAGAGATCCACTCCACCTTTCCCCTCCGCTCTCCCTTGCTGTCTTGGATGACTTCTTCATACATGTAAAAAACGATTGGCTGTTAGGGCAAACAGGGGTAAAGGTGGAAAGATGGACTTCACTCTGCACTCTTAACTACAGACAATAGATGTTTTACTTTTACAACTGTCTGTTGTTTAATTGTGTATTTACGCTCTTGAAATAGTTCCACAGTGTTAAATTGTGGACAGCAGAAGGTGAAAACACTAAAAGGTAGCATCTAGTTCAATGTGATTCCTACACCAGTTGCTGCTGTCAGGGGCCCTGCAGATGTTTGTACAGAGGGTGCTGAAGATAAACTGCTTCCTGGCTCATCCAGATCCAGGACGGGAGGTGGATGTCCTTCCTGCAGCATGACAGAAAGTGCGAATTTGCTGTGTCGACTGATTGCATTTGTTTTGAACTGAAGTTCAAGTCAAGTCTTTTTTTGTCTAGGAAGCACTATTCTGCCTTGTTTCTAAAAATCCAGTATTCTGCATATACAGCTAGATTTTCCTTATTGTCCAGTTTGGGTATTCAGTTAACACGACAAAAATAAGGAAGTGAGGTATTGCCATTAGAAGTGGGAGAGGGTCTGATGGCTTGATTGTGCTTGTGCATGCTGCCAGCATTGTATTGGATGCTATTTGTAATTTAAGTTACTTTTGTCCTGTCTGACTAAAATCCTCATACTCACATGTTTAGTTAATATCTATATTCAGCCACACCAATGCATATATTAACATACACACACAGAAACATTGCAAGTGGTACTGCTGAATATGTACACTCTCCTTGCATAAACACACCTTGATCTTGTGATGCACATCAGGCAGAATATACAGAATAACTCTCAGCTGTACTGACTCATGGGTTGCAAGTCATGGGTGTCAAACTCTTGAAATAAACTACAGCAAAGAGTCACAGGCTATTGTTGTTTATATAGGCCTACTGATTGCATTTAATTTGTCACTGGGAACTTTTCTCTCCTTTTTTAAAACTTGTCGAAACAAGTAAACACTTCTGTCTTTGGAAAACAGAATCCCCCATAAGGCGTAGGAAGGGCAGCGTGGGCTTCGTTTGGATGACTCTACAAACAAATGAGTCACTGTGTGCAGACAGTTCAGCAGCACATCCCTCTGCAGGGCACGTCTGCTCACTTCTTACCTGAGCTAAGCTGGACCAAAAAAAGGACCCTAAGTTACCAGACCTGATTAAGTCTTAACATCCAACTCTTAACATCCAAGTTGAACAGCCACCTCAGTAAAAGTATTGCTTATTCTTCATCTGCTTCTTCAGGTAAGTAGTAGTGTTGGTACCCTTTTACTGTTCGTGTTTCCCTGTCTACACATGGCCACTTTTGCATGCACAAGTCGTAAAATAAGAGCCCTTACTATCTGTCTTTTTTTTCCTTTCTTCTCTCTGTGGCTAATTTATTAGGCTACCATCACCATTTGAAGCCCATTTGAAGCCTACTTTAACAAAACAATATTGTCAGGAAGACGTGGGCCCTCACCTAACGAGTGATTTTGTCAGGTCAACAAGTTATCCTCTGACGTAGATTATGGAGAGATGGGCGACAAAGGGTCACAATCCATTGTTGCAGTGTAAAAAGGATGTGGCTGATAAACACTGGCCCACACCTACACTGGTTTTGTGATTGTCCAGCAGCTACCCACTCAGCTGATGTGCCATTAGAGGGACTGAGGGGCTGGAAACCCTTCGTCATACTAATAACTTCCTCATAACTGTCAATTATATTTCAGGCCAAATGGACACATCAGCTGCCTATTTATTGATTATAATTTGTGTGATTTGTCAGTGGAGGATATTGCACTGACTGAAGTGCAAATCTTGAAAACATTTAATGCAGCTGATATTTCTTGTGGATGGTATCAGAACATTAAATAAGAAAGCATTATTTAAACCTGCTTATATTGCTGTATTAAATGAATGTATATGTTAAAGAGGCAGCTACATGTCATAACAGAGCGTTATCAAGTTTTTAAAAAAATATTCATTTCAAATTATCTTGCCACTAAGGAATTAAATAAGGATTAAACACATGCATCATAGTCCTGATTCTTCCTGTATACCAGGCCATTACGGAGTCAAGTCAGTATAGTGAAATAATTCACTATGAACATGACGTAGACAACTTGAGACAGTTCCTTTAAAAAGTGTACAAGCCACCAGGTGGCAATGTGTGACAGCTTTGAGTTCCTCATGACTCAGCTTTAGCATTTTCCATTTCCTCTGTGCTCCAAACACCACCCTCAGTCAGGCTGCAACAATGACTGTGTGAACACACATTGCCCGTTGCGTTGATGTTTTTGGGTGAATAAAGTAAAACTCCAACATGTGCAATGGCACACATTTCACTGTGTTTACGAGTCCAGTATTTATCCCCACGCATTGATCGCTCAACAGTCAGCAGCTGTGGAGCAAGTCATGGGTCATGTGGTGTCAACAAACCTTCCTGAAGGACTTAGTCAGTTTGAAGTTTATGTTACTGATGAGTAATAAACAAGCTGTTGTATCAGAAATTTTTTTTGCACATACACATACATTTATATTATACATACAAATACATGTAGCGGCTAAAGATGCATGTAATCAACTACCAGTTGTCAAGTAAATTCAGCTCCATTGACAATCCTTTCCTGTGAGAATAAATGCGTGTGCTGTGGTGAATGGGAATTTGAGGAAATGCTCAGACACTGTGCAAATGCACTGCATCTACAAAGCTAGCTTCTAGCTTATATAAGGAAGGCTGAAGGTTGGGGTATTTTCATGACAGGTCTTTACATTAATGCATTGAATCACATCATCAAATCATTGACAGATCTTTGATAATGCAAGTTACATCAGCAAAAAGTACATTACAGCAAAACAGTCTGAAAGGAAGGTCGGTGATGGCATGTTTGAAGATAGCTCTTTGTTGCACACATTCAACTCAGACAGTAACATGTGTACTGATAATTATCCTTGAAATACTACCATGATCAGTCAGGACAGAAGCATGAATAATGGTGTGCCTCATAACATACCTGACACACTGTAATCCTGAAGCGAGCATAATGTGTTGCACATTGTACATTGCTCATAACATCTATAAGTGCATTATAGTCAGAAAACAGGTACTGACTGTGAGGCCAGAGGCTACTTATGCACTCTTTTCTTGCTTGTCTTTTGGGTCCTTCCTGGAGTGTTTGGTGATTTATTCTTAGTAATCAAACTGATTTAGGGTTGCAATATACTGCAATAACACGTATCAGTCTCTCCAAGTTTTGAAGATGTTTATTACAGAGTAATGGTGACCAGCCATTGCCTTAGCGCCACAGCTCTTAAGCCTTCAATAGTTCAGGCTGCAACCTCAACCATGTAACATATTTAAAAATGTGATATGCAGCACAAAAACCAGCTCATTATCATGTGCTGTTTAATTTCCCTTTATTGCACATTTGTCCCGAAATAAACATAAATATGAGATGGTTTTGTGTAAAAATACAATCTCTAAATGAAATCTGAAGTAGGTCTATTTGTCTATCTTCTAGTGCACCCACTCAGATCCTGAGGTTTTTCTGGTGCATTAAGGGCACATTAGTAACAGCAGGTGAATACATGGTGGCTATTACTGTAACAGCTGCAGTGGAAACGTAATTCTCCACAAAGAGCATTCTACAGTGATGAAATTATTTTTTGAAGTACTTTTAACAACCCATCGCTAAAATTGTGCATCACAGATGCTACTATTTCCCGTGCCA
Source organism: Chelmon rostratus (assembly GCF_017976325.1). Taxonomy (NCBI): domain Eukaryota; kingdom Metazoa; phylum Chordata; class Actinopteri; order Chaetodontiformes; family Chaetodontidae; genus Chelmon; species Chelmon rostratus. The sequence goes on along the minus strand of NC_055662.1, from coordinate 18,197,466 downwards.
GCAAATAAAACAACTGCACAAATGTTTTTGAATAGATGGAAAATTTTCAAGTCAAAAAGTGAAAGTGAAAAAAAAACTTGCATCAATTGCCCATGTGTGACCCTGATCATTCTGCTTCAGAGGGATTGGTGATCATGGTGTTCTCAGAGGCAGTACAATGCATTCTTCCTCTAAGTCTGCTTAACCCTTGCTAAGCACCCAATCTCAAATTACTCAAATTGGCCCTTAATGCTGTTTTTTTGTTTTAACCGCATGAACATCTGTGAGAACTTTAATTGTTAAGAGAGGAGGAGTGTTTCAGTGCACAGCTTGAAAATAGCACAAAGTTTGGAAACCAAGACACAGAAGAAGTATGAATTCTTCCACAGGCTCCCTAAATGATTTTAATACTAATCTTGAATTTGAATGACTATTTCTTAAGCTTTATTGGCCGCCATGGGTACCTGTCTGGTACTTCTGTTGCATGAGGTGTAAGAGAGCATATGGACATGGTCTGTTAAAAATGGGGTCATAAATAGCATTAGTTCTTGGGCCTGATCTGTGTTGCTTCCAGTTTAACAATCTTAAGAAATAGCGTGATGATGATTATGGATCTTGCTAATGGTAGCTTGCAGATACATTTCTTTTATTATTATTTACATTAACTCAATCAGCACAGAAGATGTGTGAAAATAGGGACCTTTCATTCAATGTTAAGTACACTAACCCAGAGTGCAGCACGGTTGAGAGGTCGTTCATTAAATCAGCCCATAAAGCAACCATTTCCATTACTTTAATGCGGCTGTTATGAGCCGGTACACTTCTCCGGCCTGTTGGAGATCTGTTATGTCTCCCCAAGTGATGCTGGGGTTGGTGAGTTCGAGGGCGTGCAAAAACCAGGAGTCTGAGTATTAGCAGTGCTTCTCTCCCAGGCACCCCACAGAGAGAGAGAGGGAGAGAGAGTGAGTGAGTGAGAGAGAGAGAATTAAACATAACATTTATTCTACACTGTTTATCAGCATGCAGCCAGTGTCAGAATTGTCGTATAAATCCTGTAGTAAAAACTTGGCAGTTCAGCCTGTGCTCTGCTCATTTTTCTAAATGCTTGGAACACTGTGCAGCGAGAGCTCACTTCAAGGTGGAGTAACAGTGAGTGGGCACTGCAATTTCCTCTCTTTCTGTAGTCAGACGCAGTATCTACTTGTGTAGGTGTTTGTATATATCCGTAACTTGCGTCACACTGCGTGCTCACATATTTAACACGAGATTACCTCTCTGAATGAGCCGCTGTGGAAATGCCCATATTTGTGAAGATGACGCAGAGTAGATGCTCAGCGGTGTCTTTAAAGAATTTCCAATCCAATTCCAATTTGTCCCCCACAAACTAGCTTGTTCTGCGTCGGTATGAGCTTAAAGAGCTATTTAACTTCCAAAATGGTAGAAAATTAGGAGCCAGAGGTGTGATTCCTTTCAGATGCATCTCTCCCAAAATTCAACAACATGACAGGCTACTAGCAAAAGCCTGTGAGCATGTAGTCGTATCAGTCAAAATGTTCTTAACACCAGTAACTATTCTCAGAAGCACTTATCACAGCCGCAGTGGTGACGGTCTTCAGCAGTTTAGGCAGGATGTTCTCCTCTAAAGCTCCTTTGATTCAAGTATTGTGCAGAATATGCAAAGTGCTGAGCAACGTACCGTACCAAATGTGAAAGATAGAGGAAACAGCTGTGTTGTCATGGATAAGAGGCTCCTCATGACGAGACATGTGGGTGATTCTGTCTCCATGGTAACCTAAGATTCGACGGCAAGAACAGTTTGTGAGGAGAACAGAAGATGTAGAGGCTGGAAACTTGGGAAATTCGCACTTCTTTGAGTACACATGAATTCAGATGTCACACATCCAACTCCCATTCCTACAGAGACATTCCTGCAGTCGCCAGATTACAAAGGATTGCTGTCGCTCATAGCCACCTACACACTGGCCCCGTACAAAATTAAAGAAAAAGACACTGCAGTTTTTCATAATGACTTCATACAATAGTTAGCCCATCAAAAATTAAACAATCATCTCATGTTTAAGGACATTGCCAATTGTCTGGCAAGTTAAATGATTTGAATTATTAACTATAATGCCATTATAGACCATTGGATAAGATAATAATGTCACTATGTTTGGATTAATTACAATGTAAAAGTCGCAGGGATGCACTGAAATATTGTTGAGCACACTTTTATTAATGTTTGGCCAAATGTTATGTTTTATTATTATGTTTGGTCTGACTGAGCCTGGAACTTGTGAAGATAATGAGGAATCAATGCATGCAAATGTAAAATGATTATGTAATGTGAAAGGGGTTGAAAATACTGACAAACCCACACAGAATTATCATCCAGCCCTGCAGTTCCCCTTAGCACACAACTAATGAGCACAGGGGGCTCTAGGATTGTGGGGGGGGGGGCAAGTCAACTTTGTGCCGAATCATGTTTGAAAAAGTGAACACAAAATTCAGGCACCAGACAACAGTCCTATTTATTGAGGAGGACAATTACATGTACTTTGCTGAAGGTGCAGGGCAGTGGTTTCTAGGCAGAAGATGCGTTTAAAATGGATTTCGCAGGTGAAAACACCCAAAATAATGACCCCGCCCATGAATCCACCCATGCTAATGAGGTGTTTTTCTAGCCTTATTAGGAAGCTGTTTTCAGCAGGAAAAACTCTGCTAAACCCACCGTAGTTTTCCAACCCCATACTAAATGTCAGGCACAAATGGTGAACACAGTGAAGTGTTTAGGAAGCTAAAGAGCCAGATATTTCTCGCAAGAGTTAGTGGAGAGCAAAAAGAGTGAATTGTGGACTTACATTTGGACACAACGTACAACTCCAAATGAATACTAATGTTGCTGCGACTCTGCTGGATGTGTAAATAAAGCAACTGTTTGCACATTTGCCAATGTCATTGTTGTGTTTACAGCTTCCCCTGAATTGGCCAAAAAATATTCAATGCAGATTTAACAATGAAACATGGTGCAAACAGCAGATTAGGGTGGATCCTATAAGAAAATCCTCATCATCTATAGGTTTTTATCGTTACTGTAAGCAGCATGATTTTTATCATGCTTACTGTGCATTCATTTTCAGTGCTTGATGTCTCCCATCTGAGAAAGAGAGGTTGGGGTCAGAGAACTTCGTTTGGACATCTGTGGAGAGAATGTATGTATGCATGACATAATGTGTCATGAGGCTGAAGAAACAGGGCAGCTAATGGAGACTGTGCAGGCCCTCACCCCTTTGCCCTCATGTTTCTCTATCGATCCCAAAATGTATTCTTCCTTGCATGCACACGCAATTACACTTGAGGGTGATTTTGTTCAACACAAATATTGGCATTCAGGATCATCAAATGTGTTCATCAGCTTCCTGTTCTATTTAATCAATGGGTGTTCATGCACAGTGTTCTCATTACAAACTCTTATACTAATATCTGTTCGGGACATGTTTTCATTTCTCTCACGTCAGCAGCATAAAGCACAAAAATTAAACTAGGAGGTTAGATAAATAAACATATAACAACAAGTAATGTGCATGACTGGGAGAAACTTATTGGCAAAGCTGTGCAAGAAGTAAAAACCTTTCCACATAACGCTGCTTGAGCTTCATATACGGTATTTTTACGCTTAACACAACATTTCAAAGTCAGCATGTAACTTCGCTGAGGAATTAGATAATGATTAAAAAAACACTGTGATGCTCTATAATTCTGGTTAAAAACACCATGAAATGGATTTAGGATTTAGGTTATGCAAGTTGAACAGTGGAACAGAACATTAGGGTCTAATTTTAGCCAAACAATTAGCTCTGGCTGAGTGCAACTTTTGATGTTCTGGCCATCTGGATCTGGTTCTCTGTGTAAGTTAAGCTATGAAGTTATGATTAAAGGATGAAAGCCAAGCTGTTAGAGGACCTTAACTTAAAAATAAACTGATTGTCATTATAGTTCACTAAAACTAATGATTTCCTACATTGCTAGCAGTTGAGCTGATACGAATGAATAATTGATGAATTTGAAAAAAAAAAAAGAATTTGACTTTAAAGGAACCAGAAATAATTTTTCCTATCTTCACAGTGACACATTCCATTACATTCTACATTCAAATCACACTTATCTATACTGAGGGGGCTGCCTTTCATCATTATCTTCTCTGGGCTGAATAGCAGGCCCGTTATGTAAAGAGAAAGTTCAGATGTATTCACAGGTGTGTGTCTGGAAGTGAAAGCCATCTGTGAACTGCGATAAGGGGACCAAAAAGTGTCTATAACTATTTCCTCACCTGGAAAATTGTATCCCCTCAGCTGAGGTAGTGCAGCTGTGGTTTGTGGTGTTTCATTATTTCACTCACAAAGATGTCTGATGGGGGATGAGCCTGCTGTGCACATATCAGTTTTTTGTTCTGCAAAATATCTCTGCTCCCCTGTCAAACTTAATAAAAAGTTTGAGATTGTGTTTTAAATTTCATGTAAACCATAAGGGCTTGCAACACTGACTCCCAGGACATTAGCTCCAAATGTGTGAGAAACAACCAGCCGAGAATCTCTGAACTCTTCAGACTGTCGTGAACCAAGAGAAACTCAGAGAGAAACAAAGAGCCTCTCAGAAAATATACCCAGAATTATTATTCTATTTTTAAGAGGGCAACTCACTGATAACTCTCAAGAATGGAGTGTGTGAAGTCAGACGCAATGTTCAAAGTGTGTGCCCTCCCCCTGTGTTTTCTAATCCTGCCTTTATCACACCTCTATTTTTGAGGGCATTATCAGGAGACTGTAGGTGGTTTGGTTGGAAAAGGAAAAAAAAACAGCCGGAAATCTCTGGTGGAGTAGCGTTTAGTTTTACATTACGTAATATCTCAGTTTTCTAAGCTGTGCAGTCACTTGGCCTACATATTTCCATTGTCTAAAATTCCTCACTGCCTCCATCTCTTACCCTACTCCATCACTAATGCACCTCTGGAAATAAAGAGGTATAATTATGCTTAAAATTAGGCAATGAAATGCTATATCTCTTTTGCAGCTACTATTAAAGTCCGTTATTTGAGAACAAGGCTTCTGTCTCAGAAGAGTGGCAGGTCGGAAAAACAGTTCCTTATCAACAAAGGATCCAAAACAGGCACGAAGCAGATTATTATATCTCTCAGAAACTAAATATAGTGCCTGTGTAACATCCTGAAAACAAAGACGTGGCTCTAAACTTCCACCCTCATTGCTATTCTGATCAGTTTTGAAACGTGAGAATGCTCATGACTAAAGTCTTGTTGGTGCAGAGCCTGAATTCTCCAAAACAAAATGTCTTGAGAAGAAACTGCCAGCAAATGTAGGCGAGTGTTTTCTGTTTCCTTCATTATTTTGTTGGGTGTAATTAGTTTTTAGGGTTTTTTTATGCATTGTTTTGCTTGAATGTGAGCAATGCATGTTATGTCATGATGACATGATTTACACTGCGTATTTATTGCATCTAGTAGCTGTAGCTGTTGCATTAGCAGCGGCAGATAAGGATATAAATAATTCCATATAATCGAACAATAATTACCATTACAGTTTATACATTTTGACATTAAGTGAACATATGTCTTGAAACCGGTGTGAAAAAGAGTTTAACTCATGTGTTACCTGCCATGGAAACTGCTTTGCCTGCTTTGAATTCTACACAAAGGCCATAGGAGGGAAGGTGTTCCAACACGTGGTTCCTGCAGCAGTGATGGGACGTGCTCTGCTCACCTCTCTGCCCCTTGATTCACAAGCACCTCGCTCCCTAACCTGGGTGGTGCTGACTTTCACAGCATTGTTCCAGGCCTCCCGTGCTCCGCCATCTTGTTTCCTGTGGAAGAACAGGAAGTCCTGCCTGCAGCTGTTCCCAGCACTGAACTAAAGAGCTTTTGCAGGCACACACACACACACACGCACACACACACACACACACACACACACACACACACACACACAAACACAGACTATACACATATCCTCTTCCTTCGTCTTTCCCCTCAGCCTGAGCTCAGGATGCCCCTCTCTGATGTGAAGATGACCCCAGGGATGATGGGATGTAGCCAAAAGCACGTCTGCTTTCCTTTTCAAGACAAAACCCCTGCCTGTATGTAAGATTCACGTGTATTCCTGAAAGGATATTGCAACGTTCAGGAAATTCTGCACAGGCTCAAACACGAGAAACATTTGCAATTAAAGTAATACAACAGAATAAGTGCAACATAAAGCACATCTTTGAACTGAGTAATAGTTTTTTAGTTATCCAGCACCTTGTTCTCTTGTCTGTTTGCCTCCATGCTCACCATGTGGGAATGTCAGTGAACCCGTGATTCTTGTCCATAGCATGGAGGACAGATCCTCACATGAAGGCAATCATTCAACCGTGGGAAAATATCCAATGACCCCATTTCTAGCGAGGGCCCGATGCCCTCATGTCTACATATTGAAAAGGGTCTTGATAATGGATGTTGATATTATTTGTGCATCAACAATTACATCACAGATAATACAACTGGTGAGCCATCTTATCTTCACCGGTTAGTGTTTCTGTGCAGTGATCCTGATAATCCCTGGGCCTTTTACCAGATCTGAAGTCATCTTAATAACCACACAGAGTGCAAGCAGTTACAGGGCTGTGAAGAAATACAACAGCATACACAGACCACGTACATTATTTGATGCTGATAGATGTTTGCCTGCAGGAGCTTGTTTAATTTGTGTGATTGTATTTGTGTTTCACAGGATTTATCTGTGGGTCACACTTAAAGTGTGGTCTCACCAGAAAGTGGAACAGTGAAATGAATCAGTGTGAAATATTTGCCTCTTCTCTTGATGACTATGTTCACAGGGATAGCTGTTAAGTGGCCCTGCTAGAAAAAAAAACATCTGTGGTGCTGAAGACTAACATGGGATAATGTGACTTGATGCTGTTCAACGATACTAGATGTTGAGGATGGTAGTCTGCTTGCCAGGGTGGGATGCTAAATTTTGGCTGGACCAGAGATGGTTCAGAGATACGATTACACTCGTAGTGTTTTGACATGAACAAGCAATCGTCCACAGCTTGAAAAGGCCAATCTTGTTGTTACAGAGCCTCTTTGGCTGAACTTTTTCTGACATTGGTATGCAGCTAGCTCACTATAGCATTAGCAATATCTGCCTAGCCTTGTGGAAGACTTCGATCATGTGCAATGAGTGCACATGCAGAGTGCGAGCAGTTACGCAAGCAGACATGCAGGAACAATTTCAAGTAATTGGGCTTCTTACATCAACCAAAACACACAGATGCACAGGTCTTGTTTAGTTCTATATACTGTATGCTGACATGTTTGACTTTTGTAGCAATGCTACATGTACATATATTGTAAACAGGACAAATATTGTACTTAATCTCCTTTTGGAAATGCAGATACTTCCACCCTATTCTCACTGCCAGACTCTGCAACTATATAGAGCATAATGTAAACATACTCAACAGCAAAGCCTTGCAGCAAAACCACTTACATCAGAGCCTATGTTTCTCAAAAGTCTGAGAATTACACTTTGCAGAAGCCAAAATGATCTTCTCTAAAAGTGAAGGATGAGACACATTCATAAAATGACTCACTCCTACTTCGTATCACAAAGGACAAATGCTTTTTTTTTTGCACTTGAGAAGGTCTGAGCAAAAGGCCAGTGCCACAGGAGCTCTAACTGAAAGGGTTTCCGGACACTTGAGCAGACTGAATGCTTGATACGCCATCCTGTTGCCAATCTACTGCATATTATCACTGATATCACAAAAGCTCCAGCAGCAAATCAGTCGGAAATGCTCACAGTTTGCTGGAGCCTAGTGGAACTAATTTCCATGATTGAATGCCATATTGATAATTTTGCTGTAATTGGTCATGACTTGGCCCACTTTTCCCAAGGTTGCAAGTGATTGGAGCTTATTCCTGAATGTGCTGGGTGGGAGGCAGGAAAACACCCTGGACTTGTCGCCAGTTCATTGGGCCGAACATACACCTTCACATTTACCTATGGGCAATTTAGACTGCAGATCTGATTTGGAGTATGGGAGGAAACTGAAAGATTTGGAGGGAACCCATGGAAACACGAGGAGAAGCATGAGATATTTCACATTTATTTTATTTTTTTACATAATTTTAATGATCCCCATTGGAAATTTCAGTAGGAGTTTTGATGTTAATTAACACTGGCATTATTCTGTCCTCGAAGCACATGTTTTGATTACTCATGGACTAAGAAAAAGCTGTTGAAAATACATTTTTCTATGTTGGTAATTGGATGATGGTATGATGTAATGGATATTTAAAGAACATTTACAATGAACTGAACGTTGGTCTGTGGGATTGATTACCAATTCTAATGATCACGCACCTCCTGTTCTCTCGCCTACATTAGTGTTTACAAAATCTGACAATATATGCACCCAAATTAACCAGAAACCCTCACGGCTGATTAAAAAAAAAAAAAAAAAAACACAAAAAACACTTTTCCCTCAGATTAAATATTTCAACTGCAAAAAAAGATGTTCTTTCCTCAAGCAGAGAACAAAATGGTTAGGTACATTTTCCAAATTAACCAGCCCTCAGTGGCAATATTAGATAATGACCAGTACCGGTGACTAATGTAATGAAATGACTCTTTAAGTGTTCACTTTTCTGTTTCATATCTAAGAGAACACTTACAGTAAGGTATTTAAAATTTCTGCAACAAACCTTCCAAAAGGACAGACAAATGCAATGTCTTTATGAAACTCACTTACCCCAAGAATGCAACTAAATCTCTCACATTCCTGCAATTAATTAGACTTCCTCCCCATATCCTTTGCTTTACCCTCTGGAGAAGCTGGTTTCCTCTCTACAACCATCCATATGCTTCCTTTAAGGAAGGATGCCATCACACCTCCTCCACCCTGAAGGTTCCACCCTTTCCTCACTTTAAACCCATGGCCCAGTCAAGTTCAACTATGGAGTCCAGATAGGGTGTGCAGAATTAATGCATTGTTTCGTACATTAAGTCCCGGTCACATCTCAAGTGGAGCACAAAAGGGCATACGTGTACATTTTGGGTGTGCACCTGTACATTTTTTGTGTGCATGGATATCGTATGTGTTTTGTGTGAGCAAGCGACTGTGGACTCTGTAAAGGAACCTCAGAATTACTGCATTAAAAACAAATTACCTCGGAGAAAACGTGGCAAATCAATATTGCCACGAGCCACATCAAGCTCTCCCGTAAGCTCATCTCATGCAACATTGCCTGAATTTTATGTTGTATCACTAAGCTGTAATAGTCCGGGGACCAGGATGTGTCGTTTAAGAGACTGAATCTGTGCATTGGTGTGTCGTGATTCCACCTGTAAAACAATATCTTGTTTATTGACAGACACGGCACTATTGGAGAATATCAAAACTTCATATTGCAGACAATTCATAGTAGACATATTTCAGTTAAAATGAGCTCAGTGTGGGTACGCTGTCTTTCTTCATAGTCCCTGAAGGAGGCTGGATGAGCCTCATAGTTGCAATAACAGCCGCTGAGCACGGGGGGCACCATCCACCCACACAGGACATCTATATCTGTGGTTTTGTTTGTGACTCACTAAGAAAAAAGCGCCGGCTTTCTGACTAAGGGGGGAAGAGGAGGAAGAGTGTGAAATGTTGGTCGGCTCTGGCAGAGAGAGGAGAAGATAACTTGCTGGAGAGCAAGCTCGGTGAATCATCACTGGGATACCATGAACACACAAGATGGTGAACCTCCCGCTAAACAGCTCCAGAGGAAGCCTCTCCCACAGGGCGAATAGGTGAGGAGAGCCAGGGAACTTCCTCCTGCAGGGGGAACATTCACCTCTGCGGTATAAAATCAGGACATCTGGAAAAGGTGTGGACGAAGTTAGGGGTCACTCATGTCAAGCAGCGCCAGACTCCCTAATTGTTGTAAATCACCTGAAGGCTGTGGCCCATTGCCAGTTCAGAGTCATTAAAAATTAATGCAGGGAGCTTTGCTCAGAGTACCACTGGCTCGCTGGTGCAAAGGCATTTGAATTTTAGTGGAAAAACACTGGTCTAAAATCCAGCCTTCAAGCATGTGTTGGCTTCTGCAAAGAAAACCAAAGCATGTACACATTTCCCCCATCTTTCAAGAGCTGCGTGCCTACATTTCTGGCATATTTGAAAAGTTACACCATATTCAATGCGAGGCTTACGCTGATTTTTCACACTTGTGTGGGAATGTCCCTGAGAATGTGCCTTGGTTTGCGCTGCCACCATATGTGTGAATGCGTAGTTTTCACACACCTGTGTATATCTATATAGCAAGCCAGGATTTGTAAAGCCCTTTTATGTCATTGCTAGATTTAGCCAAATGACAGCAGAGGACATCAGTGGGAGAGGGAAGCCATCTTAGAACATCAAGGACATGTGAGTAGATCGTTCAAGAGGAACATACAGCAGCAAACACCCACACATAATTTTGCATCCAAACTAAAAAAAACACAGGTCTGCTTTTTGAATGAGCCTCAGGTGTTCTGTCTCAGAAGAGTGGCAGATCAAGTCAACCAGAACTGCATTTTGTTGAATGAGAGGAGGGAGAGTCATGTTTGAATTGCGTGATGATTGTGTCACTCTGTTGGCACGGAGCAGCCTGTGTGGTGTCACATTCTTAAGGCTGCAGAATGTTGATCTGCCTTTTTTAACAGGAAGTGTGCACCCCAGTCTGACTCATAAGCTCTGTCCAAAATGACTCCCTGCTGGTACGCTAAAGTACAAGCACAGCTTCACAGTTTCCAGCAGAGCTTACGGTGGGGTTTAAAGAGGATGAGACACGGTACGGGAGGCTCTCTTACAAGAGCACATTCTATCAAGCCATTTAAGGATCTTTTTTTGTTTGTTTGCCTTTGCTAAGACATTGTTCTGCATTACAGCAGGGACTGTTTACTAAATGTCTGCTGTGTCTTTGTTATTCCTGTGTTTCCTCTGCAAGGCATGGTTACCATTCAGGGTATGCAGGAGGGATATGAGTATATGAGGGCATCTGCCAGTCAGTGAGCAGTTCGAGGCAAGGCACCTCTATGTTTCAACTATGAGTATTTTGTGTGGTTAAAGGAAATGCACTATTTTGGCCATCAAACAAACTCAGATAAGATATCAGTTTCATCTTGCAGCACAGAGATTGGTCTGGGAAGTGATTAGCCTATCTCAAAGCAACAGTTAGCCTCTTTCAAAAGTGAAAAAAACAATCCTTCCGATAACTCCTAACTCTTATTTCCAGGTTGCATCTTGTGCATTTGCAACATGTAGTAGAAGTGAAAACCAACACATTCTGTTTCAACGAGCTTAGCTGCATTGTAGTACATATCCTGACTGACAACAATTGAGCCTGGTGACTGAACACAGCATTTTAAGGTTCCTGTGAGGTTCCCATCTTTGTATAACCATTCTTTGAAGCTCAGTGTGGTAGGTAGGGAACAGGAAGCATTGCCTGAGAAAAAACAAAAAAGTGGTTGACTCCTGGATGGCAGGTTCGATGGGAGAAATGTCATGTTATTCAGTTGTTCTGTGCTGAAGGCCTTAAATCCAAGCCAGCATGCATTGGATGGAAGGCTTGGATGCATAGAGGGTCTATCACATAGTAAGTACAAATCTCAGTCAGATTCACATTTACACCTTTGGGCAACTCAAACTCTGTAACGTCAGAGCATGCAAATTCCACACAAGGACCTGTCTGCAAATCAGAGACCAGTAATCTCACAAACTGTCAGTTAATCCCTAAATATTGCCCTTATCACAACATTTAAGATGGTGGCACGTCAGGACAGTTGCTGAAATTGGAATCCTTCTGCAGCACGAACGTCCCTCAGGCTCACCGAGGTCTGATTCACGTATCTCTGCACCAACTGAGGTCAAACAGTGTGAAAGAAAACAGGATGAGGATTTGATGAATGGACTCTCTGTTTGTAGACTGTTTTTCCCATGAAAGCTGTTTTGGCAAATAAAACTGCACACATCTTATCCAGATGTTGGCTTATATATTGCTCTGGATAATCTCTGTCCATTTATTCGATGCACAATTCATTCTGATAAACACTTTGATTTTCTATGTATGTATTCAAGCAGTTTGGCTGTACACAGTAGTGTCCAGAGCTTGAGTGGTAATAATTCATAGGTTGGGGGTATACTGTGATTCAGTGTGCTGTATTCTCTGGCTGTTTACAAGATACAGTCTAAGGTAAACGTCATCCAATGTGTCAATGTTCAATGGTATTGCAGTGCTAAGCCTGTAAAACAATGGATGAGGTAACTCTCAGAAGCACAAAAAAATCGCCTTTCTTCTAGGGATGTTTTGAACACAGAGAAAGGGGGTTGGGAGAGGGAGGAGAGGAAGGGGAGGACCTTTCAGGCCTTGGTTCCCACTGACTGTGTGCAGCTGGAGGAGCAAAACAATAATGTGAAACAAACAGCGAAAGGAATAAACATGACCACTCCTTCAGGAAAGTCCCTATGGTACCTGCAGGATAATATGACAGGTTGTGTTTCAGCAGAACCATGGAAGAAACTGTCATGACATCAGAAATAAGGAACTTCAGAGTCAACATTTCTATTTATGAGCAGGTAACTGGAAGGCTGAAGTCCATTTTAACGACTGTAAGGAATGCCGCTGAATTTTGTTGAGACTTTCATGGTCCTCAGAGGATGAATGACACCCTGACTTCTCCTCTAGCACCACCATTAGTTTGACATTTGTGGTTTTAAGTGATGTCTCAGCAACTATTGGAGTGACTGCCATGAAATCTGATGCATTCAAGTTCCTCCAGAATAAAGTGGAATAACCTTAATTGTCCTTAACTGTCTATGTAGCACCACCATCATGTCTTAATTTGTCCAATGTTTTGTTCTCTTTAACCAAAATACTTAGTGCTAATTAGCAAAAGTTAGCATGGTAACACACTTAACTAGGTTGGTGAAAATTAGCATGTTAATACTGTCATTATGAGCATGCTAACCTTTTAGCATTTAGGTCTAAGGACAACTGTGCTTACAGTAAGTAAGTACAGCCTCACAAAGCTGCCAGCATGACTGCAACAGACTCTTATAGAGCACATTCTATTGTATGAATTGCCAGAGAGGATAAATGCTACATTATGCTGCATATCTGCTATTTTCTACACAGTGTATCTACCCTTTGTGTGTTTAACCATAATGATGCACCACTAGGTATTCCCACATACTTGTCTGAAGTCCTTTCAGTGACGCCATCAACCATATGTGTCAGTGAAATCACCAGCAGCTGAGGTAAAGCTTATTAACAGTCACTGTTCGCATAATTTTCCCTCGTGATCCAGTTGAGCTTCCGGTGAGCTCTGAGTCATCAGTAGCAACCATCGTACAGAGAGAGTGAGATAGAGAGAGAGGGAGAGAGAGAGAGCAGAGAGGGAGGGAGAGAGAGTGCGAGAGAGAGAGAAGGTGCAATGTTCTTGGCATCTGACACAGAAGTGTGGTCATTTTCACTTTGTCACAACCTGTTATTGTTCTATTCTCTACAGTCTATCATGCTTAGTCATAGGCTGTAGCTGGTTCAAAATGTATTTTAAAAGGCACAGATTGAATTCATTTTGTTCACAACATGCAAAAATCTAACTATGCTGGACTTCCACACCTAGGTGCAGTATGGAATCACCTTTGTGGTGTATGATAAAATTTATTTTTTTAGGCATGGACAAGAGATATATACATAAACCTTGCTGTACCAGGATAGTCTTGCATGCAGGTTTCTTAGAATAATTGCAAAAATCTTAACATATGTTGCATCATCTATTCAGAAGCCTCTAATTTGCATTTCGAATCCAATAGTCTTTGATTGCAGCATGCCAGCTTCTGCTGACATAATGCCTCACAGACAAAACACAGAAGTGCTTGACACTTTTAGCTAGCTATTCCCACAATGGATTACACGTAGCGTTGTGATTTTACTATGCTATTGTAAGCTAATTTCTTTGATTAATGAGTCAGCTTGCAGGTTTTCTAAATATTTGTCTCTTAGTATGGTTGATGCAGCCAGTGTTATCCAGGCCTGCTCCCCATCGTGTTTACCCACGCGCTAAGAAAGAGCCGCCTTTGTACCCTCAACACATCATCTGGCTCCCACCTCTGTTTACAGAGCTACACATGTCCTCATTAAAATCAGAGTGCAGATAGCTAGACAACACGCAGGGGCTTGTTGTCCTGAACCCTGTGGTTAGTGGAGGAAAGTTCATCACATCAGAAAGTCCCTGGTTCAGTTAAGGACCAGTGACGGTCAACCACACACCAGTTTGCCGGCAAAGACACACGTTATGCAAGTTGTAGGAAGTTGTTTCTTAAGCAATAAATATGGCAGTGGACACTGGAAAAAGTCCACTTGGATGTATTTAAAAAAACATCATTTGAGTCTACCTACAAAAAGGTCAGTCTTCAAACTGTCTCCTGTGTTGTTACACTGCAGGGAGTGTGCTACAGAAAGGTTTGCAGAAGACTCAAAAAGAACAAAGATGGAGAAGAGAGAGAAGACTAAGAACAGAGTGGGTGACCTTTAGTAGACAGACTGTAGATTGGAAAGAGCAGCACAATCTTTTCAAGCTCTCTCCGAAGAGTCAGATAGGATTCTGGGCAGCTTAACTGGTTGTAATTACATGTTACTCCATCTGGATGAGAGGACAGAGCCGTCAGCGAGGGCAGGGGGTGGGAGCAACTTGCACTGTGTGTTTGTGTAAATTCAATATAGAAGAAGAAAAGTGTTCAAATCTGCAGTCGAATGGCAAATGTTCAGTTTGACAATGCTGTATAGTTGATGCATGAACCTGAAGCATTTGTTGGTTGTCATCAGTACATTACTGTGACCAAGTTTCATCCAGGATCGCAGCACAGATCAAGGTTAAGTTTGATTAGTATCATATGTTTTTCAGGCAAAACTTTCTTCTTGTAAACTAACCATCAAATGAATATAATGCCTGCAATGTAGCTGAGTGAAAGTGCAAGGACCTGAAATACAGCACTTGAGTAAATGCACTTTGTTGCTTTCCAGGTCTGTGTGGATGTATAAGTGTGTGTGGGTGCATAAGAACCAAAGTGCGAGAGAGAAGTTCATACAGTACTGTGAATGTGTCTGTAGCGTGCATCTGTGGACTTGCAGATTGTTTGTGCATGTATGTGTATGTGTATATGTCACCATGTATCTGTGCATGTGTGTGCATGCGTGTTTTTGTGTGTAAAAGCGCTAAGTAGTGGCCACATGAGGCAAGGGTGGCTAGTGTTGCTAGTGGTTGAACATGATGATATTTGACAAAGTGTCGGCGTGTGTGTGTGTGTGTGTGCGTGTGTGGCTGCAGAGACCAAGGCTTCAGTGGAGCAGACAGTAATTGCAAGCTTCTTAGACTGAACTTTTACCCCCAGCATTAATAGAGGCTTTGCACAAACATGTAAACACTGGAAACCACTTTCAAAAGACAATTTTCACTTTCTGTGCAGCATGAAAGCAGGTGAGACATCTGAATGGCACAATATTACTGTGACATGTTTACAACATCAGTTAGAAGTAATAGGACAGAAATGCATTATTTTGATCTTGCATTTCTCATTTTGACACATAAACAGATAAAACAGCTTCCACATATATAATATGATAATCTTTAGATTGTCATCATCAATCATTCCCATTTATCATTGGCTTTATTACTTTTATCATTCTTGGTATCATTTTTTATATAATTACATAAGATACAGCATCACAATCATCAGGCTTTATCATACTACATGCTACATTTCCTGAGCATTATTACTACCATAATATTATCTTTGTGCAAACAAGGGTTTTATTTCATTTTATTGATTTTTTCTTTTTTTGATTATATTATTGTCATTGTGTATATTATTCTTGACATAATTTTCATGTCATTATTTCCAACATTTCCATTCAAATTACATGACCTAATTTAACCATGATCATCTTCATCACAACATAGTCTGAACAGTCTTCCTCATCTGCACAGTCTGTTATTGACTGTCTTTATCACATTACATTTCCAGCTGCATTATTACATCATTATTGTTATCGTGTTTGACTCTATTTTATTTTGATTTATTTTATTTCATTTCAGTGTCACAGTGCTGCAGCGCCAGCACTAACAGTGACTCATGTAAGTAAGGGAGGCTGCAGCTGACGGAGGTGACCTTAAGAAGAAACAGCTCCTCGATACATCATCTGTGTCTGCGTGTCACCATGGATACGGTGACAGGAACCAAGCCAAACCTGAGTTGATGATGATCTAAAGGAAATGCACTGTGGTGTGACTTACAATGATGGAGTTTGTCATGGTAACAAGTTTCGCAGGAATGCATGGTGAGACAGGACGACATTGTTTGATAAAGTTTTAGATGAGAGTTGTGTGACTGTGAAAACTTTTAGCCTTATAACAACATGGATGATGCTTCTGTGACAAGTTAGGTGGGATGTATAGGTAAAGTTTTTGTCTGAGTTTTCATGTAGCTTGTATTCGATTTCCCTGACCATTATAAATGTAAACTTAAAAGAGTTTCATGCTGCAAAACAACTTTTTATGTCTGAGACTAGACCGTCTTACTTCTCCACATAACTGTGTAAATATAGGTTGCAACTTTATGCTGGATTTTGTCAGTGAAACTACAGCCCATTAGAATCAGAGAGCAAAGGGTTATTGAAATATTCAGCAACCATACCAGAAGAAATCCATCATAGCAGAAAGAGAGTTTCTCCACTAGTGACAGCCTCAATCAACCATAATAGATAGATAGATAGATAGATAGATAGATAGATTACCTAATATAAGAATATACACTATAAATAAATGTAGGCTAGCATACTATATACATTAGACACGTGTGCAAAGGTGCTGAAGTTCTGTTACAAATCCAATGAGGTAGAGTAAGACTATAAAGCTATGCAACTTCACCATGAGTAAAGTTTTCGAAGGAAGAAAACAGAGAGGAGTTTGGTTGAGACAGAAACTATAAAGCTGAGAGTTGTGACAGTTTGCTGTCAGACAGAGATGAGGTGTTGGAGAGCTATGGGCAGGAAAGATTTCCTGCATCGGTCCTTGTGACAGCTAAGCTGAACCAGTCTGTCAGAGAAAGCGCTCGACCATCTGTCCAGTAGGTGGTGGAGAGGGTGGTCAGGATTATCCAGAATGGATAACAGTTTGTTCAGTGTCCTCCTCTCCACCACTAATTCAAAGGTGTCTGGTTTGCAGCCAATTATGGAGCCAGTCTTCTTAATCAGTTAAATAAGCCTGTTGATGTCACCAGCTCCAGTGCTGTCACCCCGGCGGACCACTACTACGGACGGATAGATTTCCAACATCTTGTTTCACAAGCTGAAGGATGATAGCTCTCTCAGTGAATAGAGCCTCTTCAACCCCATCTTATATGCAGCCTCTGAGTTGGTCTTCCAGTTTAATCTACTGTCAATGTGGGCGCCTATGAAGGTACCTCCACCACATCAACATCCTTCCCCAGAATACACGGAGGTTGTGAGGCAGTCCTCTTCCCTCTGAAGTCGATCACCATCTCTTCTTGGTCACACAGAAGCAGATGATTTCTTCCAACCCACGCCACAAAATCGTCTACAGTGCTCTGTACTCCTCCTCCCGCCCATCACTTATACACCCAACCACTGCAGAGTCATCAGAAAACTTCTGCAAATGGCACGACCTGAAGCTGTACTGAAAGTCTGTGGTGTACACAGTGCAGCACACTGCCCATTCAGATAAACGGAGGTCTGACTGTCAGGTAGTCGGTAATTGAGGAGATGGTGGACGTGTCTACCCTCGTCGCTCGCAGCAGCAGCGGTGGGATGGTGTTGAATACACTCGAGAAATCAAAGAATGTGATTCTCACAGAGCAGCCACTTCCATTGTGATGGGAATGAGCTCACTGCAGCAGGTAAATGATGTCATCGTCCATCCCACATGACGTCAGTCAGCAAACTGCAGAGGGTCCAGCGATTATTTCACCTGTGGCTTCTGTCTGAAGTGACTGTTAACATCACTTCTTGTTCACAGTTTTTTGCTTTTGATCCTTAAACAGGCAATAGAAGGACTTTGATTTGCACAATACAATGATATGAATGTGAATACCACTTGGAAATGCTTGGGTAGGGTTACATGGAGCCATTGTCTCATAACACTGTGTCTGTGTTTGAGCAGAAATAAACTGGAAGCACCTGATGAACATTTTCACCAGACGCCATCATTTTGATTGAGTCTCCTGTGGTATCACAATTTAAAAGAGAACAGAGAGAACTACAGTGATGCAGGCCTCCAATAATGATGAATCACCACAGATGAAACCCTTGTAGTTCAAGGGTGTCAGTGGTTAATATGAATTTGAATTTCAAAGCTTCAGCAGGACCTTGGGAAAGACCTCAACAAGCAGATCAAGAGGAAGAGGGAAGCTTCTTTTTACAGTGTTCCTTGCGGGTTGCACAATGTGTGCCACAGCACACATTAACCTAGGGGGCACTGATT
The DNA here is from genome assembly GCF_017976325.1 of Chelmon rostratus. NCBI lineage: Eukaryota > Metazoa > Chordata > Actinopteri > Chaetodontiformes > Chaetodontidae > Chelmon > Chelmon rostratus. Next base: position 18,178,909 of record NC_055662.1, on the reverse strand, counting down.
GCCGCAGGAGTTGCTATGCAACTCAGACAAAGGCCAGAAAGCAGGGATGAAAGGTGTATCTATCAGCACAGATCCCATCAAAGACATTTTAATTGAAAACGGAAGGGGTGTATTTGGTAATAGAGCGTAAAATGTCAGGGCAGCCACAGAGTGAATCACCAAAAAATATGATGTACCGGTCCCTGACGTGAAAATGTCACACCATGCAAACTCCCCGCCTGAGAATGGTAGTAATGTTTGGAATTAGTGAGCAATAGAAAGTACCTGCTTTGGCATTCAGGGAATGCAATTCAACAACTTCATACTGCAGTGATCAGCGTTTACGTGACGTCCTGAAAATGAATGGCATACTAATGCTCCATGTGACACGAGCAGCGAGCATGATGTCATACTTGCTGCTTTATTATGCAGCCATCCTTGCCCCTTGTCCATTTGGAAATGACCTGAACGATTAATCACTTTGTTTTATTATTGAACTGTTAACTTGAATTGCGTTCAGCGCTCCCCCGTAGAGAGTAAATGGGGAGACACTGTGAAAAGGAGATGGCATCAGGTTTTGTATTCAGCACATTACCCGAGGCTGCTTTTTTTTCTCCCCTTCTCCCAGACTGTCTCTCATTGTCAAATGTTTTTGTAAATCTTCAGCCATCATCATGATTCATGCCCAGATATTCTGCAGCCTCCTCCATCTTTTCATTTGCCATGGCAGCTTTTATAGAGGTAGCAAATATAAGGATTCAGTTAAATTTATCCTCAACGTAATAGCCTTCGAACCTGCTGGTGCAAACAGAATAAGGAATCTTATTTAAAACAAAGAAATCAACCACCTTGGCTTCACAGACAGCCATTAAAAAAACGCATGAACTCTCTGATTCTGTTTGATGTAATGCTTACATGAGCTGACTCTAATACTGTACCGTTACTGACGAAGCTGAAAAGGTTTTGTGAGCACATCTCACGACTATCCATCACATCACGACACGATTCTCTGATAATTCCTGTACTCACTCATATTTGGCATTTCATCTCTTTTATGATTTGTGTGTCACCTCCTCGACCCTATAAACTTCCTTTCCTCAATCCCCTCGTAGTCTTTTCAGCTTTTAAGGGTTTCTTTTTATACCCAGACTCTGCTGCCCCTCCCTGTGTTTTTCCTCTCCAGCTAGCTTCCTCTTCCTCCCTCTCCTCTTCCTCCAGCACTATGCCTCTTCTATCTCTCGCTGCCTCCTGTGCACACATTAGTATTCTGTTCAGTCCCAGTCGGTCTAAGCAGGGATGCTGTGGTTGTCTGCTCCTCTGGTTTGAACCCACTGGAGTGCGGCACCCCAGCATGGCACAGTGCTTTATTCATCAGTGTGTAATTACTCAAACAGACACACACACACACAATCTCACACATACACTCTCTGCTAAATCTTTTCCAATCTGTGTATCTCATCTGCACGCTAACCCCCCCCCCACTATCTCGCTCCCTCTTCTGTGTCGTGGTAAGTGGTGCTGCTGCACTGCGAGCTGCCCCTGAGTGCAGCCGGCGCTGACAGATTTCATTAGAGCTGTAATGCAGCCTGTCTCAGTGCCTGCCTTGATAAGTCCTGCAGGACAACGCAGACCCAAGACACGACACAGCACAACACACAGCACACAGCACAGCGTCCAACATCACGACACAACCCAGCATGACGAAGCAAAACAAAAAGAAGAATAAAAGGGAAAACACAGCACAACACTTGATAATCACCTTGAAATAACAGAGCAGCCAATCACAACAGCTTCATTCAGTGGAAAAAAGAGTTGAATTTATGTCAGTCAAGTACTCCAGCCAAACTGCTCCACTGTGATTTCCATGTGAAATCCACACGTACTACAAACATTGCATCCTGGAGGAGCGGGCTGCACTGCAACATTGTTTTCTCCCCCTGAATATCTGCTGTATCTTAGTAACCCAGATGGTATTTGTAAAGACATTCAAATGTTCATTGGAGCAGAATATGCTAATTCTCACTTCAATGCCAACTCAAGCAAAGCAGGATGCTTCAGCTCCTGCTTGGGAAACGTGACAATTTCAGTGCTGCTGCAGGAGCCCAGCCTCCATGTTTTTCCCCCCTCTCTTGCAGACGGGCCATCCACAGCAAACATGTGCAGTTCTGAGAAACGAAAGCAGAGATCTGACCCTCGGGCCATCATTGTGAAGAGTATCAAAGGCTTGATACTGTCACTGAGATCTGTAGTAGGTCTTGACAATGTGTGGACATGCAGTACAAACACGGACACACACACACACCAATACACACATGCGCTAGTCTGTTCCTCCGCTCCCATGAGGCACCAGTTCACAGCCCAAGGCTCCATTTTTCAGATGTCAGATCTGCCACCACACAAACTGTGTGATCTCAGTCACATACGTATCACTTTCAGTACAGTCCTCATACGTAACTTGCAAGTGCCTGCTGGTGTTATCAGTTGAATCATTTTAGCTTTGGAGCACTAGTCTAGAAATGCATTAAAGATGTCCTTAAGATTTCAACCACAATCTGCTTTTATGCTTCACATGCCAAGTTTTCCACACTACACCAGGGCACTGCAAGGTTGTCTACCTTGCTGAGACATTGGGAGTGTGCAGCCTGTCGCCTGTGACTCTTCGTCTGAGGCTGTATTCAGATTGACAGTAGCCCTGCATAAAAAAACACAGCCCTCTCATTCATTTGTATGGAGCCATTCTGCAGGGCCGTTTTCAGTCTGAATCCCTTCGTGTTCCACTAATGTCTGCAATGCCTAAAACTGATCCGCTATCGAACAGTGGCACATTTTTATTGAACAGCACTGTACAAACCTCCGCCTGCCTCACAATGAAAGGCACACCATGTTTCTCCAGTTGAATGTGTTTAATGTGAATGAGCAGGAGTGAGAAACGTTGGGTTTGCAATAGCAGTAAGTTAATACAGCTCTGATATGGGTGTAAGAGAGTGAACAGTGAGCTGTGTAAAGTGTATGTGTGAATGCAATTTGAGTCCAACGTGGGAATGGCGGACCCTGCCACTAACAAAGACACATACTATGAAGAGAGGCAAGTACAGAATATGAATAAGTTGAAAGTTTTTCTTGTTCTTAAGTAGCATCAAAAACATCTGAATATCTCAACTGTAGTTTTCACCCATTTTCTGAGGCTCATTTAACTCTTTCTGTACATATAAGGCCATAATCAGATCCATCAAATCACATATCCTTTACCCACTGCTAGACGAATCACACCATTTGTCCTTTACTTGATAAACATCCCTCTTTGCTGCCCAGGTGAATCAATGAACCCAGTAAACTTCACTGCAGAGCTACCCAGTAATGTTCCCTGCAAGTGGTGCTTCTGAGACTGTGTGTACACGCTGTGCTTGGTTGTCAAGCTGTCTGGTTGGAAAGGTTGTTCGATTTTGCACACAAACAAAAGACGGTAGGAACACTCATATCAGTGGCAGAATCACACCGGCTGTCTCCATGAACTGCATGACCCCAGCACCTCCTGTTTGAGACTTTCCTTTAAGGCCTCTGCATCAAATGACTCTTCAAATGAAGACTACTCTCTCTCTTTCCCTGTGTCACTCTCTTAGCCGCCCGAAAGTCATTGTATTCTCACAAAGCCTTCCAAGCACCGTGACAAAGTCATTTAAAGCTGTAGTCCTGTGAGAGAGCAGTGACGTTCGAGGACAAATCAGACACCCAAATTGTTGCCTGCATGAAGTCTGGGTTGTAAGCAACACTTCTGACATGTCGAATTAACTTGTCATTTGTAGGAAAAATGCAGAATGTACTGTACAGTAGGTTGTTAGAGGGTAAGAAGCAGCTAAGCACATATTTAACCTTTAACAAAGCTAACATACTACAAGTAAAGGTTGGTGCAGCCTCACCTTAATTCTCATTTCTCTGCCTGCTATATACACATGAGTCAGCCTTGGTATTGTTGGTATGCCATTGAGCAACTGATGACTGGTATGAACAAGCTAAAGGCATTCAAAGCAATAATGATGCTACAGGAGACAAGACAATGTTCTGTGTGTAGATGTGTCTCTTTTGCTTCACTAGTAAATCTGCAGCTTATCTTGAAATCCGTTTAAAATCCAATTTAAAAAATATAACAAATGAATTCTGTTATTCTTATTTGAAGCAACTGTACTCTGAGTCGCAGTTTGTTAATAAATTACATTTAAAGTTTTGTTTTCTGGGATTTTCAATTTGAGCCCGCTGTATTTTAACTCGTATAAAGGAGAAGTTCTCAGCAAGACAATCTGTAAAAAATGTCTGACAAACAGTTCAGGAATTCATTCTTGCCTTACTTCTGGCTTTAATTTTTGCACGGCATGCCAGACATGCCCAGACACTTTCTGTAGCTGCAGCTCAGAATTAAGCCTTGACAGGGAAGTCGACTGATCCTGTTACAACACATGAACTAACACTGAGCTTTACACACCTAACTATCATATCGCGAACAACCAGATGGCTCCTGATGTGTTGGAACAGAATTTCGAGTAACAGACATCCTCATAATTGAGATAAACAACCTCTAGACTGATGATCTGTTTTTCGTGCTATAACATTAACATTTTACAACCTGTTTACAGTTTGTCTCATTCATATCTTAAGTCAACAGTTCCTAAATGGACTTAATCTTTTATTTGCCTTGTTTTATAGCCAAGGGCAGCCAGATTAAAAATTTAAATTAACACAAATTATTCACTCTTTAGTCTATAACCCCAGTTCCAAAAAAGTTGGGACGATGTGTAAAACATAAATAAAACACAAAGTGACAACTTGCTTATCCTTTTTGGCACACGCCCAATTAAAAACAATACAAAGACATTATATTTCATGTTTGCCCTCATCAACTTCATTGATTTTTGTAAATATATGTTTATTCTGAATTTGATGGCAACAAAATGTTTCAAACAAGTTGGGACAGGAGCAACAAGAGACTGGGAAACCTCCAAAAACACCTGTTTGGATCATTCCACATGTAAACAGGTTGATTGGTAACAGGTGATAGTATCTTGATTGGGTATGAAAGGAGCATCCTGGAAAGACTCAGTGGTTCACAAGTGAGGATGGAGCGAGGGTCACCACTTTGTGAACACATGATTGTATAAAAGATGTTACTACATGAGCACAGGGACATTTTGCAAAACCGTTGGCAGTAAATACAATTCATCAAATGATCACGTTCATTTTTATTCATGCGTCCCAGCTTTTGGAATTGGGGTTGTAGTAAACAGAGAACTACAGAGTGCATCATCCAGTTGAGACTGCGCTTTCAAGATAAAACCTCAAAATGCTGCTGTCTTTTATTACTTTTATTATGAACTCCGAATCCTCTGCATTTCATGTGTTTTTCTCTTGTGAATCACTCTCTGACGTCTGCTCTTGAAAGGTGCGCTATAAATAAACACAAATACTTACTACGCCGGGGATGGTGTCTATAGAAATGCTGCTGCAGTCAAGTTATAATTGACAGCAATAGAGACATTCTGAATAATATGAACGCATTAAATATAACATTTCAGTACTGAGATTTCACAATACTTTCTCCACCATTGCAAGTGCAGAACAATTCATTGGTATATAAATGTTTTTTACAACTAGTTTTTCCTGATTTGCACCTGTGAAGTGAACTTCCCAGCAGAGGTATTTGCCTTCTGCTGAGGGAAAAATGTACTCTAATCTTTTACAAATCACGTTTGCATTTTCTTTAAAGAATGCATTGTGCATGCCGGATGTTTTTTGTGTGAAGGGGACACTGAGATCAACGTAACCCTAGCCTCATTAATGAGTTCATGTAATTAGGTCAACGGTGGAGATTCAGCATGTGCAGAACATAGTGACTGAGGACTGCTTTTAAATTGTGAAAAACTATACAGCATCATCGTAGCAGCATATTCAACAGTAGTGGGAACATTGCAGTTTTGTTGCAGAGAAACTTCTAGATGCCCAATTTTATGTAAATAGCTGTAGTATATGACTGTATAGTCCAATCAACATAACCCTTCCAGTTCAAAATGATGTCTAATCTTTGGAAAACAAGCTGAATAGTCACTGTTCTGTTTTTGTTATCCTGCTAAAGGCTCAAGCGCACCTGTCGAGGAAAGCAGAGACAATGGGGTAAAACGAGTTCATCCATCAACTCCTCTGAGCCCTTCCCATCTCTCTTGCCCTGCTCTCTGTTTCCTGTTGTGCAGGAAGCGTGGCTAAATCCGCTCCACCCACTGGTCGGAGGGTAAACACTGCGTGGGACAAAGAGATAGAGAACAAGGGCGAGTGAGCGAGCGAGTTGTTGATAAATAACCGAGACTAATTACAGCAAAGTGCGGCTCACTGAACTGATGAGCTGAAGTCAAAGTTGATTTATGAAACAAAGGTGAAATTTAAAAAATCAGCGTTCAAAAACAAAGAGCTTTGGTGAACTGTAGCACACAAAGCAAGGTCTCTGCTGCGCATTTCCATTGTAAGAGGCAAGCAATGGCTCATTAACTCAGGAAACATTCTGGCAGGAAAAGAACTTTTGGGTTAATTTAGGCTGCAGGAAGCCTTGTGCTTAGACAGCTAACTCTTTCCTGCTGGAAGGAAAGGTGTGATCGCTTACGCACTCACTAATCTGCAGCTGCAGACCCATTTATGCACCACCAGCAAACCACAGATATTAGTGGAAGGGTTTTTGCTATTAGCCTTTGCTATCTTTTAGGGGTATCACTTTACACAGCGCATACATTGCCACAGTAAATCGTCACCTAACACTTTCTCATGGTTAGTGAATCTTGAATCAGTGCTTGAAAGATTAGAAATAAGCCATTATGTAGCAACAGTGACGTAAGGCCGGATGCCTATTGTTGGAAAACCTGTTGGTAACACCTTACTATACTGATGTTGGCCAGAGTGACAGCTCAATAGCTCTCATTCACAGCAGAAGACAATAAGCAAATATCAAGCATGTTTGAGGGAGCAGCCTGTCCCAGACACCCACGAGCATGTGGGGCATGACAATTATGGTCTTCCGTGTGAGTGGCGTTTGCAAGTCACCACAATACCTCTTGTATTTGATTGTGTCAAAGAGATGCTTCTTTAATTACCACCTGCAACTCAAAAGTTATTTGATCATTATTTATTTGTCAAGCATTGATCAGTAATGTATTGAACATAATAAAGTACTGACGACTGAAATGTCTAAAAGAACATCTAGAATGCTGCCTTATTGTTAAATGGTGTTTTGTACACATGCCTAGGATAGTGATGCTTAAATTGTGCTGATAGTTGTCTATTCGGCCTGTATCCTTTCCTGGGCAGTCTAATTGATTCGGCGTGAACATGAGAAAAAGCTCTTGAATTTGTGAAGAAGGGTTTAACAGCGGTCCCACAGCTGAATAACAAGCTGTCATTTCTGCTGCCGTCTGTCAGAGCCTTGCAAGTGCTGCTCAGGGCTGCATTTTTTGTGAACTTCTATCTCCTTAGTCTAATCAAGGAGACAAAAGAAACCCTCTTAGCACCCTTAGTTGACATCCACAAGCTCCCCTCTTCAAAAACGTCATTATGTACGTAGAAACAATGAACATTTGGCAAGCAAATGGCCCCACTCTTGTTATTTGGTTGTATTTACCTATCAGCACTGGGCATCTCAAGCTGCCATTTGTGAGGTCAAGTGCAGTGTATTTCTTACGACTGTCATCACCTTTTCTCAGTAATTTTGGGGTTAAGGTTAGGGTGAGTTAGGGGTTAGGGGTCAGGGGTTAGAGTTCGGGGTTAGAGGTTAGTTTCAGAAGTCACATGAAATCATTTCATTTACTGAATACTGACAGTTTTGTCAAGGACTTGTTTGGACTTGTGCATTAGCTCTATGTCTTTTCTCTCTCTGAACAGAGTTCCACACATGCATGCACACATACACACCACCATACACACACTTTGCACTAATTTCTTGCTATACAGCCTGCAGTTTTTCCCAGTGCGCTGACAGTTGATTGCTAATAGAGTGAAACCACTGGTCCTGCTGTGAGGCTCCTGCGTCATCTCATCATCATTCCAGTTCCCTACCCAGTCGTAATAATCACTCCCCTCCACCACCAATCTTTTCATCTCCTAATTCTACGACAGTCATACATTTTGTTCTAGCTGCTCACAGCGAACAAAACATTACTATGAACTCAGCCCTCTCTCATGGCGATATTCTATTTTCTCCTCTCTCCGCGAGACGCTCACAGCATCTGACGGATAATGAACACAGTATTACAAAATTAGATCGTGGCTACTTCACACCGCAGGGAACGTGATGTCATAACTTGGCATTTCAATACAAATATGAAGCAGAGGACATTTAATTAACTTCCCCTTGATAAATCCAATACAGTGACATTTTAATTCATTTACCATTTCCCTTTAAAAATAAATGAATAAATTACATAAATTGAGATGTTGCGGCAGTTGTTTGAAAATCTTGCTACAGAAGAAAGCATACTTGTATACAGTAAAAAAAACACATTGTTTGTGTTCACAATATCCAAATATTCCTTTTCTATACATCTTCTTAGTAATAATTTAAGTAATACTTAAGAGTTTTTTTCTGTAATGTCTCAGTCAATCACAAGCAAGGATGGAGCACTGTTCACCACTTTGTGAACACATGATTGTATAAAGGATGTTACTACATGGGCTCAGGAGTCCCAGCTTTTTTGGAATCGGGGTTGTATACAGTGGTTTTATGTTCCTGATGTACATGTTTCTTTGCACCACCAAACTGCTTTGCTTGAAACTACAGTGGTTTTATCCAATTTTATCTTCATATTACCTACATCACACGTGATTTCAAAGACGGTTCATGGTACATACATTGAAAGTCTATGTTAAATCTTACATTTCTAGTCTTGTTTTTAAGACAGTACACAGGCCAAATTCTATTGATGATTGGACTGGGGCAGAAGATCTTTAGACAGAGTCTAACTAAGAAAATTGAAAAACAACACCTCTGTCTGTGGTTAAGAGCTTTCACCTACCTGCATGTTATTTAAATATTACTTAGCTTATTGTAAGTGAATGCATGCAGACATATAATCAATCACAATCAAACACACGCTGAGGTACTGTACTGCCCCTCTTGACTTTTGTCTGGGCGGCTCAGGTGGTGCAGTATTACAGCTTGTGGGCTTCGACAATACAGTGACATGCAGTTACTGAACACAATACGTCTTCTCTGTGTTACGTAATCTTTTGCAAAGTAAAAACCTAATGCATTTTTAAAGGCATCAGTCCCCTGAGGCCCCTGGAAGTGTCTCTGGCCGAAGCTGTGACACTAACGCTGATGCTGAAGTCAGTCTTAGTCGTATCATGTTGTCTAGCCAGTGCGTCAGAGGGGGGATTTCATTTATTTTGAGTAACAAAGAGGGAGAGAGTTAAAAGAGAGAGACATACATACGTTAGAGACAAACTGTCAAACGCCAACAGTTTCACATTTGAGTTTTTCTGCCAGCTGGAAAAAAAGTCTTCCTCTTATGAATGCATGTACAAACTCGTGATCTGATTTTGCGTGTGTCCTATGACTGGCGAGTATTCATGTAGAAACAGAGATGACAGACACTTCGCTTCATCATGGCATCAAACTTTTCTGAGACGTAAGAGCTGACTCAAAACCTAGGAAAAGATAAAGAGATGACAATATGTGACAGGATCTTTTAGTGAACTGAATGGAAATATGCGCTGTGACAGCCTTTATTCCCAGGTGTTGAATAAAAAGGTAACATCACTGAGAATCCTCTACCTGAAATCCCCTCTCTTCTTGGTATTTCTGCCTGAATTTCAGTGACAGCGACAAAAATAAGCAGGCGATAATTACAGTGCTCATTCCTCCGCTTTCTGCAGCGCTTCCTGGGTGCTGAAAATAGTTGCATGGACTTTGAAAAAGCCTTGACGTATGTGCGCTTGTGTTTCTGTGTGCATAGCTTTCTCTCACTGTTTGCATTCCCATTGAGATCTCTGGATGTTGCCCTGAATGCATTAGGCTGATAGATAGAGAGATAGATAATCCCCTATGTCTCAAGGAAGATAGCTGGCGCCCACCTCGTGACCTCAGACACACGCATCTCCACATGGTGTCTGGGTATCATTATCATCCTGTGGTTTTGGACAATTGACCCTCACATTAAGAAACATAAGAAACAATGAACAACAGCCTCTTCTGGTCAAAGATGGCAGAGGCAGATTGCCTATAAAAAACACTGCAAGGCACAGGGATTGCTCAACTACATATAAAGTATCTTCCTCATTCTTGATATGGGCGGTTTGAGGGTTGGACCCTGAGGCATGTCTGAACTTGTTAAAACTGATGCAAAGTCCTGCTTGTTGCAATGATTTCCTACACAGGACACATTTGTGCTTTTGAAGGATAGTCAAGGGGAATGTTTTCGACCGCTCTTATCTGATTGTTGATAGCAGAGAGAGTTGGAACTGTTCCTGTAAGGTTCTGTAGCCTGTATCTTACAAAATCCACAGGGCTGATATCAACAGTTGTTCACTGGGGGGTCCATCACACCATAGTGAAGGCAGACAGAGAGGTGAGCTGTCAATCCAAAACTATCTCTCAACACAATCAGCTCTCCAGAAACACCCACCTCTCTCGGCACAGTCATTCCTGTGCGGCTACACAGTAGTTATTATACCCATAATCAGTGGTGGATGAAATATTCAGCTCCTTTGCTTAGACAACAGAAACAATCCCACGCTGTAAACCCCCTTACAGGTAACAGCTGTGCTGTATTGGTACTTGCAGTTTTGTAGACAAGTACAAATACAGAGGCAAAGTGTAGCTTAGCCTAATTACATAGTAGAATGTAACATGTTCATCATACAGAATGGCTCTTTCGGGATGTTATGGCATGATACATATGATATAGTACTGGATTATCACTAATTCACTAAAATGCAGACAGGATGTTAATGTTGTAGGTGGTGGGGGTAGAAGGAATTGGAAGGACTGCATATTTTGGGTTTAGAATGAAATGTAATATAATATCCATAATTATGCTTTCTTTAGTGTTTAATCACCTGAAAATAAGACTCCTGAGCTCTTTATATATACAGAGAAAGAGGGCCCTCATCCACGGAGGCCCACTATGCTGCACTGCCATGTCTCTACAGTAGCCCAGAACAGACAAACCAAACACAGGGTCTTTCCAGTTAGTGGTTTTAGCTTCTCCCATAAAGAAGGGTAGGCAGAGGGGTATTCTGTATATTGCAATCCGCAGCCTCAGCATCTCATGGCAATAAACTACACACTGGACCTTTAATAGCTCACCTCACATGAAAGGAAATCAAAACTTGTAAAGTACCAAGGAACAACAGCTTGTCAAAAGTATAGTGGAGAGGAAGGATAAGGTAGCAAGAAATTCAAGTACAAATACAGCAGTGGTGCACTTGAGTAGTTTTACTTTGATACTTTCCCCAACTTCTTATACAAAAGGAATTGTCCTTAAGAGAGGCCAGCAGACCATTACAGGGTATATACTCTCACATCTGTAGTTAAGAGCCTTCTGTTGGCAGGAGTTGCATGTCTTTGATCCTAGAGAAGAAAACCTGTGGGGAAAACCCACACGCATACGGGAAAACATGGAAACTTCACCGTGACAGGGCTGTGGGGCTCCACTGAGCTGCGGCGAACCTGTTTGTGCAAATCCCTGCCAATGCAAATGACACTGCAGATACGTTTAAAAGGTATTAGTCAAGCCTCGCTATGGGTCTACAGGTGGGCTTTTAGCTGACACACACACACACACACAGATGCACAGACATAACTTACAATAACAAGCAGTCATCATGTCACCCTGAGCCGAGCGTGAGTAAAGCTGTTTGTCTGTGTTGCTACACTTAGCTGGCGTAGTCACACAGGTGAGCTCAGGAAGGCCTCACAGTACGCGATGACACCTGCTCCTCTGCACGCAACAAAAACTCATCTCATCCTTATATGGATGTTCAAATGGACCCTGCAAAACCAAACTGCTCTGTACATACATTTACCTTTGTAGCATATTTTCTTGTTGATTGACCTTGTTTTGTCATTTTAAAATCTTAAACAGTAGTTGCCGTTGTCATTTTAAGTTTAAGAGTTTAAGTATCTCACATCATAATGCGCTGTATACTTTTTTGGTAACATTTAATATTATGGTACACATATTTACCATTAACTAGTTGCTTATTGGCATGAATATCAGTTGAATATTGGCTCTTTTTTAATCATTATTAGGATTAGTCATTAGGATTAAGGTTATTAAGGATTAGGATCAGGTTATTAGGGTTGTTATTCATGTGATTCACAACTTCCTTTTTTACTATCAGTAAGTGGTGATTAGGAGGTTATGGAGGTAAAACTCTAATGGCGTAGTAGCTACGGGAATACGGCATTAATAAGTGCTTTAAAATGACTAAGGACTTTAATATAAAGAGTCACCACTTGTTTAAATATGACAAGAGAAACATGTCGGGTGTAGTTCTCTGGTGATTCCTAGACCTTAAAATGAAACAATGTCGACTGTGACCTCTACTGCATTTATATCACAGTCATGCCCAAAGCGCTTCACAAGGTTTTTGCTGCTCATTCACCCACTCGCACACACACACTTGCACACTGATGGCAGCGAGCTACCACGCAGGGTGCTGGCCTGACCGTCGAGGTCAAACCACCAACCCCGTGCTCAGTAGGCGATTCGCTCCACTTCCTGAGCCACAGCGGCCCTTCGTCACAGGTAGGAAACGTTTATGTGTTTGGATGATGTATTTCACAAGAAAAAAAAAAAAACATCTGAAGGCACATTTTCTTTAGTTACCATGGCTGCAAACCAAATTTCTCTTTGAAGGGAACAAAGATTTAAATGAAAGGATGAGCATGCTGCTGCATTTAAATATATACTTTAGTTTGTCGGTACATTTAATAAATATCGATTTAACTTTAGGAATTTGTATGGCTGCTTATTCACTTGTCTTTTCTTAAACTTTCAAACCTTTGTATTATTAGGTCTATTATCACACTAGGGCTCTTTCAGAGATTGTAGTCCACCTCCTTCTTATCCTTCCAGCCCTAAACTCATCTGGCTTATTGTTCCCATCTCATCCGTCGTGCCAAACAGAGGATATCCAGTAGGATGTGTTCCTGTTCACTTCCCCTGAAAGGAATACAAACAGTGACAGCAGCTATTGTCCTGGCCCATGGTTAACAGTAAATGGCATGACAGTTTGTCAACAGTTATTGTGTGATATTTGGCTAGTTGAAGGTTTATTCAGTCATTCTCAATCATTCATTAGTGCCGTGGTAGCTGCTGCTGCCAATTATTTCTATAACAACCTGTACAACTATGATTCTGTCATACAAAGTTTGTACTCAAACAACTTGCTTCCACCTTGTACCTTCTGAATTCTAGCAGCTAAAAGAAGACAACTTGACTAATGTAAACAGATGTTATCAGTGATGACGTGGCCTTTCTATTTTTATCGCATTCAGATTATTAGATTGTTACTGACTGAAATGTATCTTTGGTTGTTTTTAAAGAATTTAGTTTAGTGTTTAGTGTTGATAAACTGGTTAAAGAACCTAATATAAAGCAAATCTGACGAGTTATGACAGCAAACAACATCATCTGAAAGTGGGAACTGACACCCAACTGCAAAACTTCCCTAGCAAATCAAGCTATTCTGTAGACTAATGGATTTAGGCTGATGCTACAATCTAGATTTTTTTTTTCTGGCCTGCCACAAACATTTCACAACTTCAGGTGCTGAATGACTCAACTGATGTGTGCGTAAAGAGGAAGATTTGAATAAAATAACCAGTGTTACAAATGTACACTGTGAGACTTGATGAAATAACATGATCGAAACGTTTAACCGAGGAAGTGTACGCGCAATACAGGATGACTAACGGAGAGGAGCCAGATGAAATGCAGCTGGATGTTTACGTGCAGGAGAAGATGAGAATACCAGTTGCCATGGAAACAGTAGTGTGTGTCTCCCACTCAGCTCAATGGGAGAGCAAGTGGAGACTGCCGATCTATTATCAGAGATGATGCATTGATTGGCTCGTTGATGGGGCTGTCGGACGAATCCCCGGAAGTGTTGCCCTGCCACGGTAACCTCATGCCAGTCTCCTGGCATTTTACCTTTTCTTTTTTTTCATGCTGATGCAGGAAGAGATTTTCATGAATGAGGGCACCTACTGGCATACCACACACAGACATGACTGCAGTGAAGCTGTCATCTGCACTAAAATGAAAGGACTCTTCTTTCATTCGGTAATTGTTAAAGCAGTTTCAGCTGTTACCCTGCATGTATTAACATGTGAATAAAGAGTAGGACATGGTCCCCCTGTGTGGTTCCATGGTTACATCGCAGAGAAGGCAGATGTGTGTTTGTCTGCCATATAAAACTTTCATCTGAACAGAAATTGCCCTCTCAGGAAAAAAAAAACACATCGCAATGTCTCTTTTTTTCCTCTTCAACAGTAGCTGCTTTGAAAATGTGTACGTGTGTCAAGAAATGCCAGCGCTCTACAGCGTCATCGATGTTTCAGAGTGGGCCGAGCGTGGAGATTCATCTTCCATGAGCTGACATCATGCGGCCAGTCCTCCTCCATCCGGCACCACGGTCCATTTGTCCACCCCTGCATGTGTCCCATGCACGCTGGGAGAACAGCAATTTGGATTGCAGTACCTTTGGCATTTACCAGACAAAGGCCTGTTACTGTGCGCACGGAGAAATGCCAAAGGTGCATTGGTTATGTCACAGACCTTTCTGCGACAGTCTCCGAACAAACTTTAGCATAATCAGCAGTCCAAACTTCTCAGACTCTGTGAAGGTTGCAGATGAAATAAGTGATAGCTTGTACTAAATGCAGTGTGAGTTCAGGAGGGTTGATAATATGTGATGTAATAAGGGCCAAATTCTGACACTGTGGAAGCTGTGACACTGAATCAAACCGTAACCTCGTATCAACTATTTACCATCTGCTAGGAATGACTTCAACACATTAGTTTATCTAGCACTGACAATACAATGAAAAGCTCTATCATGAACCCAGAGAGAAACATTAATATTCAACTTTTAACTTGTTGAGCAATGTAGCCCCACCTAAATCCAAAGGTAGACGGTATTTGTGATTTGTGTGTGTGTGTGTGTGTGTGTGTGTGTGTGTGTGTGTGTGTGCGTGTGTGTGCGTGTGTAGGATTTGCTTTGTCCATCTATCTCTACTGTGAGTCACAGGATTGAAACGCTGCTTTGAAGCCTCTGGAGTTTCCTCCCACCACAAGGCAGGGCTGTATTTAAACACTTGCCACACTTCACGGACCTTTGCTAAATGCCTTCCTTTCCACATTTAGTGATACTCACAGTGCTCAGCTTAAACAGCCTTTGAGCCACTTGCAGACATTAGTTAGTGCGATAGAATGATGTGTTTTAATGTGCTGATGGTTCTGGAATTAACTCTGTATTTCAGGCTTTATTTGATGAAATCAACATTAATTAATGCTATGTTCTGATACTAAAGTAACATATAGCTATCATCTAGCACGTTTGCAATTTTTCAGAACAGTTGCACAGATTTTACAGAGCAGCTTTTAAAAAAAATAACTCCAACTCCGTCCGTGATAAGCAGCTAACTCAGACAAGTTGAAACTTTGCAGAAGAATTTGAGCATGAGAACCAAACTTTAGAAAAAGTCACTGCAGTACACCCTCTCATTTGCCGGTATGGATGGAATGCAATTCCTACTTTGTTGCAGCGATTCCAAAGAGGAGCTTAAATAGTAATTATCTCCCAACCCAGTGCATTTCAATGATGATCTGTAAAACTACTATGCTATAATGACAGGATGGGAAGGTTGATGCTGCAGGACTTTTGGACAAGCTTTGGTTCCCACAGGAATTGTAACCAAGAAGCGAAAAGTCCTAGAGCCGAGACAGGTTTTGATGCTGGTTTTGGTACTGTACTGAACTGTGGGTTTATGAACTAAGTTATTCGTTTCATTGATCTGTGGTTATTACATCACATCATGTGAGTCAGATCTGGTCTAAATACTGGACTGACTAAGAGATATTTAACAATATGAAGGGAAAGGGATTTCACATAGAGTATAGAGGACCTGCAGAGGTTCTCTTAGTTTGATGAACA